>NC_090828.1:82264039-84670289 GCF_028021215.1 Eschrichtius robustus
CCAGTGACTAAGTAGAAATTGGTTATTTAAAAGGCCAAATGAAATGAGCCAACCAGAAAACAAACAAAGAGCCAGTGGCTCCACATAATCATGGAGTTTCTGTCTTTTGAAGTGAGCTACACTCTAATCTTTAGATATAAGAGAAAAAGGTTTTATTTTTGCATATTCAAATTCCTTATCCCTAGGTTTCCATTCTGAACTCAAAATATACCAGGCTCCAACACTGCCACCATTTTCTTTCTGTGTCTTATTTCATCAACATATTCAAAAATTTTCTCAACTAGCCTCTTAACATTTGCTGTGGGGAATAATAAGATGTTATTGTCAGAACATTGTCTTGTAATTATATGTAATAATGGACTTTGATATATCCATGTGAATAAGAGTAAAGTCATTTATTTGAGTTTAAATGTTCCTCAATAAGGACATTTTGACGAGCACATCTCAAACCCTGAATGTTAATGTGCTTTAGTTTTCTCCAGGTATTTCTAGCAAGGAGGAAGAGTGGGAAGGAACTGCCAATTACTGTGCCCCTATTCCGTGCCAGGCAGTCTGCTGGGAGGTTGGTGAGAAATAAAGGTGGACAAAATACTAGAATAAAATATATCGTAGGTGACCTACTATGTGGCAGGTATTGTTTTGGACTCTAAGTGTCTAAGGCAGAAATTCTAACGCAATGGTTCTCAGTAGTGGCTGTACAGTAGAATCACCTGGAGTCTTTCAAAATATATACTAATGCTTGGACCCCATTCCCAGAAATTCTGATTCAATTGGCTGAGGTGGGGCTGGGGACATCAGAGTTTCTTTGAAACTCCCTAGGTGATCTGCCTGTGGGCCAAAGTTGAGAACCACTGCTCTGAAACATGTGTATTATAGTATTATATTAATATCATCCATATGTAAGTCTGAGTGATAAATTTATTGAGATTTCAGTGTACACAATAGATAGAACATCTTTCTTTATGATTCTTCAGAACAAGGGCCAAGTCTTTTATCTCCAGTACCTATCACAGTGTACAGTCGATAAACATGTGTTGAAGATCTTAATGATGATGACCGGGAAGCTTCTGGAAGTCGTATTCATACGGCCTGGCCCATCTCCATCAAATATATGTTTATTAAATGAAAAAAAAGTGATGATGGAGTGACATAGTACCATATTACTTCCTTGGAAAAAGAAGACATGGAAACTCTGCTAGCTCCACTGTTCCTGGCTCTGTGGAACTTTACTACCCACCTCCTCAGCAGCAAATGAGTAGCATGAGTTCTTTGCCACTGATGAACCAGACAGCCCTGAGCCCATCTCTGCGCCAGCTGTAGAGGTCCTTGGACCCTCCCCTCCTTCATCTGAGGCTCCTCCCTGCCAGGGTCAAGTTGTGATCAGAAGGGGAGATCAGGGAGTGTCTTCAGTCGGGGGATGAGACACAACACTGGCACCATAGGAGGAAAAAGAATTCCATGAACATTGGTAGCCAATGACTGAATTCTGCTGTGAGAATATCTCCTTTATTTACTTACGTGGAGTCAAACCTTTGCCCTTTTACAAATTCTTCCCTTTTTGATATGACTGACTATGGTGGAACTGAGTTCTCAGGCATTGAATGAGATTCATAAGATCAAGGGATATTATGCATGTTTACGTGTGACTACAAGTTGTATTCAAATGTCACCTTCTGTAATGGAGTTCCTTTGAACAATCTGTGATGCTAGAACCTAGGTAGCGTATCTTGCCGTCTTGGTACACAGTATACAGGATGTATCACGTTGTGTTCTTACTGTACGAGCATCCCACCACATTACAACATTTTGTAACAGAGATTTGGATAGACTGGGAGTCAAATTATTTCACAAAGGGGCTTCCCTGGTGGCGCAGTGGTTGAGCATCTGCCTGCCAATGCAGGGGACACGGGTTCGAGCCCTGGTCTGGGAAGATCCCACATGCCGCGGAGCAACTGGGCCCGTGAGCCACAGCTACTGAGCCTGAGCGTCTGGAGCCTGTGCTCCGCAACAACAGAGGCCGCGATAGTGAGAGGCCCGCGCACCGCGATGAAGAGCGGCCCCCGCTCGCCGCAACTAGAGAAAGCCCTCGCGCAGAAACGAAGACCCAACCCAGCAAAAATAAATAAATAAATGTATTAAAAAAAAAATTATTTCACAAAGCCTAAAATAAATGTTCTAATATTGTCAGCCTCTTTGGTGGATGCTAGTCTCTTCACCAAATACCAGTATGATAGAGAACTCCCCACTATTTGACATTAATCTACATATCTGGTGTGTGAGGCTCTATGTAGGATATTCTAGGAGGAGGTCACATGCTGCAGCATCAGCCACTGCAAATGCAGTTAGAGTTCTGAAGTGTTTCACCTGAGAAGATATTAGGTCTAACGGAAGCATCCACTGTTTCTCAGGCAGACACACAAAGAGCAACCACTAGGAATATGCACAAAGGCAGCAGGAAGTTCCTCAATTCCGGAAGCCCTGACAACACACAGATCTGTTCCATGATACCACCTGGAAACCAGGACATTGGCAGGAGGGTTCACTTCCATATGATGGCATAATTGTAGGACAAGGATCTATGAACAAATTAAACAACTTTTTTCCAGCTCTTGCCTCCTCACTGGGTCCATCTCTCACTAATGCTCTTACCCAAACCTTCACTTTGTGTTCTTGATTACATTTTTAAATGCACCTGATTTCTAGAATGAGGAGAGAAGACATAAATACACATCTATATTATATAACATATAAAAATACATAGATCCAAACATCTCATTCTTTCTTTGAAGTTTAATTCTTGTTATTATAGTTCATCCCATTTCACCTGCAAATTGCCTCTTTATCAACTTCTATCATATTTTTTTACACCTTCTTCTTGTAATTTTGCAATAGCCTCTTACCATTCCAGCATCTTCAAAGTGTTCAAACACCCATTTATCAAACCAACTCTTTCTCTTCCACTCCCCACTGATATTTAACTGCCAGGGAATAGTTATGATAAAGAAAATCATATGAGGTGCCAGCCGTATTGTCTTCATTTTCCTGACTCAAATCTTTTCTGGGATTTTGTTTATAAAAGATTGACTACTTTGTCCGTAGTTTGATCTTTCTCTCCTTTCACATTTCTTCAGTTTCTCAGCTTCTTTACTGAGAGGAAATGATTGCAATCATCTAGGGAAATGTATCTAAGAATTAGAGTTGGACACTAGAGGGGATATAATAGTTTGCTAGAGTTGCTGTAACAAAGTACCACAAACTAGGTGGCTTAAACAACAGAAATTTATTGTTTCACAGATCTGGAGGCTAGAAGTCCAAGATCAAGGTGTCAGCAGGATTGGTCCCTTCTAATCGCTGTGAAGAAGAATCTGTTTCATGCCTTTCTTCAGTTTCTGGTGCTTTACTGGCAATCTTTGGTGTTCCTTGGCTTGTAGAAGGATCACCCCAATCTCTGCCTTCATCCTCACACAGCATTCTCCCTGTGGGTGTGTGTCTGTCTCCAAATTTCCCCTTTTTATAAGGACACCAGTCATATTGGATTAGAGCCCTCTCTAATGACCTCATTTTAACCTGACTACCTCTGTAAAAACCCTATCACTAAATAAGGTTACATTCTGAGTTTTTGGGGGCTTAAGACTTCAAACTTTGCGGGGACACAATTCAACCTTTAACAGGGGATTACTTTTTCTGAGCTGTGCGTGGCTGGACTGGGCTATGTCTTTCTTCCTCGACAGCAGACTGGACCAAACATTGGGCAGATCCTCTCAGTTTCTTTCTGCCTTTTGCCCACATGACAGTGGACTCACTTGGTATCATTTCAAAGGAAATAGTCATTACTGGAGAGAGTGAAAATAGTGACTGGGTTTCAAAGAACCTGCCCATCATCCCTATGGGAGAACAAAAACCCTCCCTACTCTACTCACCCTTGTTCCCACCGCTCCTCACCCCTCCCCACTCCCCACCTCTTCTCCCAAGCTATAACCCCATCTAACATTTTCTTCTGACCCTCCTCAGAAGTCACTCTGGCTTAAATCACTACCTGCTGCTTTGCAGAAAGCCAAGGAAGCAGCTTATTGAGGTGTCTTTCTCAAATAACAGATATGCTGAGCCTCCCGCAGAGAACCCTTTGTCCCTCTAAGTCCGGAGATCAGGAAAAGTCTTATCTGTGAGTGAAGGGGTCAGTGGGACGAGCTGAAAATGCCACATCTGTGGGGGGTAGGGGGCAGGGAAATGAGCTGAATGAGACAGAAAGTAAATGGAGGAGTTCTGCTTGAAGTGTTGGTTCATTTTTCCAACCCGCGCATGATGTTTCTAGGCCTCCTTGTTACAGGACAGAACATACCCCTTAACTGTCTCTCAGGCCTAAGGGAACAAAGCTGCAAAGCTATGTGGTGGTTTAAGTGGTTCTGTGTTTTGTTTTTGTCTTTGTTTCCCCAATGGAAAAGCCAGTACTTTGTTCTCAACTAAACCATTTACAACCTTTGTGTTCTTCTGGTTCTCTGACATCAGCCAAAATAAAAGGTACTTTTGCCTCAGGGAAACTTGTAAGCTAACTGAGTTCATACAGAGACCGGGAAAGCTTATTGAAAATCATCTCCTAATACATCTGGGTATTAGACTTTCTAGAAAGGTGATTACTAGGAGACTTGAGAGACTGAGAAAAAATGAAAAGAAAAGCACCTTTTGTTTGAGAAGATTTTTGGCAAAGGGCATAACCTGGGTGTGGTGGAAAAGGCAAACATTTACCTCTTACCAACTCTGTGACTTAACCTTTTTGAACCTCAATATTTGCTTTTTAAACTTTCCAGATGAGGAAAATAATTCCTGCCTCAAGGGTGAATATTAAGTGAGATGATGCAGAATGACAATGACGGGTCATTCGTAGGCAAATTCTCCTGCCCATTTCTATAGAAGTATCTCAATATAGTTTTGATTCAAAGGTAGGAAAGGAAAATTAGAAACAATCAATGTGAGAAAAGGAAAGTAGTTACTTAATGTTGAAGCATCTCTCTGCCTGGAACTTGGCAACAGGGCACCACTTACTAAGAGGCGTAGGATTGGCCAAAGCAAGGTTGAGACCACAGGCACCCTCTGGCCACCCGCTCCACAATCCGGACTTAGTCTCTTCCTAAAAGCATGCGGGTTTCCGGGCACAGAAACACATCCACCTGCACACACATGGTTACCGATTGACAAGGAGACATCAGTATTGTGCTGGCTCAGAAGGTGAGGAACCAAGGAGAGTCCCTTCTCCTAATAGTGTACTCTTTTTGTAGTGCGCAGTAACTGCATGTGCTGTCTTGTCTCGCCACGTGAACGAAGGGCAGAGAACAAGTCTGTTACTTCTCTTTCATGCACTGAAGTTCCGCAATGCTGAGCAGAGAGTAGCTGTTCAGTGAATGCTTTATTAACTGGATTTTCACTCTGGCTATAACAGTCAATTTTCGTGGGACCAGCTCTCCATTGAACCCAACTAAAATAGCTGGATTTTTAAAAAGAGCCACCTGTTTAAAGCCATCAGAGGGTTACCACAGCAGCAGAAGTTAGGGGCAGGGTCCTGGAGAGAAAGGAAAGGCACTGAGGTGAGACCAAGGTTGGGCCATTTCTCCCCTCCAGGGAGTTGCTGATTCATAGGAGGAATGGGGTGAGAGGCTGAGGATACAAACAGAAAGTGATTGCTAATCAATTGTATTTCAATAAAGCTGGGGGAAAAAAATCAAAACAAATGCTCATAGAGCTTTAAGGAAAAAAGAAAGGGATGATTAAGAGACAGAGAAGCTGAGCAAAGTCTCACAGGGTTGAGAAAATAAAAACTGGAGCTGGGGGTTCACCAGGGAGAAGGGACCTCAGGCTCACAGCTGTGATCCCTGAAGGGCTGCACCAAGGAGAAAAGAAGAACCAGAAATAGCTCTGTCAGCAGCAAGATTGATATCCAACCTCAGCTCAGATCAATCCAAGTCTGGATTAAGGCAAACAGCCCTATTCTAACTGCTTCCGAGAAGCAAAAGTAAATCTACTCTGGTGGGAAGCGGCCGCATAGCACAGGGAGATCAGCTCGGTGCTTTGTGACCACCTAGAGGGGTGGGATAGGGAGGGTGGGAGGGAGGGAGACGCAAGAGGGAAGAGATATGGGAACATATGTATATGTATAACTGATTCACTTTGTTATAAAGCAGAAACTAACACACCATTGTAAAGCAATTATACTCCAATAAAGATGTCAAAAAAAAAAAAATCTACTCTGGAGGAAGATGACACCATCCTGAACTTCTGTACTTTTTCATACAATTATTCAATGATATTTACCTTTATATAGCTCCTCTCCCCTTGCCTTTCAGATCCTCTTGCTGAGATGTGGAAAAGGCATGGACAGTCAGAAACCCTGGCCTCTAGGTCTGTTTCCTTATTTAGAGGGTGAGACAGGTTTATCCAGCTTTGAATTTCTCTGTCTCTGTGTGTGGAATACTCACAGCCATGTATACTCACACATGCTCACAGCCCAGGGAAGGAAGACACTCATGCCACGTGAAGCCACAGGAAACAGAGTGAACAACCAGGGGCTGTGGGAGGCAGGTTTTGTAGTACCAAGAGGGTAGGGGTGACCCCTGCTTCCCATGGAGAGATGTGATTGGCTTGTTTGAAATGTTCCGTGGGCTGGCTGGGAAATGGGAATCCACTTCTCAGGGATAAGCAGGAACTGTGCCTGGTCCCTTTGATAAGGAGGGTTGTCTGGCTAGAGGATCTCCTCTGTGGAAGCTGAGTGGGGAGGGGGACTTACTTACATTTAGACCATTTGAGGCTCTCCCGATTTTACCAGTTGTCAGGGTAGCACACAATTTTGAGCCTTCATTTCAGGCCTTACACTATACCTCCCAAGAGAGAAGCCCACGTATCCACACCCAGTGTCCAACTTCTGTTCCTCTCCTCAACTGTCTTGACTTTTCATGTATGCTCACACCTCATACTCCTTTCTTATGGTCCCGTGGCTCTCACCAGAGTTTGGGTCCTTATCACTTCTGTCAGTGATAAAAGTGTTGCCTGCCTTATCAGTAAACAAAGGATGTTGCATTAAGCCATCGCCTTACAGCCACCCCGACTATGCACTCTGAGGAGCCTCAGGGTGAGAAAGCACAGGATACTGGCCCCGGATAACTGAGGCACATATCAAAGGAATGATTTACAATGAACTCAGACTTCTGCATCTTCCCATACACAGAAAAGTGCTAAATTCGTTAACTTGAGATGCCTGGTTTTCTTTAATGAACAGTAATCTTTTGATGTTCTGACTACCTAGTCTTTGTTGCAAAAAAGCCTGGCCTTTGTTCCTATGTATCTTGGCTCTTCCCTTGCCTGTTCGGAGCAATCCCTCAGAGCTATCTGAGACGCTGCCTCCCAGGCGTAAGTCCTCAGTTTTGTCAGCCGAATAAAACATAATTATCAACTTTTAGGTTGTGCGTTTTTTTTCAGTCGACACCTCCCATCTGTTGTGATAACATCATGCAATAGGTTTCTCTGCCTCTGTTTCTCCCCTTGTGGAATCTATTCTTGTCACAGCTGACATATTAATCTTCACAAAATACCACTTTAACCAGTACCTCCTCACAACCTTTCCATAGCTCCCTACTGAACCTGTGATTTGGCCTTCCCAAGTTGTGTGAAAATGCAAGGACGGCTAGCACAGGACAGGCCAACTGAGCTAACGGTGATCAGCTGAGCTTCAGCAGCCAATTCTCTGACTTCAGGATGAAAAATTAGATACCTGGCTTCATGTTGCTACTTTCTAAACATGATCAGATAATTAAACTTAAAAAGTAAAGTTAGTGCCAATTTTCTTATTGACATTTTTCTTTTCAATAAAATAGGTCACCTTGGCTGTAAAAATAGGCTTCTTATTTATCAGCGTCAAAAGGAGCTATTTTCATTTTGAATGATTAAAAAAAGATGTGACTGTAATCATTTTTATTTTTTCTGAATTGATCCTTTGCAAGAGAAGATTGGGGAAGATAGGCCCATCATAAAGGTTTTCATTTTCCCTGTTAACTCCCTGGATGCACTGCCTATCACAGGTACCACACAGTGTCCCTGTCACATAAATCCATCCCTCATTCATCCAGCTGACTTTTTTTTCTAAATAGACTTTATTTTTTAGCGCAATTTTAGGTTCACAGAAAAATTGAACAGAAAGTATAGAAAGTTCCCATATACACCCTGCCTCCATACTTGCATAATCTCCCCCACTATTAACGTCCCACTTCACATGGGATGTGTTACAGTAGATGAACCTACATTGACGCAATATAATCAATAGTTTACATTAGGGTTCACTCTTGGTGTTGTACATTCTATGGATTGGACAAATGTGTAACAACGTGTATCCACCATTGTAGTATCATACAGGATAGATTCCCTGCCCTAAAATCCTCTGTGCTCTGCCTATACATTTCTCCCTCCCAACTAAACCCTGGCAGCCACTGATCTTTTTACTGTCTCTATAGTTTTGTCTTTACCAGAATGTCAATATAGTTGGAATCATACAATACGTAGCCTTTTCAGTTTGGCTTCTTTACTAAGAAATATACATTTAGGGCTTCCCTGGTGGCGCAGTGGTTGAGAATCTGCCTGCCAATGCAGGGAACACGGGTTCGAGCCCTGGTCTGGGAAGATCCCACATGCCGCGGAGCAGCTGGGCCCGTGAGCCACAATTACTGAGCCTGCGCGTCTGGAGCCTGTGCTCCGCAACAAGAGAGGCCGCGATAGTGAGAGGCCCGCACACCGCGATAAAGAGTGGCCCCCGCTCACCGCAACTAGAGAAAGCCCTCGCGCAGAAACGAAGATCCAACACAGCCATAAATAAATTAATTAATTAAAAAAAAAAAAAAGAAATATACATTTAAAGTTCCTCCTTGTCTACTCATGGCTTGATAGCTTTAGTGCTGAATAACATTCCATTCTGGAGGTACAGTTTATTTATTCATTTACCTACTGAAGGACCGCTTGGTTGCTTCAAAGTTTTGGCAGTTAAGAATAAAACTGCATCTTGGGACTTCCCCGGTGGTGCAGTGGTTAAGAATCTGCCTGCCAATGCAGAGGACATGGGTTCGATCCCTGGTGCGGGAAGATCCCACAGGCCGTGGAGCAACTAAGCCTGTACACAACTACTGAGCCTTCGCTCTAGAGCCCGCGAGCCACAACTACTGAGCCCTCGTGCCACAACTACTGAAGCCCACGCACCTAGAGCCCATGCTCCGCAACAAGAGAAGCCACCGCAATGAGAAGTCTGCGCACCACAACGAAGAGTAGCCCCCACCTGACGCAACTACAGAAAGTCCGCACACAGCAATGAAGACCCAACGCGGCCAAAAATAAATAAATAAAAATTAAAAAAACAAAACAAAAAACTGCATCTTGCACACTTTTGGCCTTGTAAACAAACCTACCTGGGCTGGCCAGGCCAAATGAGACTGTGGTGGGATTCCCAATAAGCAGCAATTCCCAAGTAAGTGCTGCTGTATATGTGTTTGAGTAAGATACCCGCTAACTACACCCATGCCCAGGGCTGCATTATAAAATTCAGGTCTGGGCACTTTCAGGGATACCAGATTCCCCCAATAGAAATTAGTCAGTTAGCCTGCACAAGCATTTATTGAGTATATTCAATGTTCAGGTGGATGATGAGGTGACTAAGATGACTAACTGCCCTCAGGAAGGCTTGAGAGCCATGTAGAGAGCCCGTTACTACAATAATGCCCTTACAATGAATATTTACTGAGCAAGTACTAAGTGCCAAGTGCAATCGGAAAGTATTTCATCCAAGCCGCACAGTGACCCAGCAAGGACATTTCACAGAACAGGGAACTGAAGCTTAGGCAGGTTAAAGGAAAGCCCTCCCCAGCTGAACTGCACATACTTGTAGTGCATTTGGGACAATCCAGACCTGCCCCCTGTCCATTTGTTGCTATCCATAGGAAGCTACACCTTGGGCCCTAAGATCCAAAATTATGTCCTCTATTACTTTCCTTTTAAGTCAAGGGAAGAGTCAAGGATGCCAAGCAAACACACACACACAAAACACAAAAAGTACAACAGGTCTCTTGTCCTAGCAAGGAAACTTGATGCCTTCCTGACAACAGTTTAGCCTCCTGAATTAGAGCAAGATGAAGACATCCAGCCAGGAATGACTATCCACTTAGGAGGGAAAGGGAAGAAGGGAAGTCATTCTGAGCCTTTGCAGCAGCAGACTCTGCAGTTTTGGGCTGATACCTGACCCACGAGCTTTCTGTGACAAGCTGTTCAAGAGATATGCTGATTGAAAAAGAAGAGTGGCCAGGGAGATCAGAAAAAGAACAACTGCCATAACAAAATAACAAAATACTAAATAAAGCAAAACAAGAAAAAGGAATTAATAAAAATATAAGGAGAAATTAACGAACTGAAAACAGTAAAACTAATATAAACAACCCCCAAAGCTTATTAGTTAACAATAAAAAATACAATAGGTAATCTATATTCTTACTCACCAGGGCTGGTCTAGCTACTGCCACTGCTGAATGTCCAACCAACTGGTAACAGGAACAAAGCTGAGTTCCCCATAAAGTGGGGACCAACCAACCAATTGGTGGTAAGCTGCTTACACTGGTCTCCTCCCATTCTGCAAGGGTCAGTGTTTCCTCTTGACTGGTATGGACACGTCACAGGTTTTCTTTTGCCTTTCCAACATCGCTGTCCAAGGGCTTCCAGAATGTTTCATACACCAACACAGAATCCTGCACAGTAACACAAAAGACGAAGGAACTCATTTTACAGCCAGGGAGGCATGCTGTGGACACATGACCATGGGATCCACTGACTCTATTATATACCATTCCACCCAGAATTTGCCAACCTGATTGAATAATAGGATGACAAAGTCAAGGTGCCAGCTTAGAAAGGATACCATCTTCTAGGATGCAGTATGCACCCTAAAATAATGACCATTATGAAGGGCTGTATCTCCAGTAGGTAGAATTCATGGGTCCAGGAGTCAAGGGGCAGGGGGAGGGGTGGGAGAAGATGGCTGTGCTTACCATCACTCCCAGTGATCCACTTGGGAAATGTATGCTTATAGCTCCTGCAAGTCTCTGCTTGCAGGTTTGGAGGTCCCGGTTCCCAGAGGGAGAAACTCTTCCATCAGGAGTCACAGAAAAAGTCCCATTCAGCTTTAAGCTATGACTGCTGCTTGTTCACTAGGGCTCCTTGAGCAAAGACACCAGCAGAGAAGCAGAGGGGTTACTCTCTTGGCAGGGGTAGTTGGCCCTGATCGGCAGTAGGTAGACTACTTTTATACAATGGACAAGGTAGATTATGTTTGGCACCCAGGTAATCCACTGGGTATCTCTTGATGGTCCTCTCCCCAATTTTTAAAAAATTTTATTGAAGTATAGTTGATATACAATGTTGGGTTAATTTCTGCTATAAAGCAGAGTGATTCAGTTATATATATACATACATACATACATTCTTTTTTATATTCTTTTCCATTATGCTTTATCATAGGATATTGAATATAGTTCCCTGTGCTATACAGTAGGAACTTGTTGTTCATCCATCCTATATATAATAGTTTGCATCTGCTAATCCCAAACTCCAATACTTCCTTCCCCCACCTCGCCTCCCCCCTTGGGGACCACAAGGCTGTTCTCTGTGTCTGTGGGTCTGTTTCTGTTTTGTAGTCCTCTGCCCAATTGTGATGGTAAATCAACAAGGGCAGCAGCTCTGTCCAGGGACTCAGAAACCTCAGGGACGAATTCCTGATTTCCCCCAACAGGATAGCCACGTAGACTAGCAGAGACGCTCGCTGAGGTTGAGGAAAGTGGAGAATGGCTGGTAGATGATGAGTGTCAGTTGTATCAAGATCAGCTATAGCAGTGGGGGCTACGGTTTGTGTCACTAACCTTACTTTAAGTTTCCCAGGGAACTGAGGAAAGTGGAGGACATGTTTGCAATGAGACAAATGTATTATTCTAAAAGGTATACTGAACTCACAAGGGGTGGACTGTCCTGGATGCTGCGGTGCGTGCCCTGGAATCCCTCTTCAGGACTCAGGCACTCATTTCTCCAGCAGCTGGGGAAGTGTTGTTTGCTGGTGGCTTGGCTTTCACTTGAGTCTCTTCCCAAGAACTGCCCTTGGCTGAAGGAAGCTACCTCACCCAAGGTTATACCCCTTGCTGGTCAGCCAGGATCTAGTTGACGTGAGGGTCCAAAGGCCCGGCCTCCCCGCCTCAGTTGGAGACATCTCTGGAGGGTCTTCCCAGCTTCAGAGTTCAGGCCTCCACATCACAGTTGAAATTCTCCCTCCATCCTCCTGTTTCCCTTACTCTGTCACGGTGCTGTTCGCGAGAGCACACCCCAACAATCACCTGCACACAAAACTTCATCACCCAGTCTGTTGCCTAGGAAATCCAACTTACGGTCCTGGTGATTGGACATTTTAGAAGCTGGCTCCGCCGACTTTTTTGTGGATACCAACCACTGCATCCTTGAGAGGCAAAGGGAAGCTGAGGGCGGGGAGTGCTGAAAGACGGCAGAGAAATCTCAGAAATACCCCCTTGCATCCTTGCTAATGGTTGGCTCTTTAGGACAACAGCAGCAGGAGGAGTGAAGCCAGGCGTTCCCCAGGCCCAGACATTTTCCATCTCTCTCAACTTTTCTCATAGAGCCTGAAGCCCGAGGATTCTACTCATCACTCTTTTGGGCTGATTATTCTGCCTTTTGTGGCATCCTTGAGAGGTGTCCTGTTAAGCAATCAGTGAAAGCGCTAACTACAGCCAGGAATGGAAATAAAAGTGCTCCTTCCACCCTGCTCTAAAATGTCTCCGCAAAGAGAAACTAAGGGATATTTCCTAAGCAGGACATGGCTTAACATCTTTCTTTTAAAATATATTTTTAGCAGCCTACAGTAAAAGGTAGCCTTATCTAAAAGGAAGCTTTATCAACCTCAGAACCATTTCTTCACATTTCAACTCTCTTCAACTTTTTAAATGTGACTTTATAGTCTATTAGTCACCAAAAAGACATTTAGAGCAGACCAGAAACAAAGTTAGAGACAATGAATGAACCAGAAGATAACCTTTGTGGTTTGGGGGCCCAGCACAGAGTGAGAAAGTGGCTGTGTACATTTTAGCCAGATTTTCCACAGTCCCAAATGTAGAAATCTCCATGTTTTAAGGTCAACATTGGAGTAGGGACAAATGGCAAGTCGAGGAATGAAAAAAAAATGGTTAAATGAAGGATTGCTGCTGTTGCTTCCCTGCCACCAGGCAATCCTACAGAGGGAACTGGGGAGCACACGTAGGTTCAAAGACCCTTGCCGTCGGCCTGCTCAATCCCCTCCCCACTCAGTGCTCACTCTCCAGGCCCCAGGAACAGTGGCAGGAGATCGCCCCTCGGTTTGTATCATAATTTTCTCCTCTGAGGCAGAAAGTAGGGCGTTGTGAGTGCCAGCTGGTGCGTGGAAGGAGATGACTGGAGGTATTCACTTCAGCCTGTCCCTGGCTTCCTGTCACACAGGGAAGGACTGGTTTGTAGGATGGACGCTCTCTGTGCCACCTGAGAATGCTCAGGTCACTAAAGGGCCAGTTTACCATAAGATGCATCGATGCAGCATCCCGTTGGTCTCACAATCAATTTCCTAATAAACGGACTCTCCTTTCCTCTCTTCCAAAGGCTGAGCTATCAAATGTGCTTTTCCTCCAGCAGACAGTTTTGCATCTCAAGGCAGCAACAGGCAGTTAGAGGAATGAGCGCAAGCCCAGCGGAGCCCTGCTCAGCCCCCTTGCTCTTCCTCTGTGGGCTCCCCAGTCCTGACCCTCCTTTCTTCTCTTCCTGGCATCATTCTTTGACTCCTTCCTGAGCACCGGGATGGGGATGTTTTCAGAAGGCTTCATCAAGCTGGCCCAACAGCAGAGCCACTCTGCCCGTGGTAGCACTAACAGAGCCAGGATGTGGTGACGCTGAGAAGCTCCGCCACACGCTCTCGAGGTGTGCCTGGTGGCCCAGCCCAGGCAATGCGTTCACACACACCCACGCTGCTTTCGCCAGCTCACACCCAGGTCTGGGCAACATCAGCCCAGAAGGGGACATTTTCTGTGGCAGCCCAGAAAGCTCTTAGTTCATTTTCATTTAGAAATGGTTTTACCCCACGAGGATGGCTGCAGTCCAGCAAACATGCCCACCCTCAGGCTTAGGAAGCCTTCTGGTTCAACAGAAGGACAGAGGACTGTGCTCTGTCATGGCACAGATATTTTTATTGAACACTTTTCTGAACCTTTACTTCGTTAGCCAAGTCCTTTCACCTTTCTACCGTCGGCGGGTCCAGCGATCTCGTTCAGTCCTCTGGCTTCAGCCAGCTGGTCCACGGAAGAGACGAAACAAGAACACTGCTGTGGTGGAATGAGCTGATGAATATCACTTTGTGATCAGGCTGCTTCTAGAAAAATCTCTCCACCCTGAAAAACTTCTATGTGCTAACTTAGGATAGAAAGATGGCTGAGAAAGCACCATTGTAAAGTCCTGCCATTGAGGTGTGGCACATGTGATGATGAAAGCACATACAGAAACTGCATGGGAAGAACCAAATTATCCTTTTTCTTTTTCCTCTATTCCTTTTGGTTTTTTTGTTTGTTTTTCCTTTGAAGAAGTGGTGGTCAGGAAGACCCACAGAGTAGACAGGGGAGTGGGATGTTAAAGTACAGCTCATAAAACTGCTGCAGGACTCACTGGAAGGAACATGGCAGTGTGAGCCCTGGAGTCACACATCGAGGTCCACCTCTGCCTCTGCTCCCTGCCGGCTGTGGGGCCTTGGGGAAGTGACTTAACCTCTCTGTGTCAGGGATTCCTTATCTATAAAACTGGGGGAAACGAAAGTTCCTGTCTCGCAGGCTTATTGTAAGGACTGAATGAGTTAACACGTGTGAAGCTCTTAGCACAGTCCTAGGCATGTATTAAGTGTTCAAGACGCATTAGCTAGTAGACAATTTTAGAACATCTGCTTTTATCCTTCCTGTGACGGGAATCTTTCCATCTTGCCAGGTAGATATAAAAGTAGAGGAAAAACAAACCCCAAGAGATGGGGCGGGAAGAGGAGAGGAAAAAACATGGGACAGGAAGAGGAAAAAGAAGAGAAGAAGCAGGAGGCAGGTCCCTGGGGTGGGTGGCGGGGTCCCTCACTTGCCTCTGTGGGCCAAGAGTGAGGCTTCTCCCCTGGGGAAGGAGTGAGTTATATATTCCAAAGACGGTGAATTGCCCAGGGTCTCACAGGAGCCAGAATGAGAACATTTACAGGATTTCTGAGAAAACTGAGAAGCTGAGAGGCCACGACTGAATACACACCCCACAGTTTCACATGTCAACCCAGGAAATAATGCAGCATCAACAGTGGGGGAGCCGTGATTGCACCCTAAAGGACATCAGTCCACACACTTAGCATTTGTTGTCATATGTGTTATATGTGTTGTTACATTATACGCAGAATTTTCTATTGATTAAATTTCTTGATGTAAATATGAAACAAGGGTATTAATCCACTACTTCATATATTCAAGAATGGTGGGGGAAAGGGCAGGGAGCTTCATGTCATTTGAGTATATTTCACGTCATTGAGTACCTGGCAAATGTATGTTAGAAAAATGCCTTGATGTGGGTTCCACCAAGGGAGGAAGAGGAGTTTCCAAGTAGACAAGTAGGAAGGAGACAGACGCACCAAGCAAGGGGAAGAATGTGTCTGAAGTCTAAGTATGCAGAACAGCATGGTTTGTGCAGAATGCACCAGCAGTAGGGTATTACCCGAGCATAAAGGGCAAGGAGAGGAAGATGAGGCTGAGAGCTGGCGCTAGGCTAGGACACTGTGTATCTTGTCTGGGCACTTGAACCTGATCTTTCTAAGCTGTGATAAATCACTGAATGGTGTTGAGCAGGGGAATGTTGGCTTAGAAACACTGTGGAGAAGGGTTTTGAAGGGATCACGACTGGACAGTGGGAAAATTATGAGACCCCCAGCAATAGTTGGAGTAGGACTGATGAAGGCCTGAGCTAAATCAGGACTCCAGGGGATGGCAATTCACCTTCTGAAAGTGAAATCAGTAGAACTTGGAGAGCTTATCCATACGAGAAGAGAGACGCCCTGGTTCTGGTTTGGGTGACTGAGGGGATGATGGCGATTCAAGAGACAGAGGGTGTACAAGTGGGGAAGATAACTTCCTTTTTGGATGCAGGATGGAGAGGAGGGGCTGGGTGGGTAGGGGGATGTGTGTGTATATGAGTAGAAGAAGGGGACTGAGTGAAAGACACTTTCCAAAGCTAAATGGACAAGCTATTTAGCTTATCTGCTGTTTTATACTGTGTTTGCCACCTCTCCTCTTTAGACAGGGAATATTTAAAGACACACCAAAGGAAGAACCAACAACTCACATTTACTAGGTGTTTCCTTTGTGACCTCTTCCGGTGGTTAAGTACTTTACCTATATTACCTCATTTGAACCTCAAGAGTCTTTTGAAATGAATATCATCATTCCTAGTTTACAGATGAACAAAGTGAGATTCAAAAGGATTAAGTAATGTGCTAAAAGCCTCACAGTTAATATATGGTAGAGCTGAGACCACTCCATGAGAATAAAGAAAATTTCAGTAAAGAAGTAAGAAGTAAGAATTTTTCATTGTTCATATTTGGTGGGGGGAGGGATGGGCTGATGAGATATTTGGGTGAACAAAGCACTTTGACACTTACACTTATTTTATGTTCACGCTTTCAAAACATGTTCACATTCCTTATCTCAGATTTCTCACAAAATATCTACATGAGGCTGCCAGGGCCGATACTTGTAACTCTATCAATCAATGAACAAACATTGGCCAAGTATCCCCACTGAGCGAGTCATTGCTCACAGGGTGTTTGCTGAAGTTTCCTTCATGGTCCTGCTCACAAGGGGTTGACAGTTGCTACAGGGGGCCATATAAAAACATAAGGCAGACGGGCAAAGCGCCAAATGGAGGCTACAAACCATTAGTTTTCAGACTGTGTCCTAGTTCCTCTAGGACACTGGTTCTCAAGGAGTGGAATGATTTTGCCCTTTGGCAAAATGGGGGACATTTGGCACAGAGTGGAGATGTGTTTGGTTCTCGCAACTTTGTGGGGGGAGGGCACTGACGTCTGGTGGGTAGAGGGCAGGGGAGCTGACAGTCACCCCACAAGGCACAGGACAGCCCTCACAGCAGAGAATTCTCCAGCCCAGAACAACAGTGGTGCCAAGGTTGAGAAACCTGCTCCAGGGTAATACAATTACCTTGATTTGAATTTCATTTTTAAATTTACACTTTGTTATTTAATTTTATTTATTTATTTACTTTTGGCTGCCTTGGGTCTTCGTTGCTGCACGTGGGTTTTCTCTAGTTGCGGCGAGTGGGGGCTACTCTTCGTTGCGGTGCGCAGGCTTCTCATCGCGGTGGCTTCTCTTGTTGTGGAGCACAGGCTCTAGGCGCACAGGCTCTAGAGCGCGGGCTCAGTAGTTGTGGCGCACGGGCTTAGTTGCTCCGTGGCATGTGGGATCTTCCCAGACCAGGGCTTGAACCCGTGTACCCTGCATTGGCAGGTGGATTCTTAACCACTGTGTCAGTAGGGAGGCCCTACACTTTATTTTAAAATAGTAATAAAACAACAGATATGCTGAAAATTATTACATACTAAATTTTCACACACTGTACTCACCAAAGGATTAACTTGTGCTGCCAATTTAAATGCTTTTGTGGAGAACTTGGAATAAATCTTCCTAGCGTAGTGATTGTAAAGGAGAACAATTTCTTAACAAGATTACCCGCTATGAAGAATATCCTAAAATTTCTAGGTAAGTCATTATTTTAAAACAATTTAGCCATTTCTAACTATTTGTCTGTGTGTATCAAGGTTTTTCTCAACAAAATACAGAAACACATTTGGAGGCTGAGGCTGACACAGACTACAAACTGTCATCCACATCACGGTTTCATATTTTTGTATTTATCAAACAGCCTAAATGATTGACTTTAGAAGTAAACGTCATTAAGTTTGAACTTATACATTTGAATTAAAGAAATACTGATCTCATGTGGAAAAAAATAAAGGCCTGTGCTACGAAAAAAGACCTTTGAAAACCACTGGTACAGGGCATAAGGGCATAAGATGTGGCTTGGCCCTCAAAGTGTGTCATTCAGACTAGCAGCAACAGTATCACCCAAGTGCTTGGGACAAATGCAGAATCTCAGGCCCCACCACAGACCTTCTGGATCAGGACCTGCATTTCAACAAGATCTCGTGCACCTTAGAGTTTGAGAAGCACTTGATCTACGGGACATCACAGAAATGAAATCAAATAGGGCTTATGGTAGGAACAGTAAGGCCTAAGAGCAAGGTGGGATTTCAGCAGGGTATGATTTGAATTAACTAGACCGGGAAACATGGGGCGGGTGCTCTAGGCGGGGGGAGGGGCAAGGTGAGGGGGTCGGGAACAGACCACCCTGGCCAGACAGAGGGTTCTGGTAGCAGAACAGTTCTTAGGAATAGTTTGAAGAATTGGGGGCAGAGAAGAACTTGGGGCTGAGAGAGCCCGGCCACCAGCCAGCTCTCCCACTCCTGGACTGCTTCAGACCCCCTTACCTTGTCGACCTTGTTGAAGAGCAGCCTCCGCTGAATTCCAGGCCAGGATTCCCAACCGTGTCGCCACCATGAATCAATTAAACCTTCAATAGCCCCGAGATGTAGGGGCTCATTATCTCCATTTTCTAGATGGGGAGCCAACCACTTCCGGAAGCTGTAATTACCCAAGGTCAGAGGGCACCCGGGGCAGGAAGTCTGGTCTGTAACAGCACATTCTTGGTCCTTCCAGCTTCTCTCTCCCGAGGGGCACAGAGGCCGCTGCTGCGAGCCCCTCCAGAGCTCCAGGCTTCACAGGGCCCTGGGATGGAGGAAGTGGGAGGCTGGCGCCTCGACTCCTCCCAGGCTGGGCTCTGTGGAGAGAACATGACTCTAAGCGTAGCCCGGAGGGAGGGGGCTTCTGAGAACGTTTGCTGGAAAGACGCTGGGACAGGGCAGACTTGGGGAGTGAGGGGGCGTTGCTGGGGAGGGTGGCAGAGGGGAGGCCTGCCTGCCCAAGGAGGCCTCTGGTGGGGCTGTTCCCAAGAGGAGCTTGAACCATAAAAGCCGTCCAGTTCAGCAGCGAGGTAACTTCAGTTGAGTCAAGAATCACCTAGTCTTCTTAAGAATCCAGATAGGTAGAACTGAAGCCTTATGTGTCAGCTGAATTCTTTATAGGCCCCCCTACAAGCCCTGCGAAACAGAAGGTGCAGCTTGGCTGGTGGCCTGAAGCGTTGATTCTGCCTGGGACCACCTGACCAGCGCTGATTTTGCTAGGAGTCTGTCCTGGCTTTCTCTTGACCTCTTGAGAGACCCAGTGAGGTTTCTAAGCCAAGGCAATGGAATGGACTTTAGCAGAAGGACCGGTGACCAAGGGATAAGGGGAAGCCACTCCATCCTTGCAGGGCCCCCTCAGCCACCCGTCCTGAAGATGAAGCAGCTGGGACACGCCTCAGCCCTGCCCCCACTGCGCAGGGCATGTTGACATCCAGCTGGGGCCCCTTAACTCTGTCCGGAGGCTGATTCATCAGCTCCTGGGGGCTGAGTGTGTTGAGGCCCCGCCTCCCCTTGATGCTGCCCTTTGATTCCTGGTTAATGACTCCCAGCTGTGCAGGGTCCTGAGTTTGTTCAAACTTTCTGGTAAGGAAAGGCTGTGAAACCTGAGCTCTTTACTGGGTGGCTGTGGACACCTCTGGGGACAGAGCAAGGGCTGCTGGTCCTGGTGGAGGCTGCAGCATGGCCTGGGCCATATCCATAAAGGGAGGGAGACAGAGGCTGAGGTTGCTTGCAGGGAGACCTGGGAAGTCACCTTTACCTCTCGGTCTCCCAGGCCTGCTGGCCAGGCCTCAGGCATGAGATCTGTCCCTAAATTCAAGGAATGGTCTTTGGGACGGGTCTTAGCCTAAAAAGCCTAGGACTTCACCAGAGCAGAGGGACATGGGTTTCTTGCCTCTCCCCCAAATTCCCAAAACTGACTCTTCTGGGATATTAAGAAACTGTTACTGACAGCTGCAAAAACCTAGGGAGGGGGTAATATTAAGCTGAGAATGTTTTACTATAGGAAGCCTTCTGCAAGGTACAGCTAACAGAGAAGTTGGCAAGGGTGGGAAGAGGTATGAAGGTAAACAAGGAGGCCCCAAGTTCATTGTTATGCACCTGGTTAAGGGGTCCAACAGGAGGGGTGTTCCTCAATCAGGAGGTCACATGGGTGCAGGAGAATCTCTTGGGAAGCAGTTCCGGGGAAGGTGGGGGGCAGAAGAGAGAAAGGAAGACAATGAAGCACAAAGCTGAGTGGTCAGCCCAGCCCCAGCCCAAGTACCTGATTTCAAAACCTGAAACGCTAGACAAGGATAGTATGGCCATATCGTGGAATACTACCTAGCCACTAAACCATGCTGCTCTTTAAGACTATTTAAGTAGATGGGAAATGCTCATGATGTATCTGTAAGTGAAAAAAGCTTGTATTACAAATACTACATACAGATTCGCCTTATTTTGTTGAATGCACACACAGACACACACGTGGAAATGTGGTAACTGGAAATCGCCAAAGTGTCCACAATGGTTAGCTCTGCGTAGTAGCATTTGTGGGTAATGTTTATTGTCTTCACGTCTTTCTATACATTCCACATTTTCTATAACCAGTGTGCCTTGCTTTTGTAAACAGGGAGAACAGTAACTGTTTACGTAAATGTAGCACAGGTTTCCTGTAAAGTGTGTGGCATGTCAAAGAGTCCGTGGGCTGTGGGCCAGTGAGTTGGGGGCTGGGTGGGCACGGCTTGTTGCCCCAGAGCACCTATTCCCCCTTCTTCCTTCCTACAGAAGCCTCAGTGCTGTCTGCATCGTGCTGCATATCTTCCCTTTGCCCTTCCAGACCCACTTCTCTCTTCCTCACTTTGAGTCCTGGGAGGCTGACATTTATGGACAACATCAAAAGCTCTGGTTGGGTTTGGCTAGTGGGGGACACCAGCAGGAGATCAAAGGGAGACAGGAGCATGCGGCTGTGGTATTGATTCCCCTGGCTTCCTCCCAGTGGGCTGGCTGTGTCTCTCTTTAGGAGGCCTTGACTCCTTCAAAAGGCTCACTCCACACAGCTCTGGCTTTGGGTTCCCTGCCTTACCCCTGCAGGCCTTGGGGTGGTGCAGTGGGCAGAATGGTGGCCGCCAAAAGACATCCACGTCTTCATCCCCGGATTGAAAATGTGACCTTATTTGGATAAAGGGTCTCTGCAGAGGTAATTAAGGATCTTGAGAAGAGGAGATAATTCTGGATTATCCAGGTGGGCCCTAAATCTAATGCCAAGTGTCCTCATAAGAGAGAGGCAGAGGGTGATTTGACAGGTAGTAGAGAGGAGGCAGTGTGACCACGGAGGCAGAACTGGAGTGATACGGCCACAAGTCAAGGAACGCCACAGTCACCAGAGGCTGAAAGAGACAAAGAACGGATTCTCCCCTAGAGCCTCCAGAGGGAGTTCCCAACTTCTAGCCCCCAGAACCGTGAGAGAATAAATTTCTGTTGCTTTAAGCCACCTGTTTGTAGTCATTTGTTACAGTAACTGCAGGAAACTAAAACAGGCGGTAATGGTGTCCCCATTGTTACCTGCCCTGGTGGGAATGGGGTGCCATGGTATTTTTGTGGTCTCTCTATGCTTTCCCCACACTTTGGTAAATAGTCCCACTCTTTTTTTTTTTAATTAATTAATTAATTTATTTATTTATTTATTTATTTATGGCTGTGTTGGGTCTTCATTTCTGTGTGAGGGCTTTCTCTAGTTGTGGCAAGCGGGAGCCACTCTTCATCGCGGTGCGCGGGCCTCTCACTATCGCAGCCTCTCTTGTTGCGGAGCACAGGCTCCGGACGCGCAAGCTCAGTAATTGTGGCTCACGGGCCCAGCTGCTCCGCAGCATGTGGGATCTTCCCAGACCAGGGCTCGAACCCGTGTCCCCTGCATTGGCAGGCAGATTCTCAACCACTGCGCCACCAGGGAAGCCCAGTCCCACTCTTTTTAAAAAATATTTATTTATTTGGTTGTGTTGGGTCTTAGTTGCGGCATGTGGGATCTAGTTCCCTGACCAGGGATCGAACCCAGGCCCGCTGCATTGGGAGTGCGGAGTTTTAGCCACTGGACCGTCAAGGAAGTCCCAATAGTCCTGCTCTTAAACTCAACTCACATTACCCAGTTTTCGTGAGCCACCCATTTCCTGCCTGTCTCACATGACATCTGGGGTGGATCCTGGTTCATCCAAGCAGTCTCCTAACTCTGGCCAAGTCAGAGGGAAACCAGTGGCCTTCTGGGACAGTTCATTGCTCCTGTGAGGGAGCCATAGGAAGAGATGGTCCTTCCGTCCCTCTCCTTCTTCCAGACTTGGGCATGTCTGGGCATGATGCCTGCAACGGCAGCAACAGTCTTGACACCAATTTGAGTCAACTAGTGAGCGAACGAATCAATTTACCAGCCCTGAAGGTGGTACCACTCTTCCTGTCATGTGAAATAATACATTTCTATATGGCTTATTTCAGTTTGAGTTGGGGTTATGTTGTTAGTGGCCGGAAGCCTACTAATTGATGGAGAATTAGATTGGTTCTATGTTGTCTTAAGGCAGAGATGGTCAAATTGGCTTTAAATATCCTAGTGCCTAAAAAAAAAAAAAAAAAAACTTTCAAAATTTGAAAAATCTTGGTAAAAAAATGTTCATGACATATTCTACGTGCTCACACTTGGTTGGCAAATAGTAGGAAAGCAAAATGGGTAGAGATTTCTAGTCAACCACCACGTTAAACAGGGAGAGGGCCTGAAACAATTCTTTGTAACATAACTGGATATTCAGTTCAGCAAATAACTATTAAACCTGCTATATGCTAGGCACTTAGCACTGGGGTGTCAGATGGGAATGAGACATTGGTCATTTTCCTTGAGGAGCTCATAGATTGTTTTTTTAAAAAATCTTTTTTTCCCAGGTTATATTTTATCCAAATCATGGAAGAATAAATGCGAAACTGTTCATCCAGCAACACTTGTACTCTTCACTTGCTGTGTTGCTGTTGATTGTATACTCGGTGAGAAACGTATTGTTAAGCACAATTCAGAGGCAGAAAAATATTTAGAAAAAAATTTGATTCAAAAAGATCACATAAACAGAGTATGGGAGCAAAACTGGTCTTTACCCAAAAATGCTAAAAACTATGTTGTGCTTGTAAAGTATTACTTGGAACTGCAGCAAGTATTCCCCAGGGTCCCAGTTTGAAGAGAAGTGATTAAAGCTTGGGGTGCTGGGGTGGGGACGGGGTACACAATGATAGCATGCTGGGCTTACCCCCCAAACTTCACAGAACAAGGCAGATGGAGATAGAGCGGTTTCTTCACCAGCCAAGAACCCCGCCCCTCAATTCCAGGACCTGGAAGCAGACATCCTTCAGTAAGTATAGATGCATTCCTCAGTCAAAAACCACTCCCACCAGGCTGATAGTTCAATAGACAACGATTCCTTTGGGTCGAGTAGGACCACTCCATAAATCCTCTTTAAGATACTAATACCCTTGGGAGGGATATTCAAATTAATTCACAACAGTGGGTGATTCTTTTAGTTTTTTAACAGAGCTCTGAGAGAATGGGACACAGGGGATGAAGAAGGGGAGACTAAGGGAGAGAATGGGACACAGGGGATGAAGAAGTGGAGACTAAGGGAGAGAATGGGACACAGGGGATGAAGAAGGGGAGGTTAAGGGGAGATATTAAGGGAATGCTGGCACAGGTGGCTCGTTCAAATTGGAAATCCCTGGGAAGCAGAAGGCTGAGTGAGGGGCCTGGTGACAACCACTTACTTGTGCCTCTCTCCTTGGTCCTATTTCTCATCTCTGCTTAGCCTTCCTCTTTTGAGAAATGCTTAAATAGAAGCCAACCTCATCCAATGAACTTTCCCAAGGTTCACTCCACGGGACACTGGTTCTACAAGATACTCTCAGAAGATGCTGTGTACTGAAAGTCCTTGGGGAGTCTACAAGTAGGTTAGCATGTTGACACTTCTGAGAAGTACAGCAGCTGGGAATCCTAATTTGTGTTTATGTAACCCAACATTTTCCAAACTTTTTTTTGATGAAATAACTCTTTAGTGCATGTGAATTATCATGTCTTAAGAATGTATTCTGAGAAACGCTTATCTGATGCTTGTGGTCTTCAGTTGCAGTGTTTGCTATCTGAGTTTTCAGATAATACAGCCCAGACTTCCTTCTTTTGCCATTTTCCCTTGCTGATGCCACCCCAGAGCACGTGAGCAGGAAAGAGAAGAGGCCAAATGCATACCGAACCCTCTGCTGTTTCTTTTTGGCTTTCCCAGCAAACAATTTAGTCAGGAACAGATTTAAATAATTCCTCACTTTACAGTCAGCTGATTAGCTACAGATTGCAATGATCTAGACTCTCATTTCTTTATTACTTTGGAAAAATTGGACTTATTCTCAGCAAAACTTTGCTCCTTTAAAAGCAGTAGCCTCCTTAGTAAGCATCTTTTCATTATTCTGTAATCTTTGGAAAGAGCCCAAACATCTCTCCTCCCCAAGGAGAGCTGGTTCAGGAAAACTACCATTGTTCCTGGCCAGAGAATAGTTAAAATAGAATCAGTACAGATGTGACTGGATGTCCAGGATGTTGCCTGGAAGCTGCCAAACTACCAAGTATTTGAGACCAAGTGAGCTCTCTGAACCAGGCACTGAGAACTTGTTAGAAATGCAAAATCTGGGGTCCCACCCCAGACCCAGCAAAGAGGAATCTGCATTTGAACAGATCCCCAAGTGATTTGTATCCCTTGTACCTCAAAGTCGAAGAAGTACCAGGATTCATCCCATCCTCTTTCATCTGTTCAAAAGTAATTACTGAGCACCCCCTTATACAACAGCTCTGTCCTACGTATTGAGGACACACTGGTAAAAAGGCAGAGAAGTTCCCCGTTCTCATGCACTTTACATTCTAGTGGGGGAGATAGACATAAACAAGTTTAAAACAAAAGATTTCAGGAAGCAGTAAATGCTGGAAGAAATAAGAGCACCATGGATTAGAAAACAACTGGGGGTGAGACACATTGCTCAGGAAGGGTCTCTCTGAATACAGACCTGCACGATGCGAGAGAGGGGACACGAGACAGGCTGGGGCAGGCACACTCCAGGCAGATGGCACAGCTAGAGCAAAGGCCCCGAGGAGAGTATGAGCTTGGGAACAGAAAGAAAGCAAGCCAGTGTGGCTAAAACCTAGTCAATTAGGAAAGTCAGAGGTCAGAGAGGTAGGGAAGGGCCAGATTACGTGCATCAGTGATTCTCAGAACTTCACATACATCAGAATCACCCGGAGAAGGGCTTGTTAAAACCCAGATTGCTGGGTCCCACCCCCAGAATTCACATTTCTAACCAGGTCCAGGTGATGCTGAGGCCTCTGGTGCAGGGACCACACCTCGACAACCACTGACGTAGAGCCTTGTGGGGCCTTGTTGGGAGTTCAGTTATATCCTGTTTGGTGGAATGCCATTGGAGGATTCTAAGCAGGGGAGTGACAAGATCTGACTTTCTTTTCCTCTGTCACCACCAGAAGAGCAGACCTTTCCAGTCATCCATTGCCACCTGGAGTTGCATCCCTTTCCTGCTTTGCTCATCACCTGATTTGTCCCGATTTCCCACCCTTCCTTTCCATTTCCTCCCAAACATTCCCATTGTGTCTTCTGGACAACCCTGCCCCCCAACTCCCTGATCTCAGCCTGTAGCGGCCTTCCCTGCCCCTCCTTGCCCTGGTTAGAGCCTGGCTGGTCCTGAGGACACTATTCCTGAAGTTCTTTCTGGCAGAGCCTGTCTGATCTCTTAAGAGTCCACAAACTTCAAGGCCAGGAGGTAGTGTTGGTGCCTGCTTGTTCTCCACTGTTGCTCCCAGAGTGTAAGTCTTATTGCCTCTCACAAAGCCCCTGCCCGTTAGAGGGTCCTGCTGTCTGACTCTAAGACTAGACCACATGTTCTCGTTCACTGAGGGCTACACCCCCTGTTCTCCATCTTCCTCTCTGCGCGGCTCCTATCAACAGTGAAGTTAATCACACCGACACTCCATCCAGCACACTGGTTTCTCAGTTTCCTCGACCTTCTCATCTCTAATGACCTCCATTCCACCTCAAGGTCATAGTCTGAACCTTGTCACCTTCAGAACCTGTCAGGCCTCTGCAAGCTCAAATGCCCACTGTCTTCCACAGCCTCTGCTCCTACAACGCACTTGTTCGAGTGTCCATTGTAACAATTCTTCAACTCTGTTGGGATGGCCCTTCCGTTGGCTCCACCACTTTTTACTATGCATCAGCTACCATCTGTGTTCACTCTTCTTGTCCGGCTTAGGGCTCCTGGTCCATCACTGTACATACTCCCTTCAAAAACCCTCATGCTCATAATTCCCTCCCCTTCTATTATAGCATCCTACAAAACACCATCCATTTCTCCATACCTGCCCTCGAGTAATTTAATGTTACTATGGAAAAGCCATGTCAGCAGACTGTTTTCACTTTAAGTTCATGATCACAGACCTCAAAGGGGTACTCACAACAGCTAGGCAATTTTACTGTGTTTTTCTGGTAAACCAGCATTCATATTTTTGGAAGCAATTTTTCTATACCTTTTTTATCTTTAAAACTCCCACAACCCTTTCTGCTTCTTCCTCTAGCTGATGAACTCTGCTCATAATTTCATGAGCAAAGAGAAACTATCAGATGTGAACTCCCTCACTTTTCCACCTTAAATCTATACATCTACATTTGTTGGCCTCTTCTCCTTCTCTCTGGTTAGTGTGTCCGTCCGCTATCAAAGGCCCGTCAGTCCACGGGTGCTGAGTGGCCTCCCCTCATTTGTTCAGTCACCCTCCATCAGCATCTCCCTCTCTATTGGATTATGCCCACTGGCATATACCCATGCTTTAGTATCTCCCATCCGTTTCTTCTGTAATTTATATCTGTACTTCTAAACAATACAGCTATTTTTAGCTTCTTCAATTTTAGACACTTTTGATTGCTTTCCTTCACCGTCCTCATGCACATTTCCCCCCTTCCATCCTCCCAGTGTGGTCAGTCATATCACCATTTTCGGCTAAATCAGTGTTCAGTGTTTGCATTACCATGACTTAAGTACTCACAGCTGAACCATATAGGATGTTACTCTTTTATGGGTCAACTTTGTTTTTCTTGGGATTACTAATTACCTCATTTTTTCATCGCTTAGTTTTTAAAGTAGCTAGTACTAAGTTTTTACCAAACTTTTCAAATTGTAAAGCCCCTCTCATGAGTCACAGGTAACGAGTCAAGACGGCTTCATCACACTTGGGTCCGGTGCCTTGGCTTTTGTGGCTAAAGTATGACAGTTGGAAGTGTTGACCCGTGTTCTTGTATGTGGTCTCTCCAGCATGGTGGTTATAGAATAGCTGGACATCGCAGCTCAGGGCTCCAAGAGTGAGTGTTCCAGCAAACAAGGTGGAAGACGTTTGGCCTTTTAGGACCTTTTAGATGGGAAGTAACACAATGCCACCATATTGTAACGGCTGAAGTAGTCAAAAGCCTATCCACACTCAAGGAGAGGGGGCATAAACCTCATCTCTCAATGAGAGGAACGTCAAAGAATGTTTGTGGCTATGTTTTTCAACTGTCACAGAGACACATACACTTATACCTGCATTTGAGTGGAATGTCTTTGGAGGGAATCACAAGAAACTGGTAAGGGGAGAAACTGGGGATGGAAGTAGGAATGAGACTAACTTTGCCCTATAAGCCATTTTGTATCTTTTATAATTTTGCATCATGTGCTTGAATTACCTTTTCAAAAAATTAAATATTTTTAACCATGTCGCAGCTTTGCCTGGAGCTACACTTACCCCTAGAGGCCATGTCAGTTTCTAGGACACTCTAGACCACTATTGTCCAATAGAATTTTCTCTGATGATAGAAATACCTCTGCACTGTCCAATAGAGTAGCCATTAGCCACATGTGGCTATTACAGTTAAAATTAAACTAAGTTAAAATTTAATTCCTTAATCATACCAGCCACATTTCAAGTCCTTAATAACCACATGTGGCTGGTGGCTATATCTTGGACAGCACAGCTCTAGAACATGGGAGGCGCTTACATGAATGGGATGAGCGTGGGGTGCATGAGAGTCCTTGGGTCGATGGTCTCCCAATAGGTTTACACGAGCACTTCCTAAAACAGCTTTAAAGAAATACATACCCCCTTGCAAAAATTAAAGTTGACGTCTAAATGCTTCATCCTTAGTTGGAAAGTTTATTTTTGTTAGGAGTTATAAAAGATTAAACATTTCATAAGATGAGAATGAACTATAATTAGAATAAATATTTCATGAGATGGTTTGATAAGATAGGTTTAATTACTGAATAATTCAGACTGAATCTGAAAGAAATCATGTAACAAATTTAGCACCACTAACCTATCCTGCTTTAGTTGTTCTAAATTTAGAGCATCTCAATGGGGGCCACACTTCACCCCTAACAGAAATACGTAGAAGACAGGGAAGGACAGAAAGCCGTAAGGGACAAAGATGCCTTGATGAATCACTAAATAAGCTCCCCAGAAACCAATATGTCAATCTCCCCCTTTTCTGGCTCAAGGAGGTTTTTACACTCCAGAGCAAACTACATGTAAGAGTACGATGGGTGAGGGGAACATGGGAAATTTTATGAAATAATTTTAGAAATCTGTACTTGGAAGTTAAGACTCTGGAAGTGGATTCTCTTTAGATCATTCGTGAACTTTTACCCCCTTGAAAAGTCTGTAGAACCTCAGGTGTACTTGAACCTGGATTTGAAGACAGCTGCCATTGGAAGACGGAGGCTGGGCTCAACACCCAGGTGCCTGTTGTTGCTGCTGCTACTGCTGTGGAAGTTTCCATTGAAACCTGCCAAGGAGTAAAGATGAGGACAGTCCCCTGGTGCCCCTCAAACGGAGACAGGGTGGCCCTGTCAGCGTCCCTGCCTCAGGCCTCTGGCCTGCTCTCCAAGGCTGTCACTGAGGTAGAACTATGCCTGGGGTTTCTTCCACAGAAGCTTGCTTCTCTTGTCTGGAAGTTTTAAGCCTGTGCCGGGTGGAGAGGACCAAATGCAGGGCTTGGGAAGAATCAGCAGGACAAGACTTAGTTCCTTCCTACCAGTTGACTCAGCTCCAACACTTCCCTCCTCACCGTTGCCCCCTCCTCCCCTCTCTGTCTAGTTACTTCAGATGGAAGAGAGAATGCAGATGGATTTGGAGAAGCACAGTTCACTAGAAGAGGGGGAACGGGGCTGAGAGGGGCTGAGCCAGTGGACAGTAGGCTAAGTCGGGGCTGATCAGAGTGTCCTCCACACGGTGGTGTCATACCTGACCTGCGGATCACTCACACGATGAAAATTGCACGTGGTCAACATTTCTCTTTAAAGTCTCTGAAATCTGCCTCTGAATGCTGCTTATGGGGTGGTATTTTGGTGCCACATTGGAAACCAACGCACCATCTCTCAAAACATCCAGTGGGAAAACCACATTTTTCTTCTGGCCAAGTAAGGATAAATTGGTGTTTCTTTGGTCAAACACTAGATGCGTGGCTGGCTTACGTCTAAGCACTATATTGTATAAAAAGTATATTTCTTTAAATTCGAGAATCATACTTAGTACGTGGGAGCTCACACCGGGAGACTCTGGCAGGAGCTGAGACCCTGAGGGCGGAGCAGAGCCCCATCTCTCACGCCTCCCTCACATCAGTGCGGGACTCACGGGCAGAGGCACTGAAAGCACTTAAATGGCCATTTAAAAATCCCCCTGCCCCTCTTTCTTGGCCCTGCAATTTATCGCTGAATTTTGTAAGTCTGCGTCTGTGTATGCAATGTCTCTGCTGTATTCCGTCGCTCCTCCACTATTTCCGGCCATTTCAGGAAGCTAGCAGGTATTTATGGGTTGCTACTATATGCCAGGCACTGCACGAAGCAATCTGCGCAGATCTTTCAGACAGGGGTTAGCACATAAGCCCCGCAATCTCACCCCACTCCCCATTTAAAAACTCCACCTCTGTCTACTTGCAGAATCATAAGAGATACGGGTGACAAAGAAGATCTACACATTTGGCCCACTTTTTCACACACGAGATCCCTGAGACCGCCAGGAAGCGGCAAAAGTGGCAGCAATTAAACACCTAACGATCAAATGAGTGTCTAGATGGAGCCTGTCCTCGGGGGGAGGCGAAAGGAACCCAGAGCCACAGCAGCTGAACAAATCGAGTTGAAATTGTAGACGGACGAGTTGAGTCTGGAAAAATGAAGGCACTTCATTTGCCAAGAGGAATGCCATCTTGACAAACTTCAGTGGAAGAAGCTTAAGCCAGCAATGTATTTTCTCTTGTTTTTTGCCTTGGGATGACATCTAAAACGTCAATTAACTTTTCCAGTATGTTATCAATTTGCCTATAATTGTCATTTTAAAGAAAAGAAATGGCCTACTGTGAAGATGGTTGACTTAGCAGCTTTGTAGACTTGTGTCCATTCATTCTATCCCATCCACATTGGTGGCACATGCTCAACACTTCTTGGAAATTGGTTCCATATTAACCGTCACAAGATCATTTCCTCGCTGCTGATTTTCTTCTCCTATCACATCTCCTTCATTAAACTCACACTGTCCATTTCCCAAAAGGCCACTGGGGAAGGTGTGCTCAGGCGAGCTCTCAGAGGGGTCCCCCTTGGGCTACTACCTAAATAGCCCATCTCACCCTTCAGACTCCAGAGAATAAACAAGCACAAACCAGCCTGAGAACAAGAGGCCAGCAGTGGGTGACGTCAGCTCCTCAAGGGAATCGTATTTCTGGTCCAACGCTGCCAGTGACTGCCTTCTGGTATTTTTAATGATAACTTGACTGATACTATATTACCTCTGTCACTGTGTTTTATTTGAAGCACCCATTACCAAACTATCAGGATGTTATTTATCCAAGTAGCTAAAAGGCTGGTGTTTCCCTCTTTAACTCAGAACCCAGCCCTTCTGCATCTCTCTGGACATCAGGACACGTTTGTTGACGTCCCCCTGGTGCTGTCTGCCTAGAATTATTAGCTGGCTCATACACTCTCTGTTCAGGGGCTGGCTGTCTTTTAAACTCATGCTCAAGCCTCAGCTCACAATTCTGCTCACACTGCAGTCCTGTGAGATGCCTTTCCACTCCTCCTCTTCCTTCAAGGCCTGGTTCTAGGTCCCTTGACATCCAACAGTCATTCTCTCCCTTCACCCACACTGACATCTTCCTGATCTGAACTCCAATAGCCCTCCCAAGCTGCCTGATTCTATGGCACCTATTTCTGCCTTGGAGTTGTTAATGTGTTTCTATGGACAAGTCTTAGCTTCCCAATCAGACAGGCCTTCACCGTCTTCAGAGTGCAGGCTCTGGTTTATTTTTTATTTATTTATTTTTTAAAAACTTGTTATTTCGTATTGGAGTATAGCTGATTAACAATGTTGTGATAGTTTCAGGTGCACAGCAAAGAGACTCAGCCATACATAAGCATGTATCTATTCTCCCCCAGACTCCCCTCCCATTCAGGCTGCCACATAACATGGAGCAGAGCTCCCTGTGCTATACAGAAAGTCCTTGTCGGTTATCGGTTTTAAAAATAGCAGTGTGTACGTGTCAATCCCAAACTCCCTCACTATCCCTTCCCTTCACCCTTCCCACCCCCGCTCCGGTAACCATAAGTTCTGTTCTCTAAGTCTGTGAGTCTGTTTCTGTTTTGTAAATAAGTTCATTTGTATCATTTCGGCTCAAGTTTATCTATCTTGATGTCCTCCATCACCCCCCTTACCACCACATCTGGCACAGTACCTCGAAAGAGTAGGGGCTGAATTGCATGTGCAGCGTCAGGTCCAGAACTTGAGGGAGAACACTCCAGCCTCCAAACATGCAGCTTGTGGGCTTCATGGCTCTGCCAGGGTTCTTGCACAGCCTCCCTGTTCCATTGTGGAGCCATCAGAACTTTTGGTTGTGCCCGCCAAGGTGGCCCTTGGGAACCCCAGGCTGGAGTGCTGGATGGCAACCACCGGGGTGGCCTCTGTCACTCCAGGTGGGATCACACTGAGAGTCAAGGGTTGTTAAGTCCCTCAAGCAGTAGGGAACTTGAGATAGCAAGATGGAAAAGATCCAAGGTAGGCCCTGCATTTGCTGTATCTCTCGCTTGAATTCCTCGGACAAGTGAAAAATGACCTTTTCATTCCCAGCCACCCGAACACTGTTCCTAGCCCTGCCACCTTCCCCCACTCCACTGCCCCCACCCCCCATCTCCTGCAGAGGAGTTGTAGCCCTTCCATATGGTCAGAGGTGGAAAGGTCCTCGCTCAGTTATTTGTTTAGTCAACAAAGGTTTACTGAATGCCTACTTTGTGCCAGTGAACAAATCAGACCCCTGCCCTCATGGAGCTTACAATCTAGCAGGGGGAAGGCAGGCAGCAAACAGTGCACCTAATCCATAATAGCCTTATCGAGGATGCTAGGAAGTGATTGAATGTGAAGGAAAAAAGCAGGTGGAATAGGGTGGGGAAACATAGTTGGGCAGTGAGAGTCAACCAACCACCTCGGATATTATGGGTCACAGAATCCAAACCTCTAGAGAGCTCTTTCACTTATGGAAACGTCACTCTTATTTGCTCCGAGGACGTTTTCAGGTAAGAACTGGGAGCCTGGTAAAGCTCAGGGTTCGTAGGGGAAGAGGTTCTAGAAAGAAGTTCCTGGGATCTTCCTGATGGCGTTTGTATTAGTTTCCTAGGGCTACCACAACAGAGTGCCACAGACTGGATGCCTTAGAACAACAGATACATATTATCTCACAGTTCTGGGGCCCAGAAGTCCAAAATCAAGGCATCAGCAGGACCACGCTCCCTCTGAAAACTGTAGGAGAACAGTTCCTTGCCCCGTTCTAATTTCAGGTGATTGCTGGCAACCCTTGGTGTTACTTGGCTTATACCCACATCACTCCAATACCTGCCTCTGCTGTCACATGGCATTCTCCCTGTGTCTGTGTGTCTTCACATGGTTGTCTTATAAGGACACTAGTCAGATTGGATTGGGTCGTTATAAGTAGGGGCCCATCCTACTTCACTACAACCTCATCTTAACTAATTACATCTGCAATGACCCTATTTCCAAATAACATCCATTTGGAGGTACTGTGGATTAGGACTTCAACATATCTTTTTTTAGGGGGACACAATTCACCTATAACAGTATCAGATTGGGAAGAAATGGGGTGAGGGCCTCAGTATAGTCCCGCATGAGACAGAGCCAGGGATGGTCATAAACTGCTCTTGAAGTGGAAACATTTTCGGAAAGCAAACAAACAATACTGGGCACAAGAGTATGGGTTTGGAAGAAAATAAGTCTTGCAGAGGAAAGGGAAGGGAAGAGAAAGTAGGGCAAGAATAAGGATTGAGCTGGTGGAGAGGGAAAGTGGGTGTCTGAGCCAAGGAAGATACACGGGTGGTGAGAGGCATGGGAAAGGAGGGTGGGAGGCACGTTCTGAAGGACAGGAAACTACAAACTCAGTGTAGGAAATCTCATCTCCATGAGTAATTATTTTCGAGTTCATGAAGCAACTTCCTGCGTGAGGCTAGAAGGGCAGTGGGTGTTCTGACCAGCGGGCTGATGGTCTTGCTTCATGTTGGTTTAAAAGGTGGAAGGGCACGTGGGAGGAGCCCAGGGCTGTGACATTTTGGGCCAGGTCCCCTGAGCTGTGGACCCGAGAGCAGGCTGACAGATACCACAGCTCGGGGGCTGGCAGAACTGCCTGGAGGAGCAGAGCCGCTTCCTGTGGGAGCTGAGCCCAGGGCCTGGCCAGGCACTGCCCACGCCACCCCACAGTGGGGAGCAGGCACAGCCCAGGTCCTGCCGGCTCCCTCAGAGGCAGACAGGAACTCACGGCAGCTAGGCTTCCCAGTGCCATCCGGCCCGTCTCCGCTCCGAGGGCTTCAGCCATCGTTCCAGCCAAGAATGAAACAGCTGGGGTCGGTGGAGCAGATGTCTCCATCTGGGGTTCTAGGGAATCATGTATCACCTCCTCCCAGACACAGTGCTGTAATTAGCACAGATCGTTGTGAAACACTGACCTGTTTTTCAGGGTCGTCCCTCAGCAGATTGAAAGGAGGTGACGGTTTCTCTACAACCTCTAGTCACCCAGCATCCTGGGCTAACACTCTTGACTTCTAGATAGAAGTGAGTTCTGAACCACTCATGTCCCTGACAGGGTCCATCAAAATGTCTCTATCCTGTGTTTCATTTTGTCTCCTAATAGCTGGCAAGTCAGAACAACATAAAAGAACTAAGTTGTTAATAGATGATTATTCTCAACTGAGTTAGAGGTTTCGGTTGCCCAGAGCAGGAAGTGACTCTAGGCACCTAAGCAGAAAAGTCACTTACTGAAAGGCTAGGCGTCATTCACAGTGTGGGCAGAGGGCACGAACCAGGCTTCAGTGGGAAACAAGGCCAAGCAGAGGTGACTCTTGGGAGCCATCTTCTTGGTTCCTGCCCCTGGTGACTCTGGACGCTTGGCACCATTCCCTTGGACTCGATGTGATCACGGCACCTGCAGATAATCTCCGGCTGGCCTGGGCCACTTCTCCAGGATTGACGGTCAAGTGCTGCAGCAATGGGTTGGAGCACCAGGTCCCGTGTCTCTCTCCAGCTGTCTGGAGGTGGGGAAAATACCATCCACAAATTTTGTTTCTATAGTAGAAAGTGGAGCCTGTTTTCCTATTTTAAGATTCCTCTTGTTTTAGAATTCCTCCCAAATAGGAAGTGTTCAATGTGGGCAGCCCACAAGAACAACTGTCTGCTAGAATAACATGTATGTATATTCATGAGGGTCCCCAGGACAACTCTAATCCAAAAGCTGCCTCTCCTGGGGACTTCAGGCACCATGGCAGATGCATGGGGAGACTTGCCTAATGTCATAGGCAGAAGCCCTAGAATCAATGCTTAGTTTCTCTGATTATACATCCAAGTGCTGTTGACTGCAGTGGCCTCATTAAGTGCCTTGCACATAGCTGACGTCAACTAATATTTGCTAAGAGAATGAATGAATTATAGGTCTTCCACTATGTAATCACCTGCCTCAAACACATCATGAAAAGAGGCAGGATAGAATTATCAATCAATCAAATAAAACCTGAGGGCCCTGGGGTAAGTGATTTAATCTCTCCAGATCTCTGTGTTTATCTTATAAGATAAAAGGGGGGACGAGGCTGATCTCTAAGAATTTACCTTTGAACAAACTGCGAAAAAAAATTTTTTTAATTGATTAATTAATTTATTTATTTATGGCTGCATTGGGTCTTCGTTGCTGCACGCCGGCTTTCTCTAGTTGCGGGGGCTACTCTTTGCTGCGGTGCGCGGGCTTCTCGTTGCAGTGGCTTCTCTTGTTGCGGAGCACAGGCTCTAGGCGCGCGGGCTTCAGTAGTAGTGGCACGTGGGCTCTAGAGCACAGGCTCAGTAGTTGTGGCACACGGGCTTAGTTGCTCCGCGGCATGTGGGATCTTCCCGGACCAGGGCTCCAACCTGTGCCCACGGCATTGGCAGGTGGATTCTTAACCACTGCGCCACCAAGGAAGTCCTGCAAAAAAAATTTTGGTCACATACGAGACAATTGGAAATTTGAACCCTGACTGGATAATTTGATGATGTTAAAGAATTACTGTTACTTATTTTAGGTGAGATAACGATGATGTGGTTTGGTTTTAAAAAGTGCCTTTGTCTTTTAAAGATACATGCTTAAATACTTTTGGATGAAGAAATATGATGTTCAAGATTTGCTTCATAATGAATTGGAACAGGAAAGCAGGCAGGAAAATAGGTGAAAAGGGCCTTGAGTTGATCATTGTTAAGGCTTGGCAATACATACATGGGAATTTGTTATAGTGTTTTGTCTACTTTTTATATGTTTGAAAATTTCCATAATAAAATGTTTTTAAAAATCACAATTCTTTTCCTGCAGCCCCTGAAGTACCCATCCCAGTCAGAGCCTGATAGTTGCCTACCCAACAACTCTTACTCCCTGGCTCTTTCCTAAAAGAAGCCCTGATTCCATCCAGGTGTCCACTCTTCCACACACAGCCCCTGTGATCAAGGCAAGGTGACCCCATCTCCACCTCCAGTCCTATTTGTCTCAGCCAATCAGAGCGAGCCCAACCTTCTCACTAATCATTGGTTCTGGAAGGACATGGGATGCAGGAGAGGTTTGCTGGGGCTTCTGAGAAGGTTCCTCTGTACTCTCCTGGGGGATGCTGGAAGCAGCACTCCTCTCCTGCCAGAAGGAAGGCGGTGGTCCCAAATGCCATCAGCAGCCATGCTACATCCTAGAGGAAAGTCAGCTCAGGATGAAGCTGACATGCTGAACAGCAGAGCAGAGACATGGACCTGAATCCTTGATATGAGCGCTGAGCTTCTGGATCAAACAACCCTGAAGTCCACACTCTCTCTCTGGACTTCCAATCACATGATATAATAGCTTTTCTTGTTGTTTGTGCAAATTTGATTTTTTCAGCCAAGAACGTATATAACCAAGAGTATCCTAACAGATGCAGTGCTCAGTGAACGCTCACCCTGACTACTGTGAAATGAGGACTATGCTAAAGGGAGGGAGCCCCCTGTCCCCCAGTGACCCCCACTGTTTGGAGGCAGAAAGCAGACAGTGTAGGAGAAAAAGGAAGGGCAGCAGTAGGAGTAGGTCTATCAGAAGGAGGAGGCATTGGAATGCCCTGCACTATTTTGAGCCTAGAGAGACAATTCTTCCTAATGTCAGACCATCCTGCTTTGAATGCCACTAACATGAAGCTCCAGACACAAGACCAAGTGCTACCAGCAGGAAAGTTGTGCCCAGCCCTTGCTGCTGTGGATTGTCTTTGGAATACAATGGCACCCATTCCTTGGCAAAACATTCATCACAGAAATTATGCTAATCCATTTTTATAATTAAGGGATGTTGAGAAAGGCCATTCACAGGAACAGGTGGCCGGGTAGGGTCTGCAGCCTTCAGAAGGCTCTGGCTTTCCCCACACATTAGAGGTGGAATTGCTGGGCTTCTCCCCCATCCATGTGTCCCACACTTCTCATCCTTCTTAAGTGGACTTGAAATCCAAGATGGCACCCTTGAATGGAGCACCTCTGCTTTTATGGGAGCTGGTGCTGAACATTTCAGGAAGCAATGAATACTTAACTGTGGAAAACCTCAGAGTACGGGTCATCCAGGACTCTCATCTCACCCACACCCAATGCAAGCAGCCAAGCCCCAACTCTTCACCCAATTACTCCTCGGCCTCTTGTTCATTCATCCTCCCTTTTCTAGTTTCTCTGCCACCACCCTTTTGCAAATCATCACTGTCTCTCACCCAGACGATTTCAATAGCCCAACCAATTCTTTGAATCAATTTCCATCCTTTCCAACTCCATTCTTTCCACAACAGCCTGAGTGCTCCTTTAAAAATGCAAATCTGGGGGCTTCCCTGGTGGTGCAGTGGTTAAGAATCCGCCTGCCAATGCAGGGGACACGGGTTTGAGCCCTGGTCCAGGAAGATCCCACATGCCACAGAGCAAAGAAGCCCGTGCACCACAACTACTGAGCCAGTGCTCTAGAGCCCGCGAGCCACAACTACTGAAGCCCACGCGCCTAGAGCCCGTGCTCTGCAACAAGAGAAGTCACTGCAGTGAGAAGCCCGCGCACAGCAACAGAGACCCAACACAGCCAAAAATAAAAATAAAATAAATAAATTAAAATAAAATAAAAATAAAAATGCAAATCTGGGAAATCCCTAGTGGTCCAGTGGTTAGGACTCCGCTCTTTCACTGCTGAGAGTGAGGGTCCAATTCCTGGTCAGGGAACTAAGATCTCACAAGCCACAGGGTGTGACCAAAACAAAACAAAACAAACAGACAAAAAATGCAAATCTGCCAGTGCCTTTTCCTTGCCCAGAACCTGCGAATTTCTTCCCACTACCAACCACGTCCGCCCTGCTTCTGCCGACCTCCCTACCTCCCTTGCCGCTCTGCTTTGGTATCCTGGACATCTTGAATTCCTAATACACACCCATTCACTCACCTCAGGGCTTTCCTCGTAATCTGATCCCTCAGTTTGGAGCTGTCTGCTCTCCATCCCCCCACCCCCTCATTTGGGCATAGCCCACTCCTTTCGGTCTTATCTTCATCGTTACTTCCTTGGGGAGAACGTTTCTTACTCTATCTCCCACCCCCAGCCAAGTTCTGTCCTCTTTACCTGTGCCTGCTGTATCATGTCCTTCTCCTTCGTAATAAGCAGCACAGTTATTCCCCTGCCACAGTTACAGGAAACTTTTACTTAACATCTTTCTTGCCAATTAGATTTAAGCTTAAGGAGGGTAGAGATTTTGTCCACGTTGCTCCACGCTCCATCCCAAGCACCTATCACAGTGCCTGGCACATAATCAACGATTAGGTAATGAATACTGGTTGGCTGCCTGCCGGTGTAGCCGTTGCTGAGGCTTCCAGAAGTGCAGCCCCGCTGACCCCTCGAGACCCTATTCGGCCTCTGAAGCATCCACGGAGCTTCACATCTACCAAGTTCCCGCCCGAGGGGACAGAGCATGGAAAGAAACAGAGGTAGATGGATCCGAATCCAGTCTGGGGCCTGGAAGCAATGCTATTATTGCCTTACGGAGAGAAAACGGTTTATTAGAATTCAGGACATTCCCCTCGTAAGCAGACTTGTTTCCCACTGTTTGTTCTAAAATGTTTGGTGTGACTCAAAGGTACGCACCACAGACTTGAAACAGAAAGCAAAGGCGGAGAGGAAGAAAGGCTGGAGCCATTTCCTGTTCACCCGCAGCCCGCGTGGGGAGAGGGTCCTCGTCCTCCTGCTTCCTCGGTGATAAGTAGGAGCGTCTCAAGCCCCCACGTCAGTGCCCTCTCCTGGGCTGCAGGCAGACATCTGGTGGGAGAAGCCACAGCTACGATGCCCAAGGCGGGGGCCGCTGAAGGGCCGTGTGCGGGGGGAACCGCTGGTCTCTCTGAGGCCTCTGGAGCAGCTCTGCTTCCTGAAAGGAAAAGTGACCCGGGGTCACACCCTTGCCCCGCCACACAAGGCTGTCGGGCCAAGCTTTTCAGGGTCCCGTGAGCCTCATCTCCGCTCTGGGTTTGAGAACACCCCCTTCTCTTCAGGGTCAGCCACGACCACTAGAAACTCATTGCCGTGTGTCCCTCTGGAAAAACCATGAGGTCACTTTCTCCTGGAGTCAGATGCGGAGCGGTTGAGACTGTGCTGCCAGGGGTGGATCAGCGATGGGGTGGAGTGGGAGTGCGGGCTCGGGTCGGGGCAGGCGAGGGCCAAGGGAGCCCGGGGGCGGGTTCCTGGACCCTGCCGGGCGGCTCAGGCAGCGTGGCCTCCTTCAGGTGACCAGGCCACAGGGCCCCTGGGAGCCTGTCATGCTGGAGCTGGGGAAGGCCAGAAGGTGCAAGCACGGGGTTTGTCAGAAGGTGCAGGGTGGCGAGATTCAGCAGGCCGTGTGGCTGGGAGCTCTCTAGGTCCCGGAGGTTCACTGTCCTCTGGTAACATGGGCTTGTCGTGGACCTGCGGAGAAATGCACGTGGACTCCCTGGCACCCAGGAGGCTCTGGATCCAAGAGCCAACGTGTACAATCACTACACAGGGCCAAGCTCAGGAACCTCGTCTCCATTCCTCCCACCTCACCACGCTGCCTTCAGAGAGGCTTCTCTAACACACAAGCCAACCCTGTCAGTCATCAGCAAGGAAGCTTTCGGTGCCTTCCTGGGACCCACGTCAGAACTTCTGCAACTTTTCTGCTGAAGTATCCCTAACAAGAGTAACGCATGTCCCGGAGCAGCAGAGATGAAATTTCTTTTAAGTCTCTTGTTCTATCTTAAAAATTCATGAATTTTTGTGTCTGACTCCATAATATATTCATGCTGGTTTTAATATAAATATATCATTTTCTTCAGATATTCAGATAAAGTATACAGCTCTACGAAGTTGCTGGGAGAAGGCGGCTGGGTGGTGAGGAAGAGTTGTGAGAGTTTAACGTCTCACGTCTGGAATTCCTTTTAATTTTCCCCATAACCGTATGAGGTAAAGCCTTTTTTTTTTTTTCTGTAAAGGAATTAAAACATTACAGGCTTTATAGAGCAGGATGTGAGCATCCCCCACAATATGAGTCCCTAAAAGAAACCCTGGTAAACAGCATCCGTGGCACCATCATGTCCACCGGCCTTGCCACGTTGTTGACCATCCCTGCCCCTGGAGTCTATGCGGTGTGTCTTGATCGTACAGTCACTTGCAGACACGGTTCTGAGCCTTTTAATTGAGAGCAGTGGCCGCCTGCCTATACCCCATTCTGTTAATTAAATGTAAGCTTTGGCCTGAAGTCAGCTCTGTCAGAAACCAAGAGAGGTGATAGAGGGGAATCTAGCTTCTCAGGGCCCTCAGGTCATCTTGATTTTAGATGTAGCTGAACCTGATGGGGAATCATCGTCCAATGGACTCATGAGCTAGCAGGCAGCTCAGGGATCTGTTGGCATAAAGAGAGGAGTTGATGTGGACTTCGATTCAGAGCCTGGAGGGGAGGCAGGATGGAGCTGGATATCGTGGCATCTGTCCCCCTGCCCTGTGGAGGAGGGGATGGGATGAGAAAGAAGCTGCAGACGGTCAGTGAGCTGCTTGCAGCAGGGACTTTGGAGAACCAGATCCAGAGGATGAAATACAACACAGGGTTGCCCAGGTCTGTGGGGAATATAGAGGCTCAAAGGGAAGGCAGTGCTCCCAGAGATCAGGCCAAAATGGTCATGAGCAGCTTCATGGGCAGCAGTCAGCAGTGAGGGGCCAGGGAGAGAGACGAGATTGTTCTTCCACACAGACAAGACTCCAGCGATAGCCAGAGGGAGCCTTCAAGGGGATGCCTGCTCAGAGGCAATGGGCCAGGATAATTTACTGTTAACGTTTACGTGCCCTAATAAACATTCACATCCAGGGAAGGCTTGGGGAAATTCGGTTTAGAGAAAATTTCCATCAACCAAGCATTTAATTACATGATCGTTTTTGCCTATGTGAGTTCCTGGAAACAAAACCAAAAAAAAAAAAAAAAAACCAAACTGGAATTTATACATTGAATGAATTTGCCCCTTTAAAATGGTACCTCAGACAACAACAGGGATGGATTTGGAAGGTATTATGCTTAGTAAAATAACTCAGATAAAGACAAATATTGTATGATATCACTTATATGTGGAATCTAAAAAATACAACAAACTAGAGAATATAACAAAAAAGAAACAGACTCACAGATCTAGAGAACAAACTAGAGGTCACAGTGGGGAGAGAGGAGTGGGGAGGAACAAGATAGGGAGAGGGGATTAAGAGTCACAAACTATAATGTATAAAATAAATAAGCTACAAGGATACACTGTATAGCACAAGGAATATAGCCGATGTTTTATAATAACTATAAATAGAGTATAACCTTTCAAAATCATGAATCACTGTTATACACCTGAAACTTATATAATATAGTACATCAACTCTAGCACAATAAAAAAATAAAAATAAAGTGGTACCTCAGGAGGTTACACGCACGTTCCAAGAGGCTCACGATATTTGCAGAAATTATTTTTGGGAGCTGATTTCAGAACCATCCTATGAGTCATACTTTAGAGTCAGCTGGTTTGATCACCCAGCTTATTCTTCAGATTTGCCTTTAAGTAATTTTTGTTTGATTCCAAAGATAAAATCCTCTATTAAATGATTATGCTCTTTCACCAAGCCTGTTTCTCTGGAGACGGTAAATTTCTTGACCCAACAGGGCATGTCTGGTCTATCTTTGGCCACCCAAGCCCTGGCCAGGCACTTCAGAAATGCTTGATCGGTATTTAGTTGTGAGGTTGTTCACTCCATAGGGCTGTTTCCAACGCTGTCATGTCTTATACACATTGCAGGCATCAAAACATTTGCTTTCTTTCCTCAGGTGGCTTTTGGTATCAAATAGTTAATATTTATTCCAGAAAAGGAAGGGTTATTTAAATTTGCACCCCCCAAAACCCACAGTAGAAACACTTTCTGGAATGAGCATCAATCTTTTAGCTTTTTCTGTTGGTTGACGTCACAGAGAACAGTCTGTCAACATTTTCCCCTACAGTGGTTTTCTTTTCGGGGGCATAGAATCAAGATGAAAAAGCACGGCTCTGGGAGCACACAGAACAGAGATCTGGCACTCAAGGGATTGACTATGTATTCACTTATTTATTACAATTTTTAAAAAAATGGCCCAGCTGCTTTGGCTCATACAAGCTGGGCTGCAATGTTTCACTTGATAGGATTCTCATCTGGTGGTTACAGTACTGAGTGATTTAATGAGAAGGGTTTTTTTAGTCCACAGCCGTGGATCCTGTGAGTTGATCCACAGCAGCCAGGTTCTCCGGTGGTGCACAGGACCACCTCGCCTGACAGAAATCCTCTCCTGTGACCTGGAAGGCCCAGGCCCAGACCTGTCCATTTGTATCTTGTAAAATGCTCCCAGGTGCTGCTGATGCTGACCCCTCGTTGAGAACGTGTGATCTATATCCTTCTGACCACTGCTGCTCTGGGGTTTCTCTCCTGTGATCGTCATTATGCCTGATGAGTTACGTTTTGGTCAAATGACAGACTAGCCCAACTCCAACTGTCCTAGACAGAACGAGAAATTTGTTGGCTTATGTAACTCGAAAGCCCAAGGATAGGTTTGGCACAAGAACAAGTAGTTGCCTTGATTCAGTTACTCAAATGGAGTCATGATGAGGATTCTCTCATCTCTTGGCTTGGCCCCCTCGTGCTGGTGTTTTTCTCAGACCTCTTGTGGAGGCAAGATTGCGGCCAGCTGCTCTGGCCTCGAAACCTCCAAGTCCATCAGAAAGTTAACCTGTATTTCTCAACTGTTTGAATGAAATTCTGTGATCTGATCTTCTCCTTGGTCTAAATGGGGTCTGAAGTACCCATCTCATCTGTACCAGGTACAGGTATTCATTGGTAGAATACAGAAGCCACTCTAGATATTTAGAGCAGAGAGGGATTTAACTTTAGTACCAGGAGCTTACAAAATTGTTGGATCATCTGAAGAAATGTTCTAGATTGAATCTTTAGAAGTGACTCCCAGAATACAGCAGAACTGACCTTCTCGGGAGAGATGGGGGGATCCAGAGGCCACCATGAGAACAGGTGAGTTCAAGACCACCTGTCATATTTGTGAATCAGGGATCGGGAGACCAGGAGGCTGATGGCACCACTGCCACTACCACCAACCTGCTTCTCAAACTCAGGACACGACTGACCAGATGCTGGACCACTGCTGCAGGAGAGAGTGTCTCTGTGAGCATGTATGCCTGCAGAAAACGTGAAAGTCACAGGGACACCATCTCTTCTGCAATTCTGCCTTCCAAATCTAGTTTCAGTGGAAAATTTTGGATTATAATTTGAGTTCAGATCTTTGCCTATAGAAGAGTCGGGAAAAGGTAGTTTTTAGCTGTACAGCTTCTGCAACACAGGGCAGCACACTGGAGGGCACTGGGAAGGATTATGAGGGCCAGCACACCACAGGAGGAGGCTAGAGGGCACAAGGCATTCCTCAGCCACACCTTGAGCCACACCCCTAGCTTCTGGGACTGGGGGAAGGGTCAAGTCCACCTGCAGCCTGGGGACTAACAGTGGGATGAGGTTGGTTGTCCAGAGGAAATTAGGTTGTAGCATAACCATTATACTGTTACTAGAAAGAGAGGTAAAAGATTCTGGGTGACAAAACCCCCAAAATGTCCCCCGAAAGGTATATGATGCTTTATGGTTTACAGGTAATTTCACCTGCACCACTTCATTTGATTCTCACAGAAGCCCCACGAGGGGGAAGGTCAAATACTGTGATTCCCACCCTACCAACAGGGAAATCCAGACTCAGAGGTTAAAAGCTCACCCCAGCTAATCCCTTACAGCTGTAGGAGGCAGTGCTTCGATTCAGACCCTGACTTCAGACCCTGAATCCCAGTCCCGTGGGCTGGAGCAGAAAGTGGAAGAAACTTCTTTCTGAAGCAAAGTTTGCAAACCCCAGCCCTCGTGTGCAGAGCCTTGTGGCGGGACCTTGAGCAGGACAGCACTGCCGTGCCTTCTGGCAGCTCCGGCCACGCTGGAGCACAGGGTCATGGAGGACTCCGCACAAGGAAAGGGGCAGGAAACTTGCACAAGCACGTGGGTGCTTTGCTCTGCCCTCATTTGGTCTTCATTTGAAGAATGAAACAGGGAGTTTCACGTTTGTTTGTTTAATGCTGAGTGTTCCAAGATGCCACAATATCATTTAAAATATCTGAATTTAGGGCATAGATGGGCTCATGTTTCTCCCAAACAGCAATATTTTTAGCATTAGCCATTCCCATGTAGGTGCAAAATCTTCTTCGATAATAGATCAAAGCAAATCCCTCCTCCTAGCCTTCCTTGTGGGCTGCAAAAACGACAAGGTAAGCTGTGACAAAGTGAGAGAGTGGCATGGACATATATACACTACCAAACGTAAAATAGATAGCTAGTGGGAAGCAGCCGCATAGCACAGGGAGATCAGCTCGGTGCTTTGTGACCACCTAGAGGGGTGGGATAGGGAGGGTGGGAGGGAGACACAAGAGGGAAGAGATATGGGAACATATGTATATGTATAACTGATTCACTTTGTTATAAAGCAGAAACTAACACACCATTGTAAAGCAATTATACTCCAATAAAGATGTTAAAAAAAAACAAAAAACGACAGGGTTTGCATAAACCAGATTAGGGCTGCACAGAGCTGCTACCAGCATTACAAATGGCTCCTGGTGTCAGCACCCAAGGAAGCCTCCACTGCCAGATCAGCAAGCTATTCCTCGCCATTGACCCTCAGAGACTCGGGCCACCACAGTGACAGAGACCTCAAAACTGGACTGCACAGCGTACAAGCAATACCACATCTTGAGGAAGGGGACTTGCCTTGGGGTCAGTGGGGCAGCAAGAATTTGGGGGCATGTTCTTGGGGAAGTTGCCCCCTGGAAAACCTGCCCTGCAGGCCCTGCACAGCTGCTGCCTTCAGACGGCTCTACTCACTGGGCAACGGGGCCAAAACTGTGATCAAGGAGGTTCTTCCTTTGCACATGTGTGGTTGGGTCATCACACCCCTAGAATTCTCGCAGTCTGCCTTAGCTTGTCTGCTGTAACAAATGACCACAGACTGGGTGGCTTAAATCACAAACATTTTTAACAGTTCTAGAAGCTAGAAAGTCCAAGATCAATGTGCTGGTGGTTTCTTTTCTGTTTGGGTGAGAGCCCTCTTCCTGGTTTGCAGATGGCCTTCTTCTCGTGTCCTCACATGCTAGAGAGCAGAGAGGGAGAGAAAGTTCCCTAGTCTCTTCTTATAAGGACACTAATCCCATCACGAGGGCTCTACCCTCATGACCTAATCAACTTCCAAAGGCCCCGCCTCTTAACACCATCACACTGTGGGTTAGGATTTTTTTTTTTTTTTTAATTTTTTTTTAATTTTTATTTTTTTTATTTATGGCTGTGTTGGTTCTTCGTTTTCTGTGCGAGGGCTTTCTCTAGTTGCGGCAAGTGGGGGCCACTCTTCATCGCGGTGCGCGGGCCTCTCACTATCGCGGCCTCTCTTGTTGCGGAGCACAGGCTCCAGACGCACAGGCTCAGTAATTGTGGCTCACGGGCCCAGTTGCTCCGCGGCGTGTGGGATCTTCGCAGACCAGGGCTCAAACCCGTGTCCCCTGCATTGGCAGGCAGATTCTCAACCACTGCGCCACCAGGGAAGCCCGTGGGTTAGGATTTTGACAAGCGAATCTGAAGGGACACAAACATTCAGCCCATATCAGTATCCTGCTATAGAGAATGCCCTTAGTAGAGGCTGGTCACCCCTGGGTCCTGCCCAGAAGTGGCCAAGTTGGGCCAGTCTTCTCTCATTCACATCAGGCCCCAGTGAAGCCTTTATGACATTTCACACAGTGAGCTGGTTGGTTCTCTTTTCTCCTATTGCTTCATTTTAACCAAGTTGAGAAAATAGTTATGTTATCGGCTGAATTGTTTCCTCTCCCAAAATTCATATGTTGACACCCTAACCCCCAGCACCGTCTCATCCTTGGGCCTAATTGCCCCCACTGGAACACTGCTTTGGAAACATTTTCGCCAAGTGCCCCCAGCCTCAGAAGAAGCCAGAACCTTGGTGATCTGACCCAGATCCCAGGGTTTCCAACAGCAACATAACTATCTCCCAAGCCTCCTCTTTGACTTTAAAAATTCACGTGGATTGTACATCCTATTCTATAACATAGCTGGGTTCACATCTATATTTTGAGTTACTCGCATCTGAGTGGAATGGATGCTCCCTGAAGATGTGTCACATCTATGGTGGCTTCCACTGCCTCCGGCACATCACTGAGTATGTCCAGGGGGTCTACATACCCTAAGTGATCAGCCCCAAGGCTTAGGCCAGGATGCAGAGAATATATTAGAACTCCTACTCATAGGTATTTTTTTTTTAACATCTTTATTGGAGTATATTTGCTTCACAATGGTGTGTTAGTTTCTGCTGTATAACAAAGTGAATCAGCTATACGTATACATACATCCCCATACCCTCTCCCTCTTGCGTCTCCCTCCCACCCTCCCTATTCCACCCCTCTAGGTGGTCACAAAGCACCGAGCTGATCTCCCTGTGCTATGCGGCTGCTTCCCACTAGCTATCTATTTTACATTTGGTAGTGTATATATGTCCATGCTACTCTCTCACTTCGTCCCAGCTTACCCTTCCCCCTCACCGTGTCCTCAAGTTACCACATCTTCTTTATCCATTCATTTGTTGATGGACGTTTATGTTGTTTCCATGTATTGGCTATTGTGAGTAGTTCTGCTATGAACATAGGGGTGCATGTATCTTTTTGAATTATAGTTTCATCTGGATATATGCACAGGAGTGGGATTGCTGGATCATATGGTAGTTCTACTTTTAGTTTTCTGAGGCACCTCCATACCGTTCTCCATAGTGGCTCCCACCAACAGTGTGTGAGGGTTCTCTTTTCTCCACATCCTCTCCAGCATTTGTTATTTATAAGACGGTTTAGTGATGTCCATTCTGACCGATGTGAGGTGGTACCTCACTGAAGTTTTGAATTGCATTTCTCTAATAATTAGCGATATTGAACATCTTTTCATGTGCCTATTGGCCATCTGTATGTCTTCTTCGGAGAAATGTCTGTTTAGGTCTTCTGCCCATTTTTTGATTGGGTTGTTTTGTTTTTGTTGTTGAGTTGTATGATCTGTTTGTATACTGTAGAAATTAAGCCCTTGATGGTTGCATCATTTGCAAATATTTTCCCCCATTTTGTAGGTTGTCTTTTCATTTTGTTTATGGTTTCCTTTGCTGTGCAAAAGCTTAATTGTATCATTTTAGTGTATGTTCTACACATATTATTAATAGTTATAGTTTAGAATGCAGGACCTGTCAATAAACAAACAAACACATATTGCAGGTGCCTTCAGAAAAAGTTTTCACTAGGGGTTGGTACTTTCAGAAATGTTGGGAGACTCCTCGCCTAGATTAAGAACCAGATGTTCCTGCCCAGCCCAGTGTCTGCACCCAGCCCCCTACTTCGGGCTGCCCATGCTCACAGTGGTAGAGCACCTGTGAGTGGACCTCCCTTACTTCCTTCCTTCCCTCCCTCCCTTCCTTCCTTCCCTCCCTCCTTCTTTCCTTCCTTCCTCCCTCCCTCCTCCCCTGCCCTCTCTATCTCTCTTTCTTTTTCTCTTTGTTGGTTGTAGTCATAGCTGGTGAGAAAAGGCAGGGGATATAAGGACACCCCTCGGGCAGGTTTCTGGCTGACTTGCAAAGGATGCAAAGACTGGCTTTCCTGATCCTTCCATGTGTACTGCTCTCTCTCTCTCTTCCTTCCCAGGCAGGTGGCCAAGCCCTTGTTTTTGGAAAGTCCAAGCCCCTTGAGGGGGTGAAGAAGAGGAGGAGGGAAGGAGGGAACAGTGCCTCATAGGAAATCGGGCCACAGGGAAAAGTAATTTGTTCCGTTTGACCTGGGAGGAGGAGAGTAGGTCTGAAGGCTCTGCAGGTCCCCAGTCTCTGCCTTCTCCTGGCAGCACCCGGGGGAGCTCGACCTCCCAGAGGAGTGGCCATGTGGCTCCTCACGCCAGCAGGCTGTATGTCCTCCTAGTGCCTGGGACAAGGGACTTCTCTCAGAGGAATCTCAGGGATGTTGTGGAAAATAAACCCCAGGCTGGAAGGGACTTAGAGAGTCTGGAGTCCAACTCCCTTATATAAAAAATGGAGAAACTGCAGCACTGAGATGTTAAAATGACTTGCCCAAGATCACACAGCTAGTTAATCCAGTTTCTTATACTTTTTAAAAAAAATAATTTGGTTTACAATAAATGCTGGCAAGAGTGTGGAGAAAAGGGAACCGTCCTACACTGTTGGTGGGAATTTAAATTGGTGCAGCCACTATGGAGAACAGTATGGAGGGTCCTTAAAAAACTAAAAATAGAAATACCATACGATCCACCAATCCCACTCCTGGGCATACAACCAGAGAAAACCATACTTCAGAAAGATGCATGAATCCCAATGTTCATTGCAGCACTATTTACAATAGCCAGGACATGGAAGCAACCTACGTGTCCATCAACAGAGGACTGGATAAAGAAGATCCAGTATATATATATATATATACATATATATATACATATATATATATATATATATATATATATGTATATATATATGTATGTATATATAATGGAATATTACTCAGCCATAAAAAAGAATGAAATAATGCCATTTGCAGCAACATGGATGGACCTAGAGATTGTCATACTGAGTGAAGTCAGACAGAGAAAGGCAAATATCATATGATATGATATTGTTTATATGTGGAATCTAAAAAATGGTACAAATGAACCTATTTATAAAACAGAAATCAAGTCACAGATGTAGAAAACAAAACTTATGATTACCAAGGGGGCAAAGGGAGGGGGAGGAATAAATTGGGAGATTGGGATTGACATATAGACACTACTCTATATAAAATAGATAACTAATAAGAACCTAATATATAGCACAGAAAACTCTATTCAATACTCTGTAATGACCTATATGGGAAAAGAATCTAAAAAAGAGTGGATATATTTATATGTATAACTGGCTCACTTTGCTGTGCAGCAGAAACTAACACAACATTGTAAATCAACTACATTCCAATAAAAAATTTTAAAAATTAAAAGAATTTAAAAAACGATAATACAAAAAAGAAATAAATAAAAAACACCAACAACAAAAAACTAAAACTAAAAATAGAGCTACCATGTGATCCAGCAATCCCACTTCTGGGCATATATCTGGAGAAAGCCATACTTCAAAAAGACACATGCACCCCAATGTTCATTGCAGCACTATTTACAATAGTCAAGACTTGGAAGCAACCTAAATGTCCATCGACAGAGGAATGGATAAAGAAGATGTGGTACATATATACAATGGAATATTACTCAGCCATAAAATAGAACAAAATAATGCCATTTGCAGCAACATGGATGGACCCAGTGATTATCATATTAAGTGAAATAAGCCAGACAAAGACAAATATCATATGATATCACTTATATATAGAATCCAAAAAAAAAAAAAAGATACAAATGAACTTATTTACAAAATAGAAATAGACCCACAGACAGAGAAAACAAACTTACAGTTACCAAAGGGGAAGGGGGGGGAATAGATAAATTAGGAGTTTGGGATTAACAGATACACACTACTATTATAAAATAGATAACCAACAGGACCTACTGTATAGCACAGGGAGCTATACCCAATTTTTTGTAATAACCTACAAGGGAAAAGAATCTGAAAAAATATATATGTATAACTGGATCACTGTGCTGTACACCTGAAACTAACACAACATTAAAAATCAACTATACTTCAATTAAAAAAAGATGAAAACCAAACCAAAGACGAAACATGGAAGTGTACACTTTAAAAAATTAAATATAACACATTTAATATTTTACAAGCATTTTATAATTGCAAATGATTGCCCTGTTTCACCCCCTTTGATTTAAGCCTTTTTAAGACCCAGAACTGGCTACATTTCTTTAAAGGATTCTTTTATCTAAACGAATTCTTCTTATTTTTTATGAGGAGGCTTTCTCTGTCTCTGTCTTGCCTTTCTCAGCACCTCTGGCGCCCCCAGCTTGAATCACACAGTCGCTTTCGATCTGACTGCATCTGTTTAGGCACATGCATCATGTCGCCCTGAGGTCACATTCTCTCATGCACACATTTGGAGGTTCTGTACCTAGGGGAGAGTTTTCCCCTCTCGAGGTGTTGGTTCATAGCCACTGCTCAGATGCCCCTTGAAGCCCGCTTTAGATTCGCCTCAGCCACTGTCTTTGGAGTAACTTTGATGACAGCAAGTCTTTATCATTCAGGAGGTAAATTTAGTTTTAAGAACTACAGAAAGTCATTTCGGGCAAGTCTGGTGGATCGAGTGGGTAATTTAGCTGGGTGCAAGCATTTGGAGTCAAACATAAGAGGTGACTATGAAGCTAAAAGATATCCTACCCTCACCCCATGGCTATGCAGGCTCTTCCAGAAATGTTTACACCAAGGACAGCATCATTGGAATATGCAGGAATGTCCTAAGAGGCCAATTCAGAGCGCACCGGGGGCTGCATTCCCCATGCCAAAGACACTGCTTGTCCCCTCAACTTCTCTCCAGGGCCAGACTTCCTCGGGGGCATATTGATGCCTGCCTGTGGGAGATATTTTAGGGACACTAGAGGCGATTCTCCCTCTTACTCACTCACTTGCTCATTTACTCATAAGACATTATTTAACAAATATTTATGAAGGGATTATTCTGAGCCAGGCACTGTGTTAAGTGCTAGTGATACAATGAAGAACAAGACAAACCTGGTCCCTGTTCTGCTAAAGATTATTTAGCTCTGGCAGGAAAAGTCAGTCACTGAACAGATGATAACACCAAAAATTAAAGAGTTAAATTTTTGAAAAATTTTAAAATAAGTCAAAATATTTATTTAAAAAAACATTCTTGACAATGAGTTTAAAGTTGAAAAAGAATTCCTTTTAGTAAAGGAATGTTCTTCTACTAACTTCAAATAAAACTTGAGAGGAAGGCGTATTGGGATATCCCTAGTCAGTAACACTTCTGTATGAATCGGTTACCATACTTTTCCCCAGATAACAGCAGGATAATCTAGGCCTCTACTCTAGGGGTCATATGGTAGGCAGGATTTTAAAAAACAGCTTTATTGAAATATATTTCATATACCATACAATTCACCCATTTAAAATAAACAACTTAATGGCTTTTGATATACTCACAGAGTTGTACATTCATCACCACAATCAACTTTAGAACATTTTTGTTACCCTAAAAGAAACCCTGCACCCCTTAGCCATCACTCTTCAACCTCTCTTCCCTCAGCCCTAAGCAGCCGCTTTCTGCTTCTATAGATTTATTTACCTAATCTGGACATTGTATATAAATGCCATCATACGTGTGAAGTCTTTTGTGGCTTCTTTCATTTACAATAATGCTTTCAAGGTTTACTCACATTGTTTCATGTATCAGTAACTCATTTCTTTTTACTGCCAAATAATATTCCATTGTCTGGATATAACACATTTTGTTTATCCATTCATCACCTGATGAATGTTTGGGTTGTTTCCACTTTTTGGCTATCATGAATAATGCTGCTGTGAACACTCGTGTACAAGTCTTTGTGTGGACATATATCTTCACTTTTCTTGGGTATATATCTAGATGTAGAATTGCTAAATCATATGGTAACTCTATGTTTAAACATTTGAATAACTGTCAGACTGTTTCCCAAGGCAGCTGCACCATTTTACATTCTTAACAGTAATGTATAAGGGCTCCGGTTTCTCCATATCCTTACTTCTTATTAACCAACTTTTTGGTTACAGCCATCCTAATGAGTATGAAGGGGTATCTCATTGTGGTTTTGATTTTCTTTTCCCTGACAGCTAATGATGTTGAACATCTTTTTGTGTGCTTATTGGCCATTTGAATATCTTCTGTGCCTATTCAGAATGCTTTGCCCATTTTTATTTTTATTTTTTTTATTACTGAGTTGTAATCGTCCTTTATAAATTCTAGATAAAAGTCCTTATTAGATATATGATTTGAAAAAGTTTTCTTCCATTCTGTAGGCTGCCTTTTCACCTTCTTGATAGTGTCCTTTGAAACACAAAAGTTTTTAGTTTGATCATGTCCAGCTTATCTCTTTTTCTCTTTTGTTGCTCATGTTTTTGTTATCACATTAAAAAAAAAACAAACTGCCTAATCCAGGGTCATGAAGATTTGCAACTATATTTTCTTCTAAGAGTTTTATAGTTTTAGTGCTTAAATTTAGGTCTTTGATCCATTTTGAGTTCATTGTTGCAGATGGTGTGAAGTGGGTAGATGAGTTTTAATACGAGTTTGAAGAGGAGGGATACAAAGCACAGAGGATACCCAAGAATAAATAATAAAAATATAAAGAAACATCAATAAAAAGTTAAGAAAAGAAACATGGAATTATTAGTTCACATAAAAGAACATTTTTGTGGACAACTCTATGAACCCTGGATGGAGATTGTGACCAACATGTGTACGGAATTCATCCAAGTGGTAGAGATGGTGATGAAGTGGGAGGACATTCCATGCAGAGGAAATGGTGACCACATGAGATGAGAGTGTGGTGCATTCGAGGGTGTACAGGCAGTCTGGCTGGCTGGAGCACTGTTGTGAAAGGAGGAGACGTGGGTGGGGCAGAGCATGTAAAAGGCCTCTGTGTTAGTCTGTTCAGGCTGCCATGACAAAACACCCCAGACTGGGTGGCTTCAACCACAGAAATTGATTTTCAAACAGTTTTGGAGGCTACAATTTCAAAATCAAGGTGCCGACATGATTGGTTTCCCCTGAGGCATCTCTCCCTGGCTTGTAGATGGCTGCCTTCTCACTGTTTCCTCACATGACCTTCTCCCTGTTTGCCTGCATCTCTGGTGTCCCTTCTTCTTATATGGACATCAGTCCTATCTGATTAGGGCCCCATCCTTATGACCTCATTTAACCTTAATTACTTCTTAAAGGCCCTATCTCCATATACAGTCACATTGGGGGTGTTAGGGCTTCAACGTATAAATTTTGGGGTGGAGGGGACACAATTCAGTCCATAACAGCCTCCAAAGCTACATTCAGGGGTTAAGCCTTTATCCTGTGACTTTACCCAGCACTGACATGTTAGATCTCTGTCTTTAAAAGTCCACCCTGTAGTTTTTTGTTAGAAAACTACTAACAATGAAAAATCAGAAAGAGAAATTAAGGAAATAATCCCATTTACCATCCTAGGTATTTACCAATACCTAGGAATCAACCTACCTAAGGAAGCAAAAGACCTGTACTGTACTCAGAAAGAGTACAAAAAAGGCAAAAGACCTGTACTCAGAAAACTATTTGATACTGATGAAAGAAATCAAAGATGACACAAACAGATGGAGAGATACACCATGCTCTTGGACTGGAATAGTCAATATTATCAAAATGACTATATTACCCAAAGCAATCTACAGATTCAACACAATCCCTATCAAATCACCAATGGCATTTTCCACAGAACAAAAAATTTTACAATTTGTATGGAAACACAAAAGACCCTGAATAGTCCAAGCAATCTTGAGAAAGAAAAACGGAGCTGGAGGAATCAGCACCCTGACTTCAGACTATTCTACAAAGCTACAGTAATCAAAACAATATGTTACTGGCACAAAGGCAGACTTATAGATCAATGGAACAAGATAGAAAGTCCAGAGATAAACTCATGCACCTACCATCAACTAATCTATGACAAAGGAGGCAAGAATATACAATGGAGAAAAGACAGTCTCTTCAGTAAGTGGTGCTGGGAAAACTGGACAGCTACATGTAAAAGAATGAAATTAGAACACTCCCTAACACCATACACAAAAATAAACTCAAAATGGATTAAAGACCTAAATGTAAGGTCAGATACTGTAAAACTCTTAGAGCAAAACATAGGCAGAACACTGACATAAATTGCAGCAAAATCTTACCCATCTCCTAGAATAATGAAAAAAAACCCAAAAATAAACAAATGGGACCTAATTAAACTTAAAAGCTTTTGCACAGCGAAGGAAACCATAAACAAAAAGACAACCCACAGAATGGGAGAAAATATTTGCAAATGAAGCGACTGACAAGGGATTGACCTCCAAAATATACAAACAGCTCATGCAGCTCAATAACAAAAGAACAAACAACCAAATCAAAGAATGGGCAGAAGACCTAAATAGACATTTCTCCAAAGAAGACATACAGATGGCCAAAAGGCACATGAAAAGATGTTCAACATCACTAATTATTAGAGAAATGCAAATCAAAACTACAATGAGGTATCACCTCACACCAGTCAGAATGGCCATCGTCAAAAAGTCTACAAACAATAAATGCTGGAGAGGGTGTGGAGAAAAGGGAACCCTCTTGCACTGTTGGTGGGAATGTAAATTGCTACAGCCACTATGGAGAACAGTATGGAGGTTCATTAAAAAACTAAAAATAGAGCTACCATATGATCCAGCAATCCCACTCCTGGGCATATACCCAGAGAAAACCATAATTCGAAAAGATACATGCACCCCGATGTTCACTGCAGCTCTTTTTACAATAGCCAGGACATGGAAGCAACCTAAGTGTCCATCGACAGAGGAATGGCTAAAGAAGATGTGGTACATATATACAATGGAATATTACTCAGCCATAAAAAAGAACAAAATAATGCCATTTGCAGCAACATGGATGGACCTAGAAACTGTCATAATGAGTGAAGTAGGTCAGACAGAGAAGGATGAATATCATTATGATATCACTTATATGTGGAATCTAAAAAAATGCTACAAACGAACTTGTTTACAAAGCAGAAATAGAGTTACAGTTGTAGAAAACAACCCCCTGGTTACCAGGGGGGAAGGGGGAGGAGGGATAAATTGGGAGATCGGGATTGACATATACACATTACTATATATAAAATACATAAGTAATAAGGACCTACTGTATAGCACAGGAAACTCTACTTGATACTCTGTAATGACCTATATGGGAAAAGAATCTAAAAAAGATTAGATATATGTTTATGTATAACTGGTTCACTGTGCTGTACAGAAGAAAGTAACACAACATTGTAAATCAACTACACTCCAATAAAAATTAAGAAAAAAAAAAAGTCCACCCTGGCAGCAATGTGAGTTCTCAATTAGAGAGGGCTGAGCTGGGGCAGAGGGCCCAGTTAGGAAGCGGTCGCGTGTATGCAGGATGGGCTGATGGTGGTCTGAACTAAGGCAGCAATAGGGGGAATGGAGATTCAGTTTGGGGGCATAGGGGACATTCTGGTGGAGGGGGCTACTCTTTGCTGAGAAGAAAAAAGGCCGGTGAAGAGCCTGTTTAAAGGGCAGCTGGTGAGTGCCCCAGAGCTGAGGTGCTGGTGAGACAGAGGGAGATTGAGATAAACCCTAACGGATTTATCTCAAATAACAAGAAGGCTGGTGGCAAGCTTGGTGCACTGCTTTCAGTGGAAGCCTCCATGCGAGCCTTAAAGCAGGGGGGGAGGGCAAGCCTGAGGCTGCCCTGCTACCCCCTACTCACCCCTCCTGGCAACAGAACAGCAAGTTCAAGACCTCTGCTCTCAGCTGGTGACCCAACCACAAGGATAAAGGACACAACAGAACTGACAATGCAAACCAAGAAAAGAGCAAGGAATCAAGACATGTAAATACAGAAAAGAATATTTAAGAAGTGAATGCAAAGGAAGGAGTGGAGATGCCAATTGTAGGTGCTCTTCTAAAGCATCATGAACAGGGAGGAGAAGAGGGAACAAGGGCCTTTTCGCTCAGGGTTTTTTTTTTGATCTCTGATGAAGAGAGGCCGGCAGAGAAGGAGAGGCTGAAGGTGCCTGGGAGAGGCACCCAGGGAGCTAGGAGGGGCCGTGCAGACAGGGACTGGTCTTAGACAAAGGGAGCAAGGGTTTTCCTGCAGCAAGAAGTCAGGAGGAAAGGACAGCAACATACACGGCACGGGGCAGTTTTGTCCTGGGAGGTGAGTGGGCTTCCCCATCCTGGGTCACAGGATGTATCATTTGCGGCCACTCCTCCTGGTTTTCTGTGGAGGAGTTTCAGCTAGATGGCCTCACCTGGCCTCTCTCCCCGCCCAGCCCTCCCTCCCCCATGGGGAGTGAACGGATGGATGGTGAGTTTAGGAGAAGTAGCTGAGGACCCTCCCCTGGGCCCCAGCTCCACTCTCTCCCCACAGAGTGGCGAGGAGGTGACCGGCTCAGACCACCAAGTCCTCAGAGATCACAGACTAGAGGCTGGAAGAGGATTTCAGAGATGACAGTAAAGTGATTTCAGACCCTGCTCTGCAGAGCCTCACCTAGGTGGGCAGGATCCTGGAATTCACCCTTCCCCTTTGATCTGAGCAACTCAGCTCATATGTACCTCCCTTGTTTCTACTTCCTGGTAAGATTTCCTCTGAAGAAAGCCTTCTTGTGGTTAAACAAAACAAAACAAAACATTTTTTTTAAACCGCAAATCTAGTACAACTGCCTCATTTTTCGGATAAGGAGGCCCAGAGAGTAAACTCTCACCTTCCTTGTTCTCAGTTTTCAGTTCTGATTTGGGCGTTGAACATTTTCTTAAATTGGGTGATACTTTTTACCCAAGTTCCAAACTGGAACCAAAAGTATTACAGTGAAACAAATTTACCTTGAAAGCTGAATTCAGGCCGGTGACCTTGGCAATAGCCAACAAGAAGCAAACAAGCGGCAGGAAGCGAAGGAGGCATGGGTGTGAAGCTGCTTCTCTTCCCTTTACCTCCTCAAGTGCCTGCAGCCGGTGACCTCCGGCCTGAAAGCCGATTGGCAAAGGAGTCTGGGAGGCTCTGGTCTCCAGTGCTATACATTTTTCTGTCCAGAGTTACATGCAGCCTTGGAAACACGTCTCTGCCAGGTGTCCCCTGGCCACTGACCCCTCCAGGGTCAGATCGTGTGAGGCAGGAAAGAGAGAGAAAATGGGGGACATGTGGGTGGGTTTATCTTCCTGCACCATCCTTCTCAGCCCCCTGCTTCCTGGTTGCCTGTCTCCCTGTCTCAGTCAGCTGGGGTTGCCATAACAAAACACCACAGGCTCAGTGGCTTAAGCAACAGAAATGTATTTCTCACCATTCTGGAGGCTGGAAGTCCATGATCAAGGTGCTGGCAGGTTTGGTTTCTCCTGAGGCCTCTCTCCTTGGCTTGCAAATGCCTCTTGCTGTGTCCTCACGTGGTCTTTCTCTGTGTGTGCTCCCCGGAAGTGAGGATGCTTTGGGCAGAGGCTTATCCTCGCACTCATTTCATAGTGTGTCCCCAGAATCAGGACTGGTACAATTCTCAGTAACTTAACAGCCCAGAAGTGGGCTGGGAACACACGTGCTGCAGGGAGCAATTTCTATTTCGCTCTGGGAGCTCTGAAATCCTTAAAACCCCCGCTGAATGCCAGGAAAAGTGCCCTTGCCTAATATGACACACCTGAGACCTCCCTGCCCTTTGGAGATTTAGGTTAAACTTGGCCCAAACTGTAATTCTGTGGCCTCCCTAAAGTTCCCTTGCCTCACTACCTCCAGTTTCTCTCTGAATTTTTGTTAAGTTCCTTGGGCTTCTTGGCCTCAGACTAGATATAGGAGTCCCTTCTTTAGAGTTTCCACACACACACATCCAGACACATGCAGCATTTTCACAGGTCATGTACTTTCCTGACGATTTCAGGTGGGGACAGAGCGAGATCATATCAGTACGAGACAACCTTCTGCAGTCTCCTCCTGACCCCTTTCAGTCCCCACTTTTCCAAAGCCCAGGCTCCCTGCCTGATCTGGCCTCTGACAAGTGGTGTTCAGTTCTTTGTGTAGCAAGTGCTGTGGTAAGCTGCCCAGACCCCCCCCTTTCAAGGCTGAGGCATTCACTCTCCACTCGCATCTGCACAGGATGTTGCCTGCTCAAGCTCTCACAGCTGAGTCTCCTCCCAGGAGCTGCCCTTGACTCAAGGGAGCTGCCTCACCTAACAGGGCATCCCAGGCCCAGTGGCTTCTCGAAGGGCGTGGGGTTCAAAGGCACAGCTCTTTGCCTCAGTTTGGGACAAGTCTGAGGGGCCATCCTGGCTCAAGTTCCCCACGGAATTGGCTGCTGCCTTTGCTGCAGCTTCTCCCTCTGCTCAGTCTGGCTGCCCTCACCCCTCACAGGTGTTGATCCTGAGAGCATTCCCTGATAAACTGCCTGCACTCAGACTTCCACCTCCGAGACAGCCTCTGGAAAACCTGGCTCGAGACCCCGGGTCTGGCTGCCACAGGGGGAAGCCCTGCCGTGGTGCTCTGTACCTCTGCAGTTTCCCCAGAGTCCTGGAAAGTCACTCGCTCTCCATTTTTTATCATCATCCCAATTTTACTGACAGAGCAACTAGGGCTCAGAAAGGAGGAATCACGTAGGCCCAGTCTCACCGGCTCCATTAGTGGCTGGGTCAGCCAGAAAGGCACAGCCCCTGGGTTATGTGTAACTCCTCTTGGTTTGGTTAGTTGTCTAACTTGCCACTTGGCACTGTGGGCGCCTGATGGTAAAACTAAGCCATAGGGTTCTGGCTATGGGACAAGAAAAATCTCTCTCTCACCCTTAATCCCACCCCTTTGTGCTTCCTTGCGGGTCCGCTCCATCAACAATCCCTTTTTCTCTCTAACATTTGCAGTCTCTCTCACCCAGAAAGCTCAAGTCTCAACTCTGATTTGGTTTGAGTTCTTTTGGTTGCCAGGAACTGAAGCCACTCTGGATGGCTCAGATAGGCTCAGATGATCTCAGGAAATCCAATCAAACTCAAGTGCCTGACCTTAGGAAGGGTTGACTCCCAGGGGCTTCAGGGAGCACCTCTCATCTCCCTTTTGAGAAGCAGTGATCAAGGTGGCTAAAAGCCAGCTTATTTAGTTTATATCATGGCTTTCCTGCAAGTCATCTTGGGCACAACTTCTTTGTGTCTTGGGTTCCTCATCTGTAAAATGAGGACAATCATAGCACCCATCTCATGGACGATTATGAGAAATAAATGAGGTAATATTAATGTAAAGACTTACATCATGAGGCACCATAGGTTCATTACTGTCATCCCTTACTCGTGGCTTCTCCACTTCTCTCCTTGTATCTGTTGTTCTCTTGTTCTCCTTTCCCAGCCACTTCCTGTGGGTCCTCATGACTTAGGTATGCACACGAATGGATAGTGGCCACTTCATTCTCCTGTACCTGATTTTCAGCTCAAGGAACCATTCCCAAAGAGTATCTTTCATCTGTATCTCTTGGCTCAGGACTCCTATGAGAAGGTACTTGATTGTCCCCACTCATCTTTTTTTTTTTTTTTTTTTTTGGCTAATTTTAAACATTTTATCAAGAAGGCACTTTTTTTTTTTTTATACAGCAGGTTCTTATTAGTCATCAGTTTTATACACATCAGTGTATACGTGTCAATCCCAATAGCCCAATTCAGCACACCACCACCCCCACCCCCTGCCACTTTCGCCCCTTGGTTTCCATACGTTTGTTCTCTACATCTGTGTCTCAATTTCTGCCCTGCAAACCGGTTCATCTGTACCATTTTTCTGGTTCCACATATATGCGTTAATATGCGATATTTGTTTTTCTCTTTCTGACTTACTTCACTCTATATGACAGTCTCTAGATCCATCCACGTCTCAAAAAATGACCCAATATCGTTCCTTTTTATGGCTGAGTAATATTCCATTGTATACATGTACCACATCTTCTTTATCCATTCATCTGTCGATGGGCATTTAGGTTGCTTCCATGACCTGGCTATTGTAAATAGTGCTGCAGTGAACATTGGGGTGCATGTGTCTTTTTTTTTTTTTTTTTTTTTTTAATCTTTTATTTATTATTTATTTTTGGCTGTGTTGGGTCTTCGTTTCTGTGCGAGGGCTTTCTCTAGTTGTGGCAAGCGGGGGCCACTCTTCATCGCGGTGCGCGGGCCTCTCACTGTCGCGGCCTCTCTTGTTGCGGAGCACAGGCTCCAGATGCGCAGGCTCAGTAGTTGTGGCTCACGGGCCTAGTTGCTCTGCGGCATGTGGGATCTTCCCAGACCAGGGCTCGAACCCGTGTCCCCTGCATTAGCAGGCAGATTCTCAACCACTGCGCCACCAGGGAAGCCCTGCATGTGTCTTTTTGAATTATGGTTTTCTCTGGGTATATGCCCAGTAGTGGGATTGCTGGGTCATATGGTAGTTCTATTGTTAGCTTTTTGAGGAACCTCCATACTGTTCTCCATAGTGGCTGTATCAATTTACATTCCCACCAACAGTGCAAGAGGGTTCCCTTTTCTCCACACCCTCTCCAGCATTTGTTGTTTGTAGATTTTCTGATGATGCCCATTCTAACTGGTATGAGGTGATACCTCATTGTAGTGTTGATTTGCATTTCTCTAATAATTAGTGATGTTGAGCAGCTTTTCATGTGCTTCTTGGCCATCTGTATGTCTTCTTTGGAGAAATGTCTATTTAGGTCTTCTGCCCATTTTTGGATTGGGTTGTTTGTTTTTTTAATATTGACCTGCATGAGCTGTTTATATATTTTGGAGATTAATCTTTTGTCCGTTGATTCGTTTGCAAATATTTTCTCCCATTCTGAGGTTTGTCTTTTCATCTTGTTTATGGTTTCCTTTGCTGTGCAAAAGCTTTGAAGTTTCATTAGGTCCCATTTGTTTATTTTTGTTTTTATTTCCATTACTCTAGGAGGTGGATCAAAAAAGATCTTGCTGTGATTTATGTCAAAGAGTGTTCTTCCTACGTTTTCCTCTAAGAGTTTCATAGTGTCCGGTCTTACATTTAGGTCTCTAATCCATTTTGGGTTTATTTTTGTGTACGGTGTTAGGGAGTGTTCTAATTTCATTCTTTTACACGTAGCTGTCCAGTTTTCCCAGCACCATTTATTGAAGAGACTGTCTTTTCTCCATTGTATATCATTCCCTCCTTTGTCCTAGATTAGTTGACCATAGGTGTGTGGGTTTATCTCTGGGCTTTCTATCTTGTTCCATTGATCTATGTTTCTGTTTTTGTGCCAGTTCCATATTTTCTTGATTACTGTAGCTTTGTAGTATAGTCTGAAGTCAGGGAGTCTGATTCCTCCAGCTCCATTTTTCTCCCTGAAGACTGCTTTGGCTATTCGGGGTCTTTTGTGTCTCCATACAAATTTTAAGATGTTTTGTTCTAGTTCTGCAAAAAATGCCATTGGTAATTTGATAGGGATTGCATTGAATCTGTAGATTGCTTTGGGTAGTATAGTCATTTTCACAATATTGATTCTTCCAATCCAAGTACATGGTATATCTCTCCATCTGTTGGTATCATGTTTAATTTCTTTCATCAGTGTCTTATAGTTTTCTGCATACATATCAGTGATATTGGTCTGTAGTTTTCTTTTTTGGTGGTATCTTTGTCTGGTTTTGGTATCAGGGTGATGGTGGCCTCAAGAATGAGTTTGTCTCCCTAGGTAGGTTTATTCCTAGGTACTTTATTCTTTTTGTTGCAATGGTAAATGGCAGTGTTTTTAAATTTCTCTTTCACATTTTTCATCATTAGTGTATAGGAATGCAAGAGATTTCAGTGCATTAATTTTGTATCCTGCAACTTTACCAGATTCATTGATTAGCTCTAGTAGTTTTCTGGTGGCATCTTTAGGACTCTCTATGTATAGTATCATGTCATCTGCAAACAGTGAAAGTTTTACTTCTTCTTTTCCAATTTGTATTCCTTTTATTTCTTTTTCTTCTCTGATTGCCGTGGCTAGGACTTCCAGAACTATGTTGAATAATAGTGGTGAGAGTGGACATCCTTGTCTTGTTCCTGATCTTAGAGGAACTGCTTTCAGTTTTTCTCCATTGAGAATGATGTTTGCTGTGGGTTTGTCGTATATGGCCTTTATTATGTTGAGGTAGGTTCCCTCTGTGCCCACTTTCTGGAGAGTTTTTATCATAAATTGGTGTTGAATTTTGTCAAAAGCTTTTTCTGCATCTACTGAGATGATCATATGGTTTTTATTCTTTAATTTGTTAATATGGTGTATCACATTGATTGATATGTGTATATTGAAAAATCCTTGCATCTCTGGGATAAATCCCACTTGATCATGGTGTATGATCCTTTTCATGTGTTGTTGGATTCTGTTTGCTAGTATTTTGTTGAGGATTTTTGCATCTATATTCATCAGTGATATTGGTCTGTAATTTTCTTTTTTGTAGTATCTTTGTCTGGTTTTGATATCAGGGTGATGGTGGCCTCATAGAATGAGTTTGGGAGTGTTCCTTCCTCTGCAATTTTTTGGAAGAGTTTGAGAAGGATGGGTGTTAGCTCTTCTCTAAATGTTTGATAGAATTCACCTGTGAAGCCATCTGGTTCTGGACTTTGGTTTGTTGGAAGTTTTAAAATCACTGTTTCAATTTCATTACTTGTGATTGGTCTGTTCATATTTTCTGTTTCTTCCTGGTTCAGTCTTGGAAGTTTATACCTTTCTAAGAATTTGTCCATTTCTTCCAGGTTGTCCATTTTATTGGCATAAAGATGCTTGTAGTAGTCTCTTAGGATGCTTTGTATCTCTGTGGTGTCTTTTGTAACTTCTCCTTTTTCATTTCTAATTTTATTGATTTGAGTCCTCTCCCTCTTTTTCTTGATGAATCTGGCTAATGGTTTATCAATTTCGTTTATCTTCTCAAAGAACCAGCTTTTAGTTTTATTGATCTTTGCTATTGTTTTCTTTGTTTCTATTTCATTGATTTCTGCTTTGATCTTTATGATTTCTTTCCTTCTGCTAACTTTGGGTCTTGTTTGTTCTTCTTTCTCTAGTTCCTTTAGGTGTAAGGTTAGATTGTTTATTTGAGATTTTTCTTGTTCCTTGAGGTAGGCTTGTATAGCTATAAACTTCCCTCTTAGAACAGCTTTTGCTGCATCCCATAGGTTTTGGATCGTCGTGTTTTCATTGTCATTTGTCTCTAGGTATTTTTTGATTTCCTCTTTGATTTCTTCAGTATCTCTTGGTTATTTAGTAACGTATTGTTTAGCCTCCATGTGTTTGTGTTTTTTACGTTTTTTTCCCTGTAATTCATTTCTAATCTCATAGCGTTGTGGTCAGAAAAGATGATTGATATGATTTCAATTTTCTTAAATTTACTGAGGCTTGATTTGTGACCCAAGATGTGATCTATCCTGGAGAATGTTCCATGCGCACTTGAGAAGAAAGTGTAATCTGCTGGCTTTGGATGGAATGTCCTATAAATATCAATTAAATCTATCTGGTCTATTGTGTCATTTAAAGCTTCTGTTTCCTTATTTATTTTCATTTTGGATGATCTGTCCATTGGTGTAAGTGAGGTGTTAAAGTCCCCCACTATTATTGTGTTACTGTCGATTTCCTCTTTTATAGCTGTTAGCAGTTGCCTTATGTATTGAGGTGCTCCTATGTTGGGTGCATACATATTTATAATTGTTATATCTTCTTCTTGGATTGATCCCTTGATCATTATGTAGTGTCCTTCCTTGTCTCTTGTAACATTCTTTATTTTAAAGTCTATTTTATCTGATATGAATATAGCTACTCCAGCTTTCTTTTGATTTCCATTTGCATGGAATATCTTTTTCCATCCCCTCACTTTCAGTCTGTATGTGTCCCTAGGTCTGAAGTGGGTCTCTTGTAGACGGCATATATATGGGTCTTGTGTTTGTATCCATTCAGCAAGCCTGTGTCTTTTGGTTGGAGCATTTAATCCATTTATGTTTAAGGTAATTATCGATATGTATGTTCCTATGACCATTTTCTTAATTGTTTTGCATTTGTTTTTGTAGGTCCTTTTCTTCTCTTGTGTTTCCCACTTAGAGAAGATCCTTTTTCATTTGTTGTAGAGCTGGTTTGGTGGTGCTGAATTCTCTTAGCTTTTGCTTGTCTGTAAAGCTTTCAATTTCTCCTTCGAATCTGAATGAGATCCTTGCCGGGTAGAGTAATCTTGGTTGTAGGTTCTTCTCTTTCATCACTTTAAGTATATCATGCCACTCCCTTCTGGCTTGTAGAGTTTCTGCTGAGAAATCAGCTGTTAACCTTATGGGAGTTCCCTTGTATGTTATTTGTCATTTTTCCCTTGCTGCTTTCAATAATTTTTCTTTGTCTTTAATTTTTGCCAATTTGATTACTATGTGTCTCGGTGTGTTTCTCCTTGGGTTTATCCTGTATGGGACTCTCTGCACTTCCTGGACTTGGGTGGCTATTTCCTTTCCCATGTTAGGGAAGTTTTCGACTAGAATCTCTTCAAATATTTTCTCGGGTCCTTTCTCTCTCTCTTCTCCTTTTGGCAGCCCTATAATGCGAATGTTGTTGTGTTTAATGTTGTCTCAGAGGTCTCTTAGGCTGTCTTCATTTCTTTTCATTCTTTTTTCTTTATTCTGTTCCACAGCAGTGAATTCCACCATTCTGTCTTCCAGGTCACTTATCCGTTCTTCTGCCTCAGTTATTCTGCTATTGATTCCTTCTAGTGTAGTTTTCATTTCAGTTATTGTATTGTTCATCTCCGTTTGTTTGTTCTTTAATTCTTCTAGGTCTTTGTTAAACATTTCTTGCATCTTCTCAATCTTTGCCTCCATTCTTTTTCTGAGGTCCTGGATCATCTTGACTCTCATTATTCTGAATTCTTTTTCTGGAAGGCTGCCTATCTCCACTTCATTTAGTTTTTTTTTCTGGGGTTATATCTTGTTCCTTCATCTGGTACATAGCCCTCTGCCTTTTCATCTTGTCTATCTTTCTGTGAATGTGGTTTTTGTTCCACAGGCTGCAGGATTGTAGTTCTTCTTGCTTCTGCTGTCTGCCCTCTGGTGGATGAGGCTAAGAGGCTTGTGCAAGTTTCCTCCCCACTCATCTTTTTGAACCTGGTCATTGAAGTGTTATGTCATTTGCAACTTGGGTTGTCCTCCTCAAATCAGGTGCCCCCCTCAGTCCAGTCATTTGAGGCTGGGAGTCTGGAGTTGGCCAATTTCCTCTCCTCTCAGCAGGCACAGTGGGCGGGGTAGACTCTATGAGGAGGGAGAGTAGGGAGGGCGGAGATGCCAAGTGTGCTTGTTGCCTCATCCTGCAAAATGGCACAGTCCTTTGACTTCCCCTATCCCTATGGTTTCTCTCACCACACATGTTGAAAGAGTAATCTTTTTTGATGGGTTTGCTTCCTCTCCACCCCCTTTACCCCTTCACTGCCCCCTCTACCCCCTCACCTGGAAGTATTTCCTCAAAGCCCCTATTTGTCTTCTAGAAACAAAATCCACAGACATCTCCTCAGTTCTTTTTCTATTTACATTCCCTGCATCATTGAGCCTTCTGATCATCCCTCCTGTATGAAATCTCCCCTGACTTTCCATGCTGCTAACCGTCCTTATGGTCCTCTTGCCTCACTCATCATCTTGGCCACTTCTGCTAGTTTACAAGATACTTGGGTGTCTAACCTTCTTAGATTGTAAGCTTCTAGAAGTCAGAGACTGTGTCTTGTACAACTCCACATTCCATAAAGCCTTCCACACAGTAAGTGTGTAATTTACATTATGAGTGTTTTATAACAATCCCCAAATCCTAGTGGCTTAAAACCACAAAGGTTTATTTCTTGCTCACGTTTCGTGACTCTTGCAGGTCAGCTCCAGCTCTGCTCAGCTCTGCCCAGCTCCAGTCTCCGAATCTCATCCTTTTTCTGGGATTGAGACCAAAGGAATAACAACCATCTAATTTACCTGGTTCTCACCACAGAGCATTGGGTTAGTCTCAGTGAGTACTTGGAATTGGTTTCATAGACTCACTAAAGAATTGTTATGTGTCTGGACCAAGTGGGACCTACCTTCCTGGTAGATTCCTGTTATCTAGAGTGGGCAAAACAAGGTGAACAGCCCCTTAATCCAGAATTTAATAGATTCCTGGTATCTAGAGTGGGCAAAACAAGGTGAACAGCCCCTTAATCCAGAATTTAATGTCACCGAGGTTTGTTAGTATCCGGGTATGATCAGTGTTGTAGGCACTCAGTAAGCTTATGCTCAGTGGAGGAGATTCATTCTTTCTGGAACAGATTGAGTCTGATGCCAAGTCCTGGCAAGGATGAAGAGGGCCTTAGTGGGACTGCAACTAGTTAATGAATTCCATCGCTCCATCAGGGACATGAACTACTTGTTAGAGGGCAAGATTTAAGACCCCGGAAGTTAATGCCCACCCCCCTTTGAGCACTGGCTGATTCTGAGCCATTCGTGATACAAAACTCAGCCCCTAAAGTAGCTATAACAATAAATCCCACTACACCAAAACTCACCATGATTTTTTGCAATATCACTGAAAATTTTCAGAGGCATGAAGGGAGTTCATGTTGCACAGCACGTAGCATCTTTCCTGTAAATCTCTTTACAAGAAGGAAATCTCTTTTAGATAAGTCTCTTCTCCTAAAATCTCCTCCTGATTTGCCTGTGGGAAATGGGGTGGATTGAAGGGTGGGAGACCTGCCTTTCTTCATCCTTCCCCCACAACAGTCAGCACCTCCTCTTCCAAGATGCTCTCTCCTGCCCTGCAACGTGGCTGGGGAGTTTCCCTTCTACTCCACAAAAGGATTATCACAGCATCTTTCTCTTAAAGCCAACCTCCTTCCTCCAGAAACCTTCGCATAAGAGCTACCAGGAAGACGTATTCTCCATTTTGTTATGAACTGTACAAATATGCTTTTCATGTGAGGTTGGATATGGTTATACATTCACTCATTAACTTGGAGAAATCTATTTCAAGTACCTGAACTTCATCTTATATATGAGCCTTCAGGAAACGGGACAGTTTGGCTTAGTGGATAAGTGCTTCGACCCTGAGCCCACCTGGGCTCCTTTCCTGGGGCTGCCACTTTCTATCTGGGTAAAACAGACAAATTAGGGGCTTCCCTGGTGGTGCAGTGGTTAAGAATCCGCCTCCCAATGCAGGGGACACGGGTTCAAGCCCTGGTCCGGGAAGATCCCACATGCCGCAGAGCAACTAAGCCCGTGCGCCATAACTACTGAGCTTGCGCTCTAGAGCCCGTGAGCCACAGCTACTGAGCCCACATGTCACAACTACTGAAGCCCGCGCGCCTAGAGCCCGGGCTCTGTAACAAGAGAAGCCACCGTAATGAGAAGCCCGTGCACTGCAACAAGGAGTAGCCCCCACTCGCCACAACTAGAGAAAGCCCGTGTTCAGCAACAAAGACCCAACGCAGCCAAAAATAAATAAATAAAAATAAATTAAAAAAAAAACAGACAAATTACCTGAAATCTTTCAGTTTTAGATTCCAGATCTGTGAAATGGGGAAATAATAGTACTTGTCCCATAGGATGGGACATAGGATGTCATTTAATTCTCACAACATGTAGAGTGCTTAGCATTGTTTCTCACACAAAAGTGTTCCCCAAATATTAGCAATTATTTTTATCTTAGTAATATTTATACCAGCAAAGAGAATACATTCCAATCACATATTTTGTTGAAAATCTATGTAGTGGCTTTAAATGTGTCTGCAAATTTTTGTCACTCCGTCAGGACAGGCAGTCAAATTCCCCTCTTCCAGAATATGGGCTGGCTTTAGGGCCCTGCTTCCAACCAAACGAATTGGGCAGAAGCAATAACATGTGACTTAGGAAGCTAGGTTAGTAAGGCAGTGCAGCTTCCCGCTGGCTCTTTCTAATGTGTCTTGGGACACTTGCTCTGAGAACCCAGACGCAATGCTGTGAGGATGCCCAGAGCACATGGAGAAGCCATGTGTTCTGGCTAACAGTGCCATCTGAGGTCCCAGTTGACAGCCAGCATCGGTCAGCCACTGGACATGTGGGGAGGAAGCCTTCATCATGACTCTGCAGGCACCATCTGACTGCAACCAACACCTCAGATGATAGCCACCTAGCTGAGCCTGGGGTAGGCACAGCCAGGTGATGTGGATATAGCAGTGGTGAATCTTGACCAGAGTTGCCACTTATATTCTTTACTGTTTCCTAGCTGTTTTCATGGGTGAATGTCATAGTTGCAGAACAACATATGAGTTACATATCATCTAAGTGGCCTCATTTTTAGGCATATTGACAAGTGGCCTTTGTAAAATAACATTATATGGTGCCATAGACTCCTATGGCCATCATAATACTCGTTATACTTTAATAATTTCTTATCTTTGACACTAGACTATCCATTCTGTGAGAGTAGGAATATGGCAGCCATAGTTACTATTGTATCCTAGAATAGTGCTGGCATATGCTAAGTGCACAACAAATATTTGTTGGTATGTGTATAGATGGATGGCTGTCGTTCATCTGGTTTAAGATGTTTCGAATGGCTTTCCAAGTTCTGCTGGCCCCCCACTTTTACCATGAGCTGGCTTCTGCTTACTTTCTGGGTTTATTGTCTACCTCTCTTGTTCCTGGACATCACATTCAAGACTTACTGGATCCCTCAGAGTTCACGAAAACCACACTATTCTCTACCTCTTTCCATCCCCCACCCAGCCCCTGGCCTTTGTACTTCTTTCCCTCTCTCTTGAATGTCCTTTACCTCTCCTGGCAATGCCTGAATTCCTGTACTTCCATAAGTCACTTACCTGATTCCTCAATATTTAAGCCTCCCAGTATCCAAAGCTGTTTGTAAGTCACACATGGCTTGTGGCTCTTGTCAGTGTATTGCAATGATTGTTCACAAGTTTTTCTCATTTTCAGGAACAAGAGCCCTTGAGGAAGGGGCCTTTATCTCAGAGATAAGATGCTCTATAAATATTTATTGAAGAAATGAACAGACAAATCTCCTCCTTTGGAAATCTTGGCATTATCTAGAAAAATGGAAATCTATCCAAATTGCTTTATGGGAGTCACCATTGTCCATTTGGTTTCTTCTTTAGGCTTATGAAGCCTCCAGAACTCTGGGTTCAGATTAGAAATCTACTATGAGCCAGTATCCCTCTGAGCTGGTCTCCTCAAGAGATAGTTTCTCAGGATAGTTAACTCCAAGATTTCTAGGAAAAGTTTGTGTTTGTGCCTTGAAAAGACCTTAACACATAAGTCTAAATACCTTATGACATCAAGGTACTATGTTTTGCATTTCTTGCAAAATACCTTCATAAGCATGTTCATGTGAACTTCATGATAACCCTGTGGGTCAGGTAGGGTGACATCAGTTCCCCTCAGGACAGATGAGAAAACTCAGGTTGAGAGATGTTAAGGCACTTGCCCAAGATCACACAGCAGAGCTGAGACTACAGCCTGGTTCAGCTCCTTTTCTACAATACTATGACCTTATGAATGAACTGCCTAGAACCACACACATTAGGTATCTGTCAAGAAAGCTCCAGAACTTTCCTGGGGCTGGAAGCGCATAGAATACACATGCATGCGCACACTCAGGGTGCCTGGCCCAGGTATGTGAGCCTGGCGTTGGTGTGTCCTCTCACTTCTACAAGGGTGGGAACAGCAGTGCGGGGCCTACAGTCTGGCCCTTGCACATGGATCAGCAACTCTCCTGAGAAGGTGACCCCGTCTCACAGCCAGAGAGAGAGATTTGATAGACACTTTGAGCTTATAGAAAGATCAAGGTTAGTCATATAACCTAATATAAAACATGGATTCCACGTCAGTTATCAGGTTTTCAGGACGCTTTCCTTCCTTTCTTCTTTCTTTACCTACCATTTGATTAGAACTGAGCATAGAAAGTTGAATAAGAAAAACTGGGTCCCTCCTCAAGGAGCTCCCGTTGATGGTTTGGTTCCATCGCTGCCTTTGGTATTGGAGCAACATGCCATGACCTCCCAGTATTTCATCACTTAGAGTGATCGCCAAAGTTGAGTGCACGCACCCCAGGCACAGTGCAAGATAATCTACTGGGGTGAGAAAGAGGGGAAAAAATAAAAATTTCCATTTCTGTTTGGTTCATCTCAGTCTTTCCTAATTTTTATTTTGGGTGTTTTATAACACACATAATGTATTAATTCAGTAGTACACATAGTACACCCACACACACACACACACACACATATACTTATATATAGTATGTCCCCAATTTTATTTTTATTTTACTGATAGGAATTTCTGATAATAAAGTTTGGAAACCAGTGCTTCAGAACAAGGAAAGCTATTCTTTGAGGCAGGAACCACATCTCTTTTTTATTTTGTTCTCTGCTCAGAAAGCTATGAGCTCCTCAGAATGGCCACTGCTATATGGCCTGATCTCTTGGCTAACCTGGTTGCCTTACGAAGCACAGCAACATGGTGCACACACTTTCTCCTCCTCCCAGGATGCCTCACCTGCTCCGTAATCACCTTGGACATTTGGGAAGAGCTGGGAAGCCAAGAGAAAGGTGGGGTGGGGGAACAATCTCTCTTCAGCTTTGCCTGCTCTTGTTCAGACAGATGGCTTTTCCAGAGAGAGCCGGTATATTAGTCCACACCAGTCCTTGCATGCTTTCTTTCCTGGCTCCTGTGAATTTTTGCTTCCCATTCTGTGCCAAATAAACCAGAACAATGAGACTCAGCCTGAAATCACAGGCTCCTAACCTCCATGTTTGTTTTGAAATTTGAAGGAACCTACCGATTCTAGACGATCCCTATTTGATTGGAAAAGGGGGATAGAAACTGTAACAGATCTCAGATTTCCTACGGATATCTTCCCTGACCATGAAAGCTACTGAAGATTAACTTGGCGGGGAGAGCTATGTTCTGGGGGGATCCAGTCACCAAGCCCTGGGCGACCAGTCATCCTGGCCACGTTCCCCATAATCAGTGTTCTGCAGAGGCCCATGGAGCTGAAGACAGGACACCCTGGAGAGGCCCTGCCCCTGGCAACTCAGTGTTCAGCTAAACCTACCCCTTTCACCAGTGTTTGACAAATTCTGCCCCCTCTTTTAGCAAGATGTGCCTAAGGCTTCACAGTCTTAAAAGTACTTTTCATATACTTCAATACTATACCTAGACTTTTTTGTACCTAGACAAAAGTCTAGGTATAGTATTTAGGTATAAACTTCCAAAGAAGAAACAAATAGTAATCCTTAATAGCGCTGAAAAGTACTAGCAGATTATGAGTCCTTTCCTCTCCTCTTTAAAAGCGTGCCTCCGTGTATTTATCTCTTTTCATTTTCATGCCTGTCTGAGGGCAGGCTCATCCTAGGAGAGTTAAGAACATCTTCTCCCAACCCTCCATATTCTCAAGTCTTTGGGGAACTTCCTGACACGTGCTTGGTTCAAAGGCTTACTCCTCTCAAGAGCACCCATGTTGAAATCAGGGAAGAGAAATAACTGGTTCCATGCGAAGAGCAGGACCCCCTCAAGTGACTACCCCAAGAAGACTGGTTCAAGACAAGTGAGGGCTTCGTCGTTCCCATCCGTGGATGAAGGAACTGAGTGAGGCTCCACTTCTATTATTAACAGTAATAACAGTACAATAGCTAGACTTGCATAGCATTTACTCCAAGTGTACACTCTTCTGAGTGCTTCATGTCGATTAATCTATTTAATCCTCAAGCAACGTTATGATCCTAGTAGCCCCACTTTCAGATGATGAAACTAAAGCACTTAGAGGGCAATTTGCTTGAGGTCACACCGCCACTGGCCCCAGAATCTTTTCAAGGGTTTGTCCTAACTCACGGAGCCAGTCAGGGGCAGGAACAAGGACACCACATTTCAGTCTCTCAGGTCAAATACACCTTTCCCTGTTCTAAACGCTGCATTCTCTGATTTGACTGATTATAAATTGCTTAAACTTTTCACATCTTGAGCTACTCATGTGAAGAGCCGGTTCTAACTTCTCTCTGGCTGAAGTTCCGCTTCTGTTCTGGTTCCCACAGCCAATGCACTTCTTGGAGAAATCATTTTCCAGACTACTTTCTTGGGACATCATTTCGCCAGTCCATTTCCGCATGTGGCATTATAGACAACGGAATTCATCTGAGAAACTCCCCGGGGAGAAGATTCAGAAACTGGGCTGGACAGGGTACACCAGAGAGGGCTTCTGTGTTGCACTTTGCTCTGGACAGGGGAACCACTCTACCTTTAAAAGGCTTCCTGGGAAGACAGCAACTCTACATACAACTCCTCCTTATGTCTGACAACACCATTCCCTGGCAATAAGTTCCGTTTTCTGATTTAAACCTTTCAAACTGCAGCTTAACAATAAACAGTCCCTGAGTGCCTGCTACGTGCCAGGCACTAAGAGTTTATCTGCATTATCTCATTCTATCCCTCATCAACCCCATGAGGGAAGTGCTGTTATTATCCCTCTTTCTTAGACCTGGAGGCTAAGCACAGATAGATTAAGTAACTTGCCCAAAGTCAAACAACTATTTAGTGGCACAGCCTAGATTTCAATGTGGACAATCCCCCTCCAAGGACCAGTTTGTAAACGCTATAATGGGCTGTCTCTCTGTTGAGGCTCCGTTTCCTGTGTACAGGACCCTGTGCTAGAGAGAAGGGCTATTTGCTGGCATCTGGATCATAGAATTGCTTCTGGCCACCCCCTACCTTTTTTTAAACAGATAATTAGCTTTAAAAAGCCCTCGAGTTCAATGTTCATTGAATGTAGGAGGTGACTAATTGTGGTTGGGGATATTTTGAAGGGCATGTACATAATCATTGGCTGGAATGGATGATGAAAGGCCACTGTGGTCCCCCCTGCTGTGGGGCAGAGGTCCTTGTAGCCAGATGGCCTTGTTCTGGGCCCTGACTCCCTGTGGTCCCGCTTTCCTGTGCTTTCATAACCCTTGGTGCTCACCTGGTACCTCTGACATCTCGCATGCTCCTCTGCAGCTTCCTGTTTTCCAGTGAGGTGTGTAGGGTGAAGGGATGGTGCCGAGGGCCTGGACCTGACCTATACTTACCTGTGCATTCCGGGAAGCAGGCCTTGCTTCCTAACAATCTAACAAAATGCTTTGGGACTTCAAACTCTCCCAACCTCTGATCATCAAAGTAGAAACATTATTGCTTTACCAATAGAGCACTAATTTGTGTGAGAGACATAGGGAATCATGTTGTTGGCAGTAACTCTAAGTGTACTGAATAGCATTTCTTCATGACTATTAGTGTGAATTTACACAAACATAGTTAGGTACATACCTCAAGACTGGGATGGAACTTGCTCAACAAATGTAATATGAAGAATTATGGTGGGCTCAGATCTTTTAAAAATTTTCCTTTCAAAAAATGCTGCACCTGGAATATAGCCAATATTTTATAACAACTTTAAATGGAGTATACTCTACGAAAATCTTCAAATCACTGATCACTATGTTGTATACTTGAAACTAACGTAATCTTATAATCAGCTATACCTCAAAATAATAAAATGCTGCGGGGACTTCCCTGGTCGCGCAGTGGTTAAGAATCCGCCTGCCAATTCAAGGGACACGGGTTCGAGCCCTGGTCCAGGAAGATCCCACATGCTGTGGAGCAACTAAGCCCGTGCGCCACGGCTACTGAGCCTTCGCTCTAGAGCCCGTGCTCTGCAGCAAGAGAAGCCACCGCAATGAGAAGCCCGCGCACCACAACGAAGAGTAGCCCCTGCTCGCTGCAACTAGAGAAAGCCCACGCGCAGCAATGAAGACCCAACGCAGCCAAAAATGAATAAATAAAAATTTATAAATAAATAAATAAAATAAAATGCTGCACTTGATGTTGTCCCCTTCCAACTTCCTGTTCTTCACCTGCAGTCAGAATAATCTTTCTAAAACACAAACCTGGTCACATCACGCCCATCCTTAAAACCCTGCAATGGTCCCCATTACTGTCACGCGACAGTGCGGTCTCTTTTTTTCTTAATATTTTTATTTTTATGTATTTATGTATTTATTTATTTGCCACATGGTTCAGCTTATGGGATGTTAGTTCCCTGACCAGGGATTGAACCTGGGCCCTCAGCAGTAAGAGCATGGAGTCCTGACCACTGGACCGCCAGGGAATTCCCTACAGTGTGGTCTTGACAGGACATGCCCTGAGCCCCGCTCTGTTCTTTGCCCCACTTCTCTCCATATTCCCCCTAGCACTATGTGCTTTAGCCGTTCTTCTTTCCTGCTTCCTCTAACCTCCAGGCCTCATACAAGCCCTTCTCTCTGCCCGTAACAAGCTCTCCTTTACCCTCCCACAAGGCACACACTTCTCATTTGCCTAATTCTGATGCGTCTTTCCCTGATCCTCACTCAAGCCCCCATTCCCCTTAAACTAGGTCAGGGGCCTGCGATGTGTACCCTATCCCAGCCCTTATCACCCTTAATCGTACTTACATGTTTAAGTGGCCTCCTCCTTAGCAGCTCTGTGAGGGCAGGAAATGGGTCTGCCTTACTCACATTGCTGCATATAGGTTGTGGCATAGAGTGGGACTCAACAAATATTTACTGAATGAAGAAATGTATCAATGACATCTCCAAGATCTATTGAACTGTTTCTGTCAGAACTTCAAAGAGGATCACACAAAAACTACAGATACCTGAACCAGGCTGATGTAGAGAGCTATTAAAATAGATCGATATATACATACATACATACACTTAGCCACTTTCCTCATCTTGACTCAAGGGAGACAGCTACACTATCACCAGGAAGCCTTCCACCAAAGTGGCCCATCAGTCTTCTCGCAAACTCTGAACCACACTAGGTAATTCTAAGCCCTACCTGGGAGTTCTCAAAACAGGATTGTCGGGCTTCCCTAGTGGTGCAGTGGTTAAGAATCCGCCTGCCAATGCAGGGGACACGGGTTCAAGCCCTGGTTCGGGAAGATCCCACATGCCGTGGAGAAACTAAGCCCGCGTGCCACAACTACTGAGGCTGCGCTCTAGAGCCCGCAAGCCACAACTACTGAGCTCACGTGCCACAACTACTGAAGCCCGTGCGCCTAGAGCCTGTGCTCCACAACAAGAGAAGCCACCACAATGAGAAGCACCCGTGCACCTCAACGAAGATTAGCTCCCACTCACCGCAACTAGAGAAAGCCCGCGCACAGCAACAAAGACCCAACGCAGCCAAAAATAAATAAATAAATAAATTAAAAAAACAAAACAAAACAGGATTGTCCTGGGTCAATCTTATGATCAAAAGTGTCAAGTGTATTCAAAATGAAACTGAAGCTAGTATATTCAATTTCTTAAACATGGACTGAGAAGCATTCCTTTGGCATGGATTTTGTTTTGGATTTTGACCTAGGAATCAGTTTCCTGTTGATTACAGCACGCAAAACATGCCCATATTTTACACAGACATATGTTCCGGAACTGATTCCGTTAATGCAGTGGTTTTCGAATCTCATTTTGTCTCCCACCCGCGCCCCCCACTCCCACGCCCGGAGATATTTGGCAATGTCTGGAGTCACCTTTGATTGTCGCAATCTGGAAGGGATTCTACTAGCATCTGGTGGGTAGAGGCCAGGGAGGCTGCCAAACATCCTAGAATACACAGGACAGGCCCCACAGCAAAGCATGAGCTCACCCAAAGTGTCAACAGTGCTGAGGCCGAGGAGCTCTGAGTGGAGATGACACTCTGTAGATACCTTGGTGCACAGAACTAGGCCCTCTTTTGTCTGTGTGGTGCTCTCCATGACGTATGGAAACAAAGCAGAAAAGAATACATTAAAAAGCAATAAGAAGGCTGTGGTTCCTCCCCTGCCTGTGATTTAGAGATTAAGATGCACAGCCTGTCTCTAAAGTAGAATTATTCAGTTTGGGGAGGTTTCCTAGGTAGATCCCAGTCTTGAATCAATGAATCTCCTATGGAAATATCATAATACAAGGCATTTAGTGTGGAATTGAATAGACTCTTGAGTGTGAAAAGGAGTTTTGGTGAATTCAAAACCATATTTGTTTCTCTCATTGAAACTGTTCAGGTCATTTTCTTTTTCTAAGAGTATAACCTTTTGGACAAAAATATCCATTTGATATGCAGGTGAAATGTAAATTGCTACTCTTCTACACAGACAATCCAGTGTATTTATACTTAATCCATAAAGGCATGATGTTACAAAACACATTTGTATATTGTGAAGCCATCTGGCATCAAATTTTCCAATTTATAGACAACTTTGTATTTACATAACAAATTATTAAATCAACCATTTTTCCGGTTTATAAAAGGTCACTGAGGTACACACACAGTGTGTATAAAAGCAGATAAGGCTGATAATACATATTTACAGTAGATACAAATTAATCTTTCATATTTGAAGATAATGTTTTTAATATATTTTTTCTATATCAGACTGCCCACTGTTAGCAGGATTTCCCGTGCTTGAGTTGTTTATTGCTTTTTGGCTCACTGATTTAATATTCACTTCTGGGTTGTTTACACACAGAATTACTAATGTTCTTATCTCTTTGGCTAATGCAAATGTGATAGAGTGAATGAAAGAAAAAGATAAACAATAATTCAGTATTACAGTTCTGGTTGGTTGATAGTATTTGTTCATAGTCCCCAAATGAGTCAAGTAATGCATAACTCATTTTATACACTACATTGAAAAGTCTTGAGTCTTGCATTACATCATTTGGGCATAAATGGACAAAGTAAACAAGATATCAGATTTTCAGTAAGGTCTAGAATCTTGGCTTTTTTTTCAGAAAGAGCAATGTCACTAGCATCTTAAGCATCTTAGATTTTAAAATCTCAATGCGAAACCACTTGTGACTTAACAAGGGAATTTTGCAAACTGCATGGAAGATTATCAGAGTTAACTGCAATATGTTATCATGGTCTGAAATGAAAAAAAGAGTCACCTCATGGGACAAGTCAGCTGAAAATCTTCATAAAACTTACGGAAAGTAGAACAACCACCCTCCACTCCTCCCAAAATTCTGCAGTGTTACGTTCAAAAAAGAAGCTTGTGTTTACTTAAAAAACAGACACAGCAAATAACTCAAAGTCAGGGTTCAAATAAAAGACTAAAAGTGGCCCACGATATCACAAGGGATGAATATTCTTCTCAAAGAATTTACATGCACAATAGGACTAAAAAGTACAAACCAAAAATGTTCCTTAAATAAATAAAAACCCTGATTGCTTTTAATTCTACAAACAAGACAAATAAGTGCAGCTCAGTTAGATTTCACTCATTTGAAATAATCTTTAAAAAACACTTAAAGGTATAGTTTATTCTCCTTGTGCTTCCTAAGACTGTTAAAGGGCACAAAATAAAATTAGGGACTATTAAGTTCTTTAAAGGAGCAAAATTTTTTTCATTCTGTTTCCATTCTCAGATTTGTTGAAAAAAAAAAGTTTATTTTAGGGAATAAAAAAAATGTACTAATGTAGAAGGGCTAGCCTTCATTTTTAAAAAATGAATTGAAAAAAAAATGAATTGGCTTTAATACAAAGAGAAAGAAATGGCTCTATGGGCAAAATTCAAGTACGAGTGACCAATTTTTTTAATTGTAAAGTAGGTGCAACATTTAAAAAAATGTTACAGCACTGCATGACCTGTAATGCTAACAATATTTACATTAACTGCTTACATGAAACCACAGAACTGTAGAAGAGAGAAAAAAAGAAAAAAAACCAAACCTGTGTGGACTGAAATAATACCTAGCACCCACATCAAGCCATAAGCAACCAGTGAAACCATGGGCACAAACATACTTTACATGGTCTACTGATGTAAAGTATACACGGGTCAGGGATGCACAAACCTAATTAGTTTAAAATATCAAAAAGAAGGCTTGGCAGGCATAAACTCAGTCTGAAGACAAAAAAGCAAAGGCTAAAAAAACTTCTACATATCAACACACACAAACACCCACATACACGGAGACACACCCAATACGCAAACACACATATGCTGTGAATCTGTAAATAAAAACAACCGTGTAGACAAAGCAGTAGAAAAGCAGATTGGTACAAAAAAAAAGGACAACATTAATGGTTTAAACATACCAAACACATCAACTTAAAACTAGTCAGCTAAAGTACACAAGGTTACTTCAGGTGACTGCAGGAAGGACCAGGCAGGCAATCCGGCCATGACAGGAAAGACAAACTCAACCTACCCCCAGGAGGAAGGGTTCCCGCCTCCAGGCCATGAAGCCCAGCGTAGCCAGTTGCATTCCATCAGGCTTGGGGGTAGGGGTGAGAGTGGGAATGGAAAGGACAGAGAGACACAGGAGACCTGGGAGAAGAACTAAGAGCTGTTGATATCAAAAGTGAGCCCAGGTGCAGTGCTCTGTGCTGTGGCCCCGAGAAACCAAACAGAGGAATGACCTTGGTCTCCTTTTTCCTGAGTGATTGGAACTCTGCTACATCGTGGGACTGAGGAGTTGGAGGGCTGGATGAGAGAAAAGAAGTGAGGTGGTGGGCATTTAACGGGTTCAGAGCCTGCCATTGGAGGGCCTCCCAGAAGCCAGAGGAGTAGGCTGTGGAGGGAGTCCCAGGCGAGGGGAAGAGGCAGCGCTCTCCAGAGGGTTAAGGGTTTGGAGGTGGGGTTGGTGGTTCTAAGAATAAAGGGATAAGGGATCCCTTCCTCTGACAATCCATCAATTGGATCCAATCCAATCAATTTCAGGCTGAAGGCCTGATACTTGGCTCAATTGCCTGGGAGATAGGGTTATACCACCACCACAAAAACTGTGAAAAAAAAGACATTTATGTTGTGCTACATTTCTTATTAATAACCTTGTACTTTACAATGGCTCACAGTTTTAGGTTTGTATACTTGCAATGTAGTATTTTCTCTCTACATTTGTTTCACATTTTTTTACTTAATATAATATAAATAATTTGGTTAATAGATTCAACCTGCACATTTCAGCCACATTAATATATATAAGAATCTGTGAATGGTATAAATAATTCTTTAAATAAAATAAATCTGATATGTTACATAATACTGATAAAAAATTACCATTGCTAATAATTTCGTAAGCCACCTTAACTTCTGGTGTAAGTAATACTGATGAATGGATGTGAAACTTGCTTTGATGATTTGTACTTAGTTTTGCTGCTATAGAAAAACTGAATTATAATCAACCTTACCTCTGATAATGGTTTCAAAGTGGGGCTTTGCCTCCATGTATGGAAACAGAAAGTTTTATCTTGTCAGGTATTGTTTGCAAAAAAAACCTCAACTCTGAGCCTCAGTGGTGGTGCAGCATAAGCTTTCTAGTTCAAGAGGTGGCTATCAAGTGTTAACTACAGACATGATTGAGTAAAATATCCCATCTAAGATTTTTTTTTTTATAAAACCTATCCTACTTTAAAACTTAGGTAAAAAAAATATGCAACAAATGGTTGCAGTTTCTGAATTCTTAATTTAGACCTGTGAGCCCTTGTCCCTTTAGAAATCGGCAAGGTTTCGATGTCCTAGACACCCAAAATCAAGTCCAGTGCTTCCAGGCAAGGTTCATTCCAAACAGACAATATAGATGGACACTCAGTGGTGTGCAGTGTATGTCATAATTCAGTTAATACATTATCATGCCTTTTCTCTGCTGTTAAATACAAAAACAGCATCTTTTACATTATCATAGAAAAGCATTTAGGTTGTATTTTTATTTATCACTTTACACTTGTAGTCTCTGGTAGGTGTACTCCATAGAAACCAAAGAATTTTGTACACTATTTCTTTGTACAATAAAAGATAAAGTGTGCATTAGGTATGCTTGTACATGACAATATTGTACAATATTTACATTTTTGATATCACCATGAAATTCTGCATTTTCTATATACAACATGGAAAATTCTTCAGAAACATTTGGACTATTTCTTATAATCACAATTTTAGTATTATAGAAAAAGAGTTTCTCAGTAATCTCTTGACTATTTATCACTCTCATCATTCAGGGATTCTGATTGGTTTTCCAGCATTCATTATCCTTCCTGATCAAAAAAAAAAAAAATATTGTATCACTGTTTCTTTTAGCACCCTGTGGCGGTGTTAACTATCTGCCATAGTATAAATATTGATATAACAGTGGCTATATCAATACTTATATACAGCTATATCTGTGCACATTCCTTTAATAAACACTGCGCATTGGTGAAGTAGTCCCTGTTATCTGGAGATCTTCCTCCTCTTGGGTTTGGGGGGTCTCATTTGTCTGTCTCCCTGTGGGATTTGGTGAACCTGGAAATAAAAGAGATGGGGAAAAAAACAACAACAACAGAGATTGAAATCACAAACACCATACGATTTCTGACAAAGAAACAGGGTAGGGAACAGACTCTGGCCCTCATTTTCTATCATTGATATCCTGAGGCATTTAAAATGTTTACCAAGGCCCAGATCACAGCGTGCCCACAGTCACTATAGAGGATGAGGAATCTTGGAAACGAACAAGCAGAGCAACGCTCTGTGGACACCCCCCCCCCCAACTAGTGGAATACAGAGGAGGAACTGGAAAAAAAAAATCAATGTGGGAAATGGGACTTGCATACCCCCCGCTGTCCATTTAAGACAAAAATAAGACGTTTCCCATCAGAGATTCCCTGGATCACTAATTTCACTGAAGTCTGGAAAAGTGGATAAATATATACTAAACATATTTTCTTCTTTACTTCATCACTGTACTTATTTTATAACTGCTATGAAGGGTCAAAGATAATACAAAGATGCTCACAGCTCAGCCCAAGGAGGTTTACTTAGGAGAAGAATCGGATGGAAAACAGAATACCACTACCATCTGTTGGCAAATCTAAGCGTGTGTAGTCTGGGAAGAGTAATTCATACAACTCATCTTTATATACTAATGCAGAAACTAGACGCATTTAGGGCTGTGTATCAGATCGAATGGGGTGGGGCAGCAGCAGAACTTGGTTCCCAGGTATCAGACGGCATGTATGGTTTTGAGGGGCAGAGGACAAGTGCAAGGGAGGTGATCAGGTGCCCCACGTTGTATTGCAGCTGTTGTGATACAGATAGGAGGGGGCAAGGTCAAGACCCAGGAAAGGCAGGATGCGCCCAAGGCAATGGTGTAGTAAATGCTTAACAACCAGCTCCCTGTGGAGGGACAAAAGCCCACTGTAACATATGCCAGTCTCTGTGGTATAATACGTGTTTCCACCACGGCCAATTTCAGGCTACCAATGGGATGTCACAGAACTCAGACTTAGGAAGAGATGTGCAGAATCAGCTCTCAAGATCCACTACAAGTTGGCTCAAATGCATGTTTTAAAGGTAATGTTTAGATAAAAGCAAAGGCCAATGCTATTCAGAGTCAAATACAGAAAACTTTAAAAAATATTATATTTCAAAAATAACACCTATGAGTTTCTCACACTGCTTCATCCTCCTAACCCCTCCATATACATTCTTTAAAACCACTAGTCTCTGATAAAGAGCCAACTGAAACCTTTTTAAAACTGAGGAAAGAAGCCTTTATTCAAGACTGCAAACTAGTAACCTGTGGATCAAATGTGGCCTGGAAAGGGATTTTATTTAGCTATATGGTGTTTTAATATTTCAAAAATAGTTGGCAACACTAAAAAATGAGAAATTTTACTTCTAGACTTGTGGCATCTCATGAAAAATGGGAAGATCTTGCAACACTGACACAATTCCTCACATGGCTCAGATGTGCCGCAGCATGGAAGCAGGAGCTCCTTCTGGACAGAGCACAGCCCCCAAGTTGCCAGGGTCCCCAGCACTGCTGACTGCCTGCTGGCCACAAAGGCCAAATGTCCTGAGACAGAGACTAGCGAGATATTGCCAAACCCATTTCTCTTCTCCCTGAGCAGGCACGGTGTATAGTACATTTACTAGTCCCCTTGAATTAAGAAGGCCACATGATGGCCTTTGGGTCAGGCCAGTGGAAAGTTAGCGGAAGTGATGAGCTTTCAGGTCTGGCCCATAAAACCTATCCTGGTGTCCTCTGCGTACACGGTCTTCTCTCCCCTGCTGGGCTGGATGCAAAGGATGTAATGGAGCACTCTGAGGCCCTAGGGAAGGGTGGACACTAGAAATAGAAAGAATCTGAGCCCCTGAATGACTGTGCGGAGCAAGCCCTTCCTCAACCAGAAGGAGACCCAAGTGAGGAACCATCTTTATGGCGTTGAGCCTCTAAGACTGAGAGTTGGTACACAGCCTACCTTGACCAGTGCATCTTGGTTGGCATTTCTTAATCCACTGAAATTGCTCTTTTACTCATACCTGACCCCTTTTACTTAATGATATTATTTGCCTGGCCCTAGAAGGCGTTTGAGTTTATAATCTCCGCTCCAGAATTTTCCTATAATTCTACCAGGAAAGTTAACATCTCAGGGTCTCAGTTTACCCACTTTTGAAATGATGTGTCGGATCACAAAATCTCTAAAGTCCATACCAATCCCAACACTCTATGAACGTATAACTTATCTCTGTCATTCAATAGCCACTAGATGACTTGTTAGGATTCAGATAACCTTCTTAATAGTGTCAAGTAAACGTAAATTACCTTTTATTGCTGAGTAGCTTTTGATAATTCACATTTATTAGAGATTACCAAAATTATATTTTGAGCATTTACATTAGCCAATATATAAATTAGAGAATGATGAGTAAACTTCTCACATTCAACACTATTATATGCACCATCCAATAAAAATGAAAAGAAAAAGTAGACTCTACTTCTTTAAAACCAGTGGTTATAGTGTTAAATAATTTAACAACAGGATTTTGGGCCAAATATTTTATTTTTTTACGTAATAGTAGAAAGGAAATGAGAGATCTATATACTCTTGATCTTGATCCTATGTTCAATTTCCCTTTTTGTTTTATGGGCAGAGTGAAATTTATATTACTGAATACTTAGGCAACACTAATGATCACTGCTATTCTGAGAGTCAAATGTAAAAGCTGTGATTTGAACTTCAATATTTTGCTGCTCACATTTTAAAAGAATGTTATATGGGGAAAAAAAGGTACTTATCTCAGGAAAAAAACATAGTTAATACCACTAGGTTATTTTTTCTTAAGTTATTTTTAATCTTTTCTGATATCAGTCTTTTTCTGAGCCTAGTAATTTAGCATTGCTATGTGAGTTGCTTGACAGTACTTAAGAGACTTTACCAAAAAGTACAATACAATTTATTTCCAAAGAAACACAATATAATGGAAAAATAAATTAACTTACAGTCCCAGACATTTTGTCCAGTTCACTCATGGCCTCATGAATAGCAGCTTCTAAATGGTTATTTAGCTTTCCACTTCTGGAATTAATGAAAACAACACACCAGATTAACAAATTAAAGAAACAAAATCTCAATGTAAGTCCCTAATCAGAGAACAGAAGTACCCATTCCACAAGAGAAAGTCAATTTATATTCACATTTGACAATTCAGATGACAAAACACTCTGGGATTCTCACGACTGAATACTAATGACAAAGTCACATAACTACAGAAAAAAAATTGAACACATGATTGGGGAAAATGGATTCTTTCCCCATCCACATGTTTCTTCCATAGTCTGATGATTTTGCAAGAAAGCTGGGCCACAGGTCTCTTTTCCCACCGATGTAGCTTGTCCTCTGAGAGTCCAGCCTGCTTTGCATTGCCTTTTGTTCTGGCTTGTCTCTTTTGCAGGCGGTCCGGCTGTGTAGCCAGAGGAAGGGCTCTGAACTTCAGGCTCTGGCCACTAGGGAGCTCCCTCTACCCTCTCTGGAGCGTCCTGGCTTCAGGAGTTGAGCAAGTGAAGGCTGAAATCCTGGTGCACATTTGTTCCAGGTGGGAAACAGTTCAACTCGCTACACCTGAGGCTCTGCCACATTTTTTTTTTCCCCCCACAAACCAAAATGACATAACTATTTGAGCAAATAAAGAATGATGGGCTCAGAGTGTCTATCACTCGTCTGACCTTTTCTCTCCACTCAGCATACCATCACATGTACTATAACACATGGAACATCTGCCATGATTGAAAGTTTTATCTAGGAAGCTGTTAAACTAATTATTAAAATCAGGCAAATCTACACTATCCATGTCTATAGTTATGTCCACTCTAATTTTTCCTTCTTGATGCATATAAAGAATTACCCAATTATTCTGAGTACTAAGGTGATTCATTTCATTTATCTTGTCACGACAATTACCAGAAAAGCTGCAGAGGTAAACCTTTTCAAAATAGGCTGTTAGCATGGCTTTCCAAGAATTAAGTCCTATCCCAGCATCTACATGGAGACTGGAAATTTGCAGTTGTAGAAGACTTTGGCTCACAGACCCATTTGGTTTGGCTCACATCATGTTTAGAAACATATTTGAGCTTTAGTGGAATGCTTTTATTTATTTATTTATTTTAAAAATTTATTTATTTTTGTTCGTTTTTATAAATTTATTTATTTTACTTATTTATTTTTGGCTATGTTGGGTCTTCATTGCTGCACGCGGGCTTTCTCTAGTTGCGGTTAGCAGGGGTTACTCTTCGTTGCAGTGTGAGGGCTTCTCATTGTGGTGACTTCTCTTGCTGTGGAGCACGGGCTTCAGTAGTTGTGGTGCACGGGCTTAGCTGCTCCGCGGCATGTGGGATCTTCCCAGACCAGGGCTTGAACCTGTGTCCCCTGCATTGGCAGCTGGATTCTCAACCACTGCGCCACCAGAGAAGCCCTAGTGGAATGCTTTTAGATGAGGCTTTTTGGTTTACCACAGCCCTCACCAAGTTTTACCCTCATACACCAGGACTGAAAAATTCATACATTTAGTTTCTGTATATAATCCTGAGTAGTATACTGCTAGGTACCTTGTGGATACTCCATATATTTACTAAATAAAAATATTTGTCTAAAGCTGAAACAACGGCTCCATATTTTGGGAAATATATATGCACTTAAGTCAGTTTAACTGAAAGGAAAGATTAATGTAGTGGTTGTAACTAAATTATAAGGGCAATGCAGCACCAACCTCTTCCCCCACCTTTTATTGGCCTGTAAGCTAGCGTCTAGCTTTTATATTCTTCCCATTTACTTTTAGAAATGTAAACAATGCAGAAAAGTGCATAGAATAAATTAGCAATCCCTATCAAACCCATTTCCAAAAATAAACTTAATAAATTACATATTTCCTTTAATTCTTTTTTATAAAAAAATTAAGCTGAAGTTCCCATTTGTTATCAATTCCTAGTCCCATACTCTCCCACCCTCCTCCCCAAAGGCAACTAACTGTGTTGTGTATTCTTACAGTGTGTTTTAATATTTTATATGATATATCCATGAACAGTACCTAGTATTGCCTTTTACGTGTTTTATATATATGTATCATACAAATGGTGTCCTGATATACCTACCATTCTGCAACTTTTCTCTTTCCCTTTTATTGCTATTTTTGAGTACTGTCCAAGTTGATATAATCTATTCACATATTGTCTTTTATTTACCTACCTTTTCCAGTTTTAAGGGACCCTGGGCATCTTGTAGAGTCAGTCTGAGTTGTTTTCCCAATGAGGAGTTTGCTAAGCATGATTCTGGGTGACTGGATAGGAATCCAATCCCAGGACTCTGTAGGGCAATTTAAGCTGAGCTGGGGTTGGGCTGGGGCCCCTTTTGTGGACTGTTTAGCAAACGTCTTGACAGTATCACAAACTGCCCAGTTGCCTGACAATATTACACCTTGTGTAATGTGTTAAATAGCTTTGTCCTTACTATTTCTTTTGTATAAAAGTATGAGCATAAGTTTAAAAGATATTTGTTATGCATTTTTATTTACTATCTTATGGGTTTAAAATTGACTATATAAAGGTTCTAAATATCTAAAAAGAGGTAAAATGTTTCAGTGAAAAACCATCAGAGAATCTTGGTTCTCTCACCTTTAATAATAAAAATAGCTAGTATTTATTAAAAAGTTTGTATGTGCCAAGAATTGTATTAAATCTTTATATACATTATTTCATTTAATCCTTATAACAATCTGATGAAGTAGGTATTATGACAACTGTTTGTATGCAATACTTCATGACTTTTTAGGGAAAATTGGTGAAACCAACTGCAATTTTATAACGAAGAAGATGGATATTTAACTACAAATAGTTTTCAAAAGTAATAGAGTCATAAAAATGTTTTCCCTAACTATGAAAAATTACAGTGACATCACCATTAAAGAATAAAAATAATTCAACATTATTTGTTGAATAAATAGACAAAATTTTAGGAGTTTGTGATTTCATTCTTCAACGAGATATTTAAAATGTTTATAAATACCTTGTGTCAATTTAAGGTAATTAGTATGTATTTCCTTTAACAAACTTAAGTAGTTATTAGAGGGTGAAATGACTACTTTTGGAAGAGAGAATAAATATGGAGACGTGGCGCAGGAAATTACATGAATACATCATTGGAATCAAGAGGTAAAGAGAGTTTCCCAGATGTCAAATCTGCATACTAATTTTTACACTAGCTGGTCAAGTCGGGAAAGAATGAGCTTAAAAGAGGAAGAGAAAACTCCATGAGTCCATGAAATGAAAAACTAGTCAAAATTCAGTCTTCTAGTCCAGAGGGCCTCCTTATGGAGTCTCTTCTACTATTTTCTCTTCCCCACTGACATTTAATAATAAACATTTTTACTGATGGACACTCTAAAAGCTACTTGATTAAGCAAAAGATGTTCATATAATCACATTTCTAGTTATTAATGGAGATAATTGCCACTTACCTTCACTGCCTACATTGTCACACATTACCCTTATCCTCATTAGTTAAAAAAAAAAGCCAGGTACACATCTGTGAATGGTATGAGAAATAAGAGGGAAATGAGAAGTGCACGTTGCTCTGGACTGTCAGTTCAGAATTTAAGCAACTCACTTCATGTAGAACAGAACAAACTTGGATAAGACATAAATGTCAAGAAACTTCGATTCTAAAACCTAATCCATAGGGAAAGTATGCAGATTTAAGAACATTCAACACATGAGAGATCAAGATGGTGGAGTGCGAGGACACTGAACCTACCTGCACACCCCACCCCCTGCCCCAATGAATATATCAAAAATACAACTACTTGTTGAGCAACTCTCGCTGAAAACGACCTGGAGACTAGCAGTAATGACTCTTCTACAACAAAGACTGTAGAGAAAGGTCCACATGGAGTCTGGTACGAAGGGAGGAGAAGATATCTGGTCGGGAGTCGCACACAGAAGAGGAGGGGGTATCACCAGCTTGGAGATCCTCCCTGGGGAGCACGGGGTTCAAGCCACATTCAGGCACCCCAGCCCTGGGGTCCAACACTGGGAAGATGAGCCCCTTAGCTGGTCTGAAAACAAGTGGGGCTTACTGGAGGGCTGTAAGAAACTGAGACTCCGCTCTTGAGTGCATGCACAGACTTGCTTACCCCACCGCCACACACACACACACAGCAGAGAGACAGCATATTGGAAACAGCCTGGTGCTTTGGCTGTCTTGCCAGCACACTCCCTAGACTGCATTGGGCTCCTGCTCCAGCCCTTCTCGCTTTGGCACTGCTCTCCACTAGGGCAGGGGCTGCCATTGCCAATGAGAGTGCACACACTTAGAGGGAACGGAGCCCGCACAGACCCTCTGACCAGGGCAGAGGCAGCCATTGCCAGTGAATGTATCCCTGACCACATCTGGAGGGAGGAGAACTAGCCCAATATATCAAGTGAAAACACTACTTTAAAAAGATACATGTACCCTAATGTTCATAGCAGCATTATTTACAATAGCCAAGATACGGAAGCAACCTAAGTGTGTCCATCAACAGATGAATGGATAAAGAAGTGGTATATATATACAATGAGAATACTACTCAGCCATAAAAAAGAATGAAATTTTGCCATTTTTAACAACATGGATGGACCTGGAAGGTATTATGCTTAGTGAAATAAGTCAGAGAAATACAAATACTGTATGTTTTCACTTACATGTGGAATCTAAAAAAAAAACAAAAATATGAATGTAACAAAACAGAAACAGACTCACAGATACATAGAACAAACTAGTGGTTACCAGTAGGGAGGGGGTGGGGTGAAGGGCAAGACAGGGGAAGGGGATTAAGATGTATAAGCTACCAGGTATAAATTAAGATACAAGGATATAACATACAGCACAGGGAATATAGCCAGTATTTTATAATAACTTTAAACAGAGTTTAATCTATAAAAATATTGCATCACTATGTTGTATACCTGAAAGTAATATAATACTGTAAACCAACTATATTGCAATTTTAAAAGATAAAGAAAATTTAATACAATAAGTATCATTTCTTGGTTTTAAAGTAAAAGTGTGATTTATGTTATTTCTTTTTCACTTTCCAGATTCATAAAAATAAGGTTACTGAACAAATATATATGTACATATAGGCAGAAGATTTGATCCTCACTTAAAATCATGACATATCTAAAAGCTATGTAATTTTTTTCTTTAATGAAGCTATTTCCTCTTTTAAGTAGAAAATGACCCTGAGTGATTCTTCAATAAATACATTAATATTTCTTTTGTGATTAGGCTGTAATAAGCACATCACTTTAAAGATATTTATTTATTGTACTGTTTGATTTGATTATAGGATATTGAGAATTAAAATGACTACATAATGCTCTAAACGTCTAATATGGTGATAGAAAGTTTCAACTGGCAAAAATACGTGATGATTTTGTTTGTTTCACCTGCATCTTCACAATAAAAATAACTTTACTAAATACCGTGTGCCAAGTAGTACGTTAAAGTTCTCTTTATATTATAACAATTCTAAGAGGTTGGAATTAATACCCCCATTTTAGAAATGGAGAATTTAGGCTCAGAGAGGTTAAATAACATACCCAAGGGTACACACAGCTATGTAGTGATGGAAACAGGATTTCAACTCAGGTCAAAAACCAACTCCCCTACCCCCTGGTTCTCCTCTTCCTTTCTGATCACTATTCCCATCTCCTTCATTATCTCTAGTAAATGTTCAAGTGCCCCAGCGTTTAATCCTTAGCCCACTATTCAAATTGGTAAAAGTATCCCTCTGTGACTGCAGTCAGTTTTACATAATCAAATACCACTTCTTCCCAGTTTCAGACTTGTACCTGTGGGATCACAGGTACCTCACACTGCACTCAACAGTTTTCTCCTGTGTTCCCCATTTCAGTTTCCACTACCCATGAAGTCACCCAAGCTAAAACCCTGAGAGTTGTCCTTGATTGCTTGTTCTCCTTCACATTCCAACCAAATCACCATGATGTTCTGTCAGTCTTACCTCCTAAATATTTCTTGATCATATTCCTTCTCCTCCATTCTCATGGCTCCCCTCCTGGTTTGAGTCCTCATCCTCCCCTGTCCTCTGACAAGGCCTCCTAAATGGATGCCCTTGTCTCCAATACTGTTCTCCTAAAATTTATCCTCCATATAGCTATATCTAAAGTGAAAATCCAACCACCTGTCCCCTTCAGGCACTTCCAATAACATAGAGACCCACGAGGCCTTACTAGGCCCTTTATGGTCTGGCTCCTGATTATATCTTTGGCTGCATCTTTTACAGTTCCCTGTCCCCTAAATCCAAATGCTGATCTCATCTAAATGCCACCCCCTACCCCCGCTCCATTGTCCTTGTTTCCTTTGTCTGGCTAATACCTATGCAGTGTGTAAGGTTTGGCTCAGATATTAGCTCCTCTAGGATGTCTTCCATTACCTGAGTTTAATGCCACTTCTCTGTGATCCCCAAATATACTATACATATTCCTGTCATTGCAACTTTAGCATCTTAATTATTTGTTTCTACATCTGCCTCCTTCACTAAACAGTGATGTCCAGGGACTATAGCATTGTGCCTGGTTGGCACAGATTTTTTGCTAAATTAATCTCCTTAAATTGGAGAATAAGTAAATGATTAAATAAATAAATAAGTGATTGGGTTCAACATATCATTTATCATTATGTAACCTTCAACTAATTATTTAAGCTATTTCGGTCTGAGTGTCCTCATCTATAAATGGGTTCAGTAATTCTGGCCCATCTTCTGATTGGGAGAATAGAAAAATGGATTTTAAATCATATATGCAAAATGTAACGTATTCTACTAGGCATTTATAAGGCAAGTCAGTCTACTTAGACAACAGCCTGATAAACAAAGCTGTTTTGCTTCATATTTTTGTCTTTTACCTCTCCAATCCATACTCTTATGCTTATGGTTTCATGAGAGTTCCTTTAGATAATGCCACTTAGGACTCGTATAAATTCACCAGAAATAGTAAAATGGCTTTGAGGAAAAATGCTTAAACTGCTGTTCGTTACTCATTACCTTTCAGAAATTGCTTAATAGCAAATTTATGGGGAAAATACAGCTCATTTCACGGCAGTATAGCTAAATATTTGGAGGAGTTATTTTATTTCTGTGTTATCAACAGTTTTGGATATATTGCACATAATCCAGCTAACTGGCATACCTCACCAAAGAAAAGATTTCAGGGATATTTTACATCCAATAAACAAGTACTATCCGGCTTCCTTGGTGGTGCAGTGGTTAAGAATCTGCCTGCCAATGCAAGGGACACGGGTTCGAGCCCTGGCCCGGGAAGATCCCACATGCCACGAAACAACTAAGGCCGTGCACCATAACTACTGAGCCTGAGCTCTAGAGCCCTCAAGCCACAACTACTGAGCCCACGTGCCACAACTACTGAAGCTTGCAAGACTAGAGCCCGTGCTCCGCAACAAGAGAAGCCACGACAATGAGAAGCCCGCGCACCGCAACGAAGAGTAGCCCCCGCTCACCGCAACTAGAGAAAGCCCGCGCACAGCAACGAAGACCCAACACAGCCAAAAATAAATAAATAAATAAATAAATTTATAAAAAATAAAAATAAAAAAATAAACAAGTACTATTGAATATTCTAAAGCAAATGGCCCACTGAAAATTTGTGACGTAGGTAGTTTGCAATTTCCCTCCTTTCATCCAGACCTTGTATGAATTTTATAGGCTTTATTCTACTACTAACCTCTGCATTGTGTCACTTCAGTCAGAATAGAGGGGAGGGGACTTGCCTCACTGTGTGCCTTATCAGATCTATAGTGAATCTGGCAATTCACTTGGCCCTCACCACAACCAGTGCCAACTTGCTACCTTCCAAAGGAGTCCCGAACATAGGAGCACAGGAGTTTACTCCTTGCAGCTGGCATCTTTTTATGAGACATTCTAGTGAGGTGAAGAGAGTCTCCCCAAGATTTGTTGAGTTCTAAAATTTTAGCTCTGGCAAGAATTACTGAAGACACCACTAAGAGAATGAGTGCCCTTTAATAGATATTATTATCATTACATAAGTCTTTTATACAAGATACACTACTAATCATTATGTTTTCATAATTCTTAGATGTTGGATAATATGAAAATTATAGTAACTGAACAGGTGTATTGATTATATATATATTTAAAATAACTTTCCATGTACATATACAGAAGCACATTTATAGTTCTCTACCTTAAAATGAAATAATAGTTATGATATATAAAACTACATTGCATTACAGTCAAATTGTGTTTCAAACATTATCTACTTGTCCATACTACATTTACTCAGACTATAAAGATCTAGAAAAAATTGAATGATAATAATGTCCCAAAGTTCAACTTATTATTATAATTCCAAAGAAAGCTTAATGCCCCTGCCCCAAGAAAAAATAACTATCTACCATCACTTTGACTAACAGTTAATCTGCCAAAGTTATTCACATGTGTACAACTCGGGGTGGGGGGCGGGTATTCCCCCTCCCAAAGTATTTGAATTACAAAGGGATATACTTTTGCTACACTTTCAGAGACTAATTGCTACATGTTGAGAATATTAATCATATTTTCTTTCCCATTAAATGGGAGGGATGGAGACGGAAGGAGTAAGGAAAGAGCTGATGAGGTGGGAAACCCCACACACAGTATAAATTGTTAAGAAAATATTTTCTGTGTAGCTGATTTATCTATAATGGTCCTCTTGGATGATAACTTAAGCAGTACTGAGGCAAGAACCAAGATGGACAAAATCAGTGAGATTTCATTGTCCCTTTGAAGGAAAACCAGTAAATTATATGCTTGAAAAACAAAACAGAAAAAAAATAGTGCTTACTTTCTGTTCCTTTTCCGGGCTCGGCTGTAAGCTTCTAAACCTTCTGTTAGTGTCTTCAACTTCTCGGGCTCCACCTGAGTGAAGGCATGAAGACCAAACCACATTACCCAGACCTGCAATTGTTAACAGTGTGTTTATTTTCCTGCTGTACAAGCAGGTGCTGCACTGGGGGAAGGGAGGCTTAACTCTCACTGCCCTGTCAAATGCTCTGTCCTCACTCTAGCAGAGGTTGATTCTGCGGCTCCCAGGCTGCAACATCAGGGGAAATGAAAGACTGGCTTTCAAAAGTGTCAACATTTTCAAAATAATGTTTTAAGAACAAAACTTGGAATTTAAATAACCTTCATTTCACAAAATCATATCAACAAGACATCCTGGTTTGCTTTCTGCACTGTCTGATGCTCAGCAATTGCAAAGCTGTATTACATTAGGGATGAACAAGGGCGGTGGTTAGTGAAGGGGGTGGACTTTGGAGCCAGCAGATGGAAGTCTGAATCCAACCTCCTCACTTTCCAGCATGAATAAAACACTTAAATTTCCTGAGCCTCAGTTTCCTCCTCTTTAAAATGAGGACAATAATACCTACCTTCCTGCTAGAATCGCTGTGAGAATTAAAATGCAACAAGTCACGCTGAACACTTAGCTAAGCATAGAGCAGCTAGTGTTATTCAGTATGCGTTAGGCTCTGCAGAGGCCAGAGAACGAGTGGGGCACTAAGCTGCACGTAGTCCTTAATGATGTGGGAAGAGGGTGTTGCTACACCTGATGGGCGTGTTCTCTCCCCTGTCCTGCTTCCCCCCGCCAGCCTAGGTTATGTGACGTCTGCTATCTCATCGCCCTGTGCCACTAAATGGTGGCTGGGGGATTAGTGGGGAAGGGGAGGTGCAGCCTTTGCCACCTGCCCCTTGTAAACTCTATCATGGTTCTTGAAGCCACTTCTCCTAAGAAAAGCAATTAATAAATAGGAAAAGTTGTATGTGAATAAAAACACATTTAGAAAAACACTGCTACTTTTATTGATCTTAAACACAATCTAAGTAGAAACAGTACTGCTTGCTGTGTAAATATAGCTTCAAAGTAAGTCCCCCACCATCCCTTAACCCAGTTTTTCCCTCACCCCTACACTACTTTTGTATAAAAATTCAGAGGTTGCCAAAACGCCTAGTGGGTAAGAAAATTTACACTAATAAGCAAGGAAATGATTAACTTTTGTCTTTAAATCTTCCTGACTCATGAACACCATTCATAAATAATTTTTCTTGGACCCCTTCAAATCTAGTACACAGTAATGATTAACAAAGGGTCTCCATTATCAAGTCTGAAAACAAGCACTTCTAATTATTCAATGAGAAAAACAGTCAAATAATGGAAACATTTTCCTTTTCATGACTTCTGTATTTTGTCCCAAAGGATCCAAATGTCTTACATACACACGTTCATTGGGGATACCTAATCTATTGTGCCAGAACAAGAGAGAACTTTGTTCCAGTAACAATTCTACAGGAGTGATGAAGTGTCTTATTGGGATGACTGGAAAAGCTTAAGTAAGATGAATATATCCATGTGTTGTTTTTTAAAAAAAGGTGCCTGGATACCTTTTCACATTTCACATTAGAAATGAGGTTCTATCTTGCATTCACTCACACAAAGAAAGTACGAAAGATATTTCACACATTACATTTATGTAATTTATAGCTAATTCTGCTTATATTTAAATTATTTTCTTGGCAGCAAGGAGAAAGCTCTCCTGTAACATAAACTTCTATTAGACACAAACTGGTGTAGTGAGAGATCGCAGCAGGGATTGATGCAGGCAACAGAAAGCAGATTCACAGTGAAACAAAGCAACACACCACAATGAAAACTTACCCAATTGGTCTTAATTTTAAAAACTTAGTTAGGTTGAACTACTTTTAAAAAATCATCTATTTTTGTTTTTAATTAAGAAATAAGGGGCAGTAAAAGCATTTCTTGTGCATTTATTATGTAGAAGGTACTGTTTTATTATTTAATGCGGTAATAGTGCATACCAGTATTGTTTTGTCATTTTACAGTTGGGACTTAAGTGAGTTTAAGCAACATGGCCAGAACTGAAACTCAGATCTGACTCCAAAGCAACCTCTCTCCACCACACCAACTCTAATATACATTGAAATATACATAATATATATAGGTATATGTATAAATATATACACACACATATATACACACGTAGGTATATATGTATATACACACATACTAAAAAAATTAGGTCAAATTATTTTAAATCCAATTATAGTTTTATAGATATTTAGATGATACTTGCTCAAACTTATCTTCAAAAATTTTTTTATGCTTGGATAATTTTCTGGTGATTTTTTTGAACTAATTCTCTACCATGATTTCTTCATTTAAATATGCCTCTAAGGTTCTATGGTATCTCATAATAAATTACATTATTTATAAAGGATTCAATGACCTTGAAAGAGAAAGCAATGATGGTGCTTTCTGAAACTAAATATAAGTAAGACACACATCACTCTGTATTTCTGAGATGACAAGATCATACATTTCCACAAGTAAATGTTTAGTTTATTTGGTTTCACAATTTTAGTATTCTTCTGTATTATGAAATATAATACCTGAAGCGGGTGTGTTTTTTCTGGGGAAATATTCATCTACTTATACAATATTCAAGAAAGTCTTTAAGGATACCTCCCCCCCACCAAAGGTATCAGGGAACAACAAAATAAATTCCATCTCTAGCCAAATAGAAATCATATTTAATGATTTAATGAATACTCCCTCATAAATTACTTAGCTAACTTGTAAATGAAGAAAGTACTGGGAATCAAACACATAAATATAACATTAAAAAGATTAAACACATACATATTTTAAAATAAAACTTACACTGAAGGAGCAAGTAATTTCAGACACTATTTTAATCTGTAATTTCATAATCTTATATTCCTGTATATCCAAAAGGCAGAAGCTCCATAAGTTGACTCCTATCTTGGTGAGAAATTGGGGGAGAACTTTATAATGTATCTTTACCGATAATCTGCCAACATATTCTCATTCTAACAGTGACGATGCTAACGGTAATGGCTACCATGGTATAACTCTGCACATGTCATTCTAGAATTAGAAAAAGATACCCAGAACTTATATGTATTTATAGTACATATATTACCTTATGTATCAGTATACACATATGTTGAATCCTAAATCCCTTCTTTCATTCATTCAGATTCTTTAGATATAATAATTCTTTGACATAAATAGTCCTGTAGTCTGTTCCGTAGGGTTAGAAACATACCCATAGAGCCAGACATTATTATATGGTGAAAGTTTGAGTTTTCTGAACAACTCTGAAGCTCTGGTTGCTTATTCTGTTCAAAAGGCACGTATTAAACATTTGGTAATTTAATTAAGTTTGATATGGGGTCAGCACAGTAGCATGTAGTGTATCTCAGAAGTAAGTCTATGACAAAAGGAGACACAAACATTTCAGAGAGCCAAAGTGACCCTCTGAAAGCGAGGTATAGTATGTATTAGAAGAACCTGGACCAAAGATCCTAGATCACTTTTGAATAGAGCCAGTTAACTAGAGAAGATGTCAAAATTCCCCCACAGGTTTTAATCCCTGATAACAGGATTAAATCTCTTGGTGATTACTTTGCTGGTACTTAGTGCTGAGGCAAAGCTGTCACACAAGGTCAAAGGATAGAGCAGAGCCACGTCACAGATTTCATAACAGAGATAGAACAGCTGACCTCAATCGCCCCTTTTCATTCTTCACTTCCCATCCCATTTCTACAGTGTCATCAGCTCCTGTTTTTGGGGGAATGGTATCATGCAAAGAGTACTAAGCTTAGAGTTAGGAGACCAGGGTTGGGGCCTGGTTTAACTGCTTGTGACTTGTGCCCTTAGGAATGCCACTTCCCTGAGCTCCAAATGGAAATAATTGTGTGCATCTTTATGGAGAGGATCTAAAAAGATTATAAATAGGAAGGTGCTTTATAATCACCAACCAAAGTGCCACTGGTGGCATGTGAAATTGTTTTAGGTGGAACATGGACAGACCTTTAATCATTTTTAATAGTTATATACCCATATAAATTTATATTAGAAAAATATGAAAACATTATACCTATGATTTCACATATATCTTAGAATAAGACTAGAAGTTATTTTTAAAGTGGCTTGAATAGTGCCTACATAATACGTGCCAAAAATATTTGTTGAATGAATAAATAAATGAGTAAATGAATTTAAAGAAAAATTTTAACTAATAGTACAGGTAACATGTGACTTGAGCTGAAGTCTGGGAAATGCAGTTCTGAAGCAATAAGCAAATAGGAGGCATTTATTAGGTTTGTTGTTATCAAATATTTATTAAATAGTAACTAGTTTAATAGTAACTATTTTAATCTTCAAGCTGAAAGTGTCTTGCTAACTTAAGTGCAATATTTCAACAGTTCTGCAAGCATGGGTATTAATGATAAACAAATAATTTGGGGTAAAAAGTTGACTCACCTGTGACAGAAAGGATGAATCTAATTTTCCTACAATAGTACGTTAGGAAAAATCCATAAAGTGAATCACAATTTTTTTCAAAGGGACTAAGCAAATCCACATTATTACAGTTTTAGTCAGTGGCACTATCTGAGGCTTTTTCTTGGCTTCCTTTCCTCTTCAGTTCAGATAGCAGCGTTTTTAAGTACTAGAGAACTATACACTAGGACTAGAGTAAATCTATTCTAAATATGACAATACATTTCATATAGATCCATAAGACATATAGAATTAAATGTTTTGAATAAACTTGTACTTCTAAGGATACACTGTTTAAAAGTCCATATAACAGAAGCATGTATTTGCCTCATACCTGAGGTTTCATTTGCTACTAACCATATGACAACCGTATTGACAAGCTCAAGAACTCTGTGCTTGGTCTCAGTTATCTATGAATGGAGACAGTCCTCCTTTTCCTCTTTAATCTTTCTCAGAAAAAAAAAAAAAAGTTCATGGTATTCCACAATTTACTAAAGTTTACCTAAGCTTTGTACTCAGTTTAGTCTTTTCCCTAATATTCATATTTTTGGTGTTACCTAGTTTTTCATTTTTATTACCTTTCAAATTCTGATCAGGCACTGACTTTGTTTGCCTGGATTTTATCTTGCTTATTCCTTTTCAAAAACTATTTTGCTCCTTTTTCAAAAAGATTCTGTTGCTACAGAGCACTGATTGCCCCAGCCACCCCACCAACCAAAATGCAGCCCAAATATTGTGGATATTGATTGGGTATAGAGAAAATAATTCATTTCCAGAAGTGGTTAAGAAAATATATAAGGCAAAGGGAATACACAAAGAACACTTTCAACAGAGAATGATAGTACCAAAGAATATAAATAGTTAACACTGATAATCAAACCCAGAAAGAATGTTCTTCAAAGTAACAGTGTTTAAACCTCACAGGAGGGTATACCTCCCAAATTTAGTTCCCAGGCTCAATTTCTTAAGTTACACACCCCCAGAATGCCACTGTAAGCTATCTCTGGTTTTGCTCCATACCATCAAAACGTGAGTGCATGTGATACTGAACTGACGTACAGAAAGTGATTGTCTCAAAAAAAAATTCGGCATGAGTTTTAATAATGATGAGTTCTTTCTGTTTTGAACTACCATTCAGAGAGCTACTTTAATCTCTACCTGTCAAATATAACCATATGGAAAAAAGTCAAAGTGTGAGTCTAGAGAATGAGCACCCTACCCATTGCTTTTAAAAACGTCTTCATTTAACCAGGTGATGTTGAACCAACATGTAGAACTTTTCTGGGTAATCAGGAGATGTCTCTACCTGTCCAACAACAACAAACATTTCACTGAAAGGAAACATTTTGGTGCCAGTACAGAAATAAATTCTTTCCTAAATTTGGCTTGAGTCAGAACACACATCGAATGTAAGAACAATGAAATATGAAGACCAATGGGACAGTGTGCAAAAAGAGTAAAAATAATCTACTCAGAAAAAAATAAGAATTTTATTTTTTTTGATTACTGGTAGTCAATCCTTTTAGGCTAGTTAATGTAAGATCAAAGATGGCGGATGATAATTACAAAATATATCTTAGGAAAAAAAGAGCACTTTTTCCTGTTTTAAAATAGTTATTGAAATAAATACATAAAGATAACCATTACCCCCCATAGTTGCACAGGCTTAAAATGTTTGTACATCATAGTGTATAGGTATAACGCCAGTGGAAGCCACTTTCCTTTCCAAGAATTCCTTAACACGGTGCCAAGATCTGGCAGTACATTTCTCCAGCCATGACTCAGCACTGAGGTCTTATTCTTGGCCACTAAATCTGAAACTATAAAGGGTTCATGGTGCAGAGAGAAGCTTGTACCACTTCTTTAGACAAAGTATAAATATCTTCTAGATTGTACTTTGTTACAAACTGATAGTCAAAGGAAAAAATGAATTAGTAAGGAGATACACCACTTCCTGAATGGTGTTATATAAGGCACATAACATCCTTCGGTGCTGTCACATAGTTTCAATATTGGGACAGTATTATATATAGGGGTGATTCAGCGCAGCTTTTCACAGACTGTTAAAAATCTCTACTAATTAATATTGTTGAGTGTTTTGGGGGGTAGGAAGGTAGAGGAAGAAAGTCTGAGTTTATAGAGTTTAGAAACATTGAGGAGAGGGGGACTTTCAAGTTCACTCAACAAACTAAGTGCTTTAAAATGCTTCCAAGTAGAACTCCTGCTTAAAATGAACAGCTAATAGGAATTTATAATCAGATATGCCAATTTGTATGCAACGTCCTGAGGTTCATAAAAAATAGTTATAAACTATTTCATTCATTAAATATGTTATTATTATCCTTTCACCCCCAACCTGGTTAGTAAGTCCTTTTTACACAGATAATGCATAGGTAAACAATAATGAAGGTCAAATGACCAAAATTCCATAATGGTAGAATCCAAATTCCTAAGGTTGTTTAATACAGTGCTTGCTTTGGCAGCACATATACATAAGGTTGTTTAATATAGACAACAGAGAGGAGGAGGCTAATTTTTACTGAGCCTCTTTTGTGTACCATCTATTTATGGTAATGCATTTAATTCTTAAACATCATTCTGAGTAGGGATTAATATTCCCACTTGAGCAGTGAGGAGATTTCAGCTCTGGAGATTAATATACCCATTCAGGACCATCTAGGGAACTGGCAGAGGTGCGTTTAAGCTCACACAAGAATGCCCGAAGCCCAGGCCTCTTTTTGCCACACCTGGCTTTCTCTCTAGTTCTCCAAGGACTGTGTTCACACAGTATTTGATATTTAGAAATCATACCTCCTAGAAAGGAATCTCAGAAATTGCAGGACATTTCTAATGCATTATTAGTAATTCTGCTACATTTAACACCCCACGGAAGATTAAAAATGTCTTTCTAAAATCATAAGCTGACCAAGTCATTTACTATCATGACAAACAGTTGGCTAAAGTATCAGGTTATGGACAACTTGGAGATCTCAGTGCCTGCTCCAATCACAGCCCTGACCTCTCAGTCCAGAGACCACTCATGCAACCTGAAAACATGAGAGGTGCCTGGCTTGCTCTGAACTAGTAACCTGCAATCGTGTTCATTAATTATTATTATTTTTTTCTACTTTGCCTGCTTCCAAAAAGGATTTGAAGTGACTTGCTGAGAACAAAGATTGTAACAGAAAACAAATGATAGGTTTGTGAGATGTGAGGGATGGGAGGAGGTAAGATAATAAATCTATTCTAAAACTTGAGTTAACACAGATTTTATCTGGTGGGATCTGACAGGATCTTGGATTAAGTTACATACTTGGGTGGACACAGAAATACTAGTACGAAAACCTGAGAGGCTAAGAAGGTTTTAAATAATCATGTGTAAGAAAACCGTTTAGCAAACCTTTTCTTTGGAGATACTACAGAGACACATACTGGGGGAAATGGTCCCACATTCCACATCAGCAAGACGGAATTAATAAGATTTTACTATAATAAACAAATAGTTTATGAAGTCAGTCTCTGTCTTCCCCTCTTGACTTTATTAAAATGTCAGGCAGTATATGGAAGGAAACCTAATACACTGCTTAGCTTTCTAAAAGCAGAAGTTTAGTTATAAACGCGGAAGACTTTATCCAATATTGTGAGGACTAAGGAGTTCTATGTAAATAAAATTTACATCATAATTGGTTCACAACTTTAAACCAATTTTACTGTAAAACATGTTTTATAGGAGATCTTTTCAAATAGATCATGCTTTGTCTTACACAGATATTAACCATAGTTTAATCTTTTCTATGTGGACCAGGATCACCAGGACATCAGGCAGAGGACATTTGGCTTGAAGTCAGAGAGATCTGTGTTTGAAATTTCACCTTTCCTGGTATTATAAACTGAGAACAGGGTTTGGCTAGCTGGGCATCATGAAATAAGGTATGAGGAAGCCCTTCCTTTGTTTGGTGAGCTATAGGGGGAAAAAAAGGGTCTGTGAAATAGCACTTTGTTTTTTTATGTGCAAAAGTGAGGTAGGTCCTGAAAAGACCAGAGGTTTTTAAAATGTTAAGTGCCCTAGAGCTTTTAAGGCTGTTATACCTTGCTTTTTAATGACAGATAAATATTTCATGTGTTATCATTAATATTTTATTATAAATTTTCAGTTTTTCACCTCTAAATGTTTGCTTTCAATTACTTTTTCTGATTTACCAGAAGTATTTTTAGTGTATCTTGATATCAAGATTTTGATATCAAAGTTTTGAGAATGCAAAATTACAATGTCAGACAATGGGAGGGGGGATATTTGAATTTACAGAAACAATTTTATGCTCTCTATTAGGAATTCACCTATTGTCTATAATAAAGAAGAATCTGGATTTTTGAAACACTTTTATTTTATAGTGACTGAAAATCAGTTGAGTATTTAAATAAAGTAAAATAAATGTTTCTTGGACTCTTAGATAATGATTTTTTTTTTTAAGTGCATCTCCTTAAACATCAGTGAGGAACTCAGATCTCAGGAGTTTGCTAACACAGACTAAGCAGAAGATTAGGACCACTGTTTAATGTGAAATGTGTTGAAAGTACATGCCTTTATTCTCCTGAGGACATAAAAAGATATTTAGACAAGTCATTTAGGACAGGAAGAATGTTTCCAGGAAAGGGAGGCCATAATCTTTTCCTTAGTTAAGCTTTTTTGGTAAAATGGCACACAAAAAAGACTTGGTTTCATCTGCACAGAGATTATAAAACAGTTTAATGTCTACATCTTGTATGTGTAGCAGTTCCGTTTATATCATAAAAGCCCAGTTTTGCTGTTTCTAATTATATTTTGAATAAACTGTCAAAAATATTTAGGTTTATCAACCTAAAGAATGATTGTCTGGTCTCAGAGAGATTAGAGAATAAAATGTTTTGTGAATAGGAGTATGGAATTCATTTTCTTATCAAAGGTAGAAACATTATGCCCAGAGTGTATCCTGACAAGTATATATTAGGCATTATAAGCAATGGGTTTAAGGACCTCCCGGTCATTTGGAGAAAGACAATCCTTTTACTGTGCTGGCAAGAATGCTTTTGGTTTCCTTTGCCATGAAACCTAAATGCCAGTGGAGGTTTGAGCAGAGTTGAAAGAGCTTTATACAATATACTCTTTAAGAGAATAATATATACCTGTAAGAGGAATTTTTATTTCCTAAGGAGATGAAAAATTACATGTTTCTTCATCATATGTGGGGAATGTACATTATTATCTCCTCCTGCTCGGATATAAATTTTTTCTAAATGTACATTATTATCTCCTCCTGCTCGGATATAAATTTTTTCTATCTACTTTAAACGTTCTGCATATTTCTTGCCTAGTGAGTCAATTCTACCAATTGTGAGGGGGAAAAAGAAGCTCAGAAGACCCCTACTAATTTCTTCTAAATTGAATGGTAGTTTCATGGAGAAGTTTTCATTTAATTTATGTGATCAGATTGTGTTAAGTAGAACCAGACTACGGGGTTAAACATTTCCATATATTATAAAGACCCAGAACGTTTCCTGAAAGGAGACTCCATTCTGAACTCAGATGTTACCTGCTGCTTCCAGAAATGGCTGCAACTCCACCCCAATTTTACCCTCTCGCCAGCTCTATGTGTCACATGTCAGCATATGGGAGAGATGCAGTCCCCTGGCACTTCCTGCTGCCTGGGAGGACCCCTACCTCTGCCACACTGCTGGTTTCCAACAACCACCATATTTTTTTTTTCTCCCATCATTGCCAGTTGCCTTCATTCTCTGTGTATGAATGAAGAATTAGGTACATGCAAGGAAGGAAGGCAAAGTTAACAAAATTCTGGAAATCTAGTTCCTGGGTTAGAGCCACCCTGAGCCCTAGTGGGATCTACAAATGCTTCACAACTCACCCCTTGACGATACGACATTTTGGTGACTACAACCATCCCCTCTTCATTTTATGCTCCAGAAGTTTGTGAGACCTCAATGAGTCATGAAGAATCCAAAGTGATGATAACAAAAAATAATAATTGATATCTGAACAAAGGTTAGTATTTGACAATGGATAAAGATTGGTATACCTTCCCTTCCTCGGGGCTTTGTTGACAAGAACTGTGAACGTCGTCTTCTCTTACTAATTTTCCAGGCCAGGAAGTCAGTCCTTTGATTTGGCCCCAGACCAAGTCGCCAACGTTGAACGTCCTTGGCCTATAATGTATCAATTCATTTGAAGAAGGGGAGTCTGGATTCCTTAGGTCATCTTCACTACTAATGCTTTTAGCGTCTGAAGGGCTAGGTACACACCCGTTAATGCTTTTGGCATTAAAGTCTCCATTGTAATGGATGTAGTCTTTGACCAGAGAACTTTCCAAACTATTTGAGGAGCTTGGAGATTGCTCCTCTAGGACCAGGTCTTGCTTTGTGGTGCTCAGCAGCTCTCCAAAGCCCCGACTCTGTCGAGGTCTGTTCCCATTGATGTGTGTACATCTTTCCACAGTGTTCTCTAGTCTCTCCTTAAAACTCATCATAGTTCTTTTGTAGTTATTATACCTGAAATTTTCCTCCAGAATTTTATCCCCTTGACAGTTTCTTGGTGGTAACAGTATTGGGTGCTGTTCCCCAGGCAGAAATGGCAGTGTAGAGACATTGTTGGGTCTTTCGTGACAAGGACTATTGTGGATATGGCCTGGATGATCTAAAAATTCCTCACACTTCCACCTGTTTCGCTCCCCTCCAGGGCTTTGCTCCCCATCCCACTGTTTTTTAGATGTGTGGCAACTTGCCGACTTGAAATATTCAAACCCATCTCCTTCGTTTGAGTTTTTCCCATGGTCCAGATTGCTGGGCAGCCGAACCCCTCTTACACTTCTCAGCCTACCATCATGATCAACACTGCCCATGTTTCGTCCATGAATGACCGCACTGACAGCACTGGGGAGACTTAACGGGTCACCAATTGAAGCAGTGAAGGCACTCATGGCACTCAGAGCTGGAATGGGGCTGATCTGAGTTGTACTGTTGACTGCAGTGGTGATGACAACCTGCATTCCTTTGCTGGCTGCATCAACAACTGCTTTGTAAATAGCATCTATGGAAGCATCACCTTGGCCACCCACAACGAGGCCATCCTTCACCTGTTGACCAAGAGATGGGTCAATCCGCGATTGCAACTCACAAGATGTATCTTGGAAAGGTGGAAGTGTAGTGTTTGGATTTTCGGGAAGTGCTGTGAGCCCCGGCTGAGTGCTTATTCTTTTGTTTAGGAGAGCTGCATCTTCCTGCATTCTCACCTTAAAGAAATAGACAGGAAGCAGTGAGAGAGAGAGAAAACAATATTCAAGTCCTTAAAGAGAAAGACCATAATTATAAGATTTACCAGAAGACAAACAAATATAACAAGGAAGGCAATATAAAGAAAGAACAAGACTCAAAAATGAAATTAAAAGTCACTCTGTATAGAAAGGCTTATGTCTTGATTATATTTGGGTACTGTTTCTTTGATTGAAACATGTAACAGATTTTTTTAAAAAAAATCATCATTACTAAACACTCTCTAGGAAAATTAAAGTTGAGGTGGTTGGATACAAAATGTTTCCAGGTGATGACTCCATGTTTTTAGTGTCATTACAGGTTTTGCAACTTGGAATTCAAAGAGAGAAACAAGTCTGTCACCAGCACTGCTCAAATTAAAAAGGAAAGCAGATTTAAAAATGATTTCTAACTCACTGATATTTCTACTGATGTAAGTGCAATACAATATAAGATAAAACAAAACAAAAAACATATATCCCTTTCTTAACAATAAACTAGTTCTGATATGACACTAAATTTTTGAAGTCTTTAAATACGGTAGTAATGCCTACTCTTGAACCTTACCAGGTCACTGCCTGAGGGACACCCCCATGCTGCCAACAGTGACAATGGCTCACTACAGAGGTGATGCTTAATTGGGAAGAAGTGAAGGGAGGGAATGCCCGCCAGGGAAGAATATCAATACTCAGGACAGGAATGATGAGTGCAATTTGAAAAAGTCCACAGGTTATTCTAATTTCACCAACCTCAGCTAAGAATTGCTGCTATAGACCGTTGATACTTTGGATTTTTTCCCCCACAGTGATCACTCCCTTCCTGTCTTTATATCCTTTCCTACTAAACCAGAACCTGGGATCTATCAGCACATAACTACTCTCATGCCATTCTCCCATTGTCTACACCTATCAGATAAAATCCCAATCTTGGATCAATTTAACTCCCTACCTTATATATCTATATGTACAGTGAGGATGCTGAGTATCTATCCACAGGAACTTATGGCTTCCAACCACAGCTGGGGGCTTATGTTCCCATCAATCCTATGATTCTCTGGTTAGGTATCACTCCCTCTCACAACTATTCAGATATTTATCCACTTCCTCAAGCCAGCTGCTATACTATATCCCACACTATTCTTAGTAAATGACCTTACTTAGAGATAATGAAGTTCACAGGTTAAGAATTCTCATAATTCTTATACTCTGCTATTCCCTGCCTTCTGGCAGCACACACTTCGCTGCAATATATGTGTCCCTGATCCTGTCCTGCTTCCCAGTGTAAGAGGAGCCCCTTCTACTCTCCGAGAGTTGCCCTCCATTCATGCTCTGGATCCCAAGCCTCTCCTCAGAGATCTTGCCTTATCTGTTACCCCTTCTCTTCTTTATGTTCAATCTCTTCCACTTTTTTTTTGTCTCTTTCCTTTAGCGTTCAATATGTGCGTGGCTTCCATATTTTAAAAGTTTGCATTCAACCTATGCCCGCCTTGGGGCACTACCTTGTTTCTCGTATGTTCTTCATAGTTAAGTTTTTGAAAGAGTAATCCATACTCTTTCTTTTTTCATCCTTACATTCATTGCAGTCTGGTTCCTGCTCCCACAACTCCACCAAAACTGCATTCCACCAAGTCACTGGTGATGCTCTAACTGCTAAATCTAATGGAGTCCCTTCAGGCTTTATCTACCTATTTACTCAATGACATGGTTGAGCACATCCTCTTTCCTTCTAAATTCTTTTATTATATAAGACATATATGAACATTTTCTCATTGTCAAAAAAGAGAAAAGCTTTCATCACTTCCCCACCCAAATCTGTACTTTTGCATGCCACTCTGATGCCATTTCTTTCTCAGAAGTAATCAGTGTTCGAGTGCATCCTTGCAGACTTGTTTTTAATACCTTAAGGTGTGTAGGTGTATATCTAGTTTCCCTTCTTTCTTCCATTCCTTCCTTTCTTCCTGCCTTATTTCTTTCTTTCACATAAATGGTATTGTATTTTAGTATTGTTCTATAATACTACAGTATTGGAGCTCTGTAATCTTGTGGATCTTCTATATCAGATTATATAAATCTACCTAATCTTGTAAACTACTAGATAGATGGATATAGCATAACATATTTTACTATTTCCCTCCTGATGGTTGCTTAAGTGGTTTCTAATTTTTGACGCCACAAATCAAGTTGTAATGAACGTTCTAGACCGTGCCCTTTTGTTCACATTTGAAGATTTCTCTAAAATAGATACATAAAAGTTGAACTTCTGGGTCAAAGAAGGTGTGTGTATATATGTATATGTATATATATATATATTTCTTTTTTTAAAATGCTGAACTATCAAATTACCCTCCAAAAGGACTATATCAGCATACAATCAGATCAAAAATATATCTGAAAGAATCCATTTTCCCATGCCTCTGTCAGCAAGGGATATCATCAATCTGATGAACATAGTAATGTTGTAATTTATATAACTCTGATTATTCTTTTCATGTTTATTACTAATTATTATTTAATTTCCTCTGAATTGTCTGTTCATTTCTATTGCTCATTTTTCTAATCAATTATCTTTTTTCTTCCTAATTTGTAGGGGCTTTAAAAATATTATGAATGGCAATTATTTGCTATTATTATGCAAGTATTTTCTGCCAGGTTGCCACCTGTCTTCAGCTTTGTTTAGAATACTTTTGGTCATACAGATTTTAAAGTTTTATGTATTCAACTCTGTTACCTCTTTTCTTTTTGACTTCTTGGTTTTGTGTCTTGCTGAAAGAGCCTTCTCTATCCCAAGATTATTTCAAAATCTTCTATATTTTCTTCATGTATTTATTTAGTGTTACTCTTTCCATCCAGCTCCTTAATCTACCACGAATTTATTCAGTTTGTAGAACTAAAAGAAGACCATGTGGCTGAAGCCAGGGAGAGAGTGGTGAGAGCTGGGGCTGGGTAAGCATGTTAAGGATGTGGATTTTAATCAGGGGAGCAATGGGAAACCACAAAAGGCCTTAACAGGGTAACATGATCAGTTTTTACTAACAGCTCCAAAAGGACCAGTGAGATGTTTCAGACAAAATAAAATGTTTCACACAAAAAACTGGAATGTTTAACAATATTCATTATTGAGAAATAATAGTAAGTAAAGGTGAAAAGGTACATAACCACCTTCTTTCGTCTCTTCCCCCCCAACTAAGTAAAACAAGTAATAAATATTGTTTTCTACTAAAGTAATCCAGGGAAGGAGAGTACCTGAAAGTTCTGAAACAGACAAGCCATGGGGTTATTGTTAGCTGGGCAAGGAATTGTGGACTGTCCTTGAAAAGCCTGGAGATTCTGGTACCCCTGAAGAAGCTGCTGCTGTTGCTGATTTGGAGGAAACATCTGATTGTTGTTTAACAGCGACTGTAGATGAGTCAGTTGATGGTTATTCAAAGTACTGTTTATTGAGGACATGTCACCTATAGTTTGAAAAACATAAAATATAAGTCAATGTGATTCTTTGGAGGTCCTATGCCTATCTTTGTTGAGGATTCCTAAAACAAAAACTAAAAACTAGACTTAACATGGTAATTCTTTTTTCTTTTTCTCCTCAAAGTCTTACTAAGTGGTAAGGAAAGAGTAGTTTTATTATTTAATTTCATCTTTCATAATTAGTGTTTTGATTTTGTATCATGGAGAGACGAGTTAAGTCTTTTGTCTATCCACTAGCCAATCCTTATATATTGATTTTCAGTGTTATAGAATTCCTTGAAACCATTTTTGTTACAGCAACTACAATTAAAAGTTAAAATTAGTCCTAACTGCTTTAGCAAGCATAAGTATTTGACAAGATAGTTAAAACAAGTGGGTCTGATCAGGCCTGTTTACAAAATTTAGTTCTCAAGCCACAGTCATCAATAAATACCATCAAATAAAATCAGATTTGGTCTAGAAATACCTATTTTGTTTTTGTTTTGTTTTAATATGTATTTTTTTATACAAAATATGTATTTTGAATTTTGGTTACCTAAAACTAAAATTGTAAAGAAAGCTAATAATGCAAAAGGATTCACTGTCACAGTCATTAAAAATAGATATTATATAATCAGATAGGATTAGTTAATAACTACATTTATATTCAAAATTCAAAATTAACTTATTTTGAAATTACACTGAAATTATTTTGAGGATAACATCATAGAAATTGCCCTATAGCTTGAAATCTGTAAATCTGTAATGCTTTGTAGGTTACTTAACTACATTGATTTGACTGCCAAATAGAACTAATTAAACTTTTTTGTAAAGGTGTCCATGAAATCTGGAAACATATTTTTTTTAAGATACTGAAGATACCCTTGACAATATCATGTATATTTGCCTATGTTTCCAGATTTTATGGACATCATCTCTATACTTTATATTACAATTACTCGCATCAAACAGTTGAATATACTTGACATTATTTTCTATATTTTTTGAGATAAGATAATCTACATAAAGGATTTTGTTTTTAAGCCACAAAGTTCTAAAGAATAATACTGTTTGAGAAAACCTAGCAGTAGCTCTTGGGGCCTTCTGTTTCCTTGAACTTGGGCAAACTTTAACTTTGAATGTTATTATGCCTTGTTTCTTATTTTGCTGGATAAGCATTTAGTTTTGTTTATTTAGGGATCACATGGAAAAACACTTCCTCAAACCGTTTTCATCCACAGTGCAGCTGCTCATACTAACCCTGTGATGCCACACCAACTAAAATTCAAATAAATGTTATTTTTAAGGTGCACCTGTGCTTTAATTATTTGAAAAATAAGACTCTACTTGGCTTAAGAGAATGATGGGTAGGTTAGGTTTAGGTGGCATCAGAATTAGAAGAGAAAGCAGATTAAAATGATATTTAGTATTGCTAGAATAGGGGAGAAGGAAGAAGTCATTTTCATGTTTGTATAACTATGGTTGTGTGTGGGTGTTATTATATTTAGTTCCTTAAGCAAGCTGTGACATAACAAAAACATTTTTAAAAATAGTGTGACAAAATGGAGTTTTTTTTAAAAAGGAGAAAATAGAATTAGAAAAACGTTTCTTTTGTAAAAATTTGTGAAAAAATTTAACTTACCAAGCAGACCTGTCCCCAGTAGAGGGTTAAGTAGCTGTGGCACCACAGAGTTACTGTTCAGTTTAGCTGGATCAGGTGTATTCCCAGCATTATTAGATATATTCAGCAATGTTTCTGCCATTGACACCACTGCTGTCCCACCAAGTGTTGAGACAGTCAGTGCTGCCACTGCTGATGATGTAGTGGTTGTGGTAGTGGTTGCCTGGGAAGAAGTTGCTATGGAAACCTCTGGATGATTAGCGGTGTTGGCCGATGCCGAGTTCAGGACACCTCCCAACAGCTGGGGATTCAAGGCCATTAATCCCGAGGCCCCAGTGACAGCTGGGAGGAACAGGGGGTTAAAAGTAGTGTCACTGCCTGCAAAGCTTGGTAAAGGGTTCCCCAGGGGCCTGGTTAAAAGGGTCTCAGCTCGGCTGTTCTCTGACTGATTGCTTGGCAAATGGTCTGGTGGGGCTGTCATCTGTGTTAATGAGGGTAAAGGGGTATTTTGCTGTTGCAAAAGATCTGAGATGGTCAGATTGAAAGATGGCAGGGGAAGCATGGCAGCTGCGTGGGCTTGGTTCTGAAGCAGGGCTGCTAAGAGTTGAAAGTGAACAGGCTGCAATACCTGCCCATCCATGTCACTGGAGAGAAAAGCTAAAGCAGCGTTTACATTCGGGTTGAGAAAACCTAAAGGGTGGAGGTTGATCTCAGACTTGCCTTCTCCTGCTGAAGGCTGGAGGATACTTAATAGATTCTGGTTTAGGAGATGCTGTTGATTCACTGGCAAAGAGATAGGTAGAGAACTGAGGAGGCTGGGGTTCAAGGGGTGTGGAAGATGGTTGTTTGAAGTGCTGTTGGATGGAAAATGAAGTGCGTGCTCCTGGCCAACAAAAGGAAAATCACTCCCAATGGGCAGCTGACTCTGCAGTGGGTTTCCAGCTGCGGTGGTGACTATGACGCCGTCTTGAAGAACAGATGTTGTCTTTGTGATGGCAGGGTGGTTGGTGCCAGCTATGGCTATGGAGGATGATGGTCCTGAACCGCCTAAAATAAAGGGAAAAAAACCCACTTATTAATTATGGATGTTAAGGGAGACAACTCTATAAAAATACATCAAGATACATTTCAATTAATATGTTACATGTCCTCTTCGTAGATTCTAACCAGATAAACTGTAATTAGAGATGATTTGACATGTTAATGAAACTAGTTTGACTTCATACTTCTTGACCTACTTTGAACATGAATATATTGAAGAACCTTAGTACTTTAAGCAATACCTGTTTCTAACTATCAAATATTTTGTTTTTCACATCCAGACAAGGTGAAAATGGGGGAAGCTGTGGTGTAGTCCATTCAATTGGGTAGATAAAAGTAACAATGCTTCATTTTTCAAAATATATTTTTACATTAAAAAAAAAGTTTTTGTTCTATATTTATAATACCAGTACTTTCTTTTAGTGGAAAAAAAAAAACCCAAATAGAATATGCATGAGAATACAAAACAGAAAATAAAAAGTACCTATGTAGATAACTATTAATATTTTAGTGTATAGTTTTCTGGGCTTTTCCCACCTATATGTATATACATATGCAGACATATATATACATGTAACATATATTTTTAACAAAAATGGAATCATATTGTTTTGCAACTTTTTTTCATTTATCAATATATTGTGAATATCCTTTCATGTTAACTATAGATCCATTTTACTAGTATCACGTATGGATATACCATAATGTATTCAATCCATTGTTGTGGATATTTTGATTGTTTACAATCTTTTACTATTTCAAGCAACACTATGATAAACATTCTTATTAACTCATCTTTGCCAATATGCTCAATTATTTTCTAAGGAAAAATTCTTAAAAGTGGAATTCCAGGGACAAAGCATTTACATATTTTTAAAGCTCTGGATACACATTGTCAGACTGCCTCCAGCGAAGTTGATCAATATATATTCAATTTATATTTCTATAAACAATGTAGGCAGCGCTCATTTTTCTCACCAACACTGTGTTTTATCATTATTTTTAAATCTTTGTCATTCTAATAGCATAAAGATACTTTATACTCATGATTCCTTAAATCAGACCAGTCTCCACCCAAATAGCATTCTTAATCTTGAAAGTCTTATGTATGCTAAAGATGTATATTTTAACGTATATTAAAGTAATGTATATTAAATTCAGGGAATTTAATAATAAAATTTCAGTTGTGTATTATAATTGTTTTAGTTGTTATCAATCCAAGCTACACAATATAATTACCTAGAGAACTTAAAAACAAACAAACCAACCAATGTCTGGGCCCTATCCAAGACCAGCTGAAAACTCATCTCTTGGGATACAGCCTGGGCAGCAGTATTCTTTGAAATCACCCCTGGTGATCCAGATGCACAAGGGGTGGGGTGGGGAGGGTGAGAATCACATTCTGTTGAAGGAACCTACAATCATTTTTTTGAAAAATGTCTTACCCTAAAGAACTGCATTGTTTTATTTAATACGTGCATTTGGCAAATATTATAAGCACATACATTTAATTTATTAAAATATTAAACATGTATATGTTATAATGAACAATACCAGTGTTACTGAAAATCTAAAATAATTCAAACACTTTACTGCTGTGCTATATGCCATCATAACAAACTTTATATTTGACCACGTTACCATTGAGGCCTTGTTCAAATACACAGAAATGTTTCCATAGTTGTAGTAGTAGTACAAATATAACTATATATTATTCTTGTTTCCTCCTAACAGACTAACACAAGAATTTTTCCTTTCTGACATAAAAACTCCATACTAATATTTTTAACCATGTAGCATATGGATTGATCATATTTATTGATCCAATAAAGTTTGGCATTTATATTTTGATTTTTTCATCACTATATATAACACACGGATGGACATCTTCCTGCATATGAAACTTTCCTACCTTTGAATTTTTCCTAAGGAAACTCATTGGCATGATTGTTGTGAGACTCAAAAATAGGTAAGTGAAAGGCTTGCAATGTGTAAAAGTATACAAATAAAAGGAGTTATCATTGTCATCATTATTATTGACATTAGTAGCTGCAGTTAGTTGTGATGACATGGTAATAGTAGTAAGTATAAATCAGCATATCCAACATATATATCTCTATAGCACGACTTTGCAATTTTTCCTAGCTGTTGTGGTCTTTTTTTTTTTTTTAAGCTCTCAGTGTTTCATTTAAAGGAGATAAAATGCCGAAGTAGGAATATGGTATACAATTCTTTAAATATTAATTCAGATTCATAATAAAACAATCAACACCTTAAACATTTCATTGCTTCTTAAATCTTTCTGCTATTTCTGTTAAATAGGTACTGTGCTTTATTTGCGTTTGGAATCCATCTTTTTAAACAAGCTAATAAAAACTCTTATTTACTAGTAATCACTATCTATGGCTTTTTTCCCTATCTGTTAAATAATAACGGCATATTTAAAGGTACAGATCACCCATTCCTCTAATCACAGTCAGAGTACATTTTCAAAATACTCTAGTGTGTATATGACAAGGCTTTGTAGATGAAGGATTTCTGTAGAGGTTATTATTCTTTTATCTTTATTTTGTAAGAGAGAAACATCCATATTGAGGATTCATGAAAGTAGTCATTTGGGGACATTATTCTAAAAATTATCCATCTAAATATTCTCGAGGAATGACAATAAAGAAAATATAGCTACTCTGGGTGTATTTTTGCATTACAAACAAGAAGGGGGTGAATACCACAAGCTTCTTAAGGTAATATGTGGATCAGGCATATTTTTTATTTTCTCTAATTTTCAACACACCAGTTCAACAATCAAGTACACTCTACTGAACAAAAGGGTAGAAATGGTGATACAAACAAATAAACAACAACAACAACAACACAACACCCTGCCCTTTAAGGAACTCAGAGCTTAGGCAATGTGATAAACACACAGATCTCCCTGTCTCAAATATACATTTTTTGAGAGCTGATTACAAACCAGGAAATTTTAAAGCTCTTTTCATATATCCAGTATAACTACAAGGCAATATGCCAGGAACAAAAGCAGGTATATAACAAGGGGACAATTGTAAAACTGAAGGTGTCAGGAAAAACTAAGCAAGTGGTAACATTTGATCTGGGATTTGAGAGTGGAAAAGGAGATAGAAAAGGCTTCTAAGTAGAAGCAAAGTAATTTTTTAAAAAGGCAAGGAGATAATAAAGTGTATGGAGGGTAATAGAGTTCTATGTATCCTCAGAACAAAGAAATATGACTGAAAATATTGTATGCTGCTTTCCTACACACCCAAGCCCTCCCACCCATGGTTAAACCTGCTGCCTTAGACAAGCAGTGAAGAAATTTAAAATCATCTTTCTAAACCATTAAAGGCAAGGATCACTTCTTATTTCCCTCTGTATTTCCAAGACCTAAGAGTCTCTAACACATGGTTGGCATTCAAAAAATGTTGGTTGAATCAATCTATTAAGATCGTAAGACTTGCATTCAACTTCTAGGAATCACATCACTTGATGCTGTGTGTGTGTGTGGCAAGTGTGTATGTGGAGAAGGAGAGAGTACCACCCATTTGTGGAGAAAAGTGAAAACTGACTCTGTAGAGTATGATTGGTCCAATGCCAGGAGATAAGGGATGCTGGAAAGGAGATGGCTGAAAGATGTCAAGTTACTGTAGAAGACTCCCAGGTGTGCTGGGGAGTTAAAATAATCTTATGGAGGAAGACGTCCATCCCAAAGTACTCTAAATTCTTAAAGTCAACTCATTAACGCTTGGGGTCATTGAAAGAGGATCCTGAATTTTTATAGCAGGAGGGAAATTGGAAATTGCTTATTTCTGAACCATTTAATCTTGAACAGGCATTCTCTGGTGAACTTACTTCATAGTTCTGCATAAAAACCTATGGTCTGTTGGAGCATGTGGGGGAAAAGTCTTCTTAAAGCTGATTTTTCTTTTGGCAGCTAAGATGTTTTGAGCTTAATCTAATGAGGGAGACAGTTTTTTTTAAAAGAGTTTTTAAAATAGCAAACTATTCACTAAACATTTAGCAGTTAAATAACTAAAAGGCAGCTGGGAGCCTCGAACAAGTTAGTAAGTTGGAGAAGTCCTTTAATTAGAAAAAATTATTATTTCACACCAGCCAGCAGCACCATGAACTGGCATAACTTTTTTCTCATTGTTTCTGTTACTTTTAAAGAAGTAGGAAATAAGACTGGAAAGCCATCCAAATGAACTTTCCTGGTGTGAGATCACATGCCTAGACACCCAATCAGACACTGAGATAGTCCAGTACAATTAGGAAACAACAGTGGTAGCTTTTTCCAGATATAAACAGTATTCTTTACACACACATATAATTTATGATGTGTGTGTGTGTGTGTGTCTGTATATGTGTGTGTATACAGAAATAGCATCAGTAATTTTTTTTAGGATTTTTTAAAGGATATTTTCCTATTACTAATAATTTCATTCTTGAGGTGTTTTATTTGCCTCATTTTTTAAACACTGCTTTTCAAAACAAAGGTAATGTCTACTTCTTTAGAGTTATTTCTCTTCTTCGTCACCAGTATTCTTTGAGAAGAGTCATTGTTCATATCATGCTAAACTCTCTCACGGTTGGCCCTTAAGTATTAATAATATTGTTGTACATGGTTTTGTATGTGTACAAGAGAGGGCATAAAGCTCGTTCCAAATGGACCAATGGGCGCTTTTAAAATGTCATTTTACCAGTTTGATCTATAGCTCCAATTTTGAATAAATACTACTTAATGCTAGAAAACTTTTTCTTAATTGATATGCCCAAATACTGGTTTTTATCCATAAATTCAAGAACCTAAGAAATACATCATATGGAACACACTCCTTCACTATTTGACCTCTATCATTTGCTTTGACAAGTGTACTTTAATTGCAAACAGGGTCAATGATAATCCTTAATAAAAACGAATGCTTCTAGAGACAAGAGAAAATATCATGCCCTAGTGAGTCTAATAAATATAATTCACTTTTCAATCCCATGGAAATAGTAAAATTTTTCTCTTCTATATTTAAAGGATTTAAAAAATTGAAAGATAACTTTTATGAGAAGTCTAGATCTTCCAACAAGGTATTATTTTCCCAAGCCTTAGTAATGACATGGTAACATGTATTTACAAAAACATACCAATCTCTATCTTTGTGCTTTGGATCCTGATGTAAATTCCTAGCATTCCTTTACCAGAAGTAGGCAGGAAGCCCTAGGGACTAGTGTCTATTTGTTCTCCATAAGGAAGGGAGGGAGGGACCCAAAACCAACACAACTTAGGAGAAAAGGAAGAGGGGAAAGGGATCAGTGGCAGTATCTGAGGAAATACTCTCCACCCTCAACAGGGCCAACCTCTTAAGGAAGAGGAAAGAACAGTGGAAGGAAATGTAGCTTGAATCTTGGAATATGAGGTCTGAGTGATTATGACCGTGTTCAGGCGGTGAGGCCAGTCTTCGGGTGGTAATGGGGTCAGACAAAAAAAAGGGTGTTTTACTACTGATCATTTCTGCTTCCTTTATTAACACATAGAATTACTCTGAAAACTGTTGAAATGAAAAAAATTGCTTGAGATTTTTCACTGTTTCTCAAGTAACAAAGATTTTTGGGTTTTTTTTTTTTTTTTACAAATGCTTTTTATCACATTTTTCTTAATATTTATTTTAAGGAAGCAAATACTGAGAGAAGAGGTTAAGTCTCTTGCTTGGTAGGATTTCTGTTCTCTCAATATGCTAGAATAACAGTTAAAATGCTCTAATAGCCATCAATATACCAACTGGAAGTTTATCTCATTTTGTTTAATGAGCAGAGCAATTAGAGATTCTAGATTATGAATAGTTAACTTTGTATCCTTCCATTGTGTACTATTTTATTTTCAGTGCCAAACAGTGCAGAGCACATACTAGGTATTACAAGAAATATTTGCTGAGTTAATTACCTCATGAATATTCTAAGACAGTGCTTAGACCTATTTAAGACTGTAAAATCGACTTAGTATGCCCCCAAACCAGTAGATTTTGATAAATGAAATAGAAAAGAAAAAAAAAAAGAGTACATTGCATAGCTAGGATACTATTTTGTGGAAACTGTTTCTGTTAACTTATACATGTGAGCGCTGGGTCATGTTCTGCTGGTGGGTGATGAAATCATTTCGGTAGATCATGACTGTCTTAAAAAAAAGAAATAGAATAAGATAGGATAAGATAGAATGGGATCTAAAATGTCAGAGTGCATCACACAAGAGTGGTTTTTTCAGGAAACTTTTGCTGTACATTAAAAACATATCTCTAGTGAAATGGAATGCAAGTTAATTTCTTGCTGTGGTTAAAAGTAAAAAAAAGTTTGAAAAACACTGCTTTAGGATCAGGCCTCTCAGTTGCTCAACTCTGTGGGGGATGGTCTATGGAGTTGTGCTCCAGGAAGCATGTTTATCAGACTCTCATGTGAGAGGTATCCCTGTGGAGTTGTGCAGCACAGGAGCTCCGCTTTGGGGCATTTGTGATAAATACTACTCCTTCTTATACCTGTACCCATGGGTCTTGGATAGATATTTAGAATTTCCCTGGACTAGCTCCTACCCCAGGAGTATCTCAGCAACTCCTTCAGCCTTCTGTTTGTCTAGTTTCATTCCTAATCTGTAAAAATGTGAGTTGTTACTTTGACTTTGCAAGAAGTATAATTCTTAGAAAATAATTTTTACTCTACTCTTTGCTTTGTTAGCATTAATGTTGTTTGATATAAGTTCCTTGAAGGTAGGAAGTTTATGATTTATTTAGTACTCCATGCACATGGAAGTGAAATCTATTTTGATGACACTAGGAAAATGTTTAAGCATTATTTTTAATGAGTCAAGTCTTTGTAGAGTTAACATTACTGCCTAGAATTTAGGTACTTTTAGAAGCTGCTTCAATGTTCTTAGACCACTTGATTTTAGTAAATAATAGCTTAGGCATCCCCTTGAGAATTGAAGGATTTCTAGTGATTTTATAAGTGAGCTTAGTGTGTTGCAATAGAATAAAATTCTCCCAATTTGCACACTGGGACAATTTATTTCTTGAAAGGTACAAAATAGATCATTGAATCAGCAAACATATCACACCACTCTGAGTTGTTATCACCTTTGATTACATAGACTCAGTGTCTAAATTCGAACATATTTTAACTCCTCTTTTTGTACACAAGGAAACATTAAACCTGGAATATGTAAACAAAGCAAGTGGTGTAACCCTGATATTAGGAAACCTTAAACAGCAAGACATTGTCTGTTGTAAAAATAACTTACAGCAAAGAAGAAATGGCTCATTTTGCAAAAATTTAACTAAAAGAATAGACATAGATTTTTATCACATAATCAAGATTTTAATATAGATTTGGTTAAAAAACAAGAGCAGAGGGCAACTTTCAACCTAGAAGCCTATGCATCAATCAGGTGAGGCGTAAAATCTAGGCATTTAAAAACTTGGGTGGAAATACTTTCAATAGCAATTATCATTAATTCAGTCACAACCTTAAAGGAGTCTCTGCCTTTTTTCATTCTACATAAGTCTATAAAAGACTAGAGGCTTATTTCCACACAAACGTCCCATATCCTGAGACAGCTAACATAGAACAATCCATCCTGGAGTATTTTTATCCCATAATCTTTTTGCAACTATAACCTCAAATGAAGGGAATGACAATTTCCCTTTATTTTCTTTACTGGCATGCTCTGAGAATAAATAAATACATAGAACAAAAAACCAAGCTTGCACTTTGCAATATTTTATCCAAAGCATTCTTTTGTGATCTCTAATTTTCTTATACCTACCATATTAGTGGCTGCACTGAGTTTCAATCAGATGTATTTTGTGCTGAAAAAAACACTTTCTTTTCCAGAGTTAAAAAATATATATATATATAAATATTCACAAGCAAATATTTATTCATAGGTTTATTTATATTCTTGTTAGTCAATGTATATCTTTAAGAGTTAAGGCAAATAAATGATTGAATTATTTTCTCTTTTGGTACAAACTCATACTCTGCCCTTTCACAGGACTACATTTTCATGTGTTTTAGAAGAGTTGATTAAATGTTTTTTATTAGAAAAAAAAATGAGAATATAAAAGGCATTTTAAAGTGAAAAAGTTATATTTAATGACTTTATCATATAGGAGGGAAGTAAGGTTCAGTTATTAAGTTGGTTAGCAGAATAGTCTAAATCTTTTTGCTTCTTTGAAAATTGTGAAAACCCACAGGGCCATGGAAGGATGGGTTGTCATGTGGACACTGGCAGGGCTGGGTCCTCTGCAGAGGCCCGGGTTACTGGTATGTGTGTTTTTGTTCTATGGTAAACAGGTGGGCAGCAGTCAGAGGCCCAAAGAGGCATGGACCTGATGAAATTTGTCAGTCAGGGGTACTTGATTTTGAATTCCTCCCTAAACCAAAACACCACAGGACACGTGCTGGAACCACTTAAGTGTTGAAACTTATCTCACTTCATAAACTGAAAGTTGCTTTATATGTACACGAGTGATGGATTTCAGAACATACCTGCATTCAGCAGTTTGAGTGTTTGGACTGAGAATCAGGAACTGATTGGGGTTTGGTTGCCAGATCCACCAGAGCTTTGCTTTACAACTTGAGGAATGTCACCAAGTATCCTACTGGTCATTTTCTAAATCTGTTACATGGAAATATTAAACTTCACTTGTAATTTCATATCCAAAAAGCTAATAGAAACCTGTAAACTTTACAATGCAAAGTGTTTAGAAAGCTTTAGTGGAAAGGCAATTTCAAAACACCAAATAGAATTAGTAAAACCTTGTATATTCTTAAGTTTTAGAAATGTTTTCTAAGCATTTCGTATCTTTAATCCGATTTTTTTTTTTTTTTTTTTTACTACTTTGCCTCCGATTCTCATATATGAGTTTTAATACTTTTAAAATATGGACTGGTATTCACATATAGGCCTAAAAAATGAATATTTGGGTTGCTTATGATAGAAAAACTTTCTTTAAAAGAAGTTTTTGAAAACAAATAGCCAATCGAATTAAATGTTTTCAGAGTGATTTCTGGTCTTAAGTAAGGTCTTACTGTAACATTTTTGAGCTGCGGCTTAGGAGAGTGGGGAAAAAAGGCACTGGATTGAGCAGGAGGTCACCTGAGTTCTGTTCATGCTCCATTACCACAAGGAAGAGTTGGGCCATGTTACCTGTGGGTCTCTTTCACCCTCACAGTGCTATCACACCTGGAATGGCAGGGCTAGCGTCTGCAGAGCTGCCTTCTTCAAAGGCCTATTGACACATCACCCACTAGGGACACCCATTTTTATCTGAGTGAGGTGATACAAATTCATTCAAATAAAGGTTACCAAATGTGATTCACAAATGAGGGGTAGTTCTTTTGATACTGTGGACATTTCATCTGCATTGGCACAAACATCCTAATTATTGTACACTAGGATATTAGAGTCCAAATAGAGAAGGCAAAATTACTGACTTCTGTCTCAAAGTGCATCAAAAGTTTACAAACGTGGTTCCTAACATGCATTGATATGCTTTGATTCACTATCTGTTGGATATTTTTAAAGACTTGAAAGTGAAAACAGTATTTTTCACAACTAGATGTTTCAAATGAAGAACTTATGCAGCTGGGAAGAAAATGGATTTTAGAATCAGATGAACCCGAGTTCAAATCCTAATTCAATTATGTACGACCTTGGACAGTTATTCAAGTTCTCTGAGGCCCAATGTACTCATCTGTAAAACGAGGACAAGATTACCTTATACTTTGGAAAACTGCACAAATTAGAAATAATACAGGCAAATCACCTGGCACATCATAGGTACTCAATGACAGCTAAAAGCAACATTCTAAGAATAAAATGTGGTTTTCTTCTAATGTCTTACTAGTATGCTAGGAATACTCAGCAAAACTTAAAGGGATAGCTGTGACTGCCATCAGCTGTCTCACTCTGAAAGCCCAGCTTTGGTGTTTATTTGATGGATGAATAAATGTCAGTGAAAATAAACATTCAGGCTAAGCAGTTATAATAACAGTACATTCAGTTGACACAGTTCACTGTGTATCTAAAAGAAACATGATATTAGAGACCTCTTCAATATTCAGCTCATCAAAAGAATTATATTAATTAGTAAATCTACCCATTTTTATTACCAGCTGCACATCAGAGCTATGTACATTAAGCAGTATTTAATTTTATTAGGTTTACTACTTTAAAAAGTTCTTATTGACCTAGATTTTTATCAGGGATATGCTTTCTGTTAGCTTACACATGATTGGTCACATCCATATCATTACTAGACATTTATTCTCGTCCCTTTTAGCTATTTATATGCTAACACTTTACTTATATTAGTAAATTTTCAACATGTGTGTTTTGACACTCCCAGCACAGGCAATCCAGATCTGATGTTTTACAGAGATGCACGGAACGAGAAAATACGTGTCTAAGACTATATAAAATAAGTCGAAACTTGACAGTCAGAAGAAACAAGAATATAAATAAATGTTGGTCTTTTCCATTATAGATAAATTAAAATACGTCATTAATAAAATACGTACACTTTGCAATATGAACTTAGACCTGAAACAAAGTAAGTTGAGGTAAGGGGTATCAAAATGGAAAGATATAATACAATGAGACCAACAATGCCTCATCTAAATGATTGAAGGTATGCTTAATAAATATAGTGTATTTTTAAAGAGTTACTGATTTTATGTAACCTTAATCTGCTAAATGCATAAGATTAAATTTTCATTTGTTTGGGATTATCTAAAAAGGAATATGAGTCATTGAAAAGCTGGAAGCCCCTTTGGAATAAGAATCCTGTTAAACACGTAAAAAATAGTTTCATGAGATTCCTTAGACTAAGAATATCAAGAAGGCACTAATCATTTCAATTATCATCTTCACCTTATATTCTTTTTAACAGAAGAGGTCAATGAACAGTTCTTCATTAAATACTGACATCAAAACATAACACATAACACAAGTTGTGGAGAATGGCAGGTAAAAGTAGTGACACCAGGAAGGAAAACACTTGATTTTACTATCAGCAACAAAGACATGTAGGTCGTAACGCCTTTCCAGCATGGCGGTATAACATAGTCTATATATATCTAGACAATAGATTATTAAAAGCCTCAGCAGTTTTCCCACTTCCAGTAGCAATCTGGTTTTAAAAGCCCACTGTTTTCATAGCTGAATAATATTGTCTCTACAATCATCTTTTATTTCCTCCCTGTCATTTCCAACCAATCTCTCAAATCGTTATTGTTGGGTTTTGGGTATTCTTTCTATTATTTTTATGGTCAAATTTTCTGATGTCTCAATGATTTTATCTCTATAGTGCTTCCTTACGGTTTTTTGTAACAATTTCTGAGGACTCTACTGAAATAAAATATAGTTCTTTCTAATGTGTCTACTTTTAAATAAATTTGTCTCCTTCATTAATAGCGGATAAAGAGATACCATAATGTCAATGGTAAAAACAATGGTTTAGTTCTCCAAGAAGACTGTAAAATAATTTCAAGATCAAAAATCCTAGAAATCAGGTTTTCAAGCCTTTTTTATTGGAAAACTTAAATTATTACCTTTTTAAAAAAGGGAGTAGCCAATATCCATTTATGAATTTTTTCAAACAAATAATAATAAAGGATAGCAAACTAGGATAAGAAAACACATTAGAAGACAGCTTTCTACTTCATACAACTTCTAGTTACCTTTTCCTATCCATTCACCTATTTCTGGTCAGCAGAAAGAACAAAAAATCCATGTATTTCTGCCTTTATTTTTGGGTTTTCCAAATGAGCTTCATTTACCTGAACACAAACAAGAGCTAGGGGAAACAGCTTTTATATTGGCATAGACCAAGTACATGTCTCATGAACCAGGAAATCCTGCCTTCTATGGCTTCTTTTGTAGTTTCGAGTCCAATGGTTATAGAACCAACTGAAAGTCGAACAAAATTCAAAATGACACAGGTTGACAACAAATAACGGAAACACATGGAATCCTCTTGGCTGTTATTTTTTCTAAGAGACAAATCCCTAGCATTCTGTAAATAAAATTATAAATACTAAAGAAATGATGAGAATTTCACAATGGGGAAAGGATCATTTCTTATCATAATAAATATTTTGGTATAAATTTTAAAAAAAACGTATAAAAGTTTAGTACCTTTGGGTACTTTTTTCTAATAAAACCATACCTGCTTCAGAACTTGTTTGATTATAGCTGCTAACAATGCTGTTTGGTATCACTGGAGTGGAGGACGTTGAAATTCTTGACTGAGGTGGATTGGGATGTAATGAATTTCCTAAGGCCATGCCCGACTGACTGAGCATCCCACAGTTCCCGCTAGCCTGAATCTGATTTATTAAACCTGCAAGATGGTGGTTTGGGACTGGACTGTTACTGTGAACAAAGTTAGTGTTTGCATTGTGGCAGTGCACAGCTTCCCCTCTTAAAGGTACGTCCTGCGTCAGTGGATTCTGAAGACCACTGGAGTTCACACTGGGGTCTGTAAAATGCAGCTGGTTAGCAGAGCAAGGCAAAGCAGTATTTGAGCGCCCACAACCCGGGCTACTATTGCTACTCAAGTGAGAGCTTTGACAACTCATAGACTGTAGTAACTGAGACATTGAACTGATGGGAAACGACCCCTGACCCTGCTTCCTTAGCAAGTCGGGTCCAGGTTTAGGAACTGCAGAACTATCCATTTGAGACTGTCTGAGCAAACTCAACACTGTGGTAGGTGGCTGTTTTCTTTTCCGCAGTGAGTCTTTTTGCTGAGACATCAGCTTATCTCTTAGTGCTGCTCGACCACTTTGCCCTTCACCTGTTGGGAGAAGCATGTTGGCAGCAGGAGGGAACATGGTGTTTAAAGTGCTATGTCCTTCAGTGTTGCCACTGCCAGCAACAGCTCCAGAATTGCTACTGCTGCTACTGTTGTTACCAGCAAGTTTGTTTTGATTTGCTAGCTGTGCTTTGGCTGCTGCTGAGAGTAAACTACTTGCTGGAAAGGAGGCAGCATTGTGCTGGTTCAAGATCTGATTTAAAGGCATTCCCAGCAAACCAGGCTGACTCTTTACAGAACCGCTTCCGGCAGATGCACTAGGAAAAGCTGCACTGCTTGGGGTATTTAGTACATTACTCATTCCAGCAATTAATGGGTTAGGGATATCCTTGTACTGATGATGTCCATCGGACTTGGTAGAAGGGCTTGATGGCATTGATGGCCTTGGGGACCCTATTGTTGACCTTGGTGACCTGGGTGGAACCTTAATACCACTACAAGTGGCCTGGGGTCCTAGAGGTGGCATCATGAAATTTCCGTGATCTGATGATGTGGAAGATGAGCGTGATCTTTGGGGCGACGCCTCAATCCTTCCAATTCCAGTCCCCATCATGTGCACTGGGGATGTCACTGGAGAAGGGGACAGGGAGGTTGAAGCTGAATGCTGAACTCTTTGTACATGACTCCCATGATTCATGTGGCCAGGTTTTACGGTTGGCAAAGGGAGATTACTTGGCAAAGGAACGACAGCAGGAGGCATGCTTACATTCATCACAGGTACCTGAGAGTGGACATTTGAATGGAAACTAGTTGGATTAATGATAACAGGGTTCTGATTCACCGGTTTACTAGGAATAGGGTCAAGAATGCCAAGTGGATCTTTCTCAGATGTTAATGGCTTTTTCTGAAGAGCACAAGAAGGTGGAGGAGGGGGAGGTGGGCCTTGGGGTGGTTTGTGATGGAACATTGCTCGTGGTATTTCCATATTAGTTGAAAAACTACACATTGGTTTTTTCATTACTGGACTCTTTGTAGTCAAGGTTGGGGAAAGAGGTATATTAGTCCTTCCAGCCATTGCACAGGATGACTGTACAGGAGAACCGTGTAGCATTACTGAAGGTGGAGAAAGAGGAGTCCTATTCAGGTGAATAGGACTAGAATTGGGAGCTCCATGAAAACCAGGATTATTTCTTGTGAAAACATCAGGGCTTCCAAGTGGGTCAGTCCTTGGAGAGATTGAGCCATCTCCATATATCTGGGAACCTGACGACGCTGGGCTGGGCAGGCCTCCATGGCTGCCACGGAATGGAGATTTCTGTCCGTGTTCACTGCTGCCCAATCTCTGCCGGGGGTAGACAGGGTGGAGTTCTTGTTGCTGGCTTCCAGGCAGTTCTTGTACATATAGCCTTCCCATGGCATTTGATGATCCAATCATTAATTTGAAAGGATTCTTACATTCAGGCATTACAGAATTTGTAATTCCTTCATGAGACTTATTTCTTACAGATCTTGGAGTTGCTGCCCGTGAAGGTACTACTGGAGTTGCATCTGATGTGAAAGAGAGAAAAAAAAATCTGTTAGTAGTCTCAATTCTTTTGTGTTAGGATGGAGGGAGGGAAGGAAATGAGGAAGGGAGGGCATCTGAAAAAAGAAATCTGCAAACAGAAGCTGTGACTCTTTGCAATTAAAACAAAGTTCTGTACTCTACAATAAATTTTGATTGTAAAAAATGCACATTATTCTCCCTTAGTTGACCAAAGGTTCTCAATAACTGTTCATTATGTTTGTTTACCTCATGTCTGTTGAGAAAGGATGTGGATCTGAATCCGTACATACTGACATTAGCCATTCTAATAATATTTATAATATGCAACATCAAGAATGACAGCCCAGATGGAAATGATGATGGTATTATTTTTTGGATTTGTATTTTTTAAGAACACAGTTACAGTAGAAAATGGTAATCTGTGTGGCATAATATTTTCTTGAGTGATTTAAATGAATTGCCACTTTCACCAGAAAATTTGTTGCCCGATAAAGGTTTCTATAACCTTTCTAAAACCTCCTCGGGACAGCTACAAAAACTCTTCCTCATCCCAACATTTTCACTGTGAGAGTAACAGAGTCTTAATTTTTGTGAATTAAGTAAATAAGATTCTGAATCTTTTACAAAGGGAGTGATAACAACAGTAAATACAGTGAAGTTAAACAATCATGCTAAACTTCATATCAAGTTTGTAATACATTAACACTTCAAATTCTTTGCCATTAATTAGTCATTGTTGTAAAACCAGCCTCAGTCAACCAAATTAGGTAAAAGACTGCAATTCTTTTATTAGGATAGAATTCTTATGCAAAATTTAATCAGAGTGCAAAAATCTTCAGTACTGGGCTCCAATTGAGTATTCTCTTTTTACAGAGTGCATTGCTCCCTCACTGGCTTTTTGGAATCCCTTCAGTTCTTTCAGAGATCAGACAGAATACAGGCAACAAAAGCAACCTGGTTCATCATACAGAATTTTCATTTGATCATGTCAGAATTCTAGGTTTAAGGTTTTTTAGCCCCTAAGGAAGTTTAACTATTTTATAAGGTTGTGACTTCTAAAACAGGGATGGCAAATAAAATTAGTTTCATATACCAGTTCCCATCAACTGGTGGTGGCTGCTTAGAGAGCTATGTTGAAAAGGGTGCTGAGCTCGAGCTGGACTCCATGAGAAAATGCCAATGAGTCTATTAGAAGCACAGGAGATGAGAGTGGTACTATTCATACTATACATTGGCCATCCCAATTCTTAGACTTACAGCATATCAGCAAGTATACTTGGATTCATTTGCAATCAGAGGTATATTTACTTAAATGGGTAATTACACATTTAAGATAAATAAACTTCTCCTACCTGCTGAGTAGTATACAGGTCAAATCATAACACAACAATTTCTAAGTCAGTGGTTCTCAACCTGGGATAAACAGAAGTCTTGGTAGGGTACAATCAAAAAGTAAGAGAATGTAGTGAACGTATATTTTTCTTGGGAAATGTGGGCTTTCTGTTTCTGGCATGGTAGAGACTCTTTGATAGAGTGATTTCTGTACATAATACAGTATATGAAAAGTTGAGAACCAATCATAAAAGAAAATTGCAGCAGATAAACTCAACTGAATTCATTTTCTTGTTAAAGAAAGATTTTTAAAGTTTGTAATCAAGGAAATAATATATGAAAAATATTTGGGGCACTGAGCTTGGCATATAGTGAGAACACAGTTGTCTGTATTAACATCACTAACATTATTACAGGATTGACTGCGTCCTCTTGAGTAATAAAACCACCACCAAGTTGTGTCTTTTCTTGTTCATTTATATAGCTATCTACAATTCAATGATTAAAAATATAGACATTGGCATTTTTACATTCAACAGAATTTAGAAAGTAGCTGTCGTTTAGAAAGGATTTCTTCCATACTGGGGAAAAATAGTTACCATCTTTAAAATAAAAGGAATACCAAACAGATAAACAAACAGAAGTCATACTGCTCTTATGTTGCAGTTAGGAACTAACGTATTATAAGAGTTGGCAAATGTAAATGCTAGGTACTCATCAAGTGCTTTTGTGTATATTAAATAGACCTTTCGAAAGAGGTGTTGTATGTTTATGCATGTAAAATAAAGAGAGGTGAAAACTATTACATGAGTCTTCTTAATCTTTATTTAAATCCCAACCTTTTAATATAATTTAAAATTAGAAAATTGAAATAAATGCTATGTCTGAAGTTGGTAAAAGAGTAGAAATTAATCCAATAAAGTATATCATTTTAAAAGGGGATGGAGATATACCTCTTATACCTATACTAGTTAAATATTTACCTTTAATTTCAATAATGAAACTTGTATGTATAGAGTAGGACAAAGGACCTAGACCAAGATTCTGCTCCAATCATTAAAAAGGAAACAAGGCAGACTCTGTAGACAGAGCTGAAATGGTTTGATATGATGTGAAGTGAGAATGGCAGCAGATATGAGCATGTGCAAACACATGTGTAAGGTTAAGATGCAAAAATGAAAACATATTTACATCAAGGTGGCAGGATAATGATAAATTTTAAATAATTTATTACTGTTAAATGTCTTTAAGTTGTTGCAATATCTTTTAATTTCAAAAACATAGCTCATTAAAGAAAAAGAAAAATTCACTAAAATATATTTTTTTCTTACATACCTTAGTGGAGCAATTTTTGCTGATCATTCCTGTTAAAGTTTAAAGGTTAGAGGGTTATTGGAGAGGAGCTCTCTGCTAATAACTGCCAAATTTGTCTTTCTCTACCCTCTTCACATGAGTTCTAAGTGTGACTCTTTAATGACTTGCTTGGTGTCACAACTGCTTCTCTTTGTATCTAGAGCTATCAATAATTTGGCCTCAATTTACCTATGCAGGTTTAATTTTCCACTCAAGTCACATTAGTTTCCACATCATTCCTTAATTATGCTATACTCATTCTAGACAAGAATTTTCTTATTTCCCTTATGTGTCTAAATCCTACCATTTTCCAGGGCTGGTTCAAATCCGAGTTCTACCATAAAGCTTTCTCTGATCACTACAGGTTATATTCCTCATACCTATTTTTCAGAACTCTGTAGAACAATGCTACTTATCTTTCATAAACAAATGCTTTGGTGTTCAGCTGTGTTTTATCCAGAATTATTCAATTGTTAAGTTAATTGTAATATTTTGGAGAGTTCATATTCTAGCCCTTACAAAAAGAAGTTCCTCAGCCTCAAAGTATAATTCCACAAATTACATATAAATCATAACGGGAAAATGTACCTCAATAATGGACATAACTTTAACTGAGCAATCAAACTTAATGTCATCAATACGGGATAAACTGCCATTACGTGCTTCCTAATTAGGACATAACATCACCTATGCAGTATTCCTATCAAACTATGTTTAACCTGAATATAAATATGAGGAAGCAATCAGGCAAATCCAAATTGAGGAACATCTATAAAACTGGCCTAGACTCTTCAAAAGTATCAACACCATGAAAGATTTAAAAAGACTGGGGAATTGATGTAGATTAAAGAAAAGTAATGTCTCTTTGCAGTTGCACAATCTTTGCACCCTGGATTTTTAAAAAGATTGGATTGAAAAAACTGTAAGAATATTATTAGGACAACTGGAGAAATCTGAATTTAGACTGCATATGAGATAATACTATCATAGCAGTTTTAAATTTTCTGAATGTGATAATTAGACTATGGTTTATATAAGAGAACATCCATGTGTGTTGAAATACTTAGGGGTGAATTGTCACAATATCTGCAACTCCTGAAACAAAACGTTAACTGGTAAATCTAGGGTACTTGAACTGTTCATGTAATTTTTCTGCAGCTTTGAAATTTTTAAAAAGTTCGTGTGTGCATACAAGCGTGTGTGCATGTATGTGTTGGATGGAGGTATAAAAAATTCCTGGCAAGGTGATTTGTTAGTAGGTGTTCAATATGTAGCTATTAAATGACTGAAAGAATAACACTGCCAATTCTTGATAACATTGCTAGTTGCATTTAAGCACTTGACACTACACATTCCAATACAGCCCTAGGAAAAAGGCTACATTTGTTTCCTAAAAACCAATGGCACTTTCTCTTTTGTTAGCTCAGCTCTATGTACCTCCATAGCATTTGTATGTGCTAATCAGTGTTTATTTTCCTCATTTAACTAAATGATTTGGATAGGAAACTTTGGGTGACAACTTCATGGGAATTTTTCAGAACTAATTTGTTATTTGCAATAAAATGATAAAACGTACATAATTTTAAATGCGTTGTGCATGTTTGAAAAGTGGACTCAGAAAATGCTTGGCAAAGTGATTTCTAGTGACTCCTCCAGGAGAGGAGTGGGGGAGGAAAAATTCCTAAAACCTTCACCATATTACATACTTGTTCCTCCTCCGGGACTGGGGAGCACCAGAGAAGGATGTGGGGCTTCCATGCTTTTATGAAGTGTGGCCACTGCAATGATTTTTCTTTTATGTATGCATAGCTTTGTGACATCTTCATCTGCTTTAACATCTTCTGCAGTTCTCTGTTTCACAGCAGCTCCAGGATCAAAATTAAATACCTGGAAAAAGCACAGCCTTTGTTTAAAATATGTCTGTAAAAATATTAAGTAAAAAGATCCCCTTGTTAAAAAAAAAGTTTTGCATAGATTAACCCATAAATCTGAATAAAACTTTCTCAAGTTTTTAAATTTAAGAAAAGCAACTTTATATATAATGGAATAAATACTTCTGCTGAACTCATGGTTTTTAGTGGCAGGGTAAATAATGAAAACTATCCTAATTCTAAGATAGCTAAGATAAATATATGGAAAGGAATAGTATCTGATAATGTTCCCAATTTTAGATACTTCCTGATGTTATAACAGTACAAAAACAGATGAAGTACGGTTAAGAAACCCTAAAATCTGACATTGCTATATGCTAACTTTTTCTTTGGCTTTACTTTATTGCTATATTAATATGACCTTTTCACTGATTTAAAAAATCTACTACTCTATTTTAAAAAATATTTATTGTGTATATACTTATAAGCTGTTTCAAGTGCTTTTTTGTGAATGAGGTGACACAAATAAAAAAGAAAAAGTTGTCTATTAATCTTTAGTTCTGTGATTGGGACTATTATAGATATCCAGAAAACAATGACATGTTTCTATAGTAAATATTTTATCATTTAAAATGATTTTACTTTTTACCTTGCAAAGGAGTAAAACAGTTTCACTTTTGGCTATGAGGGTTCAGCTTTGTAATTTAAGAAATATTTGTGGCAGATTTATCAACACCAGTGCTAAAAATAACATTGCAGACTGAGCAGGAGGGAAAAAAATACTGCACTATTAAATAGTAAGCATGCGTATAGCTCTAATAAAACGGTGCAAAAGAGGTTTTGATGAAATATTTAATATGAATATAGGTTTGTCACCTTTGAAAATGACTCTTGGACTTGAACTATTTTCCACAATCTTTAAGCATTCCAAAATGCATGCAAAAGATATATAATTTAAGACTTTAAAATATATAAATGATTGGAGAAGTAATATAAAAATGAAATGCCAAATGAGAAAAGCAAATATATGAAACACCTAAAAAATGAAAAATTGCTGATTACATCTATTGCAAAATGGTTACCTTGGGAAGAATAAGAGGACATTCCAAGCCACACTTGCATGTTCCGTCAGTAAGCAGGTATGTTTTAACCTGCTCCAAGCAAGATAACAAAGACCCACTGGGACTGTGAAAATAGTTTAAAAAAACATCAGGAAATAATTCTGACTGCACATATTATATGAAAAACGGCATAATTTATAGTCTTACTGTCCTTCACAGGGTTTTCTCCTGTGAAACATTTTCCTACTAAGGAAAAGCATTTTCTTTGTCAGTATTATGTTAGCTACTAAATTATAGCCTTTAACACTATCACTCTTTCTTCTGAACCAAAATATTTCTCAGAAAAATACAGATCTTCATAGAAAAATAAATAAAAGTATTTTGACAACCAAGAGTGGACTAAGGATGGGAAAAATGCTATTCTTAAGAAAGAGCAGGTAAGAAAGGAACAAGAAAACTACAGGAAAGTAATCATTATCATTTTAAACTAGAAGATCTACTTCTAAAGCTGTGTGAGGAAAACCTGAAATTTAGGAACACGTTGGAGGTCAAACCAGAAAGTCACTAAATTTACAAAAATTCGAGCTAACAAGTTCTTCCCGTTAATCTTGGAGTCTAGAACCAAGCTGTCCCTGTGTAAAAACAGGCTTCACTTTTTCCTCCCTCATTCATTTGTTTCTTTGAAGATAGATCAGTGTGGCCCAGCTCAAATTCTACTGAAGATCCAAGCTGTACTTATAAGGATGGGGAACTCTCGAGGAGATAAGGTTTTAGGTGGCAGAAAGGTGCCTTGCAGGCCTTGTGGCTGGTGATTGGGTAGTGCTCTCAACATTACTACTCTTTGGGTCACAGAAGTTAGTATGATATGTGAATACTGATCAAATTTAAGTCTACAAATTAGGTACTAATTCTGATGACAGGATAAGTCTCTAATGTTTATTTACAATGAGGATTAGTTTAAAATGGGCAATTTGCATTTTAGGACTTCTATCATTAATGTACTGATTTTACAGCTTGCATGCATATTATGTCTTGAAAATTATTATAAACTTTTTATTCAAGAATATCTTTTATTTATGACTATTTACCAAAACTTTCACTTAAGCCATCTGATAAAGTTTATCCAGAAACGATACTCTCCACTTCATAAACAAAGCTTTACATTACCAGGGGTAGACTATTCTGCTTCTACAAAAACACAGGTAGTAGTTTGGTGTCTATAAATAAACCAGCTTTAAAATGCAATTCATATTTTATTTATGGACAATCATATAAGTGACTTACGCATGTAGAAAATAACAATTAAAATCCTCAACTTTGTTAACTCTTTCATTTATTTGGGCTAACAATTTTTTTCAGATGATATGCAAAGAATAATAATTCCCATATTACAGACTGGAGTTCCACCCTAGCGGTAGGGGCAGCAAGATGTTTTTGGAGGTCTGGTAATTTTGATAAAACAAAATCACTAGTTATGTGAAGAATTCATGAATTTTATGAAAAGAAACTGCCTAACGTGTTACAGTTAAAAAAAGTGTATGAGTGAATCCTAGAAGCAGTTAATTGTAAAATTAAACTTGAAGACAAGAATTCCTGAATTCTATCAGAGTACTCTACTCTAGACACTTTAAAAACACTTCCTCTCAATCAGTCAGTTGGGTTCTTTCCTTTAGTTGCAGCTCTTTAATTAACTTTTGGGAGTAATAATTAACATAAAAATAGTTACAAGTCTTACGGCATAGATAAAGCTTAGAAGATTGGAAGCAGGTGGGAAATTTAATGTGCAGCCTCAATGCCACCCTGAGGCAGGAGCAGCTGGAGACTAACCTAAAAATTATAAGCAAACTGCACATTGCAAAGGAAGCTGTAGAAGGAGGGCTAGCCTCTTATACATGTTCAAGTAGTAGTTTAACCAGTTATATACAAACAAATCAAACCCATGCTGGCTGAATTTATTTGAAGGTGTCTTACCTTATCTGGCAAAGTTAGTTTCCAAAATAATCCTTAGTGTACAGATTTGGATTGGGAGAATTCAAACTAACTCATACTAACAGATAGTAAAGTCTACTCACACTTGGAAAAGTCATGAGCAAGATAATTGACAGATTCCCAGACTTAATTTGCTTTAACCTAACTCTCAGCAACCTGAAAAGCTGATTTATCTTTCATAGGGATAAAGATGAAGTAAAACAAAAACAAAACAAACAAAATCCCCCAAAAACTAAATTATCAAGATTTTTGGAGTTATTTGCTCTAAGCTGAATATATTTGCTCCTTACAGACTAGAAAAACCATAAATATGAACATAACACCGATATCTTGCTATATTATTGATACATTGATAACAAAGTATTTCTGGCAGTTTGTTAACAGCATTGGCAATAGAAACACTTTGAGAAAGTTATTCCGTGTGTCCTCGTCCATCTAAGCTACCATGGGGTGAGCTCCACATTCCCCGCTTTCTTGTCCCTTCACTTCAATTAATATAGAGCATATCTTGAATATTACAGAAACAAAAAACACGTGTGCAAAAGAATTTCAATTGGTCATTAAGTTTACCTCAAGAAATACCTTCTACAAGACAAACCAACCAACCAACCAACCAACCAACCCAGGACAGAATCTGAACTGACAGTAGAGTTGTTATAGTATGAAATCATTTGGGTTTATATAATGGAAAATTCCTCATTTATATAAATACATCTTTGCACAAATGAGAATTCCGTTGAAGCTGAGATACAAATAACCACAATGAAAGTAACAGCATTAATGTAATGATGCAATGTGATATCTTTTAAAAAGTTCTCTTTGTAATAGTTTTTCTTATTACATCACAAAGAAAGATTTATGGTATTCTAATCATATACTTACTGATAAACTACAAAGTAAGGAACTTAGGTGCCAATTATTTAATAATAAGACTAAAACTTCTTGCCAACAGTTCAGTTACTTCATTCAAGTTGTTCAACATAATAAAGGCTGTCAAAATTTAAAAGAGCAGGCATTTATATGTAATTTGTATGATTTTTACTTGTGAGATGACTTCATCATGACTTTTTCTTTTACTATTATATGCAGGGAATAGATTAAAAACTGCACAGAAAAAATAGGGAAATTATTTTTAGTTAATATTAGGCATTAAGAAACTAATAATTGAAACTGCCTATAGATAAAAACACTTAACCTTACATCAGAATAGCCAGCTGAAGCACTATGAAGGACACAATAATATTGTCAGGAGACATCGGGTCTGTTTTCAGTATTTTACATTCTCCTGTGAATATGGTAATGACGCTCATGTGTTTCTTTTAGAAATCTTCCTATTTTTCTTTATCCTTGTTAGAGAGATAAGCAGGATGACATTTTGTATAATCACAATGCATAAAAATCCTCTCTTGTAACCTAAGGCAATTTACATCGCAAAACAGTACAGAATAAAAACACTTAAATATTTCCAGCACGAAGATCATTTATTCAAATTGATTTCAGGTGCTGTCAGTTACAATATTTACACTCTCAGAGCAACAGACTGTACCTCCTTCATCTGGGGACCACAAACTTGGAGGTAGCGCAGGTAATAATAAGGGCTCACCTGACATAAAGCACTCCATTTTGATCCACACGACGCTGCCAACCCACAGGAACTTGTATAGCTGGAAGACCTCCATCCTTGTCCCCTCCGTCACACTCCTTGCCTCCATTCATTTTCTGTGTCTGCTTGGGACTCCCCAAAGATATCAGCAATAAGATGATATCCTTATATTACAGGGCATCATGGCCTTCAAAAATGGCCAACGCAGCACAGTTTTCCCCAGACTGTACAAAATGCATTGGGAAGCTTCGGCTCAGTTTGGAACCAAGTCCTTGAAATCTGCCATTGTAGAAAAAATCAGTTTCCCATTATAATCTACATTAAATAATCAATATTTAATTCCTAAGGATGGTCTACATGGGTAAAAACGAGTGCTTCTGACTAAGGAAAATCATATTCATCAATGCTGGTACCTGTCTGAAGTGGGGGAGGGAAGGAGTGTAAGTTTTTAGTTCAACATTTTGTCTTGAACCTTGATGTTCGACTAAAATAACCTCTACTGTTTAGAAACTGTTCTCATTTTTACAGTGTCAGTCAGTTAATATTTCCAGGTACTACCCGCCTTTATAGGCCACATTCTTTAAACTTTCTCTTCATCTTCCAATCTGAATCCAAGATGTTGCAGGTTGGTTCATCTGATGTTTTCATGTCTTCAAAATTCCAATAATGTAGCCTGAAACATATGTAAATATGTAAACACTACATTTAATAATGAAAAACTGAGAAGCTGCACACTGTTTTTCTTTTTTTTTTAACATCTTTATTGGAATATAACTGCTTTACAATGGTGTGTTAGTTTCTGCTGTATAACAAAGTGAATCAGCTATAAGTATACATATATCCCCACATCCCCTCCATCTTGCGTCTCCCTCCCACCCTCCCTATCCCACTCCTCTAGGAGGTCACAAAGCACCAAGCTGATCTCCCTGTGCGATGCGGCTGCTTCCTACTAGCTAGCTATTTTACATTTGGTAGTGTATATATGTCAATGCTACTCTCTCACTTCGTCCCAGCTTACCCTTCCCCCTCCCCGTGTCCTCAAGTCCATTCTCTATGTCTGCATCTTTATTCCTGTCCTGTCCCTAGGTTCATCAGAACCATTTTTGTTTGTTTGTTTTTAGATTCCATATATATGTGTTAGCATACAGTATTTGTTTTTCTCTTTCTGACTTACTTCACTCTGTATGACAGTCTCTAGGTCCATCCACCTCACTACAAATAGTTCAATTTTGTTTCTTTTTATGGCTGAGTAATATTCCATTGTATATATGTGCCACATCTTCTTTATCCATTCATCTGTCGATGGACACTTAAGTTGCTTCTATGTCTTGGTTACTGTAAATAGTGCTGCAGTGAACATTGTGGTACATGTCTCCTTTTGAATTACCGTTTTCTCAGGGTATATGCCCAGTAGTGGGATTGCTGGACCATATGGTAGTTCCATTTTTGGTTTTTTAAGGAACCTCCATACTGTTCTAAGCTGTACACTTTTAAAAATAGAATAAACTGGTAAGTGTACTAAACCACTTTGATGTCCTCTGCTGTCAAAATCACATGTCAAACTCAACGTGTTTTCTTCTTCCAACTTGATCCACTTACTCCAGTTAAAACAATTTGCTTGCTCTTGCAACTTTCTAATTACTAGAGATAGACCCATAATTATGGCATTACACATATACACACACAACCTCCTTCTAACTGACAATAAAAACATATTTACACACAACCTCCTTCTAACTGACAATAAAAACATATTTATCACCTCTTATGACCTGACAACTAGAAAGTTGTGTGTTAATCCAATCACATTTTTTTTTTTTTTTAATTTTTTTTTGGCCATGTGGCATGTAGGATCTTAGTTCCCCGACCAGGGATTGAACCCACATCCCCTGCATTGGGAGCAAGGAGTCTTAACCACTGGACTGCCAGGGAAGTTCCTCAAAAACTGTGTTAAATGACTTACGATTCATATCATAATATTAAAACTTTAAAAAATTTAAATAAGAATTAATATTTTAGATTGTTTTAAATATATGTGCATGTATAACTCAATCAACACATAGTGTAAGTATACACAAAACTACTCAATCTGCATTCTTAAAAGTCTACATATTTAAGTTGGCCCCAAATCTATTTCTAGATCTCTTCATTGGGAAAGCAAGAGAATGCTTTATAGTAAAAGGCATCATGATTCAGGCATACACCTTATTGCAGCCTTGGCTCTGAGGCAGATTAAAGGTGTTGTAATGAAGCAAATACTAATATAGCTGAAAGTCAGGAACCGTGGGGATGGGTGTGGGAAGCACTGGCAGGCAATAGGAAAACCAGCAAAAATTTATTGGGAAAAATGTGGGGTGTAAAGGATAGTGCCAAGTAGTACATTCTCAATGGTGACTCAAGGTGCTAATTTGCATTTCTGGGCCCACTCCACTGGGTCTATGCCTCTCAAAGAAATGACCTGCTTGCAGGCACAGCTTCCTATTTCTGTCTCCCATTCACCGACCCCTGCTGATCACATATGTGTTTTATTCATGTTTCATTTAACAGTTAATGAGTGGCTATTATGTACGAGGCACTATGCTATGTGCTGGATTACAAAGACGGTAAGACACCAGTTTATCCAAAGCCCCAGGAAATATTTGTGTTTGGCACTAAAGAGGTGCTGAGGGACTTCCCTGGTGGTCCAGTGGTTAAGACTCTGCACTTCCACTGCAGGGGGTGAGAGTTCGATCCCTGGTCAGGGAAGTAAGATCCTGCAGGTGGTGTGGCAAAAAAAAAAAAAAAAAAAAAGCTGCTGAGTGGGTAAGAACAGAAAGGAAAGAGGCAGGGAGTGGGACGAGAAAGGATGGAGAGAGCAAGGAAGGGACAGTTCCTGTCCTCAAGAAGTTTCCAGCCTAGTGGAGTTCCCGGTGCTAGTGAAAGATGTGACAGAGATAAGAATTTTGTGATCCTGGACTCCCAGTTTGGCCAAATAGCAACAGACCCCGATGAGAAAAACTTTTTTTTTTTACAGTCCTTTTTCATGCTCATTTTATTACCTTGCTTTTTACTAAAGAAATCTTTTCCGTGATCCGTGGTCTTTAGATTGGACCAGCTCTCATTTTCCTCACTTTCAAGTTTTCTGACCTTTTGACGCCTATTTCTTTCTTTTTTGTCTGCCTGCTCTTGCGTGTGACTCCAACTTCCCCAAGACTGACTGGCTCACTCCATTAAGTAATTTGTAGATCTGCCAGATAATAACATTGGATTCATTTCTGCCACATGTCTCCCTCATATTTCAATAATCAAAAATACAAATATCTGACGGCTGGGTTTTGCTTACCAGCAGTTCTCAAAGCATGGTCCTGCGACAAGCATCATTATTGTTACTAACATCTGGGAACATGTCAGAAATACAATTCACATGACTGACACCATACTTTCTAAATTAGAAACTCTGGGGGCAGTCTGTTTTTTAACAAGCCCTCTAGATGATTCTAATGCATGCTCAAGCTTGAGACCCACTGGCTTAGACTAATGCCCCTGCTTTCCCTCCCTGGACATGACCGGTTTTACATTTCTACACCATGCAGGCAGCCAGGCCGCTACTTCCTTTTGTTCCTGGGAGGGTCATCCTTTTTTGGGCTGATACTTCACCGTTCTAGAGGCAGCTCAGCTGTAAGGGCCTTAGGAACCCCTCATGCAGCTGAGGTCCAGTAACTATATAGTTATCATCTATCTATCTCTAAGTGGCATTGATTTCCTCAACATTCATTTTGTAAATTTGGAAAATTCAGAGATGTTTGAGATAAAAATTAAAATTGAACTGTAATCTCACTGTTGAATCATAACCACTGCAAACACGGGTGACTTTCTTTCAGTCATTGTTTTTGGAAATTTTTAAAAGCACACATTAAAAAAAAGAATTTAATCTAATAAACAATGAACCACTACTCCAAATTCACAATGTAAGCATTCTGTCACTTTTGCTTATTTTAAAAAATAAAACACTTTAAAAATATTACAGATGAAGTTAAATACTACCCCTCACCCCCATCCAATTTCTCTTTTTCATCCTATTTACCTCCCCTCTGGCTTAAAGGCAACTAACATCCTTATTTTGGTCTGTATCTTTCCAGGCTATGTTTTTTTTTTTAAAATAAATTTATTTATTTTATTTATTTATTTTTGGCTGCGTTGGGTCTTCGGTGCCGCGTGCGGGCTTTCTCTAGTTGCGGCGAGTGGGGGCTACTCTTCCTTGCGGTGCACGGGCTTCTCATTGCGGTGGCTTCTCTCGTTGCGGAGCACGGGCTCTAGGCATGCGGGCTTTAGCAGTTGCAGCATGCGAGCTCAGTAGCTGTGGCTCGCAGGCTCTAGAGCGCAGGTTCAGTAGTTGCGGCGCATGGGCTTAGCTGCTGCGTGGCATGTGGGATCTTCCCGGACCAGGGCTCGAACCCACGTCCCCTGCATTGACAGGCGGATTCTTAACAACTGCGCCACCAGGGAAGCCCGAGGCTATGTTTTTATGTTTATTCCTTATGTATATATGTAAACAATATTTGGTTTTGTTATATGTATTTTAAAGTTTTTACATAAATACTATTATACATATATATCATTCTGCAACTTGCTTTTTAAAATTCAACATTGCTTTGAGTGCTATCTCTGTTGAGATACATAGATCTATCTCTGTTGCAGATATATAGATCCAATTTGTTAATTTTAAACATTTGAATGGTATTCTAACATATGACTTTACAATTATTCATCTATTGGTATATCAATCATATTAATGTTGGGTTGTAGGGTCTGCACATTTAAACTTCAGAGGCACTGCCAAATTGCTCTCTAAAGTAGCTACACTAATTCCATTTTTTTCCTATGTATAATAGTGCCTTCTTTCCTTTAAATATTGAATTATTACCATTTTATACTTTATTTTCACCTTGAGCATTTTACTATGGCATTAAATATTTTTCCAAAATATGACTTTTAATTGCTTAGAATTTTCTTGGACAGAGGTTTATAATTTACTTACTTACTTCCTTTTTGTGGACATAGATTTTTCTCCTAAATTTTCACAATTACAAATAAATCTGAGGTAAATATCTCTGTATATAAATCTATGGCCATTTTGATAATTCACTTAGAAGTATTTGCTAAAATAGAATTGCATAATTTTAGGGCCTTTGATAAATTTCCTAAAGCGCCAAGAGGGTAGTTTTAGGAAAACATTTCAGGCCATGCTTCTCAAACTTTTGAAATCCATGCATGCCCTCTTTTGCTGAATATTAAAATCTATTCTATTTGCCTCTGAGATTCTGATAACTTTATCTTCTATGTAGACCAATCATTCAAGATTTAGTCAAGTTTTATTTTTATAGTTTTATGATGAAAACACCAGTTTCTCCTCTTTTCCAAATTTAACATAAAAACTACATACCCACAACATTTTCCCTTCACCCCTTCCCCAAAGATTTCATTATGACCCACCCTGTTTATATGGCTTGGTTCAAGCCCAGTAGACACAGGTTAAAACAGAAGAGATATTGTAATAGGAAAGGCACCTCCATCTCACTAATACTAAGGATCAGGGATAGATCTTATACTTAGAACATAATTTAAATTTATTTCACAAACATTTCTGGTAGCAATAACAAAATTCACAAAGGGGTGTGCGTGTGTGTGTGTGTGTGTGTGTGTGTATGCGTTCTGAGAATATCTGCCACCATTCTACCAACAATTTCATTTTCCAACCACCTTTCAATATGCAAATTAGTCTATGAGAGCTGACTTTTGGTGAATTGAATTTTAGTGACCTGATTCACTCCTTTGCATTGGCTTCATTCAGAATTCAAATTAGATGTCACCTCCTCAAGGAGACTACACTGTAAATCCTAGGTATTCTCTGAAACTTTGTTAATTCACTGATACCTCTTATTACCCGATTTTTTTCTTATCATTTTTTGTTTGTTTATTGCCTATCTCTCCCTACAGGAATGTAAACTCCTCACAGCAGGGACTTGTTTCTCTAGGTTCCTCCAATAGTCCCACTTCCTGGTGTAGTACCCCTGGCCTACAGGAGGTGCTTAAATACTTGATGAAGACTAGTTACAGGTTACTACAATGGCTACATTCTAGTTAGCCAATACAGTTTTATATTTTGATTTTTACCACGTAGGCCTGTAAAGTTTTAGCAACACAGGCGTCTAAAATGAAAGAACAGTTTTTAAAAGACGTCAATAGAAGCCGGTGACTATGCATGTTGACAAAAAATACAAAGGATTTTTTTTGCTCTAGATTTGCCCCTAATGATCTCAAAATCTCTGAGTAATAACTTCTGTGTAGCAAAAGTATGATAGGGCTTCTAAAAAAACCAATATGCTAACTTTATACTTTATTTGTAAAGTGCATTGGAGTTTTATTTAAATGGTTTATATACATACTTTAATTGGATTAATAATGGAACCACTAAAATAGATGAATGCAACCATATAAAAATGAAACTTGTATTTCAACAGGATGATAATTAATGCAATAGACCTTTTTTCTCTATCTGCTTTACTGACATTCTTGTCAACCTAAGAATAAATTCACTATCTTATGCAGTGATAAGTGTATATTTTAAAAGTTACACCCAAAACACCACGCAGACTAAATATCAGAGAATATGACATCATGAAAATAAGTAGGTAATCTTCATAAATCTTTCTGAATAACATCAAACATCATACATCCTTCTGAATAATGTCACACAAACTTGATTAATGGTAAAAATAATGAATTGATTTTTAAGTCATGTGATATTATGAGTAAATTCTATTAAAATGTTTATAATGACATCACGCATTAATCTTGTGCTCAGGGCCGTTACTTGGATACACAGTAGGAGAGAATGAATCCTGAATGAGCTATTGATTTACCAAGGTGAGACGATGTAAATTAGGTAAAACACCAATATTTAACGTTATATAAGTATAAATTCTCATTTGCACTTTTTACACAATGATTATAAACTTAACTCATGAAATATTCAAAGTTAAGAAGTCTCCTCCAGTAAATCAACTATATACTTCAATAAAAAAATTTAAAAAAATAAAAAAAAGAAGTCTCCTCCATTCTGACATTTGCAAGGGTGAATGCCTCATGTTCTCCAATTGAGAAAAAAGGCTCACATAAAACCTACCTCTATACTTAAATTCCAAAACAATATGTACACGCAACAACAGGTATAATTGGATTAAGAAATAACATAAGCATTAGCATTTTGAAGAGTAATGTCTGAGTGGCTACAACGTTATCATTTGATTGGGTAATGAATGGATATACTCATCATCTTTCCATCATTATTAAGTTAAATTATGCTTGTTAGGGTAACCCTGAATGACATTTCCCTTTTCAGTGATCTTTCATCCTCATGTCAATTATTTAAACAGTTCCTTAAAAGTACTTAGCCAGCCTTCCCATCCAACCTTTCCATCTGTTTCACCTTTCACCTATTTACTCAAGCTATGCATTTTTATTTATGAGCACACTTATCTTACAGTTATATCTTCTTTCATTTAAAAAAAAAAAACCTTCCAAAAATTAGCCTCATTTTAACTCTGGTTATTATTTTCATTTGGTTCTTATATTCACTGTGCAGCCACCTCTTCCAAAACACGCCTCTCAGATACATCTTTTGTAAGAGACCTAATGCCTCTGCCAGGCTCTACTTACTCACCCCAAAGTACCCCAGTACATTTACACCTGTTTTATACAGTTGTATCAGGATACCACAAGCACATCTTTCCTGCTCTGATCACTAAAACTCTCTAGTTTCAAACGTCCTTGCCCTTTCAGGGCAGAAGAGTGTAAACATTCAAAAACTGTGCATGAGGATCACATTCACGTGGAAGGTTACATTTTTTCACGAACTCTGAAGGTATAGGGATAGGCTCCTGAGAATGAGGCCAGTCCTCAGAGTCAAGGTAACAAGCATCCTGACCTATGCCCATCTATGGTCAGGAGGATTACTTACACAGGCCATTTCATGTTACCAATGTTCAGCAACTTACACATTCTCGGCCCATGGAAGCCTTTGGAGAACTAAGTGCTGAATGTAGTAGACTGCAATTGGCCACAAATATTTTGTAGTTCCTTCCGTCAGGAATTGGGATTTATTACTCTGTGGAGAGAGAAAAGTCCAGCTGGTCCAGCTGGTCCAGCTGAAGCCCCAGACATGTAACTGAGCCCAGCCAGCACCATGTGGAACAGGCATGAGCTGTCCCAGTTAAGCCCAGTCTAGACTTCCAACCCACAGAATCACGAGTATTATTTCAAATAGCCAAACACTATACTGGAAATGATCTAGAAGTCTAAAATAGGGTTTCATTTAAATTAAGTACAGTATTGAGATGCTATGTAGCTGTACATTGTAATAGCTTGTGACCTTGGAAAAGTTTTAAAAAATTTCTTTCCTTATAGGGGCTTCCCTGGTGGCGCAGTTGTTGAGAATCTGCCTGTCAATGCAGGGGACGTGGGTTCGAGCCCTGGTCTGGGAAGATCCCACATGCCGTGGAGCTACTAGGCCCTTGAGCCACAACTACTGAGCCTGCGCGTCTGGAGCCTGTGCTCCGCAACAAGAGAGGCCGCGACGGTGAGAGGCCCGCGCACCGCGATGAGGAGTGGCCCCCACTTGCCGCAACTGGAGAAAGCCCTTGCACAGAAACGAAGACCCAACACAGCCAAATAAATTTAAAAAAAACAAACATTTCTTTCCTTATAAAATGGAGATTTTATAGAACTGTTCTGTTCTGGGGATACAATAAGTTAAAAGTCTTAAACTAGTACCTAACACATAATAAATATCTAAGTTGTTATTATTTATACATAGGTATTAAAATCATGTTATTGAAAAGGTCCATGACATTGTCAGGTGAAAAAACACATGACAAAGTTGCATGTATAGTTATAAATCTTCATTTACAAAAATGCTACTATTTATGTAGATATAGGAATAGAATAGCACTATCTTCCCCGTGCTTGTCCCTGGATAGCAGGAACATGAGTGACTTTTATTTTCTTCATTGCTTTTCTATATTTTCAAAAAATTTTTTATAATAAAAATGTGTTGGATCTGTAATTAGGAAAACTATTATTTCCAAAAAAGTTAAATGTTATATCCATAGAACAGCTAATTAATGTTTCCCCAATACTTAAAAGCATTAGGGAAGATTTTTATCGGAAACAGTCACAAGCTTTGTGCCTAGTATTATGCTATTATTTCTCTTTCTGTTTTAGCTAAGTGGAGAGAAAGATAGGGAGAGTCAGGAAGAATACCACATTAACCTGACTGACCTAAATAGTAGAAAGAAAAATTAAGGCTATCCCTTTGATTGGTTCTAAAATGCCTCAGGCTGTCACCCTTACTTTTCTGCTTGCAATGTCATCTGCCATCCCCATGTTTTTCATTAAACCAACTTCTGTTTATCTCAGTTTACATGTCACTTCCTCAGAGAGGCCTTCCCTGGTTTCTCCAGTCATTATTTGGCTTTCCAGGTCTAAATTTAGTTCTCTTTATAACTTCCCCTTATAATATTCAGGAATTCACGTGCATTACTACACATAACTGAGCTTTTTCTTTGCCCTCACCATTCTACATGACTACAAAGAAAAAGCAATTGAGGCAGCTAACTTCAAGTTACAGCTTCCCTTGTGCCTTTAAAAATATAGAAGGAAAGTGAGGGTTTGTATGCACATGTAGAAAATGATTATGATGCATTTTACTTTCTTAAAAGCCAAAAAGTGAACAATCACAGCTCCCAAATACATATTCTTGGAAAAAAAATCAGAGAACTGTTTTAAAGTATAGTAACAGGTCACACCAGAACATTTATAAACTAATTAATAAACTCACTATAACTCTTAGGGAAAATTTATTTATGATATATTTCTGTATATTTGGCATCAACATAGTTGGCTATTTTTGCTTTTCTATGGTATAGTAAAATTTCTCATAAAGATTATTTATAAAAAATACTTGCTTACATTTACATAATCTTTTAAAGAGTGCATTAAGCAAGTTTAAGGGGTTATTTTCACATTTTATCTGTGAATTACTAGTATTTTGGCTACTCAAGGTAGCTCAATAGGTCAAATCATTGTTAAAAAAAGAATGTATATCAATTTTTTAAAATCAAAACTGTATAAGAATGAAACAATTGTGATTTTTGTCCATCTGGGGGTTGTACAACATATTGAAACAACTAATGTTTATGTACTCTTTTACTTAAAAAATGTTTTAGCATTCTTCAATTCACCTGGCAATGGATGCCAAATTCCTACCTGGAGTAATTAGTTCCACATAGAGGTAATGGTCCCCACCCACCCCCTGTAACACTGACAATCACGTTACTCAAAGTAAAAATAGGAAGATTCCTCAGCCATTGAAGAAACAAATACATGTCTCTTTATATGTATAAATATCTAGGAACACTTAAGTCTAATCAACATCTCCACCAAACATAATTAAATGTAAAGGATAACCATAGTCTAATTAATTATCTGATAAGGTTCTCAAGATGCAAGAGAAAGAAGACAGTCTCTGTGTAAATTCTAGAAGGGGGAGCCCAAAGCATACAATCTCTAAGTCCCATGATCTTTTACTGTGTTTATTTAGCTTACACATCAGGAAGGAAATGAGTAAGTAGTAATACCTGTAGATGTTTAGTGGTGGCATAAGAAAAGTGTCTCAAGGAGACTCCATCTAGCATTTGACTGCTCAGTGGAATGCTGATGGTGGCAGAGAAAATGTAGCAGCCAAAGAAAACTTATGCACAAAATGTTCAGGTTGGAGAGGAAGGTAGTTTCAATAGCACAAAACCAGGCATAGAATATTTTAGAGAACATGCTGAAGTAAAGTAAAACCTGTAGAAAATAAAGTCTGCAATTTAACAAATAGGTAAACAAAATATAAAACCAAGTTACAAACACGAGGGCTCTGGGCCAAATCCCACCTGTGGAAGTATCTGGCATGCGCACAGTTTGAGAATAATAATACAAGTGAATTAGTTGACAATATTTAAATCAAAAGACGTCACATGAAAATTTGCATTTCCTGCTTTACCTGAGAAACTGGACAATGTGGTAACACTAGGTCAGCATTCCTGCCTTGCAACAATTATCTGGAACGGAGCAGTGGCTGCTCCTTCAGAAAGGACTTGGCTCTCCAGTACACTGCAGGGTCTTCCTGCTTCATTCCCACCAGCCTGGCCTCTGTAGGCACTTGGGTTTCCAACCTTCTGGAATAGAAAGGATCTTGAGGTAAGGCTTGAAGGACAGACTGTAGATCTTGACAAGAGGTACAACTTATTTCTTTTAATGACCATTTAACCTAGACTTCATTGTTTCTTCACAAGGGTAGAGGATGAACTCTCTACTCTGTAGTGGATCTTCACGCATTGTTAGTATATGAAGGAATACCAGCCGGTAAGCCAGCTAAAACCACAAGCACACATAGTCAACCTTCTTAATGAAATTGATTTGACCCTGAGACTCTGGTGATCGTTGAATTAGAGGAGTCAGAGGGTACAAAGAATGCTCATCCAACTTTAATTCTCTATCTTTCCTTCTTTCTTAGCACCATTGTCAGCAATACCACATTATCATTGTTTCAGGAACTTAATGTTGGGATCAAAGAATTATGCAACCAAATTGTACATTATCATTATTGAGTTACAAAAAGACATCTTCCCCTGGACTTTTAAAACTGCTTCCTTTTAGCAAATAAGGAAAAAATTTATAAGGACTTTCAAAAGTATACTTGAGACCTTATTACCCCTTACTTAATTTTCTCCTAGCCATCAGGGAGACAAGGACAAGGTTGCTCCTCAGTGTGGGTAAAATAATCCTTGGTGCAGTTTAACTCATTTTGTTCTGTTTCCACAGGCATTGAACAACCCTCTAATTATCTGATGGATTTCATAGGGGCTTTGATATCATTAAGTTAGTGACTTAGATATCAGATACAGGTATTTCAATCAATGAAAACAAACAAACCAACAAACAGCTCACCGGGTTTATAAATTAAATTCTTGCAAATATCGAATCAACATTGTGAAAATGCCTATACTACCCAAAGCAATTTACAGATTCAATGCAATCCCTATCAAACTAACAATGGCATTTTTCACAGAACTAGAACAAAAAATTTCACAATTTGTATGGAAACACGAAAGACCCTGAATAGCCAAAACAATCTTGAGAAAGAAAAACGGAACTGGAGGAATCAGGCTACCTGATTTCAGACTATATTACAAAGCTACCGTAATCAAGACAGTATGGTACTGGCACAAAAACAGAAATATAGATCAATGGAACAGGATAGAAAGCCCAGAGATAAACCCACGCACATATGGTCAACTAATCTATGACAAAGGAGGCAAGGATATACAATGGAGAAAAGACAGTCTCTTCAATAAGTGGTGCTGGGAAAACTGGACAGCTACGTGTAAAAGAATGAAATTAGAACACTCCCTAACGCCATACACAAAAATAAACTCAAAATGGATTAAACACCTAAATGTAAGGCTAGACACTATAAAACTCTTAGAGGAAAACATAGGCAGAACACTCCATGACATAAATCACAGCAAGATCCTTTTTGACCCACCTCCTAGAGAAATGGAAAAAAACCCAAAAATAAACAAGTGGGACCTAATGAAACTTAAAAGCTTTTGCACAGCAAAGGGAACCATAAACAAGACGAAAAGACAACCCTCAGAATGGGAGAAAATATTTGCAAATGAAGCAACTGACAAAGGATTAATCTCCAAAATTTACAAGCAGCTCAATATCAAGAAAAGAAACAACCCAATCCAAAAATGGGCAGAAGACCTAAATATAGATTTCTCCAAAGAAGATACACAGATTGCCAACAAACACATGAAAGGATGTTCAACATCGCTAATCATTAGAGAAATGCAAATCAAAACTACAATGGGGTATCACTTCACACCAGTCAGAATGGCCATCATCAAAAAATCTACAAACAATAAATGCTGTAGAAGGTGTGGAGAAAAGGGAACCCTCTTGCACTGTTGGTGGGAATGTAAATTGATACAGCCACTATGGAGAACAGTATGGAGGTTCCTTAAAAAACTAAAATTAGAACTGCCATATGACCCAGCAAACCCACTACTGGGCATATACCCTGAGAAAACCATAATTCAAAAAGAGTCATGTACCACAATGTTCACTGCAGCACTATTTACAATAGCCAGGACATGAAAGCAACCTAAGTGTCCATTGACAGATGAATGGATAAAGAAGATGTGGCACATATATGCAGTGGAATATTACTCAGCCATAAAAAGAAACGAAATTGAGTTATTTGTAGTGAAGTGGATGGACCTAGAGACTGTCATACAGAGTGAAGTAAGTCAGAAAGAGAAAAACAAATATCGTATGCTAACACATATATATGGAATCTAAAAAAAAAAAAAAAGTTCTGAAGAACCTAGGGGCAGGACAGGAATAAAGACGCAGACATAGAGAATGGACTTGAGGACACGGGGAGAGGGAAGGGTAAGCTGGGATGAAGTGAGAGACTGGCAGGGACATATATACACTACCAAATGTAAAACAGATAGCTAGTGGGAAGCAGTTGCATAGCACAGGGAGATCAGCTTGGTGCTTTGTGATCACCTAGAGGGATGGGATAGGGAGGATGGGAGGGAGACGCAAGAGGGAGGAGATATGGGGATATACGTATATGTATAGCTGATTCACTTTGTTATAAAGCAGAAACTAACACACCATTGTAAAGCAATGATACTCCAATAAAGATGTTAAAATATATATATATATATATATATATATATATATATATATATATAGATGGTCTGTGTCAGACCCTAGAGGCCCATCACCCTTGAGAGGAATGGCGAAGTCAATTTTTTAAAATTGTTAGAGTAGGGATCACATCCTGGACCATAGTACTCCTCTATGTGCTCCTCTACCTTTGAGGTCTTTCCAGATATCTGGCCTACTTTTTCTTTTTCTTTTTGATTTTGGGCCAAAGCAGGACAGGAGACTGTGTAGGACAGGGTGTAGCAGCATGCTTGAGCAATGCTATTCCTCAGAAAGCAGCCAAGAGAGACAAAGAAACAACTAAGGGATGTGGGACCAAGGTTAAATAACTACGTTTCTATAATCCTGATAATACTAAAGGTACTCCTGGCATTATATTTAATGTTTTAAGTTTATTGGGAATCAACTACATGTGAAGCACTGTAACAGATACTCAGGGCCCAGACATAAAGAGAACATCGTCCCCCTAGCTCAAGGAGCTTACTGTCTGAGAGGTGGAGGGTAGGGAGTTGGGCAGTCAGGTAAACAGGTAATTAATTACAACACTGAGTGACACCAGCTGTGCTAGGGCTAAGTACGGGGCGCTAAATGAACACAAAGAAAGAGCTAGTCTAGTTTTCAGGGATCAGAGAAAGGGGGAAGCAGGATACATCTAAGGATGTGCAGAGGTTACACAGGCAAAGAAAGGTTAGTAGGAGACCTGAAACTTTACCTAATCCATGCACATGATCTTAGTTCCAAAAGATTAATATTGAAGATTCTATATTTATCTGGCAATAATAATCCCAATATGGTACTCATTTTTAGCTGGTAAGCAAGCATAAAGGTCTCATTTTGTTAGACCTGTTAACCTTGAGATGTGATAAGTGATGAGGCATTAACGAATATTTTCCACACGAAGATCTGGATGTCTGCCTGATGCCTTAAATAGAAAATGATGCCCTGACATCTAGATAAGCAAATATTGTTCTGTAGAAGAAATACTATGAAAGAATGATGATTCACTTCAGTTAAGAAAGTGATATTAGATGTGACCGCATTGGAAGCAGAAGGTAAAACAAACAAGATATGCATGAGGGAGCCTTCCTCTATTGATAAAGTAGTTCAGAACTGTTTGGAAGTATATCCTTTAATAAAAGTATATCTTAAAATAAAAGAAGTCCATAAGTGATGAAAATAAGATGACTGTTGTACTAAAGTTATTCTGGCCAAATGTGTAAATAATACTGGCTCACATCCTACCATCTTCTGGGACTTTATACATACACATATTAACTCACTTAGCCTTGTCACAGCCCTGTAAGTAAGTACTACTACTTTTTCTTTTCTAGAGTTGAGGAAACTGAGGCAAGAGAAATTAAATAATTTTACCTTCCCTTTTCCTGTCTGATAATTAATTTCCCTCTTTTCCTACTTTACTTTTCTTCTTAGTATTCATCACTATCTAACATACTGTATTTTACTAGTTATCCTATTATTGTCTGTCTCCTCTGATAAGAACATAAGCTCTGTGAACATATGGATGTATTACTCACCATAACAGACAAAAACCCTTGTTAATTAAAAAAACTTTTTAAAATTGAAGTATAGTTGATTTACAGTGTAGTGCCAATCTCTGCTGTACTGCAAAGTGACTCAGTTTTACACATATAGACATTCTTTTTAAATATTCTTTCCCATTATGGTTTATCCCAGACTAATTTGTGCTTTGGGCTCAATAGCTTCTTGAAGGCTGGCTTTGTATCGCAACTTTTTTTACTTCTCATAGCACAAAGTATAGAATCTTACACATGCTGGAGCCAAAAATATTTGTTGAGTGAATGACGAGTGTAATTAATCAGTAAGGATATACAGAGCCCTTGCCATGTATGGCACTGCACTTGTCACCATAAATGGGGAAGTACAAAATACCATCAGTGTTCTTAAAGAACTTAGGAATAGAAACAGGTAGACGCATGAGGAATACCTGGTGTACAATATAAAAAGTCCTCACATTTCATTACTTCCATTGTTCAATCATATAATGATGCCTAAAAATGCTTATTCACCACTTCTCTCAAGACATCCTAGTATTCTAATGCATTAATCTTTCTTGGAAATGCCACAACTGTTCACAACTCTATGCCTATGCACGTGTTTTTCCCTGGGCACAGAAAGATTTCCTCTCACTTTCTTAAAGCAACCTTCTGTCCTTTAACTAAATTCCAGGGTCAACTCCTCCATGAAGCCTCTTCCAGTCTCCTGCTTAGAGTTACTATCTCATTCTACAGTATTGCTTACATGCATGTAACAGCCCTTACCATATTCTGTTTTATATACTTACATGATCAGGTATTGGGTATGAAAACAGTGTGCTTTGAGTTGAATTATTTGTTTTTCTCACCTAGAGAACTTTTGTTTACTCCCCTAAAATATAATCACAAATAGAAAAGTTCTTAATGATATGTTAAAACCAATCAGTGATACACAAGGCGGTTAATTGTAGGTGTGTATTTATTTAACCAAAATCAAATGAAGGCTGAATAGAATCTACTTTTCTTATTTTATTTTCAGCTCAACTTTTGGATTCAGAGACTATTTCCAGTGCCTAAAAGAGTATCTGGCACACAGAAAATTACTTGTTGAATAAATAAATGAATGCCTGTATACAAACCATGGCATTACATGCTAAATGGCATGGCATAAACTAAATGTACTATAGGAACTCAGAGATGAGATAACACATAATAGAAAGAACAGTGAACTAACAGGAAGTTTGGTATCTACAATTTTCTAGCTTATAACTTTGAGCAAGATATGTAACCTGAGCTTTAATTTTTCAATTTGTTAAGAATAATGGACTGAACTAGATCAGTAGTTTTCAAATTATTTTAGTTGTAGATCTCTTTTGTCTAATAAAATCTAAATGGAACTTCCATTATAAAAAGCAGAAAAAGAGATTTGTTGGTAATAATTCATTTTGGAAGACCAAATTATAATATTACTTATTAAAATCCATCAATAAGAATAACGGGCTATTTTGATTAATAAAACATATGGAAACAAGGGATATAGCTGACAGTTGCAATTTAAGTAATCTTCATCAACAAATTTATTTCTGTACCTTGTTTTGGTTTTATAATATTGAGACAATTTTGATTACCCATAAAAGCTATTGTAAATGGCAACTTTTTTGAAAAATAGCAAATTTGGCTTTGGCAATATTAAAATCGCTGCAATCAAAATGGTCTAGAAAAAAAAAAAGGTCTAGAAGCTTGAAGGGAAGTAAAGAAAATCCTGTTTCCAAAATTGAATGACTATATCTAATCATTACTCATGTCTCTGATCATGAGTACAAAATATGGGTAAGAACTACGAAAAACTTAAATTAAGCAAGAAGACTTTCGTTAATACAATATTATCACATTAATTTGCCATTGCAGAATTGTTAAGGAGTGATAAGGATACATGGCAGGAAGACTCCTCTATGTCGTATTTGTATTTATTTAATGGAGCATACATATGCCGCAGCTATTCTCTTGCTTGCCTAATTTGATTTGGAGATGTAACAGTGGACTCAAGTTCTTAAAAAAGGCCAACTAAAAACTTAAAAATAAAAATGCATACTCATAAGAAGTTCAAATATCTACAGGGAAATTGGTGGCGAGGCTTTAGTCAGCAGTTCATAAAAATATAAAGTAGCAGCACAGTTTATTTTTGCTTCATGATGTGTTCATGTGTTACAATTTGGTATAACACATGTGAGTGGGCATGTTATTTTTATGACTGTGTTAAAATACTTAATATAATTTAAAAATGTAAATTTGTGTCCAACGTTTGGAAAACTCCGAAGAACCTCCTCTGAGCTAGATGTTCTCCTGGTCATTCCAATGCTATCGTTTCTACATAAGCTAGAAAAGCAAGAAATACTTTATAAAGATGACTTCAATGTTTTCAACTCAATCTTATATATGTTTACTGAGATTAGATACCCGTGGGATGGGGGAAGAGCCTGACCAGATTGAAGTGGAGAACTTGTGCTAGGGAGTATCAGAAATACAGCTTTAAAAAACATGTCAGTCTTCCTAGCATAGGATGAACCTCTATGCACATGAAGCTAAAAACAGCTTTGGTATCATAGATCCATGACATTTCTAACATAAGCATTGCTGGTCTACAAGTATCTTAATTTACAAATGCAATTTCATTCCTATGTACTTATTTTCTGATAATGACATCTGTCAGATGGAAAATAACTTTTCAGTGACTTTGCCTTTATTTACTTGAAGAACATATTCTGATTTGAACTACAGAGGAAAGTCTCTTAACTGACCTCCACATAAACAAATCACTGAATTAATCAAAACAGCATTTCCATTTGAAAACAGGCAAAAGCTTACTTCTGCTCTTACCACCTGAATTATATGCTTTTGAATATCAGCTGTGTTGTTTCCAAAGCTGTCTGAGTCAATAACACTTGCTGATGTCATTTAGGAATTTAATAAAATATTTTGTAAACAAATGAAATATAAATATAAAAAGAGAATGACTGTTTCCATGAAAATTAAGTTGAAAGCATAACTTTTAATACCCGCCTCTTAAAAAGTGAGGTTGAACAAGATGGAAAAGAGCAGAATCTTGGGGGGAAAACCCTAAAAATCGTGGTTAAGAGCACGAATTCTGGACCCAGACTGCTGAAAGTAAAATTTCAACTCTACCTCTTGGTGTGTGACTTAGGGTAAGTTACATCTCTGTTCTTCAATTTTCTCATCTGCAAAATGAAGATAATACTAATATCTACCACACAGTGTTGAGCAAATTGAATAAGTGAAGATTTGTAAAGTACTTAGCTCCTGGCCCACAGTAAGCGTTATGTAAATATTTGGTAAATAAATAAAAATAGCTGGCCATAAAGGAAATCTCAATGACTCCAGAGAAATGAAATCACACACAATGTATCATCTGATCAAATTTCCATACAGAACGTCATAAGAAAATGATATCCCCAAACATCCTTGTATTTGTAAATTTAAAAACAGTCACTCATATATAGGTAGCGGTGAAAGCCAATTTGAGGTCAATGATCATGAATTTATGGCAGAATCCAAAAGGTGAACTTATGCACCAGAACATGACTTCTCAGACAAGACAGCAGTATGGACAGAGCTGGACCTCTGGCTAATTGAGTATAGGCACAGAAAAAACAAAAACAAAACAGATTATATGATTTTTGCAATTTAATATCAAACTATTCTAAAAAATATACACAAACACTCACATAGAGTGGGGCAAGAGAGAATGATAAAGGAAATATGGCAGAATGTTAATTGCTGAATTTGTGCAAATAGAGTTCTTTGCATTATTGCAACTTCTCGGTAAGTTTGAAATTATTTCAAAAAATGTAAGAAAATCAAACAAAAATAAAATAGGACCATGGTTTTGAAGAGGGGTGGGCAAAAGACAGAGGGGCAATGAAGTCTGAGATATGGCACTTGTGTGACTGAAATATGGAACACAGAATCTAAGCTGGAATACAAGTTTATATGAAGTTAAAGGACATGCAGTACAGGTATCAGGGGAGGAGGAAAGGAACTGTGAGTATATGAGGCAGGAGAAACAGTCTGATCGGAAGAAGTTAAAATGTTGGGAGACAAAACATAGACTTTTGAAGATTATAAGGCAAAGTGATTAAATGCTCAAATAAATAAAGGAGAAAGAAAAATTCGACTTCAGGTCAGAAAAGATTAATATAATGGGCTATTCTACTTTCGAATCGCTTCTCTACCTTGTTAATTCCCCTAGCCCCGTATATTGGTTGGAGTAACTCAAGCCTAAAGAACTGTTCATTAAAAAAAAAAAAAGAAAAGAAAATAAAGAAAGAAAAAAAAGGAAGGAAGGAAGAAAGAAAGAAAACTCCAATCCATCTTGCGTGAACGGAGGACTAAATTTGGGAGAGGGATAGGTAGAGAAGGATAAAACCTTCTGGAGAAGTTGATAAAAATGTGTCCCTTCTTAGGTGTTTATGTGGAATTGGCTTGGTCTTGAATACTTAGTAAGACATATAACTATTAAATGAGGTATGATTAATAGAAATAAAGAAATAAAACTGTCAGTACCTGAAGTCAACATGATCATTTTCCTAAAGAACCCAAACTGGAAAATTATTAGAACCAAGGACAAAGGTATTTAGAAGGTAGCTAAGTATAAAACTAACATACAAAAAAAAGAAAGGGATAATTGCCCTATCAAATAGTAAAACATATTAAAAAGTTGTAGTATTGGTACAAGAATAGGCAAGTAGTATAACAGAAGAGACTGGCCACAAATAAACCCATAGATATGCAAATTTAGTTGATGATAGAGGTGGCATTTTATTTTTTTTTATGAGGTGGTATTTTAAATCAGTAGGAAAGGGATGGCCAGTTCAATATATGGCATTGGGACAACTGTACACTCACTTGGGGAAAAAAATGAGTTACTTTCATAACTCATGTAATTTACAAAAATGCATTCCAGATGATTGAAGACTTAAGTCAAAAACAAAAACTAAATCAAGCTAAAGCATAAATGCAGTAAGACAATATAAAATAATATGGTTATCTGAACTATATTTATGAAAGCCTTCTAAAGGAGATACAAAAAGCAAATGCAATAATGAAAAAGACTGTTAAATTTGACTACACCAAAATTTAAAACTTCGGTTCAGCAAAAGAATCACCAAAAAAGTTAAGACAATTGATAGGGGGAAAATATTTGCAACATATATAACAGTCTAAAGCATTAGTATCTGGAATGTATAAGTAACTTCCAAAAATCAATAAAAAAAAGATATAAAGCCCAAAAGAAAAATGGACCATAAATATGGATAGGCTGAGAAGAGGAAATGCCAAAAAGCCTGTAAGCTTAAGAAAAGATGCTCGATCTTAGTAGTAATCAGAAAATGCAAAATAAAGCAATAACAAAGCATCACTTTTCAGTCCTAAGATGTGTAAACATTTTTAAAAGACTGGTAATAGCAAGTTCGGTCAAGAGTATGGGGTAACAGCTAGTGTCAAACTACTGGTAGAAGGACCATTTACCTCCTTTTAGGAGGTATATATATCAGCACCAATATTAACTTAAGATATGCATATTCTTTGAAACAGCAGCTCCTCTTCTTTATCATGCTTGGAAAAATAATAAAATATGTGCACAAAGAATTATGTAAAATGATATTCACTAGCACTGATCATTAGAATGAAAAATACAAAACAACCTTAATGCCTATTAACTAGGGAATGGGTAAATAATAAAACGTTCATAATATGGAAGATAATACAACAGTTAAAAGAGGTAGTTCTACAGTGATATGGAAAAATTTCTAAGACATACTGTCAAGTGAGGAAAAATGAGTTGAAGAACATGTTCTAAAAGTAAAAACATTTAGAATGGAGATGATCACTAATGTACTGCTATGGAGAGACCATCCGGATAGAATGCTGTTTACTGAAAAGGCGTAGAAGCAAAGGCCAGCCAGTAACAATGAACATTCCCAGGCTAAGCCCAAGGACTCTAAACACCATGGTCGGACTGAAAGAAACCAGATCTCCAGTTGGCTGTGATGCACAGACTTGCTAAAGGCAGGAAAGAAAAGAAATCAAATTCCTATGAATTTCCCTAGGCATTGGAGGGTGATTAATGAACTACTATTTAATAGACATACAGCATCTGCCAGGCAATGACAGACACTTCAATGATTTCATTTAATTCTGACAATGCCAGGGTAAGTATTACTGGTTCCATTGGACAAATAAAGAAAGTAAGGCTCAAAAGTTAGGTACCGTCCCTAACTTTAAATGATCACTTAACTACTAAGTGCTATTCAAAGTGAGGTCTGGAGAGCACTGTCAGTCTGTAAGAACAGTGTGTGAAAGAGTGAGAAACTGTGCTAGCAATTTAACAGAGTTATGTTCACTGAATCTTATAATAAAATTTGGGCTTGAAAAAAAAAGATGCAGAATTTTAAAAAATTGTATTTGTATAAAGAAAAATAAAAAGCTACTTCCTAAAAAAAAAGTAGAAACATTTAAGCTACATTAAAATATCATACATAAGGATGTATAATAGTATTTTTTGTATCTATTGATGGTGAAATTGGGTTCCTTTTCACATCAAATGCCATGAATTTTCAACCTTTTCTTCCTTGGGTGCCTTTTGTATCTTATTTTAGGCTAAAATTACATGTTAGTAAGAAACATGTACTGAGTATCTACTAAAAATCTAGGTGCTCAAAAACAAGTAACACAAGGTATGTTCCCTCAAAACCTGAGGAATAACTTTTGGAAACCACTTGGGATCTTCACTCAAGAGGCATGAAGCAATCACGTACTTAGGACAAAACTATGTTTATTTTTGGCAGTCTACACAAGGTGAAGTTCTACTTTTAAGAACTGACTCAGGTACGAATTTTAACATATTACGTAGAGGTGTATAAGGTCCAATTACTCAAATCAAATACTGTTTTCTTTGTTCATTAACTTGAACTTTAATATTTTATAGCAAAAAAGCCTAGAATACTACGTATAAGCCTTTATAAAAGCATCTGATTTTGTTTATTTTTATTAGGTAAACGTCCTTGGAATTCTTCAGCTTACAATTCAAAGTTTTTCCTTGATGACTTAAAATGTTTAAAACACTTTTTTTGGACCAAGAATGAAAACATGGCAGTAACCTTGATATTAACATTGAACACATCAGTGTGTTACATTTGAGTTTCAAGAATACGCAGCATGGCAGAAATTCTTGGGAATCTGGAACTTGGAGGTTAAACCACTAAAGTTGGCTTAGGAGGCTTTAGGAATATTAGGAGATGAGATGATGCAAGCAATTTCATCTCTGGAAAAAATCAATCTAATGTTAATGAAAAAATTTCCATGGCAACCTGATACAGAAGCAAAGGTGCAGAATAAAAAGATAAAGATTTTTTTAGTTCTAACTATAGGTACTGTTTGAAAACTTTACTCTTTATTGAAGCTTTTTGTTTCTAACTTTCAACAGGGATATGTTTCAATATTTTTATTTTTATAGTTTTCAAAAAGGATACTGATGACTCAGATTAACCTGTAAGCTAATAAACTAGCCTCTATTGACCTAGAGAGTCAAAGTATCTGGAATAAGTTATGTAACTTCTAGGAACATTTATTAATTCTAGTTCATAGCTGAGCAGTAATACTATTTATTGATTCATTATTTTTGTCAGAAAGATATCCAAATTAGAATCAGAAAACAGATGCTGACATATAAGTCATCTATTAAACACAGCAGGTAACAACAAAACATAGCTACAAATTTTTACACTGAAAACAAGAGGGACAAGTAAAAGGAATTTACCAAATTTATAAGAAAATAATCCTGAAACCCTCAAGTAAATTTCAAATTTATATTACCAGGTCATTTCTTACTAGTAATAAACAATAAATAAATCCAAAGATGAGACTGCAATGATAGTTTTAATGTTTCAGGCATGAACACTTCAAAAGACAACTGCAGCAATAATTTGTATATTTTAAGTATGAACACTTCAACAGACAATATCTTTTTCTTTTGTGGCCACACTGTGTGGCTTGTGGGATCTTAGTTCCCTGACCAGGGATCAAACTCAGGCCACGGCTGTGAAAGCTCCGAGTCCTAACCACTGGACTGCCAGGGAATTCCATGCCCCCCCACCCCTTTTTTTTTTTCAACAGACAAAAATATTCTGTTTGAAAAAAACACCAGGATATTGTAATACAAGTGCTTTGATTTAACTGTATTATGCAATTAATGCTGAATGATAAAGAGATAAAATCCCACACTATTTCATATTTTCAACTTTGGTGTTATATCAGACATCACAAACAGCTCACTACTGTATAAATTCTATTTTTCTAGGAAAATTTTTGGTAGCCTCAATCTACTTCATATATATATGACTATACATATAAATATATAAATATTCATACACACATACATGTATATAAAATACTAGAAAGCCACAGGGAAATTTCATATTACCAAGTCTTGATTAATCTTATAAAATACAAAAAGATGACTTGTCATTAACAATTAAAAATGAAATTATATTTAGTAAAAATGCATTTTGTGAGATGATACTGTTCTTAATCTTTTTCATTTGTTCAGCTCTAGATGTGTTTAGAGTAACTGGGTCACCCTGAACCAGTAATTCAGATAATGAGAATTTTACAATACCTATATGTCCTTTCCCTCACTGGACTTTTTAATACTTCAGTATTAAAGAAAATCTTTGTTGAAAAGTCAGTTTTATTCTAAGTTTTATGATTTGTTTATAATATGGTTATTCATTCACTCATTCAAAAGTATATGAACTAGGTATAAAATCAAATGAAATTATTTAAATCCTTCATTATGGCCTACTACATATCAGACATAGTTGTAGGCACTGGGGATCCTACAATTGGGAGGCTTACAATGCAGTGGTGGAGACAGACCAAAAATCAAGAAGTGAATATATAAATAAAATAACTGGCAGTCATGTTAAGTGCTATGAAAGAAATAAATAAGGACCTAAGGGAGAACAAGGGTGAGGGGTAGGAAAGATCTCCCTTAGAGAGATGGGAAGTCCTTCCTGAGCAGATGAAATTTAAGTGAGACCTGAAAGATGAGAGAGAAACTGGCCATGAGAAGGGAATCTGGGGAAGAGTATTCTAGGCAAAGGAAACAGCATGTGCAAAATTCCAGAGCTGGAAAAGCATTGGGTGTGATCCAGAAACTGAAGGAAGATCCACGTTACTGAAATGTAATGAGGGAAGTGGGGAGTGGCATGAGATGAGGCTGGAGAAATAGGCAGGGAGGGAATCATGTAGGGCCTCATTATTCATAATCATGTTGTGAATTTTTTTTTAATTGCAACGGGAAGCTTTCAAGAGTATAAGCATTGGAGTGACAAAACTTTAATTGCACTTTAGGAAGGTATCTCTTTTTTGCTGTGTTAAGAATGGATTGCACCAGGGGACTTACCTGGTGGTGTAATGGTTAAGACTCCGTGCTCCCAATGCAGGGGGCCTGGGAACTAGATCCCACATGCACGCCACAACTAAGGAGCCCGCCTGCCGCAACTAAGACCCGGTGCAACCAAATAAATAAATAAATAAATATTAAAAAAAAAGAATGGATTGGACCATATGATCCAGCAATCCCACTCGTGGGCATATATCTGGAGAAAACCATAATTTGAATAGATACATGAACCCCAATGTTCACTGCAGCACTATTTACAACAGCCAGGACATGGAAGCAACCTAAATGTCCATCGACGGAGGAATGGATAAAGAAGCTGTGGTACATATATACAATGGAATATTACTCAGCCATAAAAAAGAACAAAATAATGCCATTTGCAGCAACATGGATGCACCCAGAGTTTGTCATACTAAGTGAAGTTAAGTCAGACAGAGAAAGACAAATATGATACCGCTTACATGTGGAATCCAAAAAAATAGTACAAATGAACCTATTAACAAAACAGAAATAGAGCCACAGATGTAGAAAACAAACTTATGGTTACCAAGGGGGAAGGGGCAGGGAGAGATAAATTGGGAGACTGGGACTGACATATACACAATACTATATATAAAATAGATAACTAATAAGAACCTAGTGTATAGCACAGGTAACTCTACTCAATACTCTGTAATGACCTATATGGGAATAGAATCTAAAAAAGAGTGGATATATGGATATGTATAACTCATTCATTTTGCTGTACAGCAGAAAGTAATACAGTATTGTAAATCAACTACACTCCAATAAAAATTAATTTTAAAAAATTAAAAAAAAAAAGAATGGATTGGGAGAAGCAATCTGATAGAAGTTTTTGTGATAAAGGCTGAGAGCCTGACAAAATTTTGGATGCCTGTTCTCAACTGTCTTTTAAAAGTACTTCTTTGTGTTTAACTGTGAATAATAATAACAGTTATAATTGGAATATAATTGGAGAAATCGCTCATGTTCTCTTGGAGATTGTAATAGCCTAGGAAGTGCACACTGGGTGGGGTCACAAAGGTATCTTACACTTTGGGAAAGCGTATTTCAAAGTATTCAAAGACAGACAAAAGTGCATTGTCAGCAACTATTATAAGGAATGCAAAGAAAGTTTTGAAATTTAAAAAAAAAAAAAAAAAAAGGACACTCTGACCATGACCATACAACCAGCCTAAGCCCAAAGATGAAGAAACCAGAGAGTTATGTAGAGGCTCAAGAGGTTGAACAGGGAGCTTTCCATGTGGCTTAGGTATAAAGAGGTATGTTTCAAAAGCAAAAGAAAAGTCATATAAACCGAAGATTCAGCCTTTAAGACTTTATGTGATTTGACTTCTTGATATTTCCCTGACTACATTTTGTACCAGTCTCTTCTTTGTAAATGACTCTCCAGTTGTGTCCTTTTTCAGTTTATTGAATATGTCACACTTATTCTTGACTTTGGGATTTTGCAGTTGCTGTTCCCTCTCCTAAACCCTTCTAATATCTGAGCTCAAACATCACCTCAAAATGCCATCTTGTTTATTTTCTTCATAGCACATATTCCTGACTAAAATAATCTGTTTATGTTTATTGCCTTTCTCATCACTAGAATTTAAGCAACAGAGTAAGGACTTTGTCTATCCTTTCCATAAGTTATCCTCAGTGCTTAACACAGCATCTGGCACATTATAGGCCTTCAATAAATACTTATTGAATGGAAAGAAGGAAGAAAAGTAGAAAGAAAAGAAGGGAAAAGTGAAAAGGCATGCAAGAAAAATATAAAAACTTTTATCAAGTACAGAATGAATTGGGCTTTAGAAAAATCCTAAAGATATAAAATGAACTTTTAAAGTTATGATTGGAACAAGAAGAAGATTCAGAGAAAGACTTTTATTTGGATAAACACTGAAATAATAAAATGAAATTAAAAGACAATTAAATTTCAATTTTGTTTCTGTTTTCTTGATCAAAGAGAATAAATCTTGTGTCAAAATGAAAAAATAAATTTGATTAAGAATAAATCATAGAGGACTCTGGCTTCCAGCCAAGATGGAATAACAGGGGTCATATTTGCCCACTTGCTTGAAATAACAACAACAAAAAACCCAGACAAAATATATGAAACAATGGTTTTTAAGACATTAGACATCAGTCAATCAAGGTCAGTGATCTTTCAGAAATAGGAAACAAAGGAGATGAGCCCTAAAAATGCCCTAGCTTATTGCCTTGAGTGAGTTTCTATTCTGTGGGCAAAGAGGGTGAGCCCAGTTGGAGCTCAGCAGACTAAGTTGAGGAGATGTAGCTGAAGAGTCAGGGGAGACCAAGGCAGTGTGAATTTGCAGGACAGAATGCCAGAGAAGAGAGAGCCGCAGGGAGAGAAATGCAGATATCTGTGGAAGGCTCCCTTTGAGCATCCCTCAGAGTACTGATAAGTGCATGCATGTGAGGAAAATAACTGAGGCTGAGGAAAGAATTCCCTGAAAGGATAGAGAGAATAGCACTTGGCATTCACACTGGGCTGGGAACTAGAATACTTCATAATTCATTAGGTATAGAGTAGCATACTCAGAAGTGTCTTGCCTAATAGTGGGGAATACGTAGACTTAGACTAAACATTGTTCTGGTCCCACCTAATGAGTTTTAAAAGCAAGACTTAAAAGGATCAAACTGTTATTTCCAAGTAGCTTAAGTGCACTCCAGAGCAAAGCTGAAGAATATTTAAAGGCATACAAAAACACCCAGGACTCAAGAAGGAAAAATTCACAGTGTCTAACATGAAGTAAAAATGATCAGACATGGAAAAAGCAGGAAAATAAAACATGTGGTGAGGCATAAAACCAGTCAATCTTGAATGAAATTCCAGGGAATTATGCTGAGTGAAAAAAGCCAATCCCCAAAGGTTATATACTATATAATTCCATTATTTAACATTTTTGAAGTGACAAAATTTTAGAAACAGAGAACAGAACTTACACATGGGACAGAATTGTACACACGGGATAGAACTGTACAGAACTAAATACACATACACGCACATGAATGAGTACCAGTAAAATCAAGGAAATCTGAACAAGATCAGTGCTTTGTATCAGTATATTCTGGTTATGATATTACACTGGTTTTACAAGATGTTACCATTGGCAGAAAATGGGTAAAGAGTACATGGGATTTCTCTGTATTATTTATTACAATTGCATGTGAATCTACAATTAAATGAATAAAAATTTCAATTAAAAAATCAATCAATTGAAACTGATCCAGACTTACAGATTTTAGAATTAGCAGATAAGAACATTGGCAGAGTTACTGTAACTGTAACACTGGCAGAGTTACTGTAACTGTAAAAGAGATATGCAAGATAGTAAAATATAAAGAGATATGCAAGATAGTAAAACAAAACAAAACAAAACAAAAAAACAACCCAAATTGAACTTCTAGAGACAAAAACTATGAGGTGAAAAATACACTGAATGGGATTAACACTGGATTAGACACTGCAGAAAAGATTAGTAAATGTGAAGACATAAGAATAGAAACTATCCAAAATGAAATGGAGAAAGAAAAGAGACTGAAAAAAAACGGACAGTGTCAGTGACGTGTGGGATGATTCAAGTGTAATTCAAGTGTGTAACTGGAATTCCTGAAGGAAAGAAGAAAGCAGGAACAAAACAATTTAAAGAAACAATGGCTAAAATTTTCTTGGACTTAGTGATAATTATAAGCCCAGAGACCTAAGAAACAAATAAATCCCAAACACAAAAAGTATGAAGAAAACTACCCTAAGGCACATCATAATCAAATTGCTCGAAATAAGAGAGTCTGAAAAGCAGCTGAGGGATGGGGGAATGTGTTATATACAGAAGACCAAAGTTAGGGATGACAGCAGATTCCTCACTGAAAAGAATGCATGTGAGAAGACTGTGTGCTCTCATCTTTAAAGTACTAAAAAATTCCCCCAAATCTGTCAACCTAGAGTTCTACAGACAGCAAAAGTATCTTTCAAAAATGAAGGTGATACAAAGACTTTTTCAGATATACAAAGCTGAAAGAATTTAAGTAATGATAAAGAAAGTCCCTCAGGAAGAAGCAAAATAATACCAGATTGAAATCTGGATCTAAGACAAAGGGAATGTAGAGCACCAGAAATAGAAATTATTTGGCTAAACATATCAAATCTTTTTCTTGCATTTAAATATCTTTAAAGATAATTAACAATTTAAATTTTTAAAAATGTAACATGAGGTTTATACTACACAAAAAAGGAAAATAGAAGGAGAAAGGGAAAAGAACAAAGATCAAATGGGACAAATACAAAATAAAAAACATGGGACAAACAGCAAAATGATAGACAAACCTACCCAAATCAATTACCGTATCAAACATAAATGGTCTAAATACCCCAATTAAAAGGCAGGGGTTGCACTCTCACCACTGTTATTCAACATAGTTTTGGAGGTTTTAGCCACAGCAATCAGAGAGGAAAAAGAAATAAAAGGAATGCAAATCGGAAAAGAAGAAGTAAAACGGTCACTGTTTGCAGATGACATGATACTATACATAGAAGATCCTAAAGATGCCACCAGAAAACTACTAGAGCTAATCAATGAATCTGGTAAAGTAGCAGGATACAAAATTAATGCACAAAAATCTCTTGCATTTCTATACACTAATGATGAAAAATCTGAAAGAGAAATTAAGGAAACACTCCCTCTACCATTGCAACAAAAAGAATAAAATACCTAGGAATAAACCTACCTAAGGAGACAAAAGACCTGTATGCAGAAAACTACAAGACACTTACAAAAGAAATTAAAGATGATACAAACAGATGGAGACTCCCTCTTGTGACAGCACCGGAATCACAAATAACTGCTGAACAATCATGGACAGGAAGACACTGGGACTCGCCAAAAAAGATATCGCACATCCAAAGACAAAGGAGAAGCCACAGTGAGACGGTAGGAGGGGCGTAACCACAATAAATCAAATCCCATAATGGCTGGGTGGGTGACTCACAAACATGAGAATACTGATACCACAGAAGTCCACCCACTGTGGGAGTCCGGCAACGGGAGGAGGAATTCCTACAGAATCAGACTTTGAAAGCTAGCGGGATTTGATTGCAGGACTTCAACAGGACGGGGGGAAACAGACTCCACTCTTGGAGGGCACACACAAAGTAGTGTGCGCATCGGGACCCAGGGGAAGGAGCAGTGACCCCATAGGAGGCGGAACCACACCTACCTGCTAGTGTTGGAGGGTCTCCTGCAGAGGCAGGGAGTGGCTGTGTCTCACCATGAGGACAAGGACACTGGCAGCAGAAGTTCTGGAAAGTACTCCTTGGCATGAGCCCTCCCAGAGTATGCCATTACCCCACCACAGAGCCTGTGTAGTTTCCAGTGTTGGGGCGCCTCAGGCTAAACAACCAACAGGGAGGGAACTCAGCCCCACCCATCAGCAGACAAGCAGATTAAAGTTTCACTGTGCTCTGTCTACCAGAGCAACAGCCAGCTCTACCCACCACCAGTTCCTCCCATCAGGAAACTTCCACAAGCCTCTTAGATAGCCTCATCCACCAGAGGGCAGACAGCAGAAGCAAGAAGAACTACAATCCTGCAGCCTGTGGAACAAAGACCACATTCACAGAAAGATACACAAGATGAAAAGGCAGATGGCTATGTACCAGAAGAAGGAACAAGATAAAACCCCAGAAAAACACTAAATGAAGTGGAGATAGGCAACCTTCCAGAAAAAGAATTCAGAATAATGAGAGTGAAGATGATCTAGGACCTCGGAAAGAGAATGGAAGCAAAGGTTGAGAAGATGCAAGAAATGTTTAACAAAGACCTAGAAGAATTAAAGAACAAACAAACAGAGATGAACAATACAATAACTGAAATGAAAAATAAACTAAAAGGAATAAATAGCAGAATAACTGAGGCAGAAGAACGGATAAGTGACCTGGAAGACAGAATGGTGGAATTCACTGCCGTGGAACAGAATAAAGACAAAAGAATGAAAAGAAAGGAAGACAGTCTAAGAGACCTCTGGGACGACATTAAACGCAACAATGTTCGCATTATAGGGGTTCCAGAAGGAGAAGAGAGAGAGAAAGGACCCGAGAAAATATTTGAAGAGATTATAGTCAAAAACTTCCCTAACATGGGAAAGGAAATAGCCACCCAAGTCCAGGAAGCGCAGAGACTCCCATACAGGAAAAACCCAAGGAGAGACACGCCGAGACACACAGTAATCAAATTGGTAAAAATTAAAGACAAAGAAAAATTATTGAAAGTAGCAAGGGAAAAATGACAACATACAAGGGAACTCCCATAAACTTAACAGCTGATTTCTCAGCAGAAACTCTACAAGCCAGAAGGGAGTGGCATGATATACTTAAAGTGATGAAAGGCAAGAACCTACAATCAAGATCACTCTACTGGCAAGGAGCTCATTCAGATTCGATGGAGAAATCAAAAGCTTTACAGACAAGCAAAAGCTAAGAGAATTCAGCACCACCAAACCAACTCTACAACAAATGCTAAAGGAATTTCTCTAAGCGGGAAAAACAAGTGAAGAAAAGGACCTACAAAAACAAACCCAAGGGCTTCCCTGGTGGCGCAGTGGTTGAGAGTCTGCCTGCCAATGCAGGGGATGCGGGTTCGAGCCCTGATCTGGGAAGATCCCACATGCCGTGGAGCAGCTGAGCCCGTGCGCCACAATTACTGAGCCTGCGCGTCTGGAGCCCATGCTCCGCAACAAGAGAGGCCGCGATAGTGAGAGGCCCGCGCACCGCGATGAAGAGTGGCCCCCACTTGCTACAACTAGAGAAAGCCCTCGCACAGAAACGAAGACCCAACACAGCCATAAAAAAAAAACAAACAAAAAAAAACAAACCCAAAACAATTAAGAAAATGGTCATAGGAACATACATATCGATAATTACCTTAAATGTGAATGGATTAAATGCTCCAACCAAAAGACACAGGCTTGCTGAATGGATACAAAAACAAGACCCATCTATATGCTGTCTACAAGAGATCCACTTCAGACCTAGGGACACATACAGACTGAAAGTGAGAGGATGGAAAAAGATATCCCATGCAAATGGAAATCACAAGAAAGCTGGAGTAGCAATACTCAGATCAGATAAAATAGACATTAAAATACAGAATGTTACAAGAGACAAGGAAGGACACTACATAATGATCAAGGAATCAATCCAAGAAGAAGATATAACAATTATAAATATATATGCACCCAACATAGGAGTACCTCAATATATAAGGCAACTGCTAACAGCTATAAAAGAGGAAATCGACAGTAACAAAATAATAGTGGGGGACATTAACACCTCACTTACACCAACAGACAGATCATCCAAAATGAAAATAAATAAGGAAACAGAAGCTTTAAATGACGCAATAGACCAGATAGATTTAATTGATATTTATAGGACATTCCATCCAAAACCAGCAGATTACACTTCCTTCTCAAGTGCGCACAGAACATTCTCCAGGATAGATCACATCTTGGGTCACAAATCAAGCCTCAGTAAATTTAAGAAAATTGAAATCATATCAAACATCTTTTCTGACCACAACGCTATGAGATTAGAAATGAATTACAGGGAAAATAACGTAAAAAACACAAACACATGGAGGCTAAAAAATATGTTACTAAATAACCAAGAGATCACTGAAGAAATCAAAGAGGAAATCAAAACATACCTAGAGACAAATGATAATGAAAACACGATGATCCAAAACCTATGGGATGCAGGAAAAGCAGTTCTAAGATGGAAGCTTATAGCACTACAAGGCTACCTAAAGATACAAGACAAATCTCAAATAAACAATTTAACCTTATGCCTAGAGAAAGAAGAACAAACAAAACCCATAGTTAGCAAAAGGAAAGAAATCATAAAGATCAGAGCAGAAATAAGTAAAACAGAAACAAAGAAAACAATAGCAAAGACCAATAAAACTAAAAGCTGGTTCTTTGAGAAGATAAACAAAATTGAGAAACCATTAGCCAGACTCATCAGGAAAAAGAGGGAGAGGACTGAGATCAATAAAATTAGAAATGAGAAAGGAGAAGTTACAACAGACAGCGCAGAAACACAAAGCATACTAAGAGACTACTATAAACAACTTTATGCCAATAAAATGGACAGCCTGGAGGAAATGGACAAATTCTTAGAAAGGTATAACCTTCCAAGACTGAACCAGGAAGAAACAGAAAATATAAACAGACCAATCACAAGTAATGAAATTGAAACTGTGATTAAAAATCTTCCAACAAACAAAAGTCCAGGACCAGATGGCTTCACAGGTGAATTCTATCAAACATTTAGAGAAGAGCTAACACCTATCCTTCTCAAACTCTTCCAAAAAATTGCAGAGGAAGGAACACTCCCAAACTCATTCTATGAGGCCACCATCACCCTGATACCAAAACCAGACAAAGACACTACAAAAAAAGAAAATTACAGACCAATATCACTGATGAATATAGATGCAAAAATCCTCAACAAAATACTAGCAAACAGAATCCAAAAACACATTAAAAGGATCATACACCACGATCAAGTGGGATTTATCTCAGGGATGCAAGGATTCTTCAATATACGCAAATCAATAAATGTGATACACCATATTAACAAATTGAAGAATAAAAACCATATGATCATCTCAATAGATGCAGAAAAAGCTTTTGATAAAATTCAACACCCATTTATGATAAAAACTCTCCAGAAAGTGGGCATAGAGGGAACCTACCTCAACATAATAAAGGCCATATATGACAAACCCACAGCAAACATCATTCTCAACAGTGAAAAACTGAAAGCATTTCCTCTAAGATCAGGAACGAGACAAGGATGTCCACTCTCACCACTATTATTCAACATAGTTCTGGAAGTCCTAGCCACAGCAATCAGAGAAGAAAAAGAAATAAAAGGAATACAGATTGGAAAAGAAGAAGTAAAACTGTCACTGTTTGCAGATGACATGATACTATACATAGAGAATCCTAAAACTGCCACCAGAAAACTGCTAGAGCTAATTAATGAATATGGTAAAGTTGCAGGATACAAAATTAATGCACCGAAATCTCTTGCATTCCTATACACTAGTGATGAAAAATCTGAAGGAGAAATTATGGAAACACTCCCATTTACCGTTGCAACAAAAAGAATAAAATACCTAGGAGTAAACCTACCTAGGGAGACAAAAGACCTGTATGCAGAAAACTATAAGACACTGATGAAAGAAATTAAAGATGATACCAACAGATGGAGAGATATACCATGTTCTTGGATTGGAAGAATCAACATTGTGAAAATGACTATACTACCCAAAGCAATCTACAGATTCAATGCAATCCCTATCAAATTACCAATGGCATTTTTTATGGAGCTAGAACAAATCAGCTTAAAATTTGTATGGAGACACAAAAGACCCCGAATAGCCAAAACAAAGCTACAGTAATCAAGACAATATGGTACTGGCACAAAAACAGAAACATAGATCAATGGAACATGATAGAAAGCCCAGAGATAAACCCACGCACCTATGGTCAACTAATCTATGACAAAGGAGGCAAGGATATCCAATGGAGTAAAGACAGTCTCTTCAATAAGTGGTGCTGGGAAAACTGGACAGCTACATATAAAAGAATGAAATTAGAATACTCCCTAACACCATACACAAAAATAAACTCAAAATGGATTAGAGACCTAAATGTAAGACTGGACACTATAAAACTCTTAGAGGAAAACTTAGGAAGAACACTCTTTGACATAAACCACAGCAAGATCTTTTTTGATCCACCTCCTAGGGTAATGGAAATAAAAACAAAAATAAACAAATGGGACCTAATGAAACTTAAAAGCTTTTGCACAGCTAAGGAAACCATAAACAAGATGAAAAGACAACCCTCAGAAAGGGAGAAAATATTTGCAAACGAATCAACGGACAAAGGATTAATCTCCAAAATATATAAACAGCTCATTCAGCTCAATATTAAAGAAACAAACACCCCAATCCAAAAATGGGCAGAAGACCTAAATAGACATTTCTCCAAAGAAGACATACAGACGGCCACGAAGCACATGAAAAGATGCTCAACATCACTAATTATTAGAGAAATGCAAATCAAAACTACAATGAGGTATCACCTCACATGAGTTAGAATGGGCATCATCAGAAAATCTACAAACAACAAATGCTGGAGAGGGTGTGGAGAAAAGGGAACCCTCTTGCACTGTTGGTGGGAATGTAAATTGATACAACCACTATGGAGAACAATATGGAGGTTCCTTAAAAAACTAAAAATAGAACTACCATATGACCCAGCAATCCCACTACTGGGCACATACCCAGAGAAAACCGTAATTCAAAAAGACACATGCACCCGAATGTTCATTGCAGCACTATTTACAATAGCCAGGTCATGGAAGCAACCTAAATGCCCATCGACAGACGAATGGATAAAGAAGTTGTGGTACATATATACAATGGAATATTACTCAGCCATAAAAAGGAACGAAATTGAGTCATTTGTTGAGACGTGGATGGATCTAGAGACTGTCATATAGAGTTAAGTAAGTCAGAAAAAGAAAAACAAATATCGTATATTAACGCATGTATGTGGAACCTAGAAAAATGGTACAGATGAGCCGGTTTGCAGGGCAGAAGTTGAGACACAGATGTAGAGAACAGACATATGGACACCAAGGGGGGAAAACTGCGGTGTGGTGGGGATGGTGGTGTGCTGAATTGGGAGATTGGGATTGACACGTATATACTGATGTGTATAAAACTGATGACTAATAAGAACATGCAGTATAAAAAAATAAACAAACAAAACAACTAATACTAAACTTTCATTAGGTTATTTGTATGGAAATATGTTAATATAAATGTTTCAGACATAACATGAAATTTCTAAAAATCTTATATGTTCTGGTATAATGTTATAAGTCATAATCCTAGTTATTACTTTAAAATGTATATCTCAGAAATAACTAATTTTCTTGTCAACTGCATTATTATGAACTTTCATCAAATCTTTAACCGTGGTCATTTTTAAGTCTTTTGTCATTTACAGACAGTTCTGGGTGTACTCTGATGCTTTTGCAAATATGTTCTTATAAAAGGGTTTCATCTTCAAGAAATTCATGGTAAAGACTCTGACAAGTACAGGTTTCTGGTAACTGACTGTACTGCTGAACTGAATGAATAAGCATTTTCAGAACTCTAATGAAAAACTGATGAACTCATAAAAGTGCTAACAAAAGATCAAGATGAAAAAAAATTAATTACATGGGACTGAGTGAACTGATGAGGATGAGTATAATTTTTGTGACTTTCTGTTTGAATTAAAAAAAAAATCCCACAAGGACTCAGAGGCAAAGAATATACAAATCAATTTTCACTGCAAAGTAAAGGAGCTGTTACAGTGGAGGATTACTGGACTGAATGTCAATAGTATGACATAGTATGAGTGTGTTTCATGTTTGGTAATTGCAATCATTGTTGCTTTGGTTGTGGTCATCCATGTACAATGCTTGGTGTCAGTCTATTTATCTCTTGTAAAAATAAAATGCAGTGTGTGTGTGTGAAAAAAAAAATCCTCAACAAAATACTAGCAAACAGAATCCAACAACACATGAAAAGGATCATAAACCGTGATTAAGAGGGATTTATCCCAGGGATGCAAGGATTCTTCAATATACGCAAATCAATGTGATACACCATATTAACAAATTGAAGAATAAAAACCATATGATCGTCTCAATAGATGCAGAAAAAGCTTCTGACAAAATTCAACACCCATTAATGATAAAAACTCTCTAGAAAGTGGGCATAGAGGGAACCTACCTCAACATAGTAAAGGCCATATACGACAAACCCACAGCAAACATCATTCTCAATGGTGAAAAACTGAAAGCATTTCCTCTAAGATCAGGAACAAGAGAAGGGTGTCCACTCTTACCACTATTATTCAACATAGTTTTGGAAGTCCTAGCCATGGCAATCAGAGAAGAAAAACAAATAAAAGGAATACAACCTGGAAAAGAAGAAGTATAACTCTCACTGTTGGCAGATGACATGATACTATATACAGGGAATCCTAAAGATGCCACCAGAAAACTACTAGAGCTAATCAATGAATTTGGTAAAGTTGCAGGGTACAGAATTAATGCACAGAAATCTCTTGCATTCCTATACACTAATGATGAAAAATCTGAAAGAGAAATTATGGAAACACTCTCATTTACCATTGCAACAAAAAGAATAAAATATCTAGGAATAAACCTACCTAGGGAGACAAAAGACCTGTATGCAGAAGACTATAAGACACTGATGAAAGAAATTAAAGATGATACAAACAGATGGAGAGATATACCATGTTCTTGGATTGGAAGAATCAATATTGTGAAAATGACTATACTACCCAAAGCAATGCAATCTATACTACCCAGATCCAATGCAATCCCTATCAAATAACCAATGGCATTTTTTAAAGAAGTAGAACAAAAAATCTTAAAATTTGTATGGAGACACAAAAGACCCCGAATAGCCAAAGCAGTCTTCAAGGAAAAAAATGGAGCTGGAGGAATCAGCCTCCCTGACTTCAGATTATATTCCAGACAATATGGTACTGGCACAATAATGGAAATATAGATCAATGGAACATGATAGAAAGCCCAGAGATAAACCCACGTACCTATGGTCAACTAATCTATGACAAAGGAGGCAAGGATACACAATGGAGAAAAGACAGTCTCTTCAATAAGTGGTACTGGGAAAACTGGCCAGCTACATATAAAAGAATGAAATTGGAACACTCCCTAACACCATACACAAAAATAAACTCAAAATGGATTAGAGACCTAAATGTAAGACTGGACACTATAAAACTCTCAGAGGAAAATATAGGAAGAACACTCTTTGACATAAATCACAGCAAGATCTTTTTTGATCCACCTCCTAGAGTAATAGAAATAAAAAAATATTTTAAAAAATGGGACCTAATGAAACTTAAAAGCTTTTGCAAAGCAAAGGAAAGCATAAACAGAATGAAAAGACAACCTTCAGAATGGGAGAAAATATTTGCAAATGAATCAACGGACAAAGGATTAATCTCTAAAATATATAAACAGCTAATGTAGCTGAATATTAAAAAAACAAACAACCCAATCCAAAAACGGGCAGAAGACCTAAATAGACATTTCTCCAAAGAAGACATACAGATGGCCAAGAAGCACATGAAAAGCTGCTTAACATCACTAATTATTAGAGAATGCAAATGAAAACTACAATGAGGTATCACCTCACACAGTTAGAACAGGCATCATCAGAAAATCTACAAACAACTAATGCTGGAGAGGGTGTGGAGAAAAGGGAAACCTCTTGCACTGTTGATGGGAGTGTAAATTGATACAGCCACTATGGAGAACAGTATGGAGGTTCCTTAAGAAACTAAAAACAGAATTACCATATGACCCAGCAATCCCACTACTGGGCATATACCCAGAGAAAACCATAATTCAAAAACACACATGCACCCGAATGTTCATTGCAGCACTATTTACAATAGCCTGGTCATGGGAGCAACCTAAATGCCTATCAACAGACAAATGGATAAGAAGATGTGGTACATATATACAATGTAATATTACTCAGCCATAAAAAGGAACGAAATTGGGTCATTTGTAGAGACGTGGATGAATCTAGAGACTGTCATACAGAGTGAAGTAAGTCAGAAAGAGAAAAACAAATATCATATATTAATGCATATACGTGGAACCTAGAAAAATGGTACAGATGAGCCAGTTTGCAGGGCAGAATTTGAGACACAGATGTAGAGAACAAACGTATGGACACCAAGGGGGGAAAGTGGTGGGGGGTGGTGGTGGTGATGTGATGAATTGGGAGATTGAGATTGACATATATACACTAATATGTATAAAATGGATAACTAATAAGAACCTGCTGTATAAAAAAAATAAAATAAAATTCAAAAATTCAAAAAAAAAGAAAAAGATGATACAAACAGATGGAGAGATATACCATGTTCTTGGATTGGAAGAATCAACATTGTGAAAATGACTATACTACCCAAAGCAATCTATAGATTCAATGCAATCCCTATCAAACTAACAATGGCATTTTTCACAGAACTAGAACAAAAAACTTCACAATTTGTATGGAAACACAAAGACTCCGAATAGCCAAAGCAATCTTGAGAAAGAAAAACGGAGCTGGAGGAATCAGGCTCCCTGATTTCAGACTATATTACAAAGCTACAGTCATCAAGACAGTATGGTACTGGCACAAAAACAGAAATATAGATCAATGGAACAGGATAGAAAGCCCAGAGATAAACCCACGCACATATGGTCAACTAATCTATGACAAAGGAGGCAAGAATATACAATGCAGAAAAGATAGTCTCTTCAATAAGTGGTGCTGGGGAAACTGGACAGCTACATGTAAAAGAATGAAATTAGAACACTCCCTAACACCATACACAAAAATAAACTCAAAATGGATTAAAGCCCTAAAAGTAAGGCTAGACACTATAAAACTTAGAGGAAAACATAGGCACAACACACTATGACATAAATCACAGCGAGATCCTTTTTGACCCACCTCCTAGAGAAATGGAAATAAAAACAAAAATAAACAAGTGGGACCTAATGAAACTTAAAAGCTTTTGCACAGCTAAGGAAACCATAAACAAGATGAAAAGACAACCCTCAGAATGGGAGAAAATATTTGCAAATGAAGCAACTGACAAAGGATTAATCTCCAAAATTTACAAGCAGCTCAATATCAAGAAAAGAAACAACCCAATCCAAAAATGGGCAGAAGACCTAAATATAGATTTCTCCAAAGAAGATACACAGATTGCCAACAAACACATGAAAGGATGCTCAACACCGCTAATCATTAGAGAAATGCAAATCAAAACTACAGTGAGGTATCACTTCACACCAGTCAGAATGGCCAGCATCAAAAAATCTACAAACAATAAATGCTGTAGAGGGTGTGGAGAAAAGGGAACCCTCTTGCACTGTTGGTGGGAATGTAAATTGATACAGCCACTATGGAAAACAGTATGGAGGTTCCTCAAAAAACTAAAATTAGAACTGCCATATGACCCAGCAATCCCACTACTGGGCATATACCCTGAGAAAACCATAATTCAAAAAGAGTCATGTACCACAATGTTCACTGCAGCACTACTTACAATAGCCAGGACATGGAAGGAACCTAAGTGTCCATTGACAGATGAATGGATAAAGATGTGGCACATATATACAGTGGAATATTACTCAGTCATAAAAAGAAAGGAAACTGAGTTACTTGCAGTGAGGTGGATGGACCTAGAGACTGTCATACAGAGTGAAGTAAGTCAGAAAGAGAAAACCAAATATCGTATGCTAACACATATATATGGAATCTAAAAAAGAAAAGAAAATGGTTCTGAAGAACCTAGGGGCAGGACAGGAATAAAGACGCAGACATAGAGAATGGACTTGAGGATACAGGGAGAGGGAAGGGTAAGCTGGGACGAAATGAGAGAGTGGCATGGACATATATACCCTACCAAATGTAAAATAGATAGCTAGTGGGAAGCAGCTGCATGGCACAGGGAAATCAGCTCGGTGCTTTGTGTCTACCTAGAAGGGTGGGATAGGGAGGGTGGGAGGGAGACACAAGAGGGAGTGGATATGGGGATACATGTATATGTATATAGCTCATTCACTTTGTTATAAAGCAGAAACTAACACACCATTGGAAAGCAATTATACTCTAATAAAGATGTTAAAAAAAAAAGGCAGGGGTTGTCAGACTTGGTAAAAAATAAAAAGTAATGCTGCTTACAAAAATCATACTTTAAACATAGCAACGAAATGACAAAGATAAATTCTATTAACACTAATCAAAAGAAAGGTAGAAGGGGCATTTGTGATAGCCCAAACTGAAAAAACCCAAATATCCATCACAGGTGAACAGATAGATAACCTAACTGTGGTATACCCATATAGTGGAATATAACTCAGAAAAACAAATGAAAAACTATTGACTCATGTAACAGCAAGAATAAAACTCAAAGTCATCATCTTGAGGGAAAAGTGCCTAATGAAAAAGAGTATATACTGCATTATCCCATTTATATAAAATTCTAGAAAATGAAAACTAATCTACAGTGACAGAAAACAGATCAGTGATTGCTTGAGGACATCAAGAGGGTGCGGAGATAAGGGAGGTAGAGATTATAAAGAAATTTAAGAAAACTTTTGGTGGACATGGATATGTTAGTTATCTTAATTGTGGGGATGGTTTCACATATGTTAAAACATCAAACTGTACTCCTTAAATATGTCTATTGTATGTCAACTATATCACAATAAAACCATTAAAAATAAGTAAATAAAAGAAGGAACAACTCTTCCTTACAGAATAAGTCAATAAATGCAGAAGAAATGAGGAACAGAAAATCACTATTAGAACACCACAGTAATAACTCTGGCAGGCGTGATCAATGAATGCTAAAAATAGTAGACGAGTGTATAAGGAGAAACAGGATATTTGCATAGCATAAAAGTATTTCCTTCCAAATGTTTATTAATTACAAAGGGGGAAAATAGCAACTTTACAGTGGAGAAACCTGACAGACACCCACTAAGCCAAGTGATCAAGGTTAACATCATCAGTAGAAAGACATATCAACATCATGCGCCACCCGCTAGAATGCACTGAGAAGGGGACATCACTTCCAAATATTTGTCCCACAAATGCATAATGGCAATCTAATCAGACAAAACTTCAGATAAACCCAAACTGAGGGACATTAAAGAAAATGCCTGAGTAGTTGGTACTCAAAGGGTCAAGGGCATGAAGGGTAAGGAGAGACTAAGGAACTCTAACAGATTGGAGGAGACTAAGGAGACATGAAAATAAAGTGTAATGTGGGATCCTGGACTGTATCTTGAAAAGAAAAAGTACATTAATGGAAAAACTGGTGAAATCAGAATAAAGTCTATAGTTCAGTTAATAATATTGCATCAATATTAATTTCTTAGCTTTGATCACTTGATTATGCCCTATGCAAGATGTTAACATTATGGGAGGGTAGGTAAAGCCTACATGGAAATGCTCTGCACAATTTTTATAACTCTCTTTTTAGTCTAAAATTATCTCAAAACAAAAAAAAATTTTTAAAGAATATATCACAGGGATTTCCCTGGCGGTCCAGTGCTTAAGGCTCTGTGCTTCCACTGCAGGGGGCACGGGTTTGACCTACATGACTGCCTGAAAGAAATGAATGAGAGAACCTGGAGATGAAATGAGTGGATGGATGACGGTAATCCTTTTTTAAAAAATATATTGTTAAAATTAATTTATTTTATTTTTGGCTGCGTTGGGTCTTCGTTGCTGCATGCGGTCTTTCTCTAGTTGCAGCGTGTTGGGGCTAGTCTTCGTTGTGGCGCACGGGCTTCTCATTGAGGTGGCTTGTCTTGTTGCAGAGCACGGGCTCTAGGCGTGTGGGCTTCAGTAGTTGTGGCGCACGGGCTTAGCTGCTCTGTGGCATGTGGGATCTTCCCGGACCAGGGCTCAAACCCGTGTCCCCTGCATTGGCAGGCGGATTCTTAACCACTGCACCACGAGGGAAGCCCTGGATGATGGTAATCTTTGAAGAACTACAGAGACTAGAAGAGATGATAAGAGACTAGATAATGAAACTCTGATTTTTTTGAAAAGGAAAAGAATGTGGAGATCTCAAATTATAAACCAGTCAGGCTTTAAATCGTGCTTTTTAAGCTCTGCAAGATTTCTGGAAGGAACTAATGAACAGATAGCTTTACATGTGTTTAGAAAGGAAGACAGTGATAACTATGAGCTAGTTCATCTTTACCAAGAACAAGTCATGTTAGACTAATCTCAGTCATTTCCTGAAAGTATCGCTTGCTTGGCAGATCTGAAAAATACTCTAGCCCTAGTAAATTTGATTTTAAGAAGGTATTTGGCAAAGTCATCAGAAAGCTTGTGGACCAGATGGTAAAATAAGAGCTAGATGACATTTCAAAAGTCGTATATATTCATTACTGACTGAAGTGACTACAGATTTATGACTCAATGTCCAAGTTCAATCTCCTATTAGAATTCTCTATTGGCAGATCGAAAGGCTTCTTCTCTGCAATCCTATCCAAATAACCATTTTCCATTAACTAGGATGAAGAAACTCTGAGATGGAAGAACGGTTGATGGTTGCATAACAGAATTAGGATCCTAATATCCTTAAAGGGATTTTAAAAAAAACCACCTTAAAAAATAAGATCAAGTGGAAGATGGAGGAGATATAATTTATAGTATATGATATAAAATCTTGCTGTACAATATAGTTGGTAGAAAGGCCAACAGGATCATACTTATCAGAGAGTGATATTCAGCCTACATTAGAATGGGGAATTCTGTGGACTTCCCTGGTGGTGCAGTGGTTGAGAATCCTCCTGCCAATGCAGGGGACATGGGTTTGATCTCTGGTCCGGGAAGATCCCACATGCCGCGGAGCAACTAAGCCTGTGCGCCACAACTACTGAGCCTGCGCTCTAGAGCCCGCACGCCACAACTGCTGAAGCCTGCACGCCACAACTACTGAAGCCCGCTCGCCTAGAGCCCATGCTCTGCAACGAGAGAAGCCATCGCAGTGAGAAGCCCGCGCATCGCAACAAAGAGTAGCCCCTGCTCGCCGCAGCTAGAGAAAGCCCGCGCACAGCAATGAAGACCCAATGCAGCCAAAAATTAAAAAAAAAAAAAAGGTTATAAAGAAAAAGAATGGGGAATTCTGACAAACTGTAAAATCTTCCATATTTCACTCATCAAATTTCTTTAATTCATAGAAAAGTGAGAATAAGTAAATTCTTATGATAGATAGACTTTCCAAATGCCTTTGAAATGAGAATCTTTCTTGAAAAATCATCTTCCTCAGATAGAATGAGAGCCAGGATCTCATTTTAACCAGTTTCTGATTACCCTGGTGAATATAGGTAGAACAAACTCTCTGTTAGCAAAACGCAACAGCCTATTTATTAATGTATCATGGCTAAGGTCAGGTGAGAATATTTATACATGCTAATTTGGCACAGGGCCAGGATGGCAGTAGAGTTAGAGCTGGAGGAAACAGACAGGAGAAAAATAATTATTAAGCACTGGTAACAGGTGCTGAGCAGTAATTTTCCTATTGTGTCTGAAGTGCTAACCTTACTTTAACAAGAACCAGCTCCACTTTTATTTTATATAAGAGGATTCCATTAGATAAAAGGTTCCTATATTTATAAATAAAACAACCCCCCGCCCCAAAACAATGATCTTTTAAAATATAAGGAGCAGGGGCTTCCCTGGTGGCGCAGTGGTTGAGAGTCTGCCTGCCAATGCAGGGGACACGGGTTCGAGCCCTGGTCTGGGAAGATCCCACATGCCGCAGAGCAGCTGGGCCCGTGAGCCACAACTACTGAGCCTGCGCGTCTGGAGCCTGTGCTCCACAACAAGAGAGGCCCGGAACAGTGAGAGGCCCGCGCACCGTGATGAAGAGTGGCCCCCGCTTGCCACAACTAGAGAGAGCCCTCGCGCAGAAACGAAGACCCAACACAGCCATAAATAAATAAATAAATAAATAAATAAATAAAATTTAAAAAATAAAATAAAATAAAATATAAGGAGCAGAAGGCAAAAGTATAGGGGCCACAGAATACACACTCGTGAATTAACCAGAGAATAATAAAACCAAATATAATCGAGTAGGCCATGTTAATCAGTTTGCCAGGGATTGGCAACCTTTGCTAAATAGTTCGCCTCAATATCAATCCTTTCCCATTTCATACATTTTTATCTCATAGAGAGATACTGAGGGCCTGAACTAGGATTCTGAGAATGAGACTAGAGAGAAGGAATACAATTGAGCAATATTTGGGTTCTGAAATAAGCAAATCTTAGTTATTATATGGATGTGTGGGGCCTGAGGATGATGTAAGGAGTCTAGGAAAGGGATGGCAAATAAGTTTTAATTCACATGCTATCTGATATAGCATGGATTTCAGCAGAAAATAAGACAACAGTACACTCAAATTGGGTAATTTGTGAAAAACTTTACCTGCAAACATGTGGAGAAGATTTAGGGGAACTGGCAAGGGATAGTATATGACCCCGGGGCTGGCAGTACCAAAGACCCATTACACCACTAAGTCAGAAAAGAGCAGTTTCTGGAATTGAAGAGGGTATTGACAGGAGTTATGTCCTTCACTGTGACGACACCTGTAAGAATAAATATCTCAATATCACTCTTCTTCCACTTTTTGATCTTCTGTGGATGCCTCCCAGCAAACCCACCCAGAAGACACAGGACAAGAAAGCTCTTGATGTAGTCCTAAAGGTGACTGCACAAAGAGTTGGGTGAAGAATAAGCCGGATACTAAGCCTAATTGATTGACAGTAGTTGCCTACAACACCATGTAGAAAATGATTCCGTGATGTCATCCAACCTCATTAGGATAAATAACCATGAAAGCCATATACCTATTATGAGAATGGGGTGAGGCAGTGTCAGCATGTGCTCATGAATCCTATGCCTGTAATAAGCATGTGTGTCTTATGTTTCCCAACCCTGGACTATGAAGACTTTCATACTTCTAGTTTGTCTGAATGATAAATAGCTATACCAACAAATGAAACAAAAAATACAAGAGGAACATATTAGGGAGCAGGGATGATAAATTCAGTTTAGGTTATGTTGACTTGGAGACGCCCAAAGATCATCCCTGGATATATGAATCTGAAGTTCAGTGGGGAAGTCTAGCCTGGAAATGGGAGTTTTGGAATCAATAGTTTATATATGATAGTTGAAACCATAAAAATAGAACACAGAGAAAAAGAGTCATGGGTAAGTATGAATACTGGGGAATCTCAACATTTTAAGTGGGGGGCATAGAAAAAACCTGCAGAAAGAAAAAGAGCAAGAATAGTCAGAAGGTTACAGGCAGCACCATGGAATGTAGATTCACAGAAACCAAGGGAGTAGAATATTTGTAGAAGAAAGTTGCCGTGAATGTCAAAGAACAGCCGTGAAATAAGGACTGAAAAATTTCCACTGGATATGACAATTAGAAGATTACTGGTGCCCTTGATGAGAGCAGTTCCAGGAATATAATAAAAGAGGAAGCCCAATTTCAGTGGGATGAGAAGTTAATGAGAGACAAGGATGTGAACACTGCAAATATTGTTCTTTTGAATACAGTGAATGAGGTGAAAAGAAGAATGAGTTGATGGTAGGCAGACAAAAACAGGATCAAAAGAGAATTTTTTTAGAGTGACAAAACAAAATTAAAGTATGAGGAGAAGGAGCTAATGGAGTGAAACTGAATAAGAACGAGAGAACTATTAGAGACGGCTGGAGCCTGTTCCCTAAGGGAAAGTGTCTTGCCCACACCCCTCAGTACAGGTGATTGACTATAGTAGGCATATAAATTGGTTAATGACCTATTAAGAAAAGATGAATTGAGCCAAATGGATTCTCTTTGTTAGGAGTATGAACTAAGAAATATGGAAATAATTGGCTGATTAGCAGTGGAAACTCAGATGAAAGAGTAATGATTAAAAAAAAGAAGGAACAGCGCAGTAGTGATGAGCGATGTCAAAGCTGAAGTCAGACAAAATAAAAACCATAAGTGGATGATAGAATCATCTGTTAGGCAGAGCATAAGGAAGTTAGATCTTAGAGAAACAGAAGAGAACAGAGACGTGTGGGGGTAGAGGCAGAGGCTCCAAGAGAGGCCACGTCCCTCTAAAGGAGTGACACAGAGAACTGCTTTGGTATCTGATAACTTTCCAGTTATGGTTCACTGGTATCCTTACATTAACTCATCTTTTCTCTTAATGGGAATGAGTTTCTGTTCCTCGAATCCCAAACTCCAACACTAAGACAAGGACTAAAAGCAAAGCCGTGGAGGAGTCACGAAAGGAAAAGTCAAGTGAAAAGGGTTGCTTTGAACAGAACTGAAAATCTAATGCTCAGTGATCCTAAGAAAGAAAGGACACATGTTGATGCAGGAGCTGGAAGGAAGTCCATAGCTCAAACATTTATCAAAAAAAAACAATAACAAAAAAGATTAAAACTAAATGAAGTTAAGCATCCAGCTAAAGAAGTTGGAAAAGAGCCACAGAGCAAGCCCAAAGAAACAAGAAGGAAGGAAACATAAGTATAGGGGCAGGTGATGTAGAGAACAACATCAACAACCTCCACAATAGTAACAAACAAGAATAGCAACCCAAAAGCTGATTATCTGAAAAGATTAATAAAATAAGCAGACTTCGGGCAAGACTGAAAAAAGACAAGAGAATGTGCAAATAAACAAAATACAGAATTAAAAAAGGAAATAACTATAGACACCAAAAGATTAAAAAAGGAGAATGGGTATTATGAACAACTATATATTAAAATATTTGAAAATAGAGATGAAATAAATAAATTTATAAACAAATAAATTCCCAAGAAAATGTAAAATATCACAACTATTACAAGAAGAAATAAAGAACTTGAATAAGTAATATAGAAATTGAAGTAACAGTCAAAGACCACACCTGTGAAGAAACCCCAGGACCAGATGGCTATGCTGGTAGGTTCGACCAAATTTTACAACATATAGAACTCTTATTTCATGTAATTTGATCCAGAAAAATACAAAAAGAATAAAGGCTACCCAAGTTATTTATGAAGCTAATATAATTTTAGCTAGTCAGATAAAAATAACACCGCAAAAAACAATCCAGCTCCATGGTGAATTTAGTATGGAAGAAAAGCAAAAATATGACCTCATATGTCTGTCAATGCAAAAATGCATTTGCTATTTGTAAAATCTTAAGTCAGAAGATTTCTGACAGAAAGCAGTAAAAAATGTCAATAATATACTAGACAGTAATAAGTTAATATTGCCTAAATATCTACCTTAAAGTTATAAGCATGACCTTTTCCTTGCAATTCAAAACTACAGTGTATCCTCAGTGGTCTCAACAACTCCTTTTCTTACTCCCAATCTGCCAACCTCCCCTTCTCCGCCACTGTACTTTGTCACTGCTACTAATCCCTCAGGTGTGTTAGGGTTGAACATAAACTTAAGAACATCTGCTCTATCTCCAGTTCATCTCAGAGGAGGCTGAACTTTTTCTTTCAAAGTTGGTGGACTTCTCAGGCTAGGAAAATCAGACTTCCCAAATCAGGATAAAAGTGAGAAGAGAACGGAGTCCTGGACAAGGAGGTGTCTGCCATTGGTCCCCCAAATCTGGTATGTCTCGTTAACCTGTTAGGATAACTTAGAAGCACTGGTTTATAATGCATAGGAACCAATGAAATTAGCAGTTCGTTGTTTTGACTGCTGGGGGTACACAATCTGTTCCTCATGGCTTCAACGTATACTCCCTGCTAACCTGTGAGGATGACATAAGGCTAGCAATGCCTTTGGAAAAGGGAGATGTTAATCACAGACCATGTTGCTTTTCTATTTTGTTATTTTAACTGGTTAGGGGAAGAGAAAAGCTTGAGTAGTGTACTGTTTACTTTCCTTAATTTCAGATTTTTGACTCTGGAGGTGATTTATTTCTTAATTGTAGTATCACAGGAAATAAAGAGGAGATTCCGAAAACTATGGAAAACATAGATGGACATACATTTAAAAGATTAGATAGGAATACTTCCCCACAGGATTGTCAAACTTCTCAATTCTCTAAAACATGCTGACAGTTTATTTCTTTTATCCAGAAACTCTTACAGGAGTGAGAGCTCAATAATTTGCTGGAAGGTCTTTATCTTTACCTCCCTTGGTCTCTACATAACAAAAAGGATATCAAAAGGCCTGTAGCCTATAAGGTTTCTGGAACTAACTAAATCCTAGTAATGTAGAGCTAAAATTTAGAAATATACCATAACCCCTGGTAGAGAATTACAAGCTGTATTTAAGAGGCTGAAGGGCAGTGAATTTTTTTTTGAACTTAGTTAAAATCTGCTCCAATTTGCAGGTTACACTGAATTAAAGAATGAAAGCAAATCTTTCACTGTAAACATTATCCTCTAAGTTAATACTGGACTAAAATATTTCTTTAAATAAATCAAGAGATAATAATTCCTAAATTCATTGTAACAAGAAAGAACAGGACAGATTTTTACAAACGCTATCTGTACTCCAGACCTGACAGACAAACACTGGGCAGCCATAGGCTGTAAAGGATGAAGAGAAGTTCCTCAGGTAAACTAGTGTAGGGAAGACCATTTAGCTCAGAGTCGGAGCTGAGGCTGCTTCTCCTTGGTTTGAGTTGCTGTTTAAGGGCTGTAATGCAGATATAATAGCATTAAGAAGTAACTTGGAAAGGTGTTCAACATCACTATCATCAAAGAAATGCAAATAAAAAGCACCACGAGATATCTCCTCACACCTGCCAGAATGGCTATCATCAAAAAGACAAAAGAAAAAAACAAAAAACCAACCAAAACCACACACACACACACACACACACACACACACACCAAAAAACAGGTGTTGGCAAGGATGTGGAGAAAAGGGAACCCTTGGGCACTGTTGGTGGGAATATAAATTGGTGCAGACACTATGGAAAACAGCATGCAGGTTCCTCAAAAGTTTTTAAATAGAATTTAAATTTTAAAATAGAATTACCATATAATCCAGCAGTTCTACTTCTGAGTATTTATCTGAAGAAAGTGAAAACACTAATTTGAAAAGACATATGCACTCTCATGTTCATTGCAGCATTATTTACAATAGACAAGAGATAGAAACAACCCAAGCGTCCATCAATGGATAATGAATGGATAAAGAAGATGTGGTATACATATACAATGGGATATGATATTCAGCTGTAAAAAAAAAAAAAAAAAAGAATTCTTGCCATTTGAGGCAACATGGATGGAATGTAAGGGCATTATGTTATATGAAATAAGTCAGACAAAGGCTAATACCATGACCTTACTTACATGTGGAATTTTTTTTTTTTTGCCATGCCACTCGGCTTGTGGGATCTTAGTTCCCCGAGCAGGGATCGAACCCGTGCCCCCTGCAGTGGGAGTGCAGAGTCCTAACCACTGGACTGCCAGGGAATTCCCTACATGTGGAATTTAAACAAAACAAAACAAAGCAAAACAAAAATCAAGCTTATAGATACAGAGAACAGATTGCTGGTTGCCAGAGGTGGGGAGTCAGTAGTGGGTGAAATGGATGAAGAGAGTCAAAAGGTACAATCTTCCAGTTATAAGATAAATAAGTTGTGGGGATGTAATGTACAACACGCTGACTACAGTTGGTAATACTGTGTTACATATTTGAAAGTTGCTAAAAGAGTGGATCTCAGAAATCCTCATCACAAGGAAAAAAAATTTTTTTGTAACTATGTATGGTAATAGAAGTTGACTTATTGTGATGATCATTTTGCAATATATAGAAATATTGAATCATTATGTTGTATCCCTGAAACTAATATAATATATATCAATTATACCTCAATAAAAAAGTAGTAACTTGGAAGATGAAGTATACCAAAAAAGGCAGAGAATAACGTTTCTTCAGTTTTCAGGCTATAGTGTACATTAGTGGTTCTGGAACTGTAGAGTGCTTAAGAATCACCAGTGCTGCTTGTTAAAACGCATATGTGCAGGCCAGACTGACAGTTTTCTAACTGAGAAACTATAGGGTAGCATTTAGGCATCTGCACTTTTTAACAAGCACTTCCAGGTAATTTTGATAGAAATGGAAGTCTAAATGCCACATATTGAAGAACACTGGTCTAAAATATAAAAAAGAAATAGAGTATTTGGCAGTTCCCCAGTTGATTTTGTTAATAAAAACCAATCAAATCCCATAACAAAGATTTGGAATTTGGAATTATGTTATGTTACTGTGTGTTGTCTACATTGCTCTTATTACAGAAATATCTATGGCAATAATAAAATGTGATATCACATCTTCCAGAAAACCCGTTCTAATATAAACTTTTGTCTACATTATTAGAAAAACAGACATCTGCAATAAGTAGCACCACTTTTATATTCAGAAAAAAAAACCCAATGCAGTAATTTCTACTTTGTGAGAAAAAAGTAAAACAGAAATTTATATAACATAGTACACCAGATTGAGGGATGCTACAGGAAAAAATTATTAAATGTTCTATTTGTTTTTCAACAGTTCAATACTTCAGAGAGAACTGAAAAAAATAGATACATATAAAGGTCAACAGAAACATTCCCTTAGAGAATACATGTTATATATCTATATCCCTTGAGGAAGAAATGCAAAACCTGAAACAAATGAATATCATCTGTTTTCAGAATAATGATTTGTAAATATTTGCTTTTATCCCACAACTTTATCAATATATCTATTAGGTTTCAGGCTATTAAGCTTTGAAAAAATACAGAATAATTGAAGAAATAAGCCTATTGTAAAAATATCTGGGCACTTCCATTAATTCTTACATGCTTACTAAAAATCAGGCAGACTGAACATATTAGATGGGAATGGTATCTGCTGGTAAGAAACCCATTTTTTGTTTTAGGTGACCCCCAAAGTACATTACTTGTGAAATATATGATGCCAAAAGAAAAGTATTCTAGAGTCAAAATTTACTTTCAGGCAGAAAAAAGAGATTTAAACAGTATAAATTACATTAAGTTATTGGGTAGTTGGTAAAATTCCTTGCATTCAGTGCAGAGAGAAATATTAAGTCATTGAGTCATTCAGTCTAGTAAAGCAAGAATATGTCAAAAATATAGCTGGCTGCAAATTAAACCTGTAAATTTTTTTTTGTGTGCTGAAATATAAACTCATGTGATAAAACTGTTTTTAGATACAGATGTCTTTCCTAGTAAGTATTGTTCTTTAACATTGTTTTCTTAAACATTTAAAAAATAATCAACATTTCTCCAAGTCCTTTATAGAAGATAAAAAATACCTTGAAATATAACTTGCAACTATCTAAGATTAAATAAAATATTCAGAAACCTCGGAATGTTTTCTTTGGTCTCTTCCATTATTAGGTTTTTAAAGAGTCCTGGGAGTTTCAATTTACTGGCTTGAAATGCAGACTTTACAGACTTATGTGATTTATGACCATGCCTGTTTCCTATTCAGGACCCTTTTCTTGCTTTTCTTATAGAAATATAAAAAGGAATTCCAAGAGAGGCTAATATCAAGTAGATATTCCGAAGTAGAATTCCTTAAAAACCCTGTTACAATTTTTTATTGGCATCATATTGATCTATGAATCAATTTGAAAAAAACTGAGTATACTGAATCTAATATATTAGTGCAACTCTCCATTTAGATCTTTACTGTTGCTCAATAACGTTTATAGTTTTTCATAGAGATCTTGCATACTTTTGTTCATTTTATTTCTATGTACTTTAAGTCTTTGTGGCTGTACTAAGCAGCATGTTTTCTAACTTTCTTTAACATTAGAAATTCAACTTATCTTTGTCTATTGATTTTATAGTCAGTCAACTCGCTAAGCTCTCATATTATTTCTAACAGTTTATCTGTTCATTATTTTGAGTTTTCCATGCAGACAATCATGTCACCTACAAATGAAGGCTGTTTTATTTCTTCCTTTCAAATGCTTATACTTGATATTTCTTTTCTGTTCTTGCTGTGGGGACTCTGACCTCCATTACAATGTTAAATTGTCTTGTTCCAATTTTAAAGAAAATGTCTGTATTACATTGGTAAGAATAATATTTGCTGCATATTCTTGATAGATACCCTTTATGAAGTTAGGGAATCTTCCCTTTTCTCCCACTTTTGCTAAGAGGTTTTATTCCTCCCCCAATTTAGTTGAATGAGTCAACTAAATTATTAAAAAATCTATTGAGATGACCATGTTTATTCTCCTGTAAATATGCTAAATGACACATACAGATTTTTCCCCCCTAATGTTAAACCACATTTGCATTCTTTTGATGCCCTTCTTAGTCCTGATGTATTTTCTCCTTTTATTCATTGTTGTATTCAGTTTGCTAATGTTTTGTTTAGGATTTGATATTAACATTCGTGAGTGAGAATGAATCGTACCTTTATTTTCTCTTGCTGTCTTTGTCTGGTTTGGATATTAAGGTTTTGATATAGATGTATTTGCTGAATTTGGGGATACTTATTCTTTTTCTCTTCTCTGGAAGAGTATGTAAGTTTGAAATAATTTTTATTTGCAATGTCAGAGGTCATTTGTAACTCTGCCAGAATAGTGGGTTTTTTTGTTTAAATGAGAAGGTTTTAACAAAGTATTTAATTCTTTAATGATTACAGAGTTATTTTGGTTTTCATCTGGTTCTTGAGTCATTTCTGGTAAGCGATAATTCTTAGGAGGTTGTATATTATACCTAAGTTTTCAAAATTTATTGGTATCAAGTTGTTAGAGTATCCTCTTATCCTTTAATCTCCTTTAACTTGATTTGTAGGTGTGTACCTTTTAAAAAAACTGATAATATCATTTATTTCTGCTTTTTCTCTTTAATTTTTAACTGATTAAATTTCCAGAGGTTTATCTGTTTCATAGGTGTTTTAAAAGAAGGAATTTCAGGCTTTGTTGATCCCATCTGCTAAATGTTTTATATTTCATTCGTTTCTGCTCTTTGTTATCTCATTCTTACTTTTGGTTTTTAAAGCTATTGTTCATTTTCTAACTCATTAAATTGGAACCCTAGGTCATTGACTTTCAGCCTCCCTCCTTTTCTAATGTAAGCATTTAAGGTTATGTAGCCTATACATTTGATATGTTTAGTTTCTGTCCAGTTAGAAGTATTTCCTTTCTGGTTTGTGAGTTATTCAACTCTTTTTTCTTTAAATTTCCAAACATATAGTCATTAAAAATTTATCTTTTAGCTATTGACTTTTATTTATATGTCAGAAGATGTGGTCTGTAAGATAATTCTCTGAAATTTATTGACATTTTGTGGTTAAAAAATATGGTGAATTTTTGTAAATGAGTAATCACTTGAGAAGAATGCATACTGTCTGATTGCTGGGTACATAGTTCAATCAGACAAATGTATGTTAAAATTTATTATGGTATTGAATTTATCACTTTCTTCCTTTAATTTTATTGAATTTTAATATTTTAATATATTTTGAAGCCATGTTTTTATGGGCATAGAGGCTTAATATTGTTATATATATTTTTATCCTTTTATCTCTTTAGTTTGGCTTGATTGTTGGGAAGTTTAGGTATGCCAGTTCTCTAACATTTGTTTTTGTTTGTTTAAATTTCACCCATTTCTCTCACCCCCCAAACCTTACCTCTTGCAAGCACCAATCTGTTCTCTGTATCTATGAGCTTGATTTGGGTTTTTTTTTGATTCCATATATAAGTGAAATCATACAGTATTTGTCTTTCTCTGACTTATTTCACTTAGCATTATGCCCTTGAGTTCCATCCAAATTGTCTCTAATGGCAAGATTTCATTCTTTTTTATGGCTGAATAATATTCCATTGTACATATACACCACATTTTCTTTATCCATTCATCCACTGATGGACACTTAGGTTGTTTCCATCTCTTGGCTATTGTAAATAATGCTGCAATGAACATGGGGGTGCATATATCTTCTCAAATTAATGTTTTCACTTTCTTCAGATAAATATTCAGAAGTGGAACTGCTGGATCATATGGTAATTCTGTTTTTAATTTTTTTGAGGAACTTCCATACTGTTTTCCATAGTGGCTGCATCAATTTACATTCCTACCAACAGTGCACAAGGGTTCCACTTTCTCCATGCTCGCCAACACTTATTATTTTTTTACTCTTTGATGACAGCCATTCTAACAGGTGTAAGGGGGTATCTTACTGTGGTCTGATTTGCATTTCCTTGTATATTAATGATGTTGAGCATCTTTTCATGTACCTGTTGGCCCTCTGTATGTCTTCCTGGGAAAAATATCTATTGAGATCTTCTGCCCAATTTTTAAATTTTATTTTTTGCTAGTGAGTTGTATGAGTTCTTTGTACATTTTGGATATTTGTCCCTTATCAGATGTAAGATTTGCAATTATTTTCTCCCATTCAGTAGGCTGTGTTTTCACTTTGTTGATAGTTTCTTTTGCTGTACAGAAGCTTTTTAGTTTTATGTAGTCCCCCTTGTTTATTTTTGCTTTGTTTTGTTTTTGGTGTCAAATTCAACAAATTATTGCCAAGACTTATGTCAAGTAGCTTACTGTCTGTGTTTTCTTCCAGGAATTTTTATGGTGTCAAGTCTTGTGTTCAAGTCTTTAACCTATTTTGAGTTAATTTTTGTGTATGATGTAAGCAGTCCTCTTTCATTCTTCTTCATTAGACTGTCTAATTTTCCCAATACCATTTATCGAACAGACTATTCTTTACCCATTGTATATTCCTGGCTCCTCTGTTGTAAATTAATTGACCATACATGCATGGGTTTATTTCTGGGATCTCTATTCTGTTCCATTGATCTACATGCCTGTTTTTATGCTAATACCATATTGTTTTAATTACTATAGCTTTGTAATATCGTCTGAAACCAGGGAGCGTGTTATATATCTTTCTAGTGAATTGAACCTTTCATTATTATGTGGTGACTCTTTTTATCTCTAGTCATGCTTGTCACATTAAGATTGATGCCCCAGCTTTTGTTTGTTTGGTGTTTGCCCAGTATAATTTTCTACTACCTTTTATTTTTAACTTTTTCATGTCTTTATGTTTTCAGAGTGTCATTGATTGTAATTGTTAATGTATTTAGACTTGTTTCAATTACCTTACACCTTTTGCTTTCTATTGGTGCCACTTTTCTATGCTTAAAAAAAAAATCTCTTCTTGCCTTAAAAATTGATTGGTATAGTTTTTGTTTGGAACTTATTCCATTTTCTCCTTTCTATTGGACTGGACATCATACCCTCTCTTTTTTTTTTTTTCCCCCTGCACTGTGTGGCTTGTGGGATTGTAATTCCCCAACCCGGGATCAAACTCCAGGCCCAGCAGTGAAAGAGCTGAGTCCTAACCACTGGACTGCCATGGAATTGCCCTCATACACTCCTTTTATACTCTTTTAATTTCCTTGGAAATTTTACTCTGTGTACTGATAATCCCTGCTGTATCCCTCCCCAGGCTTTCATGCTGTTGATGTCTAACATTACATTCTTTCCATTTTCTTCAACCCCCGAAACTTTAAATAATAATATCTATTATTACTACTAGTAGTAATGGTATTTTATATAGATTTTATTGGATTTATTTTATCTGCCAATTTTTTCACTCATCATTACTTCTAGCATCATATATTTGACTTTGAAATTATTTCCTTTTTTCTGTCATTTTAATGATATTTTTCTTAATTAATCATTTCCTTTTATAAGTTCCTTTAGTTTATGTCTGTTGGTGGTAAACTGTTTTTTTTTTTTTTCCTTTTCTTACTCTTTTAGATTAACATTTTTTTTTAAGAGAAATTTTCTTTTTTTTTTAAATTTTATTTATTTATTTATTTATGGCTGTATTGGGTCTTTGTTTCTGTGCGAGGGCTTTCTCTAGTTGCAGCAAGTGGGGGCCACTCTTCATCGCGGTGCGCGGACCTCTCATTATCGTGGCCTCTCTTGTTGCAGAGCACAGGCTCCAGACGCGCAGGCTCAGTAATTGTGGCTCACGGGCCTAGTTGCTCCGTGGCATGTGGGATCTTCCCAGACAAGGGCTCGAACCCGTGTCCCCTGCATTGGCAGGCAGATTCTCAACCACTGCGTCACCAGGGAAGCCCCTAAACTCTGTTTTTTGTTGTCTACATTTTTTAGAACTTTGGCTTGAAAAAAAGTTTTGCTAGGCACACAATTTTAGGTTGACAAGTATTTTCTCTCTGCACTTTAAAGATATTCCATTGATTTCTAGCTTCCATTGTTGCTTTTGAGGGGTCTGTTGTCCATTTCACTGTTTCTTTTCAGCTGATGTGTTTTTACCCCCTCAGGCTGCTTTTACTACCTTTTCTTGTCTGAATATCCTACAGTTTTACCATACAATCTCAAGATATGGATTTCTTTTTATTTTTCTTGCTTGTTACATCTTGTGCTTCTGCTATTTGTAGACTCTATTCTTCACCATTTCTGGAAAATTATCAGTTATTAGCTCTTTAAATACTGTCTATCCTTCATTTCCTCTATTTTTTCTGTGGGAAACTTTGATTAGTCTCAGAATTTCCCATTTAAGCCTACAAATCTGTACCTTTGTTTCATGTTTTGAATGTATTTGTTTTTCTCATATATTCTGTCATTTTAAAACATCCCATCTAACCCACCAATTCTCCCTTCAGCTGTGTTCAAACTGATACATAACCCATTCTGCCCACTATTTGTCTGTTGACTCTTAAAGTCCTCATTGTTTCCACTGTTCTATGCTCTGCTTAGTATTGTATGAGGTGAGGAGTTTGAAAATACCTGGTTTCCCTGACAAGTTTTGCAGATTATAAAGAAAGAGTTGCTATTTGGACAACAGGGAAGAGGTGATTCTGGAACCCAGCATTTTGAGAAGAGGCAGTGTGACTTTTTGGTAATTCTGGCTGAGATGACACCACTTTGGTGGATCCAAAAGTGACTGCAACAGCATCTCAGTGAGTCTAGGATCACAGGCTCCAACCAAGAAATGTCAGCAGCTTCTGAGCTCTGGCTATTACTCCTTTTTCCTTTTTATTTGCTCTGCCAGTCATCCTCTCTTTGCTTTCCTGGTCCTTTCTAATAACCTGTGTAACCAATTCCCTGTATTAAATTGTCTCTGTATAAAATAATTAGAATGGTTCCTGTTTTTCTGACTAGATACTGACTAATACACCTATCCATTGAGGATTTCTTTTTCATTTCGACAATTAAATTTTCCACTTGTAAGTTCAATTCTGTTGGCTTATTTTTAAAAGTATTTCAGGTTTGCTTTTATATATTCTACATCAGATAATTTCAGTATCTACAGTCCTTGGGGTCTAAATTTGTAATTTGTCATTTCTACTGTAAAAATTAATAAACAGAAACCTCAATTAAACAGAGTCGTGATACCAGAAGAGGGAGCTCTCTGAGATGACAGCAGAGCCTAGAGGAAGAAGAAAGACTTCTCTTCTTTCCTGGCAACAATTCTGCCAATCATAAACTCTTAGTTTACTATAGCCCTTCCAACTTCTTTTCCTCTTCTATAAAGGGGTTCTCCTTTCCTTGCTTTGTGGAGACTTGCATGTGGCTCACCATGGATGCAGACTCCAAATTGCACTTCTCTGCTGATCCCAAATTAACCCCCTTTTTTTTTCCCTGGAGAAATAACTGGCAGTCTATTTGTTTTAGGTCAATACTGCTAAATCTCACTCACAATGGGTTATTTCCTTATGTGTTTGCTGGACTTTGATTATGAACACATATATGGTTGACATAATCTGTAAGTAAAACAGGAGGAAAAAAACCCCACCTGGGGGCTTTAAGTGAGAATTTCTTCCACCTTCTTTATCTTGTTGTTGGCCTATAGGTTTCTTTCTGGATTAAGTATTTTTACTTTCATTTGCCATTAAGACAACCCCCCTGTTTTGTATGTTTACTGCTCATACTTTAGTTTCAGCCCAAGTTTTTTTCTTTCCTTGCTTGTTGAGATTTTACTTCAACCTGTGGAACCTAACAATGAAATAATATTAAGTTTTATGCAAGATTTGGTTGTTTAGAATTAAGACAGCCCTTCAGAGTAATCTGTTACACTGCTAGAAATGGAGGTCTTCATTCTGATTTTCTACTTATTCCACTATTTTCAAAATAGTATTATTTTATAATAAAAATAATACTTTGTAAAAAATTTAATGATAATTCAGACTTGAGCAAGAATGTATTACTCTTCTCTTTCTAATTAAATATTTTCTTTAATTTTAACCATAAATAATAAAACATGAATATCAATTTCTTATGTTTAATTATATTTTACACAGTGTACCTCAATCTCTCCAAATTCTTTTCATTTGATGCATTATGTAAAATTCTAACCTCGCTAATATTAAAAATAGGAAGATGTAAGCCACAAAATATTCGTTACTTTCCAAATAGGTCAACGGATAGCAAAAAATTATGTTTGTGATTACCTAATCACACATTCGTAAATAAGTATTTTTCCTATATATACTGTTAAAACATATCTGAGCTATACCAAATTCTAAATGAGTTTAATTGGAATAATAAACACTCTGGAGATACATTAAGATAAAGTTAGCCAAAATTCATAAATAAAAATGTATTGTTTAGAATTAGTGAATTATTTCAAGTGAATTATTTCAAGACAGAATAACATTAACATTTCCCTTTTCTCTTTTTTAATAATAGAAAAACCTTAAGTATTTCTGGCAAGGAGAAAAAAATCTCTTGAACATGGCTGATGAGCTATTTATGATACAGTATAAAAACTGAAACTATTCTTATAAAAAGCTGAATTATTCATTCTATTTAAAAGAAATACAAAAAGAAATTTAATCATGTTCTTATACTTGCAAAGCTACAACTTATTAAGCAGTAAAAGAAATGCTTAAAATAAGGAAATTAGATGTTACTTTTCAATTTTGGAAAAGCATGCTCCTAAACTCTTAAAACAGGTTAGCAATTTCGGAGGTTAATTTGAAAAAGTAGCAGTATGATTCATGTCAACTTTGAAATTTATCAGGAAACCAAATGTCATTAAACTGATTTTTTTTTTTTACTATTTTATCTTTGCTTAGGATAGTTAAGAATTAATATATAAAATCATCTTACTCATATAAACTATTCTTTAAGGAGTGAAAATATATATAAATTAATGAATACTGCAGTAAGCATGAAAAGAAAAAGGCAATTTATGTGGCTTACCTATATTTCCCTGTGCATGCTCTGAATTACAAAAGGAAACATCGGAAGATTTTTTAAAGAGGCTTTCCAGGCTCTAACCCAAATCTTGACTACATAATAGCTAATTTCTGTATCCTGGGAACACCTTTTCAAGTAAATTTAATGTAATGACAAAATGGATACTTGTATTTCATTTGTTCCAATGATAAGCTTAAGAAATATGTACTCACTCTAACCAAATTTCTGGGGCACAAAGTTTAAACTGAAAATATGAACTAACTTTCTTTCTCCCTTCCTTCCTATAGGTATCCACTGTCAAGACTACCCTTGAAGAAGGGAGAGGATGTAGAACAGTTACACTCTGCAGAAGGGACAGAAGACAAAGCAAAAGGGAAGTACTGGAGGAAGCTACACAGAAGAGATCATTTTTCAACCTCCTTTTTAGATTTATACAATTTCTTACATTTTGATGAAAAGAATTTAGGGGAAGCAGTGAGAGACATATAACTACAACATCAATGGTGAGAAACACAGAGAAAGTAGTCAAAGGCGGCTTCTATTTATTTGTGTAAGCTGTCCACTAAGCAAAAACACAGTTGCAACTTAGTGTCTCTCAACTGGCAGTGATTTTTTTTTTAGTATTCTGTTCATTTATTATTTACTTGTTTATTGTCTGCCTCCTCCTCATCCTCCACTGTTCTAGAATATGAGCTACATGAGATCAGGAGCCTTGCCTGTCTTTTTCTTTTTTTTAATTAATTATTTTTCTTATTAGTCATCCATTTTATACACATCAGTATATACATGTCAATCGCAATCTCCCAATTCATCACACCACCACCCCCACCCCCCGCCACTTTCCCCCCTTGGTGTCCATACGTTTGTTCTCTATATCTGTGTCTCAGTTTCTGCTCTGCAAACTGGTTCATCTGTACCATTTTCTAAGACCCACATATATGCGTTAATATATGAAATTTGTTTTTCTCTTTCTGACTTACTTCACTCTGTATGACAGTCTCTAGATGCATCCACGTCTCTACAAATGACCCAATTTCGTTCCTTTTTATGGCTGAGTAATATTCCATTGTATATATGTACCACATCTTCTTTATCCATTCATCTGTCGATGGACATTTAGGTTGCTTCCATGACGTGGTTATTGTAAATAGTGCTGCAATGAACATTGGGGTGCATGTGTCTTTTTGAATTATGGTTTTCTCAGGGTATATGCCCAGCAGTAGGATTGCTGGGTCATATAGTAATTCTATTTTTAGTTCTTTAAGGAACCTCCATTATGTTCTCCATAGTGGCTGTATCAATTTACATTCCCACCAACAGTGCAAGAGGGTTCCCTTTTCTCCACACCCTCGCCAGCATTTGTTGTTTGTAGATTTTCTAATGATGCCCATTCTAACTGGTGTGAGGTGATACCTCATAGTAGTTTTGATTTGCATTTCTCTAATAATTAGTGATGCTGAGCAGCTTTTCATGTGCTTCTTGGCCATCTGTATGTCTTCTTTGGAGAAATGTCTATTTAGGTCTTCTGCCCATTTTTGTATTGGGGTGTTTGTTTTCTTGATATTGAGCTGCATGAGCTGCTTGTAAATTTTGGAGATTAATCCTTTGTCAGTTGCTTCATTTGCAAATATTTTCTCCCATTCTGAAGGTTGTCTTTTCGTCTTGTTTATGGTTTCCTTTGCTGTGCAAAAGCTTTGAAGTTTCATTAGGTACTATTTGTTTATTTTTGTTTTTATTTCCATTTCTCTAGGAGGTGGGTCAAAAGGGATCTTGCTGTGATTTATGTCATACTGTGTTCTGCCTATGTTTTCCTCTAAGAGCTTTAAAGTGTCTAGCCTTACATTTAGGTCTCTAATCCATTTTGAGTTTATTTTTGTGTATGGTGTTAGGGAGTGTTCTAATTTCATTCTTTTACCTGTAGCTGTCCAGTTTTCCCAGCACCACTTATTGAAGAGACTGTCTTTTCTCCATTGTATATCCTTGCCTCTTTGTCATAGATTAGTTGACCATAGGTGCGTGGGTTTATCTCTGGGCTTTCTGATCTATATTCCTGTTTTTGTGCCAGTACCATATTGTCTTGATTACTGTAGCTTTGTAGTATAGTCTGAAGTCAGGGAGTCTGATTCCCCCAGCTCCGTTTTTTTCCCTCAAGACAACTTTGGCTATTTGAGGTCTTTTGTATCTCCATACAAATTTTAAGATTTTTTTGGTTCTAGCTCTGTAAAAAATGCTATTAGTAATTTGATAGGAATTGCATTGAATCTGTAGATTGCATTGGGTAGTATAGTCATTTTCACAATATTGATTCTTCCAGTCCAAGAACATGGTATATCTCTCCATCTGTTGGTATCATCTTTAATTTCTTTCATCAGTGTCTTATAATTTTCTGCATACAGGTCTTTTGTCTCCCTAGGTAGGTTTATTCCTAGGTATTTTATTCTTTTTGTTGCAAAGCTAAATGGGAGTGTTTCCTTAATTTCCCTTTCAGATTTTTCATCATTAGTGTATAGGAATGCAAGAGATTTCTGTGCATTTATTCTGTACCCTGCAACTTTACCAAATTCATTGATTAGCTCTAGCAGTTTTCTGGTGGCATCTTTAGGATTCTCTATGTATAGTATGTCATCTGCAGTGACAGCTTTACTTCTTCTTTTCCAATTTGTCTTCCTTTTATTTCTTTTTCTTCTCTGATTGCCGTGGCTAGGACTTCCAAAACTATGTTGAATAATAGTGGTGAGAGTGGACATCCTTGTCTTGTTCCTGATCTTAGACAAAACGCTTTCAGTTTTTCAGCATCTAGAATGATGTTTGCTGTGGGTTTGTTGTATATGGCCTTTATTATGTTGAGGTAGGTTCCCTCTATGCCCACTTTCTGGAGAGTTTTTATCATAAATGGGTGCTGAATTTTGTCAAAAGCTTTTTCTGCATCTATTGAGATGATCATATGGTTTTTATTCTTCAATTTGGTAATATGGTGTATCACATTGATTGATTTGCGTATATTGAATAATGCTTGCATCTCTGGGATAAATCCCACTTGATCATGGTTTATGATCCTTTTCATGTGTTGTTGGATTCTGTTTGCTAGTATTTTGTTGAGGATTTTTGCATCTACATTCATCAGTGATACTGGTCTGTAATTTTCTTTTTTTGTAGTATCTTTGTCTGGTTTTGGTATCAGAGTGATGGTGGCCTCATAGAATGAGTTTGGGAGTTTTCCTTCCTCTGCAATTTTTGGAAGAGTTTGAAAAGGATGGGTGTTAGCTCTTCTCTAAATGTTTGATAGAATTCACCTGTGAAGCCATCTGGTTCTGGACTTCTGTTTGTTGGAAGTTTTTAATCTCAGTTTCAATTTCATTACTTGTAATTGGTCTGTTCGTATTTTCTATTTCTTCCTGGTTCAGTCTTAGAAGGTTACACCTTTCTAAGAATTTGTCCATTTCTTCCAGGTTGTCCATTTTATAGGCATAGAGTTGCTTTCAGTAGTCTCTTGGATGCTTTGTATTTCTTCGGTGTCTGTTGTAACTTTTCCTTTTTCATTTCTAATTTTATTGATTTGAGTCTTCTCCCTCTTTTTCTTGATGAGTCTGGCTAATGGTTATTCAGTTTTGTTTATCTCTCAAAGAACCAGCTTTTAGTTTTATTGATCTTTGCTTTGTTTTGTTTCTATTTCATTTATTTCTGCTCTGATCTTTATGATATCTTTCCTTCTGCTAACTTTGGGTTTTGTTTGTTCTTCTTTCTCTAGTTCCTTTAGGTGAAAGGTTAGATTGTTTATTTGAGATTTTTCTTGTTTCTCGAGGTAGGCTTGTATAGCTATGTACTTCCCACTTAGAACTGCTTTTGCTGCATCCCATAGGTTTTGGATCGTCATGTTTTCATTGTCATTTGTCTCTAGGTATTTTTTGATTTCCTCTTTGATTTCTTCAGTGACCTCTTAGTTACTTAATAACGTATTGTTTAGCCTCCATGTGTTTGTGTTTTTTACGTTATTTTCCCTGTAATTGATTTCTAATCTCATAGCGTTGTGGTCAGAAAAGATGATTGATATGATTTCAATTTTCTTAAATTTACTGAGGCTTGATTTGTGACCCAAGATGTGATCTATCCTGGAGAATGTTCCGTGCACACTTGAGAAGAAAGTGTAATCTGCTGCTTTTGGATGGAATGTCCTATAAATATCAATTAAATCTACCTAGTCTATTGTGCCATTTAAAGGTGTGTTTCCTTATTAATTTTCCTTTTGGATGATCTGTCCATTGGTGTAAGTGAGGTGTTAAAGTTCCCCACTAATACTGTGTTACTGTCAATTTCCTCTTTTATAGCTGTTAGCAGTTGCCTTATGTATTGAGGTGCTCCTATGTTGGGTGCATATATATTTATAATTGTTATATCTTCTTCTTGGATTGATCCCTTGATCATTATGTAGTGTACTTCCCTGCCCCTTGTAACGATCTTTGTTTTAAAGTCTATTTTATCTGATCTGAGTATTGCTACTCCAGCTTTCTTTTGATTTCCATTTGCACGGAATATCTTTTTCTATCCCCTCACTTTCAGTCTGTATGTGTCCCTAGGTCTGAAGTGGGTCTCTTGTAGACAGCATATAGATGGGTCTTGTTTTTGTATCCATTCAGCGAGTCTGTGTCTTTTGGTTGGAACATTTAATCCATTCATGTTTAAGGTAATTATCGATGTGTATGTTCCTATGACCAGTTTCTTAATTGTTTTGGGTTTGTTTTTGTATGTCCTTTTCTTCTCTTGTGTTTCCCACTTAGAGAATTTCCTTTAGCATTTGTTGTAGAGCTGGTTTGGTGGTGCTGAATTCTCTTAGCTTTTGCTTGTCTGTAAAGCTTTTGATTTCTCTATTGAATCTGAAGGAGATCCTTGCCGGCTAGAGTAATCTTGGTTGTAGGTTCTTCCGTTTCATCACTTTAAGTATATCATGCCACTCCCTTCTGGCTTGTAGAGTTTCTGCTGAGAAATCAGCTGTTAACCTTATGGGAGTTCCCTTGTATGTTATTTGCTGTTTTTCCCTTGCTGCTTTCAATAATTTTTCTTTGTCTTTAATTTTTGCCAATTTGATTACTATGTGTCTCGGCGTGTTTCTCCTTGGGTTTATCCTGTATGGGACTCTCTGCGCTTCCTGGACTTGGGTGGCTATTTCCTTTCCCATGTTAGGGAAGTTTTCGACTATAATCTCTTCAAATATTTTCTCAGGTCCTTTCTCTCTCTCTTCTCCTTCTGGGACCCCTATAATGCGAACATTGTTGCGTTTGATGTTGTCTTCACTTCTTTTCATTCTTTTGTCTTTATTCTGTTCCGCAGCAGTGAATTCCACCATTCTGTCTTCCAGGTCACTTATCCGTTCTTCTGCCTCAGTTATTCTGCTATTGATTCCTTCTAGTGTAGTTTTCATTTCAGTTATTGTATTGTTCATCTCTGATTGCTTGTTCTTTAATTCTTCTAGGTCTTTGTTAAATATTTCTTGCATCTTCTTGATCTTTGCCTCCATTCTTTTTCCGAGGTCCTGGATCATCTTGACTATCATTATTCTGAATTCTTTTTCTGGAAGGTTGCCTATCTCCACTTCATTTAGTTGTTTTTCTGGGGTTTTATCTTGTTCCGTCTTCTGGTACATAGCCCTCTGCCTTTTTATCTTGTGTGTCTTTCTGTGAATGTGGTTTTTGTTCCACAGGCTGCAGGATTGTAGTTCTTCTTGCTTCTGCTGTCTGCCTTCTGGTTGATGAGGCTATGTAAGAGGCTTGTGGAAGTTTCCTGGTGGGAGGGACTGGTGGTGGGTAGAGCTAGCTGTTGCTCTGGTGGGCAGAGCTCAGTACTGGCAGTGATTTTGCACCCCAGGGGACATCTGTCAATTTCTGAAGAGAATTTTAATTATCATTGTGTGTGTGTATGCTACTGGCACCTAATGGGCAGAGGCTAGAGATACTGCTAAATATCCCATAATGCACAGGACAGTCCCCAGCAACAAAGAATTATCCATCTGAAATGTCAATAGTGCTAAGGGCAAGAAATCTTGCCTTACACTACAGATGTGCTCCTCTCCGTCAGTTCACAAATGAATGGTGGTTAGAGAAGTTAATATATGGTGGGTGATTTACTGAGAAAATAATTTGGATGCTTAGTGAAGCCAAAGATTGGGATAAATTTCCCAGAGAAAGACAATGACCTATATGTGACCCCTAAAAATATAAAATGCTGCAAAGAAGATTTAACATGAAAATTAATCTAGCTCACTGTTGTCTATGGCATTGGTCACCCTGGCTGTCACAAAGTTTTGAACACTTTCTTTATATTTTGTTAACTTTCTACAATACGATACCAATCTTCTCAAGGCAGAGATCAGAAAACTAGCATTCTGAGACTGTCTTGCAGCTAGGCAAGTATCTTTGGTTCCACCAATCAAATTCTCAGAGTGTGATTTGATATTGGAAGCAAACAACCTGAGGATACAACTCTTCTTGGAGAACTTGATTTGTTGGTGGAAATATCAGGTATTTCTTCAGGATGTTCTCCAGGGACAGTAGTGGTGTTCAGACGGATGCATCATAAGTGCTGGGTGCCAGTGAAAAGAGTGTTTTTCCCTAGAGGAGCTCCTGAAAAATGCTTGGAAAATGTTATTAACTTCAGAGCCAGCTCTCTGGTCCTGCTGGAGTCTGTTAGCTACTTAATACCTTTTAATGTGTTTCCTTTAATGTTAAACTGGTCAAAGAGGATTATGTTATTTGTAATAAAGAATCTTGACTGATACAAAAATATATGATTTAAAAATATTTCTTCCCTAAACTCTCTTGTTACTAATGGTTCAGCAGTAGGCCTAAGATATACTATTAAACCATGGTGTTTTGGAGCTGGTGCTTATAGAATTTTCATTAATTACATGTATTATACTTTGGAAAGGATGCTAAAATAAAAGTCTAGGGCTGTGGCATTCAGGATCAATGTTTAACATAATATTTGTATACAACAGCCATTAAATAATGTTAGCTAAGAAGTTAACTTGAATCCAAAATAAAATCATTATACTGGAATAGTGATCAAGTATTTAAAATAGTATTGTTTTCTAATGTTAAGAAAAAAGCACACTTAGGAGTAAAAAAAAGAAATGCTCTAAAATATAAGTATAGTCATATGTATGTGTGGCAGAAAGGAGGCTAGATATGACAATTCAGGAGGACAGTACAATCTGTATTATTATTACTGTGTATCTGCGGCACCAATTTGCACATCTATCTGAAAGATCATCTTCTTCAGTATCCCAGGGTCCTGAGAGGATGTACTCTGTCCTCCACACCTCAAACCCAGGGCAAGGGAGCAGACTGGTCACCTGCAGGTTCTCCTACTATGGGGAAACACTTAAATGGAAGGTCAACAGGGGCCAGTGTTGAACAAGCACCTGTTAACTAACTAATTTATCGAGGTTAAAAATAAAAAAAGAAAACAGGATACCTTAGACCAATAACAAGAAATACAGAATATGGTCTTATATTGCTTAATGTTGCTCAAGGGTCTTTTACACTGTAGAAGATAATATGATGACTGAGGATTGTTAAACACCTACGTATACATTCAGAATTGTTCCACCCTCTATCTCTGTAATAAAGATCACTGAAATAAAGGAATACATGGGCATATGTGTATATACACACACATACACAAAGATACTTATTTAGTCTGGAACAAGTAAATAGGCCTGTGTGCCAAGTTCTAAGCTTTGCAACATTCTGGGTGTGGCCAATTGGCATCTACTAAGTCACTCCAATACAATGAAGTATCTCAATATATTATATGAGTAATGTCATCAGGTAAGCCTATATTCAACACTTAAAAGGACTGTGCTGAAAAAGGAGGGTGTGGAAAGCCAATTACAGTATTAAGAATAATTCTAATTGGTAAATACAAAAAAAAAGGATTATAGTCACCTGATGACTATTGAGAGTATTTTACTTGCTTCACATTTTAACTGGGGATTTTTCAGTAAATGTAACTGGTTTCAGAATCTCCTAAAAAGGTGACTTGCAGGTAGACAGAAGCTTGCCCATTTTAAAATTTAAGCCATCATCAACATTTATGTCATATCAATACCATCAGTTTGAAATTTTCAAAATCCTAAAGGTTCCAACATACTTTGGTCCAAAAAGTCTTATGATTTATCAATTATTGAAAAGATAATAGATGTAATGCATGATAAGTGAAAGCAAAAATGGTACTTGTAAAACCTCTCCTTTCAACAGCAAATACAAATGAACATGTTTTTATTTTTCCCCATATGACATATAAATCAACAAGAATCATTACTGTGTTACGTCATTATCCGGTTATTCACTGTGTACTTCTCACTGTAATGAAATGGTATCACCGAACAAGAGGTATTATTCCCCCAATTGACTGAGATCTACTAAAATCATGAGTGGAAATAAAAAATAAGTAAACAAAACCTTCTCAAAGATATTCTCTCCTTCTGCTTCCTGAAAACATTGAATGGTTCAGCTTATTCAAAAATTGGGCCTGCTTGCTTTCCTGTGATATTATAGAACAAATCTTTCATTTTCCACTAAAGTCAGTTCTTACCAAAGTTAAAAATTAATTCTGTGGCCATATCAACACATAATTCTTTTAAAAATTAGATGACTATATACGACTAAACTATGTGTTTACTGCAGTATGCAACTAAAGATAAGATATAGGCCTTCGTTACACTATACACAGCTAATTGGAACAACTGATCAAAGGTTAAAATAGTTTTCCTCAGTTACCGTGGTAGCAGAGTTGGTAAAAATCAGAGACAGAATTGTAGAAAATAACAAAGACTGTCCAACATCCCAACTTCAAGTGAGTTTCCATTAAGTCTTTTTGCATGATATTTAACTATTAAAGTCCTCAAACTTTTTGAGCCTACTACATTTTCTTCTACTTACCTTACTTCAGATAAACTCATGTTCTCTCTGCTAACCTTTCCCACCTTCTTATCTTTCATCTTAATTTCTGTATTCCCTTTTTCTTGTGTTTGGAAATCTCCCTCTCTGTGCAAGGTTGTTTCTCCAAATTCATTACTACTACTTTTCAGAAACACTACATCACAATGCTTTTCCTACCACTGAAGGCTCACAATGTAATCATGATTTACTGTCCTTCACACACAAGGATGAAGGGAATGATCCAACAATCATTAGCATGACATGAGTTTGAGTTGGGTTTATAGTAGTAAAGGATGAATTTTTACTAATGAATCCATAGTTTTCCTTGGGTATCTCTGAAAGCCAACAGTACGTGAGAGTTGTGTGCCCTGAATTGGCATATACCAGTAACCATAAAGAGCCCAACAATCAGAAGAAATAAGACAAATATTTTCTTAGGGAAAAAAATTCTCATTATTATTAAGATATCTAATATAGATGATAAGACTGCATTTGTTGTAACATTTAACATATCACAGACATTCAATACATTGGTAATGTTAATAAGACTATTGTTTGTCTTGAAAAAAGCTGATTTGGATCACAGAATTCACCTCATATTTTACTAACCCCATCTTTGGCAGTCAAAATCACTGACTTCTACAACTACCCACTTTGGGTTAGGAGCTATTACTACATACCTCCATAGTACACTGTGCTTACTTTTATCATATTTATTATATTGCATTGTTATGGTTCAGTCAGCTTGTCTTAAGCAACTTGAGAATGGGAACTATATCTTCTATGTCTGCAACATTAATCCAACTACAGAACCTGGCACACATGTGCATGAATTATACTTAATGAATGAAAGCCAAAGCAGCTTTTCCAATGGGGCATTCAATTACTAACACTAAGGGTAAATTTAATACATTGATTTTTTTTAATTGGAAGGTCACTAGATGTATAAGAGAGTCACAACACTGGTATTATGGGGAAAAAAAATCACTTTTCTTTTCCCAATTGAACGATTTTTTTGAACCGACACCAGTGAGGAGATTAGAGAACCAAAAATGGCTTTCAGAGAAGTATAAGAGGATGATGAAACCACCTAAAGTATACAGACCTCAACTTGAGATTCTGTGCCTTTCTTTCCCACTCTAAACTATGAATTTCTTACTAAAAGATCAGAGAGTTTAGAGAAGCTTTAGCAAAATTTTGAAAATCTTGAAGTTCTGGAATTAACCTAGTATTTATAGCCTAGCTTCTCAGAGCATTTTTTTTTTTTTTCTCCATCTGCTGGCTGTTGATATGGTATAACCTGATGTTCAGATTACAGAAACACAAGAAGAATGAGTTTCTCTTTTTAAATATGTTACGATAAAATTCTGGTTTCAAATCTTGGTGTGAGACAGTTATTCTCTTGCTAAAAAAACCTGAATGAGAAAAAAAAAATAGGTCAACACTGGTGCTGAATCCTTTCTTATGTAGGTAAGAGCGCCAAGATTTAATTCTATAAAATAATTTTACATGACACAGGACCATTTTCTCAGAGAAATTATATGGTTGTTAAAAGGGCAAGAATATTACTGACATGTTTTATTCAATACATTTTGAATGTAGACTATAAAGTTCTTGCTGGAATTAAAAAAAATAAGATTCAACAGAAAAAAAAATCATTTGCTGAAATGCTTATATATTTACCTTTACTTAGAGAGCCATTAAATGGTCTGTGAGAAAACAATCCTCCACCTCTCTCAGTATTTATAATGTTAAGAATAAGAATATTCCTTCTTGGGACTTCCCTGGTGGTCCAGTGGTTAAGACTCTGAGCTTCCGCTGCAGGGGGCACGGGTTCAATACCTGGTCAGGGAACTAAGATCCCACATGCTGTGTGGTATGGCCTAATAATAATCATCATCATCATCATCATCATCATCATCATCATCATCATCTTTCTTACACAGAAACATCAAAACAATTTAAAAATCCTGCTTCAAACATACTCACATATTCACACATACTTTGTCCCTCTTAGTTTACCCCTCTTACACATTTGTTTTTGGTGTAGACTCTTGGATTCAAAAATTATACCAGTTGATATCTGAATCTATTACAGTCTTTGTCTCCTGATTATCTTTTAAACGGAAAATATCTTAAAAAAAATAAACCACAGTACAATTTAGTCCTCTGAATTTTACTCTGACTTGCCAACTCACAATGTCAACCAACTCTCAAATGTAGCTTCTGAAAAGAAAACAAATATTAATTAGTGTATAAAGACTATATAGCTTATGTGTCCAAAGAAGGCAGGATTTATACTTTGAGAAGGGTAAAAGAAGTAAAACATATTTTTACTTCCTTTATGTAACTATACATATAATACATGTAAATAACATACATAATGTAAATATACATATTGTGCCAGGTTTTAAAAAATGGCGATGCACTCAAAATATTTAAAAGGATAATTTAATGATTATCCCACTTAAAAAATAAAACATAGTAATTTATAACACAAAGAAAATATCAAAAACTAGGTAATTTTTTTAGTAGAAAGTCTTCTTAAAAAAACCTTTCTTAATTTAATACATAAACTATCACCTTTATAGAGTGTCAATCTGACAATGATTACAAAATATAGAAGGCAAAAAAGATTACTGGACAAAGCTCTTGTTACACTTGAATTAGCCACATAAAGTGGAGGATGAGGAATAAACAAGCGTGTGGCAGGTGGGGTGGAGGTTGGGAAGAATGGATGTAGTCTAAGTTTTATGTGTGTCTTGAAATAGCTGTCCATTGTATATTCTCTAAGTGCATTCACTTAAAATATTAATACCCTGAATTCATATGGTACATTTAACATAAAGAATTTAACATGAGGGACTTCCCTGGTGGTCCAGGGGTAAAGAGCCCACCTTACAATGCAGGGGACATGGGTTTGATCACTGGTCAGGGAACTAGGATCCCACATGCCGTGGGGCAGTTAGGCCCGCATGCCACAATTACTGAGCTCGTGCGCCTCAACTAGAGAGCCTGTGTACCACAAACTACAGAGCCCACGAGCTCTGGAACCCGCACGCCACAACTAGAGAAGAGAAAACTCGCCCACCACAACTAGAGAGAAGCCCGCGCTCCGCAAGGAAAGATCCTGCATGCCTCAATGAAGATCCCGCGGGCCACAACTGAGACCCGATGCAGCCAAAAATAAAATAAATAACTAATAAATAAATCTTAAAAAAAAAGAATTTAACATGGCTCACAAATACACTATAAATTACCTTTTCTTGGGGGGGGGATTAATCACCATATTAATTTAGCTTTATAATTTTATCAATTTGGACAAAGAGCAAGGAATACATTTCTAAGGTTTGGACGTTTTTCTTAAATATTTGGAACAATTTGACCCATGATAATGAAACGGGCTTTAACTCTCAGTGGCATACTCGAGTTCAAAGAAGTATTAAAATTTTTATTTTGGTATAAATTCAAACCTAGAGAAATGTTGCAAGAATAGGATGAGGAACTCTCCAGAAACATCATCCAGATTCCTCAATTGCTTACATTTTGCCCCATTTGTTTTGTCATCTAAGTATCTTATCTATTTATCTAATTTCTTATTTTGAGAGTAAATTGGAGCAATGTGCCAATTTACCTCTGAAAATTTCAGTAAGCATTTCCTTAGAACATGGGCATTCTCTTATATAACCACAATACAATTTTTGAAATCAAGAAATTTAATATATGTAACTCATAGTTCATATAAATTTTTGATAACTATTAAAAAATGCCCTTTTAGCATTTTATACTTCTTTTTTTTTTTTTTGAAAATCTGCATGCTATTTTATTTCCATTAGAAAAATATTATCCATATAAAATTTGGTCCAGTTTCTTCTCCTTTACCTCTACCATTCAAACTTAAATGCTTTAATTTTACTCAAGTAAAAGCAGAATCATGTATCTGACATGAGAACTAAATAGTTCACATCATTAAATTAATAGAGTTTAATTGAATTAGGTGTGCTCTTCATTATTTCTCAGGAATAGTAACTCATCTTTCCTACATGCTATTTCCCTTTACTCTGGAAATATTGTTTGTAGATGTCATTGACAGTATTGAAGTCGTTTATGTCAGCCAGCAAAACAGTTGTTTTTACCACATTCGTGAAGTCACAGCTCGCTGCTTTCAGAATTTCACCCATGTTTGTAAGAGCTTGTTTATTAGCCTCTTCTGCCACCCCTCCTGGCACAAGCTGCCCACTTGCAGGATCCATGCCTAGCTGTCCTGAAATGTAAATGGTCCTGTCGACTAACACAGCCTGACTGTAGGAACCAATGGCCGCTGGGGCTTTCGCGGTGCTGATCACCTTTCTGATCAAAGACGACATGGCTAATCCTTTTCCCTTGCCGCCCCTCGGAGACAACTACCCCGTATGCGGCTCCTACTCGCGTCTCACGGGTCTCAGCATTTTATACTTCTTAAAAAATCCCCTGGGCCAGGTTCCATTATCACACATTACATTTAGTTGTTAAAGATTCTTTAAGTTTTCTTTAAAATGGAACTTTTACTTGGCCTCTCTTTGTCTTTCTTGATCTTGACATTTTTGAAGAATGCAGGCCAGGTATTTTGTTAAACGTCCCTCATTCTGAGTCTGTCTGATGTTTCCTCATGATTAGCTTTGCGTTATGCATTTTGGCGGGAATACTACAGAGGTAATGCTGTGTGCTTTTCAAGTGCATCATATGAGGAGGCCCATGAAATGTCAGTTTAATACAATATTGATGGTGTTAAATTTGATCAGTTTGTTAATGTGATGTCCACCGGTTTCTCCACTGTCAAATGATTGTTTCCTTTATAGTTAAAAAGTTATTCATGGGGAAATATTTTGGAAGTATTTTATGTAAAATTTTACCCACTAATTTTAGCATCCCATTGATGGTTTTCTAACTCCATGATCTGATCTCTTGTATTAGTTGTCATTCTAATCTAAGAAAGAGCTTTCTCTTTTCTCTCATTTATTTATTTATTCATTTAATGGTTGGAGTCTTATTTTATTCAGTGTGTTATAATTCATTCTCATCATTACTTATTTTGATGCTCAAACTGTCTCAAATTTGGCCAGTGAGAATCTTTTCAAACAGTCTCCTGTCCCAAATATTTTTTGCAACTAAATTTTCCTTAAGAAAATCCCAACCATTCTACGCTCCACTCTACCTCCAAAGAAATAAAATATTTTTCCTTTATTTTTGTTTTTTTTAATAGGAGAAAGTTACTATAATGTCATATTCAAAAATGTTTTAGAAGAATATGCGATGACACATGACACTGACGAACTAGTAAATTAAGTGACAAAACCCAACACGGTTTCTATTTTGGAAAAACTATTTCTTCTTTAGCTATTATTTCCTTAGAGTTGTAACATGCAATTTTTTAAAGTAAAAAATAATATGTTCATGATTTTAGAGTATTTTATCTAGAAATCATAAAGACCAATACTATATAACAACTTTAAAAATCTTTAACACTCTACTCTAAAATCATGCATATATTATTTTTAATTAATTAAAAATTAAAAAGATCTAATTAAATGTTGAGTTGTTGTAAGATAATGCTGTAACCTAGGACATTTTTCAAACAGCTCTGGTCCCTCACGAGCACACGGTAAAGTTCTTTGCTTATAAATATACTGTCCTCTTTCTTGTAAGGAGAAAAATGTAAATATATAATTTAGAATAATTGAATATAACATTTCAGAATTACAAGGAATTTTGGAATATATTTAGTCCTGTATTTCCCAAACTATGTTTGGAAGATCACTTAAAATATAGGGTTAACAGAAACTTTTAATACTACATCCATCTTTTGGAAATTCACATTAATATTGGGTATAGAATGAGCACAGAACTTAGAATTTTTTAGAAGTTCATTCTTAATATCTAGCTGGGAAGTGGTAATCTCCTCATTTTTCAGAAGAGAAATATCTTTTATAATATCTCATAGACAGCTGATGGCAGATCCAGAACAGAAAGTACAAATCTCCTGGCTATTGGCAGTTCTGTGTGTCTTGTTAACACAAGACCACTTCAGGACCCTTTTAGTTGGAGTCTTCTTTACCAAGAATTACTAAGAGCACAATATAATTGTTGTGAAACATGCTTTGATGCTCTTATTAATGAATAGTGATTGCTGCCCCAAATACGGGATCAGTGGTTCTGTGTTGTAGAGTCTAGCTTATATAACTCAACACACTAAGTGACCTTTAAAAATAAGTAGCTATAGTGATTTCCTATCTGTCTGACTATACAAATAATAATGTGAGCCCTTCTTGTATCAAAGACTGGATCTTGTGCGAAGTTGAAACAACTATATTAGTAAATATTGGACAAATTCATTCATTTATTCAGCATATATCCTACCTTTTAAAAATGGCTTTGCAACAGCTTATTGAAATACTTATAAAACAAGACAGTTTCCCAAACTGGTATCCTGGAGAACACAGCTCTAAAAGATGGAACTTGATATGATGCAAAATACTGTTCCAGGTCAAACATGTTAGGGAATGGCTGGGTTTACAGATTTCTTTTTTCCAGGACTACTAAGAAACTTTTACATGATAAGGGCATTATGAATTTTCAAGAAAGAAAAATATGAAGACAGAATATATATGTGTATGTGTATTTTCATTTTCCAGATTTACTTGACAACTGATATTTTCTCCTGGCCTTCATGATACAGCTTTTAGAAGACTGCTCCGTGAAACACCAGTTTGGGAAATACTGATTCGGGAAAAAGGACGAGCAAATTCATCCAGGAGCTGGAGACAAATCAGAGCTAGATGTACTGTTCAATTATAATAAGTTTCTAGTCCTGATAATGCCTCCCATTCCCACTCCCCCGAAAGGTATGAATATGCTGTGCCCACACTTTCTGTTAGAGTCCTGGTTCTGGGCCACTCTCTTGTATTTGCTTATTGTTTATTTGTTTATTGCATCTCATTCTACCCAGCTTTGGCCAAACCTAGTTGTATTCCTTACTTATTTCTGCCTCTCCTTGTACTTCAGATTGGATTCTAGGGACTGAGTTGCCAGCTTATGGTCTTAGGCTTCTCAATACGGATTCTGGTCATCTGCCCTGGTACTCTGTAGTTTTCCCTGGCTATATAAAGAAACCTATGAATTAGTTTCGTAAGCTAATCTTTCTGTCATCAAGAGGACAAACAAAACTACAGAGCTGATCCTTAGCACATTTGTGCTTTAATTTTCTTAGCTGAGAGTTGTTATGTAATCTGTTATTTCTTCTATTTTATAATATTTTTGCAGTGAGTAAAGAGAAAACAAATCAGATTCTTTCAGTACATACATGACTTGAAAGTCAGTCACCTGTTCAGATGCTTTAATTCATTCAGTGTTTTCCTTTCTGGGTTTTATTTTTTACACAAAAGTATTAAATGGTGAAACAGCTTTCCACACTGGGAGGATATGGCTTCCTGAATGTAAAAGCTGACTTCTTGAAGAGATGCTCTAAACCAATCTGACAGATGATAAAATAACTTCTCTTGATGAGCACAATTTTATACTGCAGACTCTAGATACTATTTTATTTTTAATAATTTAACAGAGTTCACCCAAAATTAGGAAATAGCAACAGACTAATTACACCTTATTGGGGTTAGATTTCAAAATAAGTAGATTACTGTAATTCGAAACACAAGGTAAATAATGGGGAAAAATCCATAATGAGTCTTACCTAGCGTGATCTAAAACTTTAAAATGAACAATCATTATTTGTGCATTTTAAACTGGACTATAAAAGCATTATGTTCCATTATTTGAATATTTTAAAACAATATTTTAAGGCCAGCTTTAAAAATGATTGTGCAGCAATATTAAACGGTGTGCACCCTGTAATTCTAGCCTGTGGAAGCAGTTTCTGAGGTTTCACAGTAAATATCAGCAATGCAGCACACTCTACCTCAATTTTCAATATCTAGGTCACATGACTCACTTTGAATACTGTGAATAGAAAAAAAAACAAGCAGGAAGATTTCTGTAGTGCTACCAAGAAATCATAACAACATTCAAATTATGAAAGAAAATAGCATAGTATGGTTTTAAAAATAATTCCTATGTAAAAATAGAAGCTAGTGCCCTAAAAATGAACTTCTGATCTATTATTTAAAATGAATAAAACCATTGAGGAGCGTTATTTACTTAATAAAATGCCTTTTGTTTTTACTACTCCGTCAGGTGTGTGTGTGTGTGTCTGTGTGTGTGTGTATGTGCACACACTGTATGTGTGTGTGAGCACCGAACAGTCAGAAAGAGACAAGAAGATACTGAAAATTTCCAGTTACAATAAAGACAAATAGGTATGACAATAATGATATCTGAAATTACAATCTTTTTATTTATATAAGGAAACTCGAAGGGTGGACAATATATTTTAATTATGAAAAATGCATAGTGATTTTGCAATTTCTTTAAGCCATAATCACATAGTTGTAGATATCTGGAGTCTGGAATCTTCTTTACTGTAATTTTTATTATTTTCCTTGAAATCTACTGAATTTATTAGGTTTCGGATTTAAAATTTCTCCTTTCCCCTTCCCCAGGTTAAGTGAAAGACAGGAAGTAAATGAGAGACCCTAATAATCTATAATAAAACTCTGCTACCACTTATAATTTTTATGTACGTATATTTCTTTTTAACGGAGATTCAAATGAAAGCAACTTGTCTAAGTGCATTTTTCTTAATCTATTCAATAACATTAAAGAGAAATCACACATGACAGCGCAACAAATTAGATGGGAGATACTAAAAAACTGCATTTAAGTGACTAGAATTTTTAAAGATAGAACTTTGATAAAGAAATGATTCATAGTATAAAGACTTGGCTATAATCAATGTATATTTCTTTAACAGCACTAAAGCTTACAAGTATCGTTTAATCAAGTACCCAAAGGAGCTGCTTAAGACAACAAGAAAGCAGGAAAAACGCTTTTTAGATGTAACATTCCATGAGCTGGCAACAATCCCCTTTAAAGTACCAAAATTTTCATATAGATACAGGTTAGGGGATTTGGATTAGCAAATTTACTCTAGTTATGGAAATATTCTAGAGGTGGTTTAAAAATGGGTCCACAGTATGAAGAAGGGGAAAATGAAATTATATATTTTATCTCATTTAATCACCATTACCACCCTATGAGATAGTATTTTGATCCTCATAGCTGTCATCTTACTGCAAATAAAGGATTATAAGCTTCTAGAAGTCAAAGGCTGGTTTAAGACTAATTTACTGCTATTCTATGCAAAATCACGTTTATATTCAATGATAAGAGATAGGTTGGTATTCAGCAACAGATGGAAAGCACTGCTAAAGTAGGTAGAGATCAGATGATTTCTGAAGAAAGTTACTTCTGTTTTAGCCTGGGGAATAATATATAACATATTAATATTTTATGTTTATGTAATATGATAATAAATATATTTTGCTTAATATTTATTTCATTAAATACTGATCTATTTATGTCTAAGAATATACATTTATGTCATTATTTTAATAACTAGTTTTATTATCTATATCATGTGCTAGGTGCTATATAAGCATCACATAATTATATCCAGGAAAATCTAGTCTGTTAGTTAGTTTATGCTGCTATACTTCAAATGACATTTGATCTGGTCATTTTTCTACTTACAAACATTCAATGACTTCTAGTTAAAGATGGAAGGTAGACCATACATGTTTTTACTTCTTTTAAGACCTACTAAAATGATAGTAAAGGAATAAAAAATAAGTGACACCACAATGTATGGGGAACAGACCATCAACAGATGACAGATTTCAAAAAATTAATGTGAACAGGAAAATACAGAGAGAAAAATGCTGCGGTGGAGCACAGGAAACCTCAGCCTACAGTAGACATGGAGTGGCAAAAGCTAAGATCGGACCCATCAATCTGCGGAACTACAGAGAGGTTCAAAGGCTCGCGGATGCCCAGTGAGAGAGCAGCAATGAGAGCAGCAGTGAGAGGTGGGGCTGAAAACGGGGGGATTAATTTAAGGTTTGTATAAGGAACAGCTGGCACCCACATCCACTGAAGCAAGGCATTCCTAAAGAAATAATCAAAGGGTTCCTCTTGGGGAAAATCAATCCTATGAATAGCTTTTATCTCTGGCATTTAGGGACTCTCGATTGTAATGAATGGGTCGCTGTCCTAGCCACTCTAAACACCTGAAATCGGGAAAAGCTGCCTTTGTATGCAAAGCTCCCAATCAGCTGTTTATTTCCTCACTGTTATATATGAACCTGTGTCCAAGAATTACCAGATATTTACAGAAAGCGTCCTGCATAAAAAAGAGGGGGGGAAAAAAAAAGCAAACAGAAAAATGAAGCTGAATTGGAGGAAATGGGTAACTTAGGGAAAAAAGATGAATTTTAAAAAGAACTCTAGCTAGTATCCTCAGGGACAGTGAGCAGACATCATACACAAAATAATATGAGTGATGATTATAATAGTAATGATAATAGCAAATACATATGAGGCTTACTACATTCCAGATTTTATTCTTAATGTTTTATGTTTACAAACTCACTTAATCCTTAGAACTCTGAGATAAGTAGACTATTATTATCCCCATTTCAGATTAGGACAGAGACAGAGAATTTAAAATTGCTCAAGGTCACAGAGTTACTAAGTGGGAGACAGGGATTCAAGATCAGTCTGGCTCCAAAATCTGTGCTCTTAATCACTACCCTCTTCATCTTTAAACAAACAAAGACAAACAAACAAAACTCCCAGAGAATATGAAAGACTCTTGAAAAATGAAAACATAATTTTATGTTTCAACCCTCCTATGAGTCTCTTTTTTTGGTTTGGTTTTAGGAATTGAGAGCATTGCCTGGAAATAGATTTTAAAAGAAATAGAAAATATTATAAAGAAGAGACATTAGATGTTCATTCAGCTCATGTGGTCCTTCATAGAATAACAACAGTTACAGAAGGAAAGAACAAGAAGAGAAAAAAGAAAAAAAGGAAGGACACTACTAAAGAAATAGTACAAGATGATTTTTCTAGGGATTAAACTCCTCAGATGAAAGTGTTCACTGAATACAACATGAACAGAAAAAAGCCTATACCAAGCACATCACTGGGAACTGAAAACACCAAGAAAAACAAGAATGGGCCCCAAAAGTTACCAGAAGGAGAGAACAGATGAGCTACAAAGGACTAACTCAGGCTGGTGTAAATAAATTTTAAAAGATTGTGGAGAGGGGCTTCCCTGGTGGTGCAGTGGTTGAGAGTCTGCCTGCCGGTGCAGGGGACACGGGTTCGAGCCCTGGTCTGGGAGGATCCCACATGCCGCGGAGCAACTGGGCCCGTGAGCCACAATTGCTGAGCCTGCGCGTCTGGAGCCCGTGCTCCGCAACAAGAGAGGCCGCGATGGTGAGAGGCCCGCGCACCGCGATGAAGAGTGGTCCCCGCTTGCCACAATTAGAGAAAGCCCTCGCACAGAAACGAAGACTCAACACAGTCATAAATAAATAAATAAATAAATAAAAAGAACGTGAATTTCTAAAAAAAAAAAAAAAAAGATTGTGGAGCATCACCATCCAAGTTCAGTGGGAAAATGATTTGTACCCTAGAATCCCAGACAACCTACAATTCAGATGGCAAGCAGTTAGATAGGCAGCAACTGCTCATCCTCAGCACATTCTTCAAAGGCGGTACTCTTTCTACAATTTTTAACACAGTGATTGTTAAGACTATTATAAAAACAGTCAGTTGTAGAAGTGGTACAAAATGTCAGTTTTTAGGCTGTGTCTCAGGTAGAGCAAGTAGTCGAACGTGGCACCTTCTAATGCTTTTTCTCCCTCTCCAATACTGATGCACAAACCCCGCTTCTCCCTTTTCCCCCAGTCAGGCCCTTCTCCCATGCTTGCACCTTCTGATGTTAGAACCTGGATACACTTCTAGTGAGAATAAAATAAAGAACATTCAAACATGTGAAAGTTTAAAAAATTTATCATCCATATAATCTTTCTTAGAAAGTTGCTAAGGGATATGCTTCCTTAAAGGAGGATGTACAACGAAAAAGAGAAAAAATGTGGGTTGAGAAGAGGAGGAAAGGGAAGCCTTAGGATGACAGTTGTGCAGCCAAAGGATGTAAGGACCTAGAAGAGCAGTTCCCAGGGAAAACAACAAAAACAAAAAGAGATGTCCAGAATGTTTCACATAATGAAGAGTTGGAAAGAATTAGGAATATGACAAAGAAAACAATGCAAGAAAAACAAGAACAGGCAATTAGAAATTTTAAGAAAACTGAAAAATGGCCCAAGTAAGGGCATATAACCAAAGAAGACTACTTGGGACTATAATTAATCATTAATTCAAATGATTCTGTATCTGGCACTATTTTAGCCACTGAGATTATAAAAGTGAGGGGGAAAATAGTAAACCAAAAAAATCAAAGAAATTAAAGTAGATAATCCTTGTCTCCTTGAAGCTGTAGTCAAGGATGGGGAGATTGACAATAATTTTAAAAATTAAGTGAAAAAGTACAATAAGTGAAATACAATAAGTGAAATACAATATATGATTTGTATTAACAATAAGTGCTACAGCGAAAAATACAACAGACAGTAAAGCAAGAATCCTAGGTAGGGGAGTTGCTATTTCCGATAAGATGGTCAGGAACAGCCCTACTGAGCAGCTGCCACTTGGGTCAAGAACTTAAGGAAGGGCAGGATCAATCAATGTGGTCCTGTGGGTGAATGGATGTTCCAGGTGGTGGGAACAGAAAATGCAGAGGCACTATTCACACAATAATATATAAATGCTTAATTATGGTTATAAAATAGATGTAAATGGCATCAATTTTAGAAATACAAAAATGAAAGAACTGAGAACAGAACCACGGAGAATGTGGACACACTTATCCTCATCTGCTAGAGGGGACAATCCCAAAGCAGCACCTATAGTTAATGGGATAAGAAATAAAGGTATTATAAAGGTATACTGTCGTATCCACAGTTACAACAGAGAAACCAAAAATAGAGATAAAACCAAATGAAGAATGATAGAGAAAAGGTAGGGGTGGGGTAGGGTAAGTGAGTGAATTTATAATGCCTCCTTTATTTGTGTGTGTGTGTATGTGTGTGCGCGTTACTATATGATGCCTAAAAGTGATAAATTAAAAAATCTGAGGTGGAAGCAAATTACTTTTACCTGGATAAATGAAGATAAATATCAGAAGGAAAAGTGGAAAGAGAAGTGAGGCATCAGTGGGAAAAGGGGAACCAAAGAACTATTGATTTTAACCATGTGCATATATTAATTTGACTTAAGCACACCCACCTACCTACACACACACACACACACACACACACACACACACCCCCTTTGGAAACTCTTAGGATAAATAACACTGCCTACAGGGCCCTGCCTGCCTCACCAGCCTCACTTCATGCCTCCCTCCCCTGCACTCTCTGCTCTGACCACGTTGGCCCCCTTTCAGTTTCCTGAGCAAGCGAGTCCCTATGCTGTTCCTTCCATCTGAAATGTTTGGCCCAATATTCACCTCCAGGCTGACTTATCCATTAGGCACAGCGGGCACAATTGCCTTGGGCCCAAAATACTTTTAGGAGTCCATGAAAATGTTTTAGTTTCTATTAAAATAAGGAAAAAAACCACTTTTCGTTGAAAGAAAATGTTTTAGTATATAATATTAACATATTTGTCTTCATACCAGTATAATCACAAAATACGATTTTTAATATTCTTATGGAGGAAGGGGCCCATGAAGGCAAAAGTGCCTAGGGCCCATAAAAGTCACGGTGTGGCCCCTGCCTATCCTACTCCCCATTTCCACCTGACCTTGTGGATCCTACTCATCCCTCAGATCTCAGCCAAAAAGCCCCTTCTTCGGAGATCCTTTGCCTGATTTTCCCAGACTATATGAGGTCCCTACATATGTTCTTGCATTACCTTATAATGTGGAAATGAAATAAATTGTGTAATTTTCTGTTTAATGAAATCAGGAACTGTGCCTACCTCATTTACCACTATGTTCCCAGTACAAAGCCTTATATGTATTGATGTGAGACCATGTAGGACTGAGAATTTTCTACTGTGGCTCCCTCAAGCCCTGGTTCAGGTTTCTGATCCCAAATTTACTACTTACTATTTAATCTCTTATTGACTCAGTTTCCTCATTTAAAAATGGGGATAATAATGGAGTTTTGAGTTAGAATGTGAATTAGAATAGTGACTGGCATATAGTAAACCCTATATAAAGCCTCGTTACCCTTCTTCATGTTATTAGATGATTACGAGAACACTACCCTTTTTATTAGTATTATCATCATTATTATTCCATACATTGGGTGAGTTAAGTAAATGTTTAAGTTTGTTAATTTCCTCCCTCTTACTATCTATTATGTAAATATGTTTTAAAAGAGGGTGGAGTCATTTTAAGAACTTAAGTCACAAAGTTTTTAGAGAAGAGTTAGAGCAAAGAGCTATAAGGGTGGAAGGAAATGGAGATTTTGGTAACTGAAAATACATAATTATCCATGAATTCAAAACCTCAGGGCTTTCAAAATAGCCACACTAACCAGTTCATAATTTTACACGATAACATCGGGCTAGAAGAATGTTTTTAGCAAAGAGTAGTAAATCAGAATTCTCTCAAACATAAATTTCCATGAAAATCTAATAAAAATGAGAGGTGGAATTTATTATCTTTTTTAAAAAAACTTACCCATTTCCCCTGAATAGATGCTCTACACAGTTGAACACAATTTTCAATAGTGATATTACTTTCTTGGGGTTACAATTTTTTATACATAATTCCATCTGAGGGTAAATAAAAATACATACCCCCAAAGCAGTAAAAATAAAATAAAGCAACATTAAATGAAAAGCCTGCCAACGGTTTTCATTTTGGTAAACATTTATCTTAACATTTAAGCTTCAGACTCCTGAGATGACCCTTGGGATAAAATGACAGACTCAAGTCTTGATTCCTTCTGGTATTTCAAACAATACCCCACAAACTAAGGACCATTTATTTTGAGGATAAATGACTGTCTAGGAGGATTAATGTCCTCGGGCTTTGCCTGGGGTCTGTAATCTCGCCTAATCATTATTCACAATCACCCAGAAAAGCCTCAAGCTAAGACTGTGATTGCTATTTAGAACTAAACTTGCAAATTCATTTAAAAAAATTCTTCTTTCATGATTTCATTTTTTTGTTTAATTCATGTGCACCTTTAGACATGAACTGCAGCAAACATTAAAACCTAGAGCAACAGTCAACATGTTTTGAGTGTTGCTTTCCTCATTAATTTATGAAAAAGATAAGCCATCTTTTTATTTGAAAACCAAAATAATTTTTATAAACGCAAAAATGAATTGAGGGATGCATTATTCCCTGAAAATAAGGGAATAATCTAGAGTCAAATCATGCCACAAATTTCTTTAATTAGACCTTTCACATTTTTTTTCCTTAGCATGTAATTTCTTGCCATCTATCTTGCCAAAACTTTCCATTCCTGCTTTATCTCTAGGATTGACTGCTGGAATCCTCTCTCTGTTCTTCCAGTAACTCTGTCTACTTTAGTTGATAGAGAAATACAATTTCTTACTGATTATAACATTTAAGAGTCTCTTCTCTGAATAACAGCAATTAAGAGTGAGGGCTGGGCTTCCCTGGTGGCGCAGTGGTTGGGAGTCTGCCTGCCAGTGTGGGGGACGCGGGTTCGGGCCCTGGTCTGGGAGGATCCCACATGCCACGGAGCAGCTGGGCCCGTGAGCCACAATTACTGAGCCTGCGCTCTGCAACGAGAGAGGCCGCGATAGTGAGAGGCCCGCGCACCGCGATGAGGAGTGGCCCCAGCTTGCCACAACTGGAGAAAGCCCTCGCACAGAAACGAGGACCCAACACAGCCATAAATAAATAAATAAATAAATAAAAACAAATACTTTAAAGAGTGAGGGCTATGTGTCTCGGACTGCCTGGGTTAGAGTCAGATTCCTTACCTCTATAAAAGGGGATAATAAAAGATTTTACCTCAAAGCACACTGTAAGGATTAAATGAGATAAATAATTCAAAGTATTTAGTAGATTGACTGCTACATAGTAAGCACTGAATAATTGTTATTGTTGCTAATAATGATAACTTTTTAGAACCTTTTATTTATAATACTTCTTAAATATCTTCCGAGAAAACTGGATAAAAAAACATTCTTGTGACTTTGGATAAGCGTCAGTTAAGCTCTCTGCTCTTCCGTTTTCTCATTTATAAAATGAAATAATCTGGCAATATTAACCCAAAGGACTCTCTTAACTATAAAAACTTACATGATATTACTTAGCTGTGACGAAGGTTCAGATTTATTTTCCTTCTCTGCGTTTGATATGTATTGACAATCTTATTTCCAGTTGAGACTAACTCTGGTTTTTTTATCCTTCTTCTTTGAATAAGAATCATGTCTAATGGTATTCTGTCTCTTTCTGGCATTAGTAATCATGAGATACTTTCTTAACTTCTTATGATGAACTTTTACATTCAGTATCAAACCCCAAAGAAGACCCTAAGATGGTATTGCTTTCTTCTGAACTCATAGCTCAAAAACTAATCAGATATTAACCACATATAACAAATGAAATTCTAACTAATCCAAGGATTAAAAAAAAACAACAAACCCTGTTATGTTTCTGGAGAGGCATATACAAAGTTCTACTCAAAAGGCTTGGAAAGTCTTTTTAATACAGTAACATAATTCACAATTTAGGATAGTGCCTTATGAGGACAGGAAAATAAAATTTATATCATGGTATAAGAAGAGTTATAGATTCTAATGAGGCATAACTTTAGTAGAAAAGGAAGCTGAAGCTTTTTATTAAGATATAACTTTAGTAACAAAAAAGTTATATGGATATCATACAGATATGTATATTTAATCAATGAGAGAGGAGTAACGTAAGTATTTAGTATAATTAAATTCTCATAGAGGCTATTTTAAAATCCTAAATTATGTAACAATAATCTTAACTAATGCTGACGTTTGGTTTAACATTATAAGTATCTTGTAGTGAAAGTCAGTGATTCCAGCAAGACAAATTATGGCAGATGTAAAATACAGGTTAGTTAAAAATACCTTTAAAGTCAGTGTGCATACTGAAGTATTTAATGATTTAATATCTGAATTTGCTTCAAAATAATACAGACGATATAAGTGAAACAAGATTAGCTGTGAGTTCTTAATTACCGAAGCCAGACTGAGGTACATGGGGGTTCATTATACTATTCTGCCAAATACTCTGTGTTTAAAACCGTCCGTAATATACACAGTTCAAAAAAAAAGCCAATGTACCAGCAGACACCAAAGCCAGAACCCATGAGGAAGATGATAGATTTAACCTCATAAAAATGCTAACTTTATATGGCAAAAAGAAAGTACATAAAACAAAAACAACCAGCTTTACAACAAATGTTAAAGGAACTTCCCTAGGTGGGAAAGAGACCAGCAACATAAAACAACCTTGTACACATATAGACTGCTATATCAAAACCTCATGGGAACAGCAAACCAAAAAATTACAATACATACACACGGAAAAAGAAAAAGCAACCCAAACACAACACCAAATATAGTTATCAAATCACAAGAGAAGAGAGCAAAACAGAAAGGGAAGAAGAAAGACCTACAAAAACAAATCCAAAACAATTAAGAAAATTTCAATAGGAACATACATATCAATAATCACCTTAAATGTAAATGGATTAAATGCTCCAACCAAAAGAAAAAGACTGGCTGAATGGATACAAAAACAAGACCCATGTATACGCTGTCTACAAGAGACCCACTTCAGCTCTAGGGACACATACAGACTGAAAATGAGGGGATAGAAAAAGGTATTCCATACTAATAGAAACCAAAAGAAAGCTGGAGTAGCAGCTTTTTAATCAGACAAAATAGACTTTAAAATAAAGACTGTTACAAGACACAAGGAAGGACACTACATAATGATGAAGGGACCAATCCAAGAAGAAGACATAATTGTAAATATATATGCACCTAACATAGGAGCACCTCAATGTATAAGGCAAATGCTAACAGCCATAAAACGAGAAACTGACAGTAACACAATAATAGTGGGGGACTTTAACACCCCAATTACCCAATGGACAGATCATCCACATAGAAGATCAATAAGGAAACACAAGCCTTAAATGACACATTAGACGAGAGAGACTTAATTGATATTTATAGGACATTCCATCCAAAAGCAGCAGAATACACTTTCTTCTCAAGCGCGCATGGAACATTCTCCAGGAGAGTTCACATCTTGGTCCACAAATCAAGCCTCAGTAAATTTAAGAAAATTGAAATCATATCAAGCATCTTTTCTGACCACAACGTGATGAGATTAGAAATCAATTATAGGAAAAAAACTGTAAAAAACACAAACACATGGAGGCTAAACAATGTTACTAAACAACCAATGGATCACTGAAGAAATTAAAGAAGAAATAAAAAAATACCTAGAGGCAAACAACAATGAAGACACAATGATCCAAAACCTATGGGACGCAGCAAAAGCAGTTCTAAAAGGGAGGTTTATAACAATACAATCTTACCTCAGGAAACAAGAAAAATCTCAAATAAACAACCTAACAATACACCTAAAGCAACTAGAGAAAGAAGAACAAACAAAACCCAAAGTTAGTAGAATGAAAGAAATCATAAAGATCAGACCAGAAATAAATGAAATACAGATGAAGAAAACAATGGCAAAGATCAATAAAACTAAAAGCTGGTTCTTTGAGAAGATAAACAAAATTGATAAATCTTACATCAGACTCATCAGCAAAAAAAGGGAGAGGACTCAAATCAATAAAATTAGAAATGAAGAAGGAGAAGTTACAACTGACACCACAGAAATACAAAGCATCAAAAGAGACTACTATAAGCAACTATATGCCAATAACATGGACAACCTAGAAGAAATGGACAAACTCTGAGAAAGGTACAACTTTCCAAGACTGAACCAGGAAGAAATAGACAATATGAACAGACCAATCACAAGTAATGAAATTGAAACTGTGATTAAAAATCTTCCAACAAACAAAAGGCCAGGACCAGATGGCTTCACAGGTGAATTCTATCAAACATTTAGAGAAGAGCTAACACCGATCCTTCTCAAACTCTTCCAAAAAATTGCAGAGGAACAAACACTCCCAAACTCATTGTATGAGGCCACCATCATCCTGATACCAAAACCAGACAAAGATATCATAAACAAAGAAAATTACAGGCCAATATCACTGATGAATGTAGACACAAAAATCCTCAACAAAAGACTAGCAAACCGAATCCAACAACACATTAAAAAGATCACACACCATGATCAAGTGGAATATATCCCAGGGACGCAAGGATTCTTAAACATACACAAATCAATCAATTTATACACCACATTAACAAACTGAAGAAAAAAAACCATATGATCATCTCAATAGATGCAGAAAAAGCTTTTCACAAAACTCAACACCTATTTATGATAAAAACTCTCCAGACAGTGGACATGGAGGTAACATACCTCAACATAATAAAGGCCATATACAACACACCCACAGCAAACATTATTCTCAATGGTGAAAAACTGAAAGCATTTTCTCAAAGATCAGGAACAAGACAAGGATGTCCACTCTAGCCACTTTTGTTCAACATAGTTTTGTAAGTCCTAGCCACAGCAATCAGAGAAGAAAAAGAAATAAAAGGAATCCAAATTGGAAAAGAAGAAGTAAAACTGAAACTGTTTACAGATGACATGATATTATACATAGAAAATCCTAAAGATGCTATCAGAAAACTACTAGAGCTCATCAATGAGTTTGGTAAAGTTGCAGGATACATAATTAATACACAGAAATCCCTTGTAGTCCTACACACTAACAATGAAAGTTCAGAAAGAGAAATTAAGGAAACAATCCCATTTACCATCGCATCAAAAAGAATAAAATACCTAGGAATAAACCTACTTAAGGAGGCAAAAGACCTGTACTCTGAAAACTATAAGATACTGATGAAAGAAATCAAAGATGACACAAAAAAATGGAGAGATATACCATGTTCTTGGATTGGAAGAATCAATATTATCAAAATGACTATACTACCCAAGGCAATCTACAGATTTAATGGAATCCCTATCAAACTAATAATGGCATTTTTCACAGAACTAGAACAAAAAATTTTTACAATTTTACAACACAGAAGACCCTGAATAGCCAAAGCATACTGAGAAAGAAAAACAGAGCTGGAGGAATCAGGCTCCCTGACTTCAGACTATTCTACAAAGCTACAGTAATCAAAACCATATGGTAATGGCACAAAAACAGAAATATAGATCAATAAAACAGGATAGAAAGTCCAGAGGTAAACCCACACAACTATCGTCAACTAATCTATGACAAAGGAGGCAAGAATATACAATGGAGAAAAGACAGTCTCTTCAATAAGTAGTGTGGGGAAAACTGGACAGTTACATGTAAAAGAATAAAATTAGAACACTCCTTAACATTGTACACAAAATAAACTCAAAATGGATTAAAGACCTAAATGTAAGGTGGGAAAGTATAAAACTCTTAGAGGAAAACATAGGCAGAACATTCTCTGACATAAATTGCAGAAAGATCTTTTCTGACCCACCTCCTAGAGTAATGAAAACAAAAACAAAAATAAACAAATGGGACCTAATGAAACTTAAAAGCTTTTTCACAGCAAAGGAAACCATAAACAAAATGAAAATACAACCCACAGAATGGGAGAAAATATTTGCAAATGAAGTGACCAGGGAGGGATTAATCTCCAATATATATAAACAGCTCATGCAGCTCAATAACAAAAAAACAAACAGGGCTTCCCTGGTGGCGCAGTGGTTGAGAATCTGCCTGCCAATGAAGGGAACACGGGTTCGAGCCCTGGTCTGGGAAGATCCCACATGCCGCGGAGCGGCTGGGCCCGTGAGCCACAATTACTGAGCCTGCGCGTCTGGAGCCTGTGCTCCGCAACGGGAGAGGCCGCGACAGTGAGAGGCCCGTGCATCGCGATGAGGAGTGGCCTCCACTTGCCGCAACTAGAGAAAGCCCTCGCACAGAAACGAAGACCCAACACAGCCAAAATAAATAAATTAATATTTAAAAACAAACAAACAACCCAATCAAAAAATGGGCAGAAGATCTAAATAGACATTTCTCCAAAGAAGACATACAGATGGCCAAGAAACACATGAAAAGATGCTCAACATCACTAATTATTAGAGAAAAGCAAATCAAAACTACAATGAGTTATCACCTCACACTGGGCAAAATGGCCATCATCAAAAAATCTACAAACAATAAATGCTGGAGAGGGTGTAGAGAAAAGGGAACCCTCCTACACTGTTGGTGGGAATGTAAATTGGTACAACCACTACAGAGAACAGTATGGAGGTTCCTTAAAAAACTAAAAATAGAAGTACCATACAATCCAGCAATCGCACTCCTCGGCATATATCTGGACAAAACCATAATTTGAAAAGACACATGCACCCCAATGTTCATTGCCGCTCTATTTACAATAGCCAAGACATGGAAGCAACCTAAATGTCCATCGACAGAGGAATGAATAAAGAAGATGTGGTACATATATACAATGGAATATTACTCAGCCATAAAAAAGAACAAAATAATGCCATTTGCAGCAACATGGATGGACCCAGAGATTGTCATACTGAGTGAAGTAGGTCAGACAGAGAAGGACAAGTATCGTATAATATCGCTTATATATGGAATCTAAAAAAATGATACAAATGAACTTATTTACAAAATAGAAACAGAGTTACAGATGTAGAAAACAAACTTATGGTTACCAAGGGGGAAAGTGGCAGGGAGGGATTAATTGGGAGATTGGGATTGATATATACATAGTACTATAAATAAAATAGACAATCAACAAGGATCTACTGTATAGCACAAGGAAGTCTACTCAATATTCTGTGATAACCTATATGGGAAAAGAATCTGAAAAAGAATGGATATAGGTATATGTGTAACTGAATCACTTTGCTGTGCACCTGAAATGAACACAACATTGTAAATCAACTACACTCCAATATAAAATTAAATTAAATTTAAAAAAGTTTAAAAAGAAGCATTCTAAGCCAAGGAGCATTTATATTCTATTATTTCTAGTCATAATATATGTACATAAGTATATAATAATATATAATGAATAATTATATATGTATTATTATGCATCATATAGACATATATCAATAAATTCAGAAAGACATATGACAACATATAAAAAGTACTTATCTCAAGGTGGTAAGATTACTATACTTTTCTGTATTGTCTTTTTTTTTTTTTACAATGAACATGTATTAATTTTATAATAGAAATATTCTTTAGAGGTGTTTGTATGTCTTAACTATTTTGAGAAGTCTGGCATTTTATTTATTTTTATTTATTTTTTGAATTTTAGAATTTTATTTATTTTTTTATACAGCAGGTTATTAGTTATCCATTTTATACATATTAGTGTATATATGTCAATCCCAATCTCCCAATTGGCATTTTAATCTATAGATGTCAGATGTTTTTCATATTCAATAAATATTAAGTTCACAGACAAGAAAACTATAATTATATGAAGAATTCATGGAGAGAAAACAACTCCTACCTTCTGGAGAGAAACTGATAAAAACATAACATGTGCTGTGAGACCCAGCAGCGTAATGGAGGCGGTAAATCTCTAGATGCTCTATGCCTTTACGAGTCCCTATAAAGGAGTACCTCTTCTCTCTGTAACAGAAATAACATAGACACACACATTTATTTAAAGGACAGGCTGAATGAAAATTATCCTTAAGTACACAGTGGAGCTATACAGGCTGCTGCCTGTTTTCAAGTGGGGTCTCAGAGAAAAACAGCTGGAAATATTACCACTTTTTTTAAAAAATAAATTTATTTATTTATGGCTGCATTGGGTTTCTGTTGCTGTGCGCAAGCTTTCTCTAGTTGCGGTGCGTGGGAGCTACTCTTCATTGCAGTACGTGGGCTTCTCATTGTGGTGGCTTCTCTTGTTGCAGAGCATGGGCTCTAGGCGTGCAGGCTTCAGTAGTTGTGGAAAGCGGGCTCAGTAGTTGTGGTTCGTGGGCTCTAGAGCGCAGGCTCAGTAGTTGTGGTGCATGGGCTTAGTTGCTCTGCGGCATGTGGGATCTTCACGGACCAGGGATCAAAGCCGTGTGCCCTGAATTGGCAGGCGGATTCTTAACCGCTGTGCCACGAGGGAAGTCCTATTTTTTTTTTTTAATTTACCATTTTAACCATTTTATTTATTTCCTTTTGACTGTATCGGGTCTTAGTTGCGGCATGAGGGATCTTTGTTGTGCCATGTGGGCTTCTTAGTTGCGGCATGCATGCGGGATCTAGTTCCCTGACCAGGGATTGAAGCCAGGCCCTCTGCATTGGAAGCGTGGAGTCTTAACCACTGGACCACCAGGGAAGTCCCCCATTACCACTTATTTGTTATATGACCTTGGGAACATTACTTATCCTCTCTGTGCCTTAGTTTCCTCATCTGTAAATAGGGATAATAACAGTACCCAAGTAGAAGGGTTATTATAAAGATTATATTCATAAAGTACAACAGTGTCAGATACAATAACAATAGTGTATGCCATATATGTGGTTTTTAAAGATAAATACCTGAGTGGGGTTGATTATATTAATAGAGACTCTTCACAGAGCATATTACTTTCAGTGATATTTTACTTCTGTTAACATCTCAAGTAATTCTCACTTCAGTGCTATGAATGGATATTATTACCACCTGGCCCTCAGCTTTGCAAATCAGAAACTTGATTTTATCAGAGCTCCCCAAACTGCTACAAACTCACAAGAACAGATAAATTTAAAAAGGCAACTTTTTGTTGTTCCAAAATGATAGCAGATGGACTGGGTATAATACTATTTCCTGCTACCAGGTCTATTTAAGTACAAACCACTTAGCAATTACCTGTTCAGTGTAAAGATAAAGCAAGTAGAATTGAAAAACTCAAACTGGACCTTCCATCAAACCATAGTAGTGTGCTTTTCTACTTTGTTACTAATCTCCTCTTACACTTGATATGATACCTTGAGAAAGCATCACCAATGGAATATTCTTGCCAAGAATGTTTAATCTCAATCTAATAATCAAAAACAAAAATCAGAAAAATCTAAATTAAGGGACATCTTGCAAACAATTTGCCCAGACTTTTAAAACATGTCAACAACATGACACAAAAAGTCTGGGAATTTTTCTTTTTTTTAAGTTTAAAGGAGATTAAATGGATATGACAACTGAATACAATGCACGATCCTGAACTGGATCTTGGAATCAGGGGAAAAAAAGGCAGCTATAATTACTTAACAGTTGGGAAATTTAAAATACAGACTTTTAAAATCCTTATTAGTTAATACATTTAAAATTAGGTGGATTATTCCTGTAAATAAAAATTATTCATTCATGCGTTTATATGCATCATAGTTAATTAAACATCTATTCAGCGTGATAGGCCTGCAGATAATAAAAATTCTTGCAAGTAACAGACCCTAAAATACAGTCTTGGCCTGGCCAAAGAGGTCAGGTGAAGGGTAGTGCGGGCCCCTCTATCTTAGTCTGGCAAGTCAGCAAAGTGGCTAAACCACCATCTGATATATTTGGGACTCAGGCCATCTTCCTACTGAAGTGTTTTCCCTTCTAATGAAGGGGAAAAATTCAGAATGTTGGAGCAGGCTGCTGCTTCATGCAGCCTTCAATAAAGTTCTACAAGAAAGAGTGGCACATCAGGAAGCAGAGAAGGGAAAAAAAGATAGCTTTGCCAAAAGAGCTACTTTCTGTCTGTGGCTGAGCGTCAGATGATCTGGAGCTCGGCAGGACTGAAGAAGCCAAATTATAAATGTTTTATAATTATCTTTTATTTATTTTTGAATAGGTTATTTGCATGATATAGAATTTGAGAGATATAAAAAGGCAGTGAAAAATTTCCCATCCAGTCTTGTCCCCCAGACATCTATTTTCCCTCCCCAGAGGCAATCCCTGCTACCGCTCATGTATTCTTCCAGAAATGTTTAATGCATTGCCATATCTATACATGTATTTACAGAAATGGAGCAGGTTATACACTCTGTTCTATACCTTGATTTCCTTATGTAATATGTTTTGTCAATTGATGACTTCAGTACATAGAGAGCTGCATTATTATATATTATTTTCATAAAGCTTATACTGTAAAAACTATAGAGTAGATAAGAACTCAAGAGGACACAACAGGTGTTTTCCCATGGAAAGGAAAAAAAATACTGGCCACCAGACAAAAAAGAGCATTGAGGTATCTGAATGTAGAGTACTGAAGATGGCAACTGAGAAAGGTAGCTGGGAGGATTTGTCTGAAGACATCTTTGGATTCAGAGAGTACCAGTGCATTGTGGCAGAACATCTGAAAAGTTCCTGAAGCCTTTGCCATGAGAGGGGTGCAAAAGTGGCTAAGACTGATCTGGCAGGCATTAAGCAGACTGGGGTTTGAGGAAACAGGGTGAAGAGCACCTGGTCCTCACAACTGGAGACCACAGCAAGAACCGCAGCAGTAGACTAAGTATATGAAGTCCAGAGGCCCAGCAAGAGGAAACACATCTCAGTGGATGACGGCACATGGTGCCCAAATGCCAAGGGCCCTGAGTAACTCAGCAGAGACCAGCAAGCAGAGAGAAGAATGTGGAAGCCCATGCTTATCCGCTGATATCAGGATGATACGAGTCTCCCCAGGAACTTGGGGAAGAGCAGAAGGGAAGGAGAGGATAAGAAGAAGAATCTTAGTTTAAAGCCTAAAATGACTCAATTTTAACTCAGAAGTGACCAAATTGCTACCAGTTGGTAAGATTAAGTTTTCCTTTATCTATGGAAGTGATGGGGTGGGGGGACCAGGAGAAGAGGTTTGTGAGTTAATTCTGTTTCACACATAGGCAAACAGTATTTTACACACTTAATAAAATTTAAATCTACATAGCTCATAAGGCTGTTATAAGGATTCAATGAAATGGTTGTGTGAAAACGTACAAAGAATAAATGGTGTGATTTTCTGGTTACAATTTTTTTTTATATCTTTATTGGAGTATAATTGCTTTACAATGTTGTGTTAGTTTCTGCTGGTTACAGTTTTTGATAGCAACCTTTCTGTGACTTCCCTCCAAGTTCTGGGGAACTTCACTGTGGTCCCATAATTCCAGATTTTATTATACATGCCCACTTCCAAATAGTATTAGCTTTGAAGTAAGTGAATCCTCAGTTCAAATTCTACCTCTGTCACCCACTAGCTGTAAGAATCTGGGGAAGTAACTTAACTTCTCTGAGTCTCTGAACCTTTATTCATAAAACATAGTGTGACAATCAAAAATTATGTTATACTGTATTAAGTGAAATAATGAAATGTACACACGATATTGTCTTTAATAACCAAAAATCATTGTATACATATATTATGTATATAATTATATGTATATATATATATATATAATATATATTATGTATTAAGATAATGAAACAAACAATTACTTCCTCTAAAGGTTAAACAATGTTGCCCAGTTTTTGATTTGGAAATTTTGATAATCTTGTCCATGTCCTGACTCTAATATATTGAGCTCTGTAATATATGGCTCTTGGTTATTGTTCCCAGGGCAATGGAGTACTAAACATCCCCACACACTGTGAAGAAAGCAGGCCTGTGTCATAATAAAAGCATTCAATATAAAATATATGATACATAAACAGCAATCTCTTCAAATCTTACTCTGAGACTGAGTATAGGGATTGGATATGGTAATTTCCCATTTTCTTAAAATAGAAATTGTCTTTTTAAAAAAGATATTTTTTAAAAAAGGTATTTATCTCAAATCTAACACATGTTAGAAAGAAAAAACTACTCAGTAGATAATAATGTTGATTTCTGGTTAAAGATGGTAGATTGAACATATACTTAATTCCATCCCCTTTCAAAACCACATTAAAATACAGTATAATATTAAATATTTCATTAAAAAGCATGAAACAAGAAAGAAAAAGAGAATGAGAGATGAATGACAGTACCAAAATTTGGAAACTAGACGGCAGAAGGACTACAGCTAACTGACTTGGCAAATCCAAACAAACTAAATCTTAAACCAGTAGGAGGTAAAGCCAGGAAAAAATTTTATTTGCATTACAGTTTCCAAGAAACTTAGTAACTGGTAGCACCCAGACTTATGGAAGTAGGTTAAAGGTAGAAATAAGAGCAAGGCTGGTTGGAAGTCTGTTTAAGAATTAGTCTCTTGCATTCCCTCTCTACCATCTGCAACTGGACAAGTACCCCTCCCTCTATCATCCTAGCAGAAGACAATGTTTATTCTTTGGAGTGGTAAAACAGAAGGTTCCCAAACTGGGAAATTTGGAGAATTCTGGTCAGCAGAGTACTCTACTGAAAACAGAACTGAATGAAATTTTATACTTTGAATATGAGATCCCAAGTCCTCTTCTACTTAGTTTGTAAAATAAACTAGTAGCGCATCTTATAACCTCTAGGTAGGAGAGTGAAAGACTCTTCTTTGGAGAATCTAACTGGATTAAAAAGAAGGTTCTCAATAAATTGACACTGGGAGTTCCTGAACAAAACAGCATAGTCAGATCTATGGAATCCACAGTCATCAAGCCCCAATTATGTATTACCTAGATATCCCCCTTTCTTATCACCTTAAACATGAGCAGTGGGAAATTAATGGATTAAATGTGAAGCTGAAAAAAAATCAAGAAGTAGAAATATAATCATTTATTTAGAGATATTCTTCTTCATAAATACTAAAAGAAACACCTAAAAAGAACCAAAAGTGATTGCTTCTGGTAATTGGAAAAATGGTGAAAAGAGGTATCGAACAGGAAACTGCTAATTTCTTTTAAAAATAAGTCTTGTAGGACTACTTGATTTTTTAAACAATGTGCATGTGTAACTTTGATAAATATAGAACAAAACAGTATAAAATTAACATTAACAATGATCTGTAGGAACTTAGCAATTCAAATTTAAATTCTTAAATGTGGCTGCGTATGAACTGCTGTATTGTCCAACCTTAAAGGGTAAGTTTCTAGAAAACAGGTGTTACACCAGACAAATATCTGCTATGGCAGCCAGCACATGGCAGGTAACTAAACATTGCTACTTTAACTGGTAACAATGAAAAACAAAAACAGGCCCTGTGGTGGGTTCTAGACCTCCTGGGTTCAAATCTTGACTCTAACCCTTTCTAGTTATACAGTCTTGGACAAGATATTAAATCTCTTTTTGTTTGTGCTTCCTTATCTGTAAAATCCTCATTTCATAGGAATGTTGTGAGTGTTAACATATATTATAGGAAGAGTGTTTAGCACAGTGCCTGAGGCATAAGGAATGGTTAATAAATGCTAGCTATTTTAATTTTAATCCCAAAATCTTAACTCTGGACGTTAAGGATCATGTCTACTGTACCTCCTCCTACTCCCTTGCACAGACCTTACGACATTTTATTTCCCACAAATGTCTTGTTCAACAACTCTAACCCTAACCATCACCCTAAAATCAATATTGCCTGGTTCACTTCAAAACACAAACTAGAAATAAATATCTGGAACCACCTCTTTTGTCTTATCCATTCTTACTTTCCTTTTCCTTTAAGGCAGCCTGGAGCAGGATTTGTAACCAGAGGACCTAAGTTTGGGTAGGTCATTTAGCCTCTCTGACTATCCATTTTCTCATCTGTAAAGTGGAGATGATAATACCTGCTGGAGTGGATACTTGAAGTTTGCCTCTCCACCATGCTTTTCTGCTACTTCTGCTAACTGTATACCAATTTTCCTTTTGACAACTCACCCGTTCGACAGCTTTAGAGGTGGGCCTAACTGCCAAAGCCAGTCAGCATAGCCCCCATCCCTCTGTCCACAGTGAGGTTTCCAAGGATGGATACTTAATCAGATCAGGACCACTGACACTCAAAACTGTCAGTGACACCAAGAGTGGAGCTGACAATGAAGCCAATTCAGGGGATAAGAACTGGGAGCCTCAGATTAGTCTTTCTGGAGACCATTCTATCCTATAAACCACAATATCTCCTTTTAGCCTAAGCTTGTGTGTGTGGAGTGGGGAGGGAGGGGCGGGGGGAGGGGAGGGCAGAGAGGGCGAGTGTTCTTCAGTTAAATGAATCTTAACTCCTACCAACCATGTAAGTATTATCTCTACTGTTTCTAAGATCAACTGAGATAATAAATATAAAAATCTTGGATAAACGTAAGAGTATGCAAATGTTAATTGTTAAAAATTGTAATAATATAAGCCCAATTTCTTCACAAAGTATACTATCCTTGTAATAGTTATAACTTATTTTCACAAAAATAAAGTACCTTATTAAAAATCTGGACATGATGGATAGTATTTGTGAATATATATTTTGCATAAAAAATATAAGAATGCACAATTGTCCAAATTATTCCAGGTCATGCATGTGACAGCAGCTCAGACGGCTTCCTTATCTACCAAATTTAAAAGGTTAGGCTAGTACACCCCAAATCTCTATTTTACCCTTTGATATTTAAAGTTGTATGCTCCATAAACCTATTTGAATCCTTTTGAAAATATGTATTCTGTACTAATTACTTACAAGTGAATTTTATCAGACTTAATTAGTAAAGTCTAGAGTAGTACAATTATTTTATTATTTATAAGTAAAACACGAATTAAAGAGAAATTGAAAAATGGTACCTAGTCCCTAAAAAGCTGATTTTATAAATGTATAAAATAAAATACTCTGAAGTCAGAATAAAAACTAGAAATAAATGATATGCCAAATGACCTCAAAGGCTATAAAAAGGCATTTGTTTTCTTAAATAGATCCATCTCTTCCTGTCTACAGGATTAATCTGACAATTCTTTTCTTTCTGGCTAAAGCAAAAGTAAACTTTAGCTCAACTCCTGTTTCATTTCTCAGAAACGAAATAAGTGCAATTGAAATAAATGCTGCTTTACAGTATTTGCTTCATCTGATATCTCCTAGGTCTTATCTCTAGATTATGCTCCTTTAGGTAAAGGATGAGATAACCAGGTAATAAGGATGCCTTTGGTCTCATCTTCCATTATCAATACCTAATGATAACAATGAATATAATAATGAGAAAATCATGAGCATGAATGTATACATTTTTTTCATGATGGAAAATATCCAATACAAAATGGAAAAAAAAAACTGGGCTGTAATGGCATTTTTTAAAGAAAGAAAATGATGAGATAAGAATGCTATTCTTTAATTAAAAACAAGTTATAATATCAGGGTCACTGGTAAAAGTTTAATACCAATTAAAAATAGTATTAGACAGATAATTAGTCAGGAAACATAATAAAATGCTTAAATTCCAGTCCAACAAAACCAACAACTCTTCTTAATAAACTGGATTATGAAGAATGTGGTATTTTAATAAATAAACTTTAAGTCAGTTTTGTCCTTCAAAATGGTTATCTTCAGAGGCTGTAAACCAAGCCCAGAAATGCCAGAATTGTGAAAAATATTTCTGGAATTTCTCTTTTGTAATTGACTCTACAGTTAACTTTTGTACCACACAAGATCCCTTGTTGTTTCTGACCCCAAAAGGCATACATAACTTTTGACCCACTAAGCTTAGTTTGACATGACATTTAGTTGGTTTAAGAATTCAGATGAAACTAGTATGTGCATGCAAAATAGTATGTTAAGGAACAAAAGCAATTCCATAAATATTTTGTGCAAAGGCAGTATCCATGGAGTAAGCCTACAGTTTCCAAAAGTGCTTCTGAGAGTCAAAAAATAATATTTTAAAATGTTGTTTGTCGCCTTCCCTATAACTATGTCTTAAATTAAGAATAAAATAGCAGTCTGAATATGCAGACATAAAATATCAAATTTCAGATTGTGAGAATAAATTTTTTTAAAACAGCAGCTTCTAAAAATTAATTCAATTTAACATTTATTGAATGTATTCTATATATCTACAGGAGTGCTAGGTACAATAGAAAACAGCAAAATAAGTAATATACAGGCCAGGTGTTCAGAGCAATTATAAGCTAAGTGGAAGAGAAAGTTACGTACAATAACCAGTACAACATTCTACTTCAGTTCTAGACTTAAACATTCTAAATAAAGCTAAAATCTTAGTTATATAAGCTAATTTACATTCAAACGTTTTAGTCCATAGTTTCTCATGTCATTCCTTTTACCACTAGCATTGCGTACCATTATAAATACATATCACATCACATTGTATAAACTTATTTATATATCTGCTCCCTCAGCTGGTCTATGGGCTCCTCCACATGAACTAGAGGTCATGGCACAACATCTACTGTAATGTACATGAAAACAACTGTGTGAATCATAAGGCAGGAAGTTAAATTACTGAAAGAAAGGCAAAGTGGTATGAGAAAATCAGAAAAGGAATGGTTTTAATTCCCACTGGAGAAAGCTTCAAAAACAAGGGAGCATTTAAAGAAAACTGAGATCTTAATACACAGAAACATAACAAGAGAGAGAGGATTATGGGCAGATGGAACAGGAAAAGTTTGAAAAACTATGAAGGTAAAGAAGGTACTGGGTATGCTTTAAAATATTCATAATCCAGTATCACTGGAATGCCAAGCTTTTTTGATTGATCGATAGATGTATTAACTATAGGGAGGGGTACTGGGAATAACACTTAGACAAATTAGCAGCAATCTGAGTGGGTCATCTTTCCCAGACCTGTACTACCGGGGGACCAACAGTACAGGTCTATCAAAATGGTGCCACAAAAAATGGCCTTTGAAAATCTATTCATATGTCTGAACACAATTCAGATGTCTATATTATTTTAGAATAATGTAGAGCACTCCTTACCAAATGGCATTTCATGGAATAATACACTCTTAGAGAAATGCAAACATTTGCAGAACCCAGTTCAATTCAGTATGTTTTCCCAAATAATTTGACCATGGAACATTTTTGCCATAAAATTCCTGTTAACATCTCAGTTTGGAAAATATTATTGTAATTTCCCTATTTTTAATATATAAGGTATCACTATACTTTAACTTAAAATTTGAGTCATCAACTGGGTTATTTCATGCATTATGATGTTATATTACTACTGGGAACAACTCCTAAATATCCACCAATTTGGTAGCAAACAGAGGATATGAGACAGTATCATAATAAGAAATTATCAATATAAGTTTACTTCACCTTATATACCCAAACCTACATGGATTATTTAATAGTTTATGGTGGGTTAATCATAGGCTACAGTGAAATTTAGTCAGATAAACATAAGGTTTGATTTAGCTACATCTCCTTAAAAAATATAAAGAAACTGGAAACAAGATGAATGTCTACAAATAGGGGAATAGTTAAAAAAATTTTGGTACCTCCATACTACACAATATTGCAGTCATTAAAAAAATAAATTAGAGCTATTTCTACAAAGCACTATAGAGTGAGAAATGCAAGGTGCGTGTGTGTGTGTGTGTGTGTGTGTGTGTGTAATCCCATCTTTTAAAGCAATGAACAATTCCTCTCTCTATATGTGTCCATGTATATATGTGTATACACATTAAGTATATGGAGGATATATACTAGATTAAGAAAAAAGACTGCATAAAAATATGATAATTTTACTGGTATATAAAATAAAAATAAGAGCTAAGAAAATGAAGAATATTAAGACCTAGAGAAATTACATCAAAGTTGATTAAAACTAATACAATAAATCTTTCCTATTTGATTTCTTTGATGAATTCCCATTAATTATGGTAGGGGCTGGGGCAGGTGGGATGTACATTTCGTAGCATGAGTTATATATTCTTTCATGGTTTGATTCCTACTTTTCTCACATTCCCAGTATATATTCTACATTCCAGCTATAGTAAACAACCTAGCATTTACTGGGATACTCTGTGCTACTTCATAATCCTGTGCCTTTGTACACACCGGGTCCATTGCCCGAAATGTCCTTTTTCTTGCTTCTCTGCATGTTGAACTCTTAAAAAGTTTATGTGTAAGACTTAGTCAAACAAATATTAAAAATACAACCTGTTGTATAATAAGCATTGAGTAAGTATTACAGGAATTCAAAGTCCTGACTGGAGTAGTCAGGAAAAGCTAGTAAATGAATTAGGTCTTGAAAGATTAGCACTTGAACAGAAGTGAGGAGAGAGGGTACAGGCATACCTCGGAGATATTGCAGGTTCAGTTCCAGACCACTGCAATAAAGCAAATATTATTCTCAAAAAGCAACTCACACAAATTTTTTGGTTTCCCAGTGCATATAAAAGTTATGTTTACCCTCTACTGTTGTCTATTAATTGTGCAATAGCATTATGTCTAAAAAACGGTGTACATACCTTAATTAAAAAACTTTATTGCTAAAAAATGCTAACAAACATCTGAGCCTTCAGTGAGTCATAATCTTTTCCCTGGTGGAAGGTCCTGCCTTGATACTAATGGCTGCTGACTGATCAGGGTGGTGGTTGCTGAAGGCTGGGGTGGCTGTGGGAATTTCTTAAAATAAGACAACAGTGACGTTTGGTGCATTGATTGACTCTTGCTCTCACAAACAATTTCTCTGTAGCATGCAATGTTGTTTGATAGCATTTTACCCATACCCACAGCAGAACTTCTTTCAAAACTGGACTCAATCCTCTCAAACCCTGCTGCTGCTTTATCAACTAAGTTATTGTCATTTCAACAATCTTCACAGCATCTTCATTAAGAGTAGATTCCACCTCAAGAAACCACTTTCTTTGCTTATCCTTAAGAAGCAACTCCTCACCCATTCAAGTTTTACCATGAGATTGTAGCAATTCAGTCACATCTTCAGGCTCCACTTCTAATTTTAGTTTTTTGCTGTTTCCACCACATCCACAGTTACTTTCTCCACTGAAGTCCTGAACCCCTCAAAGTCATCCATGAGGGTTGCAATCGATTTTTTGTAAACTCCTATTTATGTTGATATTTTGACCTCTTGCCATGAATCACAAATATTCTTAATGGCATTTGGAATGGTGAATCCTTTCCAGAAGGTTTGCAATTTACTTTGCCCAGATCCATCAGAGGAATCACTATCTATGGCAGCTATAGCCTTATTAAATGTATTTCTTAAAGAATAGAGCTTGACAGTTGAAATTACTCCTTGATCCATGGACTGCAGAATGGATGTTGTGTTAGCAGGCATGAAAACAACATGAATCTCATTGTACATCTCCATCAAAGCTCTTGGGTGACAGGTACATTGTTAATGAGCAGTAATATTTCAAAAGGAATCTCTTTTCTGAGCAGTGGGTCTCAACAGTGGGCTTAAAATATTCAGTAAACCATGTTGTCAACAGACGTGCTGTCTCCCAGGCTTTGTTGTTCCATTTATAGAGCACAGGCAGAGTAGATTTAGCATAATTCTTAAGGGCCTTAGGATTTTCAGAACGGTAAATGATCACCGGCTTCAACTTCAAGTCATCAGCTGCATTAGCCCCAACAAGAGAGTCAGCCTATCCTTTGATGCTTTGAAGCCAGGCACTGACTTCTCCTCTCTACCTATGAAAATCCTAGACGGCATCTTCTTCCAACATAGGGCTATACTGAAAATCTGTTGTATAGTGTACCAATCTTCATTATCTTTTTTTTTTAACATCTTTATTGGAATATAATTGCTTTACAACGGTGTGTTAGTTTCTGCTGTATAACAAAGTGAATCAGCTATACATATACATATACATATATCCCCATATCTCCTCCCTCTTGCTTCTCCCTCCCATCCTCCCTATCCCACCCCTCTAGGTGATCACAAAGCACCAAGCTGATCTCCCTGTGCTATGCAACTGCTTCCCACTAGCTATCTGTTTTACATTTGGTAGTGTATCTATGTCCATGCCACTCTCTCACTTCATCCCGGCTTACCCTTCCCCCTCCCCGTGTCCTCAAGTCCATTCTCAACATCTGCATCTTTATTCCTGTCCTGCCCCTAGGTTCTTCATAACCATTTTTTTTTTTTTTTTTTTTAGATTCCATATATATGTGTTAGCATACAGTATTTGTTTTTCTCTTTCTTAACCTTCATTATCTTAGCTAGATCTTCTGGGTAACTTGCTGCAGCTTCTACATCAGCACTTGCTGCTTTACCTTGCACTTTGATGCTATGGAGATGGCTTCTTTTCTTAAACCTCATGAACCAACCTCTGCTAGCTTTAAACTTTTTTTTTGCAGCGTCCTCAACTCTCTCAGCCTTCACAGAAATGAAAAGCATTAAGGCCTTGCTCTGGATTATGCTTTGGCTTAAGAGAATGTTGTGGCTGGTTTGATCTTCTATCCAAGACCACTAAAACTTTCTTCATATCAGCAATAAGGCTGTTTTGCTTTCTTGTCATTCATATGTTCACTGGACTCACACTTTTAATTTCCTTTAAGAACTCTTCCTTTGCATTCACAACTTGGCTAACTGTCTGGCACAAGAGGCCTAGCTTTCGACCTGTTTTAACTTTCTACATGCCTTGCTCACTGAGCTTAATAATTTCCAGCTTTTGATTTAAAGTGAGAGATGTGCAACTCTTCCTTTCACTTGAACACTTAGAGGCCACTGTAGGGTTATTAATTGGCCTAATTTCAATATCGTTTTGTCTCAGGGAACACGGAGACCCAAGGAGAGGGAGAGAGATGGGGGAACAGCCAGTTAGTGAAGCAGTCAGAACACACACAATACTGATTGAGTTCCATATCTTATATGGGTGTGGTTCCTGGTGCCCCAAAACAATTACACCAGTAACATCAAAGATCACTGATTACAGATCACCATAACAAATACAATAATAATTAAAAAGTTTGAAATATTGCAAGAATTACTGCCAAAACTTGACACAGAGACATGAAGTGAACAAATGCTGTTGGAAAAATGGCGCCAAAAGACTTGCTTAATGCAGGGTTGCCACAAACTTTCAATATGTAAAAAATGCAATATCTGTGAAGTGCAATAAAACAAAGTCCAATAAAATGAGGTATGCCTGTATTACAAGTGGGGAGAAAGGACAAAAGCCAAGATATATAGGTGGTATATAGTACATGACATCTTTAGGAGGGTATGTGGTAAATAATTATGGATGGGTAGATGGATTTATCAGAGGATTAATACAGGGAAACAGCAAGTTATAAGATGGGAAGGTTGGAATATGGCCAGATAATTTAGACTCCAAAATATGAAGCAGGGCTTCCCTGGTTAAGAATCTGCCTGCCAATGCAGGGGACATGGGTTCCATCCCTGGTCTGGGAAGATCCCACATGCTGTGGAGCAACTAAGCCAGTGCGCCACAACTACTGAACCCGAGTTCTAGAGCCCACGAGCCACAACTACTGAGCCCGAGTTCTAGAGCCCGTGAGCCACAATTACAGAAGCCTGTGTGCCTACAGCCCGTGCTCCGCAACAAGAGAAGCCACCGCAATGAGAAGCCCGTGTACCACAACGAAGAGTAGCCCCCCGCTCTCCGCAACTAGAGAAAGCCCGTGCACAGCAACAAAGACCCAACGCAGCCAAAAATAAATAAATAAATAAGAAGCAAAGGCACCTAAAATCTATCCTGAATACCCAGGCTCTTCAAATAGGAGAATGTAAACCTCATGTGACACTAGAAGGCCCAGAATAAATATAAAGCATCATTCTGGCTAATCAATTTTATTTGAAAATTTGCAGAATTAAGTAATTTAAGTTTTAATTTAAATTTAAAACACTATTTTAAAACATTTATTTAAATTTAATACATTACTTTTATATTAAAAGAAACAGATGTACTATGGAGTGGGATGTAAAATTTGTGCAAATTTTTAAGATAAAACAGGAAACTTCCAAGAAATACTGAGCTTGTGGTGAGCCATGCTACCAGATCCTAGTGGGTGCTCTCATTTACATCCTTTCCTGGCAGTGGAAATACAGTCATGAAAGCGATTTGAGCAAGGTAGTAACAGGACTGAAGTGATGATTTACTTGTACTAATCTAGCAGCAGGATGCAGGCTGGCCTAGAAATGGGGGAGAAGATTAGAAATCTGTATCCTAGCTAAAGAACTATTGCAACAGTCCAGAATAGCAGCTATTAGAATGGAAAGAAACTTGACAAGCTCCATTAAGGAACTTAGTATTTCAACTAATGTAGCAACCTTGCAGTATATTAGAATTGACTGAATGATACTAGACCTTCTTTATATTGAGAGGCAGTTTACTGGTGGTTAAGAACCAACTCTGGTGCCAGAATTCTTAGGTTTAAATTTCAGCTCAGGCACTTACATGCTGTATAACTTTGTACAAACTGTTCTGTTTCTCTACTTCCTCATCTGTGTAATGGGAATAATGACAGTACTACCTACTTCACTGTATTGCTGTGAGGACTAAATGAGTTAATACATGTAAAGCACCTAGAACAGTGCCTGGCACAGTAAACACTATTTAAGTGTTAGCTGCCATGATTACTTTTAAAAAAAACTATTTATATTAACCCTCATCTTTCCTGAGATTTTAAGTTCCAAGGAACTAGGGAGATCTACAGTGTGAGTATATCTTCTCTAATTCTGTGACGGCTCTGGAAAAATCCCTGAATCCTAGAATATCAGCCCAGAGATCAATGAGGGCTTTAAAAACATTATAGGTTGAGCCAGTTCATCAGTACATTTTATACCCTGTTGCCCCTTCGTTACCATTAAAAATATTACCATCAAATTCTCTTACAAATTTTATAACGTATTTTAAAAATGTCCACAGCAAGTGTTTTTGGCTTCTAATAAGACTAAATTTATTTGATAGAAGATAATTGTTGATACTAAAAAATTGAGAAAAATGTATACCTATCTTCTCAGAATGGGCAAACTCAATGAATTACTATATGTTATGATACGTTATAGTGCACTGGTAGGTTTTATTAGGTTGGACCACATAAAATTGACATATTCAATCATTTTTGACTTACAAAAATGACAAATTCATATGGTTCAGCTTAATATTACCTTAAACGTACTTTGGACAAATAATATATACTTTTATTTTTCTTAAGCAAATTCTACACTTTTCTTTGTTTGTTAAAATAAGCATGGAATGGGACTTCCCTGGTGGTGCAGTGGTTAAGAATCCGCCTGCCAGTGCAGGGGACACCGATTCAAGCCCTGGTCTGGGAAGATCCCACATGCCGCGGAGCAACTAAGCCCGTGCGCCACAACTACTGAGCCTGCACTCTAGAGCCCACGAGCCACAACTACTAAGCCTGTGTGCCACAACTACTGAAGTCCAGGCGCCTAGAGCCTGTGCTCTGCAACAAGAGAAGCCACCGCAATGAGAAGTCCACGCACCGCAACAGGAGTAGCCCCCCCTTGCAGCAACTAAAGAAAGCCCGCGTGCAGCAACGAAGACCCAACACAGCCAAAAAAAAAAAAAAAAAAAAAAAAAAGCACAGAATGATTTGAACAAACAAGGTCAACAATAGCAAACAAAATCACTCTTATGTAAGATACCAGTCTGGAACTTGCAAAACTCCTCTGTCTTGACCTTTAACCTCTGATTCCTACCCTAGTTCCTGCAGTGCTGTTGTGAGCAGGCTGGCCTTATAGATGTCTCCCTACCAACTTTGCATGTATTAGTCACCAAATGCCTTGCCTTTGTTCTTAATATTGCTTTTAAAAAAATTATTATTGAAGTATAGTTGATTTACAATATTGTGTTAGTTTTAGGTGTACAGCAAAGTGATTCAGTTTTATATGTATATACACATATTTTTCAGATTATTTTCCATTATAGGTTATTACAAGATATTGAATATAGTTCCCTGTGTTATACAGTAAATCACTGTTGCTTATCTATTTTACATAGAGTAGTGTGTATCTGTTAGTTCCATGCTCCTAATTTATCCCCCCCTTTCCCCTTTGGTATGATATCACTTATATGTGGAACCTAAAAAAAATACAAATGAATCTATATACAAAACAGAAACAGACTCATAACTTAGAAACAAACTCATGGGATATTGCTTGGAAAGATTTTCTAGAATGGTAACATTATTCTTCAGAAACTGAAAGGTTTTTGACTATACTAATGAATGAAAAACCAAATTGTTGACTTTCCACTGAATGCATTTTGTAATGTTTTGGGGGATATGCTAAAATTCGGAAGGTCATACTTATTAAAATCAGTAGCAGCTCTAATTATTTGGCTGGGTATCTGCAATCTGGCCATGTGCAATCATTGTTTCATTCTCTGAGACCAACTAAAAATATAAATAGTATCTTCAGACTTAATTTTAATTTTGAATAGCTCTTGTAATATAGCCATAGTATACGTAACAATACATAAAATAATACAAAGACACATTATTAGCATATGTTTTAGTGTGATACTTTCATTTTTAGTTTTAAAAGAGTAAGATGAAATGTACCCCAGCTCTTAAAAACCAAACAAACAAAAAACAAACCAGAACTGCTTTAATTCCTGGATATCAAAAGAATCCAATCTAAGTTATACATCTATATGAAGTTAAATGGACTTGATAAAAATTTACGTGTCTTTATTAGCAATAGCTATTTATAAACAGCAAGAAACTTGGAGAAAATATTGCCCCAGACTGCTCTGCATGTTTAGTTAGCTTTAAAGGTTAAAGGGCTCTCTGACGGGAGAGGGAGGACTTCACCCTGGATTACTCCAAAAGGAAAATTTTAGAATTAGTAGAAAGACATAGCTAGAAAGCAGTGATTAACTTGGAACAATGTAGAACCTCATAATACTATGAGCAAAGCTCAAATCCAAGCGAATTCCAACCAGCATTTCCCCACCTCCAATTTATTCTTTATGTGATAGAGTAATTTTTTTTCAAAATATAAATCTGAGCATAACATCTGCCGCTAAAAACCTTCAATAGCTTTACATTGTTCATGTACTTAAAAATAAAAATGTCTTCAGATGGTCTTGTAGAGCTACTATGATCCAGTTACTTAATTCCTCTAACAACTTTCTATCCATTGACATCTTTTACCAATCAGTTCACTTTATCTTCTGGACACATTGTCCCTTCAGTGGCTGGTATTCTCTATGTTCCTTCTAGCCATATGGCTTCCTGCTATGCCTTCTGCCTAAAATGCTCTTTCCTTCCCTCTTGACATAGTTAACCCATATTCTACTGGCAATTAACTATAAGACAATATAATTCATTATTATATTGGCCTGTGAATGAAGTGTAATGGGGTGGTTATTCTATTAGGTGTCCCTGTATCTTAGTTACCAGCAATAGAAACCAACTCTGTAATTTCAGCAGAAAAATTTATTAAAAGATAGGAAGCATCTCACAGAATTCTCCAGGAAGTCGCAGAATCAGCTTTGGAGGCGACCCAGCCAGAAAAGAGGCAGCAGTGTACAATGCTCCTGCTTGGGAGCTGCAAGCTGGATGCTGCCACTAGAATGACTTTTCTGTTATATTGGACACTGGAAGTAGCTGCCACTGCTAGTACTACTTTCTCTGTAAATGGAGTCTGTGGTCTGTTTTTAAATGTCTCTAGGTTTTGCTTCAAAGATGTTGTCTGTATGCTTGATTGACAGAGTCTTGTTTGTGGAGTCACACTCAATATGTAAGGAAGGCTGAGAAAGTAAACAGTTGGCATTTTAAGTCTTTTAGGTAGGAAATATCTCTAATTCAGAATGCAGGGAACTCTCTGAGCACAGAAAGAGGACCCTACTATTAATTAGCCAAGAGCAACAACATATATCCATTAGATTAAGAATGGAGACAGAATTGACAAAAACTTTTCAGAGAAGGTAATATTTTAGTTGGGTCTCTGTCTCTTGTTTCTGTTGAACAAGATTTTGTCAGGAAATGTGAAAGCAAGTGAAAGGGAAGATGCTGCAAAGAGAGAAAAGAGAACAGCAATGGTTCCTAAGTAGCTTTATGATTAACTAAGGAACTTTTAAAAAACTCATCATCTGTAAAGAATCTGATTCAGTAGATGTGGACTGGGGCCCCACCACCTCACATTATTTTCAGGATATTTTTGCAATCACTTGGTTTAGCATCTCTGAAAGATAAAGGCATGAACATGTGAAGTAAATGATACGTTCGGAGAAAGTAGTAAGTTGCTGGCCCAGTATAAGTAAAGCACAGGCAGAAGATCAGAGATGAGGCAAGACCAGTAAACTATGGCCAAATAGTAAACGTTATAAAAGACTTCCTGAGCAGTTTTAAGTTTATTCTACAGGCCACCAGACATTTTTGAAAATTGGAATAACACTACAGAGAAACCTTTTAACCCTGTATGTGGGTGAAATATTAACACTTCAGTGAACAATAGGAAATGACTAGATATCAATTATTAAACAAAACAGAAAAATTATTACCAAGAAAATGGAATAAAACTGAGCCTTTTTTACATATTGTATGCAGGTGCCTGAAGGCTTAATCAAGCAATAGATCCAGAAGATCTTTTACTCTAGTTTTCTTGGGTGAATTAGAGTGGAGGATTAGTAGCCAATGCAGACTGGGTGGGGAGAAGTGAGAACTCTTCAAATTCTTTAACTCCTTAGAGTCAAACTCTTAAAATTTAACTTCAGAACTCTTAAAATTCTAAAGAACTTGAGACAAAGTTCTTTAAACAGAGTACAGAGCAAAGATCACCTTTTGCCAGGGAGGCTCTGGGAAGAGAATGGTTGCTGGAGAAGGAAGGAGGGCCTGTCCCATCCTGGCTGGCATAGCCTGGGTTAACTAGGGAATCATCTTCTCTCAGAGAAAGCGGAAAGTTTCCCCTTTGGCTTTGTTACATTGCATATGGATGAAGGCAATAACATGACAAAAACTAAGATTGGCTGTGACCCAGAATTGCTTATTTCCTTTCCTTGTATATGACTTACAAAGTGTCATCTATATAAACAGGTGATCTTAAGTTAGGTTGAGTATCTATTCACACTGTTGGCCATAAGTCTACACATGTATTATTGATATTTGGAGATGCTGTAATTCATTGACATGTAATGTATAAAGTGATTTATGGCATGATGACGTTGATTTCTAGAGCTATACCAATATATTAATAAATTATAAATCACACAGTAATAAAGGTCCTCTGTGAAGAACAGAGAGGTTGATAGGATACCATCCAAAAGTTAATGACCAAGATCCACTTGTGAAATGGATGAGGAGTTCACCAGTGAAACGATCATAACTGGTAAAAATTATAAAAACAAAGACACTGAAAATTTCTGGAAATTGTCCTAAGGGTACAAAGTCAATGAAGAAACATTATGCAAGACAATTTACTAACTCTTGGTAATAACAGTGAGAGTCACTGGCACTTGAATCATGACCCACTCACTCCCTCATCTGTGCCCACCAGCTCAATAAGGAGGAGGGAGGGAGCAAAGCTGTATTGCAGTAAGGAAATGACACCAGATTGTAACTCAAATCCACAAGAACAAACAAAGAGAACCAGAAATGGTAAATAAGAAGGTTAATGTAACAAACTATAAACACACACTTGCTTTCCTTTCTTCTCTTAGCTTCTTAAAAGACATAAAATTATACAAAGTGTTGTTATGTTTGTAACACATATACATGTAAGTGCATAACACTTACAGCACAAAAAGGCAGAAGAGGAAATAGGGCTATATAGAAATAAAATTATCTCATTGCAATTAAGTTAGTAAAATCTGAAGTAGAATCTGATAAGTTAAGGTGTACATGTTAAGTCCAAGAGAAATCACTCAGAAAATAACTTTAAAATATAATGAAAAATCATTAAGGGAACTAAAATATTACATGAGAAAATATTCACTTAATTGAAAAGAAAGCAGTAAAGGAGGAATAGAGGAACAAAAAATGATATGAGACATACTGAAAACAAAGAATGAAATTTCAGACATAAATCTAAATGTATTAATAACATTAAATGCAAATGGATTAAACAATCTATCAAAAAGCAGAGACTGTCAAATTGGATTAAAAAAACAATATCTAACTATATGCTATAGGTGAGACAGTTTAGATTCAAAGACACAAATAGGTTGAAATTTTTAAAATGGAAAAACACAGCTCATGCAAATGGCAACCAAAGGAAGCTGGATAAAATAGGTTTTAAAACAAAATTGTTATGAAAGATAAAGGACATTTTATAATGATAAAAAGTAGAACCATTGGAAGATATAATAATTATAAACACATATGTATCTAACAACAGAGCCTCAAATTACATGAGGCAAAACTGATAGAACTGAAGGGAGAAATATACAATTCAACAATAATAGTTGGAGTCTTCAATATCCCACTTTCATTAATGGAAGGAACAACTAGGCAGAAGGTCAGCAAGGAAACAAAAGACTTGAATAACACTATAAACCAACCAGTTAGATTCAATAGACATTCATAAAATATTCTACCCAAGAATATCAGAATACACATTCTTCTAAGTGGACACAGAACATTCTCCTGGCTAGACCATATCTTGTGAATAAAAAAAAAAACTCAATAAATTTAAAAGGATTGAATCATACAAAGTATGTTCTCCAATCACAACAGAATGAAATAAAAAATTAGTACCAGAAAGAAATTTGGGAAATTAAAAAATATGTAGATATTAAACAACACATTCTTCAATAATCAGTGGATCAAGAAAGAAATAAAAGAGATATTAGAAAATATTTTAAGATGAATGAAAACAAGATATAATGTACCAAAACATATGGGATGAAGCTAAAGCAGTGCTTAGAGGAAAATTATAAGCACCTATATTAAAAAAGAAGAAAGATCTCAAATCAGTAACCTAACTTTCCACCTTAAGACACCAATAAGAGAAATTAAACTGAAAGAAAGTAGAAGGAAGGAAATAATAAAAATTATAGTGGAAATAAATAAAATGGAGACTAGAAAAAGTAGAGAAGAACAAATAAAACCAAAATTTGGTTCTTTGAAAAGATCAACCAAATTGACAAACCTTTAGCTAGATTAATCAAGAAAAAAAAAAAAAGACAGAAAAGGCACAAATTGCCAATATCAGAAATGAAAGAGAGGATATTACTGACTTGTAGAAAAAAAAGAATATAAGGGAATACAAAATCAAAAAATTAGATAACTTAGGTGATATAGGCAAATTCCTAAGAGATATAAACTACTACAACTGACTCAAGAAGAAATGTAAAATCTGAATAGACCTGTAACAAGTAAAGTGATTGAATCGGTAATAGAAAAACTTCCCACAATGTGTTAATGTAGATTCATCAATATAACAAGTGTACCACTCTGGTAGGGGATGTTGATAATGAAAGATTCACACACGTATAGGGACAGGAGGTTTTATGGGAAATCACTGTATCTTCCCCTCAATTTTTCTGTGAAACTAAAACTGCTCTAAAAAAGTCTTTAAAAAAAACCCTTCCCATATATAAAAGCCTAGGCCCAGATGGATTCGCTGGTGAATTGTTTCAAACATTTAAAGAACAATCAATACCAATTCTTCACAAATTGTTCCAAAAAAACAGAAGAGAAGAGAACACTTCTCCTTTCATTCTGAAGCCATTATTACCCTGATACAAAAATTAGACAAAGACATCACAAGTAAAGAAAACTATAGAACAATATCTCTTATGAATACAGACACAGACATCCTCAGCTAAATAGTACCAAACCAAATCCAGCAACATATGAAAAGGATCATACACCATGACTATGTGGAATTTATCTCAGGAATGTAGGGTTCATTTAACATCCAAAAATTAATTAGTGTAATACATCATATCAATAGAATAAAGCCAAAAATCACGTGATCATCTCAATAGATGCAGAATAAGAATTTGACAAAATCTAACACCTCTTCATAATAAAAGTATCCAATAAATTAGAAGGGAACTTCTTTAACTAATAAAAGGCATCTATGAAAAACCCACAGCTTACATCATACCTAATGAAGTAAGAATGAGTGCTTTCCCCTTAGATCAGGAAGAAGACAAAGGATGTCCACTCTCACTACTTTTACTCAACACTGTACTAGAGGTTCTAGCCAAGGAAACTAGGCAAGTAAATGTAATAAAAGGCATCTGGATTGGTAAAAAGTAAATCTATTTGTGTTTCAGATGATATGATCTTATATAAAGAAAATCAAAATAAATTCCCGAAGAAACTATAGAAATTAATAAACAAGTTCAGCAAGGTTACAGGATGCAAGATCAATATACAAAAATCAGCCATATTTCCCTATACTAGCCATGAACAATATGAAATGAAAGGAAGAAAAAATTCCATTTACATATCAAAAGAATAAAATATTTAGAAATATATTTATTAAAAGAAGTGTAAACCTACATTCTCAAAAGTATAAAAAATTGTTGAAAAAATTAAAGAAGACAAATAAATGGAAAGACATCTCACGTTCATGGATGAACATAAGCCTTAATATTTTTAGGATGCCAGTATTCCCCAAATTGATCTCTAGATTAATCTCTATCAAAATTACAGCTGGCTTCTTTAAAGAAATTCACAAGCTGAACTTAAAATTCATATGGAAATTCAAGGGAACCAGAATAGCTAGAGTAAAGAAAAACAAGAACAAAGTTGGAGTACTCATACTCTCTTATTTCAAACACCACATAACTATAGTATTTAAAAAAAGAAATGGTGCTATGACAACTGGATACTCACATTAAAAAAATAAATGAAGTTGGGTATGTTTCTTATACCATACACAAAAATAGATCAGAATAGATCTTAGACCTAAATGTACAAGCTAAAAGTATAAAACTCTTAGAAGAAAATATAGGAATAAATTTTTGTGATCTTTGGTTAGGCAGCCTTCTTAGATACGATACCAAAATCACAAGTGATAAAGAAAGAATAAGTTGTACATGATCAAAATTAAAACTTCTGTGCTTCACAAGAATGAATTTATATTTAGAATATATAAAGAACTCTTAAAACAATAATAAAGACAACTTGAAAGCAGGTAAAGCATCTGAATAGACATTTCTTTAAGAAGATATACAAATGGTCAATAAGCACAAGAGAAGATTCTCAACATCATTTGACATTAGGGAAATACACAACACCACAATCAGGTACCACTTTACATCCATTAGGATGGTAATAACAAAATAAAAAAGATACTAGCAAGCACTGACAAAGATATGAAGAAAGTGAAAGCCTCATACACCCTTGGTAGGCTACAAAATGGTGCAGCCACTTTGGAAAACAGCCTCATAGTTCCTCAAATGTTAAAAATAGAGATACCATATGACTCAGTAATTCCACACCTAGTTATATACCAAAGAGCAATAAGAACATATGGTCACACAAACACTTGTACATAAAGGCTCAAAGCAGCATTATTCATAATAGCTAAAAAGTAGAAACCACCTAAATGTTCATCAACTGATGAATGGATAAATAAAAATGGGTATATCCATAAATGGAATATTACTCGGTAATGAAAAGGAACAAATTAATGATATATGCTACAAAATGAACATTAAAAATATTGTGCCTAGTGAAAGAAACCAGTCACAAAAGACCACATATTATATAATTCCAGTTTTAAGAAATTCCAGAATAGGAAAATCTATGGGGACAAAAAGCAGATTACTGGTTGCCTAGGGTGGGCCAATGGGGGGAACATAACTTGGGGGGAATGAGGAGTTATTGCTAATGGGTATAGATTTCTTCTTGGAGTGAGGAAAATGTTCTAAAATTCATTGTAGTGAAGGTTGTACAACTGTGTGTATATACTAAAAAACACTGAATTATATAATTTAATTGGGTTGATTGTATTAGATATGAATTATATGTCAATAAAGCTATAACATACTAAAACACTGAATTACATAATTTAATTGGGTGAATTGTATGATATATGAATTACATGTCAATAAAGCCGTTACATATATTTTAAAAAGTTAATGGCCCAACTATACTAGTATGTGCAAATTATAAACAACAATGCCTGAACTAGAACTCTGATATGAGTTGAGTTTCAGAAAATGAAGTTTTGTGTCTGTGATCTGAACCACCCATGTCAGTGACATTAAACAATACACGAGAAAGATTAAGAGTAGTCCATCTCAAATAGAGGTAAAGCTTTCCTTTGGTAGTTCACTAGTCTGTTTCTTAAAACATGAGGTTAAAACATGAGGTTGGACTCAGCATACATAATTAGGTGAAAGCTACAAGGGGCAATTCTATCTGGTTTCATAAGAAGGAAATGAAGAGTAAATAATGGGTAGTAAGGGCAGGAGTCTGGAAGTTGCCACACTGAAATGGGCAGGCATTTGGCTTAGTCTCTGATAAGTCAAAAGAAGGCCTGTAAGTACCCATTGTATAGTACAGGGAACTCTACTCAATACTCTGTAATGATCTATATGTATAAATGATTCACTTTGCTGTACAGCAGAAACTAACACAACATTGTAAATCAACTATACTCCAATAAAAATTTCTATATATACATATAAGATATATATAAATGAATGTATACATACATAAATATAAATATAAATATATATATATATATATATATGAGAGAGAAGGCCAGATGAGAAAAGGAGTCTGATGATCTGCATTGAGGCCTCTTTTATTTGGAAGGAGGAAGAGTCATGGTGGAACGACTGTGAATTTGATCAGGTCCTCAGTGTTTTAAAGTAGTTCTAGTTTTCCTTTTTTATTTTGAAGTTCCTAAAAACTATTAAAAGGCAGGGTTCTCATTTTTTAAAAGTATGTCTTTCCCCAAAGAGATATGATTTAAGTATTGCTTCTTAGATTAAAAAAAAAAAAAGCAGCTTGTTTTTGCATTCTAAAAATAATACATGATTTTTATAGGATTATTAGAGAATACAAATAAGTGTAAGAAAGAAAACAGTTCTACCACTCAAAGACAAATCACTGTTAAATTGTTAGGTTTTTTTTGCATAGCTTCTTCCATTTTCCCCTATGTATTTCTTTTGTAAAGCAGTGATAATAGTATACGTAAATTTTATACGTTTTTTAACAAAAAAGTCAATGTTTCAAATTCCTTGCAAACATTATTTATAATAACATCATATTATTGCACTGTAATGTGCCTATTACCATTCACTCTTATTAATTATTTAGGTTTATTCCAAAGTTGATTATTATAAATAATATTACAGTTTCCTTAGAATAATGCTTTTTCTATACTTCTTTAGAATAGATTTTTAGAAATTGGGTCAAAGGATAATAATATCTTTAGGCTTCTGGTATACATATATATCTTAATTGCTTTCCAAGAGTTGTACCAATTTACATCCACCAGCAGTGTCAGAAAATACTTGTTTCTGAACACCTTCACGAACACATCATCTCACCCTCATAAATGCTATCCTCTTAGAAAGTCTTTAGAGCATGAATCTGCAATTCTACCCACAATGCATATTAGAAGAATTCATTATAAGTTTAGTAATGGGGTATTGGTTAAAATTTGCTATAAATGCTTTTTGTAGTTTCGCGAAAGTATTGTACCCACCCATACATTAAATAGGAATCAAGTTAATTTTTCTTATTCTGGAAAAGAATGGGTTTGTATCAGCCAAATCAAATAAATATTTTGGCTGTGTCTACCATTAACAAGGTGTAATAATAGAAATTGGAGAGTATGATGGATTATAAGAAGCTTAGAGTTTGGTTGGAAAGGTATAAGCACAAAAGTAGTTCAGTAACAATATAAGATTTAAATAAGTTTCAGAAAATAGCAGAAGAGTTGTTCATGGTTGGCATAAAATTATCTGTCAAAGGAGCAATATGGAGAATGAAACTTCTAGTTCACAGGAAAGAGAAATCACTTAAGGTTAGAATGAGATTTATTTGCTAATCAAAGAACTTACTACATATATAGGAAACCTAGAAAAGTCTTTGTCTTAACATTATTCAAAAGTCTTTGAACAATACATGTCAGAATTTTTAAAGTTCTGTTTAATTAGTGTTTTATAACATTTGGCCATTATAGCCCCCATTTCTAGATTACTGTTCTTTCATTTTTTTAATTTCTACTTTAAGACTCACTTCTAACAAATTAGATTGTGACAGATTAACTAAATTCATCCTTGCAGTGAGTGGTTAACTGCACGTGTGGTTCATCTAGTTCTGTCATCAGGGCTTTCTTTTCCTTGGTATGGATTTGTCCTTGGAGCATCTACTGTAATGCAGTAGTGAGTCACCTGGTGCTACGTTCTTTTGTCTAATATCTATTACATAGAAAAATATTTTTCTTGGCTGGTAGAATATTATTCATGCTAAATGAATATCAGTATCAACACTGGCAGCCTAGTTTAACCAATGCTACGAATGAATTTCCATCTTATTACTTTGAAGAAATCAATTCACTTTTTTCAAAGTCTAAAGGTTACACACACACACACACACACATTTATTTTTATGGTACTTAAAGAAATATATAGTTGATGAGTTTATGTCAGATAGGAAGCTTTTACATTAAGCTCAAAAAACTTCAGAATCTGCCACCCAGAAAGGCACAGTTCCGTATCCAGAAGACGAAAGACCCAACAGAGTTCCCATTATCTGAATATTCATCACCCAAGCAAAAGTTCTCACACCATAAAATACTGACTAATGCATGCATCACTCACTAACTGTTCCCTACTCAAATATTCTTCCCAGCTCAACACCAAAGAGCCTGTCCTTACCCATCATGATGAAAGTTCTGCTGGTCAATCTTTCCTTAATCACTGGATGACGTAAATGTATATGTTCTTTGGGATGCTATTTATGGCTATAAATAATGTAATGCAAATTGACTCAAAGTCAATACTGGGAAAAATGCAGAATTTCATGAGGTTAATGAAAGTGATATTTGAATACTACTCAAATCATACATAAAGCCAGTTATACAGTTAAAATGAAATAGAGAAAATGGATGATGATTCAATGGGTGTTACAAAGGAGAATAATTTGAATATCAAAGGATTAGAGAGGGCATTGGGAAAATTGAAAAAACGCTCAATATTTTTGTAAGAAAGGAATCTTTTAAAAAGCATGCTAGGAAGTTAAACATTAAGGACAGAATGTCATATTGTGTTATCAACTGTGTTAGACATCAGAAAAAGAAAAAAATGTTATTCACTCTTCGTTGATTTTTGTTATTCCCACAGTTAAAATTATAACCTGTCTTTAAATAGCCTTTGGTTTAATACTTTTCATAATAAAGTCTTACTAAACCTTCCCTCTTCACTCCTATGCCCCAACTATTTACCATAAACCTTTAGTTCCTATCTCATTTAAATTTCTCATCCTGGTACCAATTATTCTTAGATAACAATAATAATACAGGACAAGTCATGAAAAGAATTTTGATTTTTAAAAATGAATAAAACCAGATTTAAGTGAATTTCTTTTTAACAGAAATGTGAACCTTAATTAAGTGTTCTCATAAACAAAGCATTCCACAGTTCTGGTACAGTGCAAAGAAAGCAATGTCCATAATCTTCAATCTTTGCTTATACCATGAGACATTTTAAGAGTATAGGGAGGAGGAGCTTCAAGATGGCAGAAGAGTAAGGCATAGAGATCATCTTCTTCCCCACAAATACATCAGAAATACATCTACATCTGGAACAACTCCTACAGAACACCTACTGAATGCTGGCAGAAGACCTCAGACCTCCCAAAAGGCAAGAAACTCCCCACATACCTGGGTAGGGCAAAAGAAAAAAGAAAAAACAGAGACAAATGAATAGGGACGGGACCTGCACCAGTGGGAGGGAGCTGTGAAGGAGGAAAGGTTCCCACACACTAGGAAGCCCCTTTGCTGGCAGAGACTGTGGGTGGCGGAGGAGGGAAGCTTTGGAGCCATGGAGGAGAGTGCAGCAAAAGGGGTGTGGAGGGGAAAGCGGAGAGATTCCCGCACAGAGGATCGGCGCCGACCAGCACTCACCAGCCCAAGAGGCTTGTCTGCTCACCCGCCAGGGCGGGTGGGGGCTGGAAGCTGAGGCTCAGGCTTTGAAGGTCACATCCCAGGGAGAGGACTAGGGTTGGCTGTGTGAACACAGCCTGAAGGGGCCTAGTGGACCACAACTAGCCGGGAGGGAGTCTGGGAAAAAGTCTGGAGCTGCTGAAGAGGCAAGAGACTTTTTATTGCCTCTTTGTTTCCTGGTGCGCGAGGAGAGAGGATTAAAAGCGCTGCTTAAAGAAACTCCAGAGACGGGCGCGAGCCGCGGGTATCAGTGCAGACCCCAGAAACGGGTATGAGAAGCTAAGGTTGCTGCTGCCACCACATAGAAGTCTGTGTGGAAGCAAAGGTCACTATCCACACATCCCCTCCCGGGAGCCTGTGCAGCACGCCACTGCCAGGGTCCCGTGATCCAGGGACAACTTCCCCGGAAGAATGCACGGTGCGCCTCACGCTGGTGCAACGTCATGTTGGCCTCTGCTGCCGCAGGCTCGCCCCAAATCCATACCCCTCCCTCCACCCGGCGTGAGTGAGCCAGAGCCCCCGAATCAGCTGCTCCTTTAACCCCGTCCTATCTGAGCAGGGAACAGACACCCTTAGGTGACCTACACGCAGAGGCGGGGCCAAATCCAAAGCTGAACCCTGGGAGCTGTGTGAACAAAGAGAAAAGGAAATCTCTCCCAGCAGCTTCAGGGGCAGTGGATTAAATCTGCACAATCAACTTGATGTACCCTGCATCTGTGGAATACCTGAATAGACAACGAATCAACCCAAATTGAGGAGGTGGACTTTGGGAGCAATGATATATATACATATTCTTTTCCCTTTTTCTCTTTTTGTGAGTGTGTATGCGTATGCTTCTGTGCGTGATTTTGTCTGTATAGCTTTGCTTTTACCATTTGTCCTACGGTCTGTCTGTCCATTTTTGTTTTTGTTTTTTTTTTGTTAGTATAGTTTTTAGCCCTTGTTATCATTGGTGGATTTGTTTTTTAGTTTGGTTGATCTTTCTTTCTTTCTTTTTTGTTTTTATTACTTTAAAATTTTTTAAACAATTATTTTTAATTTTTTATTTTAATAACTATTTTATTTTATTTTATTTTATTTTATTTTATCTTCTTTCTTTCTTTCTTTTTTTCTCCCTTGTATTCTGAGCTGTGGGGATGACAGGCTCTTGTTGCTCCAGCCAGGTGTAAGGGCTGTGCCTCTGAGGTGGGAGAGCCAACTTCAGGACACTGGTCCACTAGAGACTCCCAACTCCACATAATATCAAACGGCAAAACCCTCCCAGAGATCTCCATCTCAACGCCAAGACCCAGCTCCACTCAACGACCAGCAAGCTACAGTGCTGGACACCCTATGCCAAACAACTAGCAAGACAGGAACAAAGCCCCATCCATTAGCAGAGAGGCTGCCTAAAATTATAATAAGGTCACAGACACCCCAAAACACACCACCAGACGTGTACCTGCCCACCAGAAAGACAAGATCCAGTCTCATCCACCAGAACACAGGCACTAGTCCCCTACACAAGGAAGCCTACACAACCCACTGAACCAACCTTAGCCACAGGGGGCAGACACCAAAAACAACGGGAACCACAAACCTGCAGCCTGTGAAAAGGAGACCCCCAAAACAGTAAGTTAAGCAAAATGAGAAGACAGAGGAACACACAGCAGATGAAGGAGCAAGGTAAAAACCCACCAGACCTAAAAAATGAAAAGGAAATAGGCAGTCTACCTGAAAAAGAATTCAGAATAATGATAGTAAAGATGATCCAAAATCATGGAAATAGAATAGAGAAGATGGAAGAAATGTCTAACAAGGACCTAGAAGAACTAAAGAGCAAACAAACAGTGATGAACAACACAATAAACGAAATTAAAAATTCTCTAGAAGGGATCAATAGCAGAATAACTGAGGCAGAAGAACAGATAAATGACCTGGAAGATAAAATAGCAGAAATAACTACTGCAGAGCAGAATAAAGAAAAAAGAATGAAAAGAATTGAGGACAGTCTCAGAGACCTCTGGGACAACATTAAACGCACCAACATTCGAATTATAGGGGTCCCAGAAGAAGAAGAGATAAAGAAAGGGACTGAGAAAATATTTGAAGAGATTATAGTTGAAAACTTCCCTAATATGGGAAAGGAAATAGTTAATCAAGTCTAGGAAGCGCAGAGAGTCCCATACAGGATAAATCCAAGGAGAAACACGCCATGACACATATTAACCAAACTATCAAAAATTAAATACAAAGAAAACATATTAAAAGCAGCAAGGGAAAAACAACAAATAACATACAAGGGAATCCCCATAAATTTAACAGCTGATCTTTCAGCAGAAACTCTACAAGCCAGAAGGGAATGGCACAATATACTTAAAGTGATGAAAGGGAAGAACCTACAACCAAGATTACTCTAGCCAGCAAGGGTCTCATTCAGATTCGATGGAGAAATCAAAAGCTTTACAGACAAGCAAAAGCTAAGAGAATTCAGCACCACCAAACCAGCTTTACAACAAATGCTAAAGGAACTTCTCTAGGCAGGAAACACAAGAGAAGGAAAAGACCTACAATAACAAACCCAAAACCATTAAGAAAATGGTAATAGGAACATACATACCGATAATTACCTTAAATGTAAATGGATTAAATCCTACAACCAAAAGACATAGGCGAGCTGAACAGATACAAAAACAAGATCCATATATATGCTGTCTACAAGAGACCCACTTCAGACCTAGTGACACATACAGACTGAAAGTGAAGGGATGGAAAAAGATATTCCATGCAAATGGAAATCAAAAGAAAGCTGCAGTAGGAATTCTCATATTAGACAAAATAGACTTTAAAACAAAGACTATTACAAGAGACAAAGAAGGACACTACATAATGATCAAGGGATCTATCCAAGAAGAAGATATAACAATTGTAAATATGTATGCACCCAACACAGGAGCACCTCAATACATAAGGCAAATGCTAACAGCAATAAAAGGGGAAATCGACAGTAACACAATCACAGTAGGGGACTTTACCACCCCATTTTCACCAATGGACAGATCATCCAAAATGAAAATAAGGAAACACAAGCTTTAAATGATACATTAAACAAGATGGACTGAATTGATATTTATAGGACATTCCATTCAAAAATAACAGAATACACTTTCTTCTCAAGTGCTCATGGAACATTCTCCAGGATACATCATATCTTGGGTCACAAATCAAACCTTGGTAAATTTAAGAAAATTGAAATCGTGTCAAGTCTCTTTTCTGACCACAATGCTATGAGACTAGATATCAACTACAGGAAAAAATCTGTGAAAAAAATACAAACACATGGAGGCTAAACAATACACTACTTAATAACCAAGAGATCATTGAAGAAATCAAAGAAGAAATCAAAAACTACCTAGAAACAAATGACAATGAAAACACAATGACCCAAAACCTACGGGATGCAGCAAAAGAAGTTCTAAGAGGGAAGTTTAAAGCAATACAATCCTACATTAAGAAAGAAGAAACATCTCAAATAAACAACCTAATCTTACACCTAAAGCAATTAGAGAAAGAAGAACAAACAAAACCCAAAGTTAGCAGAAGGAAAGAAATCATAAAGATCAGATCAGTAATAAATGAAAAAGAAATTAAGAAAACAATAGCAAAGATCAATAAAACTAACAGCTGGTTCTTTGAGAAGATAAACAAAATTGATAAACCTTATGCCAGACTCATCAGCAAAAAAAGGGAGAGGACTCAAATCAATAAAATTAGAAATGAAAAAGGAGAAGTTACAACTGACACCACAGAAATACAAATCATCAAAAGAGATTACTATAAGCAACTATATGCCAATAAAATGGACAACCTGGAAGAAATGGACAATTTCTTAGAAAAGCACAACATTCCGAGACTGAACCAGGAAGAAATAGAAAATATGAACAGACCAATCACAAGTACTGAAATTGAAACTGAGATTAAAAATCTTCCAATAAACAAAAGCCCAGGACCAGATGGCTTCACAGGCGAATTCTATCAAACATTTAGAGAAGAGCTAACACCTATCCTTCTCAAACTCTTCCGAAATATAGCAGAGGAGGAACACTCCCGAACTCATTCTATGAGGCCACCATCACCCTGATACCAAAACCAGACAAAGATGTCACAAAGAAAGAAAACTACTGGCCAATATCACTGATGAACATAGATGCAAAAATCCTCAACAAAATACTAGCAAACAGAATCCAACAGCACATTAAAAGGATCATACACCATGATCAAGTGGGGTTTATCCCAGGAATGCAAGGATTCTTCAATATACACAAATCAATCAGTGTGATACACCATATTAACAAATTGAAGGAGAAAAAACATACGATCATCTCAATAGATGCAGAGAAAGCTTTTGACAAAATTCAACACCGATTTATGATAAAAACCCTCCAGAAAGTAGGCATAGAGGGAACTTACCTCAACATGATAAAGGCCATATATGACAAACCCACAGCCAACATCGTCCTCAATGGTGAAAAACTGAAACCATTTCCTCTAAGAGCAGGAACAAGACAAGGTTGCCCACTCTCACCACTATTATTCAACATAGTTTTGGAAGTCTTAGCCACAGCAATCAGAGAAGAAAAAGAAATAAAAGGAATCCAAATCGGAAAAGAAGAAGTAAAGCTGTCACTGTTTGCAGATGACATGATACTATACATAGAGAATCCTAAAGATGCTACCAGAAAACTACTAGAGCTAAACAATGAATATGTTAAAGTAGCAGGATACAAAATTAATGCACAGAAATCCCTTGCATTCCTATACATTAATGATGAAAAATCTGAAAGTGTAATTAAGAAAACACTCCCATTTACCATTACAACAAAAAGAATAAGACACCTAGGAATAAACCTACCTAAGGAGACAAAAGACCTGTATGCAGTAAATTATAAGACACTGATGAAAGAAATTAAAGATGATACAAATAGATGGAGAGATATACCATGTTCTTGGATTGGAAGAATCAACACTGTGAAAATGACTCTACTACCCAAGGCAATCTACAGATTCAGTGCAATCCCTATCAAATTACCAATGGCAGTTTTCACAGAACTAGAACAAAAAATTTCACAATGTATATGGAAACACAAAAGACCCCGAATAGCCAAAGCAATCTTGAGAAAGAAAAACGGAGTTGGAGGAATCAAGCTCCCAGACTTCAGACTATACCACAAAGTTACAGTAATCAAGACAGCATGGCACTGGCACAAAAACAGGAATATAGATCAATGCAACAGGATGGAAAGCCCAGAGATAAACCCACGCACATATGGTCACCTTATCTTTGATAAAGAAGGCAAGAATATACAATGGAGAAAACACAGCCTCTTCAATAAGTGGTGCTGGGAAAATTGCACAGCTACATGTAAAAGGATGAAATTAGAACACTCCCTAACACCATACACAAAAACAAACTCAAAATGGGTTAAAGACCTAAATGTAAGGCCAGAAACTATAAAACTCTTAGAGGAAAATATAGGCAGAACACTCTATGACATAAATCACAGCAAGAGCCTTTTTGACTCAGCTCCTAGAGAAATGGAAATAAAAACAAAAATAAACAAATGGGACCTAATGAAAGTTAAAAGCTTCTGCACAGCAAAGGAAACCATAAACAAGACGAAAAGACAACCCTCAGAATGGGAGAAAATATTTGCAAATGAAGCAACTGACAAAGGATTAATCTCCAAAATTTACAAGCAGCTCATGCAGCTCAATATCAAAAAAACAAACAACCCAATCCAAAAATGGGCAGAAGACCTAAATAGACATTTCTGCAAAGAAGATATACAGATTGCCAACAAACACATGGAAGGGTGCTCCACATCATTAATCATTAGAGAAATGTAAATCAAAACTACAATGAGATATCATCTCACACCGGTCAGAATGGCCAGCATCAAAAAATCTACAAACAATAAATGCTGGAGAGGGTTTGGAGAAAAGGGAACCCTCTTGCACTGTTGGTGGGAATGTAAATTGATACAGCCACTATGGAGAACAGTATGGAGGTTCCTGAAAAAACTAAAAATAGAACTATACCATATGACCCAGCAATCCCACTACTGGGCATATACCCTGAGAAAATCATAATTCAAAAAGAGTCATGTACCACAATATTCATTGCAGCTCTATTTACAATAGCCAGGACATGGAAGCAGCCTAAGTGGCCATCGACACATGAATGGATAAAGAAGATGTGGCACATATATACAAGGGAATATTACTCAGGCATAAAAAGAAACAAAATTGAACTACTTGTAGTGAGGTGGATGTATCTAGAGTCTGTCATACAGAGTGAAGTAAGTCAGAAAGAGAAAAACAACTACCGTACACTAACACATACATACGGAATCTAAAATTAAAAAAAATGGTCATGAAGAACCTAGGGGCAAGATGGGAACAAAGACGCAGACCTTCTAGAGAATGAATTTGAGGACACAGGGAGGGGGAGGGGTAAGCTGGGACAAAGTGAGAGCGTGGTATCGACATATATACACTACCAAATGTAAAAGTGATAGCTAGTGGGAAGCAGCCGCATAGCACAGGGAGATCAGCTCGGTGCTTTGTGACCACCTACAGGGGTGGGATAGGGAGGGTAGGAGGGAGGGAGACGCAAGAGGGAAGTGATATGGGAACATATGTATATGTATAACTGATTCATTTTGTTATAAAGCAGAAACTAACACACCATTGTAAAGCAATTACACTCCAATAAAGATGTAAAAAAAATAAAAAATAAAAAATGAGTGTAGGGTGTTAGGTGAACAAGTGATTAAAGCTCACCTAAATAGAAAAGAGGTGTGCAAAGTCTGGAAGATTAAAATCAATGAGAAGTTATATGGTAAGTCAGCTCATCAGCTCACGGATCGAAATGCAGAAGAAATATGATCGTAATTCTGATCATAACTTTGCTGTATCATTTCTCAGCAACTAAGGTATTTTAAAAATACAATATGTATCTTTAGAAGTCAAATGACATGGATATGGAATAATCTATCAGGTGAAAAAAAGGCAAGAATCATTTGGAAAGTGATAAAAATCAATGAAAGTTTTCCAAGATGCTAAGAAAATACGTTCATTTATTAGGAAGAAAAGAAATTTCTATGTTAAGTAGTCCAACCATTAAATCAAATGTCAGATTTCATGTTTGTAAGAACAAATAGTTTAATCATGATAACTATATTTTTTTGCTGAAATATTACTGCTAAATACTCCATGGAAACCTAAAAATACTGGTAATAAAAACAAGTGTTTGCTGATATTAAAACTTGTTACAACTTTTAACTAAATTATATAGTATTCTGAAGAGGATGTAGGAAAAAAATAAGGGAAGTAGTCATATACAGAAATGTAGTGAATTAGAGTGCACGCCCCAATCAACAGTGGCAGTGCAATAATATGGGTAACTGTGGCCAGATAGTCTGATTATTCAAGAGAAACCAGAGATTTGGATTGTAATGCAAAATCTCCCCATTTTGAAAGATTATGTGATAAAGATGATACAAGCCTGCTGGCTGAATCTGGTCTATAGGACAGTTGTTTGCAAACCAAGTATGAAGGAATGCTTTTTTGGTTATCTATGGCTGATTTACATTTTTAGTGCAGAAAGGAAATGTTTCAAACACTTTAGTCCAATTTTCTCATGTCAATCCTATTAATACCATTCTTTTTTTAAAGTAAATTTACAAATGAAAATATAAAATTGTAATATCGTTTTATCCATTTCTAAATGTTTTGACACTGGGTAGGAGGCAGAAGAGAAAAGAGAAGATATATGTGCATCTGAACTTGGCAATATTTAGTGAAGAACCGTTACCATCTCAAAGATACACAACTGCAATCCAGACTACTTTTTCTGCTTTCCTTTAGTTTTCTCTTAGTTATTCAGAAAGACAGAGTGCTGAAAACTGAGTTGTCTATTTGTTTCAGGAGCAGATGGGAAAAGTAGTTACTTTCAAATGTGATTAAAATGTGAGGCCTCCATTTAGTATTTATTTTTCTTTTTAAGCTTCAGATTTTAGGCTTAAGCAACTTTAATCAAGAGAAGAAGGACCAGACAGCTGCTGCAGCCTTAGTCCACTGCTTATGTCTCTGCCCGGAGAATGCTATAACAACAAACAATCACAGCAAACAATCAACTCTATCTTTTGTCAAAGCTATGAGAAAAACTCATTCATATATTGTTGGGGGGAGTCCAGTGAAGGTGTAAAAGCTTCATCATGGAGAGCAACTAGCCATTTTATTTTATTTATTAAAATAAAAATGTACTTACTATTTTGTATCCTGATTATGGTGGTTGTGACACAAATCTACATATGTGTGAAAATTTATAGTATGGGACATCAAAAAGAAAAAAGAAAAAAGTCAGTTTCACTGTATGATACTAAGAAAACAAAGCAAGTGAGCATAGCACGTGGGCATCAGGGTTGTAGACATTTTCAGGTTGATAATCATAGTACCCTAAAATTGTCAGCAATGCTGACAATTCCCATCCATTATCTCATCTAATTTCATCATCACCCCATTAAGACAGAGCCTGGTCTCCAATTTTTGCAGAGGAGTACACCAAGGCTCCGTGAGAGGGGAAATGACTTGCCCAAACCCGCATGGCCAGGGAGTAAAGAAGCCCGGACCAAATCCAGGCTGTCTGCACAACTCCAACAAGCTCCATCCCCGATGCCTCTACTCTCTGTTGTTTTGCGGTGGTTGAAACAATAAACTTATTTTTAAAAGAATGCACTTATTCTTTCACCCTGGAAATCCTACTTTTGAAATTTATCCTATAGATACCCTACACATGTACAAAATAACAATATTCACATTTTTTTTAAACTGTAGCAATGGTTATATCAGCAAAAGACTGAATACAACTCAAATGTTCCTCTATGAAGGGCTAACTAAATGAACTGTGGCAAGTACTTCCAATGGAATACCATGAATGGTATTCTAAACAAGAATGAAGAAGCTCCCAATGTACTGATATGAAAACAAAAAGGAAAACAAAATAAAACTCCAAGATAAACTGTTCAGTAAAAAAAGCAAAGCACAAAACAGTATATGTAGTATGCTACCATTTGTGTAAGAAAGGTAAGAATCTTTCTGTCTATGTTGTTGTGTTTGTGTGTATAAACAGATACCAGAAGGATACATAAGAAACCAGTAATAGCTTTGACCAGAAGGGGGTGATGGTGGAAGCAGATGGGAACAGGATTGAAAGTAAGATTCTCAGTGAATACTTTTTCATACTGCTTTGTTTTTTGAACCATACGTGGAAAGTTAAGAAGACAGTTAAGAAAGGGGTTAAAAGGAGCTGAGTGGAACTACAAGTTTACGTGCTAACCTTTTACTGGTCTTCCAGGAACTGAAATTTTAGTTTAACGTTTATCCTGCTCTGGTAACGACAAAGCATGTTCCACTTAGAGTAGTGTCTGCTACATTTGAGTCTGGAGAAGGAAGGGAAAAGCTGTATTGGAGATTTAGGTGGGGAACACATTTCTTGTGACTTAAAATAGAGCCATTGGGACATCCCTGGTGGTGCAGTGGTTAAGAATCTGCCTGCCAATGCAGGGGACACGGGTTCGAGCCCTAGTCTGGGAAGATCCCGTGTGCTGCAGAGCAACTAGGCCTGTGCACCACAGCTACTGAGCCTGCACTCTAGAGCCCATGAGTCACAACTACTGAGCCTGCGTGCCACAACTACTGAAGCCCGTGCGCCTAGAGCCCGTGTTCTGCAACAAGAGAAGCCACCACAATGAGAAGCCCACACACCGTAATGAAGAGTAGCCCCTGCTCACCTCAACTAGAGGAAGCCCACACACAACAACGAAGACCCAATGCAGCCAAAAAAAAAAAAAAAAAAAAAAATAGAGACATCAGCTAAGGATAAACAGCTCACTTCTTAGAGTTTGGCATAGTCCACTAAAGGTATGTAGTAATTTTATACAAATAGGGAAGGAAATGCCTGCTCAGCTGACTCCAGAACTAAAATTAGGATTCCTTTATTGCTCTTCCAAATTGCTAAGAACTAAATATTGTATGCTGTGTTTGAAAGAGCAAAGGATTCTAAAACTTTGGTCTCAGCAGTTAAACTGTCAAATATAAACACTAGATAATGTATATCACTGCCATCCCCTAACAATCATTCTTCATAGACTCCTCTCTGAGAGTTTATCCTTGTTACAAAAGTACAGGATGGATTGCAAATGAAACAAACTTTACAGGCTCAGGGTAACCTGCTTTCCATATGAGCTCCATAAAGCCACTGTAATGAAGGCAAGCAATCACAGCTTATACTTCTACAGTGATTTACAGTTTACAGATTGCATTCTCATAACTTATTTAACCTTTACAAACACTCTGGTATGTGGGTATTATTACCTCTGTTTAAGAAATTAAGAAACTGAGGTTCAGAGAGGTGATGTTGTTGGATAAAATCCCACCTCCAGGGACTGGCAGAGTCCAGATGTGTACCCAGATCTTCTGATTCTGAGCTCAAATGATTTTCTATTATCGCACAGTTATATATAATTATCAATGCCTGTCATAAATACACACCTGATTAGTTTAGATATAACTAGTGACAGTTATATCTGATGAGCCGACTAAGTCTTAAAGTCCGTTTGTAAGGAAAAAATATCCAGTAGTCAAAATTACCTTTGAAGATAATTTAAATCACCCATAAGGTATAAACATAATATGGGGGGTTAACAATCTTGGTAATACTTAATTTCAAAGTACAAATCAATATATCGCATTTACTAGGGTATATACCTAAATATAATTTTATACATGTGTTATTTACATATATTTCACAAAAGAGAACGGCTCTAGGTGAATTTATACAATTTAATGTGCATATCATGAACTTCACTGTAAAAATAATAGCTAACATTCATTGAGGGCTTACTACAAGTCATATATTATACTGATGTTTTATATATTACCATATTTAACCCTTTACATGTCTATGAGGTAGATACAAACTCATAAATACAGACGAAGAAACAAAAGTCTTCGAAAGGTTGAGTCACACAGGGAGTGAATACCAATTGCCATGACTTGAACCCATTCACTTTGAGTCTAGAAATTATGACCCTAGAATATGAATTGGTGTTCATATTCTTGTTCTGGTGTACCAAATCTATGGCACTAAATAAGGCAGCAGAATGAATCTTATATATATATCAAAGATGAAGGGTTTGACAAAGATTCATATCCTAACTTCCAAATTCTTACATAAAAACTATATTGATAGGACTTCTGGTCAAGATGGCAGTGGGAGTACACATTTTAGAGACTTCTCTGTTTCAGATACTTAGTAATAACTGGTAAGAGAAAATATTAAAAAATATAATTGTATAAAAATTAAAATTGACATGTAACAGAACACAAAGTAGTGAGCAAGGTTGACAGCATATACTTGTTTGGCTCCAGGTTTGGTAGCAGTCAGAGGCACCAGGGGTTGGATACTTCATAGGGGTGGGGATAAAAATAACTACCCGGCAAAAGACTTGAGCCAGTCTCAGTGCATGATACCTATACTGAGGAATGACTCCCCAAACCATGAAAAGAGGCTGAAAAAAGTTCTTAAAACTAAATGTTATAAAAACGCAGGAGTCCAGAGGACACTAAGTCTACTTCCTAAAACACAGGCTAAGCCACATACTGACTCAGTGATAAAGCAGAAAAAGACAGAGATAGAGAAAAAAGTTTCCCTTCAATATGAACTTGCAAAATAACTTCCAAAGTACATGAGGCAAATTAAAGCCAAGAAAAAAAGTCAACAACCTCAACAATTAGGAGAGTATGTATGTCTTCTTCGGAGAAATGTCTATTTAGGTCTTCTGCCCATTTTTTGATTGGGTTGTTTGCTTTTTTGATATTGAGCTGAATGAGCTGTTTGTAAATTTTGGAGATTAATCCCCTGTCGGTCGCATCGTTTGCAAATATTTTCTCCCATTCTGTGGATTGTCTTTTTGCCTTGTTTATGGTTTCCTTTGCTGTGCAAAAGCTTTTGAGTTTAATTAGGTTCCATTTGTTTATTTTTGTTTTTATTTTCATTACTCTAGGAGGTGGATCAAAAAAGATCTTGCTGTGATTTATGTCAAAGAGTGTTCTGCCTATGTTTTCCTCTAAGAGTTTTATAGTGTCTGGCCTTACATTTAGGTCTTTAACCCATTTTGAGTTTATATTTGTGTATGGTGTTAGGGAGTCTTCTAATTTCATTCATTTTAAAAAAAATATTTATTTATTTTATTCCTTTATTTTCCTAATTTTTTTCTTTCATTTTTTTTTTGGCTGCACCGGGTCTTAACTGCGGCACATGGGATCTTTGTTGAGGCATGTGGGATCTTTTCGTTACGGCATGTGGTCTGCTAGGGTTTCTCTCTAGGTGTAGTGCTTGGGCTTCTCTCGAGTTGTGGCATGTGGGTTCTCTTTCTCGAGTTGTGGTGCGCAGGGCTCCAGGGTGTGTGGGCTCTGTAGTTGTGGCGTGCAGGCTCCAGAGTGCATGGGTTCTATAGTTTGCAGAATGCGGGCTGTCTCGTTGAGGTGCGTGAGCTCAATAGTTGTGGCGTGTGGGCTTAGTTGCCCTGAAGCATGTGGGATCTTAGTTCCCCAACCAGGGATCGAACCCGTTTCCCCTGCCTTGGAAGGATTCTTTACCACTGGACCACCTAATTTCATTCTTTTACATGTAGCTGTCCAGTTTTCCCAACATCACTTACTGAAGAGACCGTCTTTTCTCCATTGTAGTCTTGCTTCCTTTGTCATACATTAATTGACCATAAGTGTGTGGGTTTATTTCTGGGCTTTCTATTCTGTTCCATTGTTCTATATTTCTGTTTTTGTGCCAGTAGCACACTGTTTTGATTACTGTAGTTTTGTAGTACAGTCTTAAGTCAGGGAGCCCGATTCCTCCAGCTCCATAGATATTTCTCCAAAGAAGACACACAGATGGCTGACAGGCACATGAAAAGATGCTCAACACTGTTAATTATTAGAGAAATGCAAATCAAAACTACAATGAGATATCACCTCACACCAGTCAGAATGGCCGTCATCAAAAAGTCTACAAACAATAAATGCTGGAGAGGGTGTGTAGAAAAGGGAACCCTCCTACACTGTTGGTGGGAATGTAAATTGGTACAGCCACTATGGAGAACAGTATGGAGATTCCTTAAAAAACAAAATAGAGCTACCATATGATCCAGCAATTCCACTCCTGGGCATATATCCGGACAAAACACATGGACTTCAGTGTCCACTGCAGAGCTGTTTACAATAGCCAAGACACGGAAGCAACCAAAATATCCATTGACAGATGAATGGATAAAGAAGATGTGTTACATATATACAATTGAATATTACTCACCCATTAAAAAGAATGAAATAATGCCATCTGCAGCAACATGGATGGACCTGGAGATTATCATACTAAGTGAAGTAAGTCAGACAGAGAAAGACAAATATCATATGATATCGCTTATATGCAGAGTCTAAAAAAAAATGATACAAATGAACTTATTTAGAAAACAGAAACAGACTCAGAGACTTCGAAGACAAACTTATGGTTACAAAGGGGAAAGTGTGGTGTGGAGAGGGATAAATTGGGAGTTTGGGATTGACATATACACACTACTATATTTAAAATAGATAACCAACAAGGACCTACTGTATAGCACAGGGAACTCTACTTAATATTGGAATAACCTAAATGGGAAAAGAATTTGGAAAAGAATAATGTATGTATATGTATAACTGAATCACTTTGCTGTACACCTGAAACTAACACAACATTGTAAATCAACTATAGTCCAATACAAAATAAAAATTTAAAAAGAGTATGTAAAGTTAAAAAAAGAAAAAAAGTATGCAAGAACAAATATATACATGGAGGAATCAGAAAACATCTTAAAAATACGAGTTTAAAATTCACAAAGAAATACTGAATAAATAACACCTATAAAAATAAAAAGAAAATACAAAACAAAATCAAAAGAAAAGACAAGAGTAGATGTTTATGGAAAAATACAACAAAAATTCTTGGAGATGAAAATATGTTAGTTGAAAAAGAAAATCCTAGCATACAGTAGAAATTCTAGACTGGATATAGTAGAAGAGACAGTAAACTGGAAAACAGGATTGAGGAATTCACAAAGAGTGAGATACAGAGATACAGAGAGGTGAAAACTGTGAAACAGCTACTAACAGTCATGGAGAAAACAGGCTTTAACATATATCAAAACAGATATTTCAGAAATAGAATATAAAAGGCATGGCAGATAAGCAATATTTAGACATGTGTCTGAGATATTTCTGGTACTAAAGATCAATGTGATATCTAAGATCAAAAGCATCATCACCATTAAATCTACAGAAAGATACATGAAAATAAATCCACACCTCAACCCCCACATAGAGCGAATGTAAAAATCAAGGTGGATAAGAAAATCTTAATACTGTTAGAGAGAAACAAGATTAGCTGTAAAGTAATAATAATTAAATAGCAGACTTCTTATTGTATCCAAAGATCCTGGAAGATATTAGAGGAATATCTTCAAAGTACTGAGGGAAAAACAACTACAACCTAAACATTTAAAACTACCTACCATTAAGTAGTAAGGCCAAAATAAAGGTATTTCTAGGCCTATAAGATCTAGTTTACCTGCTAGACATGTTTGTTGAAATAGCTACTTCTTAAAGCAAGGAAAAAACTGAACATTGAGGGAAAGCATGGGACATAAGACATAACTCTGAGCACAGAAATCAAATTAATATTTTAAAAAATAAAACCAACAAAACATAAAGGTGTTATTACAATTCTAGAAAAAATTATTAAGAAAGGTGGGAGATAAACCATGCAAAGATTGCTTAGGGAGAGGATAGAATAAATGATTTTAAAATTTATGAGAAAATACAATAGTACTTATGTATATACTAAAATTTATGGGTAATGATTAAAAAGATCAAAATATAAAGTTACAGCTTCCAAACCAGCAGAGGAGAAAAAAAAAACAGGAAAGAATATAAGTTCAACAGATAGCATGAAAGGAGGAAAAAAGGAAAGAAAAATTAAACAAAACCAAAATAAAATGGTAAAAATAAGTCAAATGTGTCTATGTCTACAATAAATACAAATGCATTAAATTAACTTCTTAAAAAATAATATGAGAATGGAATTAGAGAAATGAATCCAGCTTTATGATGCTCAGATGAGACACACCTAGAACCAAATGATTCAGTGGTATAAAAACAAAGAAAAATGGAAAAGATATTCCAGGCAGTACTAGTACTTCTTTTGGCTAAGAGGTAAGAATGTACAAGATTTGAACAACAGAATTAATAAGTTTTTCTAGCAGCTGTATATAGAACACAGCACCAAAAAATAGAGAATTCCTTTCAAGTACATGAGACCATTGATGAAAAATGAGGACATAATAAACTTCAAAATAAGCCTCAATAAGTATCAAAGATTCAGAATCATATAGACCAGTAGTCTGATCATAATGAACTACTGATCCATGTAAAAATACAGATAAATTTCAAGTGTATTACATAAAGTGAAAGAAGACAAAATCAAAAGGCTACACATGGTATGATTATATTTATATGACAATCTGGAAGAGACACAACTATAGGGACAGAAAACAAACCATTGGTTTCCAAGGACTGGAGTTGAGGAGAGGGATAGACTACAAAAGGGCACAAAGAAATCCTTGTGGGTGATGGAGGTTCTATAACCTCACTATGGTGGTGGGTAAATGAATATGTACATTTACCAAAGCTCAGAACTGTACACTAAAAAGGTAATTTTACTTTGTGCAACTTATACCCTAATTAACCTGATTTCGAAACCCTGCTTAATTAAACAGTAATAAAGGTATCACTTCAGATGCATTTATTAAATTAGAAAAAGCTTAAAAATCAATCAAATGTTTCAATCAAAGAAGTGAGAAAAAAAGAGTAAATATAAGTAAGAAGGGGACTTCCCTGGAGGTCCAGTGGTTAAGACTCTGCGCTTCCAATGTAGGGGGCACGGGTTTGACCCCCTGGTCAGGGAACTAAGGTTCTGAATGCCGCATGACACGGCATTAAAAAAAAAAAAAAGGAAAGAAGAAGGAGGGAAATGATACAGATAACAATGTAAACCAATCTCTAGCCAGACTGATGAATAGAGCAAACAAAAGACATTATGAATGAGAAGGGGACACTATCACAGATAAGGTAGATATGAAAAACAACAAAATATTAAAAACTTTAGGACATATTTGCTAGTGTGGAGGAATTGAACAATTTATGCCTGTTTGCCTGTGTTTTTAATCTGACAGAATTCAAGTAAAGGGGTAGGTTTTACAAAATGCTTCATAGTGGCATACTAAAATCAAACTTTAACGATCTATATTCCTCCTGAGGTCTCACTAGGAATCTTTTCCCTATTACGCAAATCTTATGCATCTTTTCAGTCCCAAGGCTCTGCACTTTCCATAAGTTCTTCCCATTTCTCCTAGCTGCTCTCTAATTGCCTTCTCTACATGATTATTGTCGATTCAACCAGACTTTACACTCTGTATTCTCAGATGGGCTTAACAAAATGCTCTATAAATACTGTGAATAACAACTGAAAATTGTTCCTGAAGAATGATGTTGAAGAAAGGAAGACACAATTTTTTTCTGAAGTTATAGAGCCAAGAGTAAATCAACTGAGTATATTAAAACTAGAAAAAGACAAACTTTCTCTTTCCTCTTCCCTGGGTTTTAAGTTTTTGAAAGGACTAATACAAGCTTTATCAAATTCTGAACTCCTGATACTGGATACATATACAACTGCTCTTTATGATAAGAAAACAAACAAAAAAAGACATATATATGAAAAGAAGATGTTTGTTCTGAAGAGGCACACTAAATATTTCCCTATAAAACAGATTTATGTCAAGAAAGAGCATATCATTTCAAAAAAATCTCCTAGATGGTAACTAAAGTCAATGCATAATCCTCGACTGGAAACTGGACTGGAGAAAAAAATTACTATAATAGGACATAATTGAAGTAATTGGCAAAATTTGAATATAGACTGTATATTTATATAACAGTACTGCATCAATGTTAAATTTAAATTTTCTGATTTCAATAACTATTTTAAGTCATGTAAAAGAATGTCCCTACTTCAGGAGATATTACTGAAGTAACTATTTAGACAAAAGTCAAGGTCTGTAATTTCATCTCAAATGGTTTAGCCAAATAATGATAAGTGATTCATGGATATGACAAGACATAAACCAAATATGGCAAATGTGAAAAACATTCATCTAGGTGAAGAGTATAATGATATTAATTAAACTATTCTTCCAAATTTTCTGTAGCTTTGAGATTTTTCAAAATAAAATTTTTTTAAATAGTCAAATAATAAAGTTAAAAAATAACAATTTTTAAAAATTAAAAATTTTAAAATTAAAAAAAATTTTTTAATTTGTTTAAAAACAAATATATAACTATCCAAGAAATACTTCAAATTAAAATAGAAAGTTTATAACTATGAAAATTATGAAATCAGTAAATATTGCTTTTAAATAAAAGCATGATCACCAAATTTATAAAAAGCAATTAAATGCTGCAAGCAGCAAATAGGTGAATTTAGAAGACTGTTTTAGAAGACTCTTCTCCTAGAATTCAAACTAAAAGGGAAAATAAAAAGCAAAGAGAAAGTGATTCAGAGGATATGATGGTTAATTTTATGTCAACTTGGCTGCACTCTAGTGCACAGTGGTCTGATCAAACACCAGTCTAGATATTCCTGTGAAGTTAATTTTTAGATGTAATCAACATGTAAAATCAATAGATGTTGTACTTCCCTGGTGGTCCAGTGGTTAAGAATCGCCTTCTAATGCTGGGGACGTGCGTTCAGTCTCTGGTGGGGGAACTAAGATCCCACATGCCATGGGGCAACTAACCCATGCACCACAACTACAGGGCCCACGCACTCTAGAGCCTGCACACCACAACTAGAGAGCCCATGCACTGCAACTACTGAGCCTGCACACTCTGGACCCCATGCGCCGCAACTAGAGAGAAGCCCGTGTGCTGCAATGAAGGATCCCATGTGCCACAACTAAGACCCGACACAGCCAAATTAATTAATTAAAAAAAAAATCAATAGATGTTGAGTAAAGCAGTTAACTGGTAATGTGGGTGGGTCTCATCGAATCACTTGAAGGCATTCAGAGGAAAGACTGAGGTCCTCCAAGTAGAAATGAATTCTGTCTACAGACTGCCTTGGGATGCAAGACTGCAACATCAACTCCTGCTGGAATTTTCAAACTGAAATCTGCCTACAGATTTCAGACTTGCCTGCCAGCTGCCACAACTGCACAAACCAATTCCTTAAAATAAATCTCTTTATATACATAAAATAATCTCTTTATATATACAAATATGTATACATTCATACATATGGTATGTATACACATACATGCATCCCATTGGTTCTCTGGAGAACCCGCATACAGAGGACAAATCCAGGAGGTCCAATATAATAAGAATTTGAGTGGGAGAAAAGATAGTAGATGGGAGGGGAGCAATAGTCAAATAAATAATACTAGAAATTTTCCTGAGATAAAGGAAAATATGAATTTTCACAATAAAAGAGCTTACTCAAACTTACACAAAGAAGTCTTACTCATAGAAAACCCTGATGATACATTTAAATCTAAAGAATTTAAATAATAAGGGAAAGACAAAACCCTATATGGCTTTCAAGCAGAAAAAACACGTCATCTAAAATGAAATACATCAGATTGACACTAGACTTCTCTCACACCATATGTAATAGAAGGCAGTGGACCATAATCAATTAATTTTTAAAAGTAAAAGATTTCTGCCCAAGAATCTAAAACTAGCCTAGCGCTATCGTTCATTTTCAAAGACACAAAAGTGTTTCACAGTCGTGCAAGGACTCAGAAACTTACCATCCATCATAAAAACAAATGAATTTAAGAAATGCAAAATATTTAATAATGAAGAAGTATCACCAAAAAACTATTAAAGCTTTGGATTATATGCCCAAGTTAACATGGGTCTAAGCCAAAGAACATGTTAAAATAATCATTTAACAAAATTTAAGTAATGTAAAAAAGGTAACACTGATCTAAAGCTAAAAGTCAAGATTATCACAACAAAAAGTGGTATGTGTGCATGTGCACACGCACTGGTGTGTGTGTTTGTGGCGAGGGTAAGAATTGGAGGAAGTAAAATGTTAAATCTCTCATTGTACATGAGGGGAACTATTACATAATTTTATTCATGACCTTGAAAGAAGAATAAAGCACTAGTAGAGTAAAAATATAATGTAAAACTTCCAAGTGGGAACTAGAATAAAGAAAGATCAAGAAAAACTCAGCAGATATAGCAAAATACAGGAAGAGAAAAAGAAAAGAGCAAACTAAAAAAAAAAATCCAAAAAGAGATGCAAAAATCCTCAACAAAATATCAGCAAACAAAATTCAATACATTAAAAGGGTAATATATCATGATCAAGTGGAATTTATCCTAGGAATGGAAGAATGGTTCAATATCCCCAAGTCAATCAATGTGATACACCACAATAACAAACTGAAGAATAAAAATCATATGATCATCTCAATAGATGTAGAAAAAACTTCTGAAAAAATTCAATATCCATTTATGATAAAAGCTCTCAACAAAGTGGGTGTTGAGGGAAATCTACCTCAACGTAGTAAAGGTCATATATGACAGCCCACAGCTAACTCCATACTCAATGGTCAAAAGCTGAAAGTACTTCCTCCAAGAGCAGGAACAAGACAAGGATACTCATCCTAGACACATTATTCAACATTCCAATAGTACTGGAAGTCCTAGTCACAGCAATCAGATAAGAAATAGAAATAATCCAAAATGGAAAGGAAGAAGTAAAACTGTCACTGTTTGCAGATGACATGATACTATACATAGAAAATCCTGAAGATGCCACCAAAAATCTACTAGAGCTAATCAATGGATTTGGTAAAGTTGAAGAATACAAAATTAATATGCGCAAATCTGTTGCATTTCTATACACTAACAACAAACTATTGGAAAGAGAAATTAAGGAAATAATTCCATTTACAATTGCATCAAAAAGAATAAAACACCTAGGAATAAATCTGACTAAGGAGGTAAAAGACCTATACTTGGAAAACTGTAAGACACTGATGAAAGAAATTGAAGATGACAAAAACAGATGGGAAGATATACTGTGTTCATAGATTGGAAGGATTAATATTGTTAAAATGTCCATAACTACCCAAGGCAATCTACAGATTCAATGCAATTTCTTTAAAAATACCAATGGCATTTTTCACAGAAGAAATAATTTTAAACTTTGTATGAAAACACAAAAGACCCCGAATAGCCAAAACAGTCTTGAGAAAGAAGAACAAAGCTGGATGTATCATGCTCCCTGATTTCAACTACACTACAAAGCTACAGCCATCAAAACAGTACGGTACTGGCACAATAACAGACACAGAGATAAATGGAACAGAATAGAGAGCCCAGAAATAAACCCACACACTTATGGCCAATGAATCTATGACAGAGGGAGCAAGAATATACATTAGGGAAAAGAGAGCCTCTCCAAAAAATTATAGGCCGTAAGCTCTTTGACATAAGTCTTAGTAATATTTTTTTGGATATGGCTTCTCAGGCAAGGGAAATAAAAGCAAAAATAAACAAGCAGGAATACATCAAACTATAAAGCTTTTGCACAGTGAAGGAAACTGTCAACGAAATGAAAAGGCCACCTAGTAAATGGAAGAATGTATTTGCAAACAATATATCTGATGAAGAGTTAATATCCAAAATATACAAAAAACTCATATCACTCAACATCAGAAAAACCAACCACCCAATTTTATAAAATGGGCAGAGGACCTGAACAGACATCTTTCCAAAGAAGACATACAGATGGCCAACAGGCACAGGAAAAGATGCTCACCATCACTCATCATTAGGGAAATGAAAATCAAAACCACAATGAGACATCACCTCACACCTGTTAGAATGGCTATTTTCAAAAAGACAGCAAATAAGAATCGTCGAGAATGTGGAGAAAAGGGAACTCTCATGTTCTGTTGGTGGGAATGTAAATTGGTGCAGCCACTGTGAAAAATAGTATGGAGGTTCCTCAAAAAAAACTAAAAATGGAACTACCATATTGATCCAGCAATTCCACTTTTGGTTATATATCCAAAGAAAACAAAAACACTAATCCAAAAACTACATGCATCCCAATGTTCACTGCAGCATTATTTACAAAAGCCAAGATATGGAAGCAACCTAAGTGTCCACTGACAGATGAATGGATAAAGTATAATGGAGTATTATTTAGCCATAAAAGGAATGAAATCTTGCCATTTGCAACCACATGGATGGGCACACTTATATGTGAAATCTGAAAACAAATGAGCAAACATAACAAAAGAGAAACAGTTATAGATACAGAGAACAATCAGGTGGTTGCCAGAGGGGAGGTGGGGGTGGTGCAGAAGAAATAGGTGAGGGAGATTAAGCAAATGTCCAGTTGCAAAATAAATCAGTCATGGGTATGAAATGTACAGTGTGGGGAATATAATCAACAACTATGAAATATCTTTGTATGGTGACATACGGTAACTTAGACTTATTGTGGTCATTTTGTAATGTGTAAGAGTATCAAATCACTATGTTGTATAACAAGAACTAACAGTGTTGTAGGTCAATGACACTTCAAAAATCAAATAAATAAAAAAACAAACTCATAGAAAAAGAAATCAGATTTGTGTTTACTAGAGGTGGAGGTAGGGGGAGGGGGAATTGGATGAAGGCAGTCAAAAGGTACAACCTCCCTGTTAAGTACTAGGGATGTAATGTACAACATGATAAACATATAATTAACACTGCTATATGTTATATATGAAAGTTGTTAAGAGAGTAAATCCTAAGAGTTCTCATCACAAAGAAAAATATTTTTTTCTTCTATTTCTTTAATTTTGTATCTATATGAGATGATAGATGTTCACCAAACTTAGTGTGATAATCATTTCATGATGTATGTAAGTCAAACCATTATGCTGTACACCTTAAACTTATTCAGTGTTGTATGTCAATTATATCTAAATAAATTGGAAGAAAAAAACAGTCCAACACTGATAAGTATATGTGATGACAGTGAACTGCTCCTATTCGTAAGGGACACAGGGGAATTCAAGCACTGTCACTTCCCAGGGCACATATGAGACACATAACAAAAGAAAAAGAAATGTTTTCTAAAAATAGGTGTAAAAAATAGAGAACATGGAAACAAACATATTTCTTCTCATAGTAACAGTGAGATCATTCAGTTCTTTGTCTAGAAAAATAACTCTTAGGCTGGTCTAAACAACAAAATTGATTTCTATGCTGCTTTCTATGCTATAAGAAAGCAATTCTATGCTATATAAGAAATTATATGCTGTAAGATTCACATGTTAAAAATTTCTAAGCAAAGGTTAAAATTAAAGGAAAAGATAAAGATATATCAAGCAAATATGAACAAAAAAAGGAAGAGTGGCAACATTAAAAGCACATTTGGGGAAATCAAAGCAAATACACATTCACCGACAAAGTGAATTTTAAAAAACTGACCAGAAGTGTAGATCTACAATAAGGATATATATATATTTTATGAAGTTTTATACTACAAATAACATAGCACTTAAAAAGGAAACAAAACAAAGCTATTTGAAATTCAAGGAAAACACAAAAAGATGGAAATAATTGTTTTGGGAAAACAGCTTCTCTAACACAGTCATTTACAAATCAAGCATCTAGAAGTAAATTAAAGGATTAACCAACGTAATGGATGTACATAACTTTGTATAAAACAGAAACACATTTTCTTCAAACGTCCATGTAATGTTTATCAAAACTGATTATATTATGTACTACATAGAAAACTTCACTGAACTCCAAAAATAAAAAAAATTTATAGGCCAGCCACTAATCACAGGGCAATAAAACTGGAAACTACTGACTTAAGATAAAGAGTATAAATAATACTATCTAGAGACTAAAAATCATTCTCCAAAGAGGAAATAAAAACATAAATTGTAGATTCTATGCTTTAAAAAGAACAATAAAGGCAGTCAAAAGCTCTTAAGATGTGTTTCTGCTATGAGATGATAGGTTGAACTCATATTTCTATTTCTTCTCTCTTGAGATCTCATTAATATACTAGTAATGAAATACATTTTTAAAGGAAAAAACATACAATAAGGAAAGAAAATGAAGGGCCATCTATCTGTAGAAAAGGGAGTTTAATAACTTTGGAAAGAATGAAAGTAGAAGGAGTGGTAAGTGATAAAGCAGAGTTTAGAAAGTAAAGTTGAGAAAAATCTTTAAAAAGTAGAATTACAAGCACAAGGAAGGATATAGTAAGTTAAGAGTTACAGAGGACTGATTCTAAAGGGTTAACATTCAACTAAATCTCAGAATGAGAAAAAATAAGGACATAGAAATGAAAAAAATAATCATGGAAATAACAGAAGGTAGAATGTCAGAGACAAAAAGGATATAAGACCTCAGATTTAAGGAGACCTGTATGCAAGTACAATAGATTTTAAAAATACCTATAATTAGACATATCTTTATGAAAATTTGGACCACCAGGTAAAGAGCTCTTACAGGCTTCCAGAAGGAAGAAACAAGTCACATATCAATCATCTGATCAGCAACACTGAAAAAAACGGAGCAATACCTTAAATTTGTGAGAAGATGATTTTGAACTCAGATATCTAACAAAAGCAGTTTTCAAATATGAAAAGTCGAATAAAAAGACTTCCAGGCATGCAAGAATTTCCTATTACCCTTTCTTGGATGATTATTTGAGCTTGAGCATCTAGCAATAGAGAGGGAATCAAGAAAGAGGAAAACTAGGGAATGTAAGAAATCGCAGATCCCACTCAGGAGAGTTGATTAGACACTCAGATGTTTAAGTGTCAGCCTAAAATATACTCTAGCAAATGGAAAAAAATGGAGAGACTGAAGGAAAGATGAGTGTCAAGGAAGAATATTGAGCAAAACTACACACAAACTTACAGTTGTACATTGGCAAAATGAAATTTAGTTATAACGTACAATGGTTGTGGGTGGAGCGAATGCAAGGAAAATCCAAGCATGTTAAGGATTTATTTTGTTAGAATATTCTGATTACCTCTATACTTTATTAGTAAACAAAAGTTTATACATATGGGCATGGGCAAAAATGAAAACAGAATACAAAATTTCCAAACCATCAAAAGAAAAACCAAAAGAAAAAAGAAAATTAGATCAGTTCAACAGAAAGCAGGAAAAAAAATAAGATGAACAAATACACAAAAAAAGGAATAAGTAGAAAACTAAACAACTATGGGGTAGGAAAAAGTGTAAACTATGCAAGTATATCAATAGTCATAATGCATACTAACGAATTTTATTCCTCCATTAAAAGATAAAGACTCTGGCAAAAAAAAAAAAAAAAAGGAAAGAAAGAAAAAGAAAGAAAGAAAAAAAGAAAACCCAGGGACATACTAGTTAAAAAAGACACAGTTAAATCAATATGATGGAGATGCTGAAAATCAAAGAGTAAAAAAGATAAACCATGAAAATGCTAACAAAAGTATGCAGGTACCAGAATAAAGTTGTTAAATTGAAGACGAAATTCATTAACTGGGACAAGAAGGATATATCAACTGATAAAAGTCAAATTCTAAGAAAAATACATAATAATCTTCACACTTTAGTCATACTTAGAAAAATATGTTCTCTCTCTATACACACATATATTTACTATTTACAATATATGTATGTGCATACACACACACACAAACACACATAAATACTGTTTAATAATACAGGAGAAATAGTCATATTTACAACCATAATGGGAAACTGAATAGAGTGCTCTCATAAATCAACGATCAAGTAGTCAAAAATACATGGCAGAAAAACCAAGCTGTATCAACAGAGAATATGTATTTTATTTAGATGCCCACAGAAAGTGATTATGTATTAGGTCATAAAGAAAGTTTTAATAAATTCCCCAATTAGAAATTATGCAGACCACATTATCTAAATTAAGAAATAAAACTAAATCCACAACAAAAGAATAGTTAAAACCATATCCCCTTAGAACTTGAAGAAAAAAAAAAAAAGAAAAAGCATTTTCCTAAATAATGCCTGTATTAAGGAGGAAATAAAAAATAAATTGTAGACTGTTTAGAAACACAGAAGAAAATGAAGACTGTAAGATTCATTTTAATGAATCTTAAAATCTGCTTCTTAAAATTTCAGCAATTATATGCCAAATTCTAGACAAATTCTAGAATTACCAAGCATTTCAAAATTAGACTATGAAGTACGGTGAGTGGTTTCATTTCTCAGATGCTCATCACAAAAAGAAACAGGAGATACTGAAGACTGTTTTCAGAAGAAAACGTGGAGCTTTAAATCCATTTATTAAAAAAGAAATAAAGTTTGAAATATACATACCAAGCATTTAATTCAAAAAGCCAGAAAAGAACAATAATATAAACCTAAAGAAAAGAAAAAAGATAGTGATAAAAATAGACAAAAAGAAATAAAACCCCAAAAAGTTAGACTTGAACAATCACGACAAAAGCTAGCTCTTTTTAAGACCAATAAAACAGATAGCTCTAGTGCTATTTCAATAAGTTGAATGATCTTAGAGAAAGAAGAAAAGTCTTTAAATTCATTTTATGAAACTATCATACTGTGCTATAAAACATGACAATGACAAGTCAACGAGAGAAACTGAAAACCAATCTCACTTATTCTTTAATTTAGTAAATATTTCCAGAGTATCTACTCTATGCCAGGCAATGTACCAGGAACTAAGGACAAAACAGTAAATAAAAAGATAAATCCCTATTCTTCCTCCACAGAAATTTGATTTTAAAAGTAAGCAAATCAAATATATGACCAAAGAGAGTTTACATGGGGAATGTGAGATATCTATGTTGGGAACTTTAATAAAATACATTATTAAGTTAATAGGTTAACCCCCCCATATGATTATTACCATAAATGACTCAAGTTATTTAATAAAGTTCACTCTCTACTTCTATTTTAAATACTCTAAGTAAATTAGAAGCTGTATACTTATCAACATTATTTTGTAAGAATTAGCCAATGCAACCAAGTAAGAAAATTATGAGATACAAATATTAGAAAAGATTTGGAATTATCATTATTTGCTAATGATAAATTTACATAAAAAACCCCAGTGTACCAATTAAACTAATACAATAGTTCATGAAGGTGGTCTGTTAAATATTAAATCGTACAATAAAAATAAGAACAAGAAGAGTTTCATATAAATAGAAACACAGTTGAAAATGTAATAGGAAAAAGAGTTCACAATAGAAACAAAAAGGCACACACACTTGGTAATAGTAATAAACCTCATAGAAACTATACTATTAAAATCAGTAGGAATAGGATGGGCTCTTCTGGACAATAGGTTATTTATATTGAAAAATTAGATCCCTACCTTAAATCATACGTAAGGCAAGTTCCATGTGGATTTAAGCCCTACACATGAACCGCAGACTTAAACATTAGATTTTAAAAAATTAATGAATACTATTGTTTATCAACATATATTTAAAAAACACATAAAAACATCCGTGCATTTGAATATATTAATTTCAGAATAGTGGTTACCTCTGAAAAGGGAGGACTGGAGAAGGGATGGAAAGTGGGCTTTAGCTTTGTCAGTAACATACTATTACTTTTTTTTAAAGTGAGAGAGAAATCAGAATTAAATGTAATTTGATTTGATTGAAAGTTACTTAATTACCCTGTAGTTTTCAGTATATTTGAAATATTTCATAGTGAAAAATAAGGTGAGAAAAATTGTAACATCTTTAATCCATCTGATCTTTATTTTGGTGTAAATTATGAGACTAGTGTATTAATTTCATTCCAAATTGCCACAACACTATTTATTGAATAGTCCATAATTTTTGCATTTTAATTTGAAATGCCACCTGTATCATGTTGTAAATTTTTTACACTTGGGTCTATTTCTGTCTTTCTTTTTTATTTGTCTATTCTGGTATTTAGTAGAATTGCATTTTAGTTATTAAAACCTTTATGTTCATTGCAGCATTATTTTAAAAAGCCAAGATATTGAAACAACCTAAGTGTCCACTGACAAATGAATGAATAAAGAAAATATAATGGACTATTTTTCAGCCATAAAAAAGAATGAAATCTTGCCATTTGTGACAAAATGATGGACCTTGAGGGCATAATGCTAAGTGAAATCAGTTAGACAAAGACAAATACAATATGGTCTCACTTATATGTGGAATCTAAAAAACAAAAGAAAACACAACAAACAAAAAAATCCCCAAGCTTATAGATACAGAGAATGGATAGGTGTTTGCCAGAGGCAGGGGGTGTGGAGATGGGCAAAACTGGTAAAGAAGTCAAAGGGTACAAACTTCCAGTTATAAAATAAATGTCATGGGGATGTAATGTAAAGCACGGTAACTAAAGTTAATACTGTATTGCATATTTCAAAGTTGCTAAGAGAGTAAATCTTAAAAGTTCTCATCACGAGAAGAAAAAAATTATGTAACTGTGTATGGTGACAAGATGTTAACTAGACTTCTGTGGTGATCATTTTGCAATATATACAAATATCAAATCATTACTTTGTACACCTGAAACTAACATAATGTGTTATGTCAATTACACCTCAATTAAAACAAATCTTTATAATCAAGTTGAAGATATATAGACAGCCCAGCCTGCATTACTCCTCCCTCTCTTCACCACCCTTCCTCCTCTCTCAAATCAGCATTAGCCTTGTACTTCCTTTACTGTTCCTCATAGCATTCAAAGCAAATGTTAGAAGAACTGTGAAGCTTGGAACTATTTATGTCAGCTCCATGAATACAGGGATTTCCCTGTTTTGTTTTTTGCTGTATCCCAATAGCTTCCACAGAGTTTGATACAGGGTAGTCCCTGAATAAGCATATGTTCAGTAAATTCATTCATTTTCCCTAAAAAAAAAAAAACCAAAAACCCAAAACATGAAAAACCCTGACAAACTAGATTCACATTATATTTACAGACCAATGTGGAGGAGAATTTGCACCTTTTTTTTGTATTTAGTCAAACCAACATATAACTATTTGTTAATGTGTTTTTAAATGTCTCAACAAAGCTTTATAATTTTATAACTTTCTTCAGATAAACTGTTCAGGACATTCCTTTTATGTTTATTCTTGGTATAATTTTTGTTATTACTGATACCCTTTTTATCTTTTTTTTTCAATATTAAGGTTATTTATTAATCACACATAATATATAACAAGCTCCAAAGACAGCTAAATGACAACAGGATTCTTTTAAAAGACTGATTATTAGTAGATAAGAGAGTTATTGATTTTTGTGAGTTTATTTTTTATCCAGCAAACTTGCTGATGTTCTTTTAATTCTACATAGATAACAGTAACATCTGCAAATAATGACATTCTGTGCTTTGCTAGCTAATCTGTATATTTCTTTTTCCTTTTTTTATTGGGTAGAACTTCTAATATGTTGAGAAGTTGGAATAATAGGCAACCTTTTCTTTTATTCAGACTTTCAAATGGCATGCTTCCTGTTTTTGGTTTTACTTATTTAATTTCTGTAGATAACATTTATCAGGTTAAGGAATTTTCCTTCTATTCCTAATTTGCTAAGTTTTTCTTATAATTATTGTTGAATTTTATTGAATGCTTTTTACACATCTATTGCGATGATCATATAATTTTCCACTTTAATTTGTTTGATGTAATAGATTACATTGATAAGATTTTTTTAAAAAACTGAGCCATTCTTGAATTCCTTCCATAAAGCCTAATGGTCTGGAGATACTAACGCTCACATAAGACATTACTCACCTCAATTTGCCAATATTTTATTTAGGATTTTTGCATCATAGTGTTCATGTGAGACTGGTCTATAACTTTTCTGACTTGTCTTTGCCTGATTCTGATATTAAAATCAAAGAGAAAAGCTTTCTCACTTTTCTTGAAACCCTCCTTTCCTCCTCTACCCTAGTCCAAGCCACCAACTGGATTATCCTCTAATCCTCCCTTTTTTTCAAATATATTTAAGTATTTATTTTTTCTCTTTCCCAAGCCATTTTTCTTACCCTCAGCCTACCACCTCACACACGCTCTAAAATGTAACCTCCACAAGAATAAGGAACTTGTCTCTTCCCAGAAATTAGGCCTGTGTCAAATCTATACAGCAGGGGCTCAAAAATATGTTAAATTGAAAAAAAAAAAATCCTACTTCTCATCAATCAGATTAGCAAAGACAAAAAGCTTGAAATATCCATATTGGGACTTTGGGGAAAAATGAACACACATTTATATGCATATATTCAGATAATTTTTCTGAAGAGTAATTTGAAGATAACAACCAGAAGTCTTTAAAATGTGATACCTTTTGACCAAGTAAGTGTATTTCTAGCATTTTTTCTAAAGTAATCTAATCTAATGAAAAACATTTTTTATTAAAGCATTGTTTATGATAAAAAACTGTAAACAACCTAAGTGTTCAAAGATATGTGATTTTTGAATAAATTATGATACATCTATACAATGGAACAGTATGTACTTCTAAAACTGTCATATAAGATGTTCAGTAGAAATTGTGAAGTTGCTGGAGTTCTGGGAGAGAAATTATAAGTAACCTATATAAAGCCAAGCTACCTTTTGGCCAGACTCATAATGCCATGTTCAGATAAAAACAAACAAAACAGCAGCATATATCCAAAAGGCACTGAAAAGTGGAAAGAGATTTTAAATCTTTACTGAACTCTCATGAAGAAGCACTAATGTAGGATTTCATTGCTAATGCATAGTAAAAGATCTTAAAATTCTCTTTTGTCCAGAGCAGCGCGGCTGCCCCAGAATCTCATCTCATACCCGCAAATATTCCTCAAACTATCTCTCCAAGCTCCACCCAATATGACATTTTCCTCCAATACGTCCTCTCCTCCAGTCTTTCTGGATTGATTATTTTTTCCTTCTAACTTCCTGGTGTAAATCAATCAAGCATTCTCAGCTTCTTTCAGTTCTCCTCCCTTTCAACATTATAAAACAGCCCAAGAATTGACCCCGAAGCTGAGCAGGCAAATAGGAAAAGATTTATTAACTTTTAAGTATTTACAATCTTTTATCCTCCCCAATGCCTTCCAAGATTTCTCCTTTTTCTTCTCCTCTCCCTCTATCTTCCCCCACCACCATTTCTCTCTCTCTCTCCCTCCCCATTCTCCCCTTTCTCTCTCTCACACACACACCCACCACAATTTTATAGATTTGGGCCATGATATATTTTGATCTAAAAACCTCAACTGTGTCTTTAAAAATGCTTGGCAATCCTACATTTCCTTGCTCGGTCCTTTTCTCTATTTCCAGCCCAGGCCTTTCTCCTGAATTCCAGATTCAAAAATGCCTCTGCTTTTTGGATATCTTCATTTGGGTGTCTTAGAGCATTCCAAACATAAAATTTAAAGAGAATGGAAAAACTTAACAACTTTCTCTCCAAATCTTCTTCTCCCTCCTGTATTCTCCATCCCAACTATCAACTTCTCACTTAGTCAAACAAAAAGCCCTCGTGTGATCCCTGACTTTCCTATTTCCTTCATATTCCATGTTAATTAATCACCAAGTCCTGATCTTTCCAATTGTTAAAATCTCTTGAATCTGTACACTACTGTACACATTAGCTGCCACTACCCAAGATCAGACCAGCAGCCATTCTTTCTTCTATTTCGTCTTCCTGTCTCCAAATCTGTCTCATTTCAGTTCACTGTTTTTACTATAGTCAAAACAACCTTTCTAAAATGCCAATCTCATTCTGTCACTTAACAGCCTGGGTTCTGGAGTCTGACTGCTGAGTTTTGAACCCAGGTTTAATGATCAACTAGGAGAGAGAGTGTATGCTACAGTGGTTAAGCACACAGACACTACGGTTTGTCTGCTTTGGTTCAAATCCCAACATTTATGAATATGTGATCTTGGAACAATTACTTAGCCTTGTTGGGCTTAGTTTCCTTAATTGTAAAATTGAAATAACAAAAGCATCTATGTTATAGAGTGGTTGTGAGGATTACAATAATTAATATAACACTCTTCCAGATTAAGAGCCATATGAAGAATTGCTATTATTATATGGCCTTATATAGATTAGATCGCCTTTTTGTAACTTCAGTCTCATCTATAAATAGAAATAACATGTACAACATAGTTTTTTTGATATTAGATGATATAAAGAGACTCATACCAGATGTCACATCCTCTGTTAAAGCATTTTCAGACCTCCCAATTCTCCAAGTCAGGAATAAATGTATATGCCCCCACTGTACCAGTATGTACTCCATATCATAGCACTTATCATATGTAGTTACAGTTGACTGCTTCTGTGTCTCCCTCATCATACTGGATGTTCTTGAATTGCAGGAGCTATATATCCCCCAGCAGTTTTCCTACTGTATATCATAGCAAAATTTTATTGTACAAATGAATGAATATATACATAGTGCCTTTCCCAATGTCTAGCAAATAGTAGGTGGTCAATATATGTTAATATCCTTTATCAATTTTCTCTGTCTATGGTGGGGATGGTAGTATGACATCTCCTACTAGAGTTCTCTCTGCTTTGAATCTTGACCTTTACCAGATAAAGTACCAAGCCATGTAGTGAGCCCTTTTACCTGAATCTAAACCAACTGTCATTGCTGAGTTTCAGTATCCCAACCTTAATAATCTCCTCATAATAAGAGATTAAGTCTCTATTTTCATTTCTGGGCCTTTTTCTGAAGGGCTAACACTGGAGAATAATGCTTCTAAGAACAGTTCAGGATACATTCTTCAAACACCTAATGCCATGTGACATGGATAACTTTATTTTTACAATAAACATCTTCATGAGTGGAAGAGGTTTGTTCAGTTTAAAGATTTTGCCTTGGAGATGCCTTAACTCTCAGAGATTTCTCATAAAGCTACCTAGTGTCTTACACTTGGTCATAAAAGTAGAATATGAATCAATATCTTTCAGTGTTTCTTAATGCAGACATCTCTGATATGTTGGATAAGAAAAATCTTTGTTAGCTGGGACTGTTCCACACTCTGCAAGTAATTTAACTCTACTGGACCCTTCCAGTAGTGCTCAGCTCCCTCCAACCACTGTGAGAGTCAACAGTGCCTCCAGACCTATCCAAACTCTTTCTGGCATGGGTGAGGGGGAATGAAAATGATCACACTTAGTTGAGAATCATTTTCAGTAAGATCATTCACATAACCTCTAAAATATATTCATTTCTCTAATATACTTAATACATACTTTGTCCCTGATTTCCTATTGATGAAAGCAAGGCAGGAGTTGTGAAGGTTATGATTACGTATTTCCCCTCTCAAAATGACCTGTACTCTTGACATATATAAGTAAAACGTTAAGAGAAATCAACATTTGTATTAATTGTTGAATATGTATACATTTAAAAAAATATTACCTTTGAAATGTTTTTACATTTACTCAGTTTTACGTTAAACATACAGAACTTGGCACTCCCTATTAATATTAGGAAATAATTCTTCTGAAAAATGACAACTCTTAAAAAACCATGACTAACAGGTACTTTAAATTGAATAGAAATTATGTAAAATGTATGCTTTAAATCAATTAATATAGACAATTATACCTCTATCTTATTAGGTATAGTAAGCTACTGAAAACTTTTAAAATTATGAATAGGTGTTGAATATTTTCAAATGACTGTTGCCATTTTCATCAAAATGGTCACACAAACAAAAAATGTTATGAAAGTGAAGCCCAATCATTTTTTATTCTGATGATAACAGGATTGCTGAGTCACAAGGAAGTCCATAATGCATGGGAGGTCTTGCCTTTCTTTACTCATCGTGACACTTAACCTCACTGCAACAAGAAGATATAAATCAGTAAGATAAATGATTCAAATACATCAAGCAATAAGGGCTTCTGAAGTACAGTATTTCTTGAGTCGAAAGGAAATATAAACAAAGTCCTAATTTATAATGCAAACCTAGCCTTTTCTGTTTTGAAATAACTGCTCTGGCAGGTTTCTTACATTGTTTTGAAGAAGTCAGGCATTCCTACCTTTCTTCTTTACACCCATCTGCCCCCCACCTGTATCTTTTTTCTTTTTAAAGAATATTTATTGAGCATTTTTGTACCCATAGCACTATACACGGCACTCTGAATTATGGCAGGGTGAAAAATGAAGAAAAGGGGAAATGCAAATTAAAACAACAATGAGATACCACTACACTATTAGAATGGCCAAAATCTGAACACTGACATCAAATGATGGGGAGGATGTAGAGCAAAGGGAACTCTCATACATTGCTGCTGGGCATGGAAAATGGTACAGCCACTTTGGAAGACAGTTTGGTGGTTTCTTACAAAACTAAACATACTCTTATCACATGACCCAGCAAATCCTTGGTATTTACCCAAGGAGTTGAAAACTTACATTCACAGAAAAATCTGGACATGGACGTTTATAGCAGCTTTATTTGTAATTGTCAAAATTTGGGGGCAACCAAGATGTCCCTTAGTAGATGAACAGATAAAGTATGGTATATCCGGACAATAGAATATTAACCAGTGCTAAAAAAAAAATGAGCTATTAAGTCATGAAATGACATAGAGGAATCTTAGATGCGTATTAAGTAAAAGTAGCCAATCAGAAAGGCTACATACTGTATGATTCTAACTACATGATGTCTGGAAAAGGCAAAACTATGGAGACAGTATAAAGATCAGTGGTTGCCAGGGGGGAGGTGGGTGTAGGGATGAATAAACAGAGCACACAGAATTTTTAGGGCAGTGAAAACAGTATGATATTATAATGATGGATATATGTCATTATACTTTTGTCAAACCTATAGAATGTACAGCACCAAGAGTAAAGCCTAAGGACTCTGAGTGATTATGCTGTGTCATTGTAGGCTCAGCCTTGGTAAAAAATGTACCATTCAGATTAGTGATATTGATAATGGAAGAGGTTACACATGTGCGGGGTCAAGGAGTATATGAGAAATCTCTATACCTTCCTCTTAATTTTGTTGTGAATGTAAAACTGCTCTAAAAAATAGTCTTTTAAAAAAATGAAGGAAAACAAAAAAAGAGGACTTATTTTTTAAAAAGTCACAGTAGGGCTTCCCTGGTGGTGCAGTGGTTGAGAATCTGCCTGCCAATGCAGGGGACGCGGGTTCGAGCCCTGGTCTGGGAGGATCCCGCATGCCGCGGAGCGACTAGGCCCGTGAGTCACAACTACTGAGCCTGCGCGTCTGAAGCCTGTGCTCCGCAACAAGAGAGGCCGCGACAGTGAGAGGCCCGCGCACCGCGATGAAGAGTGGCCCCCGCTCGCCACAACTAGAGAAAGCCCTCGCACAGAAACGAAGACCCAACACAGCCACACACACAAAAAAAAAAGTCACAGTATTTTTCAAATAGTATTCGGTTATCCAGTATTTTTCTGGATAACAGAATACAGTCTTAAAAAAGGACTAGATAAAACAGGCATGCTTCAAGTAATAAAGTCTAAAGTGGTTGAGTGGGATAGTAGAAAGAACACTAACCCTGAATTAGGAAACTTGGGATCAAATCCCAATTTCTGTGTGAAATTGGGCAAGGCATTTATGTTTACTTTTTCTAAGTCCCAGTTTTCCCTTCTGTAAATTAAGAATAATAAGATTTCTCTTAGAGTTGTTTTGAGAATCACTGAGCTAAATCTCTGAAAGCACTGGCTTAGTATAATGATTGGCACACATAACTAGCCACCCAGTAAATGCTTCTTTTCCATATAGTCTGGGAATGAAAAACAAGGCAGGATCACTATCTGTGTTTTACTAATTTGCCTAAAGTTCATAATCTATAGAGGGAAAAACATTGATACAGGAGAGCAGGAAAAACACTGATAAAGGAGAGCAGGAAAGCCCTAGCTATCTTGATTCAAACCTATTTCTGCCACTCCATTCTCCACTTTCTGTACTATTTTGTGGGACCCAGTGAAGAAAAAGTTTATCTTATGGCTAGATATTAGTTGTAGTAACAGAATTCAGAACATAGTGTTTTATTACATTAGGAAGATGGCCTAGGAGAGCAGGCATATTCAGAAGAGTCAAAATTAGAAAGAAGCATGATAAGAAATTAGCTCAAAAGGCAGTTACATGGGGCAGGGCTTCTCAAACTGGCACTATTTACATTTTGGGTGAGGTAATTCTTTGTTATGGGAGGCTGTCCAGTGCATTGTTGGATGCATGGCATCATCCCTGGCCTCATGTCACACTGCACCCATAACAACCCAAAATGTCACCAGACATTGCCAAATGCTTCTTTAGGGGGAAAAACTACCCTTGGTTGAGAACCACTGATTTATTTTTTATTTATTTATTTTTTTAAACATCTTTATTGGACTATAATTGCTTTACAATGGTGTTAGTTTCTGCTTTATAACAAAGTGAATCAGTTATACATATACATATATCCCCATATCTCTTCCCTCTTGCATCTCCCTCCCTCCCACTCTCCCTATCCCACCCCTCTAGGTGGTCACAAAGCACCGAGCTGATCTCCCTGTGCTATGCGGCTGCTTCCCACTAGCTATTGGTTTTACATTTGGTAGTGTATATATGTCCATGCCACTCTCTCACTTTGTCCCAGCTTACCCTTCCCCCTCCCCGTGTCCTCAAGTCCATTCTCTAGTAGGTCTGTGTCTTTATTCCCGGTCAGAATGGCCAGCATCAAAAACTCTACAAACAATAAATGTTGGAGAGGGTGTGGAGAAAAGGGAACCCTCTTGCACTGATGGTGAGAACCACTGATTTAGATGGTAACAGTGGTAGGGAAAAAAAAAGAGTGAGATAACTAATAATACTGTCCAAAAGATTCACAGTTGAAAAAAGGCACAATTTAAAAAGATTTATCAACACAAAAATGATATATGTTTATATGAATCATGTCTGGGGAAAACTATCAGCAGTAACTCTCAAGTAGATAATGTAGTATCTACTTGATACTACAGAAGAAGAATGAATGTAATGTAATGACTGTGTCAAAGGTCAGAAGCTGAGAGAAGGGACCAATGAATTGGGTGGGGGTAGACAAAGACGTGGGAGTGAGTCAGCTCAGAGGTAAATTTTCCAGTGTAACAATTTAAATTTTCTCCTTGATTTTTTTCCCAAAACAGTAACTGAGGAACACACAATAGTGGATTTTGCCCCTTTAGATAAGTGGGCAGGTGGATAGACAAGTAAGAGGATCAGAAATAAAAGATCATTTGAAAGCAAAATCAGATTAAAATATAGTAACTCTTTTGCCCATTTTTCTGTTTGTTTTCCCATAATGAATAATCAATGAGCCCAATATCATTTATTGAAAAGTCAATCCTTATCATAACACTAGCTCTGTGATATAGTAAGTTTCCACCCACATAGATATTCCTGGGTTATTTTGTTTCACGGGCCAATCAGTTACCTTTGCACCAGTATATTGTTGTATTAATTACTAAAGCTTTATACCAAATCTTTATATGTGGTAGGTCAAGTCTCTCCACCGTATTATTCTTCTTTCGTGACCTTAATCCCTTCTATTATTTCTTTGTTAAACACATTTGTTTTATATTGTTTGATAATTTAAATATCTGAAATGTTTACTAATCTTATTCTCCTGAATACTGTTTCTGATACTCATTTATGACAACTTGTTTTGTAATTTTGATTGCAAACTCATTTTTTAAAAAAAAAATTTCCCCTGTGGGGATTTTTTGAGTCCTGTATTGAAGGTAGAGTCCTTCAGAGGGGATTTATGTTTGCTTCTGCCAGGTACTTGGGGGGATTTTAAACTTAGGACCACCGTCAATTCTTGCATTAATTTTCTTTTTTATAACACCATGTAGTGTGAATTTCAGTAGCAAACCCACAAGACCAGCTTGTGGTTACAAGTGATCAGGGAGATATTCTTTTCACTATATTCAGTGCTAACCTTAGCACTGAATATAGTTTTTCTTGCAGTGCTGTGGGAGGTGACAGCCTGATTTTATTATGCACTCTTACAATGAAGGTGCAGAGATCTGGAAGTCTATGCTGAGGGGACCTGAAGTTTAAACTCTCCACCAAAGAAGAACCTGGAGTTTGACTGCTTCCTGTTCCTCTTTCAATAAGGAATGAGCATGTGAAAACCGTAGCCCAGGGTTTACCAGGTTCAACAAATACTCTAAGGCATACCTCTCTGGGTCACATTTTTACCTAGGTTTTTTGTTGTTTTGTTTTTGTTTGTTTTAACCTCTTTGGCTAAACAAACCATCACCATCTTCCACACCGCCTTTCCAGTTCACAGTTGCATGCAAACACTATTTTTATATCTATCACATCATTTTTAGTTGTTTACCCTGAGACGTTCGGGTATGTAGTTCACCATACTAACAAGACATAAAGGCTACATTTTATTTTTCTCCTTCAGATTTATCTACCCTTTACTTATTTCTTTAAGATGTCTCTATTTTTTTATTTTTCTGGTTTCAAAAACTCAGATACTCATCTTGAAGAAACCTCAAATGACATGGAAGTATAAAAGTTACAGCCCCCCCACCCCACCTCCACATAACCCTATTGCAAAGACACTGTTAATACTTTGCTCTCATATGATATATATTTTTATTTTATATATTTTATTATACAAAATAGTATACCTACTCATATTTCCCTATTGTTCTTTAACATGGTTTTAAAAAAAGAAACACTGCATCAGGTAGAATTTAACACATTAATTATAGCTCTTCTTCATGAACCTTTTCAAAAGAAAACACTGTCTTGCAAATCTTGAATTTATTTCTCTTTTGTTCAATCTAGAATCCTACTTTCTGAAAGACACTCTGAAAGTATATTTTAACATACTTTATTGAATATGCAATGTTTGCTTGGAGACCCACACTCACCAACTCACTTTATGCTATTTATTAGTAAATACTTTAAATAGACTCAACATGACATATTTTCAAAGCTTGACATTCTCATTTCTTTTTATAAAATTCCATCCCTGGATTAGGATTTTATAAGTCATTAGGCATAGTGGGATTACAAAATATTCTCAATATGCTCAATACACTACATAAATTTTATTTCAAATGACACTAAGTAGATTTAGAGTAGTTGTTATATTCCTTAAAGGAACTCAATACTCTCACCGGCTTTGAGCTACCATCTTCTCTGGTTGCTCCTATATACTGCAAAAGCATACCTCTTTTGAGGGATCAAATGAACAATTAATGACATCTACCATTTCAATATTTTGGAGGTCCACTAACCAAGAGGGTATCAATACACATATTTTTAAGCTGTGCTGAAAACCCATGCTAATTTACTTAAAGTACTTACTGATTAAAATAAAATACTGCTCCTACGATAGAAGCTATTTATTGTGAGAAAAAGAGCAAAGATCTCTGCTTAAATTTTGTCTATCAAAAGATGTTTTAAATGTGGATTTTGGCAAACTTTTGGAATCAAATGCATTGGCTCTTTGAGAATTAAAATGAATTTCTGGCAGGGATGGGTTGCAGAGTCTACAAGAAAACCTGCTGCAAGTTTAATAAAGTAACTGGATAAAAATTAACATTTATATCAATCATGGTTTCAAAGAATAATGATAGAGATAGGAAAAGGAACAGGTGAAAAGAAAGTTTCTTTCTGATTGTAAAAAGCTTGTAACAGAGAATGAGAGAAAAACCCTAGGCAATAAAAATCGTTGCACAAGAAAGGAAATGTAATTATATTACTTGGTTTTGCAGTGAACAATATTTATATAACATCAATCAGGTAAACATTAATTTTTAAAACTATATTGGTAAGATAGGGGGACACAGAGGTGGATTCTAGGTGGTATAAGTGAGCTAAGTCATCACCTATGATAATCTATAATTTCTATCTATAAATAATGTCTAATATTGGTAAACCTAGACATAGCATTATTTACAATTAGGTGGCTAAATACTTGAGAAAATTTGAAGCAATTAAAAACTAAAAGCAGTTATCTTCAGGTGGATTCCTATGGAGGGGACACTCAATACTATTTGATTTAACATGTGCCTGTAACGTGTAAATTTTTAAAAAAAGAAGTAAAAAGAGTAAGGCCATTAACAGGGAATTGAAGGCATATGCTTTCTCACTCCACTTCTGCATTTTAGCATCCAATAGAGAGGCAATATGGTGCAACAAGCATTGGATTCAGATCGGCACAAACATGCGTTTGAATTCTGGCTGTGCAATTGACTATTTCAAATACCTGTGGGAAAGTCAGTTAATGTTTTTGAAGACCATATTCTTTTATATATAAGTAGGCAATAATTATTCCTATCATGCAGAGTTACTGTGAGGACTACCAACAATCTATATGAAGCACATGGCAACTAGAAAATGCTTAATTAATAGTTGCTGCTATAATTATTCATTATTTCTTGCCAATAAAAACAATAGCTAGCTATATCAAAGTTTATGCATACTTTCTAAAGCCTCATTCTTATTTTGAAATCTGAATCACATAACTATCTGGCGAGCTTTAACATCTGCACTTTAGAGCTGAGCAAAAAGGACAAGCCTATTTGCCCAAATCCTCCTATTGGTAAGAAATTAAACTTGAAACAAAATTACAAATGCTTAGTTTGCTCAGTCTGTCTCAAAAATAGTTCTGTCTTAGGGATTCCCTGGTGGCGCAGTGGTTGGGAGTCTGCCTGCTAATGCAGGGAACACGGGTTCGAGCCCTGGTCTGGGAGGATCCCACATGCCGCGGAGCAACTAGGCCCATGAGCCACGATTACTGAGCCTGCGCGTCTGGAGCCTGTGCTCCGCAACAAGAGAGGCCGCGACAGTGAGAGGCCCGCGCACCGCGATGAAGAGTGGCCCCCGCTCGCCACAACTAGAGAAAGCCCTCGCACAGAAACGAAGACCCAACACAGCCAAAAATAAATAAATAAATAAATTAATTTAAAAAAAAAACAGTTCTGTCTCATTCAAACAATAAACAGAAAAGCAGAGAAGGCAAGGACATATAGCCTTTTCTGAGGTTTAGTACACTGTTTTCATCATACATAATGATGAAATCATTAATCATAAATAAGTTCTTTCACCATAGTTAGCAATAAGGGGATTAATGGTGGGGAAAAGAGAAGAAAAGTTCTAAACAGAAAATAGCTATGAACCTAGGTACCAGTCCAAGGCCCAAAGTTTTCTAATATTCAAAAGACAGAGAGAGAAATTTAATTATTTTTACTTAATGTAGCCTAGATAATAGAACTAATAGAACTCTAATAGTAGAGTTAGAGTCAACTGGGATCATGTACTTCCTGACCTAACTTTGTTATTCATTTGTACCTAAGCCCTCATAATTTCTTAAAGTATGCTCAAAAATTGATCTTTCCTTTAAAATGACAGAGGAGAACAATTAGATATAACTTTCAGGAATGTGGGCTATAATGTAACTTTTCAAGCCTGATGGTGTCTGGCCTTGTTATAATTCATGGAGTCAAAAAAAGAAACCCTCATTCATATGCCATCTATGCCTAGGACACTGCTCACCACCTGTGAACCACCTCTGAAGGGTTGGACTTGTAAATCCAGGTCTGTGAACAATGAACTAGAATTCCAACTAAATGTAAACTTCTTGAAAGCAGGGAGTTAGTCTTGTTCACTGCTCTATCAACAGTGCCTACCTTATTAATGCCTGGCGAACACTAGATGCTCAGTTAATATTTGTGGAATGGATGAAAGAGTAAATAATCATTCCAAAGTGACTGAGTTTTCACTCTGCAAAGACAAAATTACTAAGTACAAAATCAAATAATAAACTTATTTTATTTATAACTCATGACATATTTTTCCTTAATTAAAAATCAAATAATATAGATAAAATGAAGTGCTAGCCATTTGGAGTTAAAATTCTGCTACTTATACAATGCAATGTCAATGTTATGGTTTAACTACTCCTGTTTCATAATAAGGTACTTTCACCCATCCTTTATTTGTAAAAATAATGAGAACAGTAAGAGTAACTGTAACAATTTTTTCTAACCTAAACTATTATAGCCACTATAAATAGGCCTGACATACATTAGCTCATTCACTCTTTACAACAAATTTATGAGACAGATATTATCACCACATTTGACAGATGAAGAAAACAGAGTTTAAAATAGAAGTGTCCAAGGTCACAAAGATGGTAAAATCCATATAAAATTACTCTAATTCTAAAATAACCAGTTTAATCACAGAGACAGTCGACATACACACACACACAGACTCACAATACATCTAGCCTGCTACCCAACCGCAAGCATGAGAGAATATTAATCTACTCTTTTAACATTTATTGAACACCTATTATGCTCCAGGCACTATGCTGGGCAATCTTAAGATGACTTGTAATTCTGAAATAAGTGGCATACAACAACATTGCTCTCTGAGACCTTACTGTTGAAAATTATACTCCAAAAGTTTCCCCACTCTGTTCATATCCAGGTGTAACATGCGTGCTTTTGTTTGTCCTACTAGCTACATACTTTTTTGAGGCAGGGTGGCACCAGATTCATTTTCTTGTATTCCCTAAAAATGCCTAGGCACGGTGTGATGTTATAAGAAGTTCTCAATAAACATAGTTTGAACTAAATTTCCTGGGCTGAGAAAAAATGTAAATGAAGATTTTATCTTCAAATCTTCCATGCAATTATCCTATACTTAAAAAAATATATAAATGCCCCAAATGAGACAGTTTTATTTTTTAAATATTTTATCGGTGAGTTTTAATAAAATTGTTAAATTTTCATAGAAATAAATATAAAATCTATTCTTATAAATCTCATGTTCTATGTAAACAGGCTTTGCTTGCTTTTCATATATTATAATCTTAGGTAATGTTCTTTTTATAATATGGCCTTTCCTTACAATCTAATTTTGTGCATATGATTTCAAAAGGATAAAAAGATTCTATTTTAAAAGGAATAAATAATAATTTTTCTATTTTTTCTCAGAGCCATTATTATGATTACAGAAATATATGAACACTTGATTTCACAAGAATCCTATATAAAAAAAGAACCCACAGCTTGACAGGAATTATTTTATTTCCTCTTCTGACACTGCATTTTGCTTTTTAGTCTAGATAAAAATAAAATCAATTTGAAAGGACAGATTTTAATCTCAGATGCTACTAAGGATTTTTTTTTTGGTAGAAAAAAATATGTGGCAATTCATACTATGCATTAGAGATCAGAATCTAGCCCTAAGTTTACATGCCTGATGGGTTTCTATTTGAATGGGCATAAATGTGAATAGTAACTGTAATAATGCTTACCAGAGAGAGAGTTGATGCAACATCAACCAGTTTCCCCTTTTATCTATAGCATTAAATTGCTCCACTATAGCAAAATACTTTAACAAACCACACACAAAATCCTATGCATTGCCTAGATATAACCCCAAACAATACATATGCACATCTATAACATGATTCCAGTAGACAGAACAAATACTGATGTTAACTATTCATAGAAAAGCTCATTCAATAACCAATTTCTGAAGTTCCACGTTTGCCCAGGGTACAAATTAATCATCTGTGAGTCACAAGTAAACCAGGAGGAGAGAAGAGTTCATTACATAGTGGTATATACTATTTACTGACCATATATATGAGGACCACTTATTTTACTGGGCCTAAGTATTCTCATTGAATATTCTGGCTGGTTCTAAAATTGGAAACTTAGCCTCTTTCTTCTCTGTTAGGAAAAAAAAAATGCTACAGTAGTATCTTCTGGCCACTAGTCAGTTGGCTGGCTCTTAAATGCTCAAAGAAGAGAAAAGGACATTGCCCAGAACGTTGACCATGCAGCCTTACTGCTAGTAAGTTTTGCTATTCCTCCTTCGAATCATAATCTGGCAGTTTCTCCTTCGTATATGGATAATACTGACACAGGAACCTCTGGGAGGCATAAACTTACATTGCAGAATTGATTTAATTGATTTGTACTCCTATTACCTAGCAGTAAGATCTTAGGTAAGTCATCCCATATAGTAATATTTGACCTTCCAATCTTATAGAATAATTATGTTAAGAAGAGTAGCAGCATTTATGAGTGTCAATGAAGTTCTAGGCCCTGTGCCCATGTTTTACATATGTTTTCACATTTAATATTCAAAAGCAACCAACCTTTTAAGGTACATAGGCTCATTTCCATTTTACATATAAGGGCCATATAAAGGCACTAAAGATCAGAAGTTTGAAGGAACAACATAATAAATGTCAGAGCCAGGAATCAAATCTAGGTCTAAGTGATTAAACTGATCATGAAGTAAAATAATAAACATGAATGCGAAATAATGAAGTAGATAGATAAATATGAAAATAAAAAACCCTTGGAATTCCAATTAGGTAATTGAGGAGTAATCTGAATCAGACTTGTTATTCCACTGATAACAATTATAAACTGTGGAAAAATACTAAAACAAACAAATTAAAAAGAACTATCTGAAGACACAGTGGAGAGTGACCAAAAGCATGCAGAAACAGAAAGAGAGAATTTTACGCTTGAAAGAGGAGAACATCACTGGGCAAGATCTACATTTATATGGGTTTCCCTTGAGGTAAAAAGATGGGGGAGCAGCTAGAATTAATGCAGAAGGCCACACTTTTATTGGTTGAGGTATCAGAGGCCAGAGTTCAAAGTTGAGAGAATGGTTGACAATTGAGTGTTCGGGGAGGTGGATTTCAGAAAAAAGGGAAACACAGAGAAGGAAATTAAAAATTTGCATGTATATTCCCACCAGGGTTGATCCCTGAACTGCACATTTTTGGGGAAGACTCTAAAGAACCCAGTGGAAAGTAACAGATGGAAGGCTGAAACAGGGATTTCTGTTGCTGCTCACTGTGTGAGACAGAGTTTGGAGTTTGAATCCCACCAAATTAAAGCAGCTTGGTGAACAACTCAGGGTTTCCACAGAAATCCCTCAAGGGCAACATTTTAGGAGTAAAGATTATATCCCTGTACTAAAAGAGTCACCCTAGGATTAAGGGCAAATCCCAAAGAGACCTACTCTAACAAAACATAAAACCAAGCCTTTACTAGATAAAGACAGCAGCTAGTGAAAGTCAATACTCTTCAGAGGAAGATGACAGAATCCAGAATCTCTAATGTGTATATCTATCCAGTATACAATAAACATGAACAAACAGCAAAATGTGACCCAAAGTCCATAGAAAAAGCCTCCCATAGAAAAGACTCTTGAGAAGACTCACACAAGTATTTTAAGGAAGCTATTATAAACATTATCAAGAACATAAAGGAAAATATCATCATAATGAATGAACAAATAGAGATCTTATCAGGGAAACAGAAACAATAAAAAAGAATTGCGTATACTTAAAAATGGTTAAAATAATACATTTTGTTATGTATATTTTACCAGAATACATTTTTTTAAAAGAATCAGATTGAAATTGTAGCAATAAAAAGCTCAGCATCAAAATGAAAAACTCACTGTTAGGCTTAATAGCATATTGGAGATGACAGAGAAATCAGCTGGAGAACTGGAAGACAGATGAATAGAAATTTCTCGAGGACAGATAGAAAAATATTAGGAAAAAAAATCCACAGTCTCAGTGACCCACGTACCTATTCATTGAACAATATCAAGTAATCTAGTGTACATGTATTTGGAGCCCCTCAAGGAGAAGAGAGAGAAAATGGGGCAGGAAAAAATATGTGAATAAGTAAAAAGACTTCAAAATTCCCCATGTTTGGTGAAAAAAATCAATCTACAGATCCAAAAAGCTCAGCAAAACTCAAGAAGGAAATATACAAAGAAACATACTCTAGGCACATCATCTCAGACTGCTGAAGATCAAAGATAAAGAGTAAATCTTAAACTAGCCACAGGAAAAAAGAGATAGTAATTCTATTAAAAGCAATTATATTAATACTGTTCTGAACATACTAGCTAATTAGAAAGGAGAAAAAGAATAAAAGATATAAATATTAGGAATGAAAAGGTACCACTCTCAACAATGGATAGATCAATCCATACAGAGACCAAATAAGGAAATAGTGGATTTGAACAACACTACAGACCAAATGGACCTAAGAGACATGTACAGAACATTCCATCTAACAGCAGTGGAATATACATTATTTTCAAGTATATATGGAAAGTTTTCTAGAATAGATCATATATTAGGTCACAAAACAAATGTCAACAAATTCAAGAAGAGAGAAATCATATCAAGGATGTATTCCAACCATAATGGTATGAAGTTAGAAATCATAACAGGAGGAAAGCTGGAAAATACACAAATACATTGAAATTAAAGTGTACACTCCTAAACAACCAATGGATCAATGAAGAACTCAGAAGGGGAATAAAAAATGTTGAAACAAATGAAAACGGAAACACAGCACACCAAAACTAGTGTAATACAGCAAAAGCAGTTCTAGCAGGAAGGTTTATAGATATAAATGCATACATAATAGAAAGATCTCTAATAAACAACCTAACATTATACCTCAAGGAACTTGAAAAAGAACAAACTAAGCCCAAATTTAGCATTAGGAAGAAAATAAAGATTAGAGCAGAAATAAAAGAAATAGAGAATAGGAAAAGAATAGAAAAGATTAACAAAACTAAGAGTTGGTTCTTTAAAAAGATAAACAAAATGGACAAAACTTTAGCTACACTAATTAAGTAAAAAAGAGAGAGGATTCTAATAAATAAAATTATAAATGAAGGGGGAGACATTACAATAGACACCACAGAAATACAAAGGATAATAAGAGACTACTATGAACAATAACACACCAATACGCTGGACAACCTAAAAAAATGGTTACCCTCCTAGAAATATGCAACCTACCACAACTGAATCATGAAGAAATAGAAAACATGAACAGACCAATAACGAGTAAGGAGACAGAGTCAGTAATCAAAAACCTCCCAACAGACAAAAGGCTAGGTAGGCTTAGATGGTTTCACTGGTGAATCTACCAAACATTTACAGAAGCGTTAACACCAGTCCTTCACAAACTCTTCCAAAAAGCTCAAGAGGAGAGAACACTCCTAAGCTCATTTTACAAGGCCAGCCTACCCTAATACCAAAGCCAGATAAGGACATCACAAGAAAAGAAAAATACAGGCCAATATCCCTAATGAAAATACATGCAGAAATTGTCAACAAAATATTAGCAAAGTGAATTCAACAGCACACTAAAAGGATCATACACCATGATCAAGTGGGATTCATTCATGGGATGCAACGATGATTCAGTATACGCAAACCAGTAAGTGTGATACATCACATTAATAGAATGAAGATCAAAATCAAATGATCTCAACAGATGCCCAAAAAATCATTTGACAAAATCCAACATCCTTTCATGATTAAAAACTCTCAACAAAAACCTCAACATAATAAAGGCCATATATGACAAGCCTACAGCTAACATCATACCTATGGTGAAAGGTTGAAACATTTCCTCTAAGATCAGGAACAAAACAAGGATGCCCACTCTCACCACTTTTATTCAACACAGTACTGGAATTCCTAACCAGACCAATCAGGCAAGAAAAAGGAATAAAAACCATCCAAATGGAAAAGAAGAGGTAAAACTTTCCCTGTTTGCACAGGATATGATCTTACATATAGGAAAACCTTGACTCCACCAAAAAACTGTTAAAACTAATAAGTGAATTCAGTAAAGTTGCAGGAGAAAAATCAATATGCAAAAATCAGTTGCATTTCTATATGCTAACAATGAATAATCTGAAAAAGAAATAAAGAAAACAATCCCATTCACAATAGTATCAAAAAGAATAAAATACTTAGGAATAAATTTAACCAAGGGGCTGAAAGATCTGTACACTGAAAACCAGAAGACACTGATGAAAGAAACTGAAGAAGACACAAATAAGTGGAAAGATATCTCATGTTAATGGATTGAAAGAATTAATATTAAATAAAATGTCCATACTACCGAAAGCCATCTTTAGATTCAATGCAATTCCTATCAAAATTTCAATGGCATTTTTTACAGAGAAAAAAAAATGCAAAAATTTGTATTTGGCCCCAAACAGCCAAAGAAATCTTGACAAAGAAGAACAAAGCTGGAGGCATCATGCTTCCTGATTTCAAACTATATTAAAAAACTATAGTAATCAATATAGTATGGTACTGGCATAAAACAGACACAGAGACCAATGGAACAGAATCAAGAGCCCAGAAATAAACCCACACATACGGTCAGCAAGGGACCAAGCTGACAAGGGAAGCAAGAAAATTCAGTAGGGAAAAGACAGTGTCTTCAACAGTGTTGAGAAAACTGAATATCCACATGCTAAAGAATGAAAATGGACCTCTATCTTACACCACTCACAATAATTAACCTTAATTGGATTAAACACTTAAATGTAAGACCTGAAACCATAAAACTCTTATAAGAAAACATAGTGAAAAAACTTCTTGACATTGGTCTTGGCCACGAGTTTTTGAATAAGGGGTTAATATCCCAAATATATAAGAAACTCATACTACTCAATAGCAAAAAAATAAACCTGATTTTTAAAAACTGGGCAAAGGAATTGAACAGACATTTTTTCCAAAGAAGATATACAAATGGCTAACAGTTCCATAAAAAGGTGCTCAACATCATTAATCATTGGGGAAATACAGATAAAAAGCACAGTGAGATACCACTCTACACCTGGTAGAATGGCTATTATCAAAAAGACCAAGAGATAACAAGTGCTGGCAAAGATGTGAAGAAGAGGGAACTATTGTGGATTGTTGGTGGAAATGTAGATTGGTATAGCCACTATGGAAAACAGTATAGAGGTTCCTCACTTCTGGGTACATAGCTGAAGAAAATGAAATCAGTATCTCAAAGAGGTATCTACATCTCCATGTTCACTGCAGCATCATTTACAATAGCCAAGACATGTAAACAACCTGTGTCCGCCAATGAATGAATGGATGAAGAAAATATGATAATGTATATATTGATAAAAATAAATGGAATAGTACTCATCTGTAAAAAAGAAGGAAATTCTGCCATTTGTGACATCAGACATCATGGATTAACCCTGAGGGCGTTATAGAATGATTTCACTTATACATGGAATCTTAAAAAACAAAACAAAACAAACAAACAAACAACTGAACTCAGAAACAGAGAGTAGACTGGTGGTTGCTAGAGGTGTGGGGAGGATGAGGTTGAGGAAATGGGTACAAACTTCTGGTTATAAGATGAATAAGTTCTGGGGATCTAATGTAGAGCATGGTGACTATAGTTAACAATACTGTATTGTATACCTGAAAGTTACTAAGAGAACAGATCTTAAAAGCTCTCACCATACACACACACAGTAGCTATGTGAGGTGATGGATGTGTTAACTAACATTGTGGTAATTATTTGCAGTATATACACATATCAAATCATTACATTGTACACCTTTAACTTACACAATGTTTTCTGTCAATTATATTTCAATAAACCCAAGAAAATAAAAAGAGGAGGCAATTATATCCTAGTTTTCGTGATGACATGCATGTATACTTGAAAACCCCATGAAAATCAATGGAAAAACTAAGACAAAAAAGAATTTAGAAAGGTAACTAGTTATATAATTAGTATATGGAAATCTAGGACTCTCTTTACAAGCCAAGTTAAAAAAATAAAAACTAGAAATAAACCCATTTAATATGAAAAACACTAGAAAAATAATAAATAATTCAAAATAAATCCAGATACCTGCAAGACATATAATTTGTTTTCAGAATAGATATATCAATATTCTAAGACTGCTGATTCTCCTAAATTAATATATTATTTTACTAAAATTCTTATTAAAATACCAATAGAACTTTTTCATTTTGAGAACTTGAAAGACGATACTAAAGTTCATATGGCTAAAAGCATGTCATTATCTAGGAATATTTTGAAAAAAAGAGGAGTAAAGAAAGGACCAGTCCTTCCAGATGTTAAAAACATTGTAAAGGTGCAGTAATTAAAGAGTTTAGTTCTAGAGAAGAAATAGACAAATGGAAAAACGTATAATGAGAATCCTGCAATACACTACAATATATATAAGATTTTAATATATGATAAAGGTGACATTTTAAGAAAAGGTTATTTCAATAAAAGCCACTGGGACATGAACAAAATTCCAGGTGATTTAAACACTTAAACACAAAAAATTTTATAAAATAATTGGGGGTGGTGGTAGACGAATAGGCAGAACATAGAAGATTTTTAAGGCAGTGAAATATTACGTATGATACTATGATGGTGAATACATACCATTATACATTTGTCCAAATCTATAGAATATACAATACCAATAGTGAACCCTAATGTAAACTGTAGACTCCAGGTAAAAATGATGTGTCAGTGTAGGTGTATCAATTGTAACAAATGTACTGCTGTGTTGGGCACATTGATAATGGGAGGTTATGCATATTTGGGGGCAGGGAGTCTATGGGAAATCTATGCACTTTCCTCTTAGTTTTGTTGTGAAACTAAAACTGTTGTAAAACAAAGTATCTTAACAAAAATTAAGCCATACGGGTAGGGAAGAAAAAACGGTGTTATATATTTTATAATCTTAGACATAAATTCCAGAAGCCATAGTAGAAAATAATGATAATTTGACTAAACCAAAATTAAAAATTTCAGTGTGAGAAAAAGAGACTACCATAAATCAAGCTGAAGGACAAAATTAAACAACGAATTAATGTTCAAATTAAACATTTGAAATGCATGAAAAAGGCATATTTTATTAGTATACAAAGAGCTCTTAGAAATCAATAATACAGAGACAAATAGCAGAAAGGCCACTAGCAAACAACAATAGATCTGCTGTGTTTATGTACAAAAAAAGGCATATAAAAGTATATGCACTGTGTAAGTGTGTATGTGTATGTGTGTGGCACATGTATGTGCACACATGTACTTGTATATGGATAGATTTCTGAAATGATACATTAAAAAAAGTTAATAGAAGTTACTTGTGGGGAGTAGGAACAGGATGGCTTCAAATTTTACTTTTTATTTTACACATTTCCATATTATTTGTTTCTTATTTTAAAAACCATGAGTATGTATTGTTTTTATAATTCAAAAGCAAAACCTGATAGAAACACATTACTTCTGTAGAACCCCACTAGTAATATGCTGACTGTTTGAACCAATATATTCATTTCTGTAGTCCCTCTCCTCACTCACTGACAACATTACATGCTAAATTCTATTATGGCGTTAGAAACATTTCAAAAAAAGGGAGTGACTTAGTAAAATCCGGTAAAACAAAAAGCAGTAAAACTCTAGATTAAGGGAAGTTTACTAAATAAAGGTAGCACAATTTTACTTATGAACTTTTTTTATCCTTAAATTGTTTTTGAAATATACAGCAGAAAAAAGAAAATGATTATTGCCATTTTCATTTTGGTTCTTTAAAGTCAGAACTAGAGAGTTTTGTTTAGAACTCCCTTTCTCCATTCCCTCTGGGACTCTAAAATCAATCAAGTCTCGCCTTTCAAGGCCCATCACACTCAGACTTCTCTCTTATGGATGCGTCTTCTCTAACCTCGGCAGTTTTTCTTCCAGGAAACTGGTCTCTCTGCCCAAGATTCTAGCTATTAACAAGCAATAGCTGCATGAAAAGCAACTTGATCAGTTGCATGCTCAATAAATAAGCATGCAGACAAGGAACAATGACAGTAATTAATGTAAGGATCTGAGTCTGACCCATTAGTAGAGTAATTTGAGATACAGTATATTGCATATTGTAGAGAGTTTTAAGAAGTTTCTCCTCAAAGATGCTAGATCAAGGTGACACTTTTTCGCTAATAAATTGGACAACCTAGAAGAAATTGACAAATTTCTAGAAACATACAATCTGCCAAGACTGAATCAAGAACAGACAATTTGAACAGACTGATCACTAGTAGTGAAATTGAATTTTTAATTAAAAAAACTCCCAGCAAACAAAAGTCCAGGACTGGACGGCTTCAAATGGAATTCTACCAAACATATAAAGAAGAGTTAATAACTATCCTTCTCAAACTACTCCAAAAGATTGAAGAAGGTGGACTACTCCCAAATTCATTCTATAAGGCCACCATTACCCTGATACCAAAACCAGACAAAGACACTACAAAAAAAGAAAATTACAGGCTAATATCTTTGATGAATATAGACGTAAAAATCTCCAACAAAATATTAGCAAACTGAATCCAACAATATATAAAAAGGATCACACAGCATGATCAAGTGGGATTTATTCTAGGGATATAAGGATTGTTCAGTATTCATAAATCAGTCAATGTGATACACCACATTAATAAAAGAAGGTTAAAAATCATGTGATCATCTCAATAGACACAGAAAAAGCATCTGACAAAATTCAACATCCATTCATGATAAAAACTCACATCAAAGTGGGTACAGAGGGAACATATCTCAACATAATAAAGGCCATTTATGACACACCCACAGCTAACATCATGCTCAATGATGAAAACCAGAAAGCCTTTCCTCTAAATTCAGGGACAAGAAAAGGATACCCACTCTCGCCACTTCTATTTAACATAGTACTGGAAATCCCAGCCACAGGAGGCAGATGAGAAAAAAAAAAAAGGCATCCAAATTGGAAGGGAAGAAGTAAAACCATCACTATTTGCAGATGTCATGACACTATCTATATATAAAAAACCCTAAAGTCTCCACTAAAAAACTACTAGAACTAGTAAATGAATTCAGCAAAGTTGCAGGATTCAAGATTAACATACAGAAATCTGTTGCTTTCTATAAACTAATAATGGACCATCAGAAAGAGAAAGTAAAAAAATATTCCTGTTTAAAATTTCATCAGAAAGAACACCTTGGAATAAACGTAACCAAGGAAGTGAAAGACATGTACTTTGAAAACTATGAAACACTGATGAAGGAAACTGAAGATGATACAAAGAAATGGAAAGATATCCCATATTCTTGGATTGGAGGAATTAATATTGTTAAAATGTCCATAACTACCCAAAGCAATGTACAGATTTAATTCAATCCCTATCAAAATATCCATGACATTTTTCACAGAACTAGATCAAATAATCCTAAAATTCATACGGAAACATAAGACTGCAAATTGCCAAAGCAATCTTGAGAAAAGAGAACAAAGCTGGAGTTATCATCCTCTCAGACTTCAGACTATACTTAAGCTACAGTAATCAAAACAGCATGATAATGACACAAAAACAGACATAGATCAATGGAACAGAATTGAGACTCCAGAAATAAACCCACAAACCTATGGTCAATTAATCTATGACAAAAGCGGCAAGAATATGCAATGGAGAAAAGCAGTCTCTTCAATAAGTGGTGCTGGGAAAAACAGACAGCTACATGTAAAAGAATGAGATTAGAACATTTCTTTACACCATATACCAAAAGAAACTCAAGTTGGATTAAAGACCTAAATGTAAGACCTGAAGCCATAAAACTCCTAGAAGAACATAGGCAGGATACACTGACATAAATCGTAGCAATATTTTTTTGGACCTGTCTCCTAAGGCAAAAGAAATAAAAGCAAAAATAAACAAATGGGACCTTATTAAATTTAAAAGCTTTTGTACAAGAAAGGAAACCACTGATGAAATGAAAAGATAACCTACAGAATGGGAGAAAATACTTGCAAATCATATGACTGACATGGGGTTAATATCTAAAATATATAAACAGCTCATAAAGCTCAGTATCAAAAAAGCCACCCAGTCAAAAAATGGGATGAAGACCGGAATAGACATTTGTCTAAAGAAGACATTCAGATGGTTAACAGGCACATGAAAAGATGTTTAATATGGCTAATTATTAGAGAAATGTAAATCTAAACAAAGAGATATCACCTCACAACTGTCAGAATGGCTACCATTAAAAATCTACAAATAACAACTATTGGCAAGAATGTGGAGAAAATGGAACACTTGTACACTGTTGGTGGCAATGTAAATTGCTGCAGCCACTATGGAAAACAGTATTCAGGTTCCTTAAAAAACTAAAAATAGAACTACCGTATGATCCAGCAATTCTACTCCTGGGTATATATCTGTAAAAAACTCCACTGATTCGAAAAGATACATGCACCTCAATGTTCATAGCAGCTCTATTTACAACAGCAAAGATATGGAAGCAACCCAAATGTCCATCAACAGACAAATGAATAAAGAAGACGTGGTCATCTATACAATGGAATATATTACTCAGCCATAAAAAGGAATAAAATTCTGCCATTTGCAGCAACGTGGATGGACCTAGAGAATAGTATGCTTAGTGAAATAAGTCAGACAGAGAAATACAAATACTGTATGATATCATATGTGCAATCTAAAAATTAAAACAAATGAGTGTATATAGCAAAACAGAAACAGACTCACAGATATAGAAAATAAACTAGTGGTTACCAGTGGGGAGAGGGAAGGGGGAGGGAAGATAGGGGTATGGGATTAAGAGATACAAACTACTATGCATAAAATAGATGAGGAACAAGGATATAGTATATGGCACAGGGAATTACAGTCACTATCTTGTAGTAACTTTTAATGGAGTATAAATGTAAAAATATTGAATCACTATGCTATACATCTGAAGCTAATATAATATTATAAATCAACAATACTTCAATTTTTAAAAAAATGATACTTTTTCTAATAATCACAATGTAATTTCTTTCTGAACATTTAATTACATTGGAATTCCTATTTCATACATTTCAGTTAGCTCCCAAATGGTAACAGAACTAACACATATATAAATGAAATACAATTATGTCATTTAATTGCCTCCATTATACTATATTGTAGTGATTATCAAATCTAGTATATTCTATTTTTCTTCATATCCATAAATTTTATCTTCCAGTATGGTGTCTGGCAAATAAAAGTGTCCAAAATATATAGAAGAATAAGTAAGCGCAAAAAAGGACTGTTATTTACAAATATAGTATATTAGAGTTGGAAAGGACCTTAGAGGTTTCCAATCTATAAGAATTCCCTAAGCCACCCCTAGCCTATCCCTAATCACCACCATAACTACCACTTTCATACTCCTAGCAAATGGTTATTCAATCTCACTGGGAACACTCCATTGATGTTAAATCCTCCACCTAAGAAATCAGTCCATTCCAGTTTCAGATGTATCCTGGACCTCTGAATATAGACATTTGAGGGCAAAAGTACAATTTCTTTACATTTCCACCAGGTATCCACCAGAGGTACAGAGTATTTACTTCACTGTTACTGATTCTCTTCATACTATAAAGTCCTTGTTGTTTTATATGCCTATTTATCTCCTCAAATCCCCTATTCTTCAGTTCAAAGTTTTCCTAATTAGATCAGCACATCTCTAAGTAAATATTTTATTCCCAATTTTGTGAGGTACATTCTCATCCAAAAGTCTACTATTTCGTTTGGCTGCGTCGGGTCTTAGTTGCGGCACGTGGGATCTTTTCCGTGCGGCACGCGGGCTCTTTGCTGTGGCATGCAGACTTCTCTTTAGTGGTGGTGGGCGGGTTTTCTCTCTCTAGTTGTGGCATGTGGCCTACAGGCACCAAAGAGCGTAGGGTCTGTAGTTTGCAGCATGCGGGCTCTCTGGTTGAGGCGCATGAACTCAGTAGTTACGGTGCGTGGCTTAGCTGCCCCGTGACACGTGGGATCTTAGTTCCCCGACCAGGGATTGAACCAGCGTCCCCTGCATTGCAAGGCGGATTCTTTACCACTGGACCACCAGGGAAGTCCCGAAGAGGCTACTATTCTTATTGATTGCTTGATTGATTGAAGTATAGTTGATTTACAGTGTTTCAGGTGTACAGCAAACTGATTCAGTTATACACACACACACACATATATACACATATATATTCTTTTTCAGATTCTTTTCCATTATAGGTTATTATAAGGTACTGAATATAGTTTCCTGTGCTATATGATAGGTCCTTGTTGTTTATCTATTTTACATATAGTAGTGTGTATATGTTAATCCTAAATCCCTAATTTATCCCTCTCCTTTCTTTCCCCTTTGGTTTGTTTTCTATGTCTGTGAGTCTATTTCTGTTTTGTAAATAAATCCCTTTGTATAATTTATTTTAGATTTCACATATAAGTGATATCATATGATACTTGTTTTTCTCTGTCTGGAAAGTCTACTACTCTTGTATCATATCCACTGTTAGAGAATCTGATTCTGTGGACTAAATAAAGCTCAAAGTCATGCAGCTAGTAATTGGCAGAATCAAGACTAACCTATAGAGATAGGACCAAAACATCTGTGTTTTTAAAAAGCTTTCCAGGTTATGCTGAAGCACAGTCAGGGTGGAGAACCACCACTCTACTAATTTGATCCACAGTTTAGAAAATCTCACTCCTTAAATACACAGTCAACTATTCATTTAACCATGCATTTTGTTTTTTTCCCCAAAGACTAAACATTCTTTCAGAAAAATAGATAAAAATATAAACCAAAGCCTGGAGTCCTTTAGGCTTAAGTTCTGGGAAATAAAGAACATATCTCCACTTTTCAACACTGCAAATTCTCTAGTTCCTACTTCTGTTTATCATTTATACCAAACTCAAGGAAAATATTTAACATGAATGGTGTATAACTGGGTTGCCTTTAGAATTAACTTACCTTGCAATAGCAATCCTTCTGGATGCTGTCTACATCAGAGGGCCTAATTACAATTTTCTTCATTAACTTCAAAAACATTTATTGAGTGCCTATTACATGCAAAAAATAATTTGAAGCAGGTTTTACCCACCAGAAAAGTATGTTTTGGAAACTTCATGTGCTTCATGCAAGAATAGAAAAACACAAGGACCCTACAATAGGATTTTATAATGCTTTACCTCCCTTCCTTTCGGAAGCTCAAAGAGAAGAAAATAAACATAAAATCTTTTTATTGAAGTGCTGAAAGAAGAGTGTACACACTGTATAAGTTTTATTACATGAAAAATCTCTGACAATTGTCTAAATATATGGGAAATGAATGCAAAAAAAGATATGATAAAAATGTACTGGGCTTCCCTGGTGGCGCAGTGGTTGAAAGTCTGCCTGCCGGTGCGGGGGACACGGGTTCGAGCCCCGGTCTGGGAGGGTCCCGCACGCCGCGGAGCGACTGGGCACGTGAGCCGCAATTGCTGAGCCTGCGCGTCTGGAGCCTGTGCTCCGCAACGGGAGAGGCCACGATAGTGGGAGGCCCATGCACCGCGATGAAGAGTGGCCCCCGCTTGCCGCGGCTGGAGAAAGCCCTAGCACGGAAACGAAGACCCAACACAGCCATAAATAAATAAATAAAATAATTAAAAAAAAAAAAAGTACTGATGATCTATATACCACATACCAAGTATAAGTTAGAAAGACTTGACTAGAATAAAGCGTAGAATTAATGTCAAAAATATATAGTGGGGGGAGACAGAAGATGGCGGAAGAGTAAAACACGGAGATCACCTTCCTCCCCACAGATACATCAGAAATACATCTACATGTGTAACTGCTCCTATAGGACACAGACTGAACGCTGGCAGAAGACCTCAAACCTCCCAAAAGGCAAGAAACTCCCCACGTACCTGGGTAGGGCAAAAGAAAAAAGAAAAAACAGAGACAAAAGAATAGGGACAGGACCTGCACCAGTGGGAGGGAGCTGTGAAGGAGGAAAAGTTTCCACACACTAGGAAGGCCCTTCGTGGGCGGAGACTGTGGGTGGTGGAGGGGGAAGCTTCGGAGCCACGGAGGACAGCGCAGCAACAGGGGTACGGAGGGGAAAGCAGAGAGATTCCCGCACAGAGGATTGGTGCTGACCAGCACTCACCAGCCCGAGAGGCTTGTCTGCTCACCCACCGGGGTGGGCGGGGGCTGGGAGCTGAGGCTCCGGCTTCGGTCGGATCCCAGGGAGAGGCCTGGGTTGCGTGCATGAACACAGCATGAAGGGGCTAGTGCGCCACAGCTAGCAGGGAGGGAGTCCAGGAAAAAATCGGGAGCTGCGAAGAGGCAAGTGACCTTTTCTTGCCTCTTTGTTTCCTGGTGCACAGGAGAGGGGATTAAGAGCGCTGCTTAAAGGAGCTCCAGAGACGGGCGCAAGCCGCGACTATCAGCGCGGACCCCAGAGATGGGCATGAGACGCTAAGGCTGCTGCTGCAGCCACCAAGAAGCCTGTGAGGAAGCACAGGTCACTATCCACACCACCCCTTCCTGGAGCCTGTGCAGCCCGCCACTGCCAGGGTCCCGTGATCCAGGGACAACTTCCCCAGGAAAACGCACGGCGCCTCAGGCTGCTGCAACGTCACTCTGGCCTCTGCCGCCACAGGCTCGCCCTGCAGCCGTACCCCTCCCTCCCCCAGCCTGAGTGAACCAGAACCCCCGAAGCAGCTGCGCCTTTAACCCCGTCCTGTCTGAGCGAAGAACAGACACCCCCAGGCGACCTACACGCACGGGCAGGTCCAAATCCAAAGCTGAACCCCGGGAGCTGTGCGAACAAAGAAGAGAAAGGGAAATTTCTCCCAGCAGCCTCAGGAGCAGCGGATTAAAGCTCCACAATCAACTTGACGTACCCTGCATCTGTGGAATACCTGAATAGACAACGAATCATCCCAAATTGAGGAGGTGGACTTTGGGAGCAAAGATATACTATTTTTTCCCCTTCTTTTCTTTTTGTGTGTGTATGTGTATGCTTCTGTGGGTGATTTTGTCTGTATAGCTTTGCTTTCACCATTTGTCCTAGGGTTCTGTCCGTCTGTTTTTTGTTTTTATTTTTTACTTTTTAAAATTTATTTTCTTAACAATTATTTATTTTTATTTTAATAACTTTATTTTATTTTACTTTACTTTATTTTATTTTATCCTCTTTCTTTCTTTATTGCTTTCTATTTTTTCTCCCTTTTATTCTGAGCTGTGTGGATGAAAGGCTCTTGGTGCTCCAGCCAGGAGTCAGTGCTGTGCCTCTGAGGTGGGAGAGCCAACTTCAGGACACTAGTCCACAGAGACCTCCCAGCTCCACGTAATATCAAACAGCGAAAGTCTCCCAGAGATCTCCATCTCAACATCAAGACCCAGCTTCACTCAATGACCAGCAAGCTACAGTGCTATGCCAAACAACTAGCAAGACAGGAACACAGCCCCATCCATTAGCAGAAAGGCTGCCTAAAATCATAATAAGGCCACAGACACCCCAAAACACACCACCAGACGTGGACGTGCCCACCAGAAAGACAAGATCCAGCCTCATCCACCAGAACACAGGCACGAGTCCCCTCCACCAGGAAGCCTACACAACCCACTGAACCAACCTTAGCCACTGGGGACAGACACCAAAAACAACGGGAACTATGAACCTGCAGCCTGCGAAAAGGAGACCCCAAACACAGTAAGTTAAGCAAAATGAGAAGACAGAAAAACACACAGCAGATGAAGGAGCAAGGTAAAAACTCACCAGACCTAATAGATGAAGAGGAAATAGGCAGTTTACCTGAAAAAGAACTCAGAATAATAAGAGTAAAGATGATCCAAAATCTTGGAAACAGAATGGAGAAAATGCAAGAAATGTTTAACAAGGACCTAGAAGAACTAAAGAGTAAACAAACAATGATGAACAACACAATAAATGAAATTAAAAATTCTCTAGAAGGGATCAATAGCAGAATAACTGAGGCAGAAGAACGGATAAGTGACCTGGAAGATAAAATAGTGGAAATAACTACTGCAGAGCAGAATAAAGAAAAAAGAATGAAAAGAACTGAGGACAGTCTCAGAGACCTCTGGGACAACATTAAACGCACCAACATTCGAATTATAGGGGTCCCAGAAGAAGAAGAGAAAAAGAAACGGACTGAGAAAATATGTGAAGAGATTATAGTTGAAAACTTTCCTAATATGGGAAAGGAAATAATTAACCAAGTTCAGGAAGCACAGAGCGTCCCATACAGGATAAGCCCAAGGAGAAACACACAAAGATACATATTAATCAAACTATCAAAAATTAAATACAAAGAAAACATACTAAAAGCAGCAAGGGAAAAACAACAAATAACACACAAGGGAATCCCCATAAGGTTAACAGCTGATCTTTCAGCAGAAACTCTACAAGCCAGAAGGGAGTGGCAGGACATACTCAAAATGATGAGGAAGAAAAACCTACAACCAAGATTACTCTACCCAGCAAGGATCTCATTCAGATTTGATGGAGAAATTAAAACCTTTACAGATAAGCAAAAACTGAGAGAGTTCAGCACCAACAAACCAGCTTTACAACAAATGCTAAAGGAACTTATCTAGGCAGGAAACACAAGAGAAGGAAAAGACCTAAAATAACAAACCCAAAACATTTAAGAAAATGGGAATAGGAACATACATGTCGATAATTACCTTAAATGTAAATGGATTAAATGCTCCCACCAAAAGACACAGACTAGCTGAATGGATACAAAAACAAGACCCGTATATATGCTGTCTACAAGAGACCCACTTCAGACTTAGGGACACATACAGACTGAAAGTGAGAGGATGGAAAAAGATATTCCATGCAAATGGAAATCAAAAGAAAGCTGGAGTAGCAATTCTCATATCAGACAAAACAGACTTTAAAATAAAGACTATTACAAGAGACAAAGAAGGACACTACATAATGATCAAGGGATCCATCGAAGAAGAAGATCTAACAATTGTAAATATTTATGCACCCAACATAGGAGCACCTCAATACATAAGGCAAATACTAACAGCCATATAAGAGGAAATCTACAGTAACACAATCATAGTAGGGGACTTAAACACCACACTTTCACCAATGGACAGATCATCCAAAATGAAAATAAATAAGGAAACACAAGCTTTAAATGATACATTAAACAAGATGGACTTAATTGATATTTATAGGACATTCCATCCAAAAACAACAGAATACACATTCTTCTCAAGTGCTCATGGAACATTCTTCAGGATAGATCATATCTTGGGTCACAAATCAAGCCTTGGTAAATTTAAGAAAATTGAAATCGTATCAAGTATCTTTTCCGACCACACCGTTATGAGACTAGATATCAATTACAGGAAAAGGTCTGTAAAAAATACAAACACATGGAGACTAAACAATACACTACTTAATAACCAAGTGATTACGGAAGAAATCAAAGAGGAAATTAAAAAATACCTAGAAACAAATGACAATGAAAACACAACGACCCAAAACCTATGGGATGCAGCAAAAGCAGTTCTAAGAGGGAAGTTTATAGCAATACAATCCTACCTTAAGAAACAGGAAACAACTCAAATAACCAACCTAACCTTGCACCTGGAGCAATTAGAGAAAGAAGAACAAAATAACCCCAAAGTTAGCAGAAGGAAAGAAATCATAAAGATCAGATCAGAAATAAATGAAAAAGAAATGAAGGAAACAATAGCAAAGATCAATAAAGCTAAAAGCTGGTTCTTTGAGAAGATCAACAAAATTGATAAACCATTAGCCAGACTCAACAAGAAAAAAAGGGAGAAGACTCAAATCAATAGAATTAGAAATGAAAAAGGAGAAGTAGCAACTGACACTGCAGAAATATAAAGGATCATGAGAGATTACTACAGGCAACTCTATGCCAATAAAATGGACAACCTGGAAGAAATGGACAAATTCTTAGAAATGCACAACTTGCCGAGACTGAACCAGGAAGAAATAGAAAATATGAACAGACCAATCACAAGCACTGAAATTGAAATTGAGATTAAAAATCTTCCAACAAACAAAAGCCCAGGACCAGATGGCTTCACAGGCGAATTCTATCAAACATTTAGAGAAGAGCTAACACCTATCCTTCTCAAACTCTTCCAAAATATTGCAGAGGGAGGAACACTCCCCAACTCATTCTACGAGGCCACCATCACCCTGATACCAAAACCAGACAAAGATGTCACAAAGAAAGAAAACTACAGGCCAATATCACTGATGAACATAGATGCAAAAATCCTCAACAAAATACTAGCAGACAGAATCCAACAGCACATTAAAAGGATCATACACCATGATCAAGTGGGGTTTATTCCAGGAATGCAAGGATTCTTCAATATATGCAAATCAAACAATGTGGATACACCATATTAACAAATTGAAGGAGAAAAACCATATGATCATTTCAATCGATGCAGAGAAAGCTTTCGACAAAATTCGACACCCATTTATGATAAAAACCCTGCAGAAAGTAGGCATAGAGGGAACTTTCCTCAACATAATAAAGGCCATATATAACAAATCCACAGCCAACATCATTCTTAATGGTGAAAAACTGAAACTATTTCCTCTAAGATCAGGAACAAGACAAGGTTGCCCACTCTCACCACTATTATTCAACATAGTTTTGGAAGTGTTAGCCACAGCAATCAGAGAAGAAAAAGAAATAAAAGGAATCCAAATGGGAAAAGAAGAAGTAAAGCTCTCACTGTTTGCAGATGACATGATACTATACATAGAGAATCCTAAAGATGCTACCAGAAAACTACTAGAGCTAATCAATGAATTTGGTAAAGTAGCAGGATACAAAATTAATACACAGAAATCTCTTGCATTCCTATACACTAATGATGAAAAATCTGAAAGTGAAATTAAGAAAACACTCCCATTTCCCATTGCAACAAAAAGAATAAAATATCTAGGAATACACCTACCTAAGGAGACAAAAGACCTGTATGCAGAAAATTATAAGACACTGATGAAAGAAATTAAAGATGATACAAATAGATGGAGAGATATATCATGTTCTTGGATTGGAAGAATCAACATTGTGAAAATGACTATACTACCTAAAGCAATCTACAGATTTAATGCAATCCGTATCAAACTACCACTGGCATTTTTCACAGAACTAGAACAAAAAATTTCACAATTTGTATGGAAACACAAAAGACCCCGAATAGCCAAAGCAATCTTGAGAACGAAAAATGGAGCTGGAGGAATCAGGCTCCCTGACTTCAGACTATACTACAAAGCTATAGTAATCAAGACAACATGGTACTGGCACAAAAACAGAAATATAGATCAATGGAACAGGATAGAAAGCCCAGAGATAAACCCACGCACATATGGTCACCTTATCTTTGATAAAGGAGGCAAGAATATACAGTGGAGAAAAGACAGTCTCTTCAATAAGTGGTGCTGGGAAAACTGGACAGGTATATGTAAAAGTATGAAATTAGAACACTCCCTAACACCATACACAAAAATAAACTGAAAATGGATTAAAGACCTAAATGTAAGGCCAGACGCTGTCAAACTCTTAGAGGAAAACATAGGCAGAACACTCTATGACATAAATCATAGCAAGAGCGTTTTTGACCCACCTCCTGGAGAAATGGAAATAAAAACAAAAATAAACAAATGGGACCTAATGAAACTTCAAAGCTGTTGCACAGCAAAGGAAACCATAAACAAGACGAAAAGGCAACCCTGAGAATGGGAGAAAATATTTGGAAATGAAGCAACTGACAAAGGATTAATCTCCAAAATTTACAAGCAGCTCATGCAGCTCAATAACAAAAAAGCAAACAACCCAATCCAAAAATGGGCAGAAGACCTAAATAGACATTTCTCCAAAGAAGATATACAGATTGCCAACAAACACATGAAAGAATGCTCAACATCATTAATCATTAGAGAAATGCAAATCAAAAGTACAATGACATATCATCTCACACCGGTCAGAATGGCCAGCATCAAAAAATCTACAAACAATAAATGCTGGAGAGGGTGTGGAGCAAAGGGAACACTCTTACACTGTTGGTGGGAATGTAAATTGACACAGCCACTATGGAGAACAGTATGGAGGTTCCTTCAAAAACTAAAAATAGAACTACCATACGACCCAGCAATCCCACTACTGGGCATATACCCTGAGAAAACCATAATTCAAAAAGAGTCATGTACCAAAATGTTCATTGCAGCTCTGTTTACAATAGCCAGGACATGGAAGCAACCTAAGTGTCCATCAACAGCTGAATGGATAAAGAAGATGTGGCACATATATACAATGGAGTATTACTCAGCCATAAAAAGAAACGAAACTGAGTTATTTGTAGTGAGGTGGATGGACCTAGAGTCTGTCATATAGAGTGAAGTAAGTCAGAAAGAGAAAAACAAATACCGTATGCTAACACATATATATGGAATCTAAGGAAAAAAAAAAAAAAAAAAAGGTCGTGAAGAACCTAGGGACAAGATGGGAATAAAGACACAGACCTACTAGAGAATGGACTGGAGGATGTGGGGAGGGGGAAGGGTAAGCTGGGACAAAGTGAGAGAGTGGCATGGACATATATACACTACCAAACATGAAATAGGTAGTGGGAAGCAGCCGCATAGCACAGGGAGATCAGCTCGGTGCTTTGTGACCACCTAGAGGGGTGGGAAAGGGAGGGTGGGACGGAGGGAGACGCAAGAGGGTAGAGATATGGGAACATATGTATATGTATAACTGATTCACTTTGTTATAAAGCAGAAACTAACACACCATTATAAAGCAATTATCCTCCAATAAAGATGTTAAAAAAAAAAAAAGTGTTGATTTATGAGGAAACTTAAAATTCAGATATTTTTCAGTAGGCAGTGTTTTTGTTAAATAGAAATAAAGTAGAGCCTCTAAATGAAAAAAAAAAATGTATATATATAGTGGCTCTGTTCATTTTGAAAGGTCGTCAATTTTTCTTAACTTTATTTAAAGCGAATTTCTTACTCATGGAAATAAAAAGTAACCTTGGTTTGAATCAAGTAAAGGAAAGGAAAACCTGACTCAGTTCATTTACAAAGTACAACTGTCAGTACAATTATAAATGCAAATGCTATACCATCTTTACAGTCTTTAGGGTGTTTCATTTGTTGATATGTGTAATATGGACTCAAGCCTTTGATAATAAAACAATAACGCTATTATTTGAACTTTGATCTCAAGTAAACAAATAAAATGATAGCTATTGTTATATAATTTTAAGAAATAGAGCTATAGAGGAGATGGGAAAAAGTATCAAGAAACAATGTTGAAGAAAAGATACCGCCAAATCATCATAAGCAAAATGTGTCTTTTCACAAGTGTAAAAACTTCTTTCTTAGGAGAAAAAACTCTTTGTTTTTAAAATCAATTTTTCTTCCCTAACTTTATTTTCAGTTAAAAAAAAAAAAAAAAAAAAAAGATATATATATAAAAGACAGTGTTGTAAAAAAAAAAAAAAAAAAAAAAAAAAAAAGACAGTGTTGTTGTTGAATTGCGTTCCCCCAAAATACATTGTTCAAACCTTAGCCCTCAACACCTATGACTATGGCCTTATTTGGAAACAGGATCTTAGCAGTTGTAATCAAGTTAAGATGAAGTCATGCTGAATCCAACACGACTGTGTCCTTATGATAAGAGGAGAAGAGACACAGACACACAGGGAGAAAACCATGTGATGAGGGAGGCAGAGATTGGAGTGATGAGTCTATAAACCAAAACGCGCCAAGGAACGTCGCCAATACGTTAAGAAGAAGGCATGGAGCAGATTCTCCCCGATGCCTTCAAAATAACATGGCCCTATGGACAATTTGATTTCAGAATTCTAGTCTCAAGAACTGTGAGAGAATGAATGTTTGTTAATTTAAACCATCCAGTTTGTGGTAATGCTACAGAAACCTAGGAAACTTTAACAGAGAACCAAACTGCCGGTTTACTTATAGTTTTCCAGTGAAATGTCAAATCAGTTTCTCACACTAAATAAATACCTGATCAATGTGTACATAAAAGATATTTAATGCAAATAAGAAAATTCTTCAAATCATTCTGCCTTGCACATGGACTATTTCTCCAAATAACAGTGGTGGATATGAAGTTAAATTTTATACCAGGCAGTGAGTCCATGAACACCCAAGTACAATTTCTTTCAAAATCTGGAATGTACGTAGTTTTCATGAGACTAAAAGGTTCACAACCATTTTTTAAGAATTATATTTTTTTAATGGTTATTTCTGAATAAACTATTTTTACATGTTTAAAAAATCAACTGTAAACTGCTGATTGGGAAACTTCAATGTGCATAAGATTTACTAGCAGTACAACAAACATGATAAAAGAAATTGGGCATGAGTATAATGGACAAATTCATCATTGCTTTTGCAAGAGTTCAGCTTGCTACTATGAGGAAACTTGTTTTTATTCATTTTGCAAAAAGTAGAATAATTGCATCACCTATTTATTGAATTATGTACTACACAAGTGCTAGGTAGCTAAGCTTTTTACTTATATTATCCATCCCATTTAATCCTTACAATTATATTATTATTATCAAATTTAAAGATGTACAAACTGGGGGTCAGAGAGAATCAATAATTTGTCCAAGGTCACACAGCTGGTGGGTGTGGCACAGTTGTGGTTAATCAGTCAGTCTTAATCTGTTCTATGAATTTGTGCTCTTGAATAGCAAGCTTGTAAGTCATACCCGCTATGTCCTAATTGCCTTTCTAACTACTGAAATTTTTTTAAATCATAATTTGCAAATAAATGTTAAAATATGGGAAATAAATGAAATAGCGCTTTTGATTAGAATTATAAATATCTGTGGCTTATTAATGACATGGTCATAAAAAGAATGCAATTCAAAGAGAACAAAGGGCTGGTTCTTAATATACTGTGGAAGAAATATAAATTACAGCTATCTGACACAAGATACGTTGCTGTGGTTAAAGAATAACTGAAGATCAAAATAAGATATGACATGTGGATGAGTTAAAAAAGGAAATATTAGAGAAAGAAGAAATTCGACTACAGGTTGCTTACAGAGAAGCATTGTTTATAGGAACTAGTTCCATTAATTTAGCAGTGGTCAATTTTAACTATTTTCTTAAATAGGTGAATTATGGATATCAAACTAAGAGAAGATTTAAATCATGATTAAAGTGTAATTCTGAGAAAAGAAGTTTTAGAAACAGTCACAATAAAAGGGTTAAGAAAGATCTCCCTACTCCTGAGAGCTGTTATACTAGATTGGTTTACTGAAGGAAGCAATGAAATCTATTTTTCTGAAGATCCTTAAAAAGAGAAGGCACACATTATCAGCAGTTCAGAAAGGTTTAGGTGTCTCTCTGCCAGAAAGCCGCCAGTGGATAATCACTTATGGTTCTATAAAGCCTAGTGACTGCATAATAATGCTATTCTTATAACTACGAGGAAAGGGCAACACAGCTGCTTTTTCTTTTCTTTTGTGATCAGGATTTGCTGTCCAAAAAGTTGCAGAATAATTTGAATGTAATTAGATGAAATTTTCCCCAACAGAAAAGCAAGAACTAATTTTGACTCTAGTTACTGAAAGAAAACTCAGAAGCTCTACACTGGGTTTTTTAAACATTTATGGTCTCCTTTACCTAGAAAGCATCCCTTTATGTACAGCTTAAAAAGCAGACTCATTTGCTGGATGACCTTAGGCCTATGAGTTGAATTAACACTAAATTAAAAATTCTGAACGTATCTACAGTTTCTTTGTTTGTATAAAATGCTTGGAGAAATTCAACTTTAGTGCATTCTACTCAAATTTTTATGAGTTTACTTTTATTTCATTTTATATTCATCTACTTAAGTCTTTATTTTTCATGAAAGTACAGAGCAGATTCCTTACATTTATTATTGTTTTCTTTATAATCCAGTCAATTTCTTCCCAAGCAAACCCCCTTTAAAGGGTAATGTAATTAATTTCTATTTTGAAGATGGCACTGTGGTCCATAATCCTTGGCCAGCTATTTTTCCAGGAGCAATAAGAGCTGCTGTGAAAGTAACGAAATGCTCAATGGGATCTTGTGGTGTACGATTCTCATAAAATATGAAGCTATTAGGGATGTAAAGGGATGACATCCCAAGATTTTGGAGCACTTCAGAATAGTTGTTTAAAATAAGTGAGGGAAAAAAATGTAGAAATTAAACAAAAAAATTCATACATGGCATGGATAATTTTAAAATAAGTAGAAAATAATTCTAACTTCCCAAACTATTTAGTATTTGTAGTTATATGATACGTGTGTCCAAGATAGATGCAAAGAGCCCTATTTTCAAACATGGGTACGTAATTTTTATTATTTAAATTTTTTGTATTTAGGGATATAATGTAGTCCTATACTATATAGTACTCCAGGTAAGGGCAAAAGCAGCTTACTATAATTTTTGACATGCAACAGTGCTCAGGAAAAAGAAAAAAAGAAAAAGAGAAATAGCTATGCTTATATAAATTGCTATATAAAGACTACCTTTTATTTTTTCATTAAAACATAAGATAATTCTACTTGTTTCTACATACTTAATATAATAGAAAACTCATAGCACAAATATTTCATTGCTTGCCTCCAAAAAATTGTCGACATCCTCTGTGGCCATCTGCCAAGGTGATCATTCCTTTGTGTTTGATGGAATTAGAGGAGTATCACAGTTCTACAGATTGATGAAGAAAAATATTCTGTGCTCTTGGCTTCTGGTATATATTTCCTTGGTCCTGTTAAAAAGGAAATAAGGGTGAATTCTGAACAGACAGACAGTTATTCTATATTTCTTCAGATTCATATTTAAGGACACTTTGAGATTCTTAATGAGGTCTCGTTAAGAATCATAGAATTTTAGTCTTACACACAGGACTTGCTAAATTTATGACTTCAGGTAAGAAAGAGCTATATAAATCAGATGATTCAATCCGCGTATCTTACAGGATAGGAAACAAATCCAGACAGGTTAAACAACTCAACCATTGTTACAGTCAACTGGTAGCAGAGCCAGCATGAGAAACCAGTTCTTATCATTCCAAATCCAGGGCTCTTTCCTCTAGTTATCTCCCAGCAGGTAGAAGAGAAGACTCTGGAAGAGGGAGGGAGACTGGGAATAGCATTATCATGACCAAGCTAGTTTCTCAGCCCTAATGCTTAGAGAAAAATCTAGAAAGAAAGAACAAACATGATAGTTAAGTAATATTTAGATTATTAATTCAAAGCACAGCACTTGCTCAATGAACACCTAAGATACTATTTTATTAAAGTATGATTAAGAGTATTTTATTAAAAATGACCAATCACTGTTAAATTTCTGAATTTCAACCAGTTATGATCATTTATTTTTTCTAATCTTTGGTACTGCAACAATCTATTATCCATATAGCAAAAAAGGGATATTTTTATTATCCACAGAGCAATATTTTTAAAAAGAAAATTGGATTTTAGACACTCTTGATCAAAACACTTTGAAGACATCCCAGAACATCTATGATAAAATCCAAAGGCTTTATCTTGCCTTAGATGATTGGGCCCTGGCTAACTCTGAGAGCCTATCCTATCATTTTTCCCCTTGCTGTGTAATCTACAGCCTAGTGGTCTTCTTGTTCTTCCTTAAATATACTAAGCACACTTTTGGGTAAGGTCTTTGACCTTGGTTCCTCCTCAGACTGGAACATTTCTCCATCTAGGCGCATGTCTGTTCCCAATGACTGAAACATTCTTTTCCCTGAGAGCTCCACTGCATGTTTCAAGAATCTGCTCAAATGTCACCTCCCAGAGAGGTTTTCTCTTACTACTAGCTAAACAACTTTCCCACCCTCCAGCATTCATCCTTCTCCCTACTGACCCTCATTTTCTATACCCATACATACTTCATTTCCAGTCACAGTATTTATAATTTCTAGATATTAACCAACCCAATATAATCCCTAGGGGGCCAGATGTGTTTTGGGATTAAGTATTATTTGAGTTTTTAAAGGTAATATGGTAAATGGACTATAATTATGCAGCCTCTCCCCCTAGTCTGAGAGGTCTGGGACAGCACTCTGAAATAAAATATGTTAATATCTCTACAGCAAAACATGTATCCATTCTCAGTGGTATTTGTAAAAAGACAATAAATAGCTCATATCAGTTTTACTACTAAACAAGTTAAGATTAGGTCAGGTTTTACCATTATATGAATTGCAAAAACTTTCAGTTTTAGAGCTTTTGGATTTTGGAATTGCAGATAAAGGATTGTGGAATATACTATGTATTAGTTTGTTTATTGCCTGTCTCCTCTATGTAATGTATGCTCACAAGACCAGCTTTTTTTTTCTTTTTCTGCTGTATGCCCAAGTGCCTAACAGATAAGTACTCAATAAATATTAGTTAAGTAGGTAAGTGAAGGTTTCTGTAAGGATTAGTTTTTTTTTTTTTTTTTTAACATTATAAGTAAACCCTATCCTATAATATTATTCTTCTCAATTGAAGGAACAGTTGAAAAAAATATTTTAAAAGCTTCTTAAAATTATTTCTTCTTATATGGTTTGCTGAAAGAAAAAAATATGATAAACAGCACTTAGAAAATATTACTCAGCCATAAAAAGGAACGAAATTGGGTCATTTGTAGAGACGTGGATGGACCTAGAGATTGTCATACAGAGTGAAGTAAGACAGAAAGAGAAAAACAAGTATCGTATATTAATGCATATATGTGGAACCTAGAAAAACGGTACAGACGAACCGGTTTGCAGGGCAGAAATAGAAACACAGATGTAGAGAACAAACGTATGGACACCAAGGGGGGAAAGTGGCGGGGGGTGGCGGTGGGATGAATTGGGCAATTGGGATTGACATGTATACACTAATATGTATAAAATAGATAACTAATAAGAACCTGCTGTATAAAAAAATAAAATTCAAAAATTCAAAACAAAACAAAAACAAAACTACAGGAAACAACACCTGGGCTGTGTAATATAGTGGGAAAAGTTTTCAACTGGAATTCTAGAGATCTAGGTGCTTCCTTGCATTCCCATTTTCTGTTTAATTACTTACCTATTTATCATTTATCTATCCATCTATCTCTTTATCTTTGACTTAGATACCTCACCATTCTTGGCCCAACACATTATCTCTAAAATGAGAGGGCAGAACTCAATCTTTAGTAGTTCTATGACTTTACTGAGTTAAGTAATTGAGGCAGTAACCACTCTGACTATCCCAGAAGCTGGCTGGCCAGTCTGAAAGACATATAATCTTGTTCATCTAATCTACAATTTAAAAATTAGAGATAAGTTTTTAATTAAATTTAAGCTTGCATGTTTTGAAGTGACACATTTGTAAAATATCTACTTTATATCACAGGTAAACAATACTGAACTTCTGTGTGAGTTTCTGCATAAGAGTATGCCTAATAATAACAAATATTTATTGGGCATTTACTATGTGCCAAGTGCTATTCTAAGCTCTGTACGTATAGTATTAAACTTACAACAACTCTATTAGCTAGATACTAATATTAAATCTCTATGGTATATTGGATTATTCCTCCCTCTCCCCACTACACATTCATGGGAGGTGCATGTGTACCTCTCTGCTCTTTGAGTTTGGGCTTGGCCACGTGACTTGCTTTGACCAAATAGGATAACAGCAGGCAACACACAAGCAGAGCCTTGAAATATGTAGCTTTAGTAAGTGGGCTTCTTCCTTGCACTCTTGCTTTTTACTCTGAGAAAAAAATGTTTCAGGTAGCTATAGGTCCAAGGAAGATGCGACACGTGGCACAGACTTAGGCCCATCCTCCACTTGGAACCATGTCCAGTTGAGCTCAACCTGGATCAGACCTCCTCCTGCTTACCCCCAGACTTCTGAGCAAGAACTAAATGCATTTATTGTGACATGCCAGTGAGATTTTTGTGGTGGTTTGTACTGCAGCAAAAGCTCACTGATAAACTTCCTTTTTATAGACAGCAAAAATGAGGGTCAGAGATTGAGTAATCTGTCCAAACTTTCACAACTAATAAAGCGGTAGAGCTGGATATGAAGCCATGCAAGTCTAGCTCAAGGGCCTACACTCTAAGCCCCTAAGCTATATTGCCACTACATTATACTGGCATACTGTATTATAAGATATTAAGCCATTTATTAATACGGCAGTGGGTGATCTGGCACATACTGAAATTCGTAATTGTAAATGTAGTCTAATTGTCAGTGGACAAAGATGTCTTGTAGCTTTGAGTGTAATGTTTCATCTTGAGACATTAATATAAAATAAATGTACTATTTTCTGGAGTCAAACTAATAAGACTACACATCTCTTGAAGTAACTTCCCAGCTCACCCTGACACCGAACAGTGGCCCTCAGTGCTCATAGCTCTACCGCATAATTCTACCCTCTGACTTCGGCTGACCAATTCAGGAATGCATCTGTGATCCAAGCTGAATCATCCAGGTTTCTCTTTTAGTAGCTTGAAATTTGGACATGTGAATGGGAGTCCCCATTAATGGCTCTACTCTAGAGAAAGGTGAAATCCCCAGAGCTATCCTTGTTCCTTTTCTTCCCACTTGTGAATTTCAGGATACTCTAGTATCTTCCCAGGCAAATGCCCTTTTAAAATAAGCTTGCCAAACTCTGTTTTTCTTATTGCAACCAAAAGAAACTTAAGCAAAATCGGCTTTAAAAACTTCATTGTTCTTTTTGTTATAATTTAAAAGTGCAGAGGAAGGATTTCTTAAAAAGACCAAATGAAGTTTGCATTTGCTTTTTGATCCTGTCAAAGTAAGCAGTTTAGAGTTATGGATTGTGTGTCCCCTGATACTAGTTAAAAATTCTTCCATATTTTAAAAACCAGGGTTCATGGACCCTAAAGGATCTGTGGATAGAACTACATTTTAGTGAAGTTGCAAAAAGTAGATTTCCTTTGTAATCCTATGTATTTTATGTATTTAAATACATTTTGTTTGTAAGGAGCTTTCTATATTCCTTTTGATAATGAAAGGCAAGTAAACATATGGGATTATTTTTGTCATTGATTCACTCAGAAACTATTTATGAGACTCAAATATATTCCAGACATTGCTTTAGGTACTGAAGATACAAGTGGGATGAGACAAAGTCTCTACCCTCATAAAGGAATAAGAAAGACTATGAGGAATATAATTTAAAAATTTCATAGTACTGTTAGTAATGAACTTGGTACATCTATACAGTAAGGAGATGAGGATAGCTTGAAAGTGTGAGAGTATGTGGAGGTAAAATGCCTGTGGAAAGTTTATGAGCAATCCTTAATCTATACCTAATCTTCAAGAGGAATGAATATATCAGCATATATAGGGAAACCTGCAAGAAATCTTATGTAAGAGTAAATAATAAAGCATTCAATACTACCACCACCACAATGGCAATGTTTTTATGCTTTTTACTTTACCAGTGATTTCATATCTACTACTACAATATAGCCTCAATACTTCTTCCAGATGAACAGGAGAGAAAATGAAGCCTCAGAAGTTTGAGAAACTTGACCACTTTGAGTAGTGGTAAAACCAACTACACCCTGGTTTCTAAGTTTCCCAGTTTTTCTTTCCATTATGCCACACTACATCATCTTAACAAAAGATGATTAGTTTCACAGCAGGCAGTGTTGAAATTTCCTCTTATTTACTTCTGTGAGCTACTTGTGAAGTGGGAGAAAGAAGCAACATTATTGGGGTCACACAGAAGCTGCTGGTAACAAATTGAACATCTTTTGTCTTCAGGCATAAGCTCAAATCACTTTGGGATGGCATGATAGAATTGGTAGTGGAGGAGTTTAAGAATGTACTACTACAGCAGACTTTTCCCAACCAGAAGATTTAACCATCTAGAGTAGGGGTTGGCCAACTTCAGCCAGAGAACAAATCCAGTTTGCCACCTGTTTTTTGTATGCCCCCTGTGCCCCCCCAAGCCAAGAATGGTATTTACATTTTAAGTGGTTCAGAAAGCACCACAAGAAAAAAAAAAATCATGACACCTGAAAATTATATGAAATTCAAATTTAAGTGTCCATAAATAAAGCTGAAACCCAGCCATGCTCATTCGTTCATGTATCACCTGTGACTTCTTTCATGCCTCAACAGTAGTTGAGGACCTGCTGGTTAGTCAAGCCTAAAATATTTACTATCTATCTGGCCTTTAACAGAAAAAGTTAGCTGATCCCTGATCTAGAAGGTCACAGAGTTTTCCAAGGAGTTCATGTTAAAGGTGGTGAAAACATCTGTTTAAATTTTTAATTTAAGAAATTAATAACTGCATAGTTATTTAATGGAATGATTTGAGAGCACCCAAGGCATATGAGTCAACGACTATCCTAGGGGCCTGAGAAGCATGCTTGCATCTCAGCCACTCAGGCAGCTGATCACTCGGATGACCTCCTTGACACCATGGTGTTTGTGATTATTACAGAGGTTTAAATTGGTTAACTACCAGTCCTACATTTTCAAATTTACTGTCACACAGATTGCTGGTTAAAGGCAGCAAACACAAAGAAACTTCTGGTGACATATAATTAATGAGGAGAATAAACATTCTATGAAGCCTGTAAATCTGCCTTAAGATGACTGTCATCAAATCTGTAAGTTGCATTTATCTAATCAAAAGGAACCCCTAAAAGACTCAAATATTCTAAAAGTCAGTATTAAAAAGAATATGGTGATGATCATTTTCAAAATTTTCTTGAGTACAATTTTCTCTTATTTAGAAATTAAAATCAGCTGATTTTACAAGCAGATTTACAGGCTTCATAGGAGTTTTATGCAATAAACAGTTTTCTAATATTTATGTTTTTACAACTTGTCATATTTAGAAATGTTACTTCTCTGAATGTTCACTATAGAGGTCCATTTCCCCTTGATTTGTAATCTTCCTTCATAAAGCTTTGGGTTGTGATCCAATTTTTAACAATATAGGTTCCCAACATTTTTGTAACTGAAAAACAATGACATTCTTCTTGAAAGTTTTAACACTTACCTATTATAAAAATGTTGAGAAACACTGTACCAAAGAATAGGAAAAATAAGTGATAATATTTATTCACTCTACATATTCATTCATTATTCCTCCAGCAAACAGATGAGTAGAAACTCTTTGCCAGCCTTGTGGAAAAAAGCCAAGAGATAAATGACAGTTTTTGTTTTCAAGAAGCTTACAGGCTGGTAGCTAGAAAAGTGACAAGTATACTGATTGTTAAAATTCACTTTGTTAACTTCTTTAATAGATGTAAAGTAAGGTGCTCACAGATGTAAAGAAGCTGCTACTTTATAATCTAGAACAAAAATGAACTCAGTTCCTGGTGGTGAAAACAGAAGAGAGACTCTCTTTTCAAAAAGGATGCACTTTAGTTACAAATATAAGGAAGGCACGGTCTAGTGAATGTTCACCTAGAAAAAAGGATAAATTAAATATTCTCAACAGATGACCAAATCCTCCTTTTCTCTTAATTTCCAGAGAGGTTACACAATACCTTCATTCAAAACTTTTGGGAGTCAGATGTGTTTTGTAATTAATAACTTTTTAGTTTTGAAAGGTAAGTTTAAATCCATTACAACTGTAAAAAAACATACCAAAATTAAAAAAAAAAACAAAAAACCACAAGTTTTTAATGCCTAAAACATACGTCAAAGACTGCTCTGTACCAAAAGATAATTTTAGGCTTCTTGTCACTGATAATAACTGATTCAAAAAGAATAAACTATCATGAATTGATGAACAGATACATAAAATGTAGTACCATCCATACAATGGAATATTATTTGGCCATAAAAAGGAATGAAATTCTGACACATGCTACAACATGGATGAAACTTGAAAACATTATGCTAAGTGAAAGGAGCAAGACACAAAAAGCAGAATAATGTATGATTCTATGTATATAAAATGTCCAGAATAGGCAAATACATAGAGACAAAAAGAAGATTAATGATTGCCAGGGGCTTGCAGTAGAGGGGAATGAAGAGTGACTGCTAAGGGGTACAGGGTTTCTTTTTGGGGTGATGAAAAAGTTCTGGAATAAGTGGTAATTGATGTACAACATTCTGAATACACCAAAAAGCACTGAATTGTACAATTTAAAATTGTGAAATTTATAACAAATTATATTTTAATAAAGCTATCATCAAAATTTTTTTCTATGAAGAATGAACTCATTTTATCAGAGAATTTTCAATCTCTAAAGTAGTAAAAATAAACTGCTAAGATGAACTATCCTAGGGAACTATTTCTGTTTGTGACTGTGAATAACCACATTGATCTTGTAAGATATAGCTAAAAGAAAGTAGTAATGAAGTTCTTCAGACACTTCACGTTTAAAAATCTAAGCATATATACAAAAATCTAAAACATGGAACACATATAATTAGTATGGATAAGTAAAGAAACATATGAAAAGAATCAAATGACAGACTAAACCTGGTTTAGACTATAGTTTGTCCTTACTTCAAACACATAACAAAAATTAAAAATTCCAATCAGATGCTGAAAATAGTCCTAAAGAGTTAATCTGGTATTTTTTTCCCCTCTAAATTCAAAGTCCAAATTCTTTTTTTTTTTTTTTTTTTTAAGTTCAGAGACCATAAGTATAACACCCAAAGATTTTTTTTTTAATTATTAGCACCTTTAATTATTTATTTATTTATTTATTTATTTATTGGGCTATGTTGGGTCTTCGTTTCTGTGCGAGGGCTTCCTCTAGTTGTGGCAAGTGGGGGCCACTCTTCATCGCGGTGCACGGGCCTCTCACTATCGCGGCCTCTCTTGCTGTGGAGCACAGGCTCCAGACGCGCAGGCTCAGTAATTGTGGCACACGGGCTTAGTTGCTCCATGGCATGTGGGATCTTCCCAGACCAGGGCTCGAACCCGTGTCCCCCGCATTAGCAGGCAGACTCAACCACTGGGCCACCAGGAAAGCCCCCAAATTCTTTTTATTCCAAATTAAGTTAGGAAATATTTATAAACCAATCTACAACCACTACAATAGGATCACAGTGAACAATGGTATTTGGGAACTAGAATAAATTTAAAATTGAAGATTCAATCAGAAGAATGAAAGAATGAAGAAATTAGAATCTGTCTGAATTTGAACCTGAAGTTTTAACATGGAAAAGGTGAATTATAGAGCAAAAAACATACAAGAAAAGAGACAGCAAAGTCCACCAAAATCTATGTTCATTTACTTGGGTACCATACTGATGTTCCAGTTAGGCTTGAGCTGAAGATATTACTATCTAGAATACTTAAATTGGCTTGATGATTCAGGTGTTAAGATCAACTGAATGACTGCTACCATTGGTAGATCACAACTAGTCAGCAATGGGTAAAGAGAGAAATTTACTCCAGTGGTTTGGGAAAGTCTACAGTGAAATTACAGCTGCATAATCTTCATATATATATATGAAAATTTATACATATACTGAAAATTTATGAGTCAAAAAGCTTTATATATGTAGCAAGAAACTCTTTAATATTCATAGAAAATAAATTGTAACAAGATAAAATTCTTACCAAATTACCAATATTTATTTAGTTACATATTTTTTATACTTTGTGTCTTATTCCTATTGGACAACGTAAGTAAAATAAGTAAATTTCAATTTATAAATATAACATAACAATATGATTACTAGATTCTAGGAAATGACCATGAGATAAATTCAAGCAGCTCCCAATATTTACTTTAATATGTGGTAAATCACAACAACACTATTAAAAATTCTTTTATTTGTTTTGGTTTTTTAAGATCATAATATAAGTTTATTACTAGAAAGCTTAATAATATAAAGTATAAAATATAATTGGATCTAGGTAATTTAGCAAAATGTGAGCTTCCCAATCATTTTATAGAACCTGCTATCTCTTGAATAGTTTGTATAAAATAATGTGGTATGTTTTAAGTATTAGAAAAAAAAGAATTCAGAATTCTTTCATAAGTAGTACATTCAACATTGGAGATAGAAAGGGATGATGGGTAGGTACATATATGTGACAATAACATAGCAATAGCAACTGATTTGTATGAAAATCAGTCTATAGGTCCTGTTTAGGATGAAGAAATTGGCTAATGCTTGCAGCTGGAAGTAAGTAGTTTTACAGCTTTACTTTTGTTTTTGGAATGAAAATGATATTAAAATAACATGTAAAGAGGGACTTCCCTGGCGGTCCAGTGGTTAAGACTCCACCTTCTAATGCAGGGGGTGAGTGTTTGATACCTGGTTGGGGAGCTAAGATCGCAAATGCCTCGTGGCCAAAAAACCAAAACATAAAACAGAAGCAATACAGTAACAAATTCAATAAAGACTTTAAAAATGGTCCACAGCAAAAAAACCTTTATAAAAAAAAACGTAAAGATACTGTGATCAGGCGGGGTCTGGGCAAGATGGCGGAAGAGTAAGACGCGGAGATCACCTTCCTCCCCACAGATACATCAGAAATACATCTACACGTGGAACTGCTCCTATAGAACACCCACTGAACGCTGGCAGAAGACGTCAGACCTCCCAAAGGACAAGAAACTCCCCACGTACCTGGGTAAGGCAAAAGAAAAAAGAAATAACAGAGACAAAAGAATAGGGATGGGACCTGCACCAGTGGGAGGGAGCTGTGAAGGAGGAAAGGTTTCCACACACTAGGAAGCCCCTTCGTGGGCAGAGACTGCGGGTGGCAGAGGGGGGAAGCTACGGAGACACGGAGGAGAGCACAGCCACAGGGGTGCAGAGGGCAAAGCGGAGAGATTCCCGCACAGAGGATCGGTGCCGACCAGCACTCACCAGCCTGAGAGGCTTGTCTGCTCACCCGCCGGGGTGGGCGGGGGCTGGGAGCTGAGGCTTGGGCTTCGGTCGGATCGCAGGGAGAGGACTGGGGTTGGCAGTGTGAACACAGCCTGAAGAAGTTAGTGCACCACAGCTAGCCGGGAGGGAGTCCGGGAAAAGCCTGGAGCTGCCGAAGAGGCGAGAGACTTTTTCTTGCCTCTTTGTTTCACAGCGCGCAAGGAGAGGGGATTCAGAGCGCCGCCTAAACGAACTCCGAGATGGGCGCGAGCCGCGGCTATCAGCACAGACCCCAGAGACGGGCAAGAGACGCTAAGCCTGCTGCTGCAGCCACCAAGAAGCCTGTGTGCGAGCACAGGTCACTATCCACACCGCCCCTCCCAGGAGCCTGTGCAGCCCACCACTGCCAGCGTCCCGTGATACAGGGACAACTTCCCCAGGAGAACGCGCGGTGTGCCTGAGGCTGCTGCAATGTCACGCGGCTGCTGCCGATGCAGGCTCGCCTCGCATCCGTACCCCTCCCTCCCCACGGCCTGAGTGAGCCAGAGCCCCCGAAGCAGCTGCTCCTTTAACCCCGTCCTGTGTGAGTGAAGAACAGATGCCCTCAGACGACATACACGCAGAGGCGGGGCCAAATCCAAAGCTGAACCCCGGGAGCTGTACGAACAAAGAAGAGAAAGGGGAATTTCTCCCAGCAGCCTCAGAAGCAGCGGATTAAAGCTCCACGAACAACTTGATGTACCTGCATCTGTTGAATACCTGAATAGACAACGAATCATCCCAAATTGAGGACGTGGACTTTGGGAGCAGGATATATTACTTTTTCCCCTTTTCCTCTTTTTGCGAGTGTGTATGTGTATGCTTTTGTGTGATTTTGTCTGTATAGCTTTGCTTTCACCATTTGTCCTAGGGTTCGGTCCATCCGTTTTTTTGTTTTTTGTTTTTTTTACTTAAAAAAATTTTTTTTCTTAATAAATTTTTTCTTAATAATTTTTTTCTTTTTTTTATTTTAAAAAATTAAAACTTTTTTTCTTCATAAATTTTTTCTTAATAATTTTTTTCTTATTTTTTGTTTTAAAAAATTAAAAAATTTTTTTCTTAATAAGTTTTTTCTTAATAATTTTTTTCTTATTTTAATAGCTTTATTTTATTTCATCTTACTTTATTTTATTTTATTTTATTTTATTTTATCCTCTTACTTTCTTTCTTTCTATTTTTTCTCCCTTTTATTCTTAGCCATGTGGATGAAAGGCTCTTGGTGCTCCAGACAGGCATCAGGGCTGTGCCTCTGAGGTGGGAGAGCCAACTTCAGGACACTGGTCCACAAGAGACCTCCCAGAGCCACGTAATACCAAACGGCGAAAATCTCTCAGAGATCTCCATCTCAACACCAAGCTTCACTCAACGACCAGCAAGCTACAGTGCTGGACACCCTATGCCAAACAACTAGCAAGACAGGAACACAGCCCCATCCATTAGCAGAGAGGCTGCCTAAAATCATAATAAGGCCACAGACACCCCAAAACACACCACCAGATGTGGATGTGCCCACCAGAAAGACAAGATCCAGCCTCATCCACCAGAACACAGGCACGAGTCCCCTCCACCAGGAAGCCTACACAACCCACTGAACCAACCTTAGCCACTGAGGACAGATACCAAAAACAACAGGAACTATGAACCTGCAGCCTGTGAAAAGGAGACCCCAAACACAGTAAGATAAGCAAAATGAGAAGACAGAAAAACACACAGCAGATGAAGGAGCAAGGTAAAAACACACTAGACCTAACAAATGAGGAGGAAATAGGCAGTCTACCTGAAAAAGAATTCAGAATAATGATAGTAAAGATGATCCAAAATCTTGGAAACAGAATAGAAAAATGCAAGAAACATTTAACAAGGATATAGAAGAACTAAAGAGGAACCAAGCAATGATGAAAACCACAATAAATGAAATTAAAAATACTCTAGAAGGGATCAATAGCAGAAAAACTGAGGCAGAAGAACGGATAAGTGACCTGGAAGATAAAACAGTGGAAATAACTACTGCAGAGCAGAATAAAGAAAAAAGAATAAAAAGCACTGAGGACAGTCTCAGAGACCTCTGGGACAACATTAAATGCACCAGCATTCGAATTATAGGCGTCCCAGAAGAAGAAAAGAAAAAGAAAGGGACTGAGAAAATACGTGAAGAGATTATAGTCGAAAACTTCCCTAATATGGGAAAGGAAATAGTTAATCAAGTCCTGGAAGCACAGAGAGTCCCATACAGGATATATCCAAGGAGAAACACGCCAAGACACATATTAATCAAACTATCAAAAATTAAACAGAAAGAAAACATATTGAAAGTAGCAAGGGAAAAACAACAAATAACACACAAGGGAATTCCCATAAGGTTAACAGCTGATCGTTCAGCAGAAACTCTGCAAGCCAGAAGGGAGTGGCAGGATATACTTAAAGTGATGAAGGAGAAAAACCTACAACCAAGATTACTCTACCCAGCAAGGATCTCATTCAGATTTGATGGAGAAATTAAAACCTTTACAGACAAGCAAAAGCTGAGAGAGTTCAGCACCACCAAACCAGCTTTACAACAAATGCTAAAGGAACTTCTCCAGGCAGGAAACACAAGAGAAGGAAAAGACCTACAATAACAAATGCAAAACATTTAAGAAAATGGGAATAGGAACATACATATCGATAATTACCTTAAATGTAAATGGATTAAATGCTCCCACCAAAAGACAGAGACTGGCTGAATGGATACAAAAACAAGACCCGTATATATGCTGTCTAAAAGAGACCCACTTCAGACCTAGGGACACATACAGACTGAAAGTGAGGGGATGGAAAAAGATATCCCATGCAAATGGAAATCAAAAGAAAGCTGGAATAGCAATTCTCATATCAGACAAAATAGACTTTTAAAAAAAGATTATTACAAGAGACAAAGAAGGACACTATATAATGATCAAGGGATCGATCCAAGAAGAAGGTATAACAATTGTAAATATTTATGCACCCAACGTAGGAGCACCTCAATACATAAGGCAAATACAAACAGCCGTAATAGGGGAAATCGACAGCAACACAATCAGAGTAGGGGACTTTAACACCCCACTTTCACCAATGGACAGATCATCCAAAATGAAAATAAATAAGGAAACACAAGCTTTAAATGATACATTAAACAAGATGGACTTAATTGACATTTATAGGACATTCCATCCAAAAACAACAGAATACACATTTTTCTCAAGGGCTCATGGAACATTCTCCAGGATAGATCACACCTTGGGTCACAAATCAAGCCTTGGTAAATTTAAGAAAATTGAAATCGTATCAAGTATCTTTTCCGACCACAACGCTATGAGACTAGATATCAATTACAGGAAAAGATCTGTAAAAAATACAAACACATGGAGGCTAAACAATACGCTACCTAACAAAGAAGTGATCACTGAAGAAGTCAAAGAGGAAATCAAAAAATACCTAGAAACAAATGACAATGGAGACACGACGACCGAAAACCTATGGGATGCAGCAAAAGCAGTTCTAAGAGGGAAGTTTATAGCAATACAAGCCTACCTCAAGAAACAGGAAACATCTCGAATAAACAACCTAACCTTGCACCTAAAGCAATTAGAGAAAGAAGAACAAAAAAACCCCGAAGTTAGCAGAAGGAAAGAAATCATAAAGATCAGATCAGAAATAAATGAAATAGAAATGAAGGAAACAATAGCAAAGATCAATAAAGGTAAAAGCTGGTTCTTTGAGAAGATCAACAAAATTGATAAACCATTAGCCAGACTCATCAAGAGAAAAAGGGAGAAGACTCAAATCAATAGAATTAGAAATAAAAAAGGAGAAGTAGCAACTGACACTGCAGAAATACAAAGGATCATGAGAGATTACTACAAGCAACTCTATACCAATAAAATGGACAACCTGATAGAAATGGACAAATTCTTGGAAAAGCACAAACTTCCAAGACTGAACCAGGAAGAAAGAGAAAATATAAACAGACCAATCACAAGCACTGAAATTGAGACTGTGATTAAAAATCTTCCAATAAACAAAAGCCCAGGATCAAATGCCTTCACAGGCGAATTCTGTCAAACATTTAGAGAAGAGCTAACACCTATCCTTCTCAAACTCTTCCAAAATACAGCAGAGGGAGGAACACTCCCAAACTCATTCTATGAGGCCACCATCACCCTGATACCAAAACCAGACAAAGATGTCACAAAGAAAGAAAACTACAAGCTAATATCACTGACGAACATAGATGCAAATATCCTCAACAAAATACTAGCAAACAGAATCCAACAGTACATTAAAAAGATCATACACTATAGTCAAGTGGGGTTTATCCCAGGAATGCAAGGATTCTTCAATATACCCAAATCAATCAATGTGATACACCATGTTAAGAAATTGGAGGACAAAAACCATATGATTATCTCAATAGATGCAGAAAAACTTTTGACAAAATGCAACACCCATTTATGATAAAAATGGCATAGAGGGAACTCCAGAAAGCAGGCGTAGAGGGAACTTACCTCAACATAATAAAGGTCATATATGACAAACCCACAGCCAACATCATTCTCAATGGTGAAAAACTGAAACCATTTCCTCTAAGATCAGGAACAAGATAAGGTTGTCCACTCTCACCACTATTATTCAACATAGTTTTGGAAGTTTTAGCCACAGCAATCAGAGAAGAAAAAGAAATAAAAGGAATCCAAATCAGAAAAGAAGAAGTAAAACTGTCACTCTTTGCAGATGATGTGATACTATACAAAGAGAATCCTAAAGATGCTACCAGAAAACTACTAGAGCTAATCAATGAATCTGGTAAAGTAGCAGGATACAAAATTAATGCACAGAGATCTTTTGCATTCCTATACACTAAAGATGAAAAATCTGAAAGAGAAATTAAGGAAACACTCCCATTTACCATTGCAACAACAACAAAAAAGTACCTAGGAATAAACCTACCTAAGGAGACTAAAGACCTGTATGTAGAATACTGTAAGGCACTGCTGAAAGAAATTAAAGACGATACAAAGAGATGGAGAGATATACCATGTTCTTGGACTGGAAGAATCAACATTGTGAAAATGACTATACTACCCAAAGCAATGTAAAGATTCAGTGCAATCCCTATCAAATTACCAATGGCAGTTTTCACAAAAGTAGAACAAAAAAATTTCACAATTTGTATGGAAACACAAAAGTCCCCGAATAGCCAAAGCAATCTTGAGAAAGGAAAACGGAGCTGGAGGAATCAGGCTCCTGGACTTCAGAGTATATTACAAAGCTACAGTAATCAAGACAGTATGGTACTGGCACAACAGCAGAAATATAGATCAATGGAACAGGATAGATAGCCCAGAGATAAACCCATGCACATATGGTCACCCTATATTTGATGAAGGAGGCAAGAATATACAATGGAGAAAGACAGCCTCTTCAATAAGTGGTGCTGGGAAAACTGGACAGCTATATGCATAAAAATCAAACTGGACTACTTTCGCACACCATATACAAAAATAAGCTCAAAATGGATTAAAGACTTAAATATAAGAGCTGAAACCATAAAAATTCTCAAAGAAAACAAAGACAGTATGTTGTTTGACATCAGTCTTAGCAGTATTTTTTTGGACATGTCTCCTCAGGCAAGGGAAACAAAAGCAAAAATAAACAAATGGGACTATATCAAACTAAAAAGCTTTTGCACAGCAATGGAAATTATCAACAAAATGAAAAAGCTGCATAGTGAATGGGAGAAAAACATTTGCAAGCAATATATATGATAAGGGGTTAATATCTAAAATATACAAAGAAATCATACAACTCAATAGCAAAAAAAAAAAAGTCCTATTAAAAAATGCACAAGGAATCTGAATAGACATTTTTCCAAAGAAGACATACAGATGGCCAACAGGCACATAAAAAGATGCTCAACATCACTAATCATGAGTAAACCACAATGAGATATCACCTCACACCTGTCAAAATGGCTATTATCAGAAGGACAACAAATAACAAGTGTTAGAATGTGGAAGAAAGGGAACACTTAAGCACTGTTGGTGAGAATGTAAATTGCTGTAGTCACTGTGGAGTACAGTATAGAAGTATCTCAAAAAATTAGAACTACCATATGATCCAGCAATTTCACTTCTGGATATTTTCCCAAAGAAAACAAAAACACTAATTCAAAAAGATATATGTATATTATATACATATAATGTTCACAGAAGCATTATTCACAATAGCAAAGATATGGAAGTAGCCTAAGTGCCCTCTGACAGATGAATGGCTAAGGAAGATGTGATATATATATACACACATGCACAGTGGAATATCACTCATCTGTAAAGAAGGATGAAATCTTTCCATTTGCCACACATGGATGGACCCATAGGGTATCATGCTAAGTGAAATGAATTAGACAGAGAAAGACAAATACCATATGATTTCACTGATATGTGGAATCTAAAACACAAAATAAGTGAACAAACGTAACAAAACAAAACAGAGTCATAGATACAGAGAACAAACAGGTGGTTGCCAGAGGGGAGGAGGGGAGGAGGATGAGTGAAATAGGTGAGGGAAATTAAGAGGTACAAATTTCCAGTTACAAAATAAATGAATCATGGGAATGAAATAGACAGTATGGGAAATATAGTCAGTAATAATGTAATATATTTGTATGGTGACATAGTAACTAGATTTACTGTGATCATTTTGTAATGAAAAGAAATATGGAATCACTATGTTGTCACCAGGTACTAATCTAGTGCTGTAGGTCAATTATACTTCAAAAAACAAACAACCAAATACACTGAAAGAAAAAGAGAAAAGATTTGTGGCTATCAGAGGAAAGGGGAGGGAGAGAGCAAACTGGATGAAGGCGGTCAAATGTACAAACTTCCAGTTATAAAGTAAATAAATACTAGGGATGTAATATACAACATGATTAATATGATTAAACTGCTGTATGTTATATATGAAAGTTGTTAGGAAAGTGAATCCTAAGAGTTCTTTCTCACCACAAGTAAAAAACATTCTTTTATTTTATACCTATATGAGATGATTGAGGTTCTCTAAACTTATTGTGGTAATCATTTCATGATGTACTTAAGTCAAATCATTATGCTGTACACTTTAAAGTTATACAGTGCTATATGTTAATTATATCTCAATAGACCCGGAAGAAAAAAACCTTCTGTATTCTTGGAGAAATCAAATGAAGTTACAATACATTATGCCAATATTAATGAAAAAGAGAAATAATAATAAGGGTTAAAAATCACATTTGGATTTGGAAACTTTTTACATTAAATACAAAAAGATGTTTAGTAAGTCCTATGCAGAAACATTACTGGAGACATTTAATTAAAATTTAATTTGCTTTAAATAAATTCTTTTACTATAACTTATAGAAGAGAGGCACTTGGTGACACTATTTCTATTAACTTTGTACTTCATGAAAGTATTTGCTTTGTTATTAAAAGTTTTGGTTTAAAGTTTCTAAGAAAAATAAGTAATTAAACAGAAAAGTTGGGGAATGAAGAGTCCATATAAGTGACAGACAAAAGAATCTATAAAAATAACTAATAGTCAAGTGATGCTTATAGGCATCTTAAAAAAAATTAACTGCTAAAAATGTAAAACAAGAAGTACGTATATAGCAAGATAACAAAATTGTTTCTAGTCACACATTTCACTTAGAAGAAATGAAATCTTATAATTTAAGCCTATTAAAGTAGGTATCTGGGTGAAGCAAAAACACAGTACAATGTCATTATTTCATGTCTTCACAACTGTATGACATGCAAGCTATGTAAAATCCATTAATTAACTAATGTGGAATAAAGCAAGGAAAGTTCTACTAATTACACATTGTTGAATATTTTCAAGTCCCATACATAAAGTATAACTGCATAATATAAAGTAAAAATTAACAGATTTGTACAGTTAGCAAGAAGCCCCAAACAAATTATACACTATATGTATTTTCATATAATATTACCCTTCCTTCTGGTTTGCTCTTCATTGCCTTTCTTGTTCTCTAACCCCTCATATTTTAAAACTTAGCCCCAAGACCCAGATTTATACAGTCCATCCTACCCACTCTAGCTCACAGTATGCTCCCTTCTCTGGACTCTTGGTTGAGAGTACTACTCACTTAAAAGTCATGAGATAGAGCAAAAAGCCAACTGATTTTTTCCCATAGCACAGAGATAATCCATCATATATTTCTAAGGTCATTTTAAAAAATTTATTACAGTAATTCATAATACTGGTAAAATTCAAAGAGCACTGCAGGTTGTAAAGTGAAAAATAAATGCCCCACCTCTCTCCACAGATGAACATTGTTATAATTTCCTTCATATCTCATTCTATAGATTTTTATACACCTGTCTTAGAAACTCTTGGGGACAAATGTATTTAGGAATCTGGAGTTTTTCAGATTTAGAAAGATAATTTGATGCATTTATTGAATTTTACCACTAACACCAGTCAATGGTGTCCAGCCAGCAGCTCATAATCAAAGACATTCATGTTATCTGTAGTGAATATTCACCCTTTGATATAAACATAGAACATAAATAATTTCACATATTAACAAGTAGCTTTTAATTTTTTCCTCAGAGGATGTTTTTTTCCTCCAGCTTCGTTGAGATGTAATTGGTATATTTCTGTACAACGTGATAATTTGATACACATAGTGCAAAATGATTACCTCAGTAAGGTTAGTTAACCCATCCATCACCTCACTTAATTACAATTTTGTGTGTGTGTGTGTGTGTGTGTGTGTGTGTGTGTTTGTGGTGAGAACATTTAAGATCTACTCTCTTTGCAACTTTCAAGTATATAATATAGTATTGTTAACTATAGGCACCATGCTAAATATTAGATCCCAAGAACTTATTCCTCTTATAACTGGGAATTTGTACACTTTGACCAAAATCTCCCCATTTCCCCTATTTCCCAGCCCTTGGCAATCACCCTTCTAATCTCTGTTTCTATGAGTTTGATTTTTTTTTTAAAGATTTCACATATATGTGAGATCATGCAGTATTTGTCTTTCTCTGTGTGACATATTTCACTAAGCATAATGCCCTCAAGGTCCATCCATGTTGTCACAAATGGCAGGATTTCCTTTCTTTTACAGCTGAATAATATTCATATATACATACATATAGATATACAGTCATATGTAAATATATATGTGATATGTATATATCACATTTTCACATATATATCCCATTTTCATTATGCATTCATTCATCAATGGACACTTAGGTTGTTTCCATGTTGTGGCTATAGTGAATAATGTTGCAATAAGCATGGGGGTGCAGGTACCACTTTGAGATAATGATTTCATTTCCTTCCAATATACTCCCAGAAGTGGGATATATATATATGCAGATGTGGGGCCATATGGTAGATCTATTTTTAATTTTTTCCATAATGTTTTCCATAATGGATGTACCAATTTACATTCACCCTTAGGGTTCCCTTTTCTCCACACCCTTGCCAACACATGTTAATTATTTATTTTTTTGATAATAGCCATTCTTACAGGTGTGAGGTGATATCTCATTGTGGTTTTGATTTGCATTTCCCTGATGATTAGTGATGTTTAACTCCTTTCCCAGTACCTGCTGGCCACCTGTAAGTCTTTTTTTGAAAAATGTCTATTCAGGTCCTATGCCCATTTTTAAATCAGATTGTCCACTTTTTGGCTATTGAGTTGTATGAGCTCTTCATATATTTTTGGATATTAACCTCTTATCTGCTGTGTGGTCATAAATAGCTTTTAAATTCTCAATGAACTCAGGTGGGCTCTTAATGTTCCCAGGTCAGTCTGGTTTTACCGCCAAAATGTACTGAGGGAAAAAGAACCTTTTGTATTTCAGAGCCTTTTTCCTTTTAGAATTGCAATTATAGACCTGTATTAACTCTACCCATGGAAACACAATATATTACCATATACCTAAATGATAAATTGTATCCTTTTATTCATTCACATGCTTCACTATAAATGAAACGCAATCTTGTTCTTAGTCATGGTATTCAATGACTGAAATCTAAGAACACTACATATTTGACTCTCACTAAATACAGGTAGTAACTTAGTACCCACTAGTAAAGGGTCTCATTGTTGAGTTATTTCTGGATTTGTGTATATTTCCTAGAAGCAGCTTATACAGAGAATTCAGAAAAGAGAACTCAGTTAGTGGGTCAAGTGAAAATGCTCTATCACATGGCATGTGGTGTATTCATTCAATGTCTAACTATTGTTTCCAACACTGCAACATCATGCCTTGCATTGCTTCTGGATGTATCCCGTCCACATTCCCTCTTTGCTATTGATTGTGGGTTATAATTATTTAAATCTTTTATATATGTTTGATTCAGCCTTTGATATTTGCCTCCTTTCATTTCCAACTTTTTTTCCCCCCTTTTTATGTTCTCTTACCAGCTGTTTTCACTAGATGTTCAATCTGGCTAATAATCCTTCCAACTCTTGATATTTTGTAAGCATGTGTGTTTCATAGTCTCAAAGTTTTTACACACTAAAATTTTTAAGCATTTTGAGTTAACAAATGATCAGAAAAACATAAAATCTGTATAAACAACTTTATATACTATATTAAGTTCAAAATAAGTACCATGTTCATTTATAAAACTGCATAATATAAGCTTAATTGTGAAAAGATTAAATAAGTAAGCACTCTGAAATGCATTCCTGCCTTAAATGGTCACTACCTGCCTGTCACCTCAATTTTTAAATAATTAATTAATTAATTAATTAATTAATTAATTATGCTATACAGTAGGTCCTTGTTGGTTATCCCTCTTAAGCACAGCAGTGTGTACTTGTCAATCCCAAACTCCCAGACCATCCCCACCCCCCTCAATTTTTTAATTGAGATCTATCTTATATTTGCCACCTGCTAATATAGTAAGACTAAGAAGCATGGTTTACTAAGGATCATTTGATGTTTGTACATTTATGTCTAGAATGACCATGTAAAAACCATGTTCAGCTAAACATTGGGGAAACATATCTAAGTTTTGTATAAATATAAATAAGCATATATGTATTCCTTTTAAAATTATTAAGATGAGAACATTCTATGTATAATGTCCTATAACTCAGTTAAAAAAAAAATTTAACAAGAGTATCCTTCCATTATACCACAGAGATCTGCTTGTTTAGACTGGATGAAACCTAAGTCATGCAGCTGAATGCAGCTGGAGAAAAACCAATAAATATACTGACTGGTCTCACTTTTAAATTCATGAAGGACTCAAGTGGGCTCTTAACACTCTCAGCCAATCACAGTATAATTTCTTAGTCCATTCAATCTCCCATTTTCCTAGATAATGTCTTCACATCTTCTGTTCCTTGCGTCCTCTCTCTCGCACTCCACATCTAGTCTGTCAGGAATCCAGTTGATTTAATTTCAAATTACATCCAAGCTCCAGTGACTTCTCACCACTTCCACTGCTATTCCTCTGGTCTAAGGTACCATTATTTCCAAATTACGTCCCACATTTTACACTTGCTCCCCATCAGCCTATTTGTAATAATTATCATTGGTAAAACCAGAGTAAGCTTTTCAAAAATTTGTCAGATCATGTTACTTCTCTGCTAAGACAAAGTCCAATGGATATCATTATCTTTTTGGCCCCATATCCTACCCCTATCCCTCTTGCTCTGCTAAAGACACACTGGCCTCTAACCCTTTTATTTAAAACATCTGACATGTCCCTCGCCCAATGAGTCTACACTGGTTGTTCTCGATACCTGGGAACATTCTTTCCTCAGATATCCACATGACTAAACCCCCTTGCTTCTTTTAAGTCTTTGCTTAAATTTGCTCTTTCTTGATAAGACTTACCCTGCTAATCCTATTTAACGTTGCAACACCTTCTCCTAATTCCACTGACACTGCCAATACAACTTACTCTGTTTTATGTTTTTTTCCATAGCACATATTATCTTCTGAGGTACAACACTATGTATTTATTATGATTATTTTTAAATGTCCCTCTCCCACCACTTGAATGTAAGCTCCATAAGGGTTTGGATCTTTGTTTTGTTCACCGATCCCAAGCACCTAAAACACTGCCTGGCACAAAGTAGGCCCTCAATAAATATTTGAGAAAAAAAATGAACAAAAGTTTATTCATTTAATTTAAATAGTTAAGATATATATTTATTTTAATAATTTTTAAAAGCTTAAAATATTTTATAGTAAAATTTACCTCCCACTCCTGTTCTCCATCTATCTAATTCCTATTCTCTCTCCATGAGATTATGTCATCACCATTATTATTTCCTTGTGTATCCTTGCAGTGATTTTTCTGCATAAGTAAGCATATAAAAACGAAAATTCTCTTCCTCATTATCTTTGAACCACAAAGGTAGCATCCTATACATACAGTTCTGCATGTGTAATATTGTAATTTTAATTGTAACTTGAAAAAATAGACCATGAAGATTTTTCTTTATTAGAAATAGCAAGTTCCTGGTTTGCTTTTAACAGCTGCATAGTATTTCATCTGGATAGTCCATAGTTAAATTTGTCCCATATAGATGCACATTAGGTCTCTCCAACATTTGCTATTAAATATTGCTAAGAATTGGGGCTTCCCTGGTGGCGCAGTGGTTGAGAATCTGCCTGCCAATGCAGGGGACACGGGTTCGAGTCCTGGTCTGGGAAGATTCCACATGCCATGGAGCAACTAGGCCCGTGAGCCACAATTACTGAGCCTGCGCGTCTGGAGCCTGTGCTCGGCAACAAGAGAGGCCGTGATGATGAGAGGCCCGCACACCGCGATGAAGAGTGGTCCCCACTTGCCGCAACTAGAGAAAGCCCTCGCACAGAAACGAAGACCCAACACAGCCATTAATAAATAAATAAATAAATAAACAAACCCAAAAAAAGTTTAAAAAAAATATTGCTAAGAATAACTTTGTACCTATCTCATAAAGTAATATATCAGTGGATAAACTCCAAGAAGTAATTAAATAGGTCATTGGAAAACATGCTTTTCTAATTTTGACAGATACTGCCAATTACCCTCCATATGATTTGTGTCAATATACAGTCCACCAGGAACATAAAAGAATGCCTCCATTCTCACCAAAACTATTATATCCAATTTTGAGAATTTCAGAAATTCCAATAGGTGACAGGTAGTATTTCATGGTGGCTTTTCTTTTATTAAGAGTGAAGTTGAAATTTTCATATGCTTATGAGGCATTTGTATTTCTTTTTCTGTAAACAGCCTGTTCATATACTTTGTCATTTTTCGGACTGCAACGTTAGTCTTTTAACTTATCATTTTGTATTTTTTAGGTATATTTAAAAAAATTTAGCCACTTTGGTGTTGGGAAAGCTGGACAGCCGCATGTAAATCAATGAAGTTAGAACACTCCCTCACACCATACACAAAAATAAACTCAAAATGGCTTAAAGACTTAAAGATATGACCCCATAAAACTCCTAGAAGAGAACATAGGCAAAACAGTCTGACATAAGTTGTACCATTGTTTTCTTAGGTCAATCTCCCAAGGAAAAAGAAATAAAAGCAAAAATAAACAAATGGGGCCTAATGAAACTTACAAGCTTTTGCACAGAAAAGGAAACCATAGACAACATACGGAGTGGGAGAAAATATCTCAAATGATGTGACCCACAAGGGCTTAATTTTCAAAACATACAAACAGCTCATACAACTCAATATTAAAAAAACAAACAACCTAATCAAAAACTGGGCAGAAGACCTAAAGAGACATTTCTCCAAAGAAGACATACAGATGGCTAACAGGTACATGAGACAATGCTCAAAATCACTAATTATTAGAGTAATGCAAATCAAAACTACAATGAGGTATCACGTCACACTGTTCAGAATGGCCATTATCAAAAAGCCTGCAAATGATAAATGTGCGAGAGGGTATGGAGAAAAAGGAAACTTCCTACACTGTTGGTGGGAATATAAATTGGTGCAGCCACTATGGAGAACAGTATGTAGGTTCCTTAAGAAACTAAAAATAGAGTTACCATATGATCCAGCAATCCCACTCCTGGGCATATATCTAGAAAAGACGAAAACTCTAATTCAAAAAGACACATGCAACTCAATGTTCACAGCAGCACTATTTACAATAGCCAAGATATGGAAACAACCCAAGTGTCAATCAGCACAGGATGGATAAAGAAGATGTGGTACATATATACAATGGAATATTACTCAGCCATAAAAAAGAACAAAATAATGCCATTTGCAGTGACATGGATGGACCTAGAGATTATCAAATTAAGTGAAGTCAGATAGAGAAAGACAAATATCATAAGATATCACTTATTTGTGGAATCAAAAAAAATGATACAAATGAACTTATTTACAGAACAGAAACAGACTCACAGACACAGAAAACAACCTAATGGTTACCAAAGGTGAAATGAGGGAGAAGGATAAGTTAGGCATTTGGGATTAACAGATACACATCTACTATACATAAAATAGGTAAATGACAAGGACCTAATGTATAGCACCGGGAGCTATATTCAGTATCTTGTAATCACCTATAAGGGAAAAGAATCTGAAAAAGAATATATATATAACTGAATCACTTTGCTATATACCTGAAACACAATATTGTAAATCAAATATATTACAATAAAAAAATTTTTTTTTAAATTTAGTCATTTCTGGGGCCTCCCTGGTGGCGCAGTGGTTGAGGGTCTGCCTGCCAATGCAGGGGAAACAGGTTTGAGCCCTGGTCTGGGAGGATCCTGCATGCCGCAGAGCAGCTGGGCCCGTGAGCCACAATTACTGAGCCTGCGCGTCTGGAGCCTGTGCTCCGCAACAAGAGAGGCCGCGATAGTGAGAGGCCCGTGCACCGCGATGAAGAGTGGCCCCCGCTTGCCGCAACTAGAGAAAGCCCTCACACAGAAACGAAGACCCAACACAGCCATAAATAAATAAATAAATACATAAAAAATTTAAAAAAAAATTTAGTCACTTCAGTAAGAATTGCAAACTTTTTTTTTCAATGTTCAAGTTTGTCTTTTGAGTTTTGCTTCTGTGTGTGTTTGTGTGTGTGTGTGTGTGTGTGTGTGTGTTGAAAAATGAGGTCAGATTTATTAGTCATGTCATTCTGTAGCTTATAGATCTTGTTTTGAAGACGTTTTTCTACTCTAAAGTCAAAATAAGAAAAAAAGAAAAAAACCACTCCCATGTTTACTGAGAACCTCTGTAGCTTCATATTTTACATTTAAATATTTGGTACATTTATAATATATCTTGGTGTATGGTGTGAGGTATGGATTCAACTTTTCTTTCCAGATGGCCAACCAGTTGTCCCAACATGTATTAAACAATTTCCCACTGATATGAGATGCCATCTTTATTATTTTCAATATTCCTGCATTTATTAAGTCTATTGCTGAAGTTTATAATCCTGTTCATTCTGTCATTTCATACACCAATATAGCCGTTTCCAACTAGGTTTCTGTGAGAGAATTAAATTCTACAAAAATATGTGAATAAAATTTTCTTAACTATCCCAAGGGTAGTACTTTCCTGATTCTCCCAAGAGTGGTATATAGTACCATTCTAGATGCATAGGATTCACTACATACATTGGCTAAATAATGCCCACCCAAAGATATCACGTCCTAATCCCTGTAAACTGTAAATGTTACCTTATAAGGAAGAAGGGTCTTTCCAGATGTGATTACATCAAGGATTCTGAAATGAGGACACTGTCCTGGATTATTCAGGTGAGCCCTAAATGCAATCACAAGGGTCCTTATAAGAGAAAAGCAGACACACACAGAAATGGAGGAGGCAATGTGGCCATGGAACCCAAGACTGAAGTGGGGATGTGGCCATAAGCCAAGGAATGCTGGCAGCCACCACAAGCTCGAAGAGGTGAGGAAACAATTCTCCCTGGAGCCTTAGAGGGAGAATAGCCCTTGATATTGATTTTGGCCCAGTGACACTACTTTCAGACTTCTGGCATCTGGAACTGTGAGAGAATAAAAAATCTGTTGTATTAAACCACCAAGTTTGTGGTAATTGTTATAGAAGCCATAGGAAACTAATAATATTCTTAGGCTTATGGCACATACCCAAACAATATACGTAAGCACAATGTGGCACTAGGGCTTAATTTAAAATTATTTTGTTATACATGAAAATTACCCATACGGATACATTAATCTTGTGTTACAATAGCTTAGTAAATTCTATTATTTGTAGTAGTCTCTCAGTTGATTAAGTAAAATCCACTGGATGGCAGTTTCAAGTATATAATATGATCTGCACATGGAGCTTTTAACTTCATCTTTCTAAATTTCTTTTATAGTTCTAGTATTTTTTTCTTGGCTTTTTCCCCTCATCACAATGTCAGATGATAGTCATGACACTGGGCATCTTTGCAATGTTCCTGACTTGTGCAAATGCTTTCAATGTTTCCTCATTCTTCCCTCACCCCCACGCCTGGTTGATCTGTTTTGGACTGACAGAGTTAATAAACTTTCCAAATCTGGTGTGTTTTTGACTATTTTCCCTTGTACCTACATTGTTTTTGCTTTATAAGTGTTGGCACCATGTTATTTGGTTTGCAGATATTCATAACTGCTACATCTTCATTGTGTATTGCACTTTTTGCATTAAAAAATGACTTTGTTCATCTCATTTGATGTTTATGTGGAATGATTCGTCTGGTCTGACATTAAGTATTTGCTTGCCTTTATCTGTCTTAATTTTAATTTTTATCCTTCTTTAGATTTCAATATTTTGAAAGCAATTTCTTGTATTTCTTGCATATAACAGAAAATAGCATTTTGCTCTGTGATTTAGTTGGAAATCCACTTTCTAAAAAACCAACACAAGCTAAAAGCCCATTTACATTAATTTTTCTCTCGGCTGATTCCCTTCAGTACAATCTTAAATGATAATTGTGATAGTGGGCATCTGATAAAAAGAATTGCTTTTCATTCTTTTTATTTTAACTTACTTTAGGGATTTTTTTAAAAAAGAAATATTTTATCATTAGTTATCTTGTTTCTCTCCATGTGTAGCTTCTCTGTACATATCTTTGTTCCAGTAGTTATGTTTTTATAACTTTATGCAACTTTGTATTTATAAATTAACTTAGGTAATTTATACAACTTTGTCTTTTATTTCTCTATTCAAAATCTATTAGTTTACTTCTATAAGCAGTTAAGATATTAGCATATTTCCTGTTACTCTGTCCTGCTCTTTCTTTCCTTCATATTTCAGTTAATACTTTTTAGTATTTTTCTCTGTACCGTTAAACTCTGCTAATACTTTTATTATTTGCAGATTTAATGGACATTCTTTGAGTTTCAAGTATTAAAGAAGTCGAAATCAACAAACTTACAACTACAAAACCCAGGAGGAAAAGGGGAGAAAATAGGTCAAGGTAGTGCGTAATTTCTATTTTTAGAGAATAGAATATAGTGTTTACATTTTGCTCTCATCTTTATTTTACAGTTAAATGCTTTCAATGCTCACTGCTCATCCTTCTGTGGTAATTTAAGGTATTTCCAACTGAATGGCAGTAGTTCATCTTTTAGGAATTTTTTTCAAAACAATATTCTTTGAGTTCAAAACTGTCTGTAGTCTTTATACCTGAAGACACTTTGAATTTAAAATACAAAATACTTTGTTTTTTATACGGTCATGTAGATGTTACTCCACTGTCAACTGGCCCTAAATGTTATTGTGGATAAATCAGAGACAAGGGCAAATATTTTTCCCCATTTCCCTCTAATCAGTGACTTAATCATTCTTTCTTCATGTTTAAAGTCTGGAAGTTCATGAAGCTGTGTCTCAGTATTGACAGTTCTAGGTTAATTTTCCCTGGCCCATGGTGTGCCTTTTCCATATGTGCCTTTCATTTTATAAAAGATATTAAATTTTATCCTTAAGTATTTGTTCTTTTTTTTCTTGAGTGTCTATCTCAATTTATCTATCAATACTTAAAGACATAACACACAAAATTTTTTCTATAATTATTCTATTCTTTCTTTGGCTTCTTTTGTTCATTCTTCTCATTTTAACCTTTTATATTCCTTAAAAGTACTTTCCATAATGTCTAGTCTCCTCTCTGTTCTTTCCAACTTCATCTTTGAAGTAAGTATTTCTTAAGTTTGTTTTGGCCAGCTCATAATTCACCTTCTGTCATTTTATAACATGTTTCCTAGAGTTCTTGCTTCCTGGATCAGTTCTGCTCCTAGAGTTGATTGCTTTATTCATTTTCTCTCTCCTCTCTCTGTCTCTGTGTCTTTCTATCCATCACTCCCTGTCTCTCTCTTTCCTTTTCTTTCTTTATGGAGAAACACATTTAAATATATTTTCAGTAATATTAGGATTCAGTTGTAATCCCCAAACTCTGAAATAGGCAAAAGCAGCTGAGACCTGATAGTAGCCACATGAGCGTAAGTGAAGAGAAGCAGTTTTGGAGAAATGTAGTGGTAAAGGACACCGCAGTGTGGATCGCAGAAAATGATGGCAAAAAATATGCCCTGAAGGTACATAACACACCCTAAGTTGTTACAGGCCTTGTTTATAATCACAGGTATGGGAACAGAGGTGAGTTGTGTTATCAGCAGAATCCAGTAGACTCCATTAGGTTTAGAGAAGTAAAGAAGGTAGGGGTTACACAAAGAATACATAAACAAGCCATTTTTACGGGAAATATTTTGTGTCTGTGGCAGCAGAGAAGACTGCTCCTTGGAAAGCAAATTGGGAACAATGCTCTGGACCCTCTCCACCAACACACACACACACACACACAAGCATACAAGCCAGGTAAAACCATTACATTCGGTCATGAGTAATACAAAAAAGGACTAGCACGGCACTGATAACGTGTTCAAGACTTTTATAAAAATGGGTTGTCTTTTCCATATTGAATTGTTGACACTCTGTATATTAAGAAAATCAGCATCTTCCTTGTTGTAGCTACTATTAATTCTTAGGTTTTCAATTGCTTTTTTAAGTTAATTTATAGATCTTTCTAATTGTTTAAAATTTTTACAGTAAAAATTACACATCTATTATTTTATGGCTTTTAAAGAGTTGCTTTTAAAACAAAATACTAAAGTCACAGTTATCATCCAATGTTTTCCAAAGATGTTTTAAATTTCAGAAATCACATCAATCCTATGTTCAAAACCCACCAATGGCTTCTTATACAGTTAAAATAAAACCTAAACTTTAAATTCCTTAATAAGATTTCTAAGTCCCATACATAATTTGCCCCTGCAAGAATCCTTTTAGAGGAGATATATATATATATCTTTATATATATATATATATATATATATATAAAACATATATATTCATAAAGTTTTTTTTAAGTAACAAAGAATTAAAAAGAAAGATATAGTATGAAAGTGTGTAAGAAAAACTGAAATAAGATGGTAGAAACACATTCAAATGCATCAAAAATTACAATAACTATTATATGTTTATTGATCATTTCTTTTTGTTAGTGGGTCTATGAACTTCCTGCTTGGGCTCTCTACTCTTTTTTCTTTTTGTACATGGAAATACCTTTAATTATTCTTCTGATAATAAATGGTTACAATAAAGTGTCAAACTCTGGAGATAAAGTAAAAATCTTCCAAAGTTAACTACAATTTGGTATATACTATACAGGACATTAGACCAGATGGTTGCCTATTTTTTTCTGAACACTTAACCTTCTCTGAACATAATAACCTTACTTGTTCTTTTGTCAAAACATTTACCTTTTACATAACCTTGACACACGTAACCAGCAGTATGGCAAAGGTTTTAAGAGATGTAAAGAAGTCAATTCAGAGCATTGTTAACCAAAGTTTCTGGTTATAGAATAGTAGAAAACTACTGGAGTTCAGGATTAATTTAGGTATGTGTCAGTGGCAGTTTAAGTCAAGCAAGATTGGGCAGATCAGAGCCCACTGGTCAGGGTTAGGACATTAGCTCAAAACAGAGTGACTATTACATGGCTCAGATGTGGACACTGAGATTGTCTAGGTATTTCCTGACTGAAAGGAAAGTGGGTCTGGGCTGTTACACCTGCAGGTGGGAGGACAATCAGGTGTTAGCAGTACCCATGGGAGGGGGACTGGAAGAAGCTGAGGGGAAAACTTGAATAGATCAAAAGGGATTAAAGACATAAATAGCATTCAAAGAAATCTCACAACCAGATACTGTTACATATGAGTTGTAACATACATTAAAGAAACAGTAAATTTGTATTATATAAAGTAATTCTAGAAAATAGAAAAAGAGTAAAAGCTGCTCATCTCATTTTATAAGGCCAGTGTAATCTTAATTGCAAAACCAGACAAGGAAAATGAAGAAAAAAGTACAGCACATTTCACTTAAGAATGTAGATTCTAAAGTCCTAAATAAAATATTTGTTAACCAAATACAGTAATGTATTAAATAAAATAATGCACCATGGTCAAGTAGGGTGTAAACTAGTAATGCAGGCATGGTTTAACATTAGAAATTCTATTCATATAATTCACAACATTAATATACCAGGATAAATATCACATGATTATTTTAACAGATACATTAAAAAAACATTTTATGGGTTTGAAATTTATTTATGGTAAGAATACATAACAAGCTAGAAATAAGAACCTTTCTTAATTTGGTAAAGGTTTTATATTAAAAACCTTCAGCAAGCATTATGCTTAAGTGAGAAATTAGATATATTCTCTTTAAGATTGGGCATAAGATGAGAATGCCTACTGTCAGTACTACCATTTAACATAGTTCCAGAGGAACTGACCAAAGGTATTGGAAAGAAGAAAGAAGTAAAAGTATGTAAGGATGAGGAAATTAGAAATAAAACCATCATTATGTATAGTTGATAATACGATCATCTCTCTATAAAAATGAATGAGAGTACAGCAATGTTATTAAGAATGAGAATTCAGTAATGTTAGAACCAAGGTCAAGTTTCAAAAAATCAGTAGCATTTCTGTACACCAGCAGTAGACTTCAAGAAAATATCTTTAACTGAATATTTAAAACATGAATATCTACTTAAAGGACATCATGCATAAAATTAGAAAGTTGAAAAAATGGAAGATTGTTTTTAATATCTAAAACTGATAGGAAATGAAGATCTAAAATATGTAATAAACTCTTAAAGAACATTAACCAACAGATAGGAACCCAAATGAAAAATAAAGAATATGAACAAGGAATTTCAGAAGAGGGAAGCCAAAAGGCCAACAAGAATATGAAAGAGATACTCAAACTCATTAGTGATAAGAATTCAAATTAAAACAGTGAGCTACAGAATTACACACATTAGATTGAGAGTATTAGAAAGCTAGATAATGTCAAGGGTTGGCAGGAAGGAGGGGGTTACTGCTGGTGAGAGCGTGGTCCAAGTATTTATTTGGCAGAGCATCTGGCATGACTCAGACAAATTAAGTATAAACCCAGCAATTCTGCTCCTGGGTATATATCCCAAAGGAATCCTTGCAAAGTTCTACGCTAGGAGAAATATGAGGATGTTCACCATGGCATTGTTTGTTGCAACAGAAAATTGGAAGCAATCTGGGTGGAAATCACTGGAAATGTGGATAGTTAAAACATGATAGCTACAAACCTCGGAATACTATGCAGCAGTTAGAAGCAATGTAAACACAACAACATAAATAAATGATAAAAATGTAAGGATAAGTAAAATGAAACAGTAATAAAGAGAATGAGATACACAGCACAATACCATTTATGCATATTAAAATTTAATGTGCATAAGTGGGGGAGAAGGCGTAAGATATAGTTAAGACAAGCTCAACCATGAGATAACTGTTGAAGCTGAGAAGCGGGCACATGAAAATTCATGATATTATACTCCCTTTTCTTTTTTATGTATTTAAAATTTTCCACTTAAAATATTTTAAAAATACATATATATAAACCAATACTCATGTTCTGAAAATACATATAAACAAAAGAGAACAGTGCAACAGATATTAGACTATCACATTAGAATAATTTCCTATGAGTCCAGGTCAGCAGCATGAGAGTGGAAATGAGAATAAAAGAAAATATATAAATAAATAAAGTAAGTGCTTTTCATGGACCAGTGATGACAGTGTGTCATGTGAACTAAGGAATGTGATTAACTCTATTTTCTATGCAAAAGGTACAGTAAAAAGGAAACCTTTTTTTTTTTTTTTTTTTAAATCAGAAGGATCTATGTTAGACTGTGGAGATAAAGGAACTATAAAAATAATTGTCTATTATAATTCAGAAAACAATTTAATAGCTCTTCTAAGCAACCAACTCACCATATAAAACTATAGAAACAAATTAAAAATAAGTAATATTTATATTTTCAAGAGAAGTCATTTCTGACAATAATATTCATCACAGAAAACTAGCAAAAATCACTAAGCTGCTAACCAGAAATTAAGGGGAAAAAATAGACTCTAAGTACCTACACTCAAAAAGAAAAATAGAGCAAAGGAAAAAAAAAATCCCGCACCAGAGGCTGTATACTGTTTTATTTGATTCACACAGTAGCAGAAGTGGAGTTTGTCACAGGAAAAATTTTATGCTGATATTGAAAAATTAGTACTTTTCAAAGTATTTCTGGTTTCTTCTGAAAAAAAATAATAAAATTTGATTTTACTGGTCTAATAGTCCCACTTAGAAAGGATTCTAGAGCTAAACAGAAGTGCCCCATTAACAGGTCACATATTCTCCAAGGTTCCAGGGTACCTAACTGACACACAAAATTATTTAAAGTACCTTTTTTGCATTTTGTATTCTTTGTATCTCACTCAAAATTTTACCAAATGTATTCAGAAATTTACTTAGTAACAAGCATGTAAACAGTCATGGGAGACATGAACAGAATATAAGTGAAAGGATATGGTAAGTCAAAACAAATCTTTGGGGGCTCAAGAAATAGTGAAAAAGAGGTTTGGTATTCAGAGGTAATACTATGAGTATCTGAAACTATGACAGTGTTTTTTGGAGTGGTTAAAAAACAAGTTTTTAACATGGTTAAGGACATAAATACATCTAAAAAATAAAGTGGATACTAGTTTCTGTAAAATTATTCCTTCAAGTTAAACTCTACTGAGTTATGCACACAGTTTTGATGGAAGCTTACTTAATCTCTTCTCCAGTCTTAATTGGTTTGCACTCTTCCATAATACATCAATTTTATGAACTTCCCATTATAAATGAAATCTGATACTTCCTGTCAAGATGGTATTAGGGCATAAAAATTTGTTTCCAAATATGAATGAATGTGGTTGTGAGGTTGCTTAGACAGGGCCAGTGACAAAAAGTAAGCAAGTTTAGCAAATTAAATTATAATTTGGCAGCCCTAACCATTTAAATTAGCTTATTTATGAGGCTATATTTATTACTTACCTTGAGTGTCTATTTTTTAAAGATCTTGTCTGTAAACCATATACCCTTCAATATCTACTTCCCATACGCGGAAACTGATATCTTCAATAAGCATCTAAAAGAGAAACATAAGAAAATATCATGACTTAGAGGTTATAAATATTTTTTCACTTATTTTAAATATTAAAGGAGATCTTGAAATTATTCTCTATGATTTCTTTAATAACTATGGGCAAAGGGAGGTATGTATCATAGGACATATTTTATGTAATTAAACAGTAATAATAATTCTTCCCTTTAGAAGATCAGAAAGTTTTGTGAAACATACATTTTGATCCCTGGCATAGAGTATAGTACTTTCTGTAAGTACTAATTTTATCTCGCTAACCTAGTTTCTATCAACATTTTTAAGAAATATAATTTTGAACACATTGATTCTGATGTCCTACATGAATGTAGCCCTACCCTAGAAAATACTTTTCTTGTTCAGAATGAATAATTACCAAAAATATATTCTCAATTACATTTGAGTTGCCTATAAAAGTCAAAATCATAGAAATCAATTAGTTAAATATTCTGTCCTAATGAAAAGGTATTATTTACCCCTTATCACTTCAACTGCCCAATCAGTGCTTTACATCAACCTAGTAAAGCTTAGCAGGGGTCTTTTAAAAGAAATTGCCTCTAACAGAGAATTGGGATTATTCAGAGAAAATGCTCTTTGTTGAAATAATTTGATTCTGATTTCCTTTGATTTTTTAAATAAGCCTGAGACAAGCAGTTAGGGAAACAGGATTTGGATGCTACAGTGCCATACCTTTAGCATGTGGTTTTCAGTACTATGGATTCCAAAGCCAATCAATAATTTTTTGATTAGGAACATCATTGTTCCTTTTGGTCATTAGTGTAGATCCCTGTTTCAGTTGCAGCTACACATTAAAAACACCTGGGGCACTTCTAAATGTATGGAGACTCAGTCTCTTCCCTAAATATTCTGAGTTAATTGGTATCACATGGGGGCCAGAACCTAGCTATTTTTCAAAAGCATTAAGGAAGGATATCTGTTCTGCAGGTTAAGAAACAATCTCACTGCAACTATTTGACTTAGTTTCTACAGATAACTAATAAGACATTAACTTAAAAAAATACTTACTACAGATGTCTATGAACTAGTAAGATACTTACTAATCTCACTACTCAATATTTAAAATGACTTCAAAGCTTCCATGACACACATAAACCTACCTCAACAATCTATATGTTAGATTACATGGATCCAAGCATGGCATAAATGGTGGTTGTAGTGAATCCCAAACTATAATGCACTTAAGGACCAAAGGTACTACTTTAAAATAAAATGTAGATTCCCAGGTGCCATGCCCAGAGATTCTGATTCAGAAGAACTAGGCTAATAGGAGTCTCTATTTTTAGAGATATCTCCGGTGATCATAATACAAAAGGTCTACAGTCCCTATAAAACAGTGCTCTAAGGGAGTTCCCTGACAGTCCAGTGGTTAGGACTCTGTGCTCTCACTGCCGAGGGCACAGGTTTGATCCCTGGTTGGGGAACTAAGATCCCGCAAGTTGTGTAGCGCGGCCAAAAACAAAACAAAAAAAACAGTGCTCCAAGTATTTATAAATAGTGACTATTACTAGAACTTCATTATAAGCATTTTTAAAAAAACTTCTTGAGTTTATTCTGAGGTTACATTTCTAATCTTTAAAGATAATCCTAAAACCCACTGGTAAAAAGTAACTTTAAACAAGAGTAAATAGGACTTCAGCAATAAATCAATGTAGTTAAGCTAAAATAATGTTTATGGATCATATATTTTGTAAGCTTTGCTATCCTCCTAAATAAACTGTGTAGGTAATTGATAAAATACTTGTGGCCCAAAAAAGAGAAAATCAGGTTATATTCTATAATGAAAATTTAATCTAAAGCCTCATATATAACTAGAAACATGCCCTCAATGTCTCAAAATTAAAATTTTTTGTCCTTAACTTAGTGGGGGGAAAAAGCTACTCTAATATCATTTGCTCTGTTTAAATACAAAGCCAAGAAAACATCTTGATTCATTTTCCTCAAGAACATACACACACACACACACACAAACATAACTTACTAAAAATAACATGAAATAGGCTGTTAACATTTTAGTTTTGAAAATTCTTATAAACAGGTCCAGAAGTACTTCACAATAAAAATAATATATTCAACATCATTTACTCTTTAGATTCTTTCTGAAAAAGAAAATTCTAATAAACAGAGGTAAATATCAGAGTATCTGTTATACACAATAAAGATGGTAATCAACAAGTACTAAACCTTGAAAGAAAACTATACATATTTTCTCTTATCTGCCTAAGATGGAAGAGCTCCTAATAAAGTATTCTTCCTATATACATGTGCCGCTAAAGACTAGGTTTTTCTAAGTTAACATCAATCTTAAGTTCGTGACCAAAGTCGATATTTTCTCCCAGGCTTAGTGCTGCTTAACAGCTGGGCAACAGTCATGGACTTCCCAAATGTCTTCACAAAAAGGGAGCTATTCCACCTCTCAAGCCATTAGCAGAGGCTGTACGTCTGCCTCCGTGATTCACAGCTATGAAATGAAGTCCCAGTGTCTTTTAATAGAAGACTCTTGGCCTTCTATTATCTGACCTCAGCTGCCTTTTGCTGTTTATCTCTCATCTCTTGGTCAACCAAAAATTAGCTCAGATACTGCTTGCTCCTTAATGGAAATTTCCATCAACCTGACACTAAAGCTATCTTTCTCTTCTGACTTCCTTCACTCATTATTGCAAATTACTTAGCTAATTAATCAGGTACTCACTTGTGGTCCCTTATTTCTACCTTTTGTTATTATTTAAGATTTGGCATGTTTTTCTAGTAATTAAGTACAGTGTTTTACAGTGATTAAGTGAGGCACCTAGCTTTTCTCTTTAGTATACTTTATGACTATGAATGCTTTAAAAATTGTAATCTCCCTATGCTGCATGAACTTTCCCATCTGTTCTGAAGACTATGGCACCTAACTCTCTTAACGTCTAATAAGCCAGGTAATTTTGGCTGAGAGTAATAGCATAATAATTACTGGTATTAATAGCAACTAAATTAACAAGAATGAACAATTTTCAGTAAATTAGAATCTATTTAAATATACTTAACACAGAAGTCATAGGGAACATGGTTCAGTGTTTCCTTAGGAAAACCACCTGTTTTAAGAAGAACCAATAACTCTGTAAATCACACAATACTCTACATCACCAAAGAATTCACAACCTATATATATTACTCTTCAATGATTAAAAATACAGACTTCTAGATACTGGACATTAGGTATCTCCAACATTTGTCATATAAGTTGCTAAAACTTCCTCCTTGCTTTTAAATACAGTAGTAAGAACTAACATTTATTGATTTCTAAATTCTAAGTAGCATTAATTAAGTTAATCCTCACAACAATCCTAAGAAATGCTTTTATCATCTACATTTTACAGATAAGTAAGTTGAGGAAGAGAGAGAGTAACTTGCCCAATGTTTCACAGATAATAACTGGCAGAGCTGGGTTTTCAACTCATGCAGTCTACAATTAACTATAGCATTTCATGAAGCCCTCATCCATTAGCTCTGGTAGCCTTATCTAATACATCCTCATATCATTTCTGCCTTACGCCTTCCACCCTTTTGCAGTTTATCAGGTTTCCCACAGAAAGGAAAATGCCATGGTGGTCTACTTCCAACACTTCTTCCTCACAATAAGATGCTTTCTAAGTTCTCATTTAGCTCTACATGCTTCCTATTATTTCTGTACCATTTACATAATAAAGCCTCTGTGATATAAAGGGTGTATCCTAAAAACCTCAGTCTTGCTTCTGAATGTAATGTACTATAAGCCTAATCACATTAAAATCCATGAAGTACGGTTCAATACTGGGATATAAAACTTACGGTTTTAACTCAATTTTTTCTACAAAAAAATTTGCCTTCTTAAAATATCACTGCACTCCCAAGTTTAAAACATGGCAGTTTTTATAGGAAGAAAACATGCTTTCTACTTCCCTGAGCTATGGAATTATATTTAACTAAACTTTTACAGGTTATTGCTTTCATACCATTAGCAGTATGCAATTTCATAGCCCTCAAGATCCCATTTATTCTGATCTGACAGTGATGTAAAAAAATTTTTTAATTCACAAGTTTCATATATGTCTGAATAGAAACAGATTATAGAAAGAAATTATAGAATAAAAAAAACCTCACAAAGTCTTAACAGAAAACAAACATTCAAAGAATTAAAAATATTTTTAGCCTATGTTTGCTTTCTTAAAGTTTCCAAATTTCTTCAGTACAAGAGCTCTAATCATGCAATCCATGTAAGATTTGTTTTCTCAACAGTTTTTATCATAATCTTAGCCTGAGCATATTCAAGCCATTCTTAGTGCCAGTTAGGACCATTATTAGATTTATTCCAGATCATTCTTTTAGTGGATCTGGAATAAGTTTTATATATTTTTTTTGTAGCTATTCTATTTTTTTGTGGTAAACAGCCTAAGAGGCCCTTATTGAGTATGCCCAAGTCACTTTCGAAAACAACCATAGGTTATTCTAAATCCTGTCCACCAAATTAAGCCTTGTCTTTAGCCCTCTTGCAACTTGTCCATATGATCTGGCTTCAGTAGGAAACTATAAAGTCCAAAGCAACTGAAGTTCTCTCTATGAAAGTTCTCTCTATGAATAACCAGGGTATTCAAGGTATTCACAGTAAATGATACATTTTCATTAAATAAAGAAAAAATAGCCATCCCTCTTTTTTTTCCGTACTAGCATTCTCTAAAAACATCCACCTGGTCTAGGAAGGGTATCTCTTCAGCTAAAATAAATAATCAATTTGGTTGTGATAGACCTCCTTAATTACATCTGTTATTTGGAGAATACTAGTGAGTGATTTTTTGGCTACACTAATATGCAAACACCTTGAGAACTGACCTTTCTGGAGAGAAAGAACTAAGTACAACATTTTGCCAAATACAGTACGAAGAACATACATATTAATATTCTGGCAATAATAAATTCAACTTTAATCTTATTATCCTATTGGGCTTTCTGATAGACAATTAATGAGCTAATAGAGTTGGACCCAGTAAATGGGTTGGCAGCTCATTTATTACTATAATTCTATATAGTCTCTCTCAACCTCAAAAATAAGGTTCTCATTCCTCAACTACTATGGAATGAGAACTCAAGGTTGACAAAAATGAGTATGTTGTAGAGAAAAAAAATGGATTGGGAGAATGAAATCAAGTGAATATGAAGGTCTGTGTTAATAGGTTTACATTCAATAAAACAAAAATTTTTTAAAGGAATCATTTCATTTATCCTTCCATGTGTTAGAAATTTTCAAGGACTTCCTCAGAGGCAGTGCTATAGAAACACATTATAAAGCTATTTATAGGATAAATAGCTAGGATGATGTTGATGCTATCTTATCTTCTCAGGTTCTGCCTCTTGCCTCCTGAGTCCTGTCCCAGTAGTCTCTCAACACATTTCTAGCAGTTTATCCCCCCTTTATCTTTGTGTGTGTGTGTGTGTGTGTGTGTGTGGCTTCCTTAAAAAGTCACTACCACTGACATCACCTCAGTTTTCTTTTCTAAAACGTTATATTTCTCTTTCTCTGATTATCATCACCAACAGGAGTTGCCTACATTTCCAGAACCAGAAATGAAGTACTTTTCAATGCTGGAAAATTCTATACAGGAGGAAAAAGAAAGGAAGAAAAGTAAGAGTGACAACAACTACTGATTTCACTGTTGAGGATTATGCTAAAAGGGTAGGTTAAATTACTGGACAAGAGACAGGGATATCAAAGAAGGAATTTCAACATCAGAGGGTATGCTTAAATTCCTTCTGAAACATGGTAACCTTGAAGGCCCCTTCTAACTCCATGATCCTTTGAATTTATGATTAGGAATCACAACAAATTTTATGAGCAAACAAGAGAAGAATGTTTTGAAAAAAGCATTCACAAGTCAAACACCAAAGTTGTACTGCCTCCTTTTGGAGGAAGACAACAGAAATTCATGAACATTTAACAGAGTATCACTAATTTTTTAAATTCTAAAGCAATATGGCAAAATACAGGCATTAGTTGTACCAGCCAGCAATTTACTACCTAACATATTTAACTAACCCCAAGGTTAAAACAAACAAAATATTATAAATTGATCATGAGCCACCATGAAGAATAAAACAAAAACCTGGGGAATGATGCTGAACTTCATGCCACCAAAGGAAAGAACTGGAATTTCGCCTAACAAAAAAAGATGTTCTGCTGCTGCTGAAACAGACAATGGGTCCATGACCTTGTGTGTGCGTGTGCGCGTGCGAGAGAGAGACCATTGTTTTTGTGCACAAAAATTAGGAGGCCTTAAAGAAGTTTCACATATTTTCGAGTATATTAATGGTGCTACAACAACATTTTGGGGCATTTGACATAAAAGACACTGACATCTCAAAGAACACTATTATGAAGAAAGATTTCATGAAGCTATCATAAATCCAGTCCACTGCCTAAAAAGAAATCCAGATCCAGAATATGAACCATAATGTTTTATTTACATGGTGGTAACAAAGACAATAGGTCTAAAATAATAGGTCCACTGTATTTAACTGAACAAATTACTACAGTGTTATAGGAGCTTTAGCAGAAAATATTGAATCGAAACTCAGAAAAAGTCTTTTTGGAAGATGTTCTCTATATAAAAACAAAATCATGTAAGTTAAAAAATTAATAAGATATGCTAGACTCATTAATTAGTACTTGTTAGTTAAGACTAATTTGAGAGAAAACTAATTAGAGGGAAGATATATTTACATTAACTTATAGAAAAATTTTAAATAAATACAATTTAAAGTATGTGCATACAGACTAAAAATTGCTCTCTTGTAGATATTTTTTAAATAAGCAGCTTCACAATACAGCTATAGATTATTAAAACTGGCATAAAAAGTGCTCCTAGGCAAACACCAAATTTATGCCTTAAGACTTTTTAAATGTCCTTTAATATGTAAATACCCTCCTTCCAATATTTATAACATTGATAATGTAAAGAAAGCATAATCTTTTTATATAACATATACTTTATATATAACACAATAGTTTATATAACACATGTAAAGCCAAAGTGAATTTTCAAATTATAAACAAAACAGCCCTCCAAAATGATGAATCATCACTGCTCATTAATGGAAATAAATACTCAAGGTAATATCCTAATAAAAGAGACTTTAGCCAATATAACTGAAAAAAGCAACAAGTGGTTGTATCTTGGGAGAATATTAAAAAGTTATAAAAGAAAGAAATGGAGGGAAAAAAACCAAAACGAAAATTACCTACATAACCAAATCAAATTCTACCACAATTTCCAATAGAAACAAAAAGATAGCAGGGAGAGGTGACAGAGCTCTGTGCAAGGAGGTGAAGTCCCCATATGTCAACCCATTGAAACAATAAAATGACAAGCAGAGAAAATGCAAATAAATGCACAGAAGAATAGGAATATCGTTCTTAGTGATGTCTGAAAAACACATTAATGTGACTAAAGTATCAAAGCCACCAGTGCTTGGAGGAACCACTAGCCTCTGACCTTCTGCAGATTTTTGGTGCTGGCACTCATAACAGCAAAAGAAACCATATTATGTAAGAAATTCTGTGAGCTGCAGTAATGACTGATTTTATGACATCTGGAAACAGCTATCTTTTACCAAAAGAACAATATTTGAAAAACAATATTTCAAATCCTACCAAGAACAGCTCAATATTATGCCAACCTGTCAAATAATGAAGAGTTTTGTTAGAGAAAATAACACACTGCCAAAGGAATAAATTCCTTATAAACAGAAAAAGATGTCTGGATTACACAAATTACCTCTAGGATTAAACAAAGATGGGGTCATTATTGACTCGGTGACAGATAATTGAGAAATCAAAAAATGAAATCCAAATATGAGCACAAATGCAACCAAAAAGAGCTTCTGAGTCACTCTTGTTTATTAGAGATTTTTCAGGTTTAGAGGATTGTCCTGTCAAGATTTTGTGGGATGTACGAAAAATTAATGGAGTATCATTTTAGATCTTTCAAAGGTGACAAGTCAAATGCTATACATATAAAATGTGAAGTCTTTCCAGAAATTTGTTCCATCTTCTCTGTGTTTATAATGAGCTGAATGACTATGCAGAAAAATACCTGAATGTTTAAACTGCAACATTATAGGCCATTTTGCTCTGAGTGATTTAAGTCTTAATACCACCTCTCACATATAGCTTTAAATGCTACTTAAAATTGGTCGAATATTAAATGTTCCCAATATTGCCAGCATTTATAATGCTGTGATCTTTTGATGATTCCTTACCACTGAGAATAAAGCTGTAGGTACCATGGTAGATACAGAAATAATAAAATGCACCCTATATAAATATATAGTAAGTAGATCTTTAACTAGGTACAGTAAACTGCAAATTAATATGTGGAAGGAAAACTTAGTATGGTGGGTTCATGTTCGGTAAAAATTAAATATAAAACATTTAAAATATTTACTGATTGGCTGGTTGCAACAGAGAGCAAATGAAGCAAAAAATAAAATGAAATATTCAGTTCTCTCATATAAAAATAATAGAAACAAATGATCTCAAAGCAGTTAAAAAGATACGAAATATTGTGATACAAACCAAGAAACAATGTATTCATTCACTGAAATCTGCATTTCAAATAATTTTTCTATCACACAAAAAGGTGAAAGAATAAATACTCTCAGTCATTTTTTGTTGCTCCCAGATTATGAAATTAAGAGATTAGGTTTTTAGCAAATTTGAATATACACTATATAAATTATTAGGTAAAAATCATCATTGTTTTATTCTTCTTGGATATGGATAAAGAAGATGTAACAAGAAGAAGGTTATAAATGAGAGCAAATTCACATTTGGAAAAGCAAACCGACAAAGTCTTTACAATAACAATACAATTTTTGGTCAAAGAACCATAAATTGCAAGTTTCTTCCAAACTATTGCAAGTTCATAATTTTAAAAAAATTGTTGACTGTAAATAAAGGCAATGTATGTTAACTGGAGATCGATCAATCATCAATCAATATAACTGAAAAGGACCATACAATAAAAGTTTAGCAGAAATCTCAAGGAAGGAATTCTCAGTTATGCCTGATCCTATAAATGTGTCTTAAAAAACATTAAAAATTAATACAGTATTCAAATCTTTACATATCTATCCAAATATTAGATGTATCAAAATTATGTATTTTGATATATCTAATGTTTGGTCAGAATGAACAGTGTGGCTGTACCAGCTGTTAAATACTAAATAGTAAAAGACTTCCATACTTGTTGGAAAATAGCCACTGCTCCAACCTCTCCATATGTCCCCTTCTCTCTCTTGTTGGGGGAGGGACCTCTCTCCCCACCAAGAGTTCTCCATGTTCTAATCCCTAAGGAGCTAACACTTGGCAGAGCATAAGGCCTACAAGACCCTGGCATCCACTATGGTTGGTGCTTGGGCCGTACCAGCCCTTACATAATTCGAACCTCTCTGTTAATAAGACAGGGCACAAGCTTTAAGCTTGGAGTCAGAGAGACTATATTACAGCAGCTCTGCTATTTGAGTAAATCACTGGACCCTTCTGAAATTTCAACTTCTTTTGAAATAAAGTTATTACTCGCTACCTAGTAGGGCTGATTGTGGATTATGTGAAACCACATAAAGGGCTTATTATTAGCACACGGTAGGCATACTATTTACTTTCTCCTCACCTTACTAGGAACATAGTAAATACTACATGGAAAAATAAGCAAAAACTGCAGTCCTTTATCACAAATGGGTCATGTTTTAAATATTCATTTTTGAAATGAGTAGAATTAGAATGCATTTTCCCCATAGTAATCATTATATAAAAGTAATGTATCTCAACAATTTTATAAATTCCAATTTTATCCATAATGTACTGTTCTCATACATGAAAAATTTATTGGGCATTCATATATGATAAGCACTACTCTAAGAATTTCATATTTAAGTTATTTAATCCTCAAAAACTCTTACAGAGTAGTATGTTCTTATCATGCCCACTTAACAAACGAGGAAATCAAGGCAAGATTAAGTAACATGTGCTGGGTCACATTAGCCAGTTAAGTGGCAGAGCCAGGATTTGATCAAGGGCCTATGTTCCTCCTCATCACTATACTGTACTGTCTTTGGAGTTATATAAGTCATAAAACCTATAAATACTTATAAAAATCAAAACATTGAGAAGAAATACATAGTAGTTTCTCAATTTGTGATATAAACAAAGCAGGTCAAACTAAGCAAAAAAAGAAAAAATTGCTACACTGAATTTATCTTGCATGCTGGTGGCTGGAGGAAAAGCAAGCTAAGACAGATTTATGGAGATATAAAGTGGATTGTCTATTGTCAAAGGCTTTAAATGCTGCTATCATTGGTTCTTCATCACAGTTAAGCTTCCTGAGTTATCTTCCCTTTTCTTATTTACATATCTATCATAGGTTTTACAAAATGATACTTAAAGGGTGGAAAATCCAGCAGGAAATCTACAGTCCCTAAAATGGGCTTGATTTCTCCCTCCTCTTTCAGGGTAAGTGTCCTTTTAAAGACAGTCTGCAAACAGTTGGCAACTGGTTTTGGCCTGGGCTCTCAAAACTGGATTATCAACAGTGACCAGGCTCTTGCCTGGCACCTTTCCCACAGATCAAGAGAATGGGCATATTTGATCCAAGGGGGTTAAACTCAGCCACTGCCTGACTCCCATCTTCTTCAAACTAGACCTAGGCCTTCCTTTTACCCTTGAGACTCCTCTGAATGCTCTGTGACCATTTCTGGCTTTGAAAGGTTACTTTTTAAATTTACTTCTTGGTGTGCTAAATGATTTATCTCTAACACTCTTAGTATTTTTAGATTGCTCTTAATATTTTCCTCTGAGCAATTAATTACATTTTACTTCTAGTATCAAGGTGGCCGTTAAATATTTTATTCATTTATTTGGTATATTAAATGCTCTGAATGCTAGTTTCTAGTCTCTCAGGATCTTATTACTTTACTATTTTGTTTTCAATTCTTAGCATTTTTAGGTATCCCTAAACATTTATATTTGAGCATTTTAAGAGTATTAAGGTTTGTTTTAATTTAGACTGTAGGTTTCAATAAATTTTTTGTTAGAACTATATTCAATTTTTTGGTTAAAATGCATTTTTTCTTACTTCCAGTGTTGAGACTTTACTATTTATATTGATTCTAGTATTTTAAAGTTATGTTTAGAATTTTAATAAAAGGGTGACCATATAAGACTCTTTTACTTACAAAACTTTGCTAATTTTTACCAGTATTTGATAGCTAGTAATTGTAACAGTTTTGTATCACAATAAATGGAAAGGGACCTATCATACTAAATATTTCAGGTCCCAAACAATTAATAGATAACCTTTAGAACTGCCCATTTACTCTAAACAATTTATCGTAACAGTATAAAATAAATTATACCAGCAAAATGGGAAGGATTCTCATCTTTGGGTTTATTAGTTATCTTAGTGGGGTTTCCAAGGAAGCAGACCCTGAGACTAGGACTGAGTGGACATAATTTATTTGGGAGGTTCAGCGAAACTGGTAGGGGAGGGGGCAAGATGATAAGAGAAGGGCAGGCAGCTAATACAGGGTACGTTATTAAGCTAGCTATCACAGAAGCCAATGGAAACAATCTAATGGGGGAACCTGGCAAATGGTATAAGATACATGTCTCAGAACTGCCTAAGCCAAGGACAAGGAAGCTGAAACCTGTCAGTCATTGCTTAAAGTCTTCTCCCAGTAGCTTCCAGCAGCTCAAAGGCAATCCTACGGCTTAGATGCAGGTGCTGGCCTTTGGAAGGCTGATGTGTACAAAACAGTGAAGGGCTACAAGAGCATATGGACAGAGTACCACATTACCTATTAAAGCTGTTAGGTAGCCCCCAATCACCACAGTGATCATTCCAACAAAGTAAATTTAGCCCAAAATGTTGGTGAAATTTTGGCGAACCAGTTCTGACTGGAAGCTGAAATTAGATATTGGTGACAATATCTAAGTATTGGGTTGTCCAAAAAGTTTGTTCGGGTTTTTCAATAAGATGTTACAAAGACCCTAACAAACTTTTTGGCCAACCCAATATTACTACTAATAAGGTAGTTTGTAACTTCTCGATTCAAAATGCTAACCCAATGGGAGCCTGGTACAAAGACACTAGGAAACATATATAAGTTCAAGGAATAATACCAGCCTATGATTTAACTCTTTCAAGAAATAATCCTTACAGATTCCTATAATGTCTCAAACTATAGCAAGGACCAACACCCATCAGAACAAAGAATGTGAAGCATCAAACCAAATAATCAGTCTGGCTGGTCCCTAATAAATGGCTACATTCCTACTGCAACTTGAAGGCCCATACTATTAAAAAAAAAAATCAAAGTATGGATAAAGTCATTTGGAGGATCCACAAATACTTTCCCCGAGAAGACAATACTGCCCTGACCTAAGTAAAATTTCTCTTACTCAGATTTGAATTCTTCCTCAGCTTTAAAGTCTTTCTTTGCTCCTCTTAGTATTCATCCGAGTTGCATCTTAGAGCCTCCTCCTTTTGGGGTATTCGATAGCATTTATGTTTCTTGGGGTCAGTTGATAGTTTCTGACCTGGAGAGCTCAGGTCCAGGTCCTGGTGTTACCATAATGCCAGAGTTCCTGTGGTCAATGTGATGCCAAATCTGACGGATTACTATTTCTGGATCTTCACTCTGCTCAATGTCTCACTTTGGATTAGTGCTTACAGCCAGCTGGATAGCTAAACCAAACTGGATGGCTGTCTTGAGCTCTGTGGGCCATATAGGGGCATCTCTGGTCACATACTACCCACTGATGTAGGTTTATTAAAGAGCGGTGACCTTTCAAAAGCTAAACATACCAGTGAGAAAAATAACTGTGTATCAACTATATATCTGTACCAAGCAAGATCAATACTGTAGCTATGAAACTGATTTGTAGTTGTGATTTTTTGCAGAGAACAGAGAAAAAAAGGTGGAAAGCAAGTGCTGTGTGAAAGTAAAGAAATGACATTTCCACTTAAACTGTGCCATGTTACTTATCATGCTATTTTGGACAATTATGCATGTATTTACTTCCTCTGAATTGTATTTTTACGACATAGTTGCCAAGCATTGGTCTATCTCTACTGCAGAAAGTAGTGCCCCAGACTTTGTCAGGGCACCTCTGCTGTCACTCTGTGGGTTCTGTGGTTGTCAGACTTACTTTTAAAGTGTGAATGCACGGGGTGGGTATTTTTGGGGGGGTGGGGTTGGGGGAGAGGTAGTAGGAAATGAAAAGGATAAGAGATTCACCTTGGAAGAATATTTTTCTTCTCAAAATGAAGAAGTCTGGTAAAGAAATATAGCACATAAAGCACTAAAAACTTGGGAAAAAAGAATAAAATTGTACTTTCGTATATTTTTAAAAGACCAGTTTGCAATATAAAATTATATACTATTAATAACTCTTGAGTGAAACAATCATTTTATGTACAATATACCTAATTTCTTATCATCTCAATTTTAATAACAAGAATAACAGAAATTTATAGCTGGGCAGCAACATGGATGGGCCTAGAGATTATCATACTAAATGAAGTAAGTGAGAAAGAGACAGACAAATACCATATGATATCACTTATATGTAGAATCTAAAATATGACACAAATGAACTTATCTATCAAACAGAAACAGACTCACAGACAGAGACCAGAATTGTGGCTGCCAAGGGGGAGGGAGGGTGGGAGAGGGATGGATTGGGAGTTTGAGATTACCAGATGCAAACTATATATATATAGAATGGATAAATACCAAGGTCCTACTGTATAGCACAGGGAACTATGTTCAGTATCCTGTGATAAACCACAATGAAAAAGAGTATGTAAAAGAATACATATGTACGTATAACTGAGTCACTTTGCCGTACACCAGAAACTAACACAACATTGTAAGTCAACTATACCTGAATAAAATACATTTTAAAAAGAAGAAATTTACAGCTAGAAGAAACCTTAGTAATCTCCCAGACCTTGCTTCATTTTTAAGAAAAGAAAACAGAGCTAAAAGGTTGACTTGCTGAAGGTCATAACAGCGATAAAAGGGCTAGGATCCAGGTCTCCTCATTTCCTCTCAAATGTCCATTTCACAAAAAACTTTAAAATACTATTAACACAGTTTTTATGCAATTTGCAGAGCTTTTCATTTGTGCTCCACAACATAATACCTTCTTCATATATGTACTTGTAGGAAGTATATAAGCATCGCACCACCTCCGAACTTGAGCATATTTCAAATCTGTATATGTCTTTTAATTATTTTCTTACTAACAGTGTGAAAGGATGTTTGTGTACGGCTATATATTAAGAACTACACCTTGACTGTTAACAATTCCATTAACATGAAATACACCTGAATTACTGTAATTCTTTTAAAATTTATAGCAAGTCACCAGTCTCAAAAGATAAAGAGCCATTTTCTGAAAGTCATACCTTCTAAAATTAAGCAAAGTGTGGAAAAGGGGGTTGTGGACATGTAAATTAAAAAAAAAATTATCCCAGCACTTTAATCCAAAGTTTTACTCCCCCACCCACGTTTTTTTATTGTTTTTCTCTCCGCTCCAAAACTACATATAAATAATATAAGAAAAGTGCTTCTAACAGCTCTTCATTGATCCATAAAAGGTTTTTAATCAACAATATAGTACTACTTCATTAACAAGTCATCTGTGTACAGAGTTTTTTGGCCTGGACATGAAACAGGTTGAAAGATGTTCCTGAATGAAGAAAATGCTGGCTCAGAATGAAGGCCAACATGAAGATAACTAGTCTAGATGCACCTGAGGGAAAGGCCTATTTACAATAAGAAATATAGTGAGTATAAATTATATTCTCACAAGTGCACAGTTGTTTAATTATGTTAAGAGTAAAATAGCTTTGGGGGGAAACCAAAACAAATCAATCCTATTTACAGCACAACTTCTCTAAGAAGATGTGTTTTAGGTTCCTGCTTTGGAGGCTTGGAGAATGTCTTCCCTTTGCTGTCTACTGGCATAGAGACAACATGGAGGATCAAAGAATAAGCCTTCTTCTCTAAAGGGAGCTCTCTAGGCACAGCACAAACGTGGCATTCATTAGATCTTCACAAACCAGATGCTCAGAATCCAGAATGCCTAGACTCATTCCTTGTGAATGGGACAACCTATAACAATTCAGTCACAGGAATTATAGGTTTTAAATGAACAGAAATCAAAATATTTTTTCCCAACCTGTGAAAATCTGATCTGGATTCAACTAATATTTAACTAACTTTCTAGTTTATGCTATATACTTTCCCTAATATATAATGTGATTTCATCATCATTAAAACCTTAGGGTATAGGTGTTCTCATCTTCACTTAGCAGATGAGAAAACCAAGAGACTAAGAGAGAACAAAGCTCTGGCCCTGGATTGGAAAACTGTGGTGGTAGAACCCAAGCCCAAGTCTAGTGCTGACTCCATCTTTCCAAATTGTTTTGTTAGTTGTTAGTATCAAAATTCAGATTTATTACATTATAAAATTATTTGTCTGTTTTATTACAAAGTGATCGAGACAGCTTATAAAGTACCAGTACCATATATTAAAATGGAAATAAGAGAGAAAATTGAGATAAAGAAAAATTATGAGTGGGAAAACTTGAGATTAAGAAAGAGTTGTAGGAAATGAATGTTTTTATATTACATTATGATGACAGTATAGGAACATATTAATATATAAGACCTACTTTAGCAATATAGTGCTTTTTTCAAAATATCACTGATTCAGCAATGTTGTCAGGTGTAATCACTCTGGAATTCTCTTTTCTATGGGTCCCTCTATTTTCAGTGATGTAGTTGTCAACAATGATCCAAAAATCAGAGAAGGCCTCCCTTTTCCCAGGTGGCCAGGATGATGTGAACTCTGTGGGAACTCCGCCCTAGTAAATGGAACCTAGTTCCATTTACTACATGGTTTTCAAAGGTAGAAATGTATTTCCAATTCCAAAACAGTGAATTACCAAAAAAAAAACCTATAACTTGGGGCTTGGGGGTTTCAGTTATTCCCTATTTGATGGAATAATGCAGAAAGTCTACAGAACTAGTACAGTGACCAAGAACATCTACATAGATATTTCTAGTTCCTAATATATTCATTTCCAGAGATTTTAATTCAAATATGATCAAACTCAGTTCAATAAATTACATTAGTATAATACCCAGTTTTGATCACATTATATATTATGAAAACTGGAAGGTATACTACATATTATATATGGAAAATAGAAGGAAGATACCAAAGCCTAACTTCTCCTAAGTGTTATTAGCACTTTCCAGAAAAACACCTATGCAATCCACTTCAAACCCATCTTTTCAATTAAATATTTATTAATTAGTATTCAAACTACAATTTCCTCCTGGGAAGAAACAGAGTGTATCCATTTAACACAGCACAAAAATAGCATACAGTATAACAAGGTTTACAAGCCTGGCTTTTATCCTATAAATGTTTTTGGATCTTGTGACATAACTAATTCCTCATTAGAGTAAAGAAAGCTGACACACTCCTCAACTGGGCTAAGGGGTCAAGAGTCGAGTTTATCTGTCAATATTTAAATTCACGTGCCTCTGAAATGACTGATGTAAGTGGAAAAAGTGCAAAGGGAAAGAAGTTTAACTCCACCCCATCTCAGTCCCATTCTCATGATATGCTCCTGCTCAGCACAAACTTCGGTTTTCTGAGCGGGTGCAGTCCTTTGTGGTTTACTGAGAATCTGACATTCCAGGTCCTCTACTTCCAAGTCTGCCACTATAATATCTTGTGAGGGGACAAAATTACACACAATATACATTTTAAATTCTCCTCTCTGCTCACCTACGTACCTATCCTCTTCCCTTTCTCCCTTCTCTTTCTTGCTTCAAAGATAGAAATTAGATATGGTATGACTTACTTCTCCAAACAGACTATGGGAATAAATACGCATCACTAGGTTTGACACTAAAATTTAAATATTATGACTAAAATAGATCTTGGAAGAAATAACAAATGCTCACCTACCAAAAGCATTCCCTGGATTGTTAATAAGACCTGGCTCTTGAAGCTATAAATAATTTATTAATTCCAATGTAGATATCTCAACATATACATAATTTTAGACTTCCATGTTGTTAGCATTATATATACATCATAGTTCTTCTATTAAACTAACATTAAAGAACATAACTGGGTCTTCTCTCTTAATACAGTAAAATTTGGAAACCCTACTGTGTGAGACTGGTTTCAGGTGCTCTTGAGTGTTTTAAGGAGTACAAAGAGTTGGAGATATCAATGTGCACAAATCACCATAAAAGCAGAGATACAAATAAAATACCATGGAAACTAAGAGGTGGGAGGGAGTAATAACTCCTTTGCAACTCTTGAAGAATTAAGATATAAAGCAAATCAAATTCTGGTAGACTGAGATTCAAAATCTAATACTAAGGAACTCAGATGCAAGTCTATCCCTAATTATAACTTTCAACACGAATCTCATAAACTCCTCTGCTTATCCATCTCAAAGATATCTCCCACAATAGATCCAACGTCTTGGAAAGATCCCACTCAACAGTTTCTTGTTATATTTCACATGACCTCTGAAAATGCCATCAACTCTAGGAAGCTCTCTCACCTGGTCTCAAACGCTGTGATTGTTCTCTATAACATGTAATGACTACCCTACCCACACTACTTACTATTTATGATATCAGTGTACACTTACATAACTACCTTAAACTTTGGTACCTTAACTGTCAGGTACTGTGCTGAATTGCTTTACTTGTATTTATTCTTTTGATCCTCACAACAACCCTGCATGCTACTTAACAAAACCGACTCTATTTCATGCATCAAGAAACTAAGGTTTACAAAAATTAAGTCACATGCGGAAAACTAACAAAATTAATAAATTATAGTCAGGAAGTCTAGCTCCAGAGGCCACACTACCAATCAATAAGCAATACTACCTTGCTTAACATTGTTGTAAATGTTATATTAAAAAACTCTTGCCTATGAGAGCCTGAGATACCATGACAATTCCATTTGCTTTGTGTATACATGAGATAATTGCACACCCAAATCATCTGTGGAACATCTTAACACAGATATCCATAACCCACCCTAGAAGATATTGATTCATTTTGTCCACAGTTGGATTGGGCCTCTATACATCTAGAAAACCCCACAGGTATTTCTGATGTATAGCCAGGGTTGACAGCTAATGTACACTACACACTTTTACAACACAGACAAATTTTAAATAGCATGAGCGCCAATTTGGATTTCTCAGTGGCTGCCATGAACACTGTATTAAGAAGGATACTAGGGCCAGTGCAAGCTCAGATTGCCTGGATTCAAATCTTGGCTTTGGCATTAATTACCTGTGTGACCTTGTGTTCAGCTTCCTTATATGAAAACATGAATAATACTGGTGTTTACTAGGGTTGCTGAGATGAATAAAAACTTTACTAAGTAAGGAATTTAGAACGGTGCCTGGCACATGAAAATTTCAATAAATATTAGCAATTGTCATAAGAGTGGCATCCTAAGTACTAATTATTTGCCAATTCAGACCTGAGAAATGACACTCTTGGGGGTTGAAACTTGATGAGTTTAATGCTATACCTATGAGAAAAGACATTTAATATGTACACTTCTAACTGAGAAACATACTTAGAACACAATTTATTTGCAGATTGAGGACTATTTGTATTTGAGGCTTTGTGGTAGTGATGTCCAGCGTGGCACAGAAAAATAAAACCTATGTTGTGTAGTAGAAAAAGCACAGATTTAGAAGTAGGGTACGAGTGTTTGAGCCTCAACTGACTACTCAATTTAGTAATTTACTCAATTTAGTACTCAACTGTACTCAATTTACACTTGCTCTGTATAAACCAGAGCAGAACATTCAACTTTTTGTTCTCTCTGTAAAGTGGGTATATAAAGTTTTAACTCTGCAATGTTTCTGTGAAGATTACATGAGATGATGAATGTGAATGTATTTAGTATACAGTTGGACACATGGTAAATATTCAATAAATTTGATGTTCCCCCCATGTGAGCCCCCCAATCCTATTTAACCTATTTAAAGCTAAAAGACAATATAAACTGCCAAGTATAACCTCCCAATTTAGTATGTTAATAACATTTTCTCTATTCTGGCTCTTCGTACCATGATGGTTATGGTTCTGGATATAATGAACAGACCACTGACAAAATTGGAGCCCCCATGGCTGATGATCTTAAAAGAGTCAACTGCAAGAGACTCGAATGGAAAGCCTGTCATTTAAACCCAGGGACAAGGGCTTCATGTGCTTAAAGGAGCTCAAAGAATACTCACAATTTTCTTCCCATCTTTTTCTATGTACGCTTGTTTTACAAAACTGTCCAAAGGTATAATTTTGTATTCAATGCTCTTCATATGACATATTCTCTTGAGCATTTCCCCATTTCATTAAAAATTCCTTACAAATATTATCTGCGATGGCTGCATAGTTGACTAGCATATAGATGTATCATATATAATTGCTCCCTTTCTGTTAGGCTTTGATTTTGTTTATAAATTTTTTTTCTTAATAAATTTATTTATTTATTTGTTTTTATTTTTGGCTGTGTTGGGTCTTCGTTGTTGTGCGCGGGCTTTCTCTAGTTGCAGTGAGCGGGGGCTACTCTTTGTTGTGGTGCGCGGGCTTCTCATTGTCACGGCTTCTCTTGTTGCGGAACACGGGCTCTAGGCACGTGGGCTTCAGTAGCTGTGGCGTGCGGGCTCTCGAGCACAGGCTCAGTAGTTGTGGTGCATGGGCTTAGTTGCTCCACGGCATGTGGGATCTTCCTGGGCCAGGGATCTAACCTGTGTCCCCTGCACTGGGAGGCGGATTCTTAACCACTGCGTCACCAGGGAAGCCCTGATTTTGTTTATAAATTTTTGCTATTATAAATAATGCTGAACAGAATATCCTTATTCACTAACATTTCTATATTATTTCCTTAGGATGAATATTCTAAAACATAATTTATTGAGGTAAAATGCGCATAACGTAAAATTAACTATTTTAAAGTGAACAATTCAGTGGCATTTTGTACATTCACAATGTTGTGCAACCACCACCATTACTTCTGAAACATTTCCATCAGGATGAATATTTTGAGGTATTAATAAGAATGAACATTAAAAAAAAATTTCAATATATACTGTTAAACTGCCTTCAAAAAGTAGTCCAATTTATACTTTCATCAGTAGTATCTGAGAGAACCCATTTCATAGCACACTTACTTCCAAGTATATTAAAAAGTAAAAAACCTTGACAGTGAGAAAGGTTTTACAAAATATCTTTCTTCATTTTCAGTGATGAACAGTAAGGTTTTGATTTTTAAAATATTTACTTGGGGCTTCCCTGGTGGCGCAGCGGTTGAGAGTCTGCCTGCCAATGCAGGCAACACGGGTTCGAGTCCTGGTCTGGGAAGATCCCACATGCCGCGGAGCAACTAGGCCCGTGAGCCACGGCTGCTGAGCCTGCGTGTCTGGAGCCTGTGCTCCGCAACAAGAGAGGCCGCGACAGTGAGAGGCCCACGCACCGCAATGTAGAGTGGCCCCCGCTCGCTGCAACTGGAGAAAGCCCTGGCACAGAAATGAAGACCCAACACAGACAAAAATAAATAAATAATTAAAAAAAAAATTTACTTGTCATCTATGTTTCTTCTTTTCAGAGCTGTCCATAGTAATAAGACAATTCTGAGATTCCATGAGGCATCTGCAGTAGTTTTTACAATGGATGCTTTAAAGGTTCCTATGTAAGGGATACATGGGCTCAGATGAGGTTAAACTTGAGATTATTCAAGGTCTCTGGAAGTGCCAGGAAGGCTAGTTTTGTGTTTTGGGATACTTACATACCTACATTGGTGAAATCATTCCATTGTCTATGATAAAACACTAGGTTTTTAAAAAACAGTAAGCAGAGATGAAAAATATAAAGCATTATTGTAAGAAAGCAAAAATGAACAAATATTTTCATTCAAATATTAATTTACAAAATGATTTAAATATTTAACAGCGAGCCTATCACTCTGCGGCTAAAAGTAAAGGAATTCTAAAATTACTAAAAACGATTAAGAGTGCACAAGTATGATAGGGAAATTTCTGCAAGTTTTGAAAGTCAAATCTAAAGATAATGCTAAATTAAGAATGTAATGCCTTTAGATTCTTTAAAAAGATGCAACTCAGATTCATACATGAGACTGATTTGGGTGGGATAGTCTCTGAGAATTATAGCTCTAAGAATTTATTACATTAAATTCACTAAACATTTGTTAAGTGTGGCTAAGTGCCATGCACTATACTGAGGCTAAGGATACACAGATGAAAACAAAAACAAAAAACCCATAGACCTTCAATGAATTCACACTAGTGGAGAAGTTTAACACATAAACAAACTGTTATAGAATTGAGATAATTGCAATGAAAAGATCACATAGAAGTGGGTGATAGCAAAGAAGAGGAAATGATTAGCTTTGAGTTTTCAGGGAAAGAGTCTTAGAGAAGAAGACATTTGAGATTAATTTTGAAAGCAAAAATGAGTTCATGAAGTTGGCAAGGGCCAAAGAATATTCCAAGTATTTGCTAAGGCCTGGAGACTTAAAATTTCTGTGTTCTGGAGGGTAATTACAAGCAGTTCCACACTACTAGTACATAAATGTAGAGTGGGGTGTTAGGGAGCTGACACTGAAGAGGCAAAAGGCAGATTAATGAACCTTGGGTGCTGAAAAGGGAACCCGCACACACTGTTGCTGGTAACGTAAATTGGTGCAACCACTATGGGAAACAGTATGGAGATTTCACAAAAAATTAAGAATTGAACTACCATGTGATCCAGCTATCCCACTTCTGGGTATTTATCCAAAGAATCCAAAAACTCTAATTTGAAAAGATATATACATCCCTATGTTCTTCACAGCATTATTTACAATTGCCAAAATATGGAAACAACCTAAGTGCCCATCAACAAATGGATAAAGAAGATGTGAAAATATATATATATATATATTTGTTTTTATTTATATTTATATATATACACACATACAAGTATATGGAATACTACTCAGCCATAAAAATGGATGAAATCTTGCCATTTGTGACAACATGGATGGACCTTGAGGGTATTCTGCTAAGTGAGATAAGTCAGATGGAGAAAGACAAATATTGTATTATTTTACTCATTTGGGGAATCTAAAACACAAACAAAATAAATGAACAAACCAAATCAAACAAAAACAAATATGTAGATACAGAGAACACAGTAGTGGTTACCCGAGGGTAAGGAGTGCATGGTGGGGGTGTGTGAAATGGGTAAAGGGGATCAACCAGATGGTGATGAATGGAAATGAAATTTTTGGTGGTGAGCACTCTGTAGGGTATACAGAAGTGGAAATATGTTGTACATATGAAACTTATGTTATAACCCAGTGTTACCTCAAATAAAAAATAAATTTAAAAAAACAGAATGTGTGCTCTATTATAGAACTTGAATTTAACATAAAGCCAATAGGAAGTCATTGGTGGGTTTTAATTCTGGGAGATAAATTACTATATTCAAGTCATAAAATGATCATTTTGGTAACAAATGGATTAACTGAACATTTTAAAAGGACCTGAAGATACCAGACGTGATCTGGCTCTTTGTACCTCTCCAGCTTGAGTCTGAGCTACTCTCCTCTGTCCTCTAGCTGGTCACATTATGCTACATTCAGTTCTATTTTCTGGGCATTCACACAAGTGGTCCCTTTGCTTGGAAAGGTCTAACTCCCACTTTGAGGGTCTAACTCCCACTTATCTTTTAGATCTCAACTGGAAGATAATTTCTGCTGGAAAGCTTGCACTAACCCTCATAAATCAGAGTTGCCCACCCACCACTAAGTACTAGGACTGCTAGAACTTCCAATCCCAAAGCACTTATTACACAGTCATGTTACTAACTGCCTGTATGATTTTCTCTCCAATTACTGTGAATTTTGTTAAGGACAATGGTCATGTCTAGCTTGATGACCATTATATCCACAATACCTAGTGCAGGGCTTGGAACACAGAAGTTGTTCAAAACAATCTCTTGAATGAGTGATGAACATAAAGTGTGAGGCTAGCAGCAGGTCAGTCAGCTGATCAATAATAAAGGCTTGAACTAAGGCAAAAGCAGTGAGAATGAAGAGGATAGACAGGAGCGTAATACAGGAGTTGTAATCCCTAGAACTTGGTAAGTTACTAGATGTAAGAGGAGGAAATGAAAGGAGAATGATAGATTTAAGTAGTGAAGGCTAGTTCCCTATTTTTAAGAAAAGTATAGACAGGACCAACACAATTACGTTTCCTATAACTCTTTGACCTCTCACCTACTGCTCTCTCCCTCACACAAGCCAGGCACAATGGCTACCTTGCTGTTTCCTCAAAATGCCAGGCACACCCTTGCCTCACAGTGCACAGCTGCTATTTCCCCATCCTGAAATAATCTTCCTCCAGATATCCACATGGCTTGCTCCCTCACCTCCTCAGATCTTTGCTCAAATGGCACCTTTTTAGTGACTGACTTCCCCCAAAATCCTACTTAGAATTGCAACCTTTATCCTCATCTTGGCTTTCCTTAGTTCTCTTCCCTGCTTTATTTTTCTCCACAGAATTTATCAATATCAGACACACAACATATTTTATTTTCTTTGCCTCCCACTAGAAATAGGTTCCCTGAGGGGTAAGGATTTGTAATTTGTTTACTTCACTACTGTATCCCCAGGGCTTAGAACAGAGTAGGCACTCAATGAATACTGAATTAATTGAATGAATGAATGAACAGTGTTGCCCATATGGGCAGAGAGAAGAAAGAAAAAGTATGCAGGAGATGATTATAAGTTCATTCTTAGATATACTTCATTAGGAGACGTCTGTGGGATATACCAACCGGTGCTCAGGGAAAAGCTTTCAGCTGGTGCCGTGAAGCATTTCATACCCAGAGACAATGTGTAGAGGAAAAAGGAAATTATAAAGACCTATGGAAATTGGGAAACAGCAGTATTTAAGGAGTGGGCAAAGGAAGAAGAGCATGCAAAGAAATCTGAAGAAGAATACCCAAAGGAGTAGGAAAAACCCTAGAAAAGGGGAAAAGAAACAATTTCAAGAAGTTCAATAGCATCAAATATAACAGAAACTAAAATAAAGGAAGAGGACGATCCATAGGATTTCATAAATAGGTCAGTGTTGAGGCAATGCAGTCTTAGAAGAGCACAAAATAATCATGAGAATAATTACCACTTACTGAGCACCTACTTACACGCTATGCAAGATGCTTCATGCTAAAATATACCATATCTCGAATCCTCCCAACCACACTGCCAGGTAGCTATTCTATTACCTAAATTTTATAGAAGAAACTTAGGCTCAGAAAGGGTAAGTGGCTCATAGCTGTACAGATGAATAACAAGTGAAGGAGCTAAGGTTTGAGTCATAATGAAAACACACTTAAAAATATTTTGTTCATTTGACACTCAATATAAATTCCACATAAATTAATTTTCCACGTAATTAATTTTCCAGGTACAAAAAGCTTGCCACTTTAAGCACCAATACTCACATATTTTAAAGATCTCTAAAAGAAAAAATTTTAAAGCTTACACTTGATAACTCAAGAATGCCCATTATGACTATTACTTGCTGTGTTTATGCCTTTGGGAACTCTTGAGTTGTCTGGAGTTTTTGCTTTTATGATGAAAGGCACTACAATGATTTTTTTAATTTGAGTATCTGTATCTTCATTTCATAATTTTTCTGCCTGTGGGCCAGAACCATGCTAACTGCTATACATATGTCATTTTATGTAGTCCTCACCACGTGTTTATAATTTAAACATATAAATTACTAAAAACGATGTAATTTATAATTTAAGTTTATAATTATAATTTAAGTTCTATTATAAGCATTTATAATTTAAGTTCTATTATAAGAAAAAAGAGGCATAGAGGGGTTAAATAACTTATCCAATGTCACATAGCCAGTCCTAGCAAACGTTCTAAGTGTCTGAGCCTCCAACTCACATAGCCAGTCCTAGCAAACGTTCTAAGTGTCTGAGCCTCCAACTCCAAAACTCAAATTCTTAATTCTGACTCAGCTGTTTTCCAGGCTAATTTTCCAAGGAGGTCCTCAGTCACTTTGCAGATAGTTCAGATTTCCAGATAAGTAATTGCAGATAGAAGAAGTATTGCCCTAAATAAACTCTGAGTTATTAAACTTCCAGAAAATGTAATGTTAACTGGGAAAAAAAAAGTTAAACTTTTAGAATTTTGGACAAATTCTAACAATTTGAGAAAAAAAATGGAAGCAGGTAGCATATTAAGCATAACTTTACCCACCTGTTAAATGTTTACCAACACAGCAAATCTTCAATATTTGTGAGTGCTCTGTCCTAATCGTTTAATAACTGCATTAATTTCCTATTTGTTGCCAAAATAAATTACCACAAACTTATGGCTTAAAACAACACAATTTATTACCTTGTTGTTCTGTAGGTTAGTAATCTTGCATGGGTCTCACTGGGCTAATATCAAGGTGTTGGCAGAGCTGCATTCCTTTCTGGAGGCATTTAAGGAGAATCAGTTTCCTTGCCTTTCCCAGCTTCTAGAGGGCTCACACACTCCTTGGCTTGTTTTTCCCTCCTCCATTCTCAAAGCCCACAAGGGCAGGTTGAGTCCTTCCTTTTCACATGAAATCCCTCTCACCTCCTCTCCTGCCTTCCTCTTTCACTTTTGAAGACTCTTATGATTACACTGGGATCACCTGCATAATCCAGGATACTCTCCCTTTTTTAAGGTTTAGCAACTTCAACTTCACCTGCAACCTTAATTCCCCTTTGCCATTTAAGGTAACACATTCACAGGTTCTGAAGATTAGAACATGGACATCTTTGCGGAGCATCATTTTTGGTATTGTGTCTACCACAGTAACCAAGAAAATCCTCAACCATAGTATGGTATGATCCTACTATTGAAGAACAGGGTGGAGACATGTGTTTTCCATTTCTTTTTATTCCTCTTACTGATAGAAAAAGAAGGAAAGAGATACTAGCTTGATTGGGAAATACTAAATTGGATTATACTATATGGCAGGAAAATTTAGACTGAATTTTAAAAATCTGTCTTGCAGATCTTAAAAATAATCTTCAGATATCCTCAGTCTAGGCAACAATATTTAGCAGCATATTGCTATGGTCCTAAAAGGTACTTACCTTCTGTAAAAGTAATAGTATCTTTCTGTTAGTCATCATTCCTTCATCCTTTGCCCTTGGAATTGATAAAGACTTTCACCCTGCCTGGGACTGCCCTTTGCCCTCTAAATATACATATATTTAGAGCTCAAGCTATTTGAATGAAAAATATTTGTAATTCATCTTAAGTGTTAAGCAAGGACTACACTTTTCAGAGGTTTTACTGTATTTTAGAAGAGTTAGTTACCCCAACTAATTTTTCCAGCAGTAGAAACACGTGTGGGCAATACATTTTAAGCCATGAGTGGGGAAAGCTTTGGCATCATCTGCTTATCATAGCTCACCTTCCCTTCTTTCCCTGTTCCTCCAATTTCCCAGATGGTAACTTAAACTACCCCCACTTCCACTGCAAGAAGCTGAACAAGGAGGAACTGTTAACCATAAATAAACAATAATTCACAAATTGCCAAATAAAGGAGGGATGTCTCTGATATTAAGTGAAACTATAAACTAACCTTTATTACAAAAGCAACAAAAAATAAACTGCGTAGGAATAAACTTAAAACTTAAGTAGGATCAATACGAAGAAAACTTTGAAACTCTACTGGGAAAACTGGACAAAAATGAAATAACATACCTTGTTGTTAGAATGATGTTAACACTGGAAGGGTAACAACTATCCCAAAATTAATGTATAAATATATTTACTGCAGTATTTCTCAAAGTACGGTGCCTCAGACCAGCAGCATCAATGTCACCCTTGGAATTTACTAGAAATGCAAATTCTGAAGCCCCAGCCCAGACTTAGTGTATCAGGAACTCTAAAGGTAGGGTCCAACAAACTATGTTTTAACAAGCTTTCCACATGATCCTGATTGATACATGCAAAAATTTGAGATCACTGTTTTTTTTTAATGTAATATCAACAAAAGTAACAACAGGATTTGTTTCTTCAAGAAGGAAACAGAATTAGACAAGCTGATTCTAAAGGTCTCATGGAAAAAATAAACATTAAAATTTGGCACTAGAGAAGGGACCAATTGGCAAAGACATCAATGGCAAAGAATGAAGAGTCCAGAAATATTCTTTATACATAAAAGAATTTAGTACCCAAAAGGAGTGGCATTTTAAATCAAGGGGAATGGTGCAGAGACAACTCGTTAGCACTCACAATGAACCAGCCAAATAAATGAATAAATGGAACAATAAGTTCTTGGAAGAAACTGTTTGAATTTTCATAAACTTAGAAGAAGCAAAGACCTTTCTAAAAAGACATAAAACCACAGGAAGAAGACTGAAAAATTTGACTATTTTTAAAAAATTAAGAAAAAAAAAAATACTGTAAACTATGCCAAATGATAAATAATCAACTAGAGATAGGAATATTTGTAATACATAAAACAGACCTAAAGTCTAATCACCCTAACTCACAAAGATCTATTACAAATCAAAAACTTGCTTAAAAAAAAACTTGAATGAAGGAGATGAAAAGAGGCACTCTTAAGGGCAGTGTGTGGTGGTGGAGGAAGATTTACAAATATGTAAAAAGGTATTAGTAAAAAGGTATTAGAGAAGAAAATTAAAACGATATATTTTTCCATCTTTGAAATTGGCAAAATGTATTTTGTAATACAATGTGGCAAGGGTGAGGAGAAACAGCATTCTCTTTCACCAGGGACAGAAGTATAAACTGATGAAACATCACTGGAGCAGCAATTTATCAACATCCATCAAAATTTAAAAACAAATACACCTTACATTACATAGGTAGGGATTTATCCTATAGTGATATCAGCACACACGGTCAAGATGTAAATGCAATAATGTTTACTCCATCGTTGTTTGAAATAAAAACACAGTAGACCAACCCAAATATCTGATACTAGAAAATGCATAAATAATGGACTATCCATCATGGAATACCAAACAACTACAACAAGAGCAAAACCAGACTGAGATAGCTTCATCAATATGGATCAATATGGACCAATATCTAAGGTAAATTATCAAGTGCAAAGAAAATGGTATAGAATATAGTATACAGTATATTTCTATATGTAAAAAGGAAACATAGATCTTATCTCTATACACATATATGCTTCTCTAGGCATATATTTATGAAGAACACAATTGCTAATACTAGTTAATATTCCAGTTGGGACGGGGGAAAAAAGGTGTTTAGGGTAGAAATCTTATTTACAGTACTCTTTTGTTCTATTTGTACTATTTGAATTGTTTTTAAAAAACAGAGATCGATATTTGGAATGGTAGAATAAAGACCTCCAAAAATAGCTTCTGCATAAAAGCAATGATAATACTGGAAAAAACTGTCAAAATCACCTTTTTCAAAACTCTGGAAATTAACTGAAGGCTTAATGACAATCCAAGGACTGTTTATTCAAGATAAATGGCTGAATCTTGGTAAGAAGAGCAAATCTTATGACATTTTAATTTTTGTTAATCCCATTCCCCTCTCAGGTTCTGGAGTAGCCTTGAAAACCAAGAGCCACATAATTCTGGTAGCTATATAAACTTGCAGCTTATCAGCCACTTAAGGGATTAGTACAGATTTAGAGTTCCCCAAAATGTCCATCCCCAGAGAACTGTCACTATTTGACTAATCTTGCAGGTCATTACATGGTTCCATTTTGCACTTCATTTCATTTGACTCAGATCTACCTCTGTAAAAACAGTCCTCCCCCCAGGGCATTTGTTGAGGACAATCAGCAGCAACTGTTTAATACTAAAGCTATTGGAGGTGGCTTTGATAGTTGGGACTAACAAGAGGCTGATCAAAAAAATTAAAGGGAAAACTGGAGAATGGGATGTCCACACAGGGCTATGAAAAGGTCCAACATACCCTGGAGGGTCATGAACAGTCATAGGGCTTTGTGCATGACCATGAAAGACTTGAGAAGGTTCTAAGCTCTCACCTCTGGCTGACTTTGAGGCTCTGTGTAAGGAGGAAGTGAAGGCTAAGTCTAAGGCAGAGTTGTAAACTGCCTGATGGAGCATTGAGAACATACCCCAACACATACACAGAGCCTTCCCAGGGAAGGCTAAGAAATTTATTAGTTCAACCTCCCATCAATCATTAGATAGCCACTAAGGTAACAGAACAGAGACTTTAGTGATCAAAAATAACAAATAATCCAGACTTTATAGAAAAATCACTTAAAAAACAAGTAGCAACAACAACAGAGACAGCAACAATAACAAACCTTAGGGAGGATGGCATCTGATTTCTAGAGTTGATAATTATTCAAAATGTCAAGTTTTAACAAAAAAATATGAGATATGCAAACAAGGAAGTATGGCTCATAAATAGGAAAAATAGCAATCAATAGAAACTGTCTCTGAGGAAGCCCCAAAGTTAGACTTATTAGACAAGATTTTAAATCACCTATAATAAATAAGTTCAAAGAACTAAAAAAAAAAAATGCCCAAGAATTAAATGAAAATATGCAAATGATGTTTCACCAACTACTGAATCACAATAAAGAGAGAAAATTTTAAAAAAATAATAAAACAAATTCTGGCATTGAAAAGTAAAATAACTAAAGTTTGAATAGCATATATAAACTGGCAGAAAAAAAGTATCAGTTAACTTGAAGACAGGTCAATTGCGATTATCCAATATAAGAAGCAAAAAGCAAAAAGAATTTAAAAAAATTAACTGAGCCACAGACACCAGTGGGACAGCATCCAGCATCCCAGGGAATGCAAAACAGAAGTCCCAGAAGGAGAGGAGAGAGAGAAAGGAGCAGAAAGAATATCTGAAGAAATAACGACTGAAAACTCCCCAAATATACTGAAAAAAGCAACATTAATCTTAATATCCCAGAAGCTCAACAAAAGTACACTAAACTCAAACAGATCCACACTCAAACACATCATAGTCAAAATGTCAAAAAACAAAGACAAGAGATAATCTTTAAAACAGCAACAGAAAATAGACTCATCGTGTACAGGGGATCCTCAGTAAGATTAAAGGCTGACTTCTCATCAGAAGCCATGGAGGCCAAATGGCACTTGGAAGACATACTCAAAGTGCTCAGAGAAAACAACTGTCAAAAAAGAATCTTACATCCAGCAAAACTATTCTTTAAAAACGAAGGAGAGGGGTTTCCCTGGTGGCGCAGTGGTTGAGGGTCTGCCTGCCAATGCGGGGGACACGGGTTCGAGCCCTGGTCTGGGAGGATCCCACATGCCGCGGAGCGGCTGGGCCCGTGGGCCACAATTACTGAGCCTGTGCGTCTGGAGCCTGTGCTCCGCAACGGGAGAGGCCGCGATAGTGAGAGGCCCGCGCACCGCGATGAGGAGTGGCCCCCGCTTGCCGCAACTAGAGAAAGCCCTGGCACAGAAACGAAGACCCAACACAGCAATAAATAAATAAATAAACCCAAAGGGAAAAAAAAGAGTGGTATAATAATATTAAAAAAAAAAAAACAAAAAAAACGAAGGTGAAATCAAGATATTTCCAGAAAAACAAAAACTGAGGGAATATGTTGCTAGCAGTTCTGCCCAGGAAATAAAAAAGAGAATCCTTCAGACTAATACTAGACAATAACTGTAATCTACATTACAAAGAGCACCAGTAAAGGTAACTACATAGATAACTACATACATACATATATTTTTTTATTGTAATTCTTTTCTTCTATAAGATTTAAAAGACAGCTGCATAATTTTAAAACTTTGTTGATGGATTGATAGTGTATAAGAAATGTAATTTATATGACAATAGTAGTACAAAGTAAAGAAGGGAATGAAACTATAGTGGAGCAAAGCTTTTGCAATGAAATTAAGTTGGTATTAATCTAAACTAGATTGTTTTAGGTTAAGATGTTAATTATAGTCACCAGGGCAACCATTAAGAAAATAGCTGAAAAATACAGCAAAAGAAGCAACAAGCGAATTAAGATGGTATACTAAAAAAAAAAATCTATCAAACTCAAAAGGTGGTAATAACGAAAAAAAAACATAAAAAACACAGACAGCAAGTAGCAAAATGGCAGATGTAATTCTTACCTTATCAGTTATTACATTATATATAAATGGGATAAACACCCCAATCAAAAGTCAGAAATTGGCAGAATGGATTAAAAAACATGATCCAGTTATATACTGTCTACAAGAGAAACATTTTAGATTCAAAGACAAAAACAGGTTGAAACTTAAAGGATGAAAAAAATATGCCATACAAACAGTAACCAAAAGAGAGCTGGAATGGATACACTAATATGAGACAAAAGAGACTTTAAGACAAAAATTTTTACTAGAGATAAAGAAGGACATTTTATAATAATGAGTCAGTTTATCAGAAAGACATAACTATTGTAAACATATATGCACTTAACAAAAAAGTCCCAAAATACTTGAAGCAAAAACTCACATAACTGAAGGGAAAAAATAGACAATTGAACAATAATAGTTGAAGACTCCGCTATTCCATTTTCAACAATGGACAGACTAGGCAGAAAATTAGTAAGGAAATAAAAGACTTAAAGAGTACTAAAAATCAACGGGACCTAACAGAGATCTATAGAACACTCCAACCAACAACAGTAGACTATCATTCTTAAATGCACATGGAAATTCACAAATATGTGGAAATTAAATGACACATTCCTAAATAATCAATGAGTCAAATAAGATATCACAAGAGAAATCAGAAAATATTTTAAATGAATAAAAATGTAAACAGAATACACCAAAACCAGTATGATTCAACTAAAGTAGTGTTCAGAGGGAAATTTATAGCTGTAAATGCCTTTTTTTTTTAAAAAAAAAAAAAAAAAGAAGAAAGATCTCAAGTCAAATCAGGAATAGAAGAGGGCTAAACAACACAAAATTAACTCTTACTTTCACAAAAAGTAGGATATTGTATTTTTAAAATTGATTTTATTTTTATCAAGGTAACATATGTATGTAGTTTATGAAGTAAAATAATATTAAAAGACTTCTAGTGAAAAACAGCATTCTTCTGCCACATACCTTTCTATTCTATGTCCCGAGAGGCAATCATGCTCAACTCTTCTGGCTTTTTCCTTTGGGATTAACCTATATATTTCTAAATGATATTCTTATTCTTCTATTTCTTCACTTGTCAATTTTAAACACTATTGGTTGATTCCCAATCATATATGAAGACTTAACTCTTCTGTACACTTACTTATTCCACATTTCTACACATCTCTGATGCCAAAATAATGTTATAATTTTGGGTTAATCGAATAGCCAATGTTTACGTATCATGACTTATAAACACTACAGGGCAAGAAGTGAACTAGGTCCATGCCTATTTTTTTCTTCTGGAGTTAATAATTTCCTCATTTTTTTCACTAACCTAGTTTTCTAGGTACTTAATACAATTATTATGTACTCTTCCAACATCACTGCAACATGCATATCAATATTTTTTCTATATGCTTAAACATATCACTTTCCTTTGTTTCCTGGGGAGTTCCTTCTTGAAGGTTCTCTTTTAAGAGTACAATGTTAACTGGTTGTCTTTTTGGTTTGCTGAATAGCAGCCATGCTGACACTTTTCTTTATCCCTCTCCTGAGTGGGATCCCTTATATTCAGTTGTCTATGTCTTTTTCTGTCATAATTTACTTAATCATCTAGCAAAATCACATTCTGCAGTAATTTCCTAGGAATCAGTCCATGGAAAGTATTTTTGGGGGGTTGGAGGGAGTACTCTTTCTATTCTACCATCACACTTGATTTGTCTGGGGATAAAATTCTAAGTAATAAAATTGTTTCCGTTACAATTTTGAAGAAATTGTTCCACAGTGTATTTGTGGAGAAGTCCAATGCCATTATACTCCTTTGGATGTGAACTATCCCCATTCCTTGCCCTTGGGAAGCTCTTACCATTTTTTCTTTATCCTTGGTATGCTGAAATTTTGTGAAAATTTTCTGTGGTATGCATAATTTTCATTTATTGTGCTGGATATTCAGTGGGCTTTTTCAGTGTGAAGACTCATATCCTTCAGTTCTGAGAAATTTAATAATATATCTTATTTCATTGACAATTTCTTTTCCCCTCTACTTTTTTCTATTCTTCTTTTATGGAAGTCCTATTTGCAATATCATGGGGCTCCTGGTTAAGCCTTGAATCTCATGTATTTTCTGCCTTTTGGTTTCTTATTCTTTGCTTCTTGTTCTATTTTCTAGGAGCTCACCATACTTTCTTTTCCAGCCTATTAAAGTTTATAATTAAATTTTATTTATGTTATAGTATTTTTAACTTCAGAGTTCTGCCTTTTCTAATTTAAAAAATTTAAATAGCACCTTGTTTAATGAATTTTGTATTTTCTTATTTAATGGACTGCATATTTTCTCTTAACTCTTTGAGGATATAGTTTGTTTTTCTCTAACTTGTGTATATTTCTTTTCTTTTTGCTTTTGTATTTTAATTGTCTGGCTACCTTCATTGTCAGTTCCCTCTGTTGGTTTAGATTTATCATGTTTTTCATGTCGTAGGCTTTCCTTAAATTACTGGAAAATTGTTGGAATGAACTGTTGGACATTCACTCATATTAAGAATGAAACACCAAAAGAAAGTGTCTGGGTAGGACTTGTCAACTGTGGGCTTCACTGAGTTAATCAGCTTAATCAGATAAGATGTTCTATTTGTAGGAGGATCTCCAAATGTCAGGATCTGAAGATCTCTTACTCTTTAGAGTAAGAGATACTCAAGAGGCATCGAGAGTAAAGTGCTATTTCCTTACTCTGTTTTGCTGTACAGGTTGAAACTACTTTGAGCAGGCTATACAAAACCTATAGCAATTTCAAGGATATTTCATAAATACATTCACCTAATCTGACATTACAAAAATTATTTTATAATTAATTCTGATGATAATTTTAAGTGATTTGTCAATTTAAAATGCTTTAGGCAAAATAAAGTTCAAACTAGTTAAGACATTTCCACAGACTTTCACAATATGTTAGACATGTTTTATACATCCTTATACTGAGGAAAAGACTGCCAACAAACAATTCTATGCCCAACTAAGTATATCATACATTGTGCAGGTTAGAAGAAAGAACTGTGGATATACAACCATGAGAAATAATACTACTCGTCTAAACCATCTAACGAAAATGCTCAAAAAAGTACTTGAACCAAACAACATATGAATCAGAATAGAAACCCCAAGACAGAAGATGATGAATAATAGAAAACAGTGCAATAGCCTTGCAATATGTATGTTAAAACTAAATGGTAAATGATTGACTGGGAATTTGTAACATAACTATGAAGTAAGGATTCTTAAAACAGAGGAGACATATGGCAAGGGAAAAGTCTAATAAATCTGGAACTAAAAGTACTGAACTATGTCAGCAAAACTGAGTTGGAAGGGGGTAAAGGAAAGTAAAAGGTCACCCTAAAGGTCATTTGGGAAGGGGAATGGAATGCGGAATTAAAACATTCTAAAGCTTTCATCTAGGAGAGGGGAATAGAGTGGATTGGTGGAGAGTTTATTTGGTTTCTGGTTTTCATGTAACTGTGGAGAAATATATGTCAGATAATGAGTATTAAAATAAAAAAGCACATTATTTCCAGATTAACAAGGCACAAAAGGAAATAATAACAAACTGAAAAATGAAATTAATAGTAATTTGAACAGATCAGTAAAAAGAAAGGAAAGGGAACAGAGCAAACAACAAAATAAAATAATGAACATAAAGTAATATGGAAGAAGTCCAATGAAGTATATCAGTTGTCACTCTGCACAGTGATATGAGGATTCCTCTTAAATAGAGGGAGTTTCAGACAGGGTTAAAAAGTAAAGCTCAGCAATATGATATTTTGTAAAAAAACACATTTAAACACATTTACGTAACACATTTAAAAGAAATTACTACATATCTTTCTTGTTTCAGTGCTAAGAATTTAAAAATATAAATGTAAATGTATATATGTCTGTCTGTCTCTATCTAACCATTAAGATAAACAAGAGCTAGGCATGATAAGTAGAAGTCAAATTTTGTTCAAAGGTTGGATGATACACAGCTATTTAGCAGAAAAATATTTTCTTCACATTCCAGATAACTCCAGAGGAATATTTTCTTTGTGACATGTATGGCAATTTGGATATCTATCCTCATTACCCTTTGCAAATAAATTTTCGTAATGTAATGTGAATTTTGAGACAATTATTTTTCTTTTCAAAATAAGTTAAAAATAGTATGTTTAACTTGCCTTTTTTCTGAAAATAGGATGGTTTTACTTATACATTCTATTTTCTATGTTTGACAACTAAAATGACAAGAAAAACAAAGAAGAAAATGAAGTAAAGGCAGAAATGTCACAGTAGGAAAGCTTATCCAAATGAAAATTAAAACTTGGAGATAAACAAGGGCAAATTCATACCTCAATATTCTACTGAGAAGAACTTACTTGAAATGGTATAATTTGTAAATATAAGGTTTTTAAGGTAAACTACAAAACCGAATCTCTTGAAATATGAACAAAGAAAATACACTCTACCCTAAATGACATTTGATTACCATAAGAAAAACTTATACAAAGATTGTCCTAAAAATATGATACGTATGCTTCTTTAAAAGATGAAGAAACAAATTAAACTACTACTGGACCTCAGGAATAGCAGAGACAAACTTTTTTTATTTCCTTTATAAATGATTGTATAATCCCTTCAAATTATGTATTCTGAGACACTAACTGAATTTTTTTTAAAGTAACATTCTGGTATGGTGCTATCAATATCCCCACTTTCTACTAAAAATTTTATTGTTAATAATGGACCATCCAATTATTTTTATGTAGCAACAATAGTATATGAATACATAAGATGACAGATTACTAAATCATCCTTCAGATAAGTGTTCTCTGTTTCATGCACTTTATGTAAATGAACAAATATTCTTATGGAAATGTACATATGTGCCTGTAAAAGAAAGAAGAACATAGTAGCTAGAGCCTACAAAACCAGGTTCTGGTTAAAAACAAATCACATTAGGTTTTAATATTCCAGTGATATACAAAATATCTTGAAAAATGATGTATGGCTAACAGATGATTTAAAAAATTTACCAGTCTACCGTCACTGAACTAACCTAGATGAAGAAACTGATTACAACTGAAATCTCACTTCCACTCCTGCATAACTTTCTCAAAGATTTGTTTGGGAACTGTCTCATGCTTAGTCACCCTCTAAATATGATTTTTATGAGCAAAAGCAGTTAGCTATTTTTGTGTTATGCAAGATGGGAAAAGATGTATGAGTATTCCTTTTTGAGCAACATAATTTGATTTTTATGCTTATTCAATATTAAAAAAGTTCATTTTTATATTTTAGAATTGCCATATGGATGTACTTCACTAAAGATCCATTCCTATTGAAAGCCTAGAGAACTTTTGTTTACACTAAGAGGTAAAAGCAACAGAGGGTAATTTATGCATTGTCTATGTGTATTTTATTTTCATTCTAGTTTTTGAACAGTAGACTTTGAACAGTAGACTAAGTAGATTTAGTCTACAGAAAAATAAAAACACGAAGGAGCAGATCTAAAAAACTACCACAATACATATAAAATTCTCTTTTTCCAATCTTCTAAAAATAGATTTGATTATTTATTGAGAACTTTCAATGTGCGAGGCATTGTGCTCAGTGAATTATCTCACTTAATCCCCATAATACAATAGATCTATGCAGCAAGCAAATTATTCCCATTTTGCTAGTGAGGAAACAAAGTTGGAGAGGTCACATGGGCAGAATCATAGCTCAAGTCTGACTTCAAAGCTCTTTCCTCTAAAATAATATAAAAGTCATTTATCAAAAACATTTAACTCTAAGATGACAATGTGCAAAGTAGTCATTAGTGAACAGTATCCCAAAAGGAACATATACATACACACACATACACACACACACACACACACATACACACACACACATCCCATAAGTGAAGAGGTCATCATGCTGAAAAGATACAATAACATCTCAGTCATCTGGAACCATCAAAGACTTAGAAATTTTAAGGAGATTTTTCCAGATAATTAAAACACAGCACTCTATTCATCATTTAAAATATTTAAGGGCATTTTTCTAAATACACATAATACATTTTCCTATATTTTTAATAGAATAAACTTTTTAGAATAATACAACTTTTCTTGGTAATGCAAATTTATTCTTATTAAAATTGGAATCTCTTCTGGTTAAAAAAATTCAGTGACTGTGCTGTACTTATAGAGGTGACCTTAGCTGTCAATGAGAGTAGTGCTATTTGCCCTTATCATAATAGGACCCAGGTGACCATACTTTTTGACTTCTTAAATCTTTTCTAACATTTTCCTATTTCTTCTTATTAGTTGGCTACTGCAAGCATGCCTACCTCTGCCTGATATGCCCCTCATTCCATTAAAAAAAAAAACCCTAAACAACTGCAGGTTGGGAAATAGAAAAACAAGTAGACCTTTTAATCCTTCTAACATCCTTCCTCTCTTCTATCTATTCACTCAACAGATATTGTGTGGCTATTTTAGGAGCCAGGCACTGTGCTAGATGCTGGTCAGAATTAGATTTTATGTTCTAACAACTAGGAACATCACTGATAAACAATTTCTCCTGGGAATACTTTATTAAATCACCCAGCCGACGTTGATGCTGGTGGTCCAGGATCCACATTATGTTAAATACAATATTACAGGGAAGTGAGGTAAAAATAATATCAATATTATACTTAAAAAAAGAAAGGTAAAGTTTGATACAAATTGGAAAAAGAAAAGAGAATGGCTGTGGCAGTTCAGGTATGAACTGGGTATGGGTTTGGGTGCAGTATCTCTCAGCATGGTTCATTTAGTACCTGTAAAATAATCATCCACAGTACTTATTAATAAAATGTGGATTCCTCAGCCTTATCCCAGATCTACTGAATTAGAAAATGTGGGGCCTAAGCATGAGAATCTCCATTTCTAAAAAACTCACGTCTAAGATAAACAGCTACAACTGGAAGCTATGTTAGAAACAAAATACTCTTATAACTAAGTCAAAGTTGATTTTCTGGGACTTCCCTGGTGGCGCAGTGGTTGAGAGTCTGCCTGCCAATGCAGGGGACACGGGTTCGATCCCTGGTCCGGGAAGATCCCACATGCTGTGGAACAGCTAAGCCCATGTGCCACAATTACTGAGCCTGTGCTCTAGAGCCTGCAAGCCACAACTACTGAGCCTGCGTGCCACAACTACTGAAGCCCACATGCCCTAGAGCCCATGCACCACACTACTGAGCCCACGTGCCACAACTATTGAAGCCTGTGTGCTCTAGGGCCCGCGTGCTGCAACTACTGAAGCCTGCACGCCTAGAGGTTGTGCTCCGCAGCAAGAGAAGCCACCGCAATGAGAAGCCCATGCACCTCAACGAAGAGTAGCCCTTGCTCGCCGCAACTAGAGAAAGCCTGCACGCAGCAACAAAGACCCAGTGCAGCCAAAAAAAAAAAATAATAATAATAATAAAAATAGATTTTCTGGGCTTCCCTGGTGGTGCAGTGGTTGAGAATCTGCCTGCCAATGCAGGGGACATGGGTTCGAGCCCTGGTCTGGGAAGATCCCACATGTCGCGGAACAACTGGGCCCGTGAGCCACAATTACTGAGCCTGCGCGTCTGGAGCCTGTGCTCCGCAACAAGAGAGGCCGCGATAGTGAAAGGCCCGCGCACCGCGATGAAGAGTGGCCCCCGCTTGCCGCAACTAGAGAAAGCCCTCGCACAGAAACGAAGACCCAACACAGCCATAAATAAATAAATTAATTAATTTAAAAAAAAATAGATTTTCTATCTTACATACATATGAAGGCTATTCTTTCATTCCTTCCTTAAAGATTTATGGAACACTTGTTACATGTCAAACAGGGTATCTAGATGTTGACAGTATAAAGATGACCAACAGATAGTCCCTAAACTAAAAAAGCTTAGAATCTAACGTTCTTAAAGACAGCAAAATCAATAGTCTTTTCACCTAATAAGCTCTAATTAATTTCTATTTTTGAACATGGACAAGTGATCACTGTTAATTAGTTGATAGTATAACTTGACCCATAAATCCTGTTTAAAAATAGGAACAAAATAAGTCCTTTGAATGGCCTCTATACCGCATTTTATGACTAAGAATTTCTCATTCATCTCTTACTATGAGGAAATAAGATGTTATGGATGAATGCAGTTTTCAGGTAAGTGAAGCTTCACTTAATAACTGCCCAAACTATTTTGACTCTAATCACTTTTGGCAAGCTTTCTAAAATTTATTACATATTTTCTGGTCTCCTCAACCTTGCCCAGGAGAATCACTAACGATCATTAAGTGAGTAAATCCTTGCTGCTACTCACTCTGGAGTATGCTATACGAGAAAAAGCTGGATAGCAAATCAAGGTCTGCAATTTGGCAGGTCCATCCTTTGGATGTTTGTTTGGACACCTGTACTTAACACCACTGTTTTCTCCTTGTACAGTGTGTTAATACACAACCCTGTCTCTCCTGATCAGGAGTCATAAGAACTTCTTTGGTATGATAATTTAACTGGTCTATGAGGTAGGTTCCTTGGTTCCCAGAGTAAATTTTGTTTATATCACATAGCTTATATTTTAAGTTAGACAATCTCAAACAAACGTTTCAAATTTGATGAATTTTGATGAAAATTTTCTACACGCTTATTTCTAGATGTTTGTATGGTAACAAACAGAAATACTCGTTACAGGAAGCAATATATTGAAAATAAATTTGCATGGTTTCATTGACCTAGTTTATCACTAAAAGATGATACTCTAGAGGCATTTGCTATACTGTGTCAACTTCTAGAAGTACAGTGTTTCTAACGTACTATGTAGGAAGAGTTGAGAGCTGTCAAAAAAACCAGAAGACAAAGTTTATTTAACCAATTTACCTAAAACTTGTATTAACATTTTCTTAAAATAGTAATATTAACATTTCTTTTTCAAAATAGTTAGAATGGTTATAGTTCTCTCTTTTAGAAAACAATGCATGGGCTTTGAAACTTTTATTTCCCTAAATGTTCAGAGACTTTGCTTGTAGATCCATGGAGCAAAGACTTTGCTCCATCCATAACAGAATTATTTCAAAGCCTACAGAAGCCACCAAAATCTCTGTGATGTCACAAAATTTCTTAAATTTGAAAACTATTTGAATCACATACATTTAAACAATAGGAAATTAAAACTTTTTGAAAGTGTCAGTTAGGGGGGTAGGTAGTCCAAATTTCAGAAGGCTATTAAATTATGTTTAAGTATTCTATAGATGGAAGTTAGTACATAAAGTAAAAAGAATTTAAAGTCCTGTATTATTTAATAATAAATTAAATATTAATACCAAATTCTACATTTGTCTTGTCAATTATTTAGTAAAATATATTTAATGTCTGATTATCAATTTTTATAGCATACAGCCACAAAAAAGCTATGGAGATATAGAACTAATGAGTTCTTCCCCTAAATTTCAATATTTTCATCAATTGCCAAGTTCTTAAAACTTATTACCAACAAAATATTCCTTTTTCTTAATGATCAGTGATACTTTCAATCCAGTGACAACTTTCTTTGTACAATGTGTCAGCCATATTTCCACTGAGCCTACCTTTTAAGACGTAACACTATGATCTGAGTCACTATTTTGGTTAGGAAGTTCCTTAAGTTTCCCTCAGCCATAGCTTGTGTTTTCTTGTTCAGGACTGCTGACAGTTCTTTGCTGCTTTTAATTCTCCTGAACTGTAAGATCTTCAAAATTGGGATTGGATAGATAAAGGCATTTTGGAGATCATTATAAAAAGGACAAAAAGTAGTCTGAAATTGATAGCTTAAAAAAAATAGAGTTAAAGCTTCAACTCTTACAAGATCAAAACTTTGCATCAAATCTTACAATTGTGCTGATAGGAGCATTTAATTAGATGCCAGATTTTTTTTTTTTCTTAAAGAAACAGGAATTGTGCTGGTATACTGCATAAGGATAAGTGCAAACACTTCATACACATGAAACCTATTAACTTTAAGGTTTTTCTAAGAGAGAGGTGGAAGTGAAGCTTCAGATATTTGCTGCTGGAAAAACAGTTTTCAGATATTTAAAGACTGACTCACTAGCAATACATGCATATACATGAACGTGTATATCTGAGTGTGTCTGTATATGAAAATTTATACACTACTTTTTTGTGCTGATTGTCGTTTTCAGTCCATACATGGCTATGTGGTATGACGGAAAAAGGACAGGCCCATGAAGGAAGAAACTTGGGACTTAGTTTCTTCTCCAATCCTAGTTAACATGTGACTTTGGACAGACAAGTGTTTGTAATTGGCTTTCAGGATACCAAGACCTTTACTACCCAAAACACAGGTCTATTGTAAGGGTCAATAATATATGTACTGTATTATACGCATGTAAAGAAATATATGTAGACGTGGTTTTTAAAGTACAGTTTCTCAACTAAAGTGTCACTGAAACTTGCAAAAAATTTTAAATTTATTTTTACTTTAAGGAATATTTAATACTATTGTTCAACTGTAAATTATATTCTCTCTTTCAGTTAAGTGCATTCTGATATGCTTTTCTGAGTAAGGAATGTGCTGTACATGTGACTACTACCCATCATGTAGTCATGTTGGATAAGAGATTGTCAACTTCTATTTCAGTATATACAGTTAGGGGAAAAAAATGGTATTATCATTGTTCCTATTATTAACATAGCCCAGGTTAGAGCCCTCCTCTTAAAGCTGTAATTCATACATCATTCTGAGAAACGTAAGCACAAAGGATTGCTTTGTTTGTTTTTTCCCTTTGGTGTATGTGTAAAGTATGGGAAGGAAGCATTTAGGAGAAAGCACTCAGTATATATAGTGAAATATAACAAGAACACCCTGGTTATCACATATGGAAGGTAATATTTAACCATCTAATGACTAAAGTTACAGTTCTTTATCCAAAGCCTTTAGTAATTTTTCCTTTGTAAAGGTACCCACTTCTTGACCCGTAATTCTCAATGCCTTGGCTGGTAGATAACAGATCTCTTGAACACATTTTTATTTTAGTTACTGCTTCCTCTTAAGATGGCTAAAACCAGAAAAAAGCATGTACTTGTAATACCAACATATTTTTCGTTTCCTTCTAAGCTAGTCATACAGCTTTGTAAATTTCTCTTTTTACTTTCCTTTTCAGCATAACAAAAACTTTTCATAGCCAATATTTTTAAAACATTTGGAAACATTTTAAAAACAATCACAGCATTATTCATTCCTTCAATATTTACTGACCTATCAAGTGGCAGCTACTTCTTATGCTAGCTACACAGTCCCAGATCTTACGGAAGCCGAATACAAGAGACAGAAAAATAAATAAGGCATCTGCAGTACAATTATGATAAATGTTGAAAGGAGTTCAGCATAGGGGGCTATCGAGCAATGCTGGAGACACCCTTGAGGTTGAAGATAGTTTTCCAAGATGACAGCAAGGCTGAGCCCTGAATTCTTCATGGGCAAACAAAAATTTGGGTAGGGTATTTCAACTGGAGGGAATATCATAAGAATTTATATACTATATTACATAATTGTCATAATCACATTTACTTTTTTAGAAAGGCCTAGATTAGAATACGGAAAATGAATTAGAAAAAGGCAAAAACCTCCACAGCCTAGAGTAATGAAAATAAAAACAAAAATAAACAAATGGGACCTAATTAAATGTAAAAGCTTTTACACAACAAAGGAAACCATAAACAAAATGAAAAAACAACCCTCAGAGTGGGAGAAAATATTTGCAAATGAAGAAACTGACAAGGGATTAATCTCCAAAATATACAAACAGCTCATGCAGCTCAATATCAAATAAAACCAAAAAACCCAATCAAAAAATGGGCAAAATATATAAATAGATATTTCTCCAAAGACATACAGATGGCCAAAAACACATGAAAAGATACTCAACATAGCTAATTATTAGAGAAATGAAAATCAAAACTACAATGAGGTATCCCTCACATCAGTCAGAATGGCCATCATCAAAAAATCTACAAACAATAAATGCTGGAGAGGGTGTGGAGAAAAGGGAAGCCTCTTGCACTGTTGGTGGGAATGTAAATTGGTACAGTCACTATGGAGAACAGTATGGAGGTTCCTTAAAAAACTAAAAATAGAACTGCCATACGACCCAGCAATCCCACTACTGGGCATATACCCTGAGAAAACCATAATTCAAAAAGAATCATGTACCACAATATTCACTGCAGCTCTATTTACAATAGCCAGGACATGGAAGCAACCTAAGTGTCCACTGACAGATGAATGGATAAAGAAGATGTGGCACATATATGCAATGGAATATTACTCAGCCATAAAAAGAAACGAAATTGAGTTATTTGTAGTGAGGTGGATGGACATAGAGATTGTCATACAGAGTGAATTAAGTCAGACAGAGAAAGACAAACATCGTATAATATTGCTTATGTGTGGAATCTAGAAAAATGGTACAGATGAACTTATTTGCAAAGCAGAAATAGAGTCACAGATGTACAAAACAAACTTATGGTTACCAAGGGGGGATGTGGGGGGGTGGGATGAATTGGGAGATTGGGATTGACATATATACACTACTATATATAAAATAGATAACTGATGAGAACCTACTGTATAGCATAGGGAACTCTACTCAGTGCTCTGTAGTGACCTAGATGGGAAGGGAATCTAAAAAAGAGTGGATACATGTATACATATAACTGATTCATTTCTCTGTACAGCACAAACTAACACAACATTGTAAAGCAGCTATACTCCAATATTAATTAATAAAAATAAATAAAAAGAAAAAAAGATAAAAGGCAAAAACCAAGAAGTTAACCACTATTCCATTTTAATAATGTATATAAATAAGCAATATAGCTTATAGGCATTTATATAAAATGAAATAAACACAACATTTAAAGTAGAAAAAGAATGTTAATTAAGCCATCTTTGGTAATAATAAAAAGCTAAAAGCAAAATGAAAACCAAAAATCATAATGAACAATAACAAAAACCCCTAATTTGTAAATAAGAGACTGGTTAGAAAATTATGAGACTCATACCATGGAATAATATGCAGCCAAGTGAAAGACTTAATCACTGTATTTTTGAGTCTAAGATGCTAGAAATGGTAAAATATAACCTGGATTCAGAGACCTTAAAGTAAGAAAAAAGTACCTCTTAGAATTGATGAAATATGAAATTATGTATATATATATGAATTTTTGTATGTCAAAAACATCTCAAAGTTAAAAAGCATTTCTAAATAAATATCTTCCTAGTCCCACTTGTATATTAAACGTGTTTGTACTTATATGTATTTTATTGTATATCATTTTATGTATTTTTTTACATACATACATATATATTTCTTATACTTAGATGACTACATTTTCTTGATTTGATATATTATAAATATACATGTACTTTTATTTTTTATTCACTTACATTTTATATTATTTCTATTCCTAGACTTTCAGATGGTATTCATTTAATATCAGTCTTTCTGGAAAAAAATTCATTAAATTTAACATATATATCTATTGTAAGATATATCCTAATTTCAGAAATGTTAAAATGTGAAAAAATTTGCATTTCAGACAGTAGGAATACAGTAATGCTTGCATATGCAAGAAAAATGATTAGAAAGATGCAGGAGAAATTAAAAATTTAATACTCTAGGGAAGAACACAGTGGGGAGAGGGGCACTAATTTTTCACTTTCTACCTTTTAAAACTCTTCCAGTAATTAAAAAAAAAAAATTACTCTTAAAATTAACATTTCTTAAAAAAATCACTATGAACATTTGTTTTACCTTCCATAGTTTAAGTGATCTATCCTTTGCCTTGCTGGATACTTCACTCTTTTGAGTTCCAGCTTTAGTGTTCTATCCAATCTCCTTCACTGGTTCCCCTTCTATGGCCCAATTTTGTTATTGTTCCCCCACGTTTCACTTCTCATCAGTCTTCCTCCTGTACAGATACCTCCTTTGGAGACTTTACCTATTTAATGGTGTCAGCTCATATCTATTATGTTCCTTAGGTCTCACTTCTCATATGTGAATAATAGATAAATAAAGTTGGAAATAGTTTATTACCAGTTGTCTGAGGGACTTTTCTCAGTGGATATCACACAGTCAACACTCAATGAACATATTCAAAACACAACCCACCTTATTCATTCTCAATCCTACTTTGATAATTGCTCCATATCTTGGTTAATGAATCAAACTTTCATTCTAGAAACCTCAGAAACACCTGTGATTCCTATCCTTTTTACAAGGTTACAAGGTCCCCAACATAGGCAGTCACCAGTCAGTAATTAATAAACAGTGTTGAATTTATACCAACATTGTTTCTAACATTCTCTCCCTTTCAAAGTCCCATAACTTGCATACATCTCTCATTTGGATTATACTGGGTTAGCTAAAAAGTCCATTCTGGTTTTTCTGTAAGCTGTCACAGAATAACCCGATTGAACTTTTTGGCCAATCCATAATAGCTTTCTGAGTTCCCTGTTTCTAATCTCCCCATGCTAATTCACATTAAAGTCATTTTCCTAAAATGTAGAAAGTCTATTCAGTTAATACTGCTAATCTGAAAATCTGAAAAGCTTCCCACACTATAAAGCTCAAACTCCTCAGTTTCTAATTTTTCCACAAATTTTTAATAAGTACTTTTTATGTGCCTATATATGTGATAAACAGGAGAAAGACTTCAAAAAAAATTAGGATTGGAGGTAAAAGCTAAGGAGAAGAACAGCACTTGATGAGACCACAAAGTTGCATATTCTTAGCAATCACTACTCTCTACCCAACTCACCATTGCCCACCTCCATCTGTCTACCCTTAGTTTACCCTACCTTTGGCCAAGTCATTTGGCTCACATATGGCCTCTAATATTCACCTATCCTTCTTCTTCTTTAAGGGACAGCCTTAAAGGTGATAAAAATGGCCAAGAATGAACTCCATATAACACTTCAGAGTTTACAAAAGCTGCTTTCATATCCACTGCATTAACATAATTACTCACCATTTATTTGACATTTTGAGTCTAACATAGCATAGTTTACTATTGCAGGCAAAAGAGTCAACCTAATAAATAGGTAAAAGTATATGCTATTTTCATCAAGCCATCCTAAGGAAAAGTTAAGAAAATAAAATATATCATTATTGCAATTTTTAGGAAATGAAATGTTTGACATAATTTTCTAAGGAACGGATATTTACCTCTTTAGATGTCAAACTTTAAAAAAATTTAACCACTTTTGAAGAAAAGCATTCTAAAATATACCATACACATTCCTACCTTGCTAAGTAGAAAGATATAGAATGATTTTAACTTTATTTGATGATTTCAGTCCATCTATTATGATGCACTGTCATAATATTACTGTGTCTCTCATTTTGTTTAGATTCCTCTTTAAATAAAGGTTGTATCTCTTCCATCCAAATACTTTTACACATCTCTATATTCAGGTATTACTTCTAATCTTTTTTGTACTGCACAGCTAGAAAATGATGTTAAGATTTAATAATGTTAGTGAGGGTCTAATGAGAAAGTAAACTGCTTTAATACAAGTACTTCATGAGAACTCTTTTCAGTGCTCTGAGTTTTTATATTACTTTATCTCTGTATTAGGAGTTGTACTCAAATGGATGCTTGTGCTAAAATTTATTTCGTATCAAAAGTGGGGAGGTCCGTTAATTTTGAAATTTCTCTAGATAGCTAAAAGAACAATTTAAGTTGGTATTCAAATTTTAAAAGATGAGAGTAAATCATATGTTACGATTGTTCATAAGTTAAGGAAATTCACATGTTGAAACTGATGCTTTCATAGTTGACTCTAAAGAAATGCAAAGAATTTCATTTGGAAACTTCTTAGATCTGTATGTCTAACTCATAATAACAGGAAATAAGAAAACATTATATCTGTCTCCTTTCTTTCAATTTCCATCAAAGGACTTCTCAGAACACAAAATGATTTTTTTTTTAACTCTGATATAAAAAGCCTAGAAACTTAGTTCTTTAAATTTTAGGATGTCCCTTATATGACAAACCCACAGCCAACATCGTTCTCAATGGTGAAAAACACAAACCATTTCCTCTAAGATCAGGAACAAGACAAGGTTGCCCACTCTCACCACTATTGTTCAACATAGTTTTGGAAGTCTTAGTCACAGCAGACAGAGAAGAAAAAGAAATAAAAGGAACCCAAATTGGCAAAGAAGAAGTAAAACTGTCACTGTCTGCAGATGACATGATCCTATACATACAGAATCCTAAAAATGCTACCAGAAAACTACTAGAGCTCATCAATGAATTTGGTAAAGTTGCAGGATACAAAATTAATGCACAGAAATCTCTTGCATTCCTATGCACTAATGATGAAAAATCTGAAAGAGAAATTAAGGAAACACTCCCATTTACCACTGCAACAAAAAGAATAAAATACCTAGGAATAAACCTACCTAAGGAGACAAAAGACCTGTATGCAGAAAACTGTAAGACACTGAAGAAAGAAATTAAAGATGATACAAACAGATGGAGACATATACCATGTTCTTGGATTGGAAGAATCAACATTGTGAAAATGACTATACTACCCAAAGCAATCCACAGATTCAATGCAATCCTTATCAAACTACCAGTGGCATTTTTCACAGAACTAGAACAAAAAATTTCACAATTTGTATGAAAACACAAAAGACCCCGAACAGTCAGAGCAATCCTGAGAAAGAAAAATGGAGCTGGAGGAATCAGGCTGGCTCCCTGACTTCAGACTATACTACAAAGCTACAGTAATCAGACAGTATGGTACTGGCACAAAAGCAGAAATGCAGATCAATGGAACAGGATAGAAAGACCAGAGATAAACCCACACACATATGGTCACCTTATCTTTGATAAAGGAGGCAAGAACATACAATGGAGAAAAGACAGCCTCTTCAATAAGTGGTGCTGGGAAAACTGGACAGTTACATGTAAAAGAATGAAATTAGAACACTCCCTAACATCATACACAAAAATAAACTCAAAATGGATTAAAGACCTAAATGTAAGGCCAGACACTATAACACTCTTGAGGAAAACATAGGCAGAACATTCCATGACAGCAAGATCCTTTTTGACCCACCTCCTAGAGAAATGGAAAAAAAAAACAAAAATAAAGAAATGGAACCTAATGAAACTTAAAAGCTTTTGCACAGCAAAGGAAACCATAAACAAGATGAAAAGACAACCCTCAGAATGGGAGAAAATATTTGCACATGAAGCAACTGACAAAGGATTAATCTCCAAAATATACAAGCAGCTCATGCAGCTCAATATCAAAAAAACAAACAACCCAATCCAAAAATGGGCAAAAGACCTAAATAGACATTTCTGCAAAGAAGATATACAGATTGCCAACAAACACATGAAAGGATGCTCAACATCACTAATCATTAGAGAAATGCAAATCAAAACTACAATGAGGTATCAACTCACAGCAGTCAGAATGGCCATCATTAAAAAGCTACAAACAATAAATGCTGGAGAGGATGTGGAGAAAAGGGAAACCTCTTGCACTGTTGGTGGGAATGTAAATTGATACAGCCACTATGGAGAACAGTATGGAGGTTCCTCAAAAAACTAACAATAGAACTACCATATGACCCAGCAATCCCACTACTGGGCATACACCCTGAGAAAACCATAATTCAAAAAGAGTCATGTACCACAATGTTCGCTGCAGCTCTATTTACAATAGCCAGGACATGGAAGCAACCTAGGTGTCCATCGACAGATGAATGGCACATATATACAATGGAATATTACGCAGCCATAAAAAGAAATGAAATTGAGTTATTTGTAGTGAGGTAGATGGACCTAGAGACTGTCATACAGAGTGAAGTAAGTCAGAAAGAGAAAAACAAATACCGTATGCTAACACATACATATGCAATAAAAAAAAAATGGTTCTGAAGAACTTAGGGGCAGGACAGGAATAAAGATGTAGACATAGAGAATGGACTTGAGGACACGGCGAGGGGGAAGGGTAAGCTGGGATGAAGTGAGAGAGTGGCATGGACATATATACACTACCAAATGTAAAATAGATAGCTAGTGGGAAGCAGGCGCACAGCACAGGGAGATCAGCTCGGTGCTCTGTGTCCACCTAGAGAGGTGGGAGGGAGACGCAAGAGGGAGGAGATATGGGGATGTACGTATATGTACAGCTGATTCACTCTGTTATACAGCAGAAACTAACACACCATTGTAAAGCAATTATACTCCAATAAAGATGTTAAAAAAGAAATTTAGGATGTCCTTAATGAATCTAGTCCCTTATGGCAAGATGTATTGCTTTTCATAGCTGTTCATTCATGTTCTCTAAGGAAGTAGCTTAGCTAAATAACTAAATATCAAAACCAGGAAGATGCCTCTCAAGTTTTTTTAGACATAGTACATGGCTTTGTAAAAGAAACATGATTGAAGAACCAAAGTCATCTGAAGGAAAAGGTAAGACATAAAAACAAACCAAACTAACTTAAAAACTTTCCAAATGTTGAACAAGGGTTTCGTAGTCTTACATTGCCTAATTTTGTAGGCTAGATATGAAGACTTAGACAAGCTTGCTTGAATATTCTTCTACTATGAGAGATATGTATTATTGTAAACAACAACGAGATTGAAATAAAGCTCTGAAAGAAATGTTATTTTCTTAAAGAAATCTCTTCTAAACAAGCTGTACATGTGAAAAAATATATTGGGATTAATTCAGGCATTAACTATGCATATCTTTAATAAGAACTGAGATATATTATTGCTTACAATGGGGACATCAGCTATTCTAAATGCTTTACTTGTAAATAGTCTAGTCTTTAAAAAGCTCTATAAGGTAGGTAATGAAATCAGTCAAACCCAGTTTTACAGATGAGGAAACTCAGGTGCACAGAAGTTAAAGTTGCTCAAGTTCACACAACTGGAAAGAAGAAGCACTGTTTAATAAAAAGTAGAAGAGCTGATAATATAACTGAAGGATATTTTAGTTACTGCAGTCTTTATATGATATAAATTCTAAAATACAAAATGTTAAATCCAATGTAAAAATGGAGTACTGAGTATTTTTAATTCAACAATTTAAACACTGCCCCAAACAAACCAGAAACAGAAGGGAACTGCCTCAACTTGATACAGGGCATCTATAAAAAACCCACAGCTATCATCATACTTAATGATGAGAGACTGCATGCTTTCTCTCCAAATCAGGAACAAGTCTTTTGCCCCTTGTATACAATATGGTACTAGAGTTTCTGCTAGGGCAATTAGGCAAGAAAAAGGAGAAAAAAAAAAAAAAAAAAAAAGAGAAAGGACAGCCAGATTTCAAAGGGAAAAGTAAACTGATCTTTATTTAAAGAGGACATGATTTTTTTTATATGTAGAAAATCCTAAGGAATCCACCATAGAAACTACTAGAATAAGTGAGGTCAGTAAGACACCAGGATAAAAGATCAATATACGAAAGTCAGCTGTACATCAATACACTAGCAATGAATAATCTGAAAATGAAATTAAGAAAACAATTCTATTTACAAGAGCCTGAAAAGAAAATACTTAGAAATAAACTTCTAAAAAGTATAAGACTTAAGCTTTAAAATTTTAAAACTATAAAATATTAAGATATTAAAGAAAACCTAAATAAGTTGAAGAATATGGCACACTTCTGAATCAGAAGACTTACCATTATTAAGACAGTAACAGTAATATTCCTGAAATTGTCTACATTATAAATGCAATCACTATAAAAAGATCTATCAAATTCTGCAGAACTGACAAGCTGATTTGGTTATTCTTGCATTTCACATGGAAATGCAAGAATAACCAAAATAATCTTGAAAAAGAATAACAAAGTAGAGAACTGACACTTCACATAATGAAAACAATGGGATAATGGCACAAGAATACAGGTGTAGATTAATGGAACAGATCTAAGAGTCAAGAAATAAACCCTTACATTTACGGTCAACTGGTTTTTGACAAGGATTCTAAGACCATTCAATGGGGAAATAATAGCCTTTTCAACAAACGATGCTGGGTGCAATCAAATATCCATATGAACAAGAAAAAAGTGGACCACTTCCTTGTATCATACACAAACATTAACTCTAAATGGGTCACACAGTTTGCTGTAAGAGATATATTATAAAACTTTAAAAGAAAAGATAGGAATAAGTGTTTGCGACCTTGGGACAGGCAAAGCCTTCTTTAGATACGACACCAAAAACACAAGCAATAAAAGAAAAATAAAGTTAGACTTCACCAATATTAAGAACTTTTGTGTTATAAAGAATACCATCCAGAAAGTGAAAAGACAACCCACAGAATGGGAGAAAATATCTGTAAATCATGTAGCTAATAGGGGACAACCCAAATGTCCATCAATTGATAGATGGATAAACAAAATGTTATATCCATATACTGAAATACTATTCATCAATGAAAAGGAATGAAATTAGGATACATACTGTAACATAGGCAAGCATTATGTTACATGAGAGAAGCAAGGCACAAAAGACCACATATTATATGATTCCGTTTGTATGAAGTGTCCAGCATAGGCAAATCCATAGGAAAAAAACGAGTAAATTAGTGATTTCTTAGAGCTGGAGGGTGGGGAGAATAGGGAGTGACCACTAATGGGTACATGGGTTTTTTTGGGGGTAATTAAAACACTCTAAAAATTGATTGTGTTGATTATTGCACTATTCTGTGAATATATTAAAAATCACTGAATCATACACTTTTAGTGGGTGAATTATCAATATTTGGTATAAGTTACAGCTCAATAAAACTGTTAAAATAACTTAAATATCTTATTTTTACCTTATATTAATTACTTGTGAGTGAAACCTACCTTAGGTGACCTGGGGAGATGCCCCCTTTGTGAAAGAGAAAAGGTTAAAATCTTCTTTGTCATGTGCTGCCTATTTTGACCAACGCCAAGCTAGAACAGTTCTACTATTAAACTATTATCAGATATAATGGTTTAATATTGATGACTGTAAAGCTAAAATGATTAACTTTTAATAGTTTTTCTTGAAAATACAATTGATTTATAACAATAATTTAATACAGCAAATTAATTCATTCCTGTAATTGGGGGCACATTTTTGAAACTAACTTATTTGGTAGAATGAGACTATGTCACCCATTGTTTTAATCAGTCCCTGGGGACATTACATAGGTTCACTCATCTTTTGTGAATATTTACTGAGTACTGATCATGGGCTCAGCACTGTGATACGTGCTGGGTATTCAGTGGTGACCATTCTTTGAGGGGTATGGTGGAATAATGGTAATGCCTACTTTAGTAATAAGCAGGACAAGATGTTTTGTGGTGTTTTATGCTTTATGGTAAAGATTTCCCAGGTCTCAAACAGTTTTTTCCTGTGTCCTGGAGCAGAACCCAAATTCTCTTTTAACTAAAGATGCAGCATGCTATAAGCATGAATTTTTAATTCAATCTGTATGACTATTTTTTTTTCCTAGCTATGAGACCTTGAACAAGTTATTTAGATTCTCTGTGTCTTAATTTCTACATCAACAAAATGGGGATAATGTTTGTCCTTCGCAGAAACTTCATTTTTTAATTGAAAAAGTAGAGAATAAATAGCCATAAGAAATCTATTTAAGCACTGTTATTGAAATTCTGTAGACGCTATAGCCATGTACCTTTTCATCATAATCTCCAAAGATGCTTTCATACTGTAGAAATGCCTTTTTTTTTTCCAGCTTCTCTTGTGGGTAATTACTTAAAAAAACAGTAAGAGGAATGATGTTTATGGAAAATTATTTGTAAGCTATGTTTTTTTTTTCAACTCTTTTAGGTAGTATTCTTAAACTTTCACTACCAGAAAGCTAAAAACTCAAACTATGTTATCTTATCTATATTATATAAAAAGGTATAAAATAACAAGGAATGACTTATTTGACCACTGTAATTTATGGAAAAGGACTGAACCTCTATTCTACAAGTTGATCATATTCAGTAATAAAAATTCACTCTTTCCCAGCCAGGGAACCCCTGCAGCCAGACCTATCCATGTGCTGAAGAAGCCCAAAAGAGACAACAATACTATGAATGGAGATCTAGCTACACAAATAGAAATTACTGGATATAAAAGAAAAATCAGCAGCTCAAAAGAGAAAAGCAATGTGAACAAGCTGTGCAAATGGCATCCAATGAAGAGAAACAATGCAAGAAACAAGAGAGGTGACTGAAATTTTCTAATTTTGTTTTCAGTTACATTTGAGGGGTATTGTGGCAATAATACAAGAATAAACTCCCATGGAAAAGGAGCAATCAATAATAAAACAAAAACAAAAAAGGTTGTACTATTCTACATACTCCCCCTGGTCCATGAATTCAGATTTTCTCTACACATTCAGGTGTTATTTTTAAACTCAACCTGAGAAGCAATCAATTAAATCCACTGTGATTTTTAATTCTTAGATGTTTAGTTTTCAGATGTTTGTTGTTGGCAGAAAGCAATGGTAAGATTCAGAGGTCGGGCAAGGCATTTCAAAGTCAAGTAGGAGTCAGGAATTCTTTGTTGAGGGAAGTTCTGTGCACTAAAGGAGTCTGGCAGACATCCCTGGCTCCTGACCACTGAATACCACCAGTAGTCCTTTCTCAATCATGGTGATAACCTAAAATGGACCCTAGCATTTCCAATATGTCCCTTGGGGGAATATACAAAGGAGCTGAGAAGGAGCAGTACTAGCCACACACACATACAAAAGAGGTAAATACTTAAATGTAGAAAATAAAAAGATCTCTAGAATAGAATACAGGATGATAATTTCATAACCTTGCAGTAGAGAGTTCCTTTCTTAGCATGACACAAAGACCAGAAATCATAAAAGAAAAGACTGACACACTTGACTAAACCAAAATGTAGATACGATAAATTGGGAAAACATATTTATAACTTACAAAAGGGACAAGTAAATATTCTTAATATAAAAAAATTCTCCCACAAACTTAATAAAAAAGAAACTATCCAAGAGAAAAACAAACAAAAGAAATGACTAGAAAATTCACTAAAAAAGAAAATGTATATAACAATAGAGATATTTTAGCACTTATTATGTGCCAGATGTAATAGGTACATAGCATCTGCCTTACATGGATTTCGTTATTAAGGAGAGGCTATAGAATTCTCAACAATTCCACAAAGTGTCTTCTAAATTCAGATCAGTATTATAGTAAGGTCAATTAGCTTGCCAAAGTTACACAGCATGTCAATGATGGAGGCTGGGATTCAAGCTCTAATACCAGAACGCAGAGTTTTATCACTGTTTTCTACCAGTAACTATGTCACTGCTGCAGGTGCATTTAATGGAATAATAATAATTTAATGGAATAATAAGTACACAGATGTCTGTACAAGACAATAAGTGCACTCACTATTTATAATTGAGAAAAAAGTAAATAATCTAAATAATTATCAACAAGGAATTTATTTACTAACATATAGCGCATCCACCATACCATGTAATACGCAGGAATTAAAAATAGTAAGGTAAATCTATGTAGCAATATGGGAATATTTTAGTAATATGTTGGTAGATTTTTAAAAATCAACTTGCAAAACAGAATTAGAGTATGATCTCATGTTATTTTCATTATTTAGAATAATTAGTAAAAACATCCCCCTTTTGGAAAAAAAAGAAGGGAAAACTACATTTAACAAATCATTTCCTATATAAGCTCATAGCTTTTATACACTGGTAAAATGTCTTATGCTGTTACATAGGTATTGCCTTCAATTTATACTGGAAATTTCTGATATATTATTCCTAAAGACAGCAGGTAATAACTAACTTATTCTCACCTCTAAACAATTAACCAACAATTTTATAGCTTGCTAAGAGATTATCTAGAGTACTCATAGTATTTAAGTCAGCCACCTTCCTTATTGGTTTTCTCTAAAAATTACATTAAGCTATTTCAGGATAGAGTACTTTTAAAAAAAGTAGTTGAGCAATATGTATCAAAATTTTTAAAATTTCAATCCTCTTTGATCTAGCAATAGCTAGATTTTTCATTCAAAAGAAATTGTGACCAAAGATTTATTTCATCAGTGTCATCAGAGCACTAGTATAATAAAAAATTTAAATCAATCACAGGAAGCTGTTTAAATAAGTCATGGAACAACTACACGATATTATACAGCCATATAAAATAATCGTGCAGAAAAAATTAAATAACCTGGAAAGAGGTCCACAGTATATTGTTAATGACAAAATTCAAGTAACAAAGTGGCATATAAAACATGAACTCATTTCAAAACTAGAAATCCCTAAAGAGAAAGATCTGGGAGGGTAAGCACCAAAGTGATTATCTCTGGATGGTGTAATTACATGTGATTTTAATTTTCCTCTTCTATATTTTCTAAAAGGAAAAATATTACATTTGTAATAACAAAATTAGTAGTTTAAAAAATTGAAAAGAATCAAAATTGTGTGCTATGTTATATTTACCATATGGTATATAGTCATCTTCAGATTATTCATAAAGAGGGGAAAAATGGGGTACAAAAGCAAAGTGATGATCATTTATCAATCCAGTTCACCATCTTGTCCTACTCTTTCTAGCAGCCTCTTCCATGCTAAAAATTGGCTGTCACAACAGAATAAGGTGTACTTAGGCTACTCATATTCCACTGCAACACGGAAAGTAGTGAATGGGTTCTCCACGCATGTCATTTTAAGCTCCTCTATCCTCTAACAAAACTGGGGATGTCAACAACATTTTAATTAGAGATTAGAAGCTGTTAACAGTAAGTGCCAAAAATATCAATAGTACAAGTTTGAGAGTAGTTACTATAAATCAGAAAGTTTTCCACAAGGTAATATTCCCAGCAGATGAAATACAATGTACCTATTTTTTAAGAGTTAAACTTTATGTGCAAAAGGGAAGCATCAATCATTGAAAGAATTATTATGAGAAGTAAGAAGACGCTCTAAAGTCATACCACCTATTTCTCAACCAACCCCAACCTCACCTGAGGTATTACAGATGGAGAGAACATGATAAAACCAGCAAGATTTTTAGCTATGGTTTGAAAATGCACAGCTGCAGATGCCATAAAATACAGAGTTCAACTCATTGTATGCAAGAGTAGAAGTAATATTGGTGTTGTTTTCTACATATCTGGTCTAATAAAACTTTTAGATTACCAAACAGATACCTGAATTTTAGAGCTAGTCAGAGGCAGAACTGGGCCTCCAAGGATTTCTGAGTCTAACTGAAAGATTTTCTAAAATTTCAAGTTCAGCACTATAATAATAGACAAAATGAGACGGACAAGCCATAAACAGAATTATCATGGGGATTAGATTTAAATACAAATCAGTATAATTGGGTGGCAAAGCAGATAATGACTCAATGATAAGCATTTAAAAATTGTAAATTTTTAAGAGAAGAAATAGCACTTTAGACTCTTTTTATTATTAGAGACCACGAACTACAAAGAGGCTCATGTGATAATTCCTCATGCTTTTTTTATTTTGAAATGTGTGAAAAATTCATAAAGACATTTATTTTGCACCCAGTAGAAAGTATTTGGTGCAAAGGTTTGCTAGGCCAGTTAAGAAAAACAATTCAAGGGAAGCTAATAAATAGTATAGTTTTTTAAAGAAAGAAAGAGCATTTTAGTTCAGGATATTTATGACAGAGCAGAACCTCCAATAAAAAATATACATGCTGAGGAGATTCCTTGGAGAACAGGATTTCAGTAGAGACATTAAACGTTCTCACAAATGAGTATGTGTACACATACTCACACACACACACATAATTTCTTATATAGGCTGAAAAAAAATGAATTAAAAGAAATTGTTAGAGAAACAAATTGTTATCTCTTTTACTACTAAAGAGATATAGTTGTAGATATAGAATAGCTAAATTTAAATTCTGTGACACTATACATCAAAGTTACAAAAATATATTTCACTTTTCTAACTTCTCTGAAAACTTGCAAACTTAAGGAAAGTTCCAATAATAGTACCTCCAGAGAACACCTAATAACTTTCACCTAGTTTAACATATTTTTAACCACTTGCCACATTTGCCCTCCCCCCTTTATGGGTATGTGCTTGTGTGTCTGCATATCTGTATCTATACATACACTTTTTTTTTGCTGAACTATTTGAGAGTTACTTGTACACACTGCAGCACTTGATTGATGTATACTCTTCAGTATGTATCACCCAAGAATAATGATACTCTCTACACAACTGTGATAATATAATTATCACATTCAGGACACTTTACATTGATAATGTGATATAATTTATAATCCATATTTCCATTTTACCATTTGTCTCCCAAGTCATTTGCCTTTTGTTGGTTTTACTGTTGTTTTTTTTTTTTTTCTTTTTCAAATTATGATCCAATCAATCTTCATTCTCCTTTCATCTAGAGCAATTCTCCAATCTTGTCTAGTTTTTCACATCACTGACATTTTGGAAGTCTAGATCACTTGTTTCTCAGACTATTTCTCGATTTGAATCTGTCTGGTTAATTCCTCATGAATAGATTTAGGTTAAACATTATTGGCAGGACTATAACAAAGGTGCATCTTTTCCTTCTGAGGTGCAACATATTAGGAGGCACATGATGCCACACTGTCCTTTATTGGTGTTTTGAAGTTTAATCGTATGGTTAAGATGGTAGCTGCCAGATTTCTCCATTTTATAGGTAATATTCTAATTAATAAGTGATCTGTGAGGTGATACTTGGAGACCATGTGAATATCCTGTTTCCAAGCAGTCTTTTTACCCAATAATTTTAGCATCAACTGGTGACTGCTGCCTTAACCAATTATTACAATCATTGTAAAGAAAAGTGATTTTCCATTTCTTAAATCCTTTCTACATTTGTTAGCTGGCATTCTGTAAAAAGGCACTTTCCCTTCATCCGTTCTTCTCTCTAATTTCTTTTATGTATCAGTGTGGACTTACGGATTACTGTTTTTAATTCAGTGTGTTATAATCCATTTCTATCATTATTTTTTTTGATTTGGGACATAATTGTCTCAAATATGTTCAGAGGGAGCCCCCTTAAAGCTAGCTCCTATGTCCTTTGGACATGTCTCTTCAGTTTTTGAGCCTGTTCCAAAATACAATTAAAAATAATGACATTTCAAAACAAAAGTCAATATTATATCAAATAGAACTCTACTAGAAGTACTCCCTCCAAACTCAGGAATAAAAATAAGGATATTAATTATTACCAATATTACTCAAAGTGGTTTTGAATATATTTTACATATGTAAAACAACAGAAAAAGAAACATAAGGAATTAATATAACATAGGAAGAGACAAGATATTATTTTGATGAAATGTATGCTATGAAATCTAAAAGAATCAGTGCAGAAATTATAGAATTAATGAGTAGTAATTTTTCCAGATGGAAGTTAAACATGCTAAAGTAGTATCATCAAGTTACAACTAGGTAGAAAATAGAAAGGAAGAAGAGACTTCATTCCAAATAACAAGGAAAAACTGCATTATTTAGAATGTAATTTAATAAGAGCTGCATTTAATCTCTATGAAGACAACCATTAAACTTAATTAGTATATTTAAACTATGACAAATAAATGGAGACATATTCTTGAATGGGTGGCCATAATATTATAAAATGAGTTTTTTAGTTAAACATAGTGGATTAAACATATGTTCCTTTCTACTCCTTCCTGAAACACCATTTAAATGATAGTAAATGTATATATACATTTTAAATTACAATACTATAAGAAAAAAAAAAGAAAGGAGACAAAACAGATAGAAGGTATCAATATACTTTTTGAAACTGGAAACTAAATTGATTAAAAATAACCCAAAGGGTGAGAAAGGTAAGGGAGAAAGAGAAGGAGGTAGGCAGGAAGCAGGGGAGGAAGGGAGGGGAAGAGAGAGAGAGAGAAGGCAGTTCTATCGCAGAACTTCAGAAAAGCTAAGGAATTGTATTTCTGGATAGAAGGGTATAATAAGGTAGGGCTTTAAATGGAAAGATTTGTTCACAATTTTTTAAAAGAGGATGCCAAACTGATCTTCCCTACTCTGGAGCCAGGTGACTACTTAAATAGTTGACTGAAGTTTTATTCTGTAAAAGTTTGAACCAAGAGGCTTTAGATTATGAGTCACCAAGAAGAGATGAGAGTGGAATAATTTGTCTTATTTAACAACTGGGATTAAATAAAGGCTTATTACACCACTCCCTTTCCTCCCTTTCCATTGATTGCCTCCCAGAATGCTGGCATCCAGGGTTTTCCTCCACAGACAAGATACTGGAAAATTCCTCTCTGTGTAATCTGAACTGCCTAAGAGTAAATACCTGCAGATACTGACATTTGGTGACCTCCCAACAAAGAGATCAGTTCATCATGCATTCAAATCTCAGTGAAGCTCCCCAATCAACAAACTCTGCTCATAGTACACAGAGATAGGAATTCAAACCATATAAACAGGAAAACTGAACGTGGAGAAACATACATTCAGGGAACAGAAGAAACTTCAAAAAATGTATTTAAAAACCTCACAGAAATAAGAAACTATATTGTATCCAGGAAGCAAGAATCAGAAGCTATAAAAAAAGAAAATCTGCAAATGGAATACCCAGGTCAAAGGATGAAAACTGAAAATCTGCAAGTGGAATACCCAGGTCAAAGGATGAAAACTGAGCAAACAACAAGGTGAATCATTAAGAGAGTAGAAAGCACTGAGGAAAAAGAGAAGGTTCTAAAAGATTCCAGAGACTGGGCAGGGAGAACTCCTGTGCCTACGATGAGACTCTGAAAAGTTACTGGTCTTTTAACAACAATACTAGAAACTAAAAGATAATGGTCTCAAAAACTCTGAAATAGATATGGGATTCAGGAAACTGAATTAAAACTATTTTTCATCCCTGATAATATTTCCTGTTAACGATTACGGAACACAATTTTACAAACTCTAATGGAAAAAGCTTAGATAAATCAGACATACAATCAGACAAACCTGGATTGAACTCTAGCTCAACCTCTCACTAGCTTTGTAATCAATGGGTTATTTAGCTTCATTTTAATAAGAGAATAATAATGCCTAACTCATAGAATTGTTCTAAGAATTATATATAACTTTTATGAAACACCAAAAAGGTATTTGATAATTTGTTACCATTATTTTCAGAACTATCATTTGTATTATTTAATTGAAGTGCTAGCCATAATAGATAAATGCTAAAAAAGTAAATATTTAAAGAATTGTAGAAAATATATTAAATCTTAGTAATTAAATAAACAGAATATCAATATGATGTGGTCATCAAATCGATCACTGCAAAGCTATGTAGAAACATGGAAAAATAATTAGAAATTGTCAAAGAAAATGTCAGATTATAAAATATATGTACAGAATAATTTTAACTACATAAAAATATATATACCTAAGCATTAGAATTGAAAAGTCTATATACAAAAATATAAATAGTTTTATTAGAGTACTGGCATCTTGAATTATGATTCTTATTTAAGAATTTATTTAATGGCATGTTATCTATTTTTAATAGTGTTCAGATCACTGTAGAAACTACAAATAAGTAAAAAGAAAATGTGTTAAAAATCACCCCAAACCTCATGCCCAAGAGCTATTACTTTTAACTTTTGTGATGGATTATGATTATATATATACACACCATTTTTTAAAAAAATTAGATTGTATATTTTAACTTGCAACCATCTCTGTTTCCCCTCAACAAATTACCACAAACTTCTTTGGATGGCATTCAAAGAAATCTTTTAAAATTGCATTTAGCATTTCATTATTTGGATGTTTCACACTCAACTCAACCCATTCTCTTATTGTGAGGTAAATGTTTGTTTCCAATATTTTAATTTTCTGTAAAGTGATGTAATGTCCACTCTTATGGCTAAATCTCTATACATACCTTTAATTGTTTTTATAAATTCGTAGAAGCGAAATTTATGTGTCATAAATATAAATCTTTTAACTTGGATATACACTGCCAAATTGCTCTGCACAAGAGTTGTAGCAATTAACATCTTTGCCAATAAGAGATAAGAAAGTTTCTGGATTTTTGAATGCTTGTTAATTTGGGGTTTCAAATTCTGTTTCCTTCCTTCTTCCTTTCTTTTCTTCTTTACTTTTCTAATTTGATAAGAAAAGTGGTACTGTATAGTTACTTCTATCAGTATTTCTTGGATTACTAATGATTTTAAATATTTGAAACATTCATGTCTGTGTATGTCCGTTGTCCAAATTTCTTGAAGCACCATGCTCAGAGTCAGTTTGGGACTTTAGTCTTGGCTTTGCCATTTACAAGCTGTATAACGGACTTCTATATCCTGTAACACGAGTATCACCTGAAAACAACTAAAATAAAATAAGAAATATAAAAAATACTTCTTAAATGATCCCATGAGGTAAGAAAAAAAGTAAGGAATTCTGGGGACAAGATTAAGTGAAGACTGGTATTCAGAGTAGTAAGGTAAGCACTTGAATTGTCTTTTGTCTTAAGAATATTTGCTGAATCAGCTGAAGTTGAGTATTAATTTTTGAGACCTCAAAAGGTAGGATGTCTAACAGCAGACCCCCCTAAGAGTGCTGGGGCTACAAAGCACTACTCACTTAGTATAAGAGTTAGTTAGACACAATAATGATGATCATGATAATAATAGGAAACACTTATAGAACTTACTGTGTTCTAAGTGCTTCAAAGATATTAACTCATTTTATCCTCAGAAAACCCATAAAAAGGGCACCATTATAATCTTTATCTTAGAGATCAAGACACTGAAGAACAGAAAGGTTAAGTAATTTGTTCAAGGTTAGCAGTAGAGCCAAAATGCAAATTCAGATGGTCTGGGTCTAGGCACAATGCTCTTAAGCATTATGCCATACCACCCCCACCCTCTTGCTTCCTTCCCTAAGAGGAAATGTAAGGGAAATTGCCTATACAGAACTTTGACACTGGATGGATGGGAAAAATAAGTCCTCGCTGATAATTTGTAACCATGAGCTAACCCTCACTGAAGTCTGCAGTCTGAAGTCTCACTACTCTTTTGCTCCACAAAATCTCAAGCCAAGATTTTAAAGTGGTCCTATATTAATAGCATCATACTAATACTGTCAGGCATCTGATAGAAACGAATGTACACCTTGAAACACAGGTATCAAAATACTTTCACATGTAAAATTCAAAGAAAAATGAGTAGCTTATGATTTAAAAAATCATTTAAATATATTAAAAAACAAGGCATCATATGTAAAACAAATAAACAACAACATATGGCAGAATCCCTCCTAAGAAGTTGCTAGGTATTAGAATTACTGCACATACAATAAATATGTTTAATATGTTTCAAGCAGTAAAAAGTTTAACAATATAAGAAAAGAAGATGAATTCTGAAAAAGGAGAAAAGAGAATTTTTAAAAATGCAAAGTATGATAATCAAAGCAAAAGAAGTCAATCAATAGGTTAAACAGTAACTTCAATATAGTTTAAATGAGAATTAGAGAACTGTAATAGAGAAATGAATAAATTATGTCAAATGTAATCCTGAGACATAAAGAGGCATGGAAAATATTGCGAAAAGATCTCATGTACATCTGAATTAGAGCTCTAGCAAAGACAGAAAGAGGTAGGGGCTATATTGGAAGAGTGAAACTGTTAATACAAGAAAAAGAAAAGATATCAAAAGCAAACAGAAAAAAAAGATAAACTACATTCAAAGGACTGGCAAACCAATAGTTAAACTTTTGAAAGAAATAGAATCCACAAGACAGTGAAATAATAACTTTAATGGGCTAAAAGAAATTAACCTAGTAACCTGGAATTCTATACCCAATAAAATTCTTCTAACAATGGAGTGAAGTAAGGTCATTTAGAGATAAAGACTGAGAGGGTTTATCACTCTCATGTCCTCACTGAATTTATTTTCAATCAAAAGTTCTGAAATGCCTAAGGAATGATGAGGTGAAAAAAGTGATAAATATAAATAAACAATATTAACATTATAAAATATGATATTTATTTCTTACAGAATTAAAAACATAAACAAAAATATATAAATTGGGAAAAGGTAAGCAGAGTTAAAATATTCTCTTCTAAGGTCTTTTTGTTTGGGTAGAGAGTAAAGGTATGTATATAATTTAAACAGTATACATGATAACATTTCTAGGGTAAGCAAGTATAACCTCCAAACCAGCAGGAAAAAAAATGAATGAGAAAAAAATAATGAAGAATGCACAAAGAAGTCAATAAAAGAAAGAAAGAAAGAGAAACAAAGAAATGATGGGAAAATAAATATACTAAATTAAATGGCAGAAATAAACCCCAATACATCAGTAATTACAATAAACGTAAATGGGCTGTATAGTCTAGTTAAAAGATAAAAATTGTCAGATTGGATTTTAAAAAATTTAGCTATATTGTTCTCTTTTCAAAAGATACATCCATAACATAAATAAAAGTACAAAATGGAAAAAGATATTAATACAAATATCAAAATTATATTAATATAAGGAAAAAGGCATTACTAGAAATAAAGAGGAGCATTGTTAAATGATAAAAAGTTTACTTCTTCAGGAAAATATAACAATAACAAAGTTGTACACAGCTAACGATCTCAAAATAATAAAGCAAAACTTGACAAGGAAAACTAAACAATGTAAAATGGGAGATTTATAGTTTAGCTTAGTAACTGAAAGGTCAAGAAGACAACATCATAAGAACATAAAAGATTTGAACAGTTACCCTTATCTAATGGATATATGTATAAAATGATACCCAGAGTTGTAACATACACATTATTTTCAAGTACATTTCCAAAATAGAACATTTCAAAAGCTGATCACAAACTAGGCCACAAAAATAAGGCTCAGCAAATTAAATAATTGATAGTATACAAACCACATTCTTTAACAACAATGAGATTAAGATAGAATTTAATAACAAACGGATAAGTAGAAATAATTCAATTGTTTTGAAAATAAGCAGCATACTTCTAAATAACTCGAAATGGAAATTGGAACTAAATATTCAGAACTAAGTGACAACCTAATATGAAAACCTGTGGTATATATGAAAATCAATAATTGAAGAGAATTCTATGACCTTAAATGCCTACTACGGAAAAGGACGAAAATTAGTGACCTGAGAATCCAATAAAACAGGCTTTATAAAAGAAACACAATAAACTTTAAAAAAAAAGAAAAAAACAGGAGTTGAAAAAAGCGAAGGACAAGAAATAATTAAAATAAAAAAACCAGAAATTAAATAGAAAATAAAGATAAAATAGAGGTGACGGGAAAGCTAAAAGCTGACTCTCTGAAAAGCGTAAAACTTCAAACCTCTGGATAGATTCAGCAAAAAGTTGTAAGGAAGAAAGGAAGAAAAAAAGGGAGGGAGGGAGGAAGCGAGGAAGAGAAGGAGGAAGGCAGGCATGCAGAAATAGCTAATGTCAGAAACTACATAACTACAGATGCTGCAGACATTAAAATAATAAGAGCATATTAAAACAGCTTCATGCCAATACATTTGAAGACAGATGAAATGAACAAATTAGAAAAATATAGCTTACTGCCACTGATTCAAGATTAAATAGAAAATTCTGAACATAACTACTAAAGAAATAGAATCAACAGTAAAAATCTCCCCACAAATAAAATTCCAGATTCAGCTGTACAATCTAAGGTGTTATCTAACCTCTATGATTCTTCGTTTACTTATTTATGATATCCCATATTATCTCATAAGTATTATACTATCTCACAAGCAATTTAATTTGAAGATTATATAAAAAAGTACATAAGGCAATCTGTGAACTCTAAGGTGTTACAAAATCTATAAATATTATTCACCCAATTTTAGATTAAAATCAGAAAGCCCATAACTTTAAAAATAGACACATTCCAAAGAATCTTCCACAAAGTCAAATTTTCTCCAAAAGGCAAATCTTATTTTGCTACTGCATCCACTAAATACCTAATGATACATTCTTTGGGAGGAAAACTGGCCACAAAATAATACAACTGCAAATTAAAAATGCTGAAAAAATTTAGAGTAGCCTTTTCAAATAGTCAATATTGTGTGTTAAAAACTTACTGACAAAGTTACAAAATGTAATTTAAGTAGTAACTATTTTTTGTTTAGTACAATAGGTTAAAGATCCAAAGAAACAAAATATTGCAGAATGGGATGAAGAAGCATAACAAGACAATGTTTCATGGGTAATGAGTTAATGCTTTTTCCTTGTGAAACATAACCTTCTATGAATGTACGCTTCATAAAATACCTATAAATCTATTCATATTCACCTTTTCATGTATGCCTTCATTCAACAAAGATGTTAGTGCCTACCAGGTATGAGGCACAAGTTTAGATGTTGAGGATACAAAGATGAAAAACACTGAAGCTCACAATAATTTTACAGTCCAGTGAAGGAGAGAGAGATATATAAAGAGAAGTACCTGAGTATGCACAGGATACTACAGATGTTCACAGAGGAGGTACACCTAATGCAAAATGAAAAGATCGGAGAATGTCCGCAGAAGGGATGACTTCTAAGCTGTATATGAGAGAAGAAATTAGAGTTAGCTAGGGGCAGACGGCTGGCCATTCCAGGAGGAGGGAACTCGGGCCACTGCTGTCACAGCTCCTCATACCCCCTCTTACAACCTCATCATGCATTAATATGTTATATTACACTGGTCAAGCATGGTACCTGTCACAAAAATTATTTCATAAAGAACAGGATTTTAAATTTACTATTGGATAATGCTAAAAATGAGCTTTAATAATGTGAGTTATATAATGTGTTTAAATTATTCTCCTAACTCTGGCAAGATACCTTAAATTTATTTTGAAATCAAACTTTAGACATCCATGTTTGACTAAAATACAGTGAAATTAAAAAAAAAAAATCATGCCCATCTTGTTTCAGTTTCCATGCACTGGCATAGCTAGAAATTATAAGAAGCCAAGGGATGTATGACGGGATGGGAAAGCTGGGCGTATCTCTGGTCCAGAACAAAGAAAGGGCACTTCACTGAATTCTGAGGCTACCTTTCCAAACTATTCCATGTACTAACTTGCCACCTTAGTATGCAGCATGTATCAGAATGTCAACAGGTTGTGTGTTTTCCTGAAAAGGTTCCCTGAACTAAGGCCACTATCCTGGGCTCTTCTCCTAGGACTGATTGGCTTTGGGGATTGTTTCTTATACCACTACTTCTATCTTAACTTTTCTATGACTCCAGTAACATTTACCCATGAACCACTAAATTAAATATTAAAGTATTTTCAAGGCCATAATGTTTTCAATTACATTAATTTTGATCTCTGTAAGAAATGCACTCTACCATTAGGGATAGCTGTTACTCTGAAGAGGAAAAAAGTCACTGATGGAAAGCAAAATAATAGAAAGATCAAGTAGTAAGTAGCAACACAGCTGGGGCTGTGTTTGGCTTTGGTACAGTAAAGAAAAAGTTGATAATGTACATTTTATTTTCTTCATGCTGCTTACATGGATATATGAGGAATTTATTCTAAGGCAACAGTCTGATTTCTCACAGAATGCTGTATTTTCTTACAGGAACTTATATTCTGATTAAATTTTTCCCATCTATCTTCTCTTGGTGAGTAGGAATGTTCTAGTCTTATACAACATAATAAATTATGCTTTTCATAGTTTCTTTTGTCTGACTTTAAAATTTCTTTGATTTGCCAATGAACAGACTGTGAGCTCCTAGTAGGGCCAATGTTCTGTTCTCATAAGTCTTCTGCTTTGTAAATGCCTTATACAAACAATCCAGGTTTATATATTCAGCTAGCTGAATAAAACAAGCGATTCTGATCACTCACATAAATGTTACATCAAAATCAAAATATTCAGCTGAGAAATATTACCGAAAAACTATAGGTACTGATACTAAACTGAAAGAACTCAGCATTTGGAGTTAGACGGATCTGGCTAGAATCTTACTGTCACTACTATGTCACAGCTGTGTAACAGACAAGCTACTTCATTTTTTCTAGCCTTTTGCTTTCTTCTCTTGAAATAAAGAGAATAACATATACTCTTCAGAGGATTAAATGAGGTAACAAATGTACAGCAACTAGCAAAAAATAGTGGACATTACCATTTTCAACTCTGCTTTTTATCAAAGTAGATGGGGAGGTCTTTCTTAGGTCAGTGACTTTGAGATTTGGCTGAAGTAGATGAAAGCAATATCCTGTTTAACTTCATGCCCAGATCAACCTTGTTCCTACAATATTTTTGAGGCAGAAGAAAGGAGGATGGGATGGATTAGAACAGCAAACTTGAAAACAAGACTAGATACATGACTTTTAAACATTTTCCTTCTAATTTAATTCAGGCCCACCTGGATCACTTTAAATTGGAGGATTCTGTGAATGGATAAGATAGGCTAAGTGAAACAACAAAGAGCTTGATTTGCATTTATGGGTATGTATTATGTATGTATATAGAGATTGTTCAACATATTTGTGTATGTATATACACGCATGTGTGAGTACACACACATACCTTACAAAAGCACACATAACACAAATCTACGCATGGGAAAATCAGGACCAAACAAAGAAAAACAAAGAGAAATGTAATGAGTTGTAGTTTAAAATTTAACATCTATTTTTACTGAAAGAACACAATTTTTAAAAAGTTTAGTATTCAGTTTATATTATAGCTGAGGCTAGTAGTCAGTATAGCGAAATAAAATGAGGTTAAAAAAACAAACCCAACATTCTCCTAACCTAGCTAGCAAGCGTAAAGATGGTAAAGTAGTACTGAAGTTCCTTTACTTAAATTTATTCTAGGTTCTGAAAGGATGCGCATTTAATTTCATTTATTTATATGTTTAAGGTGACAGCATACAAGCATTAGTTATATTGTAGTTTTATCTCTGTTTTAATTTTAAAACTTTGTTGATTTTTCTTCGAACCATGTCTAGCCTTTTCTGCTTTTGCACTTATCGGACATGATGGAACTACTAACATTTATAAAATACCTCAAAAGTAATGTCAAAGACATCGTGGATGAATAACCGACAGGTGAACTATAAAGGGAAATTAATGACTGTTACTGGTGCAGTGGAACATAGATTTGATCTTATTTGTGAACATTCTTAAGTGAGGAATATGCAAGATTGTACCTTCCAAAGATGCTAATCAATAAATCAATCCTTTCCCACATTCTCTTCTTACAATGTGACTGACACTCCTCCCACTGAGAGGTAGGTGGTATTTTCCCTTCCCTTCAACATGAGCCCATGACTGTTCTAACAAGTAGAATATGGTAAAGATGATTAGGTCACCTGAGGTTAGATCATAAAAAGTATATAAAACTTCCACCTAATTTTCTTCTTCTTGAGACACTTGCTTTTGGGTCCTGGTCCCCATGCTATGAGGAAACTCAAACTAGCCCATGAGGAGACCATACAAAGTAGTCCTTTTAGAGAAGAATTAATTCCCCAAGCCAACATCTGAAATTAATTGCTAAAAAGTTGAATGAACAATGACGCAGATGACTTTAGCTCTCACAGACTTCCAATCCTCAAGCTGGCCCCCAAACATCATGGAACTGAGACAAACCATCCCCACTATGCCCTATCTGAAATCCTGACCCAGAATCTGTGAGTATAATAAATGTATGTTCTATCCCATTAATTTTGGGTAATTTGTTATGCACCATTAGATAACTGGAATAAGGTACTTCCATACATGCAAGGTTGAGACTCTGGCATTTGAGGCCTATGTGTAGAGGTTTGTACTTGTATGAAAATCTGAGTATATCTCTAATGATGGAGATGGGGAAGACAGGGGCGGTTAACATCTGATTCAATTTTCCCAGTCAATATATGGCTCTTGCTTTCTCTTGCCTTAGGGACATTCTATTCTATTCCCTCAGCCTGAACATTCATCCTCCCCCGTGACCCAACACTCACTCTGATCTTCACTTGGTAAATTCCTACTCTCCTCAAAGGTCTTAGGTCTTACATGAAATGTCACATTCTCCCAGAAGACTCATCTGACTGCTAAGGAATGGATTTAGGTGCCCCTTCTATTAGATTATAGTGAATTTATCACACTATATTCCAGTTATTTATCCCTCCATCCTACTAGCCTGTAAGCTCCTTGAGGGTAAGAACTTTCTTATTTACTACTGCATACCCAGCATCAAGTAGTGATGGATGACCAATTTTGATGATGATCAAAATCATTTTGATTAAATGAGTATATGAATGAATGAACGCTTCTCTCTACCTCTACCCTGCTATAAAGGACTGAAAGGCAAGACCTTGGAAAGCTGGAGAAAGTAGATATTCAGAAATTGCAGTAGGTTAGACAGGAATGAACAAAGACACAATGAAGTTAGCAGCTAAAGTCACTGGGTCTGATGAATTTCAGAGACAAAACAGTCTCCATTCTGGTTTCAGAAAATTCTGCAAATCAGACTCAGTTCTCCCTCAGTTTGTCTTACCTTTCTCTCCTGGCATACGCTTTCATTTCCTCATGTTACCTTGGTTTGTAGACCCTCATGATAACCTCCAGAAATTCAAAATGTCCTAATTTATCCAGGTCTGCCATTAAAAATGCCCCATACTTAGGATCATACACCTGGCAGTTTTCAAGACAGTACTGATTTCATACATTTTTTTCTTTTCATTAATCTAAACATCAATCTACATGAAATAATATTATTATAAAAACTACCATATAAACGCATTCATGAATTGATAAAAGTGTAAGATGGATCCCGATTTTCTGGAGAGAAAAAAAGGACATCTGCCTAAATTATGCTCCAATTCTTGGAAGTTTTTGCTTCCATTCCTTAGTACTGATTTAAACTAAGTATTGATTTAATTGTAACAATTAACTCTAGAGTACAAATCACTTTATCCCTCCCCAGGGATTATCAACAGGAGATGAGGGACTTGTTTCCTTAAACAAATTACCCAGTAAAGAATTACTTTTGAGTTAGGAATATCTTTCAGCATTCATTGTCTACTGTATACTGTAGTGTATACAAAAAGTCTCTCACGGAGTACAAGTCTATGCTTTTTGCAGGCTTGTATATTTATCCCTCTTCCTCGTTGTCACCTACTAGGTAACTTCCTCTTCAAAAACTTCTTTCATTTTTTAATCCCCTTGCACCTGGCTCATAGGCTTTTATTTTTACCCCAAAGTTGCAATCAACCAGAGTAACCACAATATGCTACATTAATAACCCCATACTTATCTTCCATTTCTTGATTTTTCTTAGTGATTCAATCAACCATTTTTTTCCATGGACATGCCCCAGATGTCATTACTGCTCTACCCTCAAAATAATAAATTTAGACATTCTACTCTCTGACCATGACCTCCCAACATCCCAGCATTCTCTTCTAATAACAACCCAATATATATACATTCTCAAGGCAAGTCATCTCCAAAGTAGGAACTGTAAGACAATTGTAAGACAAGTATCTTACAATACACTTGTAAGACAAGTGTAAGACAAGTGTAAGACAATCCTGTAGAGTACAGGAAGACAGTCTTAGAACTTTTTAATCTTTCATTATTTATATTTTATATTTTTATAGTTTATATTTTTGCAGAACATATAAAGTAGGTTGCAGGTTATACAAAGTAGATTTTATTATACTTATATAATTTAATATATTTTTAATAAGCTTTATATAAAGTATATGAGCATACAGGTAAATACATATATTTTATAAATACATATATACATCAGTGGTATGTGTTAAAAAATTGAAGACCATTTCATTGGCTACTTTCTACCTTTTGTTCTTTCTCTTTACTGCTTTCCCTACTCTGTTTTTATTGCATTGTACATCACTTAAGCCACTCCCCTGCAAATATATTCAATTCCCCTGCCCCACTGTCCTTCCATTGTATCTGGGTTCCTGAGTGCTTCAACAGAAAAATTAGAAAATATAAAACTCTACAGCTAGTGGCCACCATAAATCCTTGGCAAGCACCCTCAATTTGGGCCTCAATGATGCCTGGTAATCCTATTAGCTTTTCCTCTTTAGCTCTCTCAACCTCCCTAGTGATTGTTGCAAACATTCATCACTTCTCTAAAAACTCTGTCCTTACCAGCTCTTCCCTCACTCCCAGCAGAGCATATAAAGTGCTGGTTAATAAGAAAAAAAAAAAAAAAATCACTGCCCTTAGATGAGATGAGAACTCAGCTCCCTCAATTTTCTACCACCAATGCTATTGCTACCACTATTCATAGATTTCCAACATTTCTTCTTCCCTCCTCTTAGTATGGAAAGGTATTTCTTTCCGTGCTCTGGTTTTTTAGTCTCACTCCTCTTACCTGTTTATCATTTCTGTTGCTAATTTGTTCAGTCTCTCTATTACCCTTAGCAGTTAAACATGCTTAAGTCTCTCCCATTATTAAAAGAGCTCTCCTCCAGTCTCACGTTCTCTCCAGCTAGTACCCTTTTTTTCTCCTCCTTTTTTACAATCAAACTCCATACAAGAGTGGAGACATCAACTGTCTCCTTTTCTCCACCTCTCACTTACTACTCAATTACAGCAACTAGGCTTCCATTACCATTAATTTAGGTCATTAATTAATATTTATATTGGCAAATTCAATGACACTTTCTGAACGTTATTTTTCATTGCTTCTCAGGAGCTTTTGACTCAGCTCTTTCTTTGTCTTGGAGACACCAAATAGTTTTCCACCTATCTCACTGACTATTTGTTCTCTTCACCATCAGTGGTTCTCAACTTTGGCTGAATCACTGGGGAAGCTTTTGAAACATAGGATATCTCAGGACACATCAAGACTAACTGAATCACAATCCCTGGAGTGTGGAGCCTAGGTACCACATTTTTAGAAACCTCATTAGGTGATTTAGACACAGTGTGAAAATTAAGAACCTCTGTCTTAAATGTTGTCCACAGGGCTCTAGCACAAGCCCTCTTTCCTTCTTACAGTATGCATGTACAAACTCACCTACTCTTGTGGCTTAAGTTATGATCTATATGCTGATAAATCCCAAATCTGTATCTTCAGCTCAGATCTCTCTTCTGATTTCTAGACCTATATATGTATTCAAATCTTTCATTCACACAGAAACACTCTGATGGTTTATATGTTTGTATGTCTCGAACTCAAAATATCTCATACTAAATTAATCACTCCCCATCCCCCAAATAACTCGCTTATTACTGTTCTTCCAATGAACTACTAAATTCCAACAACTATAACTCTTAAATATCTCTCCAATCTATTACTTTCTATCCCTAGTCTTCCTACAGGTCACCATCATTGCTTAACTGGACTGATACTAGAGATTCTTAACTGGCCTCGCACCTACAATCTTGCTCTCCTTCAATCCATACTCTTCACTGCAACCAGAATGATTTTTCTGAAATGCAAACTTTATTACATTACTCTACTCACATTGCTCAAACTTTATCACGCTTTAAACCTTCCAGTGGCTTCTCCTCGCCTTCAGAATAATTTTCAAATACCTTAACACATGAATGTGCCCCTGCCTGCCCTCCCCCTACATTCAAAGCTCAAATACTGAATTTCCAGTTCTTTGAAGGGTCATCCTTCTCTCTCCTCTAAGCATTGGTACAAGATTATCCCTACCTGAAATAATTTTTCCATGTCTTTACTGGTCTAGGTAACTACTTACTTTTCAGGTCTCAATTTAAATGCCACAGCTTCCAGAGACACCTTTCCTATGTCCAGTCTGTGGTATAGGCCAGTGGCAGAGCTAGTGCTCAACAAATAGTCAAATGTACCTCCTCTGCATTTTCTAGCATGCCTTCCAGTAAGGTTGGGGGAATGAGGTTGATTTCTGGCCAGTAAGATGAGAGGAAAAAGAAGTAAACAACTTACAGGACTGTCCTTAAAAATGTCCAATTCTCTACCTTCCTACTTCCTCTGTCATGACACCTGAAGAAGCCACCTGAAGAAGCCACCTGAAGAAGCAAGATGGAGGAGAAATGCCTGATAAAAACTGGATATTACTTGTGTGAAAAGCAAATTCCTTGTGTAATAAATTACTGAGATATCTGGGTTAATTTGCTACCAAGATTAACCTAGCCTACACTTACTAATAACAATACAGGGCTTCTGTTATATACTCCCACAGGACTCCTTTACTACCTAGCATAGTTTGTTATTGCTTACCTGTCTGTCTGCCCAGATAAGACTCTTAGCATTTTAAGGAAAAGTTTTGTGCTTCTCCTGTTCCCAGCCTTATGTCTAGAATGTAGCATAGTGCTTGAAACTTACAAGGCATTAAGAAAATATTTTGGTACATGAATGAACGGATCAATATAACCTACTTTGTTTAGTAGAATACTGTAGTACCACCAGTTTGAATTTGTAAGTAATACTATATACCAGATATTTTATCTGCCATTATTTTTTCTGTATCTTTTAGTTAAAAGCAGCTATATATATTTTGTATCCTGTTTTAATTTTTTTCACTAAACATGAGGATGTACCTTTGTTATTACAAATTCATCATAAACATCATTTATAATGAGTACATAATAATCCTTTATATTTAAATATTGTCATGTACCTAAACATTTCCTGTTCATGGACATTTAGGCAGTTTCCTGCAAACAATTTCAGATGCAAGATAGTTTCTATCCTTGTTCAACTCACCTTTTGAATAATTTCCCTCACATTTTAAAGGTTTCATTTTCTTTTATACTGTAGTTTCCCTTAAAGCTAGAATTTTGTCTTAAAATTCTTATACATTTATGGTATGCCTTACTAGATGCCTTGAATTGAAAAAACATTGATAGTATGTATCGATTAAGTTTTTAATGGGGAAAAATTGAAGCTATCAATTCCAAAACAAAGGGTACTACCAGAGATTGCATAAATAAGACATCTAAAAAAACAAAATATAAACCCAATTATACTACAATTAAGAGGAGCATAACAGAAATGGAGACATAGCACTGACTCTGATGATTCTCTTGTTCTTCCTCCACTCCACCGTAATTCTCCAAAGATAAATGAAATTTTGATTCTAAGGACAGTAAGAGCCAAGGAAAGCACAATGCCTGGCATCAGTAGATCCAAGTTCAAGTTCTGGCCACTTCATTTAGTAGTTGCATGGCCTTATGCATAATCTCTCTGTAATTATATTATTTTTGAGAGAGGTGTATCTCTTTCTACAGCAGAGTTTCTCAGCCTAACACTACTGATATTTTTGGACTGGATAACTGTTTGTTGTTGGGGGCTGTCTTGTGCACTGTAAGATGTTTAGCACAGCATATCTGACCTCTACCCACTAGATGCCAGTAGTAATATCTTGCTACTCTCAGGTGAGGACAATCAAAAATATCTCCAAACATTGTGCAATGTGCCATGAGGAGCTGAGAACCACTGCTTTAAGATAAGGAAGAACAATACTTTATAGTTCTATAGCTTTTTCAGCAATTTATCCCCCATTTTTTCCAGAACATCTAACAAATTACCAGGTTAAATGTTTATAGTCTGTCTGCATCATTTTCCTTTTCCTTCTCTGTTCTCTTGTAATTAGCTTTTAAACAGTCAAAAGCATATCAAAGAAAGAAAGAAAAGGAAAAGAGTAAATGTTAAACTGATTATACAATTTGTCCTGGGGTAATTAAAATTTGATAATATTGCTCTTTTAACTCTTAACAATATTTCAATGACTTTTCTATATTCTCTTTTAAGAAGAAAAGGGTACTTCAATTTCCCTTCTCCCACACATGGTGGCTTTATAGCTCAGGGATCCCAATTAACATTTAACACTTGCAAACACTGAAAAACACCTGAAACTGCTTCTTCACTCTGAAATTTTTTTTTCCAACTCTGTTGAAGGTAGCAAGAATACTTCAAAAATAATCTAACTCAAATTAATGGTATTAATTTAAAAATGAGTATTATGCATGGAGACATATATTGCTCATAAGTAATTTGTATTTATACTATTCCACACACTCTCAAAACACTTTATAAATGTTAAATCTAATTATTAAATGTTCCCACCTTTCACAAGAAAGGAATAAATTTTAAGCACCTGAAAATAAAGTCTTCAAATAAAAGTATTTCTTTAAAATACACCCTATATTACTAAAGCACTTTAATACTAAATAAATCAAGTGTACTTTTCACTTAAATACAGATTGCATATGTATTAAAGGGATTAAATAATGCAACCAATAATATAAAATATGACAGGCGGTCAGCTATAAATCATTTCCCAGCAATTACATTTAATTTTGTATTCCCTTCAAGATCTAATGTAAAAATAACATAAGGAAGTAGTTTTAATTTCTAAAGCAATAGAATATGGGGAAATTTGTTCACTCTCAAATACTTCTTTAAATAATGTTATCTTAATATTCACTGTGTTCTTTCAAGAATTTGAAAATGAACATTTCTATGACAAACAACATTTTCCCACCTGTTAAAAAGAGTTGCTGAATCTGGATTTCTTAATTGTGATCCAACATTTTCAAGTGATTAGGCATATGCTGAGAGTAATGTTAACCTTTTAACTATATTTAGTGAAGAAAGAGTATAACTTGTGGTAATTTCATTTTTCATTTATTATTTATACCCTGCTAGCTTCCAGTAATGTTTTAAGATGATTCACCTGGTCTTTTACACTGGCGTTACGAGGCATCATCCAATGGTAGAAAAAGCACTGGCTTTGGAAACAGACACACTTAGGTTTGAAGCCTGTCTCTGGCATAGTACCCATGGAATTTTGGTCAAGTCACTTATCTTACTCTCTGAATAGCAGATTCTATACCTATTAGCTCTGATACTTGTATGTACGTGGCTTGTGGCTGCCATTCCATAAGTTACATTTCTTCCTCTTCAAAAATGGTTAGACTTTTAGAAAATTAAGCATATTATTTTTTATAATATTCTCTTCTAGATCAAAAAAGATAAGGCTTTGGTACTGTGCCTGATAGAAAAAACATCAATATCTCAAAATATCAACGCAGATGCCATTCTGGATTCATTCTTTTTTTTGAACTACTTTATATGTACTCATAACACTAAACTTAGCTGAACACTACTTAATGGGTACATATGAAAATGACAGTAGAAATCAATATTTCAAGACAGATAAAATTTAAGTGGGATTGTGAAAATATTTTTATGTCCCTGAGTAAACCTTCAGTTTAGAGCAATGGGCTTCAAATACAGGGCTCTGTGCTTAATTTTCCTTCTAAGATCTAGAGGAGATACTAGATTATACTACTCCTTAGAATGCCAATGCACCTCTTTGATCAAGCTTTGTCTGCAACTTATTAAAAATTTAATTACTCTTTGGAGCAGCTGGTCTCTGTTTTAATAAAAAACAGACTGCGAGGTCCCACCTCCAGAGTTTCTGATTCAATAGGTCTTGGGTAGGTCCTTGGAATTTGCTTTTCTATCAAAGTCCCAGGTGATGCTGATGCTGCTAGCCAGGTTATTTTAGCAGGCTATGAGAACCACTGGTCCAACTATCTCTAAATCTATATTATTCCTAGTTTTCTGTAATCTGAATAATCTGTTATATTTTCTAGACACAATTCATTCGTTTATTCCTACAGCTATTTCTTGGCTAGGCTGTTTAAGGTTCTGGTGATTAAGTGGTGAACAGGATAGACAAGGTTCCTGCTCCCATGGAGCTTACACTCTATTAGTTAGGGGGACAATAAATACATAAATAAACAGAAAAATACAGGATAGTAGTAAGTGCCGTAAACAGAATTAAAACAAGGTAATGTGACTTGAGTGATTTCTTTAGATTTGGTGGTGGCTGGAGAAGACTTTTCTAAGGAGTTAACATTTAAGCTGAGATCTGACTAACAAGAGCCACCTATGGAAAGACTGAGAGAACATTCTAGGTAGAGGGAACAACTTGTGTAAATGTTCTAAAGGAGAAACAAGTTTGGTGTGTCAAGAAATAGGTTAATTGGGATTGCAAATGAGGGTAGATAGATACTCAGGGGCCAAGTCAATCACATAGTATCATTTGGGATGGGGTAAATAGTTTGGAGAGTTTTCTGTAAGCGAAGACCTCCAATACACCATACTGAAAAATTCTGCCATTGGAGTACACATAATGAATACTGTAATTAATCTGATGGCATTGTATCTGTAAGAAAAGGTCTCACTGTCTCACTATATAATAATAGAATATACCACTAATTGGTCAAAGGATAGTAGGCATGGTCTAAAAAATTTAGGGCTAAAAACAAAAGTCAAAGGCTCAGAAGGCTCTGTTACCTATTAGCCACGTGATCAAGGACATGGTAAAATCTTCAGTTCTCTGGATCTCAATTTCCTCATCTATAAAAGGGAATAGAGTAAGTATCTCTAAAACTGTTATGAAGATTAAACAAGATAATGAATATATAATACCCAGTAATTACCCATTATTTTGTGGGTACTTAATAAAATGTTATTCCAGATCAGTCTCTTCTGCTCTTCCAGATAAATTCATCAGCTCAAAGCAATGAAAGAAGAATTGAAACATGCTAAGTTTTCAAGAAAACTCTTTCTTTTGTATCTGAATTTCCATAGCTTCAACTTCCTAATAATCCCATATCATTTAGTGTCTGTATCTGAATGTTTAAATGTTACAAAATAATAAACCTAAGAATAGCATGTATTTTAAATCAACGTACAAAAACCTATACACCAAATAAATGTTGCTCTATTCAAAGTACAGGATTACAGGGACTTCCCTCACGGTCCAATCGTTAAAACTCCATGCTCCCACTGCAGGGGGCATGGGTTTGATCCCTAGATCCCCAGTCGGGGAACTAAGATCCCACATGCCACAGGGTGCGGCCAAAAAACCCCAAAAGACAAAAAACAAAGTATAGGATTACAGGGCTACATTGTTCCGAATAGCTTTGAACCTTCTCTTCCAGAACTACTATACAAATCTATTTAAAAGCCCAACAGAATTCTACTGATTTTAAACTTTCACTTGTTTTTGACCAAGAAACAAAGCACAAAAACAAAACTTTGCTTATTAGACATTACTCAGAAAGACAGTTGCTTGTTAATTCAAACTTAGCCCTCAAAAAATGACTGATAATACAGATAACATTCAAAATGATGTCACACTGTTTAGACAACCTAAGGAGTTCCAAAAGTATTTAAGCAAAGCAACAGCACTGAAATAAGTACATAGCCTCTCATACGATTACTTTCTAAGAAAAGATACTTGTTTGCATGGAAAGTTTCTAGGAAATTCGTTTAAAAGCAGTGTACTAATATGTACATTATGTGTATACGTACAGGACAGAGTGAAACTGGGAAATCATTTACAGGAAAAGGTACTAATGGGTGTATTCCTTAGGAAACTGACTTGTCATATAAACTAATAATCTGCAAGAAAATAAAAGGTCATGATGGACAAGAAGCCATGCTTCTAGCTTTCCTAACTTCTTGGTAGTAGTGCTCTAATATTCTTTCTTCCTGGTGTCAGTTACTTAATAGCTTACCTATCATGTAGTTTTGAATAAAAACTTTTTTATGAAAGGAAAATTGAAAGACAGAGAAGAGTTAAGTGGATAGTTCCAAATTAAAGACAAAGGTAAAGTGGTACATAAGAAAGAAGGGAAAATAGTCGCATTACTTCCAAATAAACATGAGAATTACAGATGGTATAAATGGAAAAGGATTAGGCAGGGCAGTTCCTAGAGTCTAAAGATGAAAAGAATGATAGGGAAGCCAGAAGAAGCAAAAAGAACTCCATCTCCACCCTGCATCCTGTTGGTTAAAGGAGCCTTTAGCAATGGTCTGGGCCTGTTGGAATTGCTACTCTCACTGCATGATGGGATAAGTGAGACTCAGAAGTCACATGAAGGCTGCAGTAGTAGGGGTGTGTTTATGTTTGAGGACTGGCCAAGATGGAGTAAAGGAGATAGGTTCAATCTAAAAATATTTTATATAGAAACACTGCTAATATTATGCCTTAAATACACTATGGATTGATTAAAGGGACATAATACCACCAAGCATAACCACCAGGTAAAACAGCATTTCTATGATAAACAGATTCTGAGTGACAAAACTGAAATACAAATTACAGACTGCCTGTATTACTCTCTTCAGGATGATGAGGCCTGTCATAGTTAACAGTTACTAAGTATGTGACCCCAGGGTCACATGACTAAAACTACTAACAGACACAATACCTCTCACTCAAAACCACTGGGGCTAGCAGAATTTCAGCACTGATATATATGTATTTTTTTCTTAAATTTTAGAAAGGTAATATAGTGCATATAGTATATATGATGTGACATCCCCAGAGGTGACTGGGGCAGCACCTGAGAATCAAACACATAAATATTTCTGCAGTAAAATATAGCAGTATTCACATATGGGAAACATAAAGCCTACAAATAGCCTCACATAAACTCAGTTCTGGATTTGCCACCAACTGAGTTAAGTTCAAGTCAGATTTTGCTGCCTTAACTAAATACACTTTTACTTAATTTTTTATTTAAAAAGTGTGAGTTCCCTCCCTCCCCCCTCTGAACTTTTTAAAGTTCAGAATTATAGATAAGGGACTATGGACACATATCAGTATCTGCAAATGTTACTCTCTCAACGTGATCCATGGTCACCTTTAAAAAAGAAAATTTGGGGGGCTTCCTAACTAGCTAAAGACTATGTGACAATAGCCAAAAACTTTTAAAAGCCCTGGATATCAGAAATTGTTCTAGTGCCCAAGGAATCTTGCAAAGGTTTCAAAAGGCTGAGGTAATAACAACAGTTTCTCTTGGACTGGATGTTAGAAAATGCCATTATTCAAAATATGAGATTTAGATTAGCTTCTCTGCCACAATCAACAATAATTACTATAATAATTATAACAGTGATGTGGGAAACATTGCTTTACACTGGCTGCCAAGAAAACCAGTCATTCCTTGTTTCCTCACACTCAAGCAGAAATGCCCTGAACCTGGACGGTGTTTCTTAACCCTGCCCTTGTTTCAGTGGTCAGGACCTGCTGCTACTCAGACCAAATACATTTTTGTGACACAGAGGATCCATCCCTGCGTCAATCTGCCTAGTGTTTTCTTCTCCCTCCTTCCTACTGATCCCTTTTCTGCCAGCTTCTTAGTAGCTGGAACCTACTCACTTCTGCTTTCAGGGGCTTCTCTGACTTAAAATTAGACTACACCTTCTATTATTTGAGAATTTATATTCTCTCCAGGGTAGCTAATTTTCTGCTTGAAGCTCTGTGTTTGCAGAGACCTTCATTATCTGTCACCTCTTATCAGCCTAAATCAGCTTTGGTCCCAGGCTTCTCTTGGCCTGCCACATTCTGTGCCATTGGTAGGAAAAGAAATGCTGTTACTCTTCTGAAAGTATTGGTTTACAGTTATAAAATATGTACTCCTTCTATGTTTTCTCTTCTTCACAGATCTCCCCATCAACTTCCATAATCAAATACAATGGAAGCCATTAGCCAAATATTTCGAAAAAAGACAAAAACGTCATATTAGAAAAAAAAGAACAAATTTAAAGACAATCAAAAATGTTTAATACAACTCTTTAAAAACCCACTGTCATTAACAGTGTCAATTCTCAACCAAATAAATAAGGAAAAATGATGGCAACAAGAAAATGCTATTAGTTGGAGATGGAGGACAGGGGAGTGGATTGTTTGAGAATGAGAGAAAAAGGCCTCAGGGGGGAAAAAAAAATCAGCCACCATTAAATGGCAAAAATATTCTATAAATAGTAACAAGATAACCTGTATTTACATAATGGCTTTCTTCCAAAGAATTCATGGTGATGTATTTTTTTAAAGTGAAGACAATTTTTTCTTAAAGAAGATGAGCCAATATAGGGTAAGCTTGAATCACTCTTAAAAGTATATATTTGCACAGTGAAGGTTAATCGCTTGGTTCTAAAAAACAAAACAAAAAACACAGACTATTAAAGACATTGTTTTTTAATCTGCGACAAAGACTTTAACAGGCCCAAGTTTCCACTGAAAGATCAATGTAACATGATGAAAAATTTATACATACTGAAATAATGACTTGGAAATCAACAAACATTATACTGAAATATTTAAATATTTTAAAAAGTTATATTTTAAGAGGTAGAAAATAAGGGAAAATATTAACTAAGATCTGTCAAAATTGTTTTATTTATTCAATGGCTATTGTAATACAGTATCTTTTGTTTTATATGTCCTTCTTTTGGGAATATTTTAAATTCTAGTTGGGTGAATTTTATAATCCCAAAATAAAGATGAAGCTTCAGTTAGGCATGTCACAGGGAGTTGGTGGCATCTTACATGAGAAGAGAAGCATGGAAAAGCTTAGTTAGTTAAGTGATTTGCCCAATATTAATGGCAAAACGAGGCAGAGATCTTGTTATTTGACTTCAAGTCCAATGCTTTTAAGTACTACATAAATCTGTATTCTATAAAATGAAACTAAGTATTAAATTGCAAACAGGCAAAAAAAGACTTCATATAGTATTTCTAAGCCAGGTTTTCAATTTTTTTGTGCAATCTTTATCTAGCAGAAAAAAGTTTCCTGATAGCGAAAATGTGAAGGATTAAAAAATATTTTTTATAAATGATATAAACAATGGATAAAAAGAGAAATATTTCAATAAGGGCATGGTAGAATACAGGGCCTTGATTGGGACGCTCTATATCTAATTTTTTGGTGAAATATGTTAAGTGAATATTATAAAGTGAAAAATATACAAAATATACTTGGGGGGAAGCATGTATGATATCTTTTCATCTTCTCATTTAAAACATTTTTAACAAAGTATGTTTAGTGACTCTCAATCAAGCAGAGGTTGATTTAAAATCATAAATAATATTAATATGCAATCAATCCTTTTACAAAAATATTTTCCACTTGAGAGTATTTCCCAATGTTTCAAAAGTCATATTCTCTTTCATAATCAAAATCAACCAACCAAAAAGTGGCTTTGTGAATATGGTTATATCTTGATTTTTGAAACAAAATTCCTTAACATATTACAGAGCAGATATACTGGATGGTTAGTAAGAGCAAAGGGGCAACACAAATTTTATACATTTGACTTTTAATTTCACTTGTGGTGGAAATCAGCAAATATGAGCAATAACAGAGTTCAGATTCTGGGACTGAACAGACTTGGATTTGAACCTCCACTCTCTCACACAGTGCCTGAATAACTATGGCCATTGACTTCTTTGTGCCCATTTCTTCATAAATTTGTTGTGAGAATCATAGGAAATCATGCCTAAATGGCCAAGAAGAACATTGGTTACAATTATTAACAAGATTTTTATAGGGGATAACCTACTCATTTTGTTGGAAACATGCCAAATGGTCTTGAAATTATGCCGAGGCTACCAGCAAAAAGGTAAGATTATCTTATTCCTTTTTGGGTTGCAAATGCACAAGACAGTTATGTAATAAAAACCTACTTCTCCTGAAATCACATGCAGATTAAGGAATGCAAGTATAACAATTGTATAAGTATGAGGTTAATGTTTAATCCTTCAACTGGATAGAAAGCTCCGTAAGGTTTCGGACCATGTTTGTTTCTTTTACCACTTACACTAATACCTAGCACAGCTCTGGTGCATGGTAGTGGACTCAGTAAATATCTGTTGAATGAATAAGTGAATGAATGAGCTAATGTCAATCAGAGAAGATACAGAAAGGCCAAAAAATGAATAATGGGAAATATGACCATCTGAGATGAAGAACAATCAACAATGAGATGCTGGTGGTCCTGGGAAAATGGCAAAGACCTGAGGAGTTTAGAGAACCTATGAGAGTCTAAAGGAATAAAGAGACTTGAAGGAAGCTTGACAGGGAGATGGATATGTGCTCTAGGAAAGGGAAGATACCACAGAAAACACTGAATGAGTGACAAGAATCAGAAAATTCAGGTTTCATAATGAGAGATCCTGTCATATAAACATTCCAGTGGTTCTGGAGAGAGCAGTTTCAGCCTAAAACTATAGAGGTGTAGGACTAGAGAAAGGAAATTATACTTTCACAAAGTCTAAAGAATCCATGAAAAATGCCTCTGGTTTTGCACAAGAAGGGCAAAATATTCCCTTAAAGAGGAAAGATGGATGGAAGGACACAGCAACCAAAAAGAATGAGGCTACAGAACAAAAGAAAGCAGAAAGATTCAGAAGAGTCTAAAAATTATTTACATAGTATCACACTAATGAATAAAAGGAAATGAGTATACTGGCCATGAGGAAGATTAAATGATTTACCTCCTAAATTAATGTAATCACCTTCAAAATGAGCAGTTACTGATATTTTGTATGGTTTGTGTGCTAAGATACCTGAAATTCCCCCACAAAAGCATGAGTGACAGTGCAGTAGGCACTAGGTGGAAGAAACAGAAGGATTAAAGCTATGATTCTGGGGTCGACCCACAGTTGGGTGCATCAGATCATCTGAGCATGCCCGGAACCACCTGGGAAGCCTTCTGAGTGAGTGCCGCCTTGGGTTGTGCTGCAATACAGGGTCCATTTACAGAAAGCAGATTAGGATTTATGGGATGTGCCTATCACCTCTCTGCCCTGCGAACTGTACAGCAGTCCCTTGGTATGTGCATGGGAGTGGTTCCAGGACCCGATGTGGATCTGCAGATGCTTAAGTTCCATAGTCGGCCCTTCCACAAATGTGGAACTCGCCGATACCGAGGGCCAACTATACTCTCATTCCTCCTCAGAGCGAGATGTTTTGCTACGAGTAATGGGTATGTAACTGCTTATCAAGGTTGATTTCGCTTGGCTCCATGTTGATACATTCTCTATAGTTCAAGGTATCTTTAATCCTTGTGACAAATTTCATATTCCTCTGGTTTTACAGCTTAAACCAGGGGAGATAGTAAGGGAACAGAGAACATAAGTAATTTACACTGGAACATAATTAATTAGGAGTTAACTGCATATCTCATGTGTTATTTATTTGCTCATTCAACATATACTTATTTTGCTACTACTATATCCCAGAACGATTATAAATGCTAGGGCTATAACAATTTAAAAAGACGAGAACCCTATCCTTGCAGAGTTTTTATTCAGGTGTTTGGGGGAATGCAAAGGTTTGGAGACAACAAACAAGTTAACATTTATTTAACCGCTTTTACATTGCCTAGAACTCTGACTTTATGAGCCATGAGCTGCTTCTTATACTGATATATATACTCTAAAGGAAGTATGGTCTTTTGGGTACTTGAATTATCCTTACATTTAATATAAGTGCCTTTGAAACATTTGCCATAATTAGAAGCAGCAAATGCTTTTCTATATTTAATCCTAGCTTCCTTTATTGCATTTTGTAAAAATATATTTATTCTTCTCATCATAAAAGTAACAACCATATTACAGAAATATTGGAATCTAGAAGAAAGGGAAAAAAGGGCCCTAATTTTAGCACCTTAATACAAATCATTCAGGATTTCACTACATTTCCTTCTAACATTTTTAATGTTTAAATAGTTGTATGTTTACATAGTAGTAATTATAATATGTAATACTTTTGAATACTTTTGTTTTCTTTTAAGCATTTTCTCCTTACTTCATAATTCTTGTTTACTTTAAAATTTAGTAGATCCAAAAAAGAAATGATACAAATGAACGTATTTACAAAACAGAAACGGACTCACAGACTTAGAGAATGAACTTATGGTTACCAGGGGGGAAGGGTGAAGGGAAGGGATAGTCAGGGAGTTTGGGATTGACAGGTACACACTGCTATATTTAAAAAGGATAACCAACAAGGACCTACTGTATAGCACAGGGAGCTCTGCCCAATGTTGTGTGGCAGCCTGGATGGGAGGGGAGTCTGGGGGAAAATGAATACATGTACACGTACGGTTGAGTAGCTTTGCTGTGCACCTGAAACTATCACACAACATTGTTAATCGGCTATACTCCAATATAAAATAAAAAGTTAAAAAAAAATTTAGTAGATCCACAAATTAGCGAAAAAGCCACATATGTATTTACCTTTCTCCCAGACCATCTAAAAACTTTAAGAATGAATGTAAAAAGTCTATTTTAAGCCTAACCAGTCTTTAAATTGGGGCTTAATGCTAAAGGTTTTAGGCCTAAACAATGCTAGGTCAAAATGTGATGTTAGATATATTTTTTTAAAGTATTATTATATATAGTAAGTGTTGTATTTACATTAGCACACATTTCTACTTTAGATATGCTGTTGGATAAAACAGGAAAATCAATGAGATCATTTTTTTCAATAATAAACATTTATTTAGCAACTAGTAAAATACTAGGTTCCAAACATATAACTCGAAAGTTCAGAAAACTAAAGAATCACACTTTCAAAATAAAAGAATATTTATACAAATTAAACTACTGCTTCTCTCATGACTCTACATTCCTGGATCATTTTCTGATGTTAGCTGAAACTTGCTAGCTGTAGAAGACATGTCTAAAACTAAATACAGAATACACTGAATTTCCATATATACTAATTTTATTGAAGGGTTATGATTTTAAGACATCTCTTGCATCACAAGATATAAACGCCTCAGCTGGACGACTACTCACTCATAAATTTAGTATATGAATACATGTCTCTTCTAACTGAGGGAAAGATTAATCAGTTGCCCCTAAATCCATACCTTCAGACTTCGCCTTCACTTTGATTCTAAACTTCCTTTACACAATAAGACTAAGGTTTTTGTTTGTCTGTTTTGTTTTGATTTTGTCTCAATAATCCCCAAAGATCCACTAGAGATAAAGTAGTATTTATTAACACGCAAACATGCTTTATTAAATTAAAATTAAATTAGCTTCTGTGATCTGGACACTAATGAAAATATGCAAAGGCAAGTTTTAATAGGCAGGAGAGTGGTCACAGCTATAATTGAGATAGGGATGCCATGGATGGACAGGGACTGCCTCTCTGACTTGAGACTCAAAGGCACACAGAAAATGGTTTATTTTCTGTATTCACCCACTAACAAAAAATATTCTATGAAGCTTCACTTTCTCTAGTTTGCATTATCAAAACTGACTTTGCTTCTCTAACTACAATATCCTCAGGGGTAGTTACTCCTGCCAACACTACTGTCACCCTCTAAAACATTTGAAAGTCACTGACATAAGACTGATATAAAAGAGGATAACGCCGATATAAGTTAGGTCTAACCCAGTACTCAGGATATTGACAACACAAAGCCAATGGTTTTGACATTGGCAGATAGAGTCAAAGTATTCACAATTCTGCTGAAATTCCAGGTCAGCACTTTATGAATTAGAACTGGCCTGGGTGGCAATGAATAACTTCAGATACTTGATCATTTCAATTTTGTTTTAAAAACTTTAATGAGGTTGACCTGGAAATATATTTCAGTGGATTTCTCAAAATGAAGACAGAAAAGCTATGTATCGAGAATAGATGAGAGAGATGGGTCAACAATATTAAACACTTTTCTTTAAACGTGTCTTAGAAGGTTAGGTATTGGGTCATTAGTTCCAGTCTGTGTAGCATTTATCTCCATGAATAAAATATTTTGATGATAAAATATTTTGATAGTTAATAAAATATTGACAATTACACACCTTTTTTTGTGATATTAAATTTTCCAACATAATGACAGGATTATTGGCTGATTCCAAATTATAGCTATGATAACTCGTTATGTGAAATTATGTTTGCAATTAGCATTAACCAAAGGAAGTTCATGATTACCAGCAAAAAGACTAATAGAAATTAGAGATCTGAAAGGGTCAAAGGATGTGTGCTAAAAGAAGTATGGGTAGGACTTCCCTTGTGGCGCAGTGGTTAAGAATCCGCCTGCCAATGCAGGGGACATGGGTTCAATCCCTCCGGGAAGATCCCACGTGCCGCGGAGCAACTTAGCCCGTGTGCCACAACTACTGAGCCTGCGCTCTAGAGCCCGTGAGCCACAACTATTGAGCCCGTGTGCCACAACTACTGAAGCCCACGTGCCTAGAGCCTGTGCTCCACAATAAGAGAAGCCACCGCAATGAGAAGCCCGTGCACTGCAATGAAGAGTAGCCCCCACTTGTGGCAACTAGAGAAAGCCAGCACGCAGCAACGAAGACCCAACACAGCCAAAAATAAATAATAAATAAATTTATTTTAAAAAAAGTATGGGTAATATACACTTACACTGGACTATTTTAGCTACCGTAGAAAGGGCAGTCAGTCACATGACCTTCTTACGTAATGGTACATTTGCAGTGGCTAAATTGTAGGGTAGTTCACTTAATGCAAATTAACAATAAAATGACTACATAAGGAAAAGGTGATTTTAAATGATAATCTCAGAATTACATATAGCAGCAGTCAATAGCCATGGGAAGTGGATCACATATAATCCATAGTAAATACTGGCACATTTGGCATATTTACAGCAATCTGCTGGTCCTCAAAACAAATAGAAGGCTAGTAAAATACTATGCCAACAAGCACCCACTAAGTACACAGGCCATTTAGTATACAAGCTCAGAATCTGATTCGAGTTACTGGAATCATAGACCTGAGCCTCGTCTGTCATCCAGTCATAGTCATAAAACTAGAAAGATCCTTAGGAAGCACTTGGAAAGGTATGCTTCCTATTGTTAAGAAAACAAACTCTAGTGCTTGTAAAATAGTGGAGAGGAACGTTTAAGGGCTCAAGCTCTGAAGCTCCAGATCTGAAACAGGATTTTCTGCAGATCTATAAAAATCTGGCTCCTATAAACTGAACAGGATAGAAGCTAACCTTGGCCAAGACTAGAATTCTACAAACTGTTGTTAAACAGGTGTTTTTGGCATGGACAATCTACATTCCACATATTAGAATACCTTAAGTAGATCCTAAAACTGGTGTGGAATCTGTCAGAGTTCTAAAATCTTAAGTGCAAAAAAAATAAAATAAAATTGGGGATATAAGTGAATTGAGCTCTGATGGTCAATATAAGACTGTATAAAATGTAAGCTCAAGGCATCTTTTCTCTCCTCATGCTATAAAAGTTGTATATTTTGGAGGCTTTTCCTCCAAAATTGCTGTAGAATAAACCATATTTGCTTCATACAATTCCTCTCAACCTGAATCAGAATACCCTCTTCCTTTATTTTGAACTTGAAGTACCAGGAGTGATTTTCACTTGTCCTTCTATATCAAGTGCTGCCTCATTCATAGTAGGGACTTCATATATAGTCTTTGAACCCCATATACTTTGAACCACAGCCTCTTGTTCAGTTTAAGAAATATCTACAATTATAATCCTTAATTGAGAAGCCCAATCCATAGAATGGAAAATAAGATATCTACTTTTATGTGTACTTCCATCTACTGCCTTTGATTTCTAAAGTCCATAAAATTTAGATGTTACTTCTCTGAAGAAGCAGATAACCTCATGGCTGCTTTACTTCCTGTTCCCAAAGAAATCATTACTTAATATCTACATATACCCACTGTAGGGGTCTGACCATCTTGTGGCTATGCAACTATGCATCAAATCTAATACAGATCCCATGTCTCCAATGCCCAGTAACAAGACAACTCAAGACGCCAATAAAGTCACCATTCCAACAACACAGAAAAATATATTTCCATCAAAATACAGTAACAGGTCAAACAAAAGGCACACTGTTGAGATATCCTGAGCTTACAAGATAACTGTGTGCCTTTTATCTGACAATGGGCTAGATAGCAGTTAGTTTGAGGAGCTTCAAATTTAAATACAGATGTTACAGAACAGAGGTCAGCAAACTTTTTTACTGTAAAGGGTCATATAGTAAATATTTTAGGCTGTGTGGGCCACTTACAGTTTCTGTTGCATATTCCTTTTTGCTCATTTGCTTTTTCAACTGTTTAAAGATGTTAAGACATTTTTAGCTTAAGAGCCATATAAAAACAGGCTGCAGGCCAAATTTGGCCTGTGGGTGACACTTTGCTGATCCCTAATATAGAATAACCTGCTTCTTGTCTCTACTAGACTCTAAGAACCTAGAGAGGAGGGATGAAAAGTGTTCAACCACTTTAATATTTCCACTGTTCTGTACAGTGACTTGCACATAGCAGCCACTCAATAAATATTCGATTAATGAATAAACAAGTGAATGAATGAATAGATCTGTCAACAGTCCAGTAACAGAATTATTACTTACAATATTATTTGTACTGCCTACCAATAGCTAGTTCTTTACTCTGAGGCAGGTAGATGACTAACTTCACAAACTCCTTGTGATTGGATGTGTTACTTCTGGTCTGGATCATTTAATGGCAGACGTGAGACCTTCCAGGGCTCTTTTCTCCCCCCTTTCTTTCCAGTTTGATGATCAGCAATGATTGAAATGGTGGCTGCTCCATAAGGTCCCTAAGTGATTATTATGAACAGAGATACCTCTGATCATGATGGTCATGCAAGGAGAACAAGAAACAAACCTTTGTTGTTTTAAACCACTGAGGTTTTGTGGTTGTTTCTCACTACTTCATAATATTGTCTATCCTGACTGATACAGTACCAATCATACTCATCTTCAGACTACATACAACCTATTTTAAAATTCACACCTGGCTGTAGTACAAAGCAGAAAGACAAAAGCATCTTTATCACTCTGCTAAAAAATCAAGTGCTCTGAGTTTAAATCGTTTCTAAGGGTGATCTAGGGCAAATCACTAATCATTTCAATTTTATGACCTGTTTTCCTAACCAGGATAGGATAATCAGAATACTTACTTTTTTTTTTTTTTAAATTGGGATATAGTTGTTTTAGGATACTTACTTTCTAAGATCACATTTGCAGGGCAAATTAAGAAAACAACTATACAGATGTTATTTACAATTGAATAAGTTGGCTAATTACTAAATTTCCTGTTTCCTTGAAAACTAGTTATTTTGATCATTAATACACTGATGCAGAAACAATAAAAAACTGGATAAGTACTTTCTCATATATTTCTTACAGTATAGATTGCTATTTGCTAAAACCCCTGTAAGAGAAATTGTATCTATAAAAGTATGTCTAATCAATAATATTAATCCTGAGGGGGAAAAGCTATAGATTCAGAAACACTTAAGAGATACATCAACCAATTGCAATGTATGAATCCTCTTTAGATCCTGATTCAAGTAAACTCTAAAAAAATCAAAAAAACAAACAAAAAACCCCCTCAAAAAACCAAACTTACAACTGGAAAAATCTGAAAACTGACATGTATGATGACAATTAAGGACTATTTCTAACTTTTTAACGTGTGATAGTAATAGTATGGTTTTTTAAAAAATGAGTTCCTGCTTTTAGATATACATATAGAAATATTTATAGATGAAAAAAGTTCTAATAGCTAATGTTAAAACCTTTTCAGGACAATTATTTCCATTTCTCTTACCCTAGTCTAGAGCTTTAGTAAAGAAAGGTAATGGGGATAGAGATCAGACAAGGAAAAAAGGTATGCAGGCAGGGTTCTAGACTCCTTTTCTGATTTCAAAGAGAATAAATCAGTTTTTACTTTTGCCTGTGACTACCAAAAAAACCCAAGAAACAAACCTGACTAAATCCAGTTTATCCCAATATGCCCTACAGCCCCATTATCATTAGCCACTCCCTGAGTCATCTACAGTCTTCCTTGGTTGCCTCATTCTACTCTTGTCTTCTTCCCTGAGCCATCTTTTCAATAATCCCTTCCGAGAATGCTTTTTCTACTGCACCTCTGTTACTGCTACTATAATTACTAATTAACAATTGACAATCCCCTATGCCTCATTGTCTTCACAAAATGTTCCATCTAGAGACCTATTTGCCTTAATAGAAACCCAGAGGACACCTTTCTCTGGTAGCCCTTTCTAGAGGAGGAAGCCTTTACTCTCCCAGCACCCTTGTATTAACACTGGGGATTAACAGCCTCCACCAGAGGCTGGGGGAAGTAGGAGGTCAGCATTCCTCCAGCCACTCATTTCCAAATCATGACTGCCACTCCTCATGTAAAAAATTCTATTCCTTTGAGGTTTATTACTTTCCACTTATACGCACTACATTTTTTGTTTCCACCAAGGCAATGTTTTTAAATGAAACAGCAAGGAAGGAAAAGGGATAAGAAAATCATTCACACAGTTTTAAATTGATTCATGAAAAACAATTACAACACTGAATTTTAATATTAACTTCAGACCCACCAGTTTTATCAATGTGCCCTCCCCTTAAGTCCAAGAGTTTTATTTGTACATCAAGAGAAAGGGTTTAATGGGCAGTCTGACTTACCTAGTACCACCTCCCCCAACACACACACAAAGCACAGTAAATCTAAAATTAAGTTAACAGTGACCTTTTTCTCTTCTAAACTGACTTCATCACTACAGTAGGGTCTTGACCTGATCTATCTTCTTGTCACACAGTAACAAAAAATCATCACAGTGAGAATCTCACACTTTTAAGGAGAGCAGGCTATTTAGATTAAATCAGGTACTAAGTAGAAGACTAAAATATTTCTTTGTGAGGATTCTTGGCCAGTTCTATGGGAGGGGTCTAAGGCCTTGGGTTTGCAAAGAAACCTAGATGGAGTAGTCACTGCATCTATCACTTCATCTCCTATGCCATTTTTGTTAAAAGGGTAAACTTTAGGGCTACATATGTGTACTCCAGAACATTAACAAAATAAAACAGAAATTTATATTTCTCAATCAAATCACTGTAGTTTAGAAAACTTACAGAAAACATACATAAACATTTACCCCTGGTAAAGGAAATACTACTCCCAGTCAGATCCAACTTATCTAGCTTTCAGGAGATATGAAAATTTAGAATGATAAAATTTTTGAGTTAATAAATAAATCTGATACATTCATAATACAAGAGCCTGTCATGGAAAGTAATATTCTATTGTCAGGGGGTAATCAAATGCCATTTTATTCAGTTTTTATACAACAACTAATTCAGGTGCCCCCTGAAGAACTAAAGTGATATGCTATGTGATGTGTTAAATCTAAAAGCATTCAACTTTTCACTCAGTCAAACCCTTGGTTGGTATATAGGTTATATCCCCAGAAAAAAAACAACAATAAGCCGAACTAAATCACAATGAAAGGAGCCAGTATTTTTCTTTATGCTGTATAACATAGATACTTCTAAAAGCATTTTTTAGAAACAGAGCAAACCATGTTGATAATTTCTAAAATAGAAATATTACCTATAAAGACAAAAGTCTGTATTTTGGCCCATAAAGTTTTTAGATGTTTGATCCCTAGTAAAACAGGAATCTGTTTTGCATCCAAAAATATATTATCCCAAGGGATGACACTGTGTGAGATGGTATAATTTAGTAAACTTATTTTTAACTAAATGAATACTCACTTTCACTATGCAGACTTCAGGTAACTACAATATATGTATACAGAGTCCCATTACCTAAATGTGTTTCATATCTGACTTTCAGTAGATCTCAAGACGTTATATCTATTATAATAAATGGTAATATTATATTAGATAGTATGATCAGGGTAGAAACTATGTTCAAATTAGGCATACTGAATTCTCTAGATGCATATAATGATTAAAACAAGGTGAATAGATAGTATACTTAGCTATAATTTCCTCCAGAAGATAACATCTGATCATGCTAAGACATTTTGTACACGTATACTATCCAAAGAACTTAAAATTTTTTCTTCATATAATCTTTCCAATTTAGTATTTGATAGCACCATGAAAATTATTTAAAAACAAAACTTAATGATTACAAAACTCACAGTATGTTAATTATTTATTCCATTTTCAACTAAAAAGAGAGTTATCCAACATAACATCTACTAAGAAAAATTTGTAGGACAAAAACAACCAGTTTTGTTCTTTAAAAGTGTTTAAAACAGAATGCATTTTAAAGACAGAGGGCAACCTAGGAGGACTCAAGGACAGAAATGGGTAATGCTGAACTAGCACAGAGAAAACATCTAAGATCATCTTTAATGAAAAGACAGTCCAACAGGTAGAAACAGATTGGGCATATATATTAGCTATAATACCATTAAAGCATTGAGAGACCTCAGTCTGAGTCCCAAGGTCTATCTATTATTTAATGATTGTGTAACTGTGGACAAGTCACTTCTCCTCTCTACATGCCGATTTTCTCATCTCAAAGAAAGGGGATAAGAAGAGTACCTATTTCACTGGATTATTAGGAGGATTAAATGAGAATATAAAGTGACTTAGCACAATGTCTGCCTCAATAACTGTGGCCCTCTGCTAACTGTTCACATATTTATATGTACATATACATAAACCCACATTTTTATATATACACACACATAAAGAAAAATACATCATACATAAAATCTATGTATATTTACATATGTAAGACAGTTGGAGTGTGTCAGAAAGAGGGAGAGAATATCATAATCTACTAGACTGATATTAGTGATTTTAACTTTAAATGAAAATAATTCTCAATATTTTAAACTATGTCTATCATTTTTAGACATAGTTTAAACATAATTTAAATTATTACTTTACTTGGAGTTATCATCAATTTATAGTAATATTAAAGTTTTACACTTACATTTTAAAAGACTGTTATATAAACAAAATAGCATTAAGTTTTTATAATGTTATTTCTGTATTTCCAATTTTCACAGCAGTGAAGTTGCCAGACTTTTCTATAATTCTAACAATCTAGAATGTGCTATGTAGTATCAGAGGAATGGCATAAAGTTTAACAATGAAAAAATGAAAAAAAATCTCCAAAATACACTTTTGGACAAGATGGTGAAATGTGAACTAGAGATACGCCCTCAAACTTTTATACCTGGTACTCTACTCATTTCTCCATTAAAGAACCTTGGTCCCACCATAATAAAACAGAATGGTCATTCTGTCTGAGGATTTTTTTCTTGGTTTGTTTTTCTAGAGGTTCTCTTAATGATTTACGTTTTAACAATTGTGGTGATACTTTTGAATAAAGCAGCTGGGATTACTTCTCTGTCCTACTAGTAGCAAACATACTACAAATATCAAATTACTGAAATGGATATTACATATATCATCACATAAAAGCACCAGTGACTTAATCTTACCCTAAAATAGAGTGCTATGTTGATATACAGAGAAGTCTTTACGGAAGCATCACATGCTTTTGTCCTTTGATCTTATTCAATATTAATTAATTAATGAAGATATTGAAAAAATAAGGATAAAATGGCTTAGCAATACTTTATATAAATAGGAACCACCTACTGTAGAGTTTCCCACAAGCTCCTTATTATCCAGCATTGTGACATAGCTGCTAAACACAGTAACATAGTATAAGGTGACATTTATATAAATGTTAAATCCAGAAAAAAGCACTGGCTGTATAACCATTTACTGTGGGCTCTTAAGAAAGACTCCTGTCAATAAGTAGAAAACATAAATGCCAACAATAGTGGATTGATCAAATAAATTATGGTTCTTCCATTTAGTATAATTCTATCTTGAATTTTAAAATTATGTTGATAAATATGTATTGCCATGAAAATATATTTACAATGTATCAAATGAAAAAAGGTTCCATAACAGTATGCACATTTTGATCCCATTAAAAAAATTACAATAGGATAGATATGTCTCTTTTTCTCTGTCTCTCACTTCCTTCCTCCCTCCCTCTACCTTTACATTGTATATTCACACAGAGTAACGAAAGGTATGTAATGAAAAACATGTATACTAACAGTGGGTATCTCTGAACAATGAAATTACACATTTGGAAACTTTACTCTCATTTATCCATACATTACAATTTTTCAAAAGAGAACATTACTCGTTTCTGTAATATTAAAAAAAAAATTAAATGAATGAATCCTGCATTAGCTAAAAATTTGGGTTTTAGTCTAAAGTGTTTTCTCAATTCTTAAGAACCTTTGTGATATTTTCCTTTACCTACTGGTAACAACACATCACTTAAAATTATAACCAGAGAATGAAATCCTTTCTTATAAATGACCTAGAAGGGCAAATTTTAAATAGAAGAATTGAGTAACTGTTAGTAAAATTAGATGAAGAATCTATCAACATGGTACAGAGAGCAACGACATAGTGAAAGTGAAATGAGGTACCCACAAAGTGCTAACTGGTTACAATTATCACTCATCATCTCCTTATTTCTTAAGATGATCCCTAATTCATAAAAGCAACAAAAAAGGAAACTACCAATGCACCATCAGTGGGAATACTTGACGAATGAACAAATAAATACTGCAGTGTACAACCAAATCAGACTTTCTCCAACAGAAGTTACTTGTTGGAAGTATTCTACAACCCAGTGTGGAAAAAACTCCTGGATTCAGATACGATCTCAAAGAGACAGCATTACTGTGAAATAACTAATCTAAGATCTGTTTCTGTTCTTCCAATACATTCTCTCCTTAGCATGATCTCAGAAACAAAGTGTACGTTGCCAGATCCTCAAATCACACTAAAAAATCTTCTTAGATCCAATTGAATATGCAGATTCACAGGACAACCACAAGCTACAGCAGGCAACAGGCTACCCAGGATGTCACAGGACAAGTACTGATGTTTGCCAGCAGGGCAGTGTCAGCTGTTCCTCTTCTGCAGGAGTCCTTGTAGCAGTCCACGTAATGGCCTCCTAGATCATGGCTTCAGTACAAGATGAGACCCACATCAGACAGATGAGGAAGCTGCACTGATTTAGAGGCCTCATGCCCCGCCAGGTGTCAGTATCTCTTCTAACAACTCCATAGGCATAGCTTCCAGGATCCCTTCAAGGGACACATCCATTTACAAGAGTCACCACATTCAGGGAAACCCAAAGATATGGCTTCCTGCCAGGTATTTGTAGTGCTATCAGTACAGATGAAGTTTATCAATTTTTACCATAAGCAATGTTGCCTAGTGACACAGCTGATATATTACCCTTATCAGGTTACCAAGGAAACAGAGCGAGCAGTTAACAGAAGGTCAAACTCTCATGTTGAAGGGGAAAAGGTTTTCTTGAACCTTTACCCACACAGGGCAAGATGCTTTCTATAGCACCGGTGTAAGATGAGCGTAAGAATGACCACTCAGTTACCATGAGATTTTAAAAGTCAGCTTTGGAGGATAGGGGGAGGGATGGAAGTAGGGGGTAGTGTAAGACAGGGGAAAGGAATTGAATGAAATTATTTTGTGACCCTGAACAGCATCCTACTTCCATTTGTTTTAATTCCAGTTAACAGCTGAATAAAAATAGAATCTAAATTCAATGTTTTTGTTTTTTAAGTAACATTGAGAGTGAGATCCTAAACAATATTTACTTATGTAACGAGTCATCTGGAATGAATCTATAGGATAGAGATTAATTTACTGAGTCTTGGAGGTATCAGAACTTAAGAAAAATTTATTTATGTCTTGGCAAATGAGATAAGGCGTTTACTGAATTCTTGAAGACTTTATCTTGCTCCATGTCTAATGATAATTTGTACAGAAAACAAAATATAACAAAAATGCCTAACAATTACTGAGTGGCTCTTAATTGGGGTTCAAAATACTTTTTTTGATGTAGATACATTTAAAGCTCATACATTTCAGCATCTAACATAGAGTCTGGTTCAGAGTGAATGTTCAATAAATGTACTGAATTAATGAATATTCAGAGTGTATGTACCCTTTGTATTCTACTTTGCACAGTTATTGTGAATAGAGTCAAAATTTCTAACAACATTAACTTGTGTTTCTTAGTTTAACCAGAATAGATACAACTAGTCTTAAATCTATATTCAGTTCCACAAATACTTATTGAGCTCCTTGATGTGCCATGATCTATGCTAGGTGCTGGGAACGCCATCTTTGCTCTCTAGGCGTTCCCATAAAATTCTAACATGACAAGAGTACAAAACTGGATGGTGCCAAAAATTCTCTGAAAAACAAAAGAAGCCTGACAGTATGTCCAAGCCAAATCTCAAATGATAAGAATGAAACAAGCACAGATAAATGAAGTGCATTCTTCACTGAAAGTATAGCTTGAGCAAAGCCCTGGAGGTGAGAAAAAACATAGTATATGTGGTAGATTTAAAAACAGTTTAGTACTGCTGAAGGAAATACTAAATACTAAGGTGAGTAGATTGTGAGAGATGAGGCATCATTATGAGATGAACGTAAAATATTTACCTATTAACACACAGCATTTAAAATCAATAAATACCTATAAATCTACCCAGTGAAAATAATGCTGTAAATGCCTCTTGGCCCTTCCTATCCCCAAAGCTTTAACAATACCATCTGCTTAATTTCGGAACATACAAATAACAGATATGCTTTATTAACCACACATCAATCAAATGCTAAATTCATCTTTTCAGCTCTGCTTTGAATATATTCCAGCCAATGAGCATCAATAGACGATCTTCCTACCTTTAAGAAAAATCATACAAGGCACAGAGTTTACAGTGTTTTCTATTAAAAAAAAAAAACCCCTATAATCCATAGAATATTCAAACTTAGCATTTTATTTTGTAACATTCCTATCCCACACTTTCCAAGTCATCTCTAATTTATCTAACAGGTGGTCATTTAATTTAACACACTCAGCTTTGAAAAAACTCACATTTTAATTCATACTGTGATATCCCTATATTAATTTCCTTTCCTAAGAATGGCTGTCCTACATCTTTTTTGAATGATGATCTGAAATGTTCATGACACTGCTTCTGAGTTGTTACTGTCAAAGAAAACCGTCTGGTTTCAACTACGGGATAGAGAATGTTCACAGGCTAGGAAAACACAGAAACACCTCCCAAACCTCATAGGCTTGCTCTTCTGATAGCTGGAACCTCAACTGATAGGTTTACACAGCCTACTGGGATCCAGCTTCCTCCAATCTTAAAGCTATTCTCACTGACCTTCCTCCCACTTCTGCCTTAACAATGCTGGGAAATACCAGGCTATATGAAGAGAGGAAAGCCTCAATATGAGGGCCTATGAGGCTGGAAAGAGGCCTGCCAGGCCCTTCTTGGTACATGCTCCAGAATAAAGCAAAGATGTTTCACCCTTCCCCTGTTTCTGCTCTGAGCAGGTGTGGCTTATACATGTGAAAACTGGGGATGACGTTGGGAGCTATCTAGTCCCAAATCTTCCTTTTGTAAAGTGGTGATGCCTAAATTTATTTCCTCAGATGCTGGCTGTGCAACTCCATCTCTGTCAGACTCTAAAGCAGTGAAGAATCTCACCTAATCACTGGGCTGTAGGGCTTGAAGGAGGTAAGACAAGCAGAAACCATAATTTTAGGTATCAAGAAGTGACCACAAAAAACAAACAAACAAAAAAAAAAGAAGTGACCACAATATACAATTTCACCTCTCAAGTATGTTATCAGAAATACATCAATATAAAAGCAGTGGACTATACAAAAGAACAAATTGCTGTCAATATTTTAAGTATTGTTTTTCATACATCAATTACTAAAGGAATAAAGGGAGGAAAGAAGGAGGGGAGGGAAGAAGGAAGGAAGGGAGGGGAAATTGGCCAACATAAAGCTTCCAATTATTTGTCAGGTAGTTATCTCAAAGTTAGTGCTCTTTTGTCACTAGGTAAGAGGAGGGTGAGTTCAGCTGTTAGGCTTGATGGGCCCTATGAAAAATGGCTGGGAATGGACACAGTTGGGGCTGGGGGCATTAGCTAGCCACAGAGAAAGGTGAGGAGCAGCAAAAATTAGAGTGTCCAAGGCGTTATGAGGAAAATGTAGATTTGATCTAGGGTAGCACTAACTTCTAAATGATCTTAGCTGGTAGAAGGAGCAATATGGAAGGGATCTTTGTGTAGTGATGACACATGAAGATAAGTAGTAGAAGCAGTAAGTTTCCTTGAGATCAACCCTATATAAGGCAGAAGCATAAGGATTCTCTGCCTGCAGAGAATATAAGAGGCTGCAGTCCCATGAGATCCCAGGAAATGGAAGTATACCAATACTGGACAAGTTATCAGACTCTAGTCTGATCAAACAGGGTGACAGTGGTGGAGAAGGGTATATCTTATTGGCATTAGAGCACTTACGGACTCAACCAAGGCATTTGGATAATGGGCTAAAAAGCAGAAAGATTAATTTCCAAGAATGAGATCACTAATACCCTGACTAGGAACTGGGTTGGTCAGGGTCTGTAGGTCAAAGGTCTCAGATACTGGTAAATTAGAAAGCAGCAATATTATAATTGGTACATTCATAGGTTTTATAGGATGTATAAATTGTACAGTGATGGCAAAAGGGGCCATTAGAGAGGCTCCATCAAGATCACCAACTTTTTTTTTTTTTTAATAAGTGAGCCCTTGTTCACACATAGGCAGTCCCATCCAAAATATGAATTAGCACAGGAATTAGCAAACTAAGCCCACTGTCTGTTTTTATTTAAAAAGTTCTATTGGAACACAGTCATGCCATTCATTTATGTATTGTCAGTGGCTAGTTTTGTGCTACAAAAGCAAAGTTGAGTCTAGCTCATAAAACATTCAGGGCCTTACTGCGTGGCCCATTACAGAAAAAGTGTGTTGACCCCTTTGTTAGAGCAATACAATTTAGAAAGAATCCTAAGGATCCCCAACTTCTGTTCCTGCCATTTATTTTACTTCTATTTCTCAGGTAAATTAAAATCTGGATGTTTTTCAATGGCAAGGTTTAAACTAAAACAGAAGACAAGAAATGTATAAAGCTCCTAAAATTTCAGGAAAGACACAAGTTCAAAACATTTGAAGAATAACTTAAATTCTAAAGAAACCAAAGAAACATCGTTACTCAATCCATCCACAATCCCTAAAACAAATTCTAAAAGTAATGTGTACCTCATATTTCTTTAAAAACATTTTGTGTTTTTTTTCCCCTGTTAGTGATGAAGATAATTCTCAAAAATTTTATTAGAATACTGAGAGAGAGAGAGGCTAAGCGAATTGCTTCTCAAACTGGGTCACAGATCCCAAGGAATCTGTAAACATCTTCTCAGAAATTCTTGTGTTCTCCAAGACAATTTGTAATTTTCTAGAAAAGAATCTGCAATATATATATTTTTTCCTTTTAGCGTAGTATATACAATAGTTAAATTTCAGAAATCCTTATCAGAATATAACAGTGGTGGAAAGAAAAATGACACTCTCCAAAATCATTCTAACAGTTAAAACTCGGGAGCAATTTTATGATTCAAGTACCATTAATTATTAAAAATTCCTAAACCAAAGTTCAAACTAGATATTCGTTTGCCTGTAACAGTAATCACACATTTGCAAAATAAAATATCATTTACATGAAATTAAAACAAAAAGACTTTAGCAAAAGTTTATATATTATTCTGAGCTTATAGAATATAGACAAAGTGTTAAATATTTAAGTTACTAAATACAAAATATAAAATTATATACATTTTGAAAGCATGTTACGGGACTCAAATTTCAATGATTAGGGTAGCTCAAAAGAATGTAGTTTAGAAAATATGCAAATTTGGAATAAAAACTAAGTGTTTTAAGAGCAGGAACCATGTTGTTTTTTACTTTTTACAAATTAAGATTCTAGGAAGTAATGTCAAATTTTCGCATCTTGCAACTTTCCTCTCACCAAAAAAAACAAAAACAAAAACAAAAATGATATCACACATGTGTATATACTATTATTATATCTACTCATCTCAAGGTTAAGACTGCCAACAGGAGGAGAATTTACAAAACGATTTTATGATAATTCTGATTTCAATCTAACACGCAAACAAACTGGGAAGATATTTTCAGCCAACATGACAAAATATTAATATCCATACTATACAATACACTCTTATGTATTCATAAATAAAAAATTAGGCCCTCAATAGATGAAAAGAACAAAGTGAATATCAATGGATATCCTATTAAAAGAAAAGGAAGTACCAATGGTAAAAAAGTACATGAGAAACATTTACTATCCTGAGGATACAAAGAAATAAAAATTAAAGATTTTAAAGAAGAGAAAATCCAAAGCATTCAATGGTAAATAAGACAATCTAATATAGTGCCAGAGTAGATGTGTAAATTGACAATATGAAAGATAGCTTTAAAAATCTTCATAGGGACTTCCCTGGTGGTCCAGTGGTTAAGACTCCACGCTTCCAATGTAGGAGGCGCGGGTTCGATCTCTGGTCATGGAACTAAGATCCCACATGCCGCAAGGCGTGGCCAAAACATTAAAAAACAACTTCATAAACTTTAATTCAGGAATTTCATTTTCAAGAATTCTAGCCTTTGGAAATTGAGATGCTGATAAAGTCTTATGTAAAAAAATACTTATTGCTGTGGAATAATAAATATTAGAAACAATCTAAGGTCTAACATTAAGGGAATGGCTAAGTTATGGTGTATATACATGAAGAAATATTACATTTAGAAGTTTTGAATAACATGGAAATATATTTATAATAGCGTAAATTTCCCCTTTTCTTTGATTAAGAAAAACTAGATACACAATGCACAGGTATAGAGAAAAAACATAAAGGGAGGAAAGGGTAGAGAAAAAAACAAACATGCTGAAGTCTTAACAGTGGTTCCTTCTAATTTTATGTACTTCCTAGATTTACCGAAGTGACTAGGAAGTAAACTTAAAAACAGAAAAGAGAAACATAAAAAGAAAAAAAACTCACCACTGTGCCATTGATCACTTAAATACTATTACCAGCTACTTATAATTACAATATTCTTATAATTACAGATCGGTCTGACTTGTATCTCTAATAGGCAAGCAGGGTTATTTATGATAAAGGAAAGAACATTTTGTAAAGGAGTTACATTCTAAATAAAAATTCTATGGGATTGCGAATATGTTCAAAATATGAAAAATTAGTAAAAAATTATTTATATTATTTTTAAACACCTTGACAAAATTAAACCTCAAAAACTATTTCAAAAACTGCAACACCCAGAGATTGGGGAATTTTTTTGCAGTGGAGAAGAAAATGCATAACACACAAAGATTCTAAGGAGGGATAAAGGGTATCATCATCAGAAATAAGTCCTATCTAACCTTTTTATAATCTTGGTGGAAACATGTATAAAGCCTATTTAGTTAGAAAATGAACAGATAATAAAATGGCAAGGTGACAGGATAAACAGCAGAACCATATCTCCATCTATAAAGGCCAGGTAAAATGGTACATGATTTGACTGAGGTAAGGTCATTTAGGGAGAAATGACAAAAATATATTTATAAAACAAATAATCAGTCATCATAAGAAAATGAAACTTGGAAGTAATATTTTTTTTCAATGTCTTTTGTGAAGTCTTCTGTTTAACACTCGAAATTCTGGGCATTACTAAGAAGGATACTAACAAAATACATATCTTTTACTTTGAAGTTTTCAGTGAATTTTGGAATGGCAGTCCATACCTCAGTTAGGCCCTAAAATAATCAGTTTACAAGTGTATGCAACGTAAAAGCAGACTAGTACAATTAACCCTCACTATTACAAACTGGAAGAATTTCCTTTGGTTATTTCTTAATTGGAAAATAATTTTAAATGTATTTAAATCCAGACTATTAAACAATATTTTAATTATACTAGTATACTGGCACAGCTCACTTAATATTAATTACATTTCTACTAGTCTAATGTATTAAGGTAAAACTGCTGTACTATATCCAAACTTAAGAGTATGATAATTCTAATGTAAACACAGTGACTGCAGTTGATAGCGCTGCATTGTATAACTAAAATTTGTTAAGAGAATAGAACTTAAATGTTCTCGAGAAAGAAAGAAAGAAAAAAGAAAGAAAGAAAGGAAGGAAGGAAGAAAGAAAGAGGGAGGGGAAGGGAGGGAGGGGGAGGGGAGGGGAGGGAAGGAGAGGGGAGGGGAGGGAAGGAGAGGGGAGGGGAGGGAAGGAGAGGGGAGGGGAGGGAAGGAGAGGGGAGGGGAGAGGAGGAAGGAAGGAAAGAAAGGTAAACATAGGTGATTGATGCGTTAATTAACTTGATAGAGGGAATCCTTTCATCTTGCATATGTATACACATAGTACCCTTTAAATATCTTACGATTTTGTCAATTATGCCTCAATCAAGCTGGAAAAAAAAGAGTTTGGTGATGCCAACAGGGCTGAAAAGTTGATTACTGGGCACTCCATTACTAAATGTGTGAATATTGCAGTTTACTGTATATATGGAAAGCAAATAGTAAATTATACTTTTCTTCAATTGTTAGAACCAGGTTTCACACATGTGCAAATATTTTCATATTAAAAAAGCCTCTGAGAACTCTTGAGTTAAATATGTATTTATAAATGATGGTATGATGAAAATATGCAAACTACAGTAATAGATACATGACTTTTTTTTTTTTTTAATACCACAATGAAGGATTAATAAGAAGTTCTTGCCAGGGTTCTTCATCCAGGAAGTCTTTCTGCTGCTGTTGTATCTATAACATTAGCAACATTACAAAGGTACACACACAGGAGACTAGCTACTATAAAAACTTATATGTAAAATTTTCATTTATTTACTCACTCATTCACCCATGTATGCAACCATCCATCCAATATACCTCATGAAACACTTTCACTGTGTTCCAATGACTTAATTTTTGAAATAGCCAGGAGAAGTTTTGACCAAGCTCATATAAGGCCACTATGTTCTTCTGGAATGCCATGTTGAATACACAAAAAAATGCAGTCTAGCAGGAAGTTTTTAAACTAACAACTCAAGCAAACTTTTTGCCTAACAGACATTCTTTGAACAAATCTTTTAAGGTCAGACAGAAATAATGAAATCTACTCGAGGAAAACTTCAAGCACTGTTATCTATTCTATATAGAAGCTAGAGATAAATGGAAAAGTATGTGGGGAGACAGATCAACCTTTACGACCACACTTTGCTCATTCTTTTAACGAAGTGATGAAACTAAATATAAATGACAGTGGGGAATATTTAGTAGTAAACAACTTAGAGCCTCTGAAAACCTTTTTTAAGCATTTGCAATGGAAATAAAATTAAAGCAATCTGAAAAGTCAAAATAACTATTCATATATTGGGACATGTTAAGCCATCCATGGTCTAAAATTGCTTCTTAATGAGATCACACATACTACAAAAGATCTACAGAACAAAACTTATACAAATATAAATGTTGGCAACATTGGAGTGAGACGGGTTTGAACTCTGGCTTGTCCCATTTACTGGCATTTAGCATTTCAGTCTTGGTTTCATTACCTGGAAAATACAGACACTACCTAATTTGTAGTTTATCTGTGAGTATCTAACATACAGCATCAGAGAAAACAGTTCATGACACTGTTAAATAATACATAAAAGTTCAATGCTACATAAATGTAATACATACTGTAAGATGGAAGCAGGAAAAAAAAAACCAAAGGGAAAAATGCTGACCTAAACTCTGAGATAAAAGGTGGGGAGGGGAGAGTTACTCCTTCCTCCCTTTAAACAACGCTCTAAGAACACTATTCTTTGTGGAGTTTAAAAGTACAGGGTAAAGAACATCATTGTTGATAAAAAGTCTTTGGAAATGAACTATAAATCACACTGAAGATTTTAATGTCTGTTCTTTATAAGCAATGAATCTGAACCAGATTTACAGTAGTACTCATTTCAGGGCCCAGAAAACAAAACAACAACTCAATAAGAGTTTTTAGAACCTAATTTTTTTTTTAAGTATGGGAATAATTTTGTGGGCCTTCTCTTCATGCTACTGCTAATATCTAGGATCTAAGATTGAAGGGAAAAACCTAAGTAATGATAGTACTGCAAATGCATTTGACTAAATTACAAACCCTAAAGTACACTGAATGTATATCTATCTATCTATATATATATATATATATATATATATATATATTTTTTTTTTTTTTAGCATGTTGGATTTAAAATTGGAAACATTGATCCCAGTATTATAGTATAGGATTTTAAGAATTATAGTCCTTTTACTAAGTAAGTAACAAGGTCTTCATATTGCTCACATCCCATGACCACAATGCCTTTAAATGCAGAAATCAGTAACAAGAAAGATACTCTTACAGGCTTGAGGCAAAACAAAAACAAAACCAAAAATAAACAAAAGAACTTTAAAAAACTTCAGAAGTCACTGAAGAAATCACAACAGAAATCAGAAAATATTTATAAGAAAACATTAACAAAAACCATACATATCAAAACTTGTAGGATACAGCTAAAGCAATACTCAGTGGACATTTAATGGCCTTAAATGCTTACATTGGAAAGATAAATGGCTGAAAATTAATGAGAAGGCATCTAAATTAAAGTTTTAAAAGTCAGCATAATATATAATGAATAAAGCAAAATAAAAAAGTAGAAGGAAGAAAATAATACAGATAGTTATGGAAAGAAATTAGGTAGGAAATAAGCAGCCAATAGTAAGTATCAATATATAGTTAAGTCCCCTATATACGAAACTTCAAGTTGTGAACTTTCAAAGATGTGAACATGCATTCCATCCACGTCAGGCGTGAGTGAAATTGCAGCCTGCCCTCCGTCTCCTATTGGTGAGGATCCTTCAGCTCTACCATCTCCCACCTCCACTCCCTCCTGCAGTCAGTAACTCTTCTTGCCCATTCACTCGATGCCAGCCCTTATATGCCAGCTGTTGTACTGTACTACTGTACTTTTCAAGGCATTATACTGTAAGATTAAAAATGTTTTCTTTATTTTTTGTGTTTGTTTTTTATGTATTATTTGTGTGAAAAGCATTATAAACCTATTACAGTACAGTACTATATAGTCGATTGTGTTAGTTGGGTCCCTAGGCTAACTTTGTTGGACTTACAAACAAATTGGACTCACGAACGCACTCTCGGAACGGAACTCCTTCATATGTAGGGGACTCACTGTACCCAAAAGCTAGTTCTTCAAAAGATGAACAAAATTGATAATGCCATTACAGGGTTAATCATGAACAACATGAGAAGCATAAATTAAAAAGTTAAATATGAAAAAAGGAATATAACAAATAATGCATATGATTAAACAGATAAGAGAATATTAAGAACAATTTTATGCCAATAAATTTGAAAACATAACTGACACAGATGAACCCCCCAAAAATCCAATAAATTATCTAAAGAACAAACTAGGATCCTAAATATATTTCAGCCACTAAAGTAATTATATCAAAAGTTAAAAATTTTCTCACAAGAAAACAGCTCTGATGGGTTACAGGTGAATTTCACTATGCATTCAAGAAACAAAATTGTAATCTTATACAAACACTTCCAGAGAATAAAAAAAAAAAAGGTTAAACTCACCAACTAATTTTACCAAAAAAAGACAATTAAAGAACAGTCTTGCTTTATGAATAGAGATGCAAAATGCCCAAAGTAAACATTTTAAAATCTAATCCAGTGTTGAATAAAAAAGATATTACAACATGACTAAGTTGGTTTTATAACAGGAATGCCAAGTTGGTTTAATTTGGGAAATCACTTAAATGTAATTTAACATTTGCATTAACAGATTAAAGGAGAAAAATCATATAATCATCTCAATAAATGCATTTAATGTAACAATATTTGTGCATGATAAAAACTTTTAATCCTAGGAACAGAAGAGGACTTTAAAAATCTAATAAAAGGCATCCACAAGAAAAAAAGTCATGCTTAAAGGTGATGTGGAACACATTCTTTTTAAGATCAGCAACATTACAAGCATGTCCATTACCATCAGCACTACAGATTCTAGCCCCCATATGAAGCCAAAGAGAAGAAATAATAGGTATAAGGTTTGGAGAGGAACAAACAAAAGTTTTATTATTTGCTGAGAATGATTATTTTAAAAATACCCCAAGAGTGTACAAATAAATTATTAGAATGAAAAAGAGTGTTTAGTAAGCTTTCTGGATAAATAACAAACATACAAAAGACAAATGACAAACTGATCATGAAATTTCCACAGAAGAACTGCATGACAAGATTTATACTATCTGCTATCAAGACTTATTTTAAAGGTGTAGCAATTAAGGCAAGGATTAGACAAACTGATCAATGGAACACAATGGTGAGTCCAGAAGTTGACCTATTCATATATTAAAATACAACTTAAGGCCAATTTGATATTGAAAATCAACGGTAAAGGAGAATCTATTCAAGAGACAATCCTGGAACTCTTAACCACAGAGGAAAAAAAATAAAATTATATCCTTATCTCAAATTCTACACAGAAATCAAATTCAAGTGCAAGTGGACACAAAGACCTAAATGTGAAAGACAAAACTTTAAAATAAAAAGAAGTTATAGAAGAATTTGTTAAACATGACACAAAAAGAACTAACAACTTCTGCTCATCAAGGCACCATAAAAATAAATTGCAAACAGGAGAAGATATTTGCAACATACCAACAGAGGATTAGTATCCAGACATATAAATAATTCCTAAGATGACAAAATGGAATCACAAATGTACTATATACATATGAAAATATACTTATCATCAGTAATTTTAGAAATGCAAATTAAAACTATGAGATGACATTTCACACCTACCAGATGGCAAAACTTTGAAAAAAAAAGTGGGAGGTGGGCAATACCAAGGGTCAGAGAAACAGCAGAGCAATGGAAACTCTCATTCCCTGGTGGTGGAAGTATAAATTGATACAATGATTTTAGAAAACAGACTGAATTTATCTTGTAAAAGTTGAACATATGCATAGACTGTGATCCTGCAATTCTTATGTAAACCTACCTTAGAGTAGTACTTCTCAAATTATCCATTGTGAACAATCAGTTGTATTTTTTAAAATTTCCCATCTATCACAGATCAGATCAATACTATGTAAAATACAATAAAAATGCACTATGAGGTAACTGGTCATGTGCTTGGATGTTGCAGCTGTGAAAGTTTCTAAACATTCTCAACTTCTGGACTCAATGTGTCATAGACCAGCTGTGACAGTCTGCAGATCAGTACTGGTCCATGGAACATTTTAAAGAGCATTATGTTAGAGCAGTGTTAACAAAGAGAATTTTCAGTGATAATGGAAATGTGTATCTGAGCTTGAAAGACTGAAATCACAGTGTGTTCTGATCACAATGGAATGTAATAAGATAATCAACAGCAGAAGAAAATTTGGAAAATTCATAAATATGTGGAAATTAAACAACATACTTCTAAACAATCAATAGGTCAAAAAAGAAGTCACAAGAAAAATTAGAAAATACCTTAATATAAGTGAAAATGAAAACACAACATATGAAAACTTATGGTATGCAGTGAAAGCAGTGTTAAGAGGAAAATTTATAGCTGTAAATGCCCACATCAAAAAAGATAAAAGATCTCAAATCAATAACATAATCTTCACCTTAAGAGACTAGAAAAAGAGTAAACTAAACCCAAAGCAAGAAGAAAGTAATAAAGATTAAAGCAGAGATAAAGCATAAAGAATAGGAAAAGTAAAAGAGAAACACTGATAAAACCAAAAGTTGGTTCTCTTAAAAGATAACAAAACTGACAAACTTTTAGCTAGACTGACCTAGTAAAAAAGAGAGAAGACTAAAATTACTAAAATGAAGAATGAAAACAGGGACATTACTATTGACTTTATACAAATAAAAAGAATTGTAAGAGAATACTATGAACAGTTGTATGCCAAACAAATTAGATAACCGAGACAAAATGACAAATTCCTAGAAACACACAAATAACCAAAACTGACTAAGAAGAAATAGAAAATCTGAATATACCTAGAACAAGTAAAAAGATTAAATCAATAATAAAAAAAATTCTAATATAAAAGTCCAGGACTAGACAGCATCACTGGTGAATTCTATCAAACTTTATAGAAAAATTAACACCAATTCTTGTCAAACGTTTCCAAAACACAAAAGAGGAAAGAATACTTCCTAACTCATTCTATGAGACCACTATTCCCTGATACCAAGGCCAAACAGAGAAATCACAAGAAAACTACAGACCAATATCTCCTATGAATATAAATACAACAATTATCAACAAATACTAAAAATCAAATCCAGCAGCATCTAAATGGATTACACATGATACCCAAGTGGGATTTATCCTAGGAGTGCATGGTTGCTTCAACATTTGAAAATTAATCAATGTGAAACAGTAACATATTAACAGAACAAAGAAAAAAAAATACGATCATTGCAATAGATGAAAATTCTATGGCTAACACCTAACCAAAGATTTCTAGGAATTTCTAGTGCTACCCAAATTCCTCCCTTGGCTCAAAGGAAAGGTTAAGAATGGCTGACTCCATGGGATATTCCACAAAATCCACATGATTTTTAGCTTCTAGAGAGCTAAGGTGCTGTCCAATTTTTGGTTGCTGTCCATCAAACCACAGTCTAGTTGGTCAATCTATCTCATTTGTTTCCAGAAACTTTCAGCAACCACAGGAAATTTCTTCTTTCTTACTGTCTCCCTACAACATGGACAATTTTACTTTTGCTGCCGGCACCATCTCTCAGATACTAACATCACTAATGAACTCCCATTCCTTTGCTCCTCCTACCCCAACCACCCTTTGACCCAGTGTTTAGTGCTCACTGTTCGGAGGACTGGCAGTGTTTGCCTAGACTAGGCAAGACTTCATGCCTGATGAGTGGACCACCCCAGCATCCCAGGCTGAGACAGGGCAGTTTTTCAGAGGTTTCTCTCATACTCAACCTAAAGAATTTATCACTTCTCTTCTCTAGAGGAGCAAAGTTGTAACTTTAGGCCCTCTGGGGTACTTTTCAAACCTTTTCAAACCTGAGAAGATTCAGTTCCCTGCATGTTTTTTACTCCCATCCTTTTCTCTCTTAGAGGTTTTTCTACCATTTGTCTTTCTCTGAACGAGTTATGTTACCTTTTCCTTCCTTTTGAATATACTCTTCCTTTTCCCTGAAAAGCCTCACTCCTCTCCATCCTCCAACTCTAAACCAGCAAACTGGTTCATTCTTCAAGTCACAGTCTTCCTTGATAAACACTTTCCTAATGCCCCCAAAGACATCTGGGTGCTTCTTCTCTCAGGTTTTTTTATTATAACCAACCCCCAAAGCATTTTCCAGGTTATTAATTATTGATTCTCAGAATGTAGTAGGATATAGTGCATGTACTCATAAATTATAAATTCTTCAAGGGCAGAGGTTGTGCCTTACTCATCTTTGTAATTCCAGAGCCTAATAAACAGTAAGCACTCAATAAATCACTTCTTAAATAAATAAGTTTTTTAAAAAGGCCTATCAGGAGCCACAACATAGTTAACATTTATGGAGTCCTGCTGAGACCTTCTTAAGGATCAGGCACTGTGCCAACAGCTTTGCATGCATTCTCTCTGAATCTTCTAAAAACCCTGTGGGATAGGTAGAGTTAATAACCCCTTTTTACGAATGGTAAAATGATGCTTAGCGAAACTAAGTATTTCAGGATTTGAACTCAAATTCTGATCTCCAAAGTTCATGCTCCTACCCACTTTATATTTCAAAGGGAAAGGATATAACAAATTGATATGAGGATTGTTTCAAGAGAGCATATGTAAACATTTAAATTGGGTGTTATCTATGGTATCTTAGTAGAGGCTGCTCTGTAAGGCTAAGATAACCATATGCATGAAATCTTACAAACAATGGTTTCTCTACTTTTGCTGCTTCTGTACCTCATGCCTTAGTATATGCTGTTCTCAGTCTACCAAGCCCTTACCATCCTACCCATCTGTAGAATTCCAATTCATATTTTAAAACTTTGCTAGGGCATCACTTTGGACTTGAGGTTTTTCTGCCAAAGGAGACATTCTCCTAAGGGGTTTCTGTTCCTCACAATTACTTTATTAATGTATATTTGTAGACGATATTATATTTACTTACATGTCTATCTTCCTTGTTCACGGTGAACTTTTTCAAAAGCAGAGTCCGTGTCTTACTCATCTTCAGACTCCTAGTGCTTGTGTAGCTAAAAGCCGTGCATGTATCAAGGTGTTTAGTAAAAATATTGGCTAATTGAATTTGTGTCTCCCAGTTGGGCCTTCTGTAGGTTTTGAGGTATTACCTGCCTCTAATCCTGGCCAAGCAGGATGTGAAAAATATCCAGACCTGCCATTGCCCATGTTCCTTCCTTTTCAGAACTTCCCTTTTCTCCACACAAAATGTATTCTATTCCTTTCGGTTGCAGGGCCCTTATTTCAATCCAGGTCTGTCTGACTCTCTGCAAAGCCTATGTTCTTAATGACTACAATATACCCAGGACATTTGTCTATTATGACTTGGGCTAGATTTGAAAGTACAAATAAAAACAAAGCAAACACCTCATAATCTTGAGGGTAGATAGACACTAAAAGTAGAGATAATTACCTTATAAGATGATAAAAGATAAATGTGTATGCCATCAACTTAGAGGGAGCAAATTAATTCTGCTTGAGAAGGGTTAGGATGATATGATAGGAAGTGACATCTGAGTTCGGACTTGTAGTAAAACTATGTCCTTTTGGGTTGTGAGGGAGGGGAGCAGCAAGGCAAGAGGCATTGTACAGAAGACAGCACTTGTGTAAAGGCAAAGGGACTTGAAGAAGCACAACATAACCTTGGAGAGGAAGCAGTTGGGTGAGCTGCAAGAAAAGAAATAAGAGAAGTAATGGGAGATGAGGCTGGAGGTCTAAGTTGAAGTAAAATAGTGAAGATAAAGGGCTTATGAACCAGACTGAAAATAAGATTTTATATAAGCCAAAATGAAAGGGTACCTCTTAAGGTTTTTAATCAGGGTCGTGACATAACTAGATTTATGTTTGGGAACTAACTTCAGTAAAAGATAGAATATGGATTAGTGTAGAGAAAGCTAGAGGCAAATTAATTAACTAAAGAGACTATGTAATACTATCATTGCCTAGCCAAGGAATGAGCTAAGGAAGCAGCAGTAGGCCTAACACAAAGACAGAACTGAAAAGACTTATGGATTAGAAAGGAGACAGATTCTACAGGATCTGGTGACTGCTTGACTATGGAGGAAAAAGAAGGGGTGGTAGAAGACTGTGACATTTCTAACTTGAGAAACTGGGGTGAACAGGGATGACAACATCCAAGACAGTAAATATAAGCAGAAGAGAGGTTTGTGGGAGATATTTATAAGTTTAATTATATAAATGCGGATTTTGAAGGACCTCTGGGACATACCGTTAACCACTCACTCTAGGACTTATATATTGTCAAATTAACATCATGTGTTCATGCAGACTTCTCAACTAATGATAAAACCTTGGAAGATCTTGTATTTTATTTCTTTCACAACATCACTGGTATACAGAAAGCCTTCATTAAAACAACCACAAACCCTTGGTGAACTGATTTGATCTGTATGGACTATGATTGTATACGTAAATCAAGACAGTTTTATTATCCATTCTAGGATTGAGGAGTAAAAGTCTTCATAATTTCTAAATTGCTATGTACAAAGAATCTTAACATACTTAATAGCACGAAGGCAAGAAAGAAAGAAGAGAAATGACATCTTTCCTTTACATTTGCTGGTAGCTAGAGGACATTTTCCCCTATAACTCTTAATCTGCCTTTTATCCTGGAATAATTTAGTCGCCAGGATACTTGAGAAAGTGACCTAATCCAAGTTCAGTGTTTTATTCACCATTCCCAAGCACTACGGTATCAGATATTGCCTATGCCAAATAATCTATGACCTTAGGAAGTTACACAAGTGGACCCTTACTTTAAATCTGTAAAAGAGGATAACGAAGCCTATCTTACAAATAAGGATTAAATGTTATATATAAAAATGTCTATACCATGTCTGGTACATAATAAGCAAGTAAGTTAGTATCTTTCCTTCAAGTATCTTCATTACTGAGAAGAATCTACATTAGCTCTTTTAAAAATATATTTTTTAATATAAAGACTTTGGATATACAGTTGACCCTTGAACAACATGGTTTGAACTGCACAGATCCACTTACATGCGGATTTTTTCCATAATAGATACTACAGTACCACATGATCCACTGTTGGTTGAATCTGCAGATGCGGAACCGGGGATACAGAGGAACCACAGATATGGAGGGCTGATTATAAGTTACAGGCGGACTTTTGACTGCAGGGAGGGTCAGTGCCCCTAACAACCACGTTGTTCGAGGGTCAACCGTATTTTAAAGTCATCTTCCAAGTTAGTAAAGCATAGTGGTTAAGAAATCAAGTACTGATATTAAACCTAGTTTAAAATTTACTAGTCATGTGACCTTGGTTGAGTTAGTTCACCTCAATACGTTTTCTCATCAATAAAACGGGAATAAAAATTGTACTTACTTTGAAGGTGACTGTGTGGAATAAATGACATAATGCAAATAAAATACATACTTATTATGTACCAGTTAGCATGCTAATCACAAAGTTAGCTATTACAACCATTATAATACATGTGTCAAATATGAAAATATAATGTAATTCTTACTGCAGAGATAAACTATACTATTTGTATATATTATATTTTGTATACCATTTGTGTGTGTGAACATACGTGTGTGTGCCCTTGAGGGACAGATGAGGAGGAAGTCAAAGGGAACAAGAAACTGAATTCAATACACTGAAAACTATACCATAAAAAGAAGTACATTCTTTTATGATAAATTTTTAGTCAGAAAAAACATGCAGTGATGATCACAAACTAAATTTTAAATCTTTGTGGAATAACTATCTAAACTGTTGTTTTTATGTAAATTTGGATGATCATAGGAGACATGAAAAAATCTATAGGGTATTTTCATATATTTTCCAGAAACCTTAGAATAACAGATTTTTACATAATACTTACTGAACTAACTTTAATTTCCTTTTAAGAAAGCAATATACAGATGAACAATAGGACTTTTTATTTTACCAATGAATAATATAACAATAGTACAAGTATTATTCCCACACAGAAATGCTATTTCTCACTTACCCACTGATCACCTTATAATTACTTTTTTCCTTGTAGCAATAAAAAAGCCTTCAGTGAGTAATTTACATCATTTTACTTGATCTTCCCTGACTCTCAACAACATGTTTAATGAGAAAGTTGACTAAAATATATGGTATAATTGCTGACTAGGGAATTTTTTCTTGTGTTTAAAGAAATGTCCTAAGAATACTGGACTTAAAACCTATCTCTCAGCGTCATAGTACAAAAGTGTTTATGCATTAATACTAAATAGTTCAGCTACATGGGCGTACTAGCTCATTAATCCAGATGCAATAACTTAAAATAACAGCATGTCCCTATTAGTCTAAAGTTCAACCCTGAATTTATCTATGAAGGAAACCAGCAAAAATAAATTAAGACCTTAACAACATCTGGACAGAAATGTTTGGTCAAATTTTACATACTATTTTCAAGCAGTCTTTAAACTGTTTTAGCAGCATAATTTATATACCACCACTTAATATGTGCATTGCAAATAAGGCTGATTCATTCAGATATAGAGATGACTCCTTGAGATAGTTCATAACACTATGTATATTTATTTGAATTACATTTATTTATATATTTTATAATAATTCTCTATGTCTCATTTTTCCAAAATTCACACTGGGTTCAACCTCAGTTATTCTGAGGTAGCAGTATTTTGAAGTAGCTACCATTGGAAATCCCAGTATGATGTCTATTAACCTCTTGAGTAACTGTAGATACATTTTTAGAGCAAATAAATATATTTTACAAAGACTAGAAATAAGTTAAATTTATCTAAATTTGTACATCATATGTGCCCACAGACCTAGGATCTAAAATGTTTCTTTCATAACATTTCTTTTAATTAAAATGATCAACCCAGCACAAATAACATCATCTCTTTATAATCCTGGTGCTCATTAACATTAAAGGCATCTAGTTGATATTTTGTAAGAAATTAGTAGGTAACATATGGTAAGTCAAGTATCAATATCACTTAAAATCTTGTTTCTAGGCCAAGGCCAGAACTGGTAATAATACATAAAGCTCTAGAGCAGTGACTCTGAAACTTCAGTAGTGAACAGAAGACTCATGTGGAAATGCATTTTAAAATGCAAATTTCAGAACCCAGGTCACTGGAAATTCTATTACAGTAGCTTTGGTGTATAGCCCAGTAGTCTGTGTTTTAAACAGGCAACACAGGTGATTCTCTTCAGAAGGTCACAAACCCCCTGATACATAAAGAAAGTAATATAGAATTTTTCATAGACACCCTCACTCAAGAGAATAATGCTTTTATCAGACTCTCAAAGGGAGCCAAGACCCAAAAGAGGGTAAAAGCCATGTTGCCTTCAGAAGCCCTAAAGTCCCAGTAAAAAAATCCCTTTTCAGCAACTGGATTCCCATAACTTGTAAGACTTCTTTTAGCATTACTAGTCTGGTCTCCTTTGCCGTTTTCAGCTGTAGAGGCAGGCACCTTGCAATTTTTATTTTTTTTTAAATAAAATTACCAAATGCTAGTATGGAAAATTTATCAACATCACTGTTTTCTTTCCAAGAGATTATGAGATCTGCAACTCTACTTGTTACTGCTTTTTTTCACTCCTTTTTCTTTTCCCGAATTTGTTGAAATAAGTTTTATTTTACTATTAATTTAAAGTTGATTTTAGAGGAACTGTACAGCTTTAAAAAAAATAATGTAATAGATCTGGATAATGTAAAATTTTTAAAATTGTCGGTTTTTTTTAAGGCTAATCTAAATATCTTTAGGTATCCAAGGGCATTATTTAAAATAAAAATAAATAAATAAAAAGGGCCTTTGGCCTTTTACTTGAAGGTCTCTATAGCTTACTCACAGCTGTGAGAAACATTTTATCTGTAAGTTATAAACCTCTTTCTTCTTCATAGAGGCATATGCTTCTCATCAGTCATAAAAAGGAAGATGCAACTTTAAATTGTTATATAGGCACTAAAAATAAATGGTAGGAAAAGGAAGGGTAGAGATGTACAATCACTGAACTCTTAGTGCAGCAGCACTTTTTTCATGAGGATGCTTAATTATTCTAATGACTATTATGTAGAAAAGAAAAGGAAGAAAAAAGCATGCTTTTTCTGAACCTTAGTATCATCCACTTAATAGCTCTTATTATAATAGCATTTACTATTTATATCCACATACAGTCTTACAAAACAGAAATTCTATTCAAGCAAGAATACTATATGCTAATCACTTATTTGCAACTAAACTGCTCACCTGAGGTTTAGTAGCTAAATAGTACTTTTGTACATATCTTATTTATCTGTTCCCAATGAAAGGTAAGCAGCAAACCAGGAAGGGAGCAGTCCCCCTTAGGTTGCAGAGCTTTTCTATCCCTGTCACTCCCAGAGTAAAATACTGGCTCAAGATACATTTAACTTGCTAAAAAACTACATCATGCTGTGAGAAGATTTCAATATGTATGTTTCCACGTTAAGTTCTTCATCTCTAACTATTTAAGGAGAAAGTCCATTCCCCTTAAGAAATGTCAAGTTACAAGCCACTAGGTATTAAAATTTTTTGTTTATGATTTTGGAGAGAGGGAGGGTAGAGAGAAAGCAGAAGAAAGGCAGTGGAGACACGGTAGAATCTTCTTCTGCTGCAGTAATCAATTTCTACAACAAAATATGTGTAACCTTACTCGCTTTAGAATAACTGGGTGGCATTATGTATGACATGCATGAGTGTACACGCGTGTGCTGGGACAAGGGGGAACGCTGTTAATACCTGGTTCTCATCCTTCTCTCTAAGAAAGACCTTTATGACGGCAAGGTGGTGGCTCTTCTGAAGGTCCATTTCAAGGTACTTCAAGGCATGAACAGCTATATAATCGATTATTTTTAAACATTACTTTCCTGAAACTTCAAAACTCACTTCAATTTCACCTGACTAGTCAGAAGGTCCCTATCCAAATTCTTCCCTGGGTTGAGCCAGGATGAGTGTTCTCAGTTATCTCGCTCTAGTCTCAGAGAGCTCTAGTCTCAACTAGAGTTGAGGATCCAGAAGCCATCCTCACAGGAATTCATCACTCTAGTGTCACACCCAAAACAAGTTATTGAGTCCAGATTCTGCAGTGTCATCAGTGCTCCAGCACCCTGTGAACCTGATGTTTAAGGATCTCTCAAGAGCAAGGCATGAGAATTTGAAGACAGCAGATCTTAGCTCTAGAACAATAATTCTTAATACTGGCTGCACTTTAGCATCATCTGAGGAACTTTTAAAAATAACAATACTAGAGTCCCCACCTTCAGAGATTCTTATTTAAATGTTAGAGGTTGGCCTTGGTTGATTTCAGTGTGCATTCACTAGAACTACTTAGACCAAGAAGAAAGAGTGTATGAAAGTATTGCTTTAATATGCCAACTTGTTAAGGATGGGGTAAACAATTAATAAACTAATGTATGTATATATGACAAAGATTACATTGTATGTGTTATCAAAACTGACATTAGGGTTTGTACAAATAAAATAGAAAAAACAACTGTATTTTTTAAAAAACCTATTATTATTATTGTTGTTTACAGCAATTATCTATCATATTTTCCTAATTATAATGAATTTCAACAAGGATTATGAATACCATTAAATATACATCAAATTAACTGTGTTAGTTTTATTTAGATGACAGACTTGCAGAAACAGAGAATCATTAAGCTAGATATTTAACTCTGTACATATACTATATGCTCAGATTTGATGGACATGAACTTTCCTATCAGTAGGGTGGCTCTGATTAAATATCAAACTAGACAATAGCCCAGTATTACAGACCGCTGAATTCCCTTGTACTAAAAGAGTAGCAACAGAAAGTGCCCAAGCTAAGTATCAAATATTTTGAAACATAACTGACAGGCCAGTACTCTAGCTGAATTGATACTCACATAATAATGTCTTTTTTACATATAAAACTCCTTACTCCATGTATTATTTTCATATAGACTCTACAAACTAATTTCAAAGATAATAAAATTACACAATATACAATAGTAACTTACTTGATAAAATGAATATATTCAGAAGTTAGATGCAAATGGAGTTTCTATATGCAGAACACTTTTTCATTAGTTTATGATTAAAATTTCAGAAATGCTTTATCCTCATTTCTGATTACTATTCAAGCAGCAGTGGCTTCTGACATTTCAGCACTGAGTTTCCTTGTGTTTCTCTTAGCCAAGGGTAGGAAATGATTTTTTAAACACTTCAGTACATTAGAAGAGCTTTCTATTTAAAGGAATTCTTTAGTGAAACCTTTTCACTGTTTACTTTACAGCCTTTGTATGTTCAATTTTTCATGTAACAAATTTCTTAAAATCTGGCACAACAATAAAGTGAAAATAGTATGTGTCCCTAAGAGACAAAACCACAGATATATACCAGAAAAATAGTAAAGTTTAAAACATACAGAAGACATTATACCCTAACTATAAATAATGTATAAATATGTAGTGAGATACTCAAAGAAAAAAAAATTTTCTTATAAAGTATGTCCATATCATCATATTATATCTGGAAGAATGATACAGTATTATTATTTCTGAGATGACAGATCTAAGGTTGTAAAGCAGAATATGCATTTTTAACTCCCAGTTATTATTTTCGTCTGTAGTCTGTTGCACCATCTTTCTCCTTTGCCATATGCATTGTAGATGGGATGTTTCCTGTTGTTACTGTGTCTAGCTTTGCAGACTCAACTTTCAAACAGCTTATTTACCTCTCAAACTGTGATCCTATAATTGTGCTTTGCTGTCCCTAAGTCAGAGTAAGTTACTAGGATGTGTACCTAGTTTTCCTATTTAATATCCTTTAAAAAAAAAACACAAAAAACAAAATTCAAACTATTTGTTAACTTAAAGGAATTAAACAGTAACACTGAAAGTGAAATACAAAAATTAAAATGGAAACGAAGATGAAATCATATAACTTTCTTACAAATCCTTATACCTATTAGTTTAGTCAAAACATTATATGTGATTGGAATACCCTTTAATAATTTATTACAAAGTATTTTCTTACCAGACATAACCAGAATTAGTCTATAGTAACAGGATTTCAAACCAGTGTTAGATCAAAACCATCCCAGAAAAACTTGTGCCTTTAATCTTCCACCATCCCCTGCTTTTCTCTTTTTTTTCCAGCAACAAGTACGCTGTAGCTAAGTAAATTCAAGATAATTAAAGGAAACAACTTTCTTCACTGAGAAAAAGAAACATACACCCCTGAAAAGTTCTAACAGACAAGAGCTTAAGGAACCATGGCACCAACATAGGTGTCTTCCAGGGGCACAGAGCTCCCTTCTAAAAATTTTGTACAAATATGGACTTAGCAAAAATGAAAGATCATTCAGTAAATGTTAAAGCAGAACAAAAAGAAATTTTTTAAAATTCAAAAAACAAACATGTAGAAATAAGTTTAAAAAGTACAATTCCTCACAGTATATTAACTACATCCAAGTTGAAGTGGCTGGTCCAAATTTCTAGGCACTTTGTCTTATTTTCTCCTCTTTCCACTTCCTGCTTTAATCCAGGTGGCAAATATAAGTATACTAGGAGGCAGGGGACCATGGTCTTAAATATACCACTTGCTATATGACCTTGGATAAATCATTTACCTTTTCTGGCTCTCTATTTCTTCATCAATAAAATTAAGAGGTTGAAAATTACATGTATTTATTATTATTACCTAGAAAGGTCTGTCTTACAACTCTACTTATATCTCCATTCTCTAACTACCTGAAAGAACTGTTCTTTGTATAGCTGATCACTCTTAAGCTCCATGATCCCTACCTGTCTTATTTACTGCTGAATATCTGGCTCATAGCAAGTAGTTAAACATGTGTAGAACAAATTGAATGAATATTTATACTTCTCTATACCACTATGAAAAACCTGAGATTGCTTCTTGTGTCCTAGGACTGACTCTCTTTACCTAACTGCATCTGTAATATGAACACATATACAATAATGTACATCTTTTCTCTCTTTGAAAAAAATTCCTGCTTATGAAAATATTACTATTTTCTTGAGTCAGGATTTGATGTCCCTTAGCAGCTGATGGTAGTCTTAATAATATTCTAAAATGTCCACAACATTCTCATTTAAAGAGAACAATCCTTTTCATAAGCCATAACTGTAAAAAAGATTATTTAAAAAATAACGATATTTTTTCTAGAAACTTAAAGTGGTTTAATCACATCAGGACTTACAAAATAATTTAAATTTTCAAACTGGGTTATTAGGTGATTAGGATCCCCCTGAGTCTATGCCCCTAATAATTGGCAGAATGAATATATGAAAACACCAGAGAGAGAGAGAGAGAGAGAGAGAGAGAGACAGGGAGAGAGCAAACATTCTGCAAAACTTGTTTAACATTTAAACATTACTCCATGTGGAAAACAGTATGGACACTGTGTCTTTGAGTCAATACCTTGTTATTTTAAACACAGTTATCTTTATTTAGTTTTCTATAATAAAAGTTGCATTTACATGGAAGTCCCCATAAAGGTTTGCAAATTATTAGACTAAAACACTAAGTTTTAAGTTTTGTTAGTTTTAAAGAGAAAATTCATAATAAATTATTTTACATAAAATACCTCCTAAGCAACTATTAGACAGTCTTCTATTACTTATTTGTCTAAGCAACCATTTACAATTCTCTCTTAAAGAGATGGTTTTGAGTTTTCTGGTCATCACCATTTATTATTTTCTGGATCCCAACCAAACTGTTCGTCACTTTCTTAAATTGATGAATTATAGACACTACACAATATTCTAAACGAGAAAAAACAAACATCTATTTAAAATGTCTTTCTAATATCTTTCTAAAAAACAGAAACTGTTCTTATAATCCTAATGCTTTTCAAAAGTTCATTGTACAATAATTTATTGTTTGAAACTTGGAATCACTTTTCACAGAAACTAAATAAGAATTACGGTTAAGTTTTTCGGGTGGCTCAGAAAAGCACATTGAAGCAATAGTACTACAGTACTTCCTGATACTATGAGAAATAGGAGAGAAGTTTTCCACCTAGCTCATCAAACAGGGGTGGGGAGGGTGGGGGGATGGGGGTGGAGGGGAAGCCAGTTGATAACTAAAAAAAGATACTCAACTGTTACATGTCCTGAGGGATACACAGGCCACCACTTAGCTTTAATTAGTCGAATCCCAGTTAACACAAATTTTTTTTTTCATACCATCTTTCAATTGAATCAACCTTAAGAGGACACATCCAAAGGAGACACAAGCCAATGAAAAGTTTTGAAGAACAAAATAATATACCTTTAACATTTAGTTTGCCAACTAATAAGTGTGTTGTTTGAATAGAGTAGAGATGTGTGGCTCAACATACTGGCACATGGAATATTCTGAATTCTAATTTTAGTCTTTCTACTGACTTTAAATACTGCCATGCTTTAAAAGGTCCTAAACTTTCTTTATGTCTCAGTTTCTTTATGGGAAATGGTAGGGAATTTTTTCCCTCTATCTCTCAATGATAAGATTAAGAAGTAAAAAATAATATAAAGAATTTGCCAAATAAAAATGCTACATAAAAGTCTGATACACTTTTCAAGGAACTGTAAATTAAACTGAATTTGTTTTATTCTGCCAAATGAAAAATTACCAAATTAGACTCTTACCAAAATACATTAGTCACCATTAAAAAGAATGAAATAATGCCATTTGCAGCAACATGGATGGACCTAGAGACTGTCATACTAAGTCAGTCAGACAGAGGAAGAGAAATATTGCATGATATTTTTTATATGAGATACAAATGAACTTATTTACAAAACAGAAACAGACTCACAGACTTGAAGAACAAACTTAAGGTTATGGGGTGGGGGGGTGGGGGGGAAGGGGAGAGGGGAGGGATACGGAGTGTGGGATTGACATGTACACACTACTATATTTAAAATGGATAACCAACAAGGACCTACAGAATAGCATAGGGAACTTTGCTCAATATTATGTAACAACCTAATTGGGAAAAGAATTTGAAAAATAATAGATATATGTATATGTATAACTGAATAACTTTGTTGTACACCTGAAACTAACACAACGTTGTTAATCAACTATACTCCAATGTAAAATAAAACATTTAAAAAAATATTAGTCACAATTTTTTCTATATTACAATATACAAATAATACATATAATCACTATTAACAGTTAATACTTTTATGGCACTCAGTAAATTCGAGGCATTTTTAAAGGTGAGATATATATATGTATATATATTCAAATCTCTACTCTATCACTTAACTATGTGCCATTCTGTGCCTCAATTTCCTCATCAGTAAAACACGTGTAATAATTGTGCCCACCTCAGGGTGGTCTAGAGTCCAGGCTCTTAACCTTTTTGCAATATTGCCTGTTTAATGTGGGGTATTTAAGATCAAAAAAAAGGAAATAATTTAATACTACTTCACTTACTAAGAATTACCAAAAGCACAGCTGTAAGCTATCAGTAGAGTACCTACATTAATGAAGTGTGACCATTTATTCAAATTTCTCTAATATCTAAGTTCAACAACATTTATAGGTGCCCATTTTATTAGCAAAGTACAGAATAGCAAAAAGATGGAGTAAATCAAGCCCTCATCTGCAGAATTTCAGGGAATTCTTAAAGTAGTTTTAGGAGTAACAGATTATTTTTTTAAAAAAGGTAAACAATTTAAAAATTTAATGAATATATAATTTCACAAAGATTCTAAAACATGATTACTAATAGAAGAAGCAGAGAAGGCAAAGGAAAGGAAGCCAAGTTTTGGTAAATGTCCACAACATGCTAGGAATTCATATGCATTCAGTACTCTATCATTTAATAGTCACAACTCTGTGAGAAATGTATCACTATACTAATCTCACAGATAAAGTTCAGAACCGTAACAGCTCACCAAAGGTTGAATACTACAGTAGTCAGTATATGCAGCCTGTGTTCAAACCTAGGCATGTCTCTGAAGCTATAAAGGTTGTTCCCTATTTATAAAAAGAGTATAATGGTTACCACTGATCATCTGTGAATATAGTGATTAGAAGAGTATAGAAACATACTATTAAGTTCAACATTAAATTTTAAGGATAAATTTCATAACTTTTCTTTCCCAAAGTTGTAGGATTTTAACAACAGAAAATGGTATTTGTCTCACTTTTACATTCTTTTTTTTTTTTATAAATTTGTTTAATTAATTAATTAATTAATTTTTGGCTGTGTTGGGTCTGTTGATGTGCACAGCCTTTCTTTAGTTGTGGCGAGCGGGGGCTATTCTTGATTGCGGTGTGTGGGCTTCTCATTGTGGTGACTTCTCTTGTTGTGGAGCATGGGCTCTAGGCGCGCGGGCTTCATTAGTTGTGCCACGCAGGCTCAGTAGTTGTGGCTCGCGGGCTCTAGAGCACAGCCTCAGTAGTTGTGGCGCACGGGCATAGTTGCTCCACGGCATGTGGGATCTTCCTGGACCAGGGCTCGAACCCGTGTCCCCTGCATTGGCAGGCGGATTCTTAACCACTGTGCCACCAGGGAAGCCCTCACTTTTACATTCTTAACAGAAGTTCTTGCACAGGTGCATACAAGCTGTGAGGAAATACTTCCTTAAGTGTGTTCCTTGGAATGTTTTTTCTGGTTGTTAAGATTAAATAAGATAATGTATGTAAAATGCTTAGCACAGTGAGTGGCACAAAGTAAGCACTCAATAAATGTGAGTGATTACTACTGCAGTAAAACAATCCTATTCAGCATTCTTCAATCATGTTTTCTAAACTTTGATGAAGAAACCTTCCTGGAGGTAGAGGGATCATGCCTATTAACTTATCACAGAACTAGGGATCTCTGGAATATACTTTGACAGACAGACAAGTAGAAAGCTGTAAAACAGAGGGAACACATCAATCACGGAATAATTCTCAAGTGATTCTTCAATTCTGTTTAGAAGGTACGATGACCTCTTAGAGTTATTAGTTACATTTAGTGAACTGTCTTTTCAAACACTAATGAGCTTCCCAAATACTTATGGTCTGTGAATCATCAGTAGTTTACTAGACACTGTAGTATAATAAAGCAATGCTAGTGATACTGTCTCATTTAGAATGTTTTATAAATAAGTAAAAAAGCAAATACATAAGTAAATAAATAAACACTAAACTCAATTCTGTAGTTCTTAATTTTAGATGTTAATCTTTTAAAAGTCATACCTGAGAATGCCACAAAGTTCAAGATCACCTGATGAAGGATGATGCATTGGCAGAATTCATCAACCAAGAGTAATGTGATGCACTCTGTCTATTCAGCAAATGCTTGCATATATTTTGCCTTTTTCTTATAATTTAACACATTTTGTGATATTTTGGTCTTAATAAAATTCAAGTAACTTATCCATCTTTTTATAATGTTCTTAATACTTGGGGCATTTCTTGAAGTTTTAGTTATTAATTGGATTGTTTATTTATACAGACAGAAACTGGTGTTCAAAGAGGCTTAAAATGTACAAGAAATGAAAATATCTTATTGACAATGTTCTAAGTTAAATGGAAAATAAGAATCAAAAGTTAAATTTCTTTAGCTTTGTCTTTAAAAGTACTACTCCAAGGGAGATACATCAATATTTTCAAGGCTAACATAAAGGCCTGAAATAGTTAACGTAACTTAGTAATTTATAATTACTTCTGACTGTATGAATTACTCTGAAAAAAACCAAAATAAAGTTGGCATTGTATTGTTACCATTTCGCAATTCTACTTTTCTTAAAAGAAGTTAAAAAAATTGTGTTCCAATAACGTTGACACAAATATGTCAATATTGGAACAATTTGTGAATGTGATGTCTTCTACTTTCTCTGTCTTGGTACGCTCCAGACATGACACTGTTTCATATCCAGGTGCCAGTTGAGGGTCCTCTCAAGTTGTCCAACTGAATGTGACAATCTTTTGCTATGATCTCTTACAGCAGCCTGGTATACTTGCAGACATATTCTTTTTCTTCATTATTCAAACTTAGTCAATCACACCCAGGACATTCTCTTGAGCACATACAGACATCAATTTAATCCCCTTTTTTGCTTTTCTTTTCTAACTTCCACCTAGGTATGTTTAGGGCACAACGTTATAGTCACTACTTTCCATTGTTATCTGTGTTAAAGGGGTTTTAGGAGACCTGACCACTACAACAATGATTCTACGGGAAAAAGCGTTATGAGTTTTAAACTGAAATAAAAATGAACTCCTTAACAACCCTTTTATAAGTACAGTTGACTCTTGAACAACAGGGGTTTGAACCACGTGGGTCCACTTATACACAGATTTTCTTCAATAGTAAATACTACAGTACTACACGATCTGCGATTGGTTGAATACTCCCATACGGAGGAACCGCAGATAATAAGACCAACTATAAATTATACTCAGGTTTTTGACTGCTTGAAGGGTTGCCATCCCTAACCCCCAAGCTGTTCAAGGGTCAACTGTGGTAGTAAGCTTTTGTGTTGAGTGTAAAGAATATTAGTCTAAGTTTAAATAATAACCCTAAGGATAAGAAAATCTTGGCCTACAACATCCTGCAATTTGGCTCCTACATAACTCCTTAGCATCACTTCTTACCATGCACTCGCTAGTTCTTAGCTTCTGTCACTCTGACCTTCATTTAATAGGTACTATGCTCCCCACTCCCCCATCAGGACCTTTGTACATACTGTTCCTTCCTTCCACAAAACTTTTTTCTCTCTCTTGATCAAGTTAACTCAAATTCATCAAAATTTCAGCTAACTAAACACTTTCTCAAAACAAAACAAAAGCTTCCCTTGGTCCCACTAATTGATTAATTATCCTTCTAAAAGGCCTCATATTAAATACCATGTACCTCTCTACAGCAAATGAAACAGTTTCAACTGGCATTTATTTATGTGATTATTTGATTACTATCCTTCCCTATTTCTAGGACTTCAGTTTAGAAGAGCAAGATCCATGTCTATTTTTCCTCACGATTCCCGTGAGCACATAACAGGTGTCAACCTACATTTGTTGAAGGAAGACATCGACTAACTGCTGATTAAAAAAAAAAAGATAAACACCAAATCAATGACCCCAACACAGTTTTAAAAGAAAAAATTTCATGACTTTTTGGATGAAAAAAAATACAGAGTCATATTTTATAGAACTTGTTAAACTTCCCATTTTTCAGAAAAAAAAAGTTCAGTACATAGTGGTAGGGGGTAGGTGGGATGGTAAGTTACATGATGGGGCCAGCTGGAAATAAATTAAATGCAAATAAACCTTATAAAGTAAATGGAGAAAAAGTAAGCTGTAACTTTTTGTTATTTTTAGAATTTATTTATATATAAGATTTATAGTTTCAATTGTGTACTATTTACTACTGATCCTAGGGACCAACCTGAGTATGAATGTTAATTATGAAGGGAAAAAGAACCTCAGTATCCTTGGATAAAATTTTCCTATTTTAACTATAGTGTTTCATTTCCAACGCATTTTCACAATACACTTGCTTCAGACTCTGACGGATTTTCCAGTCATAATTGCAAAGAACTATTCACTGTCTTATTTTTTACGCAAGTTATTTTGTCCCCTATTCCTTTTCTGACCTGCATTCTGGGAAATAAAATTTTAAAAACATAAATGCAAAGTATATTGTTTCTAATCACTTTCCTAATTTATCGGGTTTTTCTGAATTTTAATCCTAGCTTTCAAACTAGTAAAAATAAGCGTCCCCATCCCCGTATGCCATTGGAAGCTTTGTCTTTACTTGAATTTCTCTCTTCTGTGCCAACCTAGCATCTCTCCTCTACCTAAACTCTGATTAACTCATATCCTCCCAGGAAGGCCACTGTGATTAACTCTACAGAATTCTAATTGCTTCTTTACTCTGCATGTTTACATACTGAGTTTGATGTTATTTTACAAAGGCTCCTGAAGTGTTTTTCAAGTACAAGTTTCACTTAAAATAAAAAGGACTTAATCTTAAAACCTCCTGTTTTATTTTTGTCTTTATTCAAACCAGTATCTAAATATGGAAAACATCATAAAAATGTTAAGTGACTATGCCATCTGTATTCTGAATGAGCGTACAATAATTTCGATCACTGATTAAAATAACAAAAGTCCATCTTAGGCCTATACATTGTATCATATCTCAGACTGAAACTGATTTACTACCACTTTAAGACTGCCAGTCTTCACCACTGGCTCTCCAGTCTATATTTTCCCAAGATAGTGAGAAATGCATTTTGCAATAAGAAGCAAAATATTTAAAAATCAGGATAGATTACATCCATTGCTCCTGCCTCAACTGACTAGGCTTTTCACCCTGTTAGATAAGATTAGATCAGTCTAACAGACTTTATTCTGTATCAAGCTATGATGATTGTTGGCCAATACTCAATTCTCTTCAAGGTAGTCAAGAGATATATTCATGTGACAATTAGGGGCTAGGACTGCAATTTTCCTGGGTCATTCGTTTTCTGAATCCTTTAATACATAAATATATTTTTCCATTATAAAATTACTACATGGATATGAACTTATTCTTAAAAAAAAAAAAAAATCCCAGTAATACTAAAGTATGCAAAATAGTAAGAGTTCTTCAACCTTCCAGCATCCCACATATGTACTTTCTATAAACTAAGGATACAATTTGGTACATATTTTCCAGACCATTTCTTAATGTATTTACAAAAATATGAGGCATATATTTTACACAATTTTTAATTTTATGAATATATATGCAGATACACAAAATTATATATGTATGTAAATATATATATTCTTATACGTTGTATGTATATTAACCTGTATGTATTTTTTTTTCACAAAAATGGAATCATACTGTGCACATTTTGTGACTTGGTTTCAACTTAGCTTGTCTTACAGGTCCTTCCAGGTTTTTAGCCTAGAAGTCAAATTTTGCATGGTTGTTGTTAGCGCTTATCTTTAGGTAGTCTTTCCTAACTTTCTACCCTATAATAATCCCAAAATAAAAAGATCATTACTTTCAGTGCCAAGGAAAATGAGAAATACAGCTTTTTCCACTGTAATGTTTCTTAATTAAAAGCATTTTCGCAAGTTTTCATTCAATTTAATATAATTTTTCATAGTTCCTTAAATGTTTAAATCTCCTTTAAATTTATATTTTAATGAAAAATATATGTATATACATAAAGAATATATACATTTAATAAATCAAGGTCTAAAATCAATACAAACTAAAATTTAATTTTATAAAAAGCAAAAGCAATATAATATAGGAAATTTGCCTACTAATTAGAAAAATTAGACACATACACAATTCATTTTCTGACTCACTGAGGTAAACTGTACAAAAAACAGAGTAGCTGCTGAAAAAATGTTTTCAGAGAATTCTTAACAGCTTAAAAGACTTTAAAAACAGTTTATCAATGTACTTAAACACAGAAACCACAAACAGTATGAGCAGCAGACCAGAAGGGCAACATAAGATTAAATTAAAATATGTATTATATGGATCTAGTCCCCTCTCACACACATAAAAATACTGTAGTAATGTGACTGCTGCTTTTGTTTTCTAATAGACAAAATATTGCTATATTCTTCAAACTAGAAACAGGAGTCAAATCAATTGGATAGCAAACTAACACTTAATTAAGAATTTACTAATGTTAAAAAAGCTAAACTGGATCATTTTAATAAGATATGCAATAATATAAGCTGCTAGGTTTTATTATCAAAAACGACTGTTGAAGGAAATGCTATACTAATTCTAGAAAAAAAACAAGCTTCATTTTTAGACTTCTATGAAATAATTAAATGTTAATACTTCCTAAATTAAAAAAAGGAATTCATAAGGGGTGGCATGATTTCGGAAAGCCTATGGCTACACAAAATCATTGCCATTATTACTGGCGGTATTTGCATCTGGTAAGAGCTTTCTGATATATAGTGAACAGAACACTGTAGCTTTAATTGAAGTTTGAATGTTATAAACAGTTAGATGTCTGGCTCTGGCCTGCATTCTAATACCATCAGCAGAACAGAGATGGGAAGCATAAACAAACCTTTTAACTAGATTACAGTCTCTAAAATGGCCAAGAAATCCTTCAGCACAAACTCCTGTGTGACAAATGTGGAAGAAGGAAAATGATTTCAGAATAATGCTAAAAAAACAGCCTCTAAATTTCTGTCATTACTGGAACATGTAATTGATTTCCTAAAGATTTTGATGTCGCTTAACATTCAATAATGGTAAACTTTATATTTACTTTCCAAATAAATAAAAATCCTTTTTACTTTACATAGCAGCTATTTTTTAGATCAGTATATCCCAAGTAAAGAAGCTATTTGAAAATCAATACTTTCTTTTGTTGAATGTGGACTACTTCCCTCCCCCAACACCAGTGAGCCTAGATTATTATTTTTAGATACTAGTAATATTAAGAATTATGGATTAAGTTAATTCGTGGTAAACAGATTAGTAGACACTTCTGAACTGGGTGTATAGAAAACAATAGCTTTGAATACTTGGAAAAATTACAGAATTTAATTACAACTTCTCTAAGAAAAGGTTATATAGGTCAAGTGAAATAAGGACTCAAACCAGAATTACTCACAACCAACTTTAAATGAAGTATATGCTTTTCATCAGGTATGATATCATTAGTGATTTTCTTTTCTGTTATGTCTAGCTACATTAGAAGATATACCTTAATATATGTTAAGCCTGGCTTGCACCTTGTCTCTCTGAAGAGTTATACTGAGTCATTCCAACTTCTAAAATCTTACATGATATAGAAATACCTCAAACAGAGATGCTTAAGAGTTAGAATCGGTACTTTTAACTGAATTACCTTTAGGTTATCTAAGGAGATTATTTAGGATCACAGACTTATTCAATCCCAGCAATTATTCAAATTGGTTTAAAAGCAAGAAATCACATGTTATAAACATTCCTTTCTGAAGAATAATAGATGACATAGAACAGTTCTTTAGCATTTAAAAATATTTCCAAACTCTACAGGTCCTAATGCTTTGGCATAACGTTTATAGGATAAAAGAGTCAATGTAAGCATACAGGATGAATTGCATTACTTAGGATGGATATGGAAGTTACTTGATTAATAAAATAGAATTTTAAAAAATTACCCTTTTCTCCTAAAAGCAAAGGATGTAAAAATCAACTCTGATTAGCTGGGTCAAAAAGTACCTTAATTCAGTAGCTGCTTTAAAGAACAACTATATAATAATTTAGGCATCTAGAGAATCCAACAAGTTGTCCATTCTTATACTAAAAAAATTTGACTTTAAGCAATACTAAAAACAGTACATTAAACTTAATCATGATGGTAATAATTATGAAAATATTATAAGATAGAAGGTCCAGAAAATATGTATATATACACACTAAAACATTAGGCAATATAAACTCCCCTTTATTTACAGGTTTTCCATTATCAACAGAGCTATATAAAAATTTTTATAGTAAATATTCACTGGGTCACAAATTGTTGGAACCTCCAAACTTCATAAACAAGATACTAAATTTAACTCCATGCAAGACAAAGGAAGTTCAATATGTAGAAGGCCTAGGTGTCATTTTTGCCATACAAAGAGAAGACTGACTTTATGTATATTTTATTTCAAGTTGCACACTGGTCTGCATCTATGTTCCTGATAAAGGATTGGATTTTTTGGTTTGTTTTTCTGTCCTTGTAAATTTTTAGAAATTTTGCATTGCTCTATCAATAAGCTACTGGGGCCATAATTTTACTAATGTTTACCAGCGTACTTATTGACTGATAAAAACTCTTTATTGTGACTGTTTTTAATTAGAAAGTGTCATGAATTTACTATGATGGAATATTTTGCTGCCACATGAAAAAATCTTCTTTTGTCAGTAACAGGTTTCTTCATTTATAACATGGGGACAATGTTACAAAGTTCACAGGACCACTGTAAGGCCTGACTGATACTGATAATATTTATCACAGTGCTAGGTACTTATAATAAATGGTAAGTATAATTATTACTAATACAGAAAGTTAAGAATGAATGTAAAAGAGATCAGAATTGACTGACCCTCAGAAGTCTATTTACCTTCACAAGATAATATACCAGCAGGGGATCCCCTCCTTTTTAAAAACTGTGAATCAATATTATTCTAAAAGGTATATAAGAGCAAAGGAAATTCAGGAAATCTCTTTCTCTCCAGTATACTTTTAAATTTACTGATGAAAACTTTTTAAACATGCATTTTTCCACCTAACAGTATCCATTTAGTTAATAAAATTTATTTAGGCAGAGACATCAAATAAAGATATGACCATTTTGCCTGTAGAATACAATTAAGGTATGTCTTCACATTAAATTGTAGGGACCCATCCTTGTTTCTCAGATGCCTAGCAGAGTGCCTGACATACAGTAGATGCTCAATAAATGTTTAATGAATAATTAAGTACAATCTGTTTTGCACATACATTCAAAATACAGACAAGTTTGCAAAAGTACATAAGTTGGGCATAGGCCTTCTGGCTGACCTCCTGGGGTCCCACTGATGACTAGGAATAAATGTTCATATCTATAGAAAACTGGAAAGTTGATAATTGTCTGGGTAAGGACCGAAAAAGCAAAGTCAGGGAAACATGTTACCTAAGTATCAGTTGCTTCATAGAGATAGTAAAAGCAGCCTAATCATTCCAGTAACCTATTGTACCAGCTACTCAATGAAATAAAATTTAAATGTATCCTGAACATTTGCTAGTACATTCTTAATTGGAGTTTTTTTTATCATCACTTATTTAAAATAAATCACTTTTGTCAAATTGCATCCTGTACAGAATGTGTTTTTATTTATTATGAGTACTATTTGTTAACAGGATTTAAATTGGCTATTAGAAAAAGTGAGAACCACAGTTAAGATAAAGAAAAAAAATATTCATGGTAGTGAATAAATTGTAGCAGAAAGGAAAGGAAAATGGAAGAAAAGGAAGAAATTCTACATCTGAGAGTCAAGAAATTCAAATATGCCTAACTCTAATAACAATTATGACAAACAAGCAGTAGGGCCTACTGTGTACTGGACACTGTGCTGTAAGGTATATAAATGTTAACAAGAAAAAAATCTTTAGTCTTACTTAAGCAGTTCATAAAGCATGAATCACAAGTAAACATTTATAATACAATATGCATTCTTTATATATATATATTTATATTTATATATATATATATATATATATATATATTTATATATATATATATATATATATATCTCCTTAATACAAGAGTAAGAAGGGTATTCACTGATTGGAAGTGCGGGGGGAAAATAAGCATTAGGGAAAGCTGAAATAATTCTCAAAATAGTAATAATCCAAGATGAGAGAAATCAGTATCTCCTAGAAAAATCAACAACAAATTACTGAATTATAAATGGACAAAATTATGGCTTTATAGCTATTTGCCTTAATATTCTTAGTATAGGCCCCCATATAAAACCCTTAAGTGCCATACACAGAATTGGGCACAAGCTTCATTCCTGACAAAAGAAAATGAGGTAGTGTAGCTCAGTGAATGTCAAGAGACCAGAGTTCTCTGGTCCACGTGCATCCACTTACAGGCCTTGGAACTATGCACAAGTTCCTCAAACTCTCTGAACTTCAGCAATATGGAAAATGAAAGAGTTGGATAAAGTGACCTCCAAGATATCACCAAGTTGAAAATTACAATTCTAAAATATATCTTAATACTTAAAAAATAAGCCATAATAAAAATAAACAGATGCCTAAAGGTAAGTCATTATCCAACTTAGAGGAGGTCTGGAATCTTCAAACCATATAGGGTTACCCTGGGGGTGGTGGGTAAGAAATGTTTTCAAAGGAAAACAGAAAGTAAGTAAAGGTATTATAATCAAGCTGTAAATTTTCACTCAGCTGCCTACTAGGAAATTACCACCCCAATTACCTACACAATTCGCTTTACTTAAGTGATTTCTTCACTAAGTTCTACTTTCCATCTTTTATGTTAAGGTTCCTGAGGTATTAAGGTGAGGACAAGAAATCCTAGGTGGACCTGGAATAGTATTATTGGGAGACAAACTTGAACTTGGCACAGATTTCTGCTTAAGTGCACCAATTACACCTAAGAGAAAGGTAAGAAATTGTTCAAATTTATAATAGAAAGGAGGGAAATAGGACCATGTTGTTTACTGCTACACAGCTTTTTTCCCCCCGTGTGTAAATGTCTACTTTTGCACACAGTTGGTAATTAAAATTTTACAGAACAAGTTTCTACATACGCAATGCTTTTCTGTCAGTAAAATGTAAATATATTGTGTTTTGGCTTTACCATCAAGAAAACAAAAAATTAAAAGTATTATCATGTCTTTCTAATATTTATGTCAAATATCCTTCTAGATTTATTTTTCTTCAATTCTTTCTAGTTGATCAAATTGCTGTTTTCACATTGCCAGTCTGATCATAAAATTGCTACTTTACAGCAGAATATTTTTTGCTGACATAAATTATGGGATCAGAGATACCAATGCAGTTACAAAAAAGGGTGTGTGTGTGTGTGTGTGTGTGTGTGTGTGTGAGAGAGAGAGAGCGAGGGGGAGGGAGGGAGGGAATGTGTGTGTGTGAATGTGTGCATCCATCTTTAAGGAAAGGATAAAGAAATGTACATATGAAACAAAATACCACTTTCCAATGTAAGCCCTAGTAAAAGGCCTACATCAGAAATATACTTTCTAGCATTTCTGAAATCAAATACAGTACTGAATTTGAAAACCATTCACTAAGAACATACCAAGTAAAAATGAAGCATACTTTTATCAAGACTGTTACTCTATAAACTTAAATTTAGATTTATCTTTCAATTAGTATCTCACTACAATGCATATTCTAACTACAACATCATGATTTCTTTGACTCATGAAAACATATTTTAGAAATTTGTCTCCTTTCACATATAGTGAGCAGTTTGGTTCAGTACCCCCAAGAGATGAAAAACTCATCTCAATTTACAACAGTAAATAAATAATTCAGTTAAAACTGAAAGTGGTACCAATCCAGCAAACTATTGATGGAGAGGTTTGGCCTTTCATGAAGCCAGAACAACATAAAAGTTTTCAATGGGGATTACTTGTTCAGACAAGTTACAAAGATTAGAAAAATACCCAGATTAATTATGAAACAGATAATATTTTCATCTTATGTAAAATAAATACCAGGAACGTATATAGGGAGAAACAATACCAGTGGTATTAAAACTTTAAGTGTTTTAAGCTTTGAACTTTATATGCTGATATATGAAACAAACATTTAACAAAAAAAGCAATAATACAAGTCAAAACCTAACCAAAGGCCTCTATCAACCAAAAATTTGAAATTTTCTATGCAAGTCAGACAAAACGAAAAAAAAGGAAAATTAAACCCAGAAAGCAAAACCCAATCAAGTCTGTTCCAACACTGAAGTCAATATCCAAATCACACACAGAACCAAAAAGGGTAAAACACTCAGGTCTACAAATGGATAAGCAGTTCCGATACAATCCAGATCCCGACATTTTCCCACTCAGAAACAAATGCAGTGGAGCTTTTCCTAGGGAAAAAGGAAAAAAGCTCTCCAAATGCTTTTTTTAAAGTGACATCTAGAAAGTGTGCCTCTTTCTGTCTCTTTCCCTGGCGCCTCATTGGAGGAAGGAGGGGGTTGTTTTTGTATTCTCCCCCACTGGAGCAAGACACAATCAGATGTTAGCTGGAGGAGAGAAACCACTTTTGACAACAGCAAATAAAAATAAAAAGTGCCCCTTCCTACTCTGACAGGATGGGCACCCACCTCACACACCCCTCCCCACTCCAGCCCCTCCTTCACTGCCCCCCCAGCACCACCCCCTCCTCACCCCGGAGCTCCACTGCGTATGTGGTTTGGTGCTACTGTTGCCCCGGAGTTAAAGTCAGAGCCAGAGGAAGGCAATGAAGCCCCCACAGACACACTTACCTTTCCTGCCCCCCACTTTTGAGTGCCTTCCCTGGAGCTGTGGAGGATGACACAAAGGGTAATAAAGGGGGGGGAGTGGAGGAGGAGGAGGAGGCGAAGGAGGAGGAGAGCTGGGGAAGTGGCTGCTCCCGGGTGTAGTGAGATGTCTCCAGCCAGGGCCAAGCAGCAGCAGCAGTAGCAGCAGCAGCAGCAGCAGCAGCAGCAGCAGCAGCAGCAGCAGCAGAGAAGGGTCTGTGTTGCTAAGAGGCTTTTGGTCTCTTTCTCTCCTTTCACGGCCAAAGAGGAGGAGGATGGAGGGGGCTCGGGAGGGAGGCTAGTGGAGGGGTGAGGGGGTAGGAGTCGTAGATGGGGGATTTTCGAAGAAGAAGAAACTCCTTCTCCTTCTCTCTCAAGCTCAATCCCCCTCTCAGGTCTCAGGGCTGGAGGGTGGGGGAAGGAACTCAGCCGCCTTCCCCCCACCCCCCTCAATTCAAGGTTGAAGTGGGGTAAAATTAGTGTCCTGTCCCTTTAAAAATAGAAATAAAAGGTGCCCCCCCTCTGCCACTGCCTCTCTCTTCATCATCAGCTGCTGCTGCTGCTGGGGTCTCTCTGCTTGGGGGGGGGAGGGGGGGTTCGGGTAGAAGAGACGGGAGGCACTCACTGCGCATGTCTCTCTCTGACGGGAGGCTGGTTGGTTGAAGGCAGGAGGAGGGGGAGGGGAGGAAATGAGATGGTTTCCCAGAAGGCTCCGAGGCGATCGCGACCCGGAAGACATTGTAGCGGGGGGGGGGGGGGGTAGAGAGGCGGGGGGGGGGGTAGAGAGGCGGGGGCGGGGAGTAGGAGGAAGTCGCTCCTCTGTAACACCCCCAGTCCCCTCCTCCCCGCTAAGGGAAAGTGGAGAAACGGAAGTGGGCGTGGACGGAGGCGAAAGGAGGTCACGTGTTTGTGCGGGAGGTGGGCGGGATGGGAGAGGCGGTGCCTGCGCAGGGCATGCCGGGAGTCTTGGTGTAACGTTGGCAGCAGCAGGTGAAGCGGAGTAGGGAACGCGGCGAGAGGAGCCTGTGAAGGGAATCCCGCGGTCTCCAGAATCCTGCTCTGCCCTGATAAGGGCAGGCTTTTCCGTGAGAGGTAACATGGCGTAGGCAGGCCTCAGAACGAAAGCCGTGGGCGCCAGTGGCGAAAGGCGAATCGAAAAGGGGAGGACGGAAGGGTGTGGAGACTGGGAATGCGGGAAGGGGAGCAGGCTTGTCTAGGCCAGGCAGGCCAGAAACTAGGCGGGCTCCTTCCGTCTCGTGGCTTCCCTGTGAGCCAGCCGGCGACGAGTGCTTGACGAGCGTCTGGCGTCCTGATGAGAGTATATCTGTGGCAGGTGGTGACTACACCCCGGTGATGGTGAGGAATGTGATGGTCCAGGTGTAAGAGAGGAATGGGGATCTCAGGAGCCTCATCAGATGACTCTGGTGACTGCTTCTTCAGCTCAGAGCGGGGCACCTGTCCAGGGAGAGAGACAAGCTGTGTGAATTTTGACAACTTCTGGCATTAGACGCATTGTTTATATGGGGTGTGAGGACCATCAGCCCTTACTTGGCTGACCTCCCTGGAATTCTGGAGACGCTTTGGGGAGGGAGCAAGCTGGGAATTCTTCAGTGGAACTTCCCTCCGTGTCTTGCCTTGCTGCCGCAACACAGCGCCTGTGGCTGTTCTAAGAAGGGCATGTGAGATCGTGTAACCCTTGATAGTGTGTGTCATGGTTGAGAGAGAAGGGACATCATCGAAGTTTGCCCTTTCTGTAGTGCAGATAACAGATTTTTTAAAAAGGTATTTTAAGTGTCTTTGGTTATTAGCCTCGGATTTAGAGCCTTTGGTTTCTCAACTAAATGCTACTATTTTTGCTGGAAATAGTTTCCTTCATGTTAATTAAGAATATTTAAGAAAGGATTCATGGATTTTCATTAATAAAGTTTTTTTTAAGTAAAGTAGCACCGTTTCTTTTTCACATTCAGTCCATATAATTATAACTAAAACCATTCCAGTCTTTCAGTTATGTTCCTTTGTAAAGGTGCTTTGAAAGATTATGACCCATGTATAGTTGCTTTTAAGACCGAGAATCTGAAATTCCTCATGTGTATTGTGTTGGTATTATTTAATTCTGTAATGGTTCCTTTAGGGTACTCAGTTAAAGTTCCTACTTATTTTTCTTGTATGTTTTGACAGTGGATTCTATTTATGCATCATTGACTAGTGCTTTTACCACTTTCTGTGTGTGCAGTAATGTTGTCAAATGGAATAAAAACTAGACTCCTGTGCCTTAAAGTTTTGTTTATATTGGAACCAAATGTTTGCCACTTTAGAACAGAAAAAAATTATAGCAGAGCCATAAAAGTGCCTTAGATAACAATTTTTAGATCTTTTTTATGGCAAAATACTAAATGTGCAAAAAAGTGTACAGATCATAGATATGCAGTATAATGAATAGATATAAAGTGAACAAAATGTGCAAAAATGCACAAATCGTAGATGTACAGTATAATGAATAATTATAAAGTGAACACTGTAATCACCACCAAAGTGAAGAATTAGAACATTGCTGGCACCCTCTCCGCCCCCCCATTCATTCTTATTCATTCCTCTCTCCTCACCACACCCAAAGGTTAATTGGGATTGTCTGGATTTTTATGGTAATGATTTCCTACTTTTATTTCAAGTATTTTTTACCCACCTTTGTCAGCATTCCTAAACAATATACATTAATTTTGCCTGTTTTTTACCTATATGTAATTGAATTCTGTTATGTATAATTTTTCTCCCATGTTGAAATTTTTAATCCTGTTAACAGCTTTAGTTCACGTATTTTCATTGTTGTATAGTAATGTTTATAGTATAGTAAGTGTAGTAAGTCTTTTTATGAATAAACCACAATTAATTTAACTAGTCTAGTATTATGGACATTTGGATTGTGTCCAGTTTTTAGTGCTTAGAAATAATGCTTCTGTGAATGTTCTTAACACATGCATTTTATGTACATAGCATGCATTTCTGTAGAGTGTAGATTATGCCAAACTTTCCAAAGCGAATATATAAATTTAGACTCCACCAACAATGTATGATAGATCCTTTTTTCTACAGTTTTCATAACAGTTGATATTTTTTGTTTTTGCCGACCTGATGAAGGTAGCTTTAGGTTATTGTTTTAGTTTGCAGATCCTGGTTATTAATGGGGTTGAGCATTTTTTTCAAAAAATTTTTGGGTGTTTTAGAGGCAAATGTTGTGAGGCATTATGTTCCTGTAAATGTCTTTACTGTACCCTATTAGTTTGACTGGATGTCGAATTCTAAATTGGTAATGTTTCTCTTCAGATTTGAGAAGGAACTCTTAGTGTTTGATATAAAGTTTGAAGCCATTCTTATTTTTAACACTGCACTTTACTTCTCCCCTATGGAAGCTTCTACAACCTTTTTGTCTGAAACTTAGAGAATCTTCTCTTTGTTTTACCCAGTGTTCTGAAATGTCACAGTAATGTGAGGTGACTTATGAGTCTATAGAAATCTACTTTGCTGTGCATTTCATGTATTCTTTCAGTCTGGCAACCTGTATGCCTCAGCTCTGAGAAAGTTTCTGATACATTTTCTGTAATTTCCTTGCCTCTGTGTGTTTTGTAACTGCAATTAGATATTGTACTCCTGGACCTATTTCTTTTCTCCCATCTTTCATCTTTTTCCAGTCTTTTGCTTTTCACTTTCTGGGAAATTTACTTGATTTTTCAAGCCTTGAAACTTCCGTTTCTCTTACCATATTTTTAATTTTGAATACCTTTTTTTGATCTTTGTATTCTTTTCCAAAGCATTCTGGTATTTTTTTTCTCTTTATGGATTTAAAGTTTTGTTTTGAGGTTTATTTCTCCCTGCGTGCTCTGTGTTTTCTAAGTTGTTCTTTCTCTTGGTATATTTTAGTCTCATTTTAGAGGCTTTCCTCAGCTCTGTTGTGATCCTTGATTCTGTGTTCAAATTTATATAAGGGGCATTGGAAACCTATTTCATGTCTCTCTTAACTTAGCTAGGGTTTGCTAGCTATTGATGGTTCTCACTGTGGAAAGATTTGGCTGGGACATATTTCGGGGGGAAAACCCTGATATCAATTTCTTTAGGTATTTGGAAGCTTTTTCTCTAAGAGTGCAACAAGAAGGATTTTCCAGTCTTCTGCCTATAAGTCAGTGGTTCTCAATTGTGGCAATAAGATCTCCCCAGGGGACATTTGGCAATGCCTAAGAGACACATTTGATTATTAAGAATGGGTTCCTACTGAAAACAGGTGGGTAGATGCTGCAGGTGCTGTTGAAAATCCTAGGATGCACAGGGCAGCCACCCACAACAGACAGTTATCCAGTTCAAAATGTCAGTACTGCCTATCATGAGAAATCCTGCTCCAGGGTATAAGCCTGATTTCCGGTGCTCTGAGAACCAGGTGAAAGCAGAGCTCAGGAATCTCAACATTCTGTCTCTCTCTCTCTCTATATATATATTTTGATATTTATTTTTATATTTATGTATATATTTATTTACGTTTATATATATAGATAGATAGATAGATATTCCTGCCCTAGGCAGGAATAAGCAAATATTGTTTCCATATGACAAGTCTTTAGCTATTGTTTGAAATGCTTTCTTTGTAGTGAAACTATAGTCACAAAACATCAGCAGAGGACCGTGTATCTGAATATATCTTTGTGGGGTTGTGTTATTTTTAACCACAACTTGGCCACGAATTGTTTAAAGAAATTGAAAATATTTTTGCATTGAATGGTTTAGGAATGAACACATAATAGTCTGCTAATTCTGTTTTGGGGAATGTGCTTCTGCTGTTAAAATCTAAAATGTTCCTCAAACAATCCTTTATTCACCTTAGCTCTGCGGTTTCTAGTGGAGGTGGGACTGCCTCCTACGGGGTGTTTGTGGGGCATTTCTGGTCCCAAGGACGGCAGTCAGTCCCAGAGAGGGCAGGGGCCAGGATAGACTGCCTGCCATGCTCGGGGTGGTCCAGCATGAGGAAGAACGGCTCTGTGCCCGCACGTGCCTTTCCCACGTCTCCCAGGATGTTTACATGGGTTAAAAAAAAAAAAATGAACATTATGATTTGAGCCTAGTACTCCATTTTTAAAATAAACACATAGTATTTTTGCAGGGTTTTAACGTACACTGAAATTTTCCACAAATGCAATTACTGAGTAATTTGAGGGAAAATAGTACTTTGTTTTGTTGGGAACTTTACCAAGAGCTGTTCATCATTTTGGCAACGCCCTTGTGGGATCTGAGCTGCTGGTAGGGCACACCTGTATCCGTCTTCATTTGTAGCCATGGCTTGCAAATATATAACAGAGGGAATTGGGGATTCATTATATATATATAGACCCACTTTGTGTTCTGATGGAGTGGAATAGAGTTCTGTTTAATTTTAACCATTTTAGCACTGCAGGTCTTTTGGAGATGGCTTTGTCAATGAATTCTAGCCAAAATTAAAATAGTGGTTATTAAGTGACCTTGATGTTATGTGTTCATCTTATTTGAACAGGATTGGCTGATCAGTCTGGATAGCTTTGTATATTTTACTAATGCTTTAATGGGAAAATAAAATGTGAGTTGACCATTATAAACTAGGAGGTAGATGAAGTATGGAACAGACAGTTGTTCCCTATCCTTTTATTTCAATTTGTTTCCCCCTTTTCAGTCCCAATCTGCCTTAAATGCTTATCTTCAAGCAAGCATTTGTTGGGGTTGTTAGTTTTCCCTAATTTGTTTCTCCTTAATCTCACATTCTTCTCTGTCTCCCTCCTCACCTCCAATAAAAACACAACAAAATCTTAGTCTTTTATATTTTATACTGCTTCCTTGATTAATATTGGAATTGAAATTTAGTATGACATTTTGACTGAAAGGTTGCATTCAGACTTGGCAAGATTAAAATTCTAAGTGTGTTAGCTTTTCTTTTGGCACACATGCACATTTTCACGTTTCCTTAGGGCTTTCATCTTTCTGCAATTTAAAAAATATACATATTTTTATGTAGATGACCCAGAAATGTCAACTTATATTGTTCTCAACACAATCATTTCTTGTTCAGTATACGTCTGGGTCAACTTACTTTATGATGAGTAAATGCCAAAAATATTTTCTCTAAAAGCTAGGTGGTTTGTATCATGTCCAGTTGTGTTATAGCGCCACTCTGATGCAATGTCTCATGGGCCTAATGTATTTAAAATTTTATGTTGAAATAAGTTTTATATATGTGACATACATTTTAAAAGTTTTTTACTGTCACAGTTAGCACTGATTATTCTGTATACTCAAATTATAAGATACATTATTTAATTTAAATACACAAGATAATTATTTTGTAAGTTACCAAAAAGTAATATACATTCAGTGTAAAAATGATAAGAAAAAAGGAAAATTACCTATAATCCCTATACCTATAAATCTGTTAAGATGTTGATATATGTAATTTTAGTGTTTTTTACCTGTGTTTCTGTACATTTATTAACAAAGCTGCATCATAAAATTTTGTTATATTCTTTTAAAAGAAATAACATGTAGCTAGCATCTTTCCAATGTATTAAGTACTTGTATAAAATAATATGATGCTTATTTGCTTTATATTGCAGATATCTGCCAGCCTCTGGGAGCTATATTCCTGAATAATGCCATGATCAGTGTTGACAAGAGAAAATAAAATATAAAAAATTTTCTCATTCCCTATATAAATGTGCTTCAAGCATCTGATTTCTTTAAAAACAACAACAAACAGATGAATTAATTTTAAAGTAGTTTTAAAGTAGCTAACATTCCCCTTGAATTACCGTCCATTGTTTTACAAATATTCCTGTAGGGTCACAATCTGCTAAAGCAGATTTTGCCCATACATTTTATTTTTTTTACTTCATTTTATAGATTGTCTGTCTTACTGACTTGAACTGATTATCTTTTGTGCTTACATTTCATTTTCACAAATCTTCTATAAGCTTGTTTTCCTACCTGGTGTTTTCACAAATAGTGCCTGCGATTGTGCCTTTTTTTTTTTTCTTTGAAATTTTTTAATGGATGTGGGGTTTTTTTGGTTTGTTTGTATTCCAGAAAAATTGAGTGTATAGTACAACGAATTGCTGTATATCCACACTCACCCAGTTCCTCTTACTATTAACCTAGTTTCCCTTATTATTAACATTTTGCCTTAGTGTGGTACATTTGTTACAATTGATTAACCAGTATTGATGCATTATTATTAATCAAAGTGTATAGTTTACATTAAGGTTCAGCCTTTGAATTGAACATTATGGGTTTTGACAGATGTATAATGACATATATCCACAATGACAGCATCATACAGAATAGTTTAACTGCTCCAAAGTCCCCTATGCTCTATGCTCCCATGCATGCCTTGAACTCTTGGCAACCACTGATTTTTCGTTATCTCCATAGTTTTGCTTTTTCCAAATTGTCATATGGTTAGAATCATACAGTGTGTACCCTTTTCAGATTGCTTTTTCCCTTAGCAATATGCCTGTAAGTTTCCTCCATTTCTCTTCATGGCTTGATAGCTGATTTCTTTTTAGCGCTGAATATTTCATCTTATGGATGTATCACAGTTTGTTTATCCATATACCTACTGAAGGGCACCTTGGTTGCTTCGAAGTTTTGGCAATTATGAATGAAGTTATCATAAACATTCAGGTGCAGGTCTTTGTGTGGACATAAGTCTTCAGTTCACTTGGGTAAATACCAAGGTGCATGATTGCTGGATTATGTGTAAGAGTACATTTAGTTTTGTAAGAAACTGCCCACCTGTCTACCAAAGTGGGTATACCTACCATTTTGCACTCCAGTCAGCAATAAATCAGAGTTCTAATTACTCCATGTCCTCATCAGCATTGGTCTTGTCATTGTTTTGGATTTAGCCATTCTAACGGTTATAGATTGTTGTTTTAATGTGTAATTCCCTAGTGATACATGATATTGAACATCTTTTCTTATGCTCATTTGCAATCTGTATGTCTTATTTGTTGAGTTGTGTGTCCAGATCTTTTGTAAATTTTTAACCTGGATTGCTTATTTTTTTATAGTTGAGTTTTAAGAGTTCTTTGTATATTTTGGATACCAATCTTTTATCAGATATGTGTGTTGCAAATATTTTTTCTCAGTCTGTGGCTTGTCTTCATTCTCTTAATGGTGTCTTCTGCAGAACAGAAAATTTTACTTTAAATAAAGTCCATTTTATCACATTTTCTTTCATGGTTCATACTTTTTGGTGTTGTATCCAAAAATTCATTGCCAAACCCAAGGGCACCTACATTTTTCCTATGTTCCTTTTTAGAAGTCTTATAGTTTTGTGTTTTACGTGTAGGTCTCTGATCCATTTTGCATGAAAAGTATAAGGTGTATGTCAACTCATTTTTTTGCCTGCAGATGTCTAGTTGTTCCACACCATTTGTTGAGAAGCGGAGAAAGACTTCCTTCTCTTTTGAATTGCTTTTGCTTCTTTGTCACAAATTAGTTGACTGTATTTATGTGGGTCTATATCTGAGCTCTCTATTCTGTTCCATTGATTTGTTTTTCTGTTCTTTCCCCATTACCACACTGTATTATTATCTGTTATATTAATAGTAAGTCTTGAAGTGGGGTAGTTTCTGACCTCCAGCTTTCTTCCTGTTCAGTATTGTATTGGCTGTTCTGTGTCTTCTGCCTTTTCATGTAAACTTTAAAAGCAGCTTATTATATCCTTAAAATAACTTACTATAATTTTGATTGGGATTGCATTGAATCTGTAAGTCAGGATTGGAAGAACTGACATCTTTACACTATTGAGTCTTCCTATCCATATACATGGAATGTCTCTCCATTTATTTAGATCCTCTTTGATTTCTTTCATCATAGTTTTATAGTTACCTCATATAGATCTTATACATATTTTGCTAGATTTATAATACATTTTTTGTGGGGCTTTTGTTTTTTTTGATACTAATGTAAATGGTATTATATTTTTAATTCCGAATTCCAGTTGTTCGTTACTGGCATAGGAAAGCAATTGACATTGGTAATACTAATCTCTCTCCCCCTCCCTCTCCCTCTCCCTCTCTCTCTCTCCCTCTCCCTCTCTCTCTCTCCCTCTCCCTCCCTCCCTCTCTCTCCCTCTCTCTCTCTCTTTCTATATATATACATATGTATATATATAATATACATATATATATACATATGTGTGTGTGTGTGTGTGTATATATATATATATATATATATATATATATATATATATATATATATATAAAACGTCCACCCTTGCTTCAATACCTTATTGATTCCAATAGTACCTATTGTGTGTGTAGATTCTTTGGGATTTTCTACATACACGGTCATGCCATCTGCAAACAGACATTTTTACTCTTTCCTTCCTGTGTACCTTTTCTTTTCTTTTCTTGTCTTACTGTATGATGTTGACTAGAAGTGGTGATTCTTGCATTGTTCTTGATCTTAGTGGGAAAGCATCTAGTTTCTTAGTATTAAAAATGATGTTAGCTATAGATATTTTAGATTTTTTTTTTTTTTACCAAGTTGAAAAGGTCCCTTAGAGTCCTAGTTTGCTGAAATTCTTTATCATGAGTGGATGTTGGATTTTGTCAAATGCTTTTTCTGCAAAGAAGATATTTTTTTCTTTATCCTGTTGATGTTGTAAATTACATTAATTGCTTTAGGAATGTTGAATTAACCTTGCATACCTGGAATAAATCCTACTTACTCTTTGTGTATAATTATTTTTATGTGTTTTTATTTCTATGTGTTTATCATAGAAATTTTGGAAAGCCAATAAGGAATCACACAGATAAGAATTGTGGTGCAGAATGGAATAAGAGACTCTCTGTCCTTGCAATATCTTTTTTTTTCAAATTGAAGTACAGTTGGTTTACAACGTTGTGTTAGTTTCTGGTGTACAGCAAAGTGATTCAGATATACATATATATACGTATTCTTTTCCATTTATTACAGGATATTAAATACAGTTCCCTGTGTGATACAGTAGGACCTCATTGTTTATCTATTTATCTGTATCATTGTTTATATTGTTTATCAGTTTATATCTGCTAATCCCAGACTCCTAATTTATCCCTCGCCTTTCCCCTTTCCCCTTTCCCTTTGGTAACCATAAGTTTGTTTTTTATGTCTGTGAGTCTATTTCTGTTTTGTAAATAAGTTCATTTGTATCATTTTTTTAGAATCCACATATAAGTGATATCATATGATATTTGTCTGTCTTGTCTGATTTACTTCACCTAGTATGGTAATCTCTAGGTCCATCCATGTTGCTGAAAATGGCATTATTTCATTCTTTTTTATGGCTGAGTAGTATTCCTTTCTCTGTGTGTGTGTGTGTGTGTGTGTGTGTGTGTGTATACATGTGTGTATGTGTGTGTACATACGTTGTCTTTTCTCCATTGTGTATTCATGCCTCCTTTGTCATAGATTAATTGACCATAGGTGCATGGGTTTATTTCTGGGCTTTCTATCCTGTTCCATTTATCTATTTGTCTCTTTTTATGCCAGGACTGTACTGTTTTGAATACTGTAGCTTTGTAGTATAGTCTGAAGCCAGGGAGCATGACTCTTCTAACTCCGTTCTTTTTTCTCAAGATTGTTTTGGCTATTTGGGGGCTATTGTATCTCCATACAAAGTTTAAAATTATTTGTTCTACTTCTGTGAAAAATACCATTGATAATTCAACAGGGATTGCACTTAATCTGTACCTTGCCTTGGGTAGTATGGTCATTTTAACAATATTGATTCTTCCAATACAAGAACATGGTATATTTTTCCACCTGTTTGTGTTGTCTTCAATTTCTTTCATCAGAGTCTTACAGTTTTGGTATTACAAGTCTTTTGCCTCCTTAGGTAGGTTTATTCCTAGGTATTTTATTCTTTTTGATGCAATGGTAAATGGGATTGTTTCATTTTATGGACGTAAAGTTGCTTGTAGTAGTCTCTTATGATCTTTTCTATTTCTGTGGTGCCAGTTGTAACTTGTTTTATTTCTGAATTTATTGATTTGGGCCCTCTTTTTCTTGATGAGGCTGGCTAAATGTTTATCAATTTTGTTTATCTTCTCAAAGAACCAGCTTTTAACTTCATTGATCTTTTCTATTTTTTTAGTCTCTATTTCATTGATTTCTCCTCTGATCTTTATGATTTCCTTATACTAACTTTGGAATTTGTTTGTTCTTCTTTGTCTAGTTTCTTTAGGTGTAAAGTTATGTTGTTTATTTGACATTTTTCTTGTTTACCAAGGTAAGCTTGTATCGCTATAAACTTCCCTCTTAGAACTGCTTTTGCTGCATTGCATAGGTTTGGATCATTGTGTATTCATTTTTATTTGTATCTAGGTATTTCTTGATTTCCTCTTTGTGTTCTTCAGTGATCCATTGGTTGTTTAGTGGCATATTGTTTAGCCTCCATGTGTTTATTTTTCACAGTTTTTTTTCTTGTAGTTGATTTCTAGTCTCATAGCATTGTGATCAAAAAGATGCTTGTTATGATTTCAGTTTTCTTAAATTTACCAAGTCTTGTTCTGTGGCGTAGCATGGGATCTGTCTAGGGCAATGTTCTATGTGCATTTGAAAAGCATGTATTCTGCTTTTGGATGGAATGCTCTCTATATATTAATTCAGTCCATTTGGTTGAATGTGTTATTCAAGGCCTGTGTTTCTTTATTGATTTTCTGTATGGATGATCAGTCCGTTGATGTAAGCGAGGTGTTAAAGTCCTCTACTATTACTATGTTACTGTTCATTTCTCCTTTTATGTTAATATTTACCTTATTTATTGAGGTTCTCCTATGTTGGGTGCGTATATATTTACAATTGTTATATCTTGGATTGATCCCTTGATCATTATGTAGTGTTCTTGTTTGTCTCTTGTAACAGTCTTTATTTTAGTTTTAACATCTATTTTGTCTGATACAAGTATTGCTACTCCAACTTTCTTTTGATTTCCGTTTGCATGGAATAATTTTTTCATCCCCTCACTTTCATTCTTTATGTGTCTCTAGATGTGAAATGAGTCTTTTGTAGGCAGATACATGCATCTTATTTTTGTATCCATTCAGCCACTCTGTCTTTTGCTTGGAGTGTTTAGTCCGTTTACATTTAAGGTAATTATAGATATGTATGCTCTTATTGCCATTTTGTTAATTGTTTTGGATTTGTTATTATAGGTCTTTTGTTCCCCCTTCTTTTGTTCTCTTGTGACTTGATGACTATCTTTAGTGTTATGTGTGGATTCCTTTTTCTTTTTTTGTGTGTATATTGTAGATTTTTGGTTTCAGATTACCATGAAGTTTTCGTATAACAGTGTGTATATATATGTGTGTATATGTATGTATATATGATTGTTTTAAGTTGTTGACCTCCTCAAGTCCATTTTAAAACCCTGCGTTTGTACTCTCTCTCCTTCACATACACTGTTTTTGATACTGTATTTTACATCCAATTGTTCTGTATATCCCTTAACTGTTTATTGTGAATATGGATGTTTCTACTACTTTTGTCTTTTAAACTCCCTACTAGCTTTGTGTGTGGATGATTTTCTATCTTTACTGTATGTATGCCTTTCGCAGTGAGCTTTTTCATTTCGTAGTTTTCTTGTTTCTAGTTGTGACCTTTTCTTTTTGCCTAGAGAAGTTCCTTTAACATTTGTTGTAAAACTGGTTTGGTGGTGCTGAATTCTTTTAGCTTTTGCTTTTCTGTAAAGCTTTTAATTTCTCCATCAAATCGAATGAGAGCCTTGCTGGGTAGAGTATTCTTAGTTGTAGGTTTTTCTTTTTCATCACTTTGAATTTATCATGCCTTCTGGCCTGCCGAGTGTCTGCTGAAAAATCAACTGATAGCCATATGGGAGTTTCTTTGTATATTATTTGTTGCTTTTCCCTTGTTGCGTTTAATATTCTCTCTTTATATATATATTTTTTAGTATGTATTTATTTATTTGTTTGGCTGCATCACGTCTTAGTTGCAGCACATGGGATCTTCGTTGCCGTGTGTGGAATCTTTAGTTGTGGCATGCAGGATCTTTAGTTGCAGCATGAGAACTCTTAGTTGTGGCATGTGGGATCTATTTCCCTGACCAGGGATCGAACCTGGGCCCCCTGCATTGGGAGCACGGAGTCTTAGCCACTGGACCACCAAGGAAGTCCCTATTCTCTCTCTTTTTTTTTTTTTTTTTCCCAGTCTCTCTTTATCTTTAATTTTTGTCATTTTGTTTACAATGTATCTTGGTATGTTCTTAGAGTTAATCCTGTATGGGACTCTGTGCTACTTGGACTTGGGTGACTGTATCCTTTCCCAGGTTAGGGAAATTTTCAGCTATTATCTCTTCAAATATCTTATCAGGCCCTTTCTCTCTTTCTTCTCATTCTGGGGCACCTATACTGCGAATACTAGTGCACTTGATGTTGTCCCAGAGGTATCTTAAACTGTCCTCGTTTCTTTTCTTTTCTTTTTTTTTGTTAAGCAGCAGTGATTTCCACTACTCTGTCTTCCAGCTCACTGATCCGTTCCTGTGTAGCATTTAGTCTACTGTTGATTTCTTCTAATGTATTTTTCATTTCAGTTATTGTATTTTTCATCTCTAGTTCTTTATATTTTCTAACTTTTTGTTAAAGACTTCTAACTTCTCGCTCTGTGCCTCTGCTCTTCTCCCGAGTTTTTTCATCTTTATGATCATTACTCTGAACTCTTTCTCAGTTATATTGCCTGTCTCCACTTCACTTAGTTATTTTTCTGGGGTTTTATCTTGTTCCCTATATCTGGAACATATTTTTCTGCTGCCTCATTTTTCTGAGTTGCTTTTTGTATTTTTATGTGTGTGTCAGGTTGTTATGTTTTTTAACCTTGGAGAAGTGGCCTTCTGTAGGAGACATCCTATGTCTCCCAGCAGTGCACTCCCCTTTCATCACCCAAGCTATATGCTCTAGGGTTTTCCCCTAAGAGGGCTGCATGGGTCCTTCTGTTGTGGCAGGTTGACTATGTAGGTGGTCTGGTAGGCTTGGTTGCCCCCTAGTCCAGTTGGTTGCCACACTCTACCTTGTTTGGATGCTGCTGGATGCTGTTTAGTGGGGCCTGGTCACAAGGTGGCTGGTTGCAGAACCGTAGGGGACCCCAGGGCTAGTACTGGCTCTTCTGGGTAGAATCGGGTCCCCAAGACTCTGGGACTGTTGCCCACCCCCTGGGAGGTGGAGCCAGATCTGATGTTAGTGCTAGACTACTGGCAGGCAGAGCTGGTTCCTGGAATCCGGCTGCAAGCCCTGAGGTCCAGAGCTCATTTCAGATCGTTGTTTGGCAGGGGGTTGGTTCCTGACACAGTTGAGTATGGAGTCTGGGGTGTCCCAAAGCTTCCATTCGCCTGCTAGTGGACAGGACCAGGGCCCAGCTGGTCCCAGGGTAGGGTCTGGCCTGCTGTGGGTGGCCTGTGTCCACAGGCTTCACAATTGTAGTTTTCTGGTGTCTGCTCCCTGGTGGGTAAATCTGGTCTAGAGGCTAGGGCAGGCTTCCTGGTGGGAAAGGCCATGCCTGTTCATTAGTGGGTGGAGCTGTGTCTTGGCTCTCTGGTGGGCAGGGCTGTGTCTAGAGAGTTGTCTAGAGGCAGCTGTGGGCTCAGGAAGTCTTTAGCCATCCTGTCTGCTGATAGGTGGGGTTGCATCCCCGCCCAGTTAGTTGTTTGGCCTGAGGTGGTCCATCACTACAGGCTGTTGGGTGAGGCCAGGTGTTGGTGCTAATGAGTGAACATGGCAGCTGCTGGCAGCTTGTTCACATGGTTAAATGTTTCCAAATATGTCAGCCACCAGTGTTTGTGTCCCCGGGTGAGCTGCAGCCGCCTCTCCGGGAGACTCTTCAAGACCAGAAAGTAGGTCTGGCCCTGGCTCCTATCAAATTACTGCTTTTGTGCTGAATCCCAGTGCACATGGTATTTTGTGTGCCCCTTTCAAGAGTGATATCTCTATTTTTCCCAGCCCTGGGGGGCTCCTGCAGTTAAGCCTGCTTGCCTTCAAAGCCAAATGCTCTTGGGGCTCATCTTCCTGGTGCTGGAGCCCCTGGGCTGGGGAGCCTGACATGGGGCCCAGAGCTCTCATGCCTGTGGGAGAACCTGTGCAATATAATTATTCTCTGTTTTGTGGGTCACTGACCTGGGGGAAATGCGATTTGATTATATCACAAGTCTGCCCTTCCTACCCATCTTATTGTAGTTCTTTCTTTATGTTTTTAGCTGTAGAAGATGCTTTTTGGCAGGTTCCAGTCTTTTTCATCCATGGTTGTTCTGCAGATAGTGTGATTTTGATGTTCTCATGAGAGGAGGTGAGCTCATGGTCTTTCTACTCTGCCATCTTGGCTGCTCTCTTCTCCAGGTTCTTTCACATTCAAGATGGCATTCTGGAATGGCACTGCTTTTAAAACTCATAGTGGACACTATGCTGTCAGGGCTTTCACTGCAGAGCTTGGACAGCAGACTGGTCTTGCCAGAGCTCATGAGGCCTATGCAGACCAGGTCATCCTCTGGGTATGCAGGCGGTAGTCCCCTGCAGCAGAGTGCTCTAAAACACAGATATTCCATGTATAGAAATGCCTCAGTTATCCAGTGATCAGACATCCAGCAGCCTAAAGCATCTGGAATGGCTCCAAACCCACAAAAAAAAAAAAAAAAAAGCACTGTCATTCATAATTTTTGATTTTTCTTATTTGACTTTTAATCTCTGTATTGTGGGATTTTCTAGTTACCTTTTTATTATTTATTCCTACTTTAATTCCATTATGGTATTAGAGCATACTTTAATATGATTTCTAGTCTTCCAAATTTTAGGTGTGTTTTATGGCCCAGAATGTGGTCTATCTTGGTGAATATGACACGTGAACTTGAGAAGAATGTGTATTATCTTATTGGAGAGTTAATTCCTTTATCAATATGTAATGCCCTCTTTATTCCCAATACTACTTCTTGCTCTGAAATTTGCTCTATGTTAAATTAACATAGCTACTTAAACTTTCTTTGGATTGGTGTATGTCTTCTTCCATTTCTGTACTTTAATGTGTGTCATTTTTAAAGTCAGTTTCTTATAGAGAACATAAAGTTGTGGTTTGTTTTTTTAACTACTCTGTTTTTAATTGGTCTATTTATTTAGACCATTGACATTTAAAGTCATTACTGACATAATAGATTTATATCTATCACATTTATTACTGTTTTCTTTTGTTTCTGTTGTTCTTTGTTTCTTTTTTGTCCTCTACTCTTTTTTTTTTTTTTTTTTTCTGCCTTCTCTGGTTTTAACCAGGCATTTTATATTTGGGTTCTTTTCCTCTTTCAGGCTATAAATTATACTTTTTTAAAACTTCTTTTAGTGGTTACTGTAGTATTTGCAGTATACACTTATAAGCAATACAGGTCCACTTTCAAATAACACTATACCATTTATCGGGTGGTACAAGTATCATATAACAGTATTTCCAGTTCCTCACTCCTATCCCTTGTAACATTTTCTCTCATCACTTCTACATTGTTAAGCATATCAATGGTATTCTTTATTTCGGTGCCACTGTTTTCTATTTCTGGCATTTCCTTTTGATTCATTCTTTGCTTGTTACATTGCCCATCTGTAATTGCAGGTTGTCTGCTTTTTCCATTAGATCCCTTAGCATATTAGTCATAGTTGTTTTAAATTCCCAGTCTATTAATTCCAAATTCTCTGCCATATCTGAATCTCTTTTTGTCTCTTCAAACTGTGTGAGTGTTTTTCTCCTTTTATTATGCCTTGTAATTTTTTTGTTGAAAGCCAGACATGATGTACTAGATATAAGGAACTGAGGTAAATAGGTCTTTAGTGTGATATTTTATGTTCCTTTATCTCAGAGGTAGGCTGTGTTTATTGTTTACTGTACCTGTATGTGTCAGAAGCTAAAATTTCTTCTTGTGTCCTTACTTTTGTCTCCACTCTTTTCTTTGAATTTCTTTAGCAATTTCTTAAATAAGGTCTGAGAGTTGTTCTTTTAGTTGTAATCCCCTGTTAAAATACCCAAGCCCTATCGATATGGTAAGGTGTGAGGGGAGGGGAAACATTCCATGTTTCTTTGATTTGGTCTCCGTTTTGTTTTATGTTTGTGAGAGAGCCTGTGTGCCTGGGATGTGACTTTCACAGGTGCTTGTCGGCTCCCTCCTCCCATTCTCCAACACACACACATTACCCTTCTTAGGTGAGTCAGGAAGGCTAGAAGGAGCTAGAGTTGTATATTTCTTTTCCTCAGGTCAGTTACGCTCTGGTAAAAGAGCTTCCTTTCAGGGCAAGCCCTGTTAAGGAGGACAGAATGCTCTTGGATGTATTTCAGTATGGGTACTTTTCCCTTACCCTTGTTGAAGCAGGAGGAGACTTTTCTCTGGCCTTCTCTGAGATCCTAGTGAGGTTCCTGGAGGAAAAATTCAGGAAAGTTGGGAGGCTTCCCTAAGACTGGGCCCACTTGGAGTTTTTAACTGAAACTTGTCTACATTGAGTCTCTAGCAGTTTGTCAATTATATTTTAAGTTTTCATACCTTGGAACTGGCTTCAATGTAATTTCTGTTTCCAGGCTTCTGCTCCAATAAACTGTGATTCTCTATATCTGCCTGTGTGTCTCTAATTTTAGAGGAAACAGTTTACCCTATGACCTCATTCCTCTTACGGATTAAGGGAGAGTTGTTTTTTAGTTCAGTTTTTTTCTTATGAGGACAAGAGTATCTACCTCTAAGCTCTTTATGTGCCAGACAGAAAGCCTTGATCCTTTTTGAACAAAAAATGGCATTTTTTTTTTAAACCAAATTCATCAGGACTTTAGTTGAAGAGTAATTGTCTTTCATTGTGTTTGTATCGTGACTTGGTTAACTAATTTCCTAGTACTGGATATTTAATTTTTTCTTTTTATAATCAGAGCTATATTAAACATCCTTTCAGCTAAGTATTTGTACATATCTGTGATTATTTCTTTTGAGTAAAATTCTGAAGGTGGAATTGCTGAATGGAAGGCAGTAAAATTGTGGCTTCTAGTACCGTGTGTTTGTACCATTATTGTGTGTTAGCTTCATTAACCACAACTTCACCAACCCTAAGTATTGTCCCAACTGAAACAAAACACTTTACTTTCGTATGCCAAAAATGGTATCTCATTTAATCTTTTTTTAATTTAGTTTTAATAAAGAACTGCATTTTAAAGATGAGATTTATTTTTTATTTTTCTAAGTTATTTTGTATTAACATCAGAATATTGCTTAACGATTTTGCCACTCATCAATGATAGCTAATAAGGCAGTGGAATGTTAAACAGTGCAACTTTCCAGTTTACTACCTCAATATTGTTATACTGGATTCATTAATCACTGAAACAGGAACTGCTTACAGATGCTTAATTATGTAATACAATAAACTGATTAATAAATTTGTATATTTTCATCAATAAGCATACATAATTTAACAAAGTAAATATGAACATGTTTCAATGGTTAAATTGATAGTTTGATAACTTAAATTGAGCATTTTTCAGTTTGAAGGAATCTTACAGTCCAACTTTTATTGGGAAGAGTGGTAGTGTTTAAACTCATGTTATATATGGGAACCACTTAAAATTGGGTTAGTGAGTTTTTGTTGTTGCTTGTTTTCTCTAGAATGCTATTAAGTATTAGTAGTAGTGAACATATTATTCATGATTTTATTTGCAACACTGTTTACAATGGATTTTTGATACCCATCCTATTTCAAATTAAAGAACCAGGTTTCTAGCAATCTAAAAGATGCATTTTCTTATTTACATATTATATTTGCTAATATTTGAGGCAGTCTCTCTTTCTCTTTATGAATTCTGTGTGAGCTTTATCTGTAAAAATTTTTTACCTTTTGTCCAGTTTTATTAACAAAGGTTATATCAGGTGTGTAGAATAAAGTTAAAAGGCCTATATCTTTTTTTCTAGATATTGGAACTGTTTAAATCCTTTTGAACTTCTGCTTTGAGTGTTTAGGTTAAAAATTATATTCCCAAACTACCTTGGTCTATAGCCATTTGGGGGCTTAGTTTTGAGTACCCTTTCCATTTCTTTTGTGGTAACTAATTTGTTCAGGCTTTCTGCCTCTACTTTTCTTACTATTTATTATTTATTTTATTAGTAATTATTTCTTCAATTTTGTGCTTTGATCGTTACTTTCCGTTACGCAGTCTTTCGATTTACTTAATTTTCTGTGTAAGTTACTTGTTGTAAATTACATATTTATTTTCGTCTTTAATAATAAGTTTGTTTAATACTGTACAGTTCTGCACCCAGTTTCAGCCTAGGGTTGTGGGAGGGGCAGGTTTTCCCATACTACCATGCACTTCTCAGACACCAGGTGAGTGTCCTACAATTCAACTTAATTCTGACACTTTTTACCCAGAGGTAGCATCAGATTCCACAGGTTAATGAGTCAGTCTTACAAGACACCCCCAGTCCCTTCAGATGCCAGTTGCAAGTCAGGTTGTCGCCTGTGCTTCTGATCAACCCACTATAGTTCAGAGGTTCCAATGACAACCCCCCCCCCCACCACCACCCTTGGGCTTGATTAATTTGCCTGAGTGGCTCATAGAATTCAGAGAAACATTTTACTTACTAGATGAGCAGTTTATTATGAAAGGATGTAACTCAGGAATAGTCATTTGGAAGAGATGTGTAAGGATATGGGGAGGGGAAGTGGAGCTCTGAGACCATCTCAGAGTGGCTGCTACTCTCCCCAAATCTCCACATGTTCACCAACCCAGAAGTTCTTCAAAGCCAATACTTTGGGGATTTTTATGGAGGAGGCCTTATTACATAGGCATGATGAATCATTAACTCCGTTTTTAGCCTTTCTCCTTACTCAAGAGAATGGGAGGCAAGGCTAAAAATTTCCAAGCTTCTAATCATGTATTGTTCTTTCTGCTGGCTAGCCCTCATCCAGGACCCATCCAGGAGCCCACTGAAAGTCGCCTCATTAGAACAAAAGGCACTCTTATCACCCAGGAAATCACAAGGGTTTTAGGATCCCTGTGTCAGGAACTGAGTTTAATAACCAAATATTAGAACAAAAAATGCTCCTGGTGCTCTTATTACTTAGGAAATTACTAGGGTTTCTGAAGCTCTGTGCCAGAAACCAGGGGCAGAGACCAATATATATTTTTTATTACCTCACAAATACCATACGTTTTTCTCTAAATTTTACCGTGGTCACATTCTCTAGATTTTGTGACATTTTTGCGGTTTTGTTCTTCTTTTTTTTTTGAACAAGAAGTTTACGGTATTCATGACTGATCCTCAATATCAATAATTGAATTATCAGTACTTTTATTTTTTTAGTAAATTCTGAAGGAGGGTATATTAGTTATTTGTTGCTATGTAGCAAACTACTCCAAAACAGTTGCAACCAGTAGTTGCTTAAAACAACATTTATTTTCTCACACAGTTTCTGTGGGTCAGGAATTCAGGAGCAGCTTAGATAGATGGTTGTGGCTCTTGGTCTCTCATGGGTTACAGTCAAGATGTTAGCTGGAGTTGCTGTCATCTGAAGGCTTGACAGGAGCTGGAGAATCTGCATCTAAACTGGTTCACTCATATGGTTGGCAAGTTACTGCTTACTCCTGGCAAAAGTCCTCCGTTCCTTATGATGTGGACCTCTTCATAGGGTTGCCTGACTGTCTTCCCTACATGGCAGGTGGCTTCACCCAGAGCAGGTGGTCCAGGGGAAGTCAAATTTTCTATCCTCAGAAGTCACATTCCATTATTACCACAATAACCTGTTGGTTATACTAGCCAGCTCAATAGTGTGATAGGTGATTACTTAAAGAAATGAATACTAGAAGATGAGAACCATTGGGGGCCATTTTGGAGGGTAGTTAAAGTGGAATAAATAAAACCTTGCACTTTGAGAATAAGATCTCCTCTCTTAAGAGGGCCAGAAAGTTATCTGGGGCACCACCTCCCCTTCTCAGACCTCAGTACCTACTCCAAGTATCTTCTGAATTTCTTGTATAAGAAATTCTCATTTTATACATAGAGAGCTATAATTGTTGCCTTCAGTTGGGATAAATGGAGCTACTGAGTATTCAGCGTTGGAGATTGGTATGCTTTTCTACCATTCATTTTCCTTGTCTTCTCTATGATCATTGTCCTGCTGCTACTTTTTTCTTTTGGCTGTGCTGTGCAGCTTGTTTGTGGGATTTTAGTTCCCTGACCAAGAATCAAACCCGACCCCTTGGCAGTGCGAGCGCGGAGTCCTAATCACTGGACCTCCAGGGAGTTCCCTGTTCTGCTGCTACTTTAGATCTTACATTTATTCTGGAGTTCCCCTGAGGAAACTTATTTTTTTTAAGTTTTCTTTTACTAATATTGGGTTGTAACTCCCTCTGTACTAGTGGATTTTTAGCCCATGTGCTTTATGTCTTCCAGATATTCTTCAGCATTCTGGTCATCTCAGCTTTTTAGCTTTCCTGATTGCATAGATTTATCCTTTTTATTGTTGTTTTTTTCTGTGACATTTCTGAAGGAAGTCAAGGTAAACTGAAATAGTCAGCCTTCTTAAAGGGGAAGCCTCTGCTTCTGAACCTACCCCTTTGTTAGGGTTGACTCATTGTTATGCAGTCTGGTCTACCTCCAAAGGGAGAAAAGACTATTTCCCTGTGTGCTTTCTCGTGTTTACTTAGAAAAGACCATTTTTTTTATTAGCAAGTAGATTGCACCACAAATCCAGTGTCAGAGATTCCATGTTTGTTTACCTGCTGCTGCCTTTTCAAGGGAGTAATCTGGATGTCATGAGCTAGCTCTGTCTTATTTAAGAATTAGGAAATTGATAGCTCAGGATGTATTTGAGTTTTTTTCAACTATAATCTGAGTTCTCCCTGTAGCCAGTTAATGGTCCTTTTGTTTATGGTTGTTGGGCGTTTTTTGTTTCAGTGAGGGTGATTTTTCTTGTTTTCCTTACATCAGTGGTTAAAGAATAGCATTTTCTCAGGACAGAGAATGGTGTGTACATGAGAAAAGCTGTATATAGAATGACATCAATATAGGAAACAGTATAATTTGAACCTATCTGCTCAAAATCAATCATCCGTTAGTTGTCTCACTGACAGCCCTTTAACCTTGAGGGAAAGAAAGATTTACAGAAAAGGATGGATGTATTGCACCCGAGTTCTTAACCTAGATCTGCCTGCAGCTGGTTCTGTGAGTAGATTTGCGTCTCAGGTTTTCTTATGTGAAAATGAGGGAGTTATATTTGGTGATCTTTTAAAAGTAAGTGAGTCTATAACTTTTATTAAGACAGTTTGGATAGTCTATTGCCTTAAAGTAATTACGATGAACGGTTATTTTGCAATGCAAGGAATAACAAGTTTTTTGAGCATTCTCCTGGTTTGGAGTCTGAAAAGGATCATGTTTTCTTCTGTATTGTATGATGTTGTATAAGAAATTCTAAGCTGCCTTATTAAAGCAAAAAAAAAAAAAAAAAACCCCAGCTTTTTCTTAGCACTCTCTCCCGTAAAAAAGAAAAGCAAACTGTTTTAAGATCTTATTACAGTAAAAATGCTTAAACTCAGGTTTTCATCTGTCATGGCAAAGTTACCTAAACATGCTGATTGGGGGGGAGAGGGGGGCTGTGTATTCAGTAGTAAACACAATTGGAGAACATAATTTCTTTGGCCCTAGTGCTCAAATTGTAGGAATTTGGTCTCCTTATGTTTCCTGTATAAGCTGAAAGTCTCATTAGAAACATACTGTTCTTAAAGTTTTTAGCAAAAATTCTTAGAGTTTGTGTTCACATGGGTAATTTCTAGAAATTCTCAGATTGTTTCTCTCTAAGGCAATGTTTTCAATTTTCTCTCTACTAAAATAGTTTAATTAACATTTGCTAATTAATTCACTGGGGTTGTAGCATATAATATTTACATAAATTCAACTGTGTGAGCATGTCGAAGGAAAAAATTATTTTAATAGTAGGGAGGATTCTATTCATCATTTTTCTCAAATGAACATATGCCCTGGAGTAATGGCTCTTGCGAAAAAGTACAGTACTACTTTATAAGCAGTTCAGAGCTTTTCAGAGAAAATTTGACCATATGTGCTCTCTCCTTACTCACTGACTTTAGTGCCAGGTCTTAAATCTTGAGTCCCATGTATGACACTTTCCTCTTTCCAAAAAAAATAATGTTTTCATTGAATTCAAGTCTTTGTTTCGTTTATACTGTTTATCCATCGAAATAAACACATTAGCTTTGATTCACAAGCTTAATTCCTCCTTCTATTCAGCACATTTCTAGGCAGATTCTATGTGCTCAGAGAATGTAGACTACTGTTAGCCAGTGTAATATTTAAGATGTAGTTATAACATAAATCAGTGCCAATAGTGTTAAAATGCATTCCAAAAGCTGGAAGGGTTTCTAGATTCTTTGCAAGTTTGTGTTGCTTCTTTCATTAGCTTCTTTCATAGTTCAGAAGTGAATATATTTTATTTTTAGATACGTGTCTTAAAGAAGTCCTCCCGGGACTTCCCTGGTGGCACAGTGGCTAAGAATCCGCCTGCCAATGCAGGGGACACGGGTTTGAGCCCTGGTCCGGGAAGATCCCACATGCCGCAGAGCAACTAAGCCCGTGCCCCACAACTACTGAGCCTGTGCTCTAGAGCCCACGAGCCACAACTACTGAAGCCCACGCGCCTAGAGCCCGTGCTCCACAACAAGAGAAGCCACGACAATGAGAAGCCTGCGCACCGCAACAAAGAGTAACCCCCACTCGCCGCAACTAGAGAAAGCCCGCGCACAGCAACAAAAACCCAACGCAGCCAAAAATAAATAAATAAATAAAATTTATAAAAAATTAAAAAGTAAAGAAGTCCTCCCAATATTATTTCTTTTTTATTTATTCTTTTACACTAATGCAAAGTTTATACTTCTCATCATTTACAAGGGGTATTCCATGGTTAATAATCATAAAGTACTGTAGTAACTTATAAATGCCTTTTTTTCCTGAAGATTTCATGTTGTTAAACCTATGATTCTCCCACTGAAGTTGTTTACTTATTTTGTGATGGTTGCACATATTCTCAAAAACAACTCGATGGGCATATTTGATGTCAGGATTCTAATAGGTACTTTACAAATAAATACATTTACTAAAAGTTATATATGTAGAGTACCTATGCACATATATGTATGCATAAATATGCACATATATGTGTGAGGGTGTGTCTCCATGTGTATACGTGATTCCAGGCACACTGCTATGCAGTATTGAAAACTCAGAGATGAGAGACAGAATGGCTTTTCTGGAGAATTGCAAACATTTCCATATGGTCATTTTTGAGTATTAGACATTATAAAATATTTTTCTTCATTTTAATATCAATTAAGAAAATAGCATGTCATCAAATGATTAGACTACAGATTATTAAACCTTGGATTCATTTGATCTGAGTGAGTTCCTAAGTAAATTGCACCCTTGTATATTCGCTGGGAACAAATAAGGAGAAAAAAAGATTTTATAAAATTGTCAGCAATTACCACAGTTCACTGTGGACAGGTTATCTAGAAATCACAAAAAGCTGTTATTTTATTTGGAATTATGCTTCAGCTCTGGAGAACTCAAGGAAACATCTTACCAGAAAATGTTCTCCAACTTGACTTACTAAATGTGCATGATTTCATAGACAGCATTTTCAACCTGATCCCTTTAGGAGTAGTAAAAATATGTTTGCTTGTCTGTTAACTTGGAATTTATACCTATTTTATTGCTTATTTCCCCCACCTTCAAAATTTCTCTTAACTCTATTTTAATCTTCACCTTGCTGCAGATGCTCTATGTGGAAAGAGATATGTGAAAACTAATTCTAGCTGACTGATAAACAGCTTAAATATGTTCTTACCTAAGTTTCATCTCAAAGAACATTAACAAAACGTGGAAACCACCCACAGATTTCTTCTAAAATGCCTTTTCTATATTATTTGACTGTTGATCACCACATTTTTCTAACTGAAAAGAGAGGCAAAGTTCTAATCTTCTGTCCATTCTTACTCTTCTTTGAAAAACGTCAACCATGCAGAGTTAGACACTAGATAAACTAGTAGTAGAATTTGTATTTTTCAACTTTCACCTAAATTAGACGGAAGTTGATAATGGTATTATTTTCAGTGTTTTCTCCAATCATCAGAAAGAGAGTAGTATTACTTTTTTTTTTTTTTTTAATTTACCAAGAGTTCTTGTCACAAAGTAATATGCCCCGCTGCTGGAACTTTAGGGTTTTAACCAAAAAAAGGTTATTAAAGAAAATAATGATCATTTGTATGTTTTTAATTTTCAGTCCCATCCTCCAATTTTACAAAGGTTTTTGTAGACATTTTATTAGTACATTTCATTTTCTCTCATGTAAATTATTTGTTTTTGCAAACTGGGCAAAGTGGTGTGTTTTTATATTTTTAACACATGCTTATAAAACTCACTCATACTCTTTGTAGGAATATCTGTTAATAGACTAGAAAGTCCTCTTCATAAGTGTTTTTAAGTGCATATGTATGAGAATTTTTATACGTAATACACCATTTTCAGCCACAAAATCAGAAGTGAAAACATTTTCAAAGTGCTCTTTCCATAGCACAAGTTTCTTTCAAAAAGCAGTTTCTTTTCTACTTTCATCTGAAAGTTCTACACCAAGTATTTTTGTTTGGAGTTTTGTTTGTTTGTTTTTTGCTAAATAACACGATTTTGACAGGCAGCCACTTTTCATTCCAGGAAAGATCAGCAATTTATTGGAACACCTGAATCATTTTTCTTTTATTTAAAACATCATTAACAATACCTTAGTTCAGCAAGGCAACTGGATTTTTATTTTCTTTTTCTTTTTTTTTTCTTTATTTGCTTTATTGTTTGCTCTTTCTCATCCATATACATCTAGATCGACATGTATTCACACATACACACACAAATAATGTATATAACATTTTTCTGAATGATTCAAGAGTAAGTTACTTGCATAAAGCCCTTCACCCCCAAATATTTCAGTGAGCATTTCCTCTAAATAATAATATTCTCCCATCCAAGTGGGCCCATATTGTGTTATAATAAGCTGAAAGTGAATAAACGTGATGATGCCACTTGTAACCCCTATCTGTTACTGATCTCCCACTCTTTCCTTAGGACTCCTGGGTTGCTGGTAGTGACACGATATGACCTGCTAACAGGGATGAAGTGAAGATATTAATGTCATTTTATATATTAAATATTATATAAGCTTAATTCTTTTTTTTGGATAAATATTTATAAGTAAACGTTTTAAAATACTTTACCTGAGAGGGTTGTTTTGCACCACCCATCTTGGAAGGCATTGATCTGCAGGCTAGGAAAAACTATTTATTGTCTCTTTGACCTACTTGGAAAACTTTGAAACTAATAGGACATGTTCTCACCGCTTTTCTCTTGTAAATGCTGTCTTTGGTATACAGTTTTATAGGTCTTACTCACATTACTACTATGGCTTTCATCTAATTTTCCTTTCTCCTTACCTTGTCATTTCACTGACTCCACTCACTTGAAATATAAGTATACTCCTGTAGGGCTTGCCTGAGGTGCTTCACTGAATCCAGTTTGCATTAACCAAAGACAAATATCAAACAAATAAAACTTGCCCCTCTTTTTGCAGTGTTTCATTCAAAATGCAGATCATTTTATGGTGCTACAAAAGATTTTAATAAAACGTTAATATATAGTGTGCACAAATATATGTATATATACGTATAAATGTGGCAAGTTGTTCATGTTCTTTTAAGTGACAAATATTATGAAGCAGTATCTAGAGGCTCCATTTTGGTAAAAAGTGTGTGTGTGTGTGTGTGTGCGCACGCGTGCGTGCTTATACCAGTAGTGGTATTGCTTGCATTCAGTTTTCCTGAATTTAACCAAGTAAAAATTGTTGGAATTGCTGAACTTTGAATATTTATTAAACCCAAGAGATGATTTTATAAAAGATTCCAATCTGAGGTTTAAAAAAAGTTCCTTTTTTTATAATGCATGTTTCAACTTTAGACCCTATTGTCTTCCTACTGTGAAAAATGAAGAAATGTGCATTCTTATGCATTCACTTCTTTTTTGGTATAATTATTTTCACATTATCAAGATTTATATGTTTATTACCTATTTTGCAACTGTAATGTTTATAGTTGTTTAGTTTTTGTTCTTTTTTTTGGCTGCGTTGGGTCTTCGTTGCTGTACGCGGGCTTTCTCTAGTTGCGGCGAGTGGGGGCTACTCTTTATTGTGGTGAGTGGGCTTCTCATTGTGGTGGCTTCTCCTGTTGAGGAGGATGGGCCCTAGGGTGCATGGGCTTCAGTAGTTGCAGCACGTGGGCTCAGTATTTGCAACGCATGGGCTCTAGGGCGTTGTGGCTCAGTAGTTGTGGTGCATGGGCTTAGTTGCTCCATGGCAACCAGGGATCAAACCCGTGTCCCCTGCATTGGCAGGTGGATTCTTAACCACTACGCCACAAGGGAAGCCCCTATTTGTTTAGTTTTAATTCTTCACTTTAGTGGATTCACAGCTCACCATCGTGTGTGTGTGGGGAGGTGGTGAATCATGCTTTAATTGGCTGGATTTCATGGTTGAGCTCCCCACACTCCACTCCCCCACAAAGCTTTATTTGCACTGTTTATTGAGTCCATTCTAGTTTGATAAGGTTATACCTGTTATACCTTTATATGTGAATGAAATCTTTACTGATTATGAGTCTTTTCACTCTTTCTCTCAGAACTTTGTAAATATTAATCCATTGTCTTCCAGCATTTATTTTTCTACCTTGAAGATGTTTTCAGCCTGTATGCCTTATGAATTTTTTCTTTAATTTTAAAGTTTAATAAATGAATCGTGATTTTTGCAGTTTGCTTCTCTCCTTATTTGATGCACTTGTGAGCGTTTGGGGGCTTTGGAGAGTGAGGTTTAAGTTGGGAACTATGCACAATTCTTCTAGAATTTCCTAGGCTTTTGTTTCTTTATAGTATTAACTTCTGCCTCTTTCATTCTTTAGTTACTGCTTGGACATTCTTTTCTCTTTTTTTCAGAGTGTTTTTTTGTGGTAAAGTACATATAACATAAAATTTACCATCTCAACCATTTTTAAATGTACTGTTTGGTGGCATTAAATACATCCATACAAGTACACTACCATCATCATCATCCATCTGCAGAACTCTTTTCATCTTGTAAACTGAAACTCTATACCCATTAAAAAATAACTCCTCATTCTCCCCTTGCCCCCAGCCCCTGGCTGCCACCACGCTACATTTTGTCTCTATGATTTTGACTCTTCTGTGTATTTAATATAAGTGGAATCATACATTATTTGTCTTTTAGTGACTGCCTTAATTCACTTAGCATAATGTCCTTAAGCTTCATCTATGCTGTGGCATGTGTCAGAATTTCCTTCCTTTTTAGGATTTAATATCCCATTGTAGATATATACCGTATTTTGATTATCCATTTATCTGTCATTGGACACTTCCATATTTTATCAATTGTGCTACTGTGAACATGAGTGTACAAATATCTGAGACCCTGATTTCAGTTCTTTTCAGTATTTATACCCAGAAGTGGAATGACTGCACCATATGACAACTCTGTTTTTAATTTTTTGAGGAACTGCTATATTGTTTTCCACAGGCTTCTCTACCATTTTACATTCCCAGCTAACAGTGCTAAGGGTTCTCATATCTCCACATTGTCTTCAACACTTGTTATTTAACGTTTTTGTTTTAATATAGTAACCATCCGAATGGGTGTGAGGTGGTATCTCATTGTAGTCTTGATTTGAATTTTCCTAACGATTAGTGATATTGAGCATCTTTGCATGTGCTTCTTTGTATATCTTTCCTGAAGAAATGTCTATTCAAATCCTTTACCCATTTTTGAATTAGGTTATTTATTTTTGTGTTGCTGAGTTTTAAGAGTTCTGTATATATTAATTGTCATATATGTATTTTTAATCCTTGATTGGATAAATGATTTGCAAATATTTTCTCACATTCTGTGGGTTGTTGTTTTACTCTGTTAATAGTGTCTTTTAGTGCACAAATTTTAAATTTTTCATGAAGTCCAATTTATCTCTTTTTTTCTTTTGCCTGTGTTTTTGGTGTCATATCCAGGAAGCTATTGCAAAATTAAATATCATGAAGCTTTTACCCTATATTTATTTATCTTAAATTTCTTCTAAGAGATGTATAGTTTTAGGTCATTTACTTAGCTCTTTGATGAGTTGATTTTTTTATATAGTGTTCATAAGGATCCAACTTCATTCTTTTGCATGTAGATATTCAGTTTTCCCAGAATCATTTGTTAAAAGACTGTCTTTGCCCCATTGAATAGCTTTGGCACCATTGTCAAAAATCATTTGACCGTGTGTGTGTGTGTGTGTGTGTGTGTGTGTATTTATTTTTTTATTTCTAGGTTGTCTATTCTGTTTCATTGGTCTATATGTCCGTCTTTATGCCAGTACTATGTTGTTTTGATTACTGCAGCATTGTAGTAAGTTTTGAAATCAGAAAGTGTTAGTCCTCCAGCTTTGTTGTTCCTTTATCAGCCTTGTTTTGGCTATTTAATGTCCTTTAAGATTCCGTATGAACTTCAGCATGGGTTTTTCTTTTTTTCCAAATACATCGTTGGGATTTTGATAGAGATTACATTGAATCTGTAGATCAAGCCGGGTAGTGTTGACATCTTACAGTATTTTAAGTCTTCTAATCTATGAACATGGGATGTATTTCCATTTATAAGTTTCTTTCAGTAGTGCTTTGTAGATTTCGTTGTACAAGTCTTTCACCTCCTTGGCTAAGTTAATTCGTACATATTCTATTTGATGCTACCGTAAATGGAATTGTTTTCTTTTTTCTTTTACTTTTTTTGGGGGGTGGGGGCCGTATAGTTAGACTTTTATTTTATTGTTTTTATTTTTATAAATTTATTTATTTATTTTTGGTTGTGTTGGGTCTTCATTGCTGCATGTGGGCTTTCTCTAGTTGTGGCAAGCAGGAGCTACTCTTCATTGCGGTGCAAGAGCTTCTCATTGCAGTGGCTTCTCTTGTTGTGGACCACAGGCTCTAGGTGCATGGGCTTCAGTAGTTGTGGCTCTCGGGCTCCAGAGTGCAGGCTCAGTAGTTGTGGCACACGGGCTTAGTTGCTCCGCGGCATGTGGGATCTTCCCAGACCAGTGCTTGAACCCGTGTCCCCTGCAATGGCAGGCGGATTCTCAACCACTGTGTCACCAGGGAAGACACTAGACTTTTATTTTAAATTGAAGTGTAGTTGATTTAAAACGTATTAGTTTCAGGTGTGCAGCAAAGTGATTCAGTTTATATATATAACTCAGTTTATATATATTTGTAAAACAATGTATATATACATTTTAGCTTCCTCTGCATTATAGGTTATTACAAGATATTGAATATAGTTCCCTGTGCTATACAGTAGGTCCTTGTTGTTTATTTTATATATAGTAGTGTGTATTGGAATTGTTGTATTGATTTCCCTTTCAGATTGTTTTAGAAATGCAGCTGAATTTTTTACATTGACTTTGTATCCTACTATTTTGCTGAATTCATTTATTCTAACAATTTCTTCATGGAATCTTTATGGTTTTCTGCATACAAGATTATGTCATCTGTGAACAGAGATAATTTTACTTCTTCTGTTCCAATTTGGATACCTTTAATTCTTTTTCTTGCCTAATTGCTCAGACTAGAACTTCCAGTACTATGTTGAATAGAACATAGAAGGGGTGAAAGCAGTCATCCATGCCTTGTTCCTGATTATAGAGGAAAAGTTTTCAATCTTTCACCATCATGTTCACTGTGGGTTTTTAATATATAGCTTTTATTATGCTGACATAGTTTTCTTCTGTCCCTAGTTTGTTTAGTTGAACTTTTAATGCTGCTTCTGCATCACTTGAGATAATTATGTGTTTTTTCCTCTAATTACGTTAATGTGAAGTGTTACATACATCAATTTTTATGTGTTGAACCATCCTTGCATTTCAAGAATAAATCCCACTTGGTCATGATGTATAATCTTTTTAATATGCTGCTGAATTCAGTTTGCTAATATTTTGTTGAGGATTTTTACATCAGTGTTCATAAGTATTTAGGTCTGTAGTGTTCTTATCGTGTCTTTGGTACCAGTGTAATGTTGGCCTCAAAGAATGAATTAGAACGTGTTCCTTCTTCAATTTTTTGGATAAGTTTGGGAAGAATTGATGCTAGTTCTTCTTTAAATGTTTGGTAGAATTCCAGGGCTCTTCTTTGTCAAGAGAGTTTTGACTTTAGATTCACTCTCTTTACTAGTTATATGTCTAGTCAGATACTCTATTTCCTTGTGACTTAGTCTTGGTAGATTTTGTGTTTCTATGAATTTGTCCATTTTATCTATGTTTTTCAATTTGTGTGCATGCAATTTATAGTACTCTTTTCTTTTTTTTTTTTTTTAAACATCTTTATTGAAGTATAATTGCCTTACAATGGTGTGTTAGCTTCTGCTTTATAACAAAGTGAATCAGTTATACATATACAATATGTTCCCATTTCTCTTCCCTCTTGCATCTCCCTCCCTCCCACCCTCCCCATCCCACCCCTCTAGGTGGTCACAAAGCACCGAGCTGATCTCCCTGTGCTATGCGGCTGCTTCCCACTAGTTATCTATTTTACATTTGGTAGTGTATATTATAGTACTCTCTTCTAATTTTTCTTTATTTCTGTAGAATTGGTAGTACTGTCCCCACATTGACTTCTGATTTTATTAATTTGAATCTCTTCTCTTTTTTTCATAGTCCATCTAGCTAAAGATTTGTCAATTTTGTTGATCTTTTCAAAGATACAGCTTTTGGTTTCTCTGTTGTTTTTCTATTCCCTATTTTTAAGAAAAATCTCTGCTCTAATCTTTATTATTTCATTCCATCTGCTGTCTTTAGGCTTAATCTGTTTACACTTTGTTTAGTTTCTTAAGGTTGAAGAGTATGTTATTGATTTGAGATTTTTCTTCTTTTTCAATTAAAAAGTTGATAGCTCTGAATTTCTCCTTTAACACTGCTTTACCTGTGTGCCAGGAGTTTGGTAAATTGTGTTTTCATTTTCATTTATCTCTGGGTATTTTCTAATATCCCATGTGATTTCTTCTTTGATCCATTGATTGTTTAAGAATGTGTTGTTTAATTTCCACAAATTTGTGAATTGTCTTCTTTTTCTTCCAATATTTCTAACTTCATCTCAATTTGGTTGGAAAAGATACTCGGTATGGTATCTATCTTTTAAAATCTGTTGAGACTTAATTTGTGTCCTAATATATGGTATATCCTGGAAAATGACCAATGTGCACTTGAGAAGAATGTATATTCTATTGTGTAGTGTATTTTGAATAGGTCTGTTATATCTAGTTGGTATATTATGTTCTTCATGTCCTCTATTTACTTATTTTCCATATGGTTGTTCTATCCAGTGAGAGTGGGGTATTGAAATCTCCAACTGTTATTGTAGAACTGTATTTCTCCCTTCAGTTCTGTTAATTTTTTCTTCATATACTTTGAAGGTTTGTTATTTGGTGTGTAAATGTTTATAATTGTTATATCTTCTTGTTGTGTTGAACCTTTTATTAATGTACTTATTTGTCTCTTGCATCCTTTTTTGTTTTAAAGTCTATTTTGTCTGATATTACTATAGACATCTCTGCTATCTTTTGGTTATTTGTATGGAATATCTTTCCCCATTCTTTCACATTCAAACTATATGTGCCTTTGGATTTAAAGTGAATCTCTTGTAGCTATCATATAGTTGCATCATATTTGTTATCTATTCTTCCAGTCTCTTGATTGTAGAGTTTAACTCATTTATGTTAAAAACTACTTATGGATAAGGAATTTTTTCTTTCATTTTGCTATTTGTTTTCTATATGTCTTATAGCTTTTTTGTCCCTCTTTTTCTGTATTACTGTCTACTTTTGTGCTTAGTTGATTGGGAGGGGTGGTAAGGAAACATTTAAATTCCTTTCTTATTTCTTTTTGTGTATGTTCATAAATATTTTCTTTGCAGTTACCATAGGGCTACATTTAAAATTCTGAAATTGTAACACTAGTTTGCTTATGTTATTTAAATAACATACCAAAATCTCTGCTCCTTTACTACTCCATACCCGCCCTTTTAAGTTGTTTGTGTCACAGTTACATCTTTATACATTGTGTACCCAAAGACATAAACTAAGGTATTTGAAATGCATTAGTCATTTAAATTACGTACAAAACAAAATGTGGAATTAAAGACCAAATTAGAATAATACTAGCTTTTAAAATCACTCATGTACTTTTATTGAGACATTTATCTCCTTATGTGGTTTTGTGTTCTTGTCTTGTGTCCTTTTATTACACCTTGCAGGACTTCCCTATGCATTTCTTGCAGTGCAGGTCTAGTGGTAACAGATTCCTTCTTTTATTTACCTAAGAATGACTTAAGTTCTCCCTTGCTCTAAAAGGATAGTTTTTCGGGATATATGCTTCTTGGGTGACAGGTTTTTATTTATTTATTTATTTTATCTTTTTTCACTTTGACAATATTGGCCCGCTCCCTTCTTGCCTCCAAAGTTTTTGATGAGGACTCCAATGCTAATGTTATCGAGGATCTCTTGTATGTGAAGTGTTGCTTCTTTCCTTCACCTTTCAAGACTTTCTCTGTCTTTTGAAAATTTGATTATAATGTGTCTCTGTGCAGATCTCTGTGAGTTCATCAAACTTCTAGTTCATTGAGCTTCTTTCATTAAATTTGGAGTTTCAGCTATTATTTCTTTATATATTCTCTTATCTCTTTTTTCTTTCTCCTTCTGGGACTCTCACAATGCATTTGTCGGCCCATTTGATGGTGTCCCACAGGTCCCTTAGGCTCTGTTCACCTTTCTTCAATCTTTTTTCTATTTGTTTCTCTGACTTGGTAATTTTCATTGACCTATCTTCATGTTCACTCATTCTTTCTTCTGCCTGATCAAATATGCCTTATAATTCTTGTAGTAAAGTTTTCACCTCAGTTATTATACTTTCAGCTCCAGAATTTCCTTTTCAGTTTTCTTTATTCATATTATTTCCATTTTATTCATATTTCATTTTCTTGACTTTCTGTAAATTTTACTTTAGTTCTTTGAGAATCTTTAAGACAGTTGCTTTAGAGTCTAGTAGATCTGCCATCAGGTCTTTTTAAAGAACATCGTCTGTTTATTTATATTTTTTCTTTTTATGGGCTATACTCTCCTCTTTATATTTCTTGATAATTTTAATTTGAAAACTGGACATTTGAATTTAATCATTTGGTAACTCTGGAAATCAGATTTCCCCATTCTGCAGGGTTTGCTGTGTTTTTGTTGTCATTTTAGTTTATTGTTTTGCTTTTTTTAAATTGTGTGTTCTGTCTCTTTGCCAAAGATCAACTGAGGTATATACTTAAGGTCTTTTTAGGTGCTTTTGAGCCTGGACTTTTCCCTGGGCATGCATTGTGACTTTCCAATTTCCCTCATATGTGCAGTTTCTTTTAAATGTCCTAGTATTTGATGTGTGTCTTTCCAAAAGAGAATAACAGTACAATGAAGGGAGGGTGAAAGGGCGCTGGCCCCCTAGCATACTTCAGCAGGAACAAGAGGGACTTGCAACAGTCAGGGGAGATGGAACAGCAGTGGCTACCTGTCTCTGTTCCTCTGAGATGAGAAGCTGTGATCAGATCACAGATCCTTGACATTTGGACAGCAGGGTCCTTTTTACCCACCCTGTCACCACAAGCTATGTGTAAGCTGCTCCAGGAACATGTGCATATAACTGCCACCCATTGAACTGGGTAATGGGGAATGGGTAGCTACTACTGTGCTAAGAGCTGAAATTGACCAAAATTAATGGCAATTTGCTTTCCTAGCCTTCCCCTGGCAATTGCAAACCTTTAATATAGTATATTCTAGAGTTCCAAAACAGTTTCATCAGACAGATTGTGCAAGTGCAATTGGTTTCTTGGTGTAGAGACAGATTCCTGTTGCTTTCTACTCCACCATCTTATAATCTACCTCGGACATTTCTTTTTAACTATTTGTTTGTTTTATTAGATATTACAAGTACAAAGAAAGGCTCCCCACACAAACTACTAGAACTGATAAATGAATTCAGCAAGGTAGCAGGATACAAGATTAACATAAAGAAATCTGTTGCATTTCTTTACACTAACAGTGAAATATAAGAAAGTAAAAAAAAAACAGTCCCTTTTAAAATTGCAGCAAAAAAATAAAATAGGAATAAACCTGACCAAGGAGGTGAAAGACTTACATGCTGAGAACTGTAAAACATGATAAAAGAAATTGAAGATGATTCAAAGAAATGGAAAGATACCCCATGCTCTTGGAGCAGAATTAACATTGTCAAAGTGACCATACATCCCAAAGCAATGTACAGATTTAATGTGATCCCTATCAGATTACCTATGACATTTTTCACAGAACTAAAACAAATAATCCTAAAATTTATAGGGAACCATAAAAGACCCAGAATTGCCAAAGCAATCCTGAGGAAGAAGAACAAATCTGGAGGCATAAACCTCCCAGACTTCAGACAATATTACAAAGCTATAGTAACATAGTAACAGTGTAACAGTGTGGTATTGGCACAATACCAGACATGGGTCAATGGAACAGAATAGAGAGCCCAGGAATAAACCTACAGTTAATTAATCTTTGACAAAGGAGACAAGAATATACAATGGAGAAAAAACAGTCTCTTCAGCCAGTGGTGTTGGGAAAGCTGGACAGCTGCATGTAAATCAGTGAAGTTTGAACACACCCTCATACCCTACACAAAAATAAACTCAAAATGGCTTAAAGATTTAAATATAAGACCTGACACCATAAAACTCCTAGAAGAGACCGTAGGCAAAACATTCTTTGACATAAATCATAGCAGTGTTTTCTTAGCTCATTCTCCCAGGGCAATAGAAATAAAAGCAAAAATAAGCAAATGACACCTAATCAAACATATAAGCTTTTGCACAACAAAGGAAACCATCAACAAAATGAAAAGACAACCTACGGACTGGGAGAAAATATTTGCAAACGAAGTGACCGACAAGGGATTAAACTCCAAAATATACAAACAGCTCATGCAGCTCAATGACAAAAAAAACAAAAACAAAAACCATTCAAAAAATGGGTGGAAGATCTAAATAGACATTTCTCCAAAGAAGACATACAGATGGCCAAAAAGCACATGAAAATATGGTCAACATCGCTAATTATTAGAGAAATGCAAACCAAAACTATAATGAGGTACCACCTCACAACAGTCAGAATGGCCATCATCAAAAAGTCTACAAATAATAAATGCTGGAGAGGGTGTGGAGAACAGAGAACCCTCCTACACTGTTTGTTGGTGGCAATGTAAATTGGTACAGTCACTATGGAGAACAGTATGGAGGTTCCTTAAAAAACTAAAAATAGAGTTGCCATGTGATCTAGCAATACCACTCCTGGTCATATATCCGGAGAAAACTAATTCGAAAAGGTACATGCACCCCAGTGTCCACAGCATCGCTATTCACAATAGCCAAGATACAGAAGCAACCTAAATGTCCATCGATAGGTGAATGGATAAAGAAGATGTGGTATATATACACAATGGAATACTATCAGCCATAAAAAAAGAATGAAATAGTGCCATTTGCAGCAACATGGGTAGACCTAGAGATTATCATACTAAGTAAAGTAAGTCAGAAAGACAAATACTATATGATATCACTTATAAGTAGAATCTAAAATATGACACAAGTGAACTTATTTACAAAACAGAAACAGATTCACAGACATAGAAAAAACTTACGGTTTCCAAAGGGGAAAGGGAGTGGGGGAGGGATAAATTAGGAGTTTGGGATTAGCAGATAGAAACTACTATATATAAAATAGATAAACAATGAGGTCCTACTGTATCACACAGGGAACTGTATTCAGTATCCTGTAATAAATGGAAAAGAATATGAAAAAGAATATGTGTATATATGTATATCTGAATCACTTTGCTGTACACCAGAAACTAAAACAACGTTGCAAATCAACTATACTTGAATTTGAAAAAAAAGATATTGCAGAGAGTCTCTTATTCCATTTTGCACCACAGTTCTTACCTACGTGATTCCTTATTGGCTTTTCAAAGTTTCTATGATAAACGTGTTACTTTCTAGTGAGGAAAAAAAATAAGTTTATGGTCTTAAAAATATAGATGCCTATAAAAAACATAAATTGTACAGATACACATTTGAAGAAATAGATTATCATCCTTGAACTTCTGGAATACTAGCAATTTTCTTTCAGAATGCATCCTTCCACTGTTTTTATTCCCCTAAAGAAAAGTCCAGTGATGATTTTGATGGCTTTTCTGATGTTTACAGGGTTTTTTTTCCTCCCTTCCTCTTGAGACTAAATGACCATTGTGTTGGTGTCACTAGATCTAACAGCTGCTGCTTATAAGTTATGTGATCTTGGGCAAGTCATTTAAAACCTCTCTGTTCGATTTCCACTCATATAAAAGGTAGACTATATGTTCTTTATGGTTTCTTTCACCACTAAGTCCATGAGTTTATCCCTTGTTTTATACTTGTGTTGCCTTTTCTGCTTTTTATATTCATATGTCTTATTCCAATGAGATTTTAAGCTTCTTGAGGATAGAGACCAACTTTTACATTTCATCTTTCCTGTAATGCTTGCCACATGGCCTTGTAATAAGTAAACATTCACTAAATACTTGTTAGATTGAGTTGATTGAGAATCTTTGAAATCAACTTGGAGCCCGTTGGTTGTCTCGCTTAATATAATACAAGGAGGCGTTTATATAGAATAAGCATTTATTTAATTCCTTTTCAAAATGCATTTATTTTCTATGTCATTTGAAATGTCATTCTCAGCAACAGTTTGTGTTTCAGTGTAGCAAAAATGTTTCTTTAAGCAGTGTCTGAAACTGAAGCCATAAGCTCACATATATATATGTCACCTATACATGTATACATAAACACACACACACACACACACACACACACACACACAACAATCAATATGCCAAAGGTATGTTGTGTGGCCCTGTTATTTCATGTTATTAACTTCTTGGGCCAAAGGGACTTAATCATTAAATGTTATCACCACATAACAATATCACCAAAAATTTTATATCTAGTTTACATAACTGGCAACAAGTTGAGTGCCTAAAATCTGTGGCATGAAAGGACTTGTGACTTAACAGTATTATTTTGGTGAAGCAATAATTTGCTTTTGACTTCAAAACATTATCGTATTAATTCAGTGATTTGTTGAGCAGCTTATTAGATATAGCTGGTGGTATTCCAAAGCAAGTGTCGTGACCTGTGCCCTTGTAATATTTGATAATTCTAAGTTAATACAGTAATATTCAAAATTAGGTTGAATTTTGTCATAATATAAATGTTGTGTTGTGAGTCAGCAAGCTGAGAGGTATTTGGTCAGTTGACTAGACATTAGAAAAAAATCTGATTTGAAGGAGTGTGTCAGGAGTCTATCCACATAGGTTTTCCCTCATTTGTTTAGTACTGTTAGTTTGAAAGACAATGATTCGAACTAGCCTAAAATGAAGAGGTCAAGTTAACTGTGCATGCATAGATTTTTGTTTAACATCTGTAGAGTGGGAAAACACTTTGACATCTGACTGCATATTGAACTATATTTGAAAATAAGTTATTAGTGACATTTATTTCTTTTCTAGTTATGTTTTCAGAAGTTAAGTGATTTCCCTAATTATTTTTATTGTTGGCCAAATAGAGTTAATCTAAAATATATGATGTAGAGACAATGAAGTAGAAATAGAGTACAGGCTTGGAACTGAGGAAGTCACCATTAGAAAAAAAGATCTATAACTGCTCATGAAATCCCAGGGTAGAAAAGGACATGCTTCATAATTCTCAGGGATTTATCAACATGTAGGTTTGGAAAGCATAGAAATGGGTAATTATCATGATAAATACACCACCTCAGTTGATAAGTGAGAGCTGAATATACACGTGATTGAGTCTTGAACTTATTTGTTTAACCATCCTGCTTTGGTTAACATGTTTTTAAAAGTCTGAAATTCCACATATAGTTATGGTAAGTAGTGGTCAATGGATATATCTCAATATTTCACCTTTATCATCCTTTCAGTGGTAAGGGTGTAAGTTGCAGGGATCTTACTGTCATGGGGAATGTAGATAGACTGTTCTGAGCAGGCAGCTTCAGGTGGCATATTTTAATAATTACTGTCATTTTTGTCCTTTGTCAATGCAGGAATAAATTCTAAATGGTCAGTACCTTTCTGGTTTATAATATAGAAGTGCTCTGGAATTGGTATAGCAAGAATCTTCTCAACCATATATAGGTGTCCACCTTTATGTGTGTGTCAGAACTGAATATCATGACCTAAGACGGTACAAAAGTCAGAGCTACAATGCCACTCACTTACTTGAGCCCATAGTGTAGGACACTGGTTCCTAGACCTGGTGGTATAGAAGAGTCAATCAGGGAACATTGTGTAGATTACACATTTATGACTGAGACCCAGAAATCATATTTTAAAAGCATTTTCCCAGGTGATTATGATATTTGGGAAACTTATATAGAATAAAACAAATACTCGGTTGGTTCTTTGTGTATGTTTTTAAATTAGAGTTTAATGTTACCCTTGTGTCCAAAATTTCATTAATGTTTGCTGATTTTTATTTGCCTTTTAAAAATAAAAAGTGTAATAATTCGTGAGTTTGTACTCTTGTTTCATGAGGAAGAATTCTTTCATTGGACATACCACATTAAAGGTATTACCTTGCTAGGTGCACTGGGATTTATAATAGTGGAATTCCATGATGAATTGACTATAACCTAACTGCTCTACAGTTTGTCTCTTTACCATTCTACTACATAGTCCCTAAGAATGTTATAATTAGAGAGGTGAGAAGAATAATTAGAATTCAGAAAAATTTTAAAGATGCCTGTTAGTTTTCTCTGTAGCTTTGGCCGTTTCTCTATTGACAGCTTCCCGATGAAGATAAACTATTTGAGTAGCATAGCCAGGATGCCTTTCAGTTTAGTTCCTTAGATCTGGACATTTTGAACATCTAGGGGAAAGATCATTAATATAAAACAAATTATATCTGCTATTTTTAAGTGTATGTGTGCATATTCAGCCAATGGTGCTTTATTTGGCTATTGTATAAATGAATATACTGGCTTGGATAGTTCTGTGTGTGCATATTTATGCATGGTTAAAATGCCATTGTTTATTTTTAGTTGTCTGGTTAAGAGTTTTTAATTCTTCCAACTTAGTTTTTTAAAAGAATAGTCACTGCCATGTTTGTATTCTGAACCATTTGATCTGGTGGTAGTATATAGAGAAAAGGTCACATAACTCAAGAGTCAACTTTAAATGTCACATAAACACATACAATAAATAAAAGCAGATCATTTACTTGGTTAAATACGTATTAACCATGACCAACACATTGAAACAATAAGGGGGAAGAAAAGGTATGTTTTTTGTTTTCCTGCTTTACTGCTCTTAATAGACTATCTGTGGTGATCTACTTGGATTTTCTGTGTAGTAGTCTCATTCTGGGCAGTGTTTGAAGCACCTAGCCTTTGGCAAAGAAAAGTATCTCTCGTCTGTGAATCTCAGTAAATTTCTCCATTCCGTTTTCACTTCAACTGCGAGGATTTCATATGTGACACTTACTGCTCAAGAGATCAATGTCCAGAGGAAGTGGCAAACCAAAGCAGAATGAAGTTGCTCAGGTTTTATAAAAAAAGATCCCACTAACATTTACCAAGAACTCTACAGGCATGGTCTGTGATGTTAATCCATCTTTTTTTTTTTTTTCCAACTTAGACTGTATGTCAGAATTTAACATTTACTGCTTTAAAAAGGGGAGGGGAGTGTTTTCTATCCCTGAAGATTCAAGAGTGTTGCCCAGGGATTTTTTTTTTTTTTTTTTTTTAAATGAACATTCATCCATTTTGCTTATGTCTTCCTGGATACTACAAACTTTGCATCATAATAACTGACAACAGCCTGTCCCACAGTGTTACAGCATTAGTGCTTAACCAGTTCCTCATTCATCTTGTAATTCGGACAGTGAGACTGTAATTTTCCGTTAGCTCCATAGAGCAAATGCCTGTCCTCATCTCCTGAATCAAGCACATCTTTTTTGGCCTTTTGTGTTAGGAGTCTTTCATGTTGTTTGATACCAGTCTTAGACTGGTTGATAACTTTTAAGTATTTTATTTTTAAGTATTTTATTTTTTAGGTACTAATTTTTACTTTTAAATTTTTTAGCCTAGGCATATTTAATTTGTCCCAAGAAATATTGTTGAATCAAAAACTGTTATTAAAACATTGTCTTCTATGCTGTTAAAATATACATATCAAAAAACAATTTAAAAGTTCTTTGCAGGAAAGAAAGGGCTTTTTTTTTTTTAAATCAGGGGATGAAATAAATATATCCAGGCAAATGTTTTTTTCTATCTTTCCACTCTTTTATTTTAAAAGTTTATATGAATATTTAGACAACCAAAAGAATCTCCCAAGTAGATCACAGAACTGTATACTTTTTTGGAATATCCTCAGAAGGCTCTCTAAATTATCAGCTGGTAAAACAAAAACCTTTTGTTACTTTTCAGTAACAGGAGGAAAGAGAAACTCTTTGTTTCCCCTTATGGCTTATGATTTGTGATCTCTTTATCTATCTACTAAGAAGCCTTCTAGGGCTTCAAAGCTTATTTGTTTATTTACCATGATGAAAGTCCGTTGGCCTCCTGATGCCTGTTTTATTCCACATTCTCCTCTTTTCCCTTCACGATCCTCAAATACTTACGTTAGGCTTAGCTTGGTTTGAAGAGATCCTGTCTATACCCGTGGATTTCTTCATCTTCTTTGGCCTCTTAGCAGTTTTATCAGCTTTGATGTGGAATGCACAATAATCAAGTCAGTTTTCTCAGTAGCTCACAAAGTGTGGTTCCAGAACTGGCAACAGGAACATCCTCTGGGAATTTATCAGAAATGAAATTCTCAAGGTCTACCCTAGACCTATTATTAAATCAGAAACTCTGGGGATGAGGCCCAGCTATCTTAATCACTTCCAGGTGTTGAATAGCTTTGGGCACTAGTGATTTGAAGTCTTTAGGGTCCATGTAACTCTATATAGATTGATCTGCCCATAATTTCTTATTATTACTAGTATTAAAATTTTTTTTTGTATTGAGGAATACTCAGTGAATTTATATCATTGAAGTTGCCATCATAGTTCTGGGGTACCTTAGTTGGAGTTGTACTCGATACTTCATTGCATGGTCAAAGTACCCTCAAAGAAATTGTTTAATGGGAACATATGTATATGTATAACTGATTCACTTTGTTATAAAGCAGAAACTACCACACCATTGTAAAGCAATTATACTCCAATAAAGATGTTAAAAAAAAAAAAAAAAGAAATTGTTTAGAACAAGAGCCTAATTCTGTGCTTCATTCCCCCCAGCCCCCAACTCTAATTGTTTCTAATCTTGGTTCTTTTCTCCAATGTAATATAATAATTTATAAAGTGTACTCTGTATCACCATGCTTGGCATTTGACAGCATGGCATATCAGGTAAAACATTTCATTTAATCCCCACAGTAATCCTGTGAATTAAACAATGCTTTTATCTCAAACTTTACAGAGGAGAAAACTGGGGTTTAGGAAGGTTAATTTGCGAAGGTCATACCACAGAACCAAGAATTCAAGTCTATGCTCAGTTGATGACAGAACTCTTAAGGACAGTTGATATTACCATCAATCTCAGTTTTCAAGTTCTGCTTCTCCTTGACTTTGTCTGAATTTGCATTTATCTTAAATTTGATATATAAATGGCCTCTTTTTGGACTTCTCCTTGCTTACAGTTCTGATTTCAATAGTATCCTCAAATATTTCTTTATTTCATCGCGTGTGACTTACTTTCTAAGAAAAATCAAAAATTTCTAGAAAGATTCTAGTGTCTTCATCTTCACTTCTTCTGCCTTTGCTTTTCTGGTTTAACTTCAGAAATGAAAACCTTGAACTTTTTTCATATGTTCAGTATTACTATATATTAGATTTAAAATCTGTGTTGCCTATATTTTAGACAAGCTAAAACTGGCATTCAGTAACTGCAAGTTTGAAATGAGTAGGGAGAGTATTCCAAATCACAGCAAAATTAAAATAATGAAATTGAGGATGGCTGGAGTACTTGTAAATATTAATAAAATAAGTAAAGGTGTAGATTTTGACTAGTAAATTTAATATTCATTTCAGATATTCCTTTTAATCCTCCAAGTCTTAATTGAAGGCAGTGTAAATAAGAATGAAATATGGTAGCCTAATTCCAGAAAGGAGAATATATTACTAATCTTTTTTTAATGTGTTACTAGCAAACTGTCAACCCATTATAAAAAGATAGAAATAATTGATAATCTTTTGCTAAAGATAATTGACTTTACCTTCTCTTACATCATCAGACTTACAACTTTATAAGGTATATCATTTGATTTAAAAATTATTTGTTAAAAAAAAGTGTACTTTATCTTTTGTTAATCTTGGGACTTCTCTATTAAAAGAAATTAATTTCTTAACCAAATTAACTATATTTTAACCAATTTGAATATCCATTGATGTGACACTACCATGATAATATTATACTGCATGTATTTTACTTGAAGTATAAATCATTCTGTATTTATTTTATATAAATAATATTTATATAAATATATATTAGTATATATATAATTTTTCTTTCATGCTTGGCAGGTTTTTTTTGACGGTTATGGCATGTAATTATTCAAAACGTTTAAATTTAGCTAAGCAGTTGATTTAAACTAACCTGGCTCCTTTTTAGCAGCTAGTTTACCTGTGGACATTCTCCACTGCCTAACATTCATTCACTTATCAAATATTTTCTTGAAAACCAACTATATGCCATTTTTTCACTACTTGATTTGGATACAATGGTAACATGATTTCTGAGTCTTTCCTTCAAGGAGCTGTGGTCCAGTGGAGCAAACATAAGTAAGCACAGAGTTAGTTACATCACTGTATGCTAATTAAGTTCTGTGAAAGAGGAAGATAGCACTTGAGGGACACATAACCCTCAGATTTTGCCCGAAGTAGGAGTGTACAGGGGTGTCACAGAAAGTATTCCAAAGGAAATAATATCTCAACTAAGGCCTGAGTTTGGAGTGAGTCAGGATATAGAGAATTGTGGATTCTTCCAGGCATATTAAGAGAAGGAGCCGTGAGCTAAACTGGGAAACTAGTCATTTGGAACCTTCCTTTTAAATGATGTTAGGGAATTTGGAATTTAGAATTTTCGGGGTTGAGGATGTAATTGAAGGGTTTTTACATGAAAATGGGAGTAAGAGTTGGAGACAATAAAGAAGCTGGCATGGATTTCCAGTCAAGAAATAATGGTGATCTAAACTAGGATGGAGGCAGCTAGTGACAGGAGTGGATCGGGTTCAATTGTTTTAGGCTATAGAATAGACCAATTGTCACTTGAAACTCTGAAACTGAAAATTAGGTTTATTCACTTTAGAAAACATAAGTTGAGAGGAGGATCTACTGGAAACCAATAATATAAAACGTATAGGTGCTAAAGAAATAATGTGAGGGTAAACCATTCTTTGGGATTATCCATTTCACTGCTCGTCTTAAGAGTATAAATAAAATAGTAGTTTCTACCAAAATTTCTACAACTAAATAATTGTAGTCACCTATTGTATTTGATAACAACATGACTTAGTCATGCATAGACGTTCAGCTACTTTTACACTTTATGTCTAGTCCTGCTATTTAGAATAGTAAGTAAAATCATGGTATCAAAAGCACAGTAGGAAGTGTCCCATGATCCATGGGTAAATTTGAGGAGAAATTCAATCAAACTTAATAATCTATTTGCAGATAAAGAAGATTTAGTTATACCACTTATATTCACATTTTTGTCATTAAGCACTTCAAAAAAAAACTATAAAATTAGAGTTTAATTTTTTTTAACTTTTTAAAAAAATATTAATTTAATTTTATTTATTTATTTATTTATTTATGGCTGTGTTGGGTCTTCGTTTCTGTGCGACGGCTTTCTCTCTAGTTGCAGCAAGTGGGGGCCACTCTTCATCGCGGTGCGCGGGCCTCTCATTATCGCGGCCTCTCCCGCTGCGGAGCACAGGCTCCAGACGCTCAGGCTCAGCAATTGTGGCTCACGGGCCTAGTTTCTCTGCGGCATGTGGGATCTTCCCAGACCAGGGCCCGAACCCGCGTCCCCTGCATTGGCAGGCAGATTCTCAACCACTGCGCCACCAGGGAAGCCCTTTTTTAAACTTTTTATTTTGAAATTATTATAGACTCACAGAAGTTGCAAATATAGTTCATAGTGTCCCATAAACCCTTCACCCACATTCTCTTAAGGGTGACGTCTTATAAAATGATACTGCATGTCAAAACCAGAAAACTGACATTGGTATAACACTGTTAACAAGACTACAGACCTTATTCAGTTCTCAGCAGTTTTTACTTGCACTCATTTTTGTGTGTCTGTATAATTCTCTTTGATTTTATCCCATGTATAGATTTGTTTGAACACCATTGCAATAAAGATACCGAACTGTTCCATCATTACAAAGAAAATTCTTCATGTAACTCCTTTTTGTAGTCATACTCACCCCTAAGTTCTGTCTCCTCACAATCATGAATCTGTTCTTCATCTTCATAATAGTTTTATCATTCCAAGAATGTTTTTTAAATCGAATTGTACAATATGTAATTTTTTTGAGATCGGCCTTTTTTTTTTTTTCTGTTCACTAAACATGATGCCCTTGAGAGCCATCCAAGTTATTTCACGTATCAATAGTTAATCTCTCTTTTTTTTTTTTTTCCTCAGTTATAGTCCCCCTGTAGGTATGGATGTTTCAGTTTCTTTAACTCCATTGGCTCTTTGAAGGACATCTGTATTGTTTTCAGTTTTTTGTCTATTACAAATAAAATTGTTGTGAAGATTCACATTTACAGATTTTCGTTTGAGGATAGATTTTCATTTCTTTGGTGTAAATACCGAGTAGAATTGCCGTGTTACATGGTAAGTGTTTGTTTATAAGAAACTGCCAAAGCATAGGAGAGCTTAAAACGGGTTCAAGATGGTGGAGTAGAAGGATGTGCACTCACTCCCTTTTGGAGAACACCAGAATCACAGCTAACTGCTGAACAATCGACAGGAAGACACTGGAACTCATCAAAAAAGATACCCTACATCCAAAGACAAAGAAGAAACAGCAATGAGATGGTAGGAGGGGCACAATCACAATAAAATCAAATCCCATAACCACTGGGTGGGTGACTCACAAACTGGAGAACAGTTTTACCAGAGAGGTCCACCCACTGGACTGAAGGTTCTGACTGCCACGTCAGGCTTCCCAACCTGGGGGTCTGGCAATGGGAGGAGGAATTCCCAGAGAATCAGACTTTGAAGGCTAGCGGGATTTGATTGCAGGACTTTGACAGAACTGGGGGAAATAGAGACTCCACTCGTGGAGGGCACACACAAAGTAGTGTGCACATCAGGATCCAGGGGCAAGGAGCAGTGACCCCATAGGAGACTGAACCAGACCTACCTACTAGTGTTGGAGGGTCTCCTGAAGAGGCAGGGGGTGGCTGTGGCTCACCGTAGGGACAAGGACACTGGCAGCAGAAGTTCTGGGAAGTACTCCTTGGCATGTGCCCTCCTGGAGTCTACCATTAGCCCCACCAAAGAGCCGGGTAGGCTCCAGTGCTGGGTCACCTCAGGCCAAACAACCAACAGGGAGGGAACTCAGCCCCACCCATCAGCAAACAAGTGGATTAAAGTTTTACTGAGCTCTGCCCACCAGAGCAACAGCCAGCTCTACCCACCACCAGTCCCTCCCATCAGGAAGCTTGCACAAGCCTCTTAGATAGCCACATCCATCAGAGGGCAGACAGCAGAAGCAAGAAGAACTACATTTCTGCAGCTTGTGGAACAAAAACCACATTCACAGAAAGATAGACAAAATGAAAAGGCAGAGGACTATGTACCAGATGAAGGAACAAGATAAAACCCCAGAAAAACAACTAAATGAAGTGGAGGTAGGCAACCTTCCAGAAAAAGAGTACAGAATAATGATAGTGAAGATGATCCAGGGCCTCTGAAAAAGAATGGAGGCAAAGATCAAAAAGATGCAAGAAATGTTTAACAAAGATCTAGAAGAATTAAAGAACAAACACCTAGAAGAATTAAAGAACAGACATGAACAATACAATAACTGAAGTGAAAAATACAATAGAAGGAATCAATACTAGAATAACTGAGGCAGAAGAACGGATAAGTGACCTGGAAGACAAAAAGGTGGAATTCACTGCCATGAAACAGAATAAAAAAAAAAGAATGAAAAGAAATGAAGACAGCCTAAGAGACCTCTGGAACAACATTAAATGCACCAACATTGGCATTATAGGGGTCCCAGAAGAGAGAGAGAAAGGACCTGAGAAAATATTTGAGGAGATTACAGGCGAAAACTTCCCTAACATAGGAAAGGAAATAGTCAATCAAGTCCAGGAAGCACAGAGAGTCCCACATAGGATAAACCCAAGGAGAAACACGCCAAGACACATAGTAATCAAATTGACAAGAATTAAATACAAAAAAAATTATTAAAAGCAAGAAGGGAAAAACAACAAATAACATACAAGGGAACTCCCATAAGGTTAACAGCTGATTTCTTAGCAGAAACTCTACAAGCCAGAAGGGGGTGGCACAATATATTTAAAGTGATGAAAGGGAGGAACCTACAACCAAGATTACTCCAGCTGGCAAGGATCTCATTCAGACTCAACAGAGAAATCAAAAGCTTTACAGACAAGCAAAAGCTAAGAGAATTCAGCTCCAACAAACCAGCTCTACAGCAAATGCTAAAGGAACATTTCTAAGTGGGAAACGAGAAGAAAAGGACCTACAAAAACAAACCCAAAACAATTAAGAAAATGGTCATAGGAACATACATATCGATAATTACCTTAAACGTGAATGGATTAAATGCTCCAACCAAAAGACACAGGCTTGCTGAATGGATACAAACACAAGACCCATCTATATGCTGTCTACAAGAGACCCACTTCAGACCTAGGGACACATACAGACTGAAAGTGAGGGAATGGAAAAAGATACTCCATGCAAATGGAAATCAAAAGAAAGCTGGAGTAGCAATACTCATATCAGATAAAATAAACTTTAAAACAAAGATTGTAACAAGAGACAAGGGAGGACACTACATAATGATCAAGGGATCAATCCAAGAAGAAGATATAACAATTATAAATATCTATGAACCCAACATAGGAGCACCTCAATACATAAGGCAAATGCTAAGAGCTATAAAAGAGGAAATCGACAGTAACACAGTAATAGGGATTTTAACACCTCACTTACACCAGTGGACAGATCATCCAGACAGAAAATTAATAAGGAAACACAAGATTTAAATGGCACAATAGATCAAATAGATTTAATTGATATTTATAGGACATTCCATCCAAAAACAGCAGATTTCACTTTCTTCTCAATTGCACACAGAACATTCTCCAGGATAGACCACATCTTGGTTCACAAATGAAGCCTCAGTAAATTTAAGAAAATTGAAATCATAGCAAGCATCTTTTCTGACAACAATGCTATGAGATTAGAAATCAATTTCAGGGAAAAAATTGCAAAAAACACAAACACAGGAGGCTAATCAATATGTTACTAAATAACCAAGAGATCGCTGAAGAAATCGAAGAGTAAATCAAAAAATACCTAGAGGCAAATGACAACGAAAACACAACGATCCAAAACCTGTGGGATGCAGCAAAAGCAGTTCTAAAAGGGCAGTTTATACCAATACAATCGTACCTCAAGTAACAAGAAACATCTCAAACAATCTAACCTTACACGTTAAGGATACTAGAGAAAGAAGAACAAACCAAACCCAAAGTGAGTAGAAGGAAAGAAGTCATAAAGATCAGAGCAGAAAGAAAGTAGAAACAGAGAAAACAATAGCAAAGATCAATAAAACTAAAAGCTGGTTCTTTGAGAAGATAAACAAAATTGATAAACTGTTAGCCAGACTCATCAAGAATCAATAAAATTAGAAATGAAGATCGAGAAGTAACAACTGACACTGCAGAGATACAAAGGATCATGAGAGGTTACTACAAGCCCATATGCCCATAAAATGGACAGCCTGGAAGAAATGGACAAATTCTTAGAAAATCACAACCTTTCAAGACTGAACCAGGAAGAAATAGAAAATATGAACAGACCAATCACAAGTAATGAAATTGAAACTATGATTAAAAATCTTGCAGCAAACAAAAGTCCAGGACCAGATGGTTTCACAGGTGAATTGTATTGAACATTTAGAGAAGAGCTAATACCCATCCTTCTCAAACTCTTCCAAAAAATGGCGGAGGAAGGAACACCCCCAAACTCATTCTGTGAGGCCACCATCACCCTGATACCAAAATCAAAGGTACTACAAAAAATGAAAATTACAGACCAATATTACTGGTGTATATAGATGCAAAAATCCTCAACAAAATACTAGCAGACAAAATCCAACAACACATTAAAAGGATCATACACCATGGTCAAGAGGGATTTATCCCAGGGATTCAAGGATTCTTCAATATACACAAATCAGTGTGATACACCATATTAACAAATTGAAGAATAGAAACCATATGATCATCTCAGTAGATGCAGTCAAAGCTTTTGACAAAATTCAACACCCATTTATGATTAAAAAATCTCCAGAACGTGGACACAGAGGGAACCAATCTCAATATAATAGAGGCCATATAAGACAAACCCACAGCAAGCATCATTCTCAATGGTGAAAAACAAAGCATTTCCTCTAAGCTCAGGAGCAAACAAGGATGTCCACTCTTGCCACTAGTATTCAGCATAGTTTTGGAAGTCCTAGCTATGGCAATCAGAGAAGAAAAAAATAAAAGGAATCCAAATTGGAAAAGAAGAAGTAAAACTGTCACTGTTTGCAGATGACATGATACTATACGTAGATAATCCTAAAGATGCTGCCAGAAAACTACTAGAGCTAATCAATGAATTTGGTAAAGTTGCAGGATACAAAATTAATGCACAGAAATCTTTTACATTCCTATACACTAACAATGAAAGATCAGGTCAACTAATATACGACAAAGGAGGCAAGGATATACAATGGAGAAAAGACAATCTCTTCAGTAAATGGTGCTGGAAAAACTAGACAGCTACATGTATAAGAATGAAATTAGAACACTCCCTGACACCATACCCAAAAATAAACTCAAAATGGGTTGAAGACCTAAATGTAAGACTGGACACTATAAAATCTTCGAGGAATACATAGGAAGAACACTCTTTGACATAAATCACAGCAAGATCTTTTTTGATCCACCTCCTAGAGTAACGGAAATAAAAACAAAAATAAACAAATGGGATCTAATGAAACTTAAAAGCTTTTGCACAACAAAGGAAACTATAAACAAGACGAAAGTACAACCCTCAGAATGGGAGAAAATATTTCCAAACAAATCAACGGACAAAAGATTAATCTCCAAATTACATAAACAGCTTATGCAGCTCAATATTTTAAAAAAAAACTACTCAATCAAAAAATGGGCAGAAGACCTAAATAGACATTTCTCCAAAGAAGACATACAGATGGCCAAGAGGCTTATGAAAAGCTGCTCAACATCACTAATTATTAGAGAAATGCAAATCAAAACTACAGTGAGGTATCACTTGAAACCGGTTAGAATGGGCATCATCAGAAAATCTATAAACCACAAATGCTGCAGAGGGTGTGGGGAAAAGGGAACCCTCTTGTACTGTTGGTGGGAATGTAAATTGATGCAGCCACTGTGGAGAACAGTATGGAGGTTCCTTAAAAAACTAAAAATAGAACTACCATATGACCCAGCAATCCCATTACTGGGCATATACCCAGAGAAAACCATAATTCAAATATACACATGCACCCCAGTGTTCATTGCAGCACTATTTACAGTAGCCAGGTCATGGAAGCAACCTAAATGCCCATAGACAGACAAATGGCTAAGGAAATTGTGGTACATATATGCAATGGAATATTACTCAGCCATAAAAAGGAACGAAATTGTGTCATTTGTAGAGACGTGGATGGACCTAGATACTGTCATACAGAGTGAAGTAAGTCAAAGAGAAAAACAAGTATCGTACATTAACGCATATATGTGGAATCTAGAAAAATGGTACAGATGAATGGTTTGCAACGCAGAGGTGGAGACACGGATGTAGAGAATAAACGTATGGACACCAAGGGGTGAAAGCGGGGTGTGGGGCGGTTGTGGGATGAATTGGGAGATTGGCATTGACATGTATACACTAATATGTATAAAATAGATAGCTAATAATAACCTGCTGTATACAAAAATAAAATTAAGTTAAATTAAAAAAAAAAAACTGCCAAAAGGAAACTTTGCAGAATGACTATAAGATTTCACATTCTTACCAGTAGTTGTATGAGAGATGTGGATTCTCTGCATCCTCACCAGCATTTGCTGTTTTCACTTTTTAATTTTTGCTGTTCAACTATGTGTGTACATATACCTCGTTGTGGTTATAATTTGCATTTTCCTAATGACTAATGTGTTTCATGTGTTTATTTGGTATCCATATACTATCCTCTTTGGTTGAAGTGTCTGTTTATGCCCTTTACCCATTTTTCTAGATTTCTGTATTGTTGAGCTTTGAAGCTTCTCTGTATATAAGTCCTTTGTCAGATATGTGGTTTGCATCTATCATTCCAAAACTTGTCGTTTCATCTATAAAGTTAAAATTGTCTTTTAAAATATTCTTTGTAATAGAGTGGAGATTTGACTATTATTTGGAGGGGCTAGATGTATTAAAATCAATCTCGATTAAGACTCAATTTGCAGTAAAAATTTATGTGGGTTAGGAACTGAAGTAGTGTGTATGTTTATGTTTCTTTCATGAATGATCACCAAATTAAGAATATGCATGTTTTTAGTGGCTTACCTGAATTATATTTGATACAAGGAGGCAGATTAGACACCTACCCTGCAACCTCAGGCATTTTACTTAGCTCTTCTGAGCATGTTTTTTCAACCCATGAAATGGGGAGAAATATGTTTTAATTCCATTAATACTGTGAAATCGCTAATATAGCTCTAAAAAGATAAGGTATATTGTAAAAGCTCTCCTCCATTTTTTAAAAATTCACTTCTCCTTATTGTCTAGGGGACATTTGTTCCATTGTTTCCTGTGATTTCAGATTTTGGCTTGTAGACCTTCTTCACAGTCAAGAGTATCTTAAACCAGAATGAGGATATCATTTCATGTTGCTAAAATGGTTTTTTGCCCACACACAACTCTGATTTAAGGGAAAAATTTTAAATAGAATAAAATTAAAATAATTAATATAAAGATTCTCAAGCAAGGTGCCTCGTACAGAGAAAAAGCTGCTAGAAGGGCTCTAAGGGCGGCTGAGAAAACCACTTTTCTTCTAAGAAAGAAGCTTCTTAAGGGACCAAGACATCAGTAGAGTACTCTGTTCTTGAGTTTCCAATTTGAGTGCCTGGAGCCAGAAGCCCTTTGGGGTTTAAGAAGGGAGGGACAGATTTGCTTGTTATCTATTTGTCAAACATTGCTCAACTGCTGCCCTGTTAGAAACAGCATTCCAAGGGTTGGCATCTGTCAGTATATGAAATTAATAAATATGAATATAAAATATGTCACAGAGGTTGATCTTTAAGTTATTGAAATTTGTACTTTTTAAAAACAGTTGACTAAATAGCAATTAGTTATATATAACCAAGTATATACACTTATAGCTATATATAATAGTTATATATAATCAAGTATACCTTGACTGGGTTTAAATCCTGACTCTGTGACTTACACACTGTTTGGTTTTGGTCAAGCTACTTAACCTTTCTGTGTCTTCTAATCTGAAAGCAGTATTAATGATCATATTTATACCATAGGGTTATTCTGAGGATTAAATGAGTTCATAAATGCAAAGCACTTGTAACAATTCCTGGCTAAGCTATTATTACCTGATTAGTAAAGTAATTATATAGGAAATTGTTGATGAGAAAATTAGATCTTTTAGCCAAAGGTGTTTATCTATGAGTATATTGCCCTCAAGGAAAATTTTACAGAACTTCTTTTTTTTCGTTAGTATATGTATTTTTCATTCCAGTTATCATTGCCAACTTTATTTTGGACATTATGCTAAAATGCTTGGAACTTTTAAATATCCTCAATTTGGGGACACTGACAGTTAACCAAATTTTGTTTAGTATGATTTGATTATGAAAAACAGAAGTACAGGCAGTTCTGTATGTTTACAGAAAAGACATTTTACCTGGTCTGTAATGACTGTTTATGACTGATGAGTGGAAGAAGAAAGCGAAAGCTTTCTGGAAGGGCTGATCCTGTGGGATGGATGTGGGGAGAAACATTGTATATAAAGGAAGCACATAGATTGTTTTTTGTTTTGTTTTTGTTTTTGAAGGCAAGGAGGGGAAGCTGAATAGTAGATTGAAAAGAAAGGTAGGAGTAATTGTGTGTGAGAACCATCTAAATTGTGGAATGGAGTGTCAATTAAACCTGTACTTAGAGGAGCCGTTGAGATGGTTTTTTTCCTGTTTTTATTGAGAAACAATTTACATACATCACTGTATAATTTTAAGATGTTTAGCATGATGGTTTTATTTACATATGTTATGAAATGATTCCTACAATTAGGTTCAACTGAGAATTTTTAAAGTTTGAGAAATTTGAACATTTTTCATGTTTTAAAACTTGTTTATTTTGATTCTATAATAGTACATTCTTAAATAATCTCTATAAGTCAATAGTCTTTATATTCATGCTAAAAATTTTTTTCCTTTTTTTTAAGGATTTCAGTTTGTTGAAATGAGCAGTCGTAAATCAAAGAGTAACAACTTAATACAAGCAGAATACCTTTCACAGGTTAGTATATATTTTCATTACTCTGAAGGTCTATTACCATGCAAAGGTGTTAAGAGAAGTAGTCATCTTCTTAACTTGAATTCTCCCCTTAGCATGTATGAAGAACCACTCTTTTCATTCTCAAGGGGAGAGTATCTTTGCTACTTCCTAATTTCAAACTCTAAGTCTTTGGATAGATGGAATCCTAACTTTACTCATGTCTTCCTAAATGTGCTCTAGTTCAATTTAGTTTAATATTATCTTTAGAGTTTTGTACTTCTTTTGGTAAATTTATTCCTAAGTATTTTATTCCTTTTGGTGCTGTTGTAAACGGAATTGTTTTCTTAATTTTATGATTTATTTATTGCCAAGTGTATCTAAATGAAATTGATTTTTCCATATTAATCTTGTATTTTGTAACCTTCCTGAACTCATTTATTTTAATATTTTTTGTTTATTCCTTAGGATTCTTTATATAAGATCATGTCATCTGCAAATAGAGATAGTTTTACTTCTTTCTTCCCAATCTAGATGCCTTTCGTTTCTTTTTCTTGTCTAATTGCCCTGACTAGAACCTTCAGTATAACACTGAATAAACGAGCAAGAGCAGACAACCTTATTTTGTTTTCGATATTGGGGAAATGCGTACAGTCTTTCACCATTGAGTATGATGTTAGCTGTAGGTTTTTTTTGTGTGTTCTTTATCAGGTTGAGGAAGTCCCCTTATATTCCTAGTATGTTGAGTGTTTTTATCATGAACATTTAATATTTTCTTAAGTGCATATGTATCTCTTTTGAGGAGTCTAGTAGGGAAGAACATACATGATATTTCTACACTGGCCTTTCTTTTTTTCTTTTTTAAAGATTTTTTTGTTGTGGACCATTTTTAAAGTCTTTATTGAGTTTATTACAATATTGCTTCTGTTTTATGTTTTGGTTTTTTGGCCATGAGACATGTGGGATCTTAGCTCCCCAAACGGTGATCGAACCCGCACCCCCTACATTGTAAGGCGAAGTCTTAACCACTGAACTGCCAGGGAAGTCCCTACACTGGCATTTCTATTTATCTGGCTTGACCAGAACTACATTTCTTTTAAACAAAAACTAAATGTTATTGGCATTCCTTTGTGAGACCTTACCTTCCTTCTTTTAGAAAGAAAATGTTTAATTCTGTTTTTTAATTTAACTTTTACATACCTTTGTAAAGTGAACAAATCTTCCATGTGTAGCTTAATTAATTTCTATACATGTATACACCTGTTTAGCTTTCATCTCAGATCACTTTAGGATTTTTGAACCTCTGACTATTCACTACAACTTCACTTTACCTCTCACTTTATTTTATACATAGTTGTCTCTCTAATAGACTTTAATGAAGTTTAAAAAAAGAAAAGGACTGAGGGTTGTCTTTTGATTTCTAGTGATCTTATCTAGGGGGCGGAATACACACTATGATTCGTTGAATCTATATATGCCCCTTTAATTTTTTTACAGATATCAGCTATTACCTATATAATACCTATATTGTATTATAGATAACTGCCTTTTTTAATCTTCAAAACAGGCCTGCCAGAAAAGTGTTATTGTCTCTTTGGCACCAATCTTCCTATGATTTCCACTTCCTCTGTAACTATAAGTATGGATTATTTTATCCCCAGTGAATAATTTGCTTTGCTCAGCCTCTGGTACATGTAAAGAGAACTCAGATTTATTTCTTTGGTACGTGAAGGATCAGTCCCATGCTGTCAGTCTGGGAGAAGCAAATAATCCTGGAGGCTTCTTGTTTCTGTTGATGGGGCTAAATCTGAAACAGCCTCCTAAGGTTTTTGTCACTGGAGGACCTTTGTATTAGCAACAAAGCAGAAAAGGAATGATTTTAATGATCCATCTTTTTAAAGATCGTGATAGATTGGTTTTTTTTGTTTTTGTTTTTTTTTACAACTGAGCCTAAGCCCTTCGTTCTAAGGCAAACTCAAAATTTAGGTCTTCAGAAGAATTTTTTCTTAGTTAATTCCAATGATTTCTTATTTTATGTCCTAGGTGAATATAATTTCTTCCATATAATTGAGCACATCCTTATATGCTGAGTTACTGCTTTTTTGCAGGTTGTTTCTTGAATGTGTCATTTCTTTCCAAATATATTCATTTCTTTCCAATATATTTGCAGTGTTTTTTTAGGCATAGATCATGTTCTTTTAGTAGTATTGTGCTCTGCATCTAATAGGCCCTCCATAACTAAATGGACTTTTAAATTTCTTTTATTTCCTCGGAATCCTGACCTCTGTGACAGATAGCTATTGATAAGGCTTGAGCTAAACCAGTTTAGATGTGTTGGTCTCTAGAGACTGAGGTGTGGTTCATGAGCATTATTAAATTAGATTACATTATTAGATTCTCTCCTGTCTTTGTTCGTTGGCTGATATGTTACGCAAGGTGAGGTATTCGTTCATTCACATGGATTAAAACAGCCCTCAAATTGCTGATGTAGCTAAAAGAACTAATTCTTTCGCTTGTTGAAAGCTTCATAACTAAGTTCTCATCCTTTCTCTGGGACTTGAGATAGGTAAAAAGAATTGTTAATTTTACAACTTAGGAAAATGCCAGACGTCATGATGATAAGTTATTTAGGGAGGGTTGAATTGATTCGTTAATACCTAATTCTGACTGCTATAAATATATATTCTTGTTCTTTTTTGATTGCATATGTAATATTTTCATTTATATTTATTCACTTTATTTTTATCAGGTACAAAGAATTTTACGTGAAAGATTTTGTCATCAGAGTCCACATAGTAACCTATTTGGAGTACAAGTACAATATAAGTAAGTTTAGCTATCTGCTTGTCTGTTATGAAACTACTTACAGATGCCTTTAGGTTTTGCAAAAATTGTCATACACAGATTTTATTAATCAAGGCTAACAGACATTTTATAGAGGTAAAGATTTTGCTTTGTATATAAAAAAATGACTGTTGTGAAGCAAGAGCAGATATCAATATTTCCATAGTGAAAAAAACCTTTTAACTTTCAATCTTGTATCATTTCTATAATCTGGTATTATGGAGAGAATTCTGAGCTTGCACCTAATACTCAGCAGCCAGCTGTGGAGTGAAAGGTCCTAAGAGTTGCCACTGTTGTCCCTTGTCCCATACCATCATAAAGACCAAGGTACTTCAGTCTTACTTGGTTTCTTCTTGAGGTTTCCAGAGAATCAGTATTTGTGTTCTTCTCTGTAGGACTATTTAGAGCATAAGTCAAGTGCCCAGAAGAAGAGAAAAAAGGAATGTCTGTTTTTTGTTCAAATTCAGCTTTTAAAAAGTATTACCTAGCAAATTATTTCAGCTTTCCTTTTTAAATTTTGGCCTATTTATATCATTTCAGACACCTAATTGAGCTGCTAAAAAGAACTGCTATTCATGGAGAAAGTAATTCTGTTCTCATTATTGGACCCCGAGGATCAGGAAAGACCATGGTAAAAGCTGTTGATTTCTGATGTTCCTTTGCTTTGTAGGCATGTGATGATTCTTAGGGACAACACTGGAAATGTTTTTCATTGTTTTCATCATTGTGTTACTAACATTTTGCTTTTTTTTTTTTTTTAATTTAAATCATAGAAGACATGCAAAGCCTGTATAATGTTAGAGTGGTATATTTGAGTTGAACAATCTTTTTTACCTTTGTCTCCCTCACAGTAACAAATTTTCAAATAATGTTTGTTCCATCATGGTCTTTTATCCTTGAAGAATTTGTGATTGCCAATGGACAAAGCAAACTAGCAGCTATTGAGCCTGTACCTTGTGTCTTTTATTTATGTTCTGTCATTTATTCTTTACATTAACGCTGCAAGGTAGGTTTGGTATTGTCTCTATTTGTAGATTAGGTAACTATCATACCATGCATTCTTTTTTTTCCTTTTATTGTTTAACCCTAACTCAGGCAGTTTTTTTTATATGTACACTCACATCTTCTAGAATTCTCTTCTACTTTCCCTCTTTACTATATTTGCTTAGTCACCTTCAAAAGATACTGTTGCTTTTTTCCCTCAATTTCTCTTTTCACATTCTTTATTCATTATATAAGACAAATTATGGCTGTTATATTGCAAGTATTACTATTTAATTATAAAATCTGTTTTCTGCTATGTTCCATGCAATAAATTTAGATTTCTCACTAATATGCTTTTTATATTATGTGTATAAGTAAAATTATGTATTTTTTTATGTATTATTTTATATTAAGTAAAAGTATGTAAAATAGAAATAAAATTACATTTTTATTTTTTAAGCAGTATGTTTTCACTGTACATTATGTAAGATGAGGAAATTAGGACTTTAGGATTTTACTGTTATCACCCATTTCCAGTATTGTTTGAAGTACATCAATTGGGAATTTAGATCTAGATAATTTCTTTTCTTTTTTAATCTTTTAAGAGTTTTTCGTTTATTATAATCACATTTACAGTAGTATTTATTTTTGACTCTGTTTAATTTAGTTCAGTCCTTGTATATAACCACTGTTTCTTTATTCTTGGTTTTTTGTTTTTTGTTTTTTTTTTAGAGGGGGTTGTTTATTTATTTATTTATTTGTGGCTGTGTTGGGTCTTCGTTTCTGTGCAAGGGCTTTCTCTAGTTGCGGCAAGCGGGGGCCACCCTTCATCGCGGTGCGCGGGCCTCTCACTGTCGCGGCCTCTCTTGTTGTGGAGCACAGGCTCCAGACGCGCAGGCTCAGTAGTTGTGGCTCACGGGCGCAGTTGCTCCGCGGCATGTGGGATCTTCCCAGACCAGGGCTCGAACCCGTGTCCCCTGCATTGGCAGGCGGACTCTCAACCACTGCGCCACCAGGGAAGCCCTATTCTTGGTTTTTTATTACGATTTTCCTTTTTGTGTTTGACTTCAGTGCTATTTGGGGTAGTTTTTACAAGAGAACCATGTGACTAATATGCTTTGGAATTATTAGACTATTTAAAATTATTTACACTAATTCTATTAACAGTAGAAAAACTGAGCAAAGATATGCACAGAAAGATCATAGGAAATTAAATACAAAGCAATCTTAAACTTATAAACATATTCAATTTCACTCATAATTTAGTAAATTAAATAAAAACTATAGTAATTTTCTCTATCAGGTTGACAAAAAGATCTGTAAGATTGATAACATACTGATGTTTTTGCTAGTGGTATAAGTTAGAACTAGACAAAATCTAACCACACTACAAATGTGTATACCCTTTGACTCAGCAACATTTCTAGGAATTTACCGTTGTGAAATGATACGTGTACAGTTACTTATTTCAGCACTGTTTGTTAATAGTGAAAGATGAGAAACAATGTAAATGCCCATCAACAGAATACTGGTTAACAAATCATGGTACATCCATCCATATAATGGACTATGATACAGCAGTAAAAAAGAATAAGGAAATATTTGTAGACAGTCCATAAAGAAAAGGAAGAGAAAAAAAAGCTCATATTTCTGTTGGTTTGTCTGTGAACCAAAAATTCCCTGAAATGCATATTTTTTTTTCCATTTTTTTTTTAACATCTTTATTGAAGTATAATTGCTTTACAATGGTGTGTTAGTTTCTGCTTTAAAACAAAGTGAATCAGTTATACATATACATATGTTCCCATATCTCTTCCCTCTTGCATCTCCCTCCCTCCCACCCCCCCTATCCCACCCCTCTAGGTGGTCACAAAGCACCGAGCTGATCTCCCTGTGCTATGCGGCTGCTTCCCACTAGCTATCTATTTTACATTTGGTAGTGTATATATGTCCATGACACTCTCTCACCCTGTCATATCTCACCCCTCCCCCTCCCCATATCCTCAAGTCCATTCTTTAGTAGGTCTGTGTCTTTATTCCCATCTTGCCACTAGGTTCTTCCTGACCTTTTTGTCTGTTTGTTTTTTCCGTAGATTCCATATATATGTGTTAGCATACTGTATTTGTTTTTCTCTTTCTGACTTACTTCACTCTGTATGACAGACTCTAACTCCATCCACCTCATTACAGATACCTCCATTTCATTTCTTTTTATGGCTGAGTAATATTCCATTGTATATATGTGTCACATCTTCTTTATCCATTCATCCGATGATGGACACTTTGGTTGCCTCCATGTCCTGGCTATTGTAAATAGAGCTGCAATGAACATTTTGGTACATGACTCTTTTTGAATTATGGTTTTCTCAGGGTATATGCCCAGTAGTGGGATTGCTGGGTCGTATGGTAGTTCTATTTTTAGTTTTTTAAGGAACCTCCATACTGTTCTCCATAGTGTCTGTACCAATTTACATTCCCACCAACAGTGTAGGAGAGTTCCCTTTTCTCCACACCCTCTCCAGCATTTATTGTTCGTAGATTTTTTGATGATGGCCATTCTGACCAGTGTGAGGTGATACCTCATTGTAGTTTTGATTTGCATTTCTCTAATAATTAGTGATGTTGAGCATCTTGTCGTGTGCATTTTTTTTTAATTTATTTATTTTTGACTGCATTGGGTCTTTGTTGCTGCCCGTGGGCTTTTCTCTAGTTGCGGCGAGTGGGGGCTGCCCCTCACTGCCGTGCGCCGGCTTCTTATTGCAGTGGCTTCTCTTGTTGCGGAGCATGGGCTCTAGTCACCCGGGCTTCAGTAGTTGTGGCACGTGGGCTCAGCAGTTGTGGCTCACGGGCTCTAGAGCGCAGGCTCAGTAGTTGTGGCACACTGGCTTAGCCGCTCCATGGCATGTGGGATCTTCCCGGACCAGGGCTCGAACCCATGTCCCCTGCATTGGCAGGCAGATTCCCAACCACTGCGCCACCAGGGAAGTCCCCATTTTTTTATATATATAAATTTATTTTTATTTTTGGCTGCGTTGGGTCTTCATTGCTGCGCAGGGGCTTTCTGTGGTTGTGGCGAGCGGGGGCTACTCTTTGTTGCGGTGCATGAGCTTCTCATTGCGGTGACTTCTCTCATTGCGGAGCACAGACTCTAGGCACACGGGCTTCAGTAGTTGTGGCTTGCGGGCTCTAGAGCACAGGCTCAGTAGTTGTGGTGCACAGGCTTAGTTGCTCCATGGCATGTGGGATCTTCCTGGACCAGGGCTAGGACCTGTGTCCCATGCGTTGGCAGAAGGATTCTTTACCACTGCACCACCAGGGAAGTCCTTTCATGTGCTTTATGGCCATCCATGTGCTTCCCTAAGATATTAAACACTAATATATTGAGTTATTTGTTGAGGGGGGGATATGGGAACAGAGGTAGGAATCTTTTCACTGCATATCTTTTTATACTTTCTGAGGGGTAAACTATATGACCATACAATCTATTTTAAAAACTAAAGAATAGAAAGTTGGTTGAAGGCAAGGGTAAAAACCCCAACAACCTGCTTAACAGAACAAATCACTAAAGTCATTCAGACCACAGAAATACAAAAGAGAAATGAAGTTTAGTAATATGGGGAAGTGTAAAAAAATATTTTAAATACATCAAAAATTATTTTGCACATTACTTACAACATGGCTGGGATTGAACTCTTGGGTCACAGTTTTTTCTCCTTTGGAATTACATAGATTTTATTCAATTTGTATTCTGTGGGAAAACTCCAAGGGTAGGCTTTTCTTTTTTCCTTTATAAACTGGATAGTTTAGATTATGCAGTCATAACAACCCTAAATTTCAGTGTCTTGACACAAAAGAAGTGTATTGTTTACTTTTGCTCTATGTGTAGTGTGGATCAGCAAGGGGGCACTGTTCTCTGTAGTCACTCAAAGGAAGTGGTGGATGTTATGTCAGCATTCCTCCACAAACACCCCAGTGGACGAAAGGGAGCATGATGAATCATGGACACTCTTAAAGTTCCTATCCAGAGGTGATACAGAACACATCTCACAGTTCACTGAACAGAGTGAGTCACATGGTTACACCTAATTTCAAGAGAGCAAGGAAGTACATATTTCCTAGGTGCCTAGAAAGGGAGGTTAAGCAGAAGTATGGTGAACATCACTGATGACCACCACAGCTAACGTGTTTTGAGTTTGTTTGTGATTTTTCCTTGTCTGGATGCTTTTAGAATTTCTCTATCTTAGCAGTGTGAACATTTCATAGGCTATTTCCAAGTGTGGGTCATAAAAACTGAAGCTCTGCAAACCCTCTTAATGTGAATTTAAGTCTTTCTTTAGTAAAGGATAGTTTTCCTTTCTTTCCAGTTTTCATTATTTTATTGTCTTTGGAAAACACATTATCCTATGTATTTTTGAAGAACATTTTTACATAATACTTTAATTCTTCAAGGAGCTCCATAGTGATACTCTTGTATCATCAGTACAGGAGAAAATGAGATCTAGGAAATCAGTACATTAGACCTGTTATTCTGTCATACACTGTGCGTCTTGAAACAAAATAACAATACAACAGAGAAGTTGAATCTCAGTGATTTATACATCAAAGTGTCAAGCCTAAAAATATAACTTGAACAGCTAATGACTGAATTTATTCTGAACTTTCATCTTGGAAGTTTGTCCCTAAAGGCATGGAGAAAGTTCAGAAAAAAAGTAAACAGAGCTAGTGAATGCTTACAAAGATGTATAAGTAAATACAAATTAAAGCTATACTCCATTTCATTAGTAAATTGGCTAAAATAGATATATTTTTTACAGAAAAAGTAAGCAGATAGTACAGAGTTCCCATATAATCTCCACATACATACATGCACACACGTGCACACAGTTTCCCCTATCATTAATATCTTGCCTTAGTGTGGTACATTTGTTAAAATTAATGAAAGTGATATTGAAACATCATTACTAACTAAAATCCATTGTCTACATTAAGGGTCAGTCTTTGAATTCTACAAGTCTGTGGGTACAACACACTGTTCTGGTGTTTTGACATCATTTATCTAATGTGAGTTAACTGGAATATGGAAGAACCCATACCTGGTATTCCATTTTGGTACAATTTAATTTATTCCTACTGCACTCCAATATTGAGAGGTCAAAAAGATAAGGAGTATTGTTTAACTCGTGCCACTTTTGTGATTTGTTGTGTGTGGGAGTATCCTGAGATATAAAAGAAATTATTCTTAGATAAGAATTTTATTATGTAATATAATTAGTATAATTATATATATCATAGCATTAGTACAGTCATGTGTTAGTAATATTATTAGTATAATCATGTAAATTTGAACTTAAAAAATAAGATTACAGTATATTTAAAACACTATCCTTGGCTAAACTATCCAAAATACAAAAATTCAGAATCTACAGTTAAGCGATAAAGGTAACAGATATTGTGGTTTGTTGTATTTCAAACATTTATTTTAAAAATAGATATGGTTCCAAATGACAGATTGGACCCTGGAAAATACTCTTCTATATAGAGATAACTGTAGACAAAGAAACTTGCTAGATGGTTAAGTAGGATGTTTCTTCTAGTTGATATTTCTTCTAGTTGCATATTGTTGAATCTTGTGTTCCTTAAAGTATTTGGGAATAGTAATAGTAGGTAAGCATAAAAATCTCTGGATGTTGGCAGTTCTAAGCAAACTGTGCTAGTATGTTTGTAAAATTAATTTTTAGCTACAAAGAATGTGGAAATGGGGTAACCAAATTGGTTATGCTGGTTAGTGTAACATAACCAACTAAGTCTTTTTAGTACATAATATAGTTTAAAATATTTGAAAAGATGACATTGTTTCCTTGAAAAAAAACTGGCATTATGTGATTGGTAACCTAGCCAATTAACACAGTAAATTTTAGCAATATCCAGAGTGGAACTAAAATTATTATTTGAAGACATACTTGCTAATATCATTTCAGATGGTCACACCTCATAAAAAAATTGTGAGCTAATTCAAGCAAATCATAGTAACCTGGTGTTAAAGTAAATTCAGTGGAAAGAGGCTATAAACCTGTTACAACTCTCTCTATGCATATGTAAAATGAAGGTATTATTATTAACCCTGTTTCATTCTGCAAAGAATTTGAAATGGTTTTGAACAATTCATCAAACGTGAAATGATTTTAAACATAAAATCAGAGCCAGGGAAATATAAATATTATAAATATTATGTAAGTAAAATATCAAGAGGTGGGGGCAAGAACACAGCAGGTTACTAAGAGAATACAGCTGTATCATTTGGGGACTAACTCTTGCGATAGGGTCTGACTTGATCCAAAGACAGAAAGTACCACCTCATCTTCTGACAGTTTTCTGTAAAGAATGTAACATCTCAGCTGGGCTTTTACTCATAGTATGACAGTTGACATTTTGAGATTGTCTTTTTTTAAGAGGACTTTTTTAAGAGAACTACCTGTGACCTGAGGTAGAATTCCATATGCTTTAGAAACTATACAGATATACCAGGAATAGCTAGTATGTTTGATATACTGTTGTGAAACCTAATAATTTAAAATGAGGGTATTTGTTTTCTTTCTATTGCACAAAGATATTACAGTGACGAATAGAGGTAGAATATTGCAAATACAAATAGTATTTTGTTTTTCAAAATAGCTTACCAGTTGTCTCAGTGACTTTGTTGAATAATCCTTTTTGTCCTCACTAAATTTTGATGCCATCTTTATTGTATACATAGCCTAATTTCCTGGACTATATATTTTGGGATAGTACCGTTCTATTTCTATTTTCATATTAAAAAGAATAATCTGCCATTACTCTTCCTTTTAAAAAGCTTTATGTTTTTTCTTAATTCTATTTATTTTCAAATTTAAGAAAATATGTAGTATTAATATGAAGAGATATATATGATAGTGCAATATGAGTGATAAGATGTCACAAATCAAAAAATATAAAGAATGTAAGTATGTGGCATAGAAACCTGTAATTATAAAAATGTGAAGCTTTATAATTGAACAGTTTACGGTGGCATAACACTTTCTGGGTATTTTTAGTAGTAATTACTATTATATTTTAAGTATATTATTAGTATTAATAATTTTTTTTTAATTGTGAGCTCTAAGTTTAATAAGGGCTTTCTTTGCTTACCTAGCAGCTAACAAAGGCAACATCTCTTTTTTCAGCTTAACCTCTTGGTATTTCTTTTTTAATTTTCATTTTAAGGTAACATACAAAGTAGTTCACAGTATTTCATAAAAATTGCTGTATTGGGGGCAGACATTTTGCAATCATTTAGCATTGTTCTTGTACTTATTTTCAATAGCTTTTAACTGATTTCAATGATAATTTTGTAGAGTAAATGGTGGAGACATATAATGAACTGACTGAGACATGAAGTTCTTAAGTGGCCATAGTTTTATGTGACTTCTACTATAGAGAAGTATTTCTTTGAAAACTTAAGGGTTATTTCTAAACATTTATTAGAAGTTTGGGTAGCTGATTGAGAGAGTGTGGCATCAGTCCAGGCTCTGGCATCTTAAGAGTCAGACTTTAGGAGTTCTAGTTAAACCTTCTATCTACAGAGAATCTGCAAATTTAATTGTTGATTTTAAATGACAATCTGTTTATATTCTGTTCCTATTACTCATATTTTAAAAAAGAATATGGGCTTATCTTTTACCTATTATTAAATATTTCATAAACTTTTTAATATTATTTAGTTAATAAACCATGCTTTGAAAGAACTAATGGAAGTAGAAGAAATGAGTGAAAATGTATTACAAGTTCACTTAAATGGTAAGTATGTCCTCATTTTGCTATTGGAAGTGATGTAAGCCATGTGAGCTTTTTATATTATGAAACTTAATTTACTCGTGTGTTTTAAATCTGCATTAATAACTATATTTTTAAAACTAAATCCTTGTTTAACAACTTTTACTTTAGCACACTGTACACAGTATTTTTAGAAATTAAAAAAATATTAATAAAGGAGACACATAAGGTCTCTTGTTTTTTATCTTGATTTTCTTATCTTTTTTTTAAATAATACTAATCCCAAGGAAGATGGTTCTTTGAGTCTATTAAATGTTTTCACTGTTGAGTTTTTAAAAGGAAATAATGTACACTAACAGGCTTTGACTTTTTTCTTTCTAGTTAAATTTTAAAAAGCATTAGACAACTTACTTGACTGGAAAATAATCTGCACTGTATCAAATACATATTTCATTTTTATTAAATACTTTAAAATGGGCTTTATTTCAGGACTGCTGCAGATCAATGATAAAATTGCCTTAAAGGAAATCACAAGGCAGTTAAATCTGGAAAATGTAGTTGGAGATAAAGTTTTTGTAAGTATCATTTTCATTATTTTATTAAATAGTCTTCAAATTAAAGTCTGTATAGCATAGATACGTTTATATTTTTGGAAGAGTAGGAAGAGTTCAGAGATTCTAAATTGAAATATGCAAGATTCTTATCATAAGAATGTACAAAATACTAGGATGCATTTATTCATCAAATCTTTATGTTTAGATTTTTTTGAAGTAGGTTATACTAGTTATAAAATACTTCAAAAAATCCAGGTTTGTGTAGATATTATGAGTTTGTTTCTTTATCTGTAAGATAAATATTATGATTCTCTACCTTTGGAGATAGATTATTATGTTTTTAAAAATACTACACTCTAGCAGTCTATTTCTAGTCTTATGAGACATGGATAGCATGGGAGTAGTGGAAAATGTATTGAATTTGAAGCTACAACAAGTGGATTTGAGTCTTGCCCTGTAACTATGGACTACCTGGTAATCATGGCTAATAAATATCTTTGAATTACAGATCCCTCACCTGTTAAATTGGCATTATCTTATTATACTTACCTCACAGATTTATTCTAAAGAAGAAACGAAGTATTAAACATCATTTATGTTTTGTTTTTTTTTTTTAAATAGGATGGTAATATGCTGTGCAAGTGTCAGTTACCTCTTATTAAAATGTTCTCAGAAAGTTACCCACATCTCATTATTGTAGCTTGGAATCTCAGGACAGTAAACATCAATAATTTAAACTGATTAGAAATGTTTTGGAACTTTTATTAAACTTTTTACCTACCACTTGATTTATAAGGCTCAAGGGAAACATGATTAACTTGCAGCTGCCTTAATTTTCATAATGAAATGACTCATCTGCTTAATGCAATTGAAGCAGGTTGTAGATGTTCCAAGTTCATTTTCTGGTCACTGGTGATCATTCAGTGGTGTCACTCTAATCTCTAAACTGTGTCTCTGTTCTGCAGTAACACTGCATAGTTGTGTAAGCCTCCTAACATTTAGTAATTTTATTCTTTAAAAATTACCTATAAAAAGTTGAGCCAATCATGTGTTACCCTTCCATTATCTACAGGTCTTCTTTTTTTTTTTTTTTTTTTTTTTTTTGCTGCATTGCGTCTTCATTGCTGCGTGCGGGCTTTCTCTAGTTGTGGTGAGCGGGGCTACTCTTCATTGTGGTGGGCACGCTTCTCATTGCAGTGGCTTCTCTTGTGTGGAGCACGGGGGCTCTAGGTGAACGGGCTTCAGTATTTGTGGCTCGCGGGCTCTAGAGCGCAGGCTCAGTAGTTGTGGCACACAGGCTTAGTTGCTCTGTGGCATGTGGGATCTTCCCGGACCAGGGATCGAGCCCGTGTCCCCTGCATTGGCAGGTGGATTCTTAACCACTGCACCACCAGGGAAGTCCCTATCTACAGGTCTTTGAAGTGCAAGTTCAAATGCTTCTTCTGTAAATCTGTTGTTCTACCTCCTGTCCAGAATGTAATGTAGAAGATAGCGGCCTACTTGGCAGAGGAGAGTTACTATTACGTAGACTCTGTTTGGCTTTTGGTTTCCAGTAGATTAGTGTTTCTGACTTTTCTAAATAGAGCTATTTGCATTGGATTCATATGAAATAATACAAGGCACAGTTGGTTATCATCCTAGTCATCACTATTGTTATCATAATCCCCACATATACAGATTATTAGTTTAACTTCTACATTGTATAGATTAGGCACCTGAGGCTAAGAGAACATAATTAGTGTGCCTGAAGTCATAAAATGACAAAGGCTGGACATTAAGAAACGAAGTGATTTAACCCAGACCCTTTCTGTTTTGATGTACTTAGAGCAAACTTGTATATTCTTTTATATATATATACACACACACATAAATGTGTATATATATATATAAATATATACTTACATAAGTAAATTCTTATAATATGTGCATATGAATTTATCTAAGTATATACTTACACTTAATGTCAAGTATAATAGTCTTTAAAAAATAGCAAAATGTAAGCAACCTTTGAGTAACTTTGACCACTGATTTTCCAACAGATTGTCTCTGAGCCTTTGTTTATGTTCTGGTAAATACATCTTGCCCTGCCTACCTTGGAAATAGTATTACTTGACAGTATGTAATCATCACAAAATATGTAGAAGCTCTTTAAAACCTGTTATGCTATTTTATATCAGTTCTCTCTACTGGGAAACAAACAAGTGGGTTTCTTTTTTCCTATATATCTCCTCAAATTTAAAGTTGGCTGTTCCTTTAAATTAAGAAATCTGAATGAAGTAAAAATTAAGGACTTCAGTGAAAAAATATTTTAATGAGGCCTTTATCCACAGGCTGGAACATCTGGATAATGCATCTGCTACTCTATTAATGTCCAACCAGAATATTTAAGTTGTATCCAAAAATGTTTTGGCTGTGTTCCAAGTAAACATAGCCAAATTTGATATGATATATACAAATTCTATAATATTCTCTTGAATAGAGAAACACTCTTGTATTGTCTGATGTTTGAGGCAAGTTTCTTCTCCCTTTTCCTTTTGGATGTCATTTAAATTCATGGTAATTTTTTTAGTGGTACAAGTTTGAGACTTGCAAGAGACTGATGTGTTTCAAGATACAAAGTGAAATGGATTTCTTGTTCTCTGACTGTATTTAGAATATAACAACTCTTAAAAATTACCTTTAAATAAAGTTAACAGTTTTACAGATTTTATCCAGAAAATATAAAATTTTGAACATGGCATAATAATGCCATTTTCAGTGCTATGCCATCTCTACTTTTGTATTTAAGTTTTAGATTGTAAGCATAGAGATACTCAGCTCAGAATCTGGCCAATGACTTTGGCCAGATACACAGTGTCTATACAATATATAGAATCGTATAGCCCTCTTTTATTCTTATTTCACTAAACTTCTAGTCATGGTATCTTTTTTTTGTTATTCAGGGAAGCTTTGCCGAAAACCTTTCATTTCTTCTGGAAGCTTTAAAAAAAGGTAAATATTAGTATGTTTAACAATATCAAAAGATATTTGTTTAGCTTTATTTTTCCCTTGATCATATGCTTTTACAAAAAATAATAAATATGAAAAAGAATAAAATAATGACCACTGAAATCCCTAATAATAGTGATTATTCCAATTAACATTTGATTTCATATCTGTATTCACCTGTAGTATATCGTTGGTATAGATAGACAGAATTTTCAATAATAATAAAATCTTTTTATTTTGTTGTGTGATATACATCTTTTCACTTACTCATGATATGTTGTAAGCATCTTTCCATGTCAGTAAATATTGAGGTGCATCATCATTTTTATGGTTCTCATGTATTTCATTTTAAAAATATAAATTAACTATAATTTAAAATTCTAATATAATGAATTATAATTTATTAATCACCAGCTATCAACTTTTATTTCTAATTTTGTATAATTAGGAAGAAATGCTTAAATGATCATCCAGATTTCCTGGGGTAAATTTCAGTGAGTACAGAATTCTAGATTAAAAGGTTCTACATTTAAAAGAATAAATATTAATTACCAAACTACCCTAGAAGGTCCATTTTCTAAACATATTTAAAAGTACTTTTTTCCTTCAGGACCTCAAAAACAATTATTTTCATGTTTGCCTATTTAATAGAAAAAATTTTTATTTTAGTTTAATTTGCATAATTTGGGTACTGATTATGTTCATATCAGATTTTAATTGACCACTGATATTTCCTGGTTTGTGTATTTCCTGTTGGTTCTTTGCCTTATTTTGGTGGTTTATCTCATACTTATTATGTGAATTCTTGCACTTGTTTCTTTCTTAAGTTTGGTTTGGACTTTTCTGCTGAATAGAAGTTTAAAATTTTTTACGTAGTCAAAATTTTTCTCTCCTTCATACTTTGACATTCACTTATATTTTCATCCAGTACATATAATTCATAATTTGGCTGGAATTTATTTTGGTAAGGTGTAAAGCTCTAATCTTGAATATACCACTTTTTCCATTGTTGCATAATGCTATATTTTATCAAAAACTAAAGTACTATATTATGTAGGCCTAGACTTCTGAGTGGTCCCTGTGGTTTTAATATCATTTAGGTTAATGCATATGTTTTATTATCTACTGGATAATATTATCAGATATTATCTAACAGGTAATATTAATAATTATTATTAATAAATCTGTTCATTATAAGTTTTTTTTTTCACTTTTTATGCAAATATAAAGCCTTAGACCTTAAGGTAATAGTGATTGTTCTGCTAAAGTAGTTTCCATTGTTGTGAGGAGAAAAACAAATCCACAGAGTCATGTTGAACTTTTCCCTATTGTTGAAGTGTTAAAATTGTCATTCGTAGGAGTTAAAGTAGCTTTGGTTAAACTTCATAGTACAACGGTTATTTATAAAAATTATTTCTATGGGAAGATTTACTTTGCATTTCTACTAACTAAAAGTAAGTCTCTTTTGAAGTAATAGTTTTATGTCCCTCTGTATTTAATCCCAAAGTGTTTTGGTCTCTGTACGTGTTAAAAGATCCTTGTCAATTTTTTTTTTTTTTTAATCAGTCATCAATTTTATACACATCAGTGTATACATGTCAATCCCAGTCGCCCAATTCAGCACATCACCATCCCCACCCCACCGCGGTTTTCCCCCCTTGGTGTCCATACGTTTGTTTTCTACATCTGTGTCTCAACTTCTGCCCTGCAAACCGGTTCATCTGTACCATTTTTCTAGGTTCTACATACATGCGTTAATATACGATATTTGTTTTTCTCTTTCTGACTTACTTTACTCTGTGTGACAGTCTCTAGATCCATCCACGTCTCAACAAATGACTCAATTTCGTTCCTTTTTATGGCTGAGTAATATTCCATTGTATATATGTACCACATCTTCTTTATCCATTCGTCTGTCGATGGGCATTTAGGTTGCTTCCATGACCTGGCTATTGTAAATAGTGCTGCAATGAACATTGGGGTGCATGTGTCTTTTTGAATTACGGTTTTCTCTGGGTATATGACCAGTAGTGGGATTGCTGGATCATATGGTAATTCTATTTTTAGTTTTTAAGGAACCTCCACACTGTTCTCCATAGTGGTTATATCAATTTACATACCCACCAACAGTGCAAGAGGGTTCCCTTTTCTCCACACCCTCTCCAGCATTTGTTGTTTGTAGATTTTCTGATGATGCCCATTCTAACTGGTGTGAGGTGATACCTCATTGTAGTTTTGATTTGCATTTCTCTAATAATTAGTGATGTTGAGCAGCTTTTCATGTGCCTCTTGGCCATCTGTATGTCTTCTTTGGAGAAACGTCTATTTAGGTCTTCTGCCCATTTTTGGATTGGGTTGTTTATTTCTCTAATATTGAGCTGACTGAGCCGTTTATATATTTTGCAGATTAATCCTTTGTCCGTTGATTCGTTTGCAAATATTTTCTCCCATTCTGAGGGTTGTCTTTTCGTCTTGTTTATGGTTTCCTTTGCTGTGCAAAAGCTTTGAAGTTTCATTAGGTCCCATTTGTTTATTTTTGTTTTTATTTCCATTACTCTTAGGAGGTGGATCAAAAAAGGTCTTGCTGTGATTTATGTCAAAGAGTGTTCTTCCTGTGTTTTCCTCTAAGAGTTTTATAGTGTCCGATCTTACATTTAGGTCATTAATCCATTTTGAGTTTATTTTTGTGTATGGTGTTAGGGAGTATTCTAATTTCATTCTTTTAAATGTAGCTGTCCAGTTTTCCCAGCACCACTTATTGAAGAGACTGTCTCTTCTCCATTGTATATCTTTGCCTCCTTTGTCATAGATTAGTTGACCATAGGTGCGTGGGTTTATCTCTGGGCTTTCTATCTTGTTCCATTGATCTATATTTCTGTTTTTGTGCCAGTACCATATGGTCTTGATTACTGTAGCTTTGTAGTGTAGTCTGAAGTCAGGGAGTCTGATTCCTCCAGCTCTGTTTTTTGCCCTCAAGACTGCTTTGGCTATTCGGGGTTTTTTGTGTCTCCATACAAATTTTAAGATGATTTGTTCTCGTTCCGTAAAAAATGCCATTGGTAATTTGATAGGGATTGCATTGAATCTGTAGATTGCTTTGGGTAGTATAGTCATTTTCACAGTATTGATTCTTCCAGTCCAAGAACATGGTATATCTCTCCATCTGTTGGTATCATCTTTAATTTCTTTCATCAGTATCTTATAGTTTTCTGCATACAGGTCTTTTGTCTCCCTAGGTAGGTTTATTCCTAAGTATTTTATTCTTTTTGTTGCAATGGTAAATGGGAGTGTTTCCATAATTTCTCTTTCAGATTTTTCATCATTAGTGTATAGGAATGCAAGAGATTTCTCTGCATTAATTTTGTATCCTGCTACTTTACCAAATTCATTTATTAGCTCTAGAAGTTTGCTGGTGGCATTTTTAGGATTCTCTATGTATAGTATCATGTCATCTGCAAACAGTGACAGTTTTACTTCTTCTTTTCCAATCTGTATTCCTTTTATTTCTTTTTCTTCTCTGATTGCTGTGGCTAGGACTTCCAGAACTATGTTGAATAATAGTGGTGCGAGTGGACATCCTTGTCTCGTTCCTGATCTTAGAGGAAATGCTTTCAGTTTTTCACTGTTGAGAATGATGTTTGCTGTGGGTTTGTCATATATGGCCTTTATTATGTTGAGGTAGGTTCCCTCTATGCCCACTTTCTGGAGAGTTTTTATCATAAATGGGTGTTGAATTTTGTCAAAAGCTTTTTCTGCATCTATTGAGATGATCATATGGTTTTTATTCTATAATTTGTTAATATGGTGTATCACATTTATGGATTTGCATATATTGAAGAATCCTTGCATCCCTGGGGTAAATCCCACTTGATCGTGGTGTATGATCCTTTTAATGTGTTGTTGGATTCTGTTTGCTAGTATTTTGTTGAGGATTTTTGCATCTATATTCCATCAGCGATATTGGTCTGTAATTTTCTTTTTTTGTAGTATCTTTGGTTTTGGTATCAGGGTGATGGTGTCCTCATAGAATGAGTTTGGGAGTGTTCCTTCCTCTGCAATTTTTGGAAGAGTTTGAGAAGGATGGGTGTTAGCTCTTCTCTAAATGTTTGATAGAATTCACCTGTGAAGCCATCTGGTCCTGGACTTTTGTTTGTTGGAAGATTTTTAATCACAGTTTCAATTTCATTACTTGTGATTGGTCTGTTCATATTTTCTGTTTCTTCCTGGTTCAGTCTTGATAGGTTATACCTTTCTAAGAATTTGTCCATTTCTTCCAGGTTGTCCATTTTATTGGCATAGAGTTGCTTGTAGTAGTCTCTTAGGATGCTTTGTATTTCTGCGGTGTCTGTTGTAACGTCTCCTTTTTCATTTCTAATTTTATTGATTTGATTCCTCTCCCTCTTTTTTTTGATGAGACTGGCTGAAAGCTTATCAATTTTGTTTATCTTCTCAAAGAACCAGCTTTTAGTTTTATTAATCTTTGCTATTGTTTTCTTTGTTTCTATTTCATTTATTTCTGCTCTGATCTTTATGATTTCTTTCCTTCTGCTAACTTTGGGTTTTGTTTGTTCTTCTTTCTCTAGTTCCTTTAGGTGTAAGTTTAGATTGTTTACTTGAGATTTTTCTTGTTTCTTTAGGTAGGCTTGTATAGCTATAAACTTCCCTCTTAGAACTGCTTTTGCTGCGTCCCATAGGTTTTGGATCGTCATGTTTTCATTGTCATTTGTCTCTAGGTATTTTTTGATTTCCTCTTTGATTTCTTCAGTGATCTCTTGGTTATTTAGTAACGTATTGTTTAGCCTCCATGTGTTTGTGTTTTTTACGTTTTTTTCCTTGTAATTCATTTCTAATCTCAGAGCATTGTGGTCAGAAAAGATGCTTGATATGATTTCAGTTTTCTTAAATTTACTGAAGCTTGATTTGTTACCCAAGATGTGATCTATTCTGGAGAATGTTCCGTGCGCACTTTAGAAGAAAGTGTAATCTGCTGTTTTTGGATGGAATGTCCTATAAATATCAATTAAATCTATCTGGTCTATTGTGTCATTTAAAGCTTCTGTTTCCTTATTTATTTTCATATTGGATGATCTGTCTATTGGTGTAAGTGAGGTGTTAAATCCCCCACTATTACTGTGTTACTGTCGATTTCCTCTTTTATAGATGTTAGCAGTTGCCTTATGTATTGAGGTGCTCCTATGTTGGGTGCATATATATTTATAATTGTTATATCTTCTTCTTGGATTGATCCCTTGATCATTATGTAGTGTCCTTCCTTGTCTCTTGTAACATTCTTTATTTTAAAGTCTATTTTATCTGATATGAGTATAGCTACTCCAGCTTTCTTTTGATTTCCATTTGCATGGAATATCTTTTTCCATCCCCTCACTTTCAGTCTGTATGTGTCCCTAAGTCTGAAGTGGGTCTCTTGTAGACAGCATTTATGTGGGTCTTGTTTTTGTATCCATTCAGGAAGCCTGTGTCTTTTGGTTGGAGCATTTAATCCATTCACGTTTAAGGTAATTATCGATATGTATGTTCCTATGACCATTTTCTTAATTGTTTTGGGTTTGTTTTTGTAGGTCCTTTTCTTCTCTTGTGTTTCCCACTTAGAGAAGTTCCTTTAACATTTGTTGTAGAGCTGGTTTGGTGGTGCTGAATTCTTGTAGCTTTTGCTTGCCTGTAAAGCTTTTGATTTCTCCATCAAATCTAAATGAGATCCTTTCCGGGTAAGTAATCTTGGTTGTAGGTTCTTCCCTTTCATCACTTTAAGTATATCATGCCTCTCCCTTCTGGCTTGTAGAGTTTCTGCTGAGAAATCAGCTGTTAACCTTATGGGAGTTCCCTTGTATGTTATTTGTCGTTTTTCCCTTGCTGCTTTCAATAATTTTTCTTTGTCTTTAAATTTTGCCAATTTGATTACTATGTGTCTCGGCATGTTTCTCCTTGGGTTTATCCTGTATGGGACTCGCTGAGCTTCCTGGACTTGGGTGGCTATTTCCTTTCCCATGTTAGGGAAGTTTTCGACTAGAATCTCTTCAAATATTTTCTCTGGTCCTTTCTCTCTCTCATCTCCTTCTGGGACCCCTATAATGCGAATGTTGTTGCCTTTAATGTTGTCCCAGAGGTCTCTTAGGCTGTCTTCATTTCTCTTCATTCTTTTTTTTTAGTCTGTTCCACAGTAGTGAATTCCACCATTCTGTCTTCCAGGTCACTTATCCGTTCTTGTGCCTCAGTTATTCTGCTATTGATTCCTTCTAGTGTAGTTTTCATTTCAGTTATTGTATTATTCATCTCTGTTTGTTTGTTCTTTAATTCTTCTAGGTCTTTGTTAAACATTTCTTGCATCTTCTCGATCTTTGCCTCCATTCTTATTCCGAGGTCCCGTATCATCTTCACTGTCATTATTCTGAATTCTTTTTCTGGAAAGTTGCCTATCTCCACTTCATTTAGTTGTTTTTCTGGGGTTTTATCTTGTTCCTTCATCTGGTATATAGCCCTCTGCCTTTTCATCTTGTCTATCTTTCTGTGAATGTCCTTGTCAATTTTCTGATGATAGAAGAATTATGTTTACATAATTTAAAAAACAATAGTTTTCAGTCATTTAAATGATCTTCTTAACATCAGTAAAGCTACTAGAGTCTGGTGAGTAGACTGTGAATTACCTGATGGCCATAGGGGCTATTTTCTCCTTTGAATAATTTTTTTTGTTGAATAAATGTACATGCATTGGTAAGTGCCCCACCCCAAAGTAGGTTATCAGTATATTATTTTTGAATTGAGTTTTTAAAAATGAAATGTAATAAATAGTTTAGAAATTTAAGAAAGGCTGACATAATTGCTTGTTAATATAAAACTCTTATTTTTTCTTAGGTGACCGGACTAGTAGTTGCCCAGTGATCTTCATATTAGATGAATTTGATCTTTTTGCTCATCATAAAAACCAAACACTCCTCTATAATCTTTTTGACATTTCTCAGTCTGCACAGACTCCGGTAGCAGTTATTGGTCTTACATGTAGATTGGTAAGTGTTTCTATTTTAAAGATTGATTATAACGTTTAGAAAATTAAAGCTTAATTACTGACTTATCACTATGTAGGTCATTTTTCAAATGTATTTCATCAATACTTGGCACATTTATCCCACTTTTCAACTCAAATTGAGGAAAACAAGGAAATATTTATCACATATCCTCATAGACTAATACCTCCTGCCGTCTAATCAAATCACTGAATAAAAAAATGTGAAGTGAGATTATGCTAATAAATATAATTTCTACATTAGCAAATAAAGAGAAAGTTAAATAACCTCACTACCATTTTATAAAAATTGCTAATAGTTTGTACTTTTTACATTTAAGATTCTTTCCATATTTTAAAAATGCTTGGAATCAACTCAAAATGATACTGTCCCAACTTTGTAAGTATACATCTCCAGAAATGGAAGGGATTATCTCTATCAGGTTGTCACAGTAGATAGTGGCTTCTTTGCTCCTTGGAGAATTTTAGAATGATTTATCCATAGTGTTAATGTCACTATCACATTACTTTGTGAAGACTCCATGCATGTTGAACCTTGTGTACCTTCAGACAGCTTATGTAGGTCTTTTTGCGATTACCTTCTCTCTCTCTCTATCTCTGTCTTTTTCTTTTTTTTTTAATTTTTCCCCAAAGTGGGTGCACCATTCTTGGAAGTACTGCAATACCAGGTCAATGCGTGGAATGGATGGAGCAAGTTCCTATTCCATCTCCTAGTTCCAGAAATCCATTTAATTCATTGTCCTCGGACAGAGCACGTATCAGTTATTAAACTGATAAGAACACATACTACACTTGATCTTAGCCGAAAGGCCGAGAAGCAGTGTGTTTACCTTCTTTTACTCTCCTAGTATGAACTTTCTAATTGAATTCAGGTAAAACTGGTTTTTAAGAGTCACCTCTCTTCTTATACTATGGCTGCCATGCATCTGTAGGTGTCATCCTTTTTCCTCCTTCATTTATGGCAGGCTTATGTCAAGCCCTTATTCCCCTTTTGTACAGCTCGTTCCCTTTTTTAGAAACGTGAAACTCTTTACTAAGTCATCTTTCAACAGTCCTGCTAGTGCTGTTTCTCAGAGGAGTGGCTTTCTGTGTCCTCCTTCCCCAGTGCTCTAGAGCTTACGATGTATGCTTTCATAATAAGCCTCTCTCATAGAAAATCTGGCTGGTTCTCCACATATCTTTATTCCTCTTTTCAAAATGTAGCAATCTAACACAGTGGTTAAGGAAGCACATTCCTCCTTGCTAAAAGCTCTTCCTTTGGGTGGAAGTGGCAGTGGCAAATGCTGTTGACCCAGTGAGGGACCAAATAAAGGGTTAGTAACTCCTTAGCCATATTATCAGAGGCTCTTTTTTATTCTGTATGTATAATTCTCCAACTGTGTAATTCAAGTCTAAGTATATATCCATGTGTCCATGTTTATAGGGAAAGAGCAAATGGATCGATGGAGTACTGATTTTCCTAGCAAATAACCTCTTCCTTGTGGCAGTAATTTTTTTTTTTCTACTATTCCCTGTATCCCCACATTACCAATTTCTGTCATTACTGCCCACCACCAAACTATCAGTTACTGTTCACCTCTAAAATTCTTTTACTTCCATCTCTTTACATTCCCAAGTTCAGGCTCTTAATTATTGCTTACCTGTATGGCTGATCTAGAACTGCTTCTTAGTAGAAAATAAATGTATAATATTTCTGTCTCTGAACATAACTTTTAATTGTCTTACGCTGGCACTATATTTTTCTTTAACCTATAAACACATCTCAGGTTTTTCATTCACTCTCCCCCACTCTAACCCCAAGCTATTAATCTTTCCTGTCTTCCTTTCCACACTAACGATGATGCCATGATGCCTTTTTGGTCACTTTAATTCTTTCCTGTATATCATTGGTTTCTTAACCTAGAATCATCTGGGTAGATTTGAAAATCCGTATTTCTGGGCCTCACCACAGCTTTTTGTTTTTCTTTTTTATAGAAAATTGACACTAAACTTGCTCCCTCACTTCTTAAGGAAAAATAGCACTAATACAAGTAGTTTCTCAAATATTGTTGTAAAAAAGCCAAAAGACAGAATAATTTACCAATGTCACGCTGTGTTCCTGCCAGTTTCCTCTTCTACAGTTTGTTCCTTAAGTCTAGCATGGCTTCAGCTTAAATTTGTATAGTTCAGTGAACTGAATTTTTCTCCATTACACATGCTGCTTCTTGAGTCTTTGTTACATAAAACAATGAAGATGTTTAAATTTTCATGAATGTTAATAAGTCTAATTACATTTTATTATCTTAATTTTTTATCTGAATTCTTCATAGAATGTATGAAATTGCTTATTGATAGCTATAATTTTTTAGCAGTTATTGTTAGTCTTGCAGTGTTAAAGATTAGCTGAGAAAAACATGGTTGGGAAAAGGCTTGACATCACCAGGCTTACAAGTGCTTAGAAGGGGGTTAAAAGTAGCTTGGATTAAAAATACTTTTAGAGGCTTGGTTTATTTCCAAGCCACATTCTCTTACATCTACTACCTTGTAGCCCTAAGTAGATCAAGGGAATAATTAAATTTTTTTTAATGCTTAATTGTGTATTACAGGATAAGCATTTTTAATGCTTAATTGTCTGTTAACAGGATTATAAGTGATAGTTCAAATAGTTATACCTCTAACATTGGTATGGTTATTTTAAACATGCATCTTACGGAGATTTTTGTTTGTTTTTAAGGATATTTTGGAACTCTTAGAAAAGAGAGTGAAGTCACGATTTTCCCACCGGCAGATACACTTAATGAATTCATTTGGTTTTCCACAGTATCTTAAAATATTTAAAGAACAATTATCTCTACCTGCAGTATTTCCAGGCAAGATTTTCGCTGAGAAGTGGAATGAAAATGTTCAGGTAGTTTGGAAAAAAGACAATAATGTTAAAGTAATATTTGTGTCTTGCTATACCATTTGAAAGCAATTAAAACTTGAAAATCTTTAAAATCTGTAAGTTAGCATAAAATTTCTAATATTACTGTGGCACAAAACTGCATTAATACAAATTATACTCTTTTGTGTGTGTATTTTCTTTTAAAAAACAGTTGAAATGTCATACTTCTAAATTTTTTTTCTCAAAAGAACTTTTATGAGATTTGTTTTATTTGTATCTGGTTTATATTTTAGATTACTTTGTTAATGAACTTCATCATTAAATATTTATTTTCTTTATTTTATAAGTTTAGCAATATATTAACTTAGTAAGGTTCATACCTACTATCCAGTGTGGATTTTTCTTTTCCAGTTCTCATGAACAACTTAAGCGTTTTTCTCACTGGGTCTGTTAAGAGGCAATTCAGACTGTGGCAACTTTGGTTATATTCTCTATATTGACATATCCCATCTTTGAGTCCTTGGAGCCCTGAGGGTCTTAAGTTGCAAACGCACACTCACTTGTTGTTTTAAACATTTACTGAACCTTGTGGACTCTAAATTTACTTATACTTAAGTTAAACAGCCTAATTTGTGCAGACTGTTGTTGTATCAGCTAAGCATACTAGCATCAGTTTATCTTATACTGACAAGTTTTAGTTGGCAAGGAAAAGGGAGAGAGTGTATGTGTGTGAATGTGTGTTTAATAATGTGTTTGAAAAACAGTATTACTGAATAAATCTTACATGTCAAAAATATGGGCCTTGTGAAAGTGGAAAATAATATAGAGTCCTTGGTTATGAAAGAATTAGGAAAAACTGGTCTATAATATTAAATACTAATGAGTGAGGATGATTAGATCTGCTTAGAGTTAAACAGTCTATATTCATTGGCTCTAAAAGATTGTTTTATGTTATAGCAATAATGATAGATTATATTTTTTTACTATAAAATCTTAAATATCAATACCAAATTAAAAGTGAGAATTTGCATTTATTTTGCTCTTTAACGATTCTTGCTTTTTTCCCATCTTTGTTGAGGTATAATTGACAAATTAGAAATTGCTTATATTTAAGGTATACAACTTGATGTTTTGGTATACATTGTGAAATACCACAGTCAAGCTATAATATTTAACATATCCATCACCTCATATAGATTTCTTTTCTCCTTTTTTTTTTTTAAATTTTGTGGTAAAACCGTTAAGTTCTATCTTCTAAGCAAATTTCAAGTATATAGTACTGTATCGTTAACTATAATCACGTTGCTGTCCATTACTTATGCAGAACTTAACTTGTATAACTGAAACTTGATTCTTATTTTGATTTTAAAATAGAGTCAGCTTATGTGAGCACTATTAATTTTGACTCAGTTTTTTTAAATTAAAAGTTATGAACAAAATTTAATCAGTGCTTAAGAATACATGGTAAAAGGTAGAATTTTCCCTTATGTCCATGCCCATCTTCCCTCCTTTCACTACAAAGTAATTATTTGGTTCATAGCATTTCAGACCTTACATATTGATACATGCCAAATTTGTTTTTACATAAAGGATTCAAACCTTAAATATTATTCTTTGGTTTACCTTTTTTACTTTGTTGTAATTGTTAATTTCATATTTTTTTTCCTAATATAACTATACAGAATTGTATATCAAAATGATTGACTTTATTCTTAAATCATGATATTGTGTCATGATATAATTAGATGTGGGTCCTTCCTTCCACCTTCCTCCCCAAATTAACTTTTCCTGGGACTCAGATATTTACTAGCTCATGCAAGTTTTTCTTGATACTATGTCTAACTATAAGAGTCCATGCTTTAAGGACACTTTATAGTTGGTGCTCTCACATTGTCTTTTCCTTTACCTGGATCTGGAGTGGGTCAGAGCTCTGAATCTTTGGCCTCTGAATCCACTTTTGAGTGCGTCACAGACTTTCACCTTTTACAACTCCTGAACTGATTGTCTTGTTACAACAGTGTGTTTTTCTGACTGCTTTAGTGATCAAATGCAGTCTTAGTATTTAATTGTCTGTGCTTTCCCAGGGCTTTTATTATTCTTATCCCTTCTCACTTTCTTTTCCTAAGACGACTACGTTAGCCCAGATTATACTGTACTGTCATCCATCTTTCTGTCCTTCCCAGCTATGTTGTATTCTGAGATCCTAGAATGGGTATATAAAGGAAGTAGATGGTGACAGTTACTGTGAAGCATAACTCTGGATGACTCAGAAAATGGTAAGCATGTGATGTAGAGTGGCTAACCCTAGGTTTTTGGTCCTTCTTTGCTGATCACTGAATTTAGAGGCAGGATGATAGGAATGAATGTGAACACTCTCCTGTCATCTTTTTGATAATCTTACAGTTCTTTCATAAGGTAGAACTAATACCACTGGCGTTTGTGTCTCTTAGTTCTAATATTTTCTTGCCCTATCCTAATCATCATTTGCCACCTCCCTTTAGGGTATGCTAATAAATGAGCTTCACTTGAAAAAAATATGTCAGCACCATGGCCAGAGGCCCTGTCTGAAAAGGGGGGGTGTGCACTGAAGGAGCTATCCTGTCACTCAGTGCTGACTATCCAGCAAGTTTTTCTAATTCCAAGGTTAAACAAAAGCAATGGTATAGATGACAGGTCACCTATGGAATCTCATCCAAGAAATATCTTCAGGATAGACTTGAACCTGGACGTCCTGCCTAACTTGAATGTTTGTTGTAGCCCTATCCCAAATATGTAAGTAAGCAGGGTAAATACCATCTCAGCATGGCAGTATAAGAAAAATCTCTGTATAAAAGAGCACTTAAAAGGACCATAGCTCAGAATGACCATCATCAAAACATCTACAAACAATAAATGCTGGAGAGGGTGTGGAGAAAAGGGAACCCTCTTGCACTGTTGGTGGGAATGTAAATTGATACAGCCACTATGGAGAACAGTATGGAGGTTCTTTAAAAAACTAAAAATAGAACTACCATATGACCCAGCAATCCCACTCTCAAGGCATATACCCTGAGAAGACCATAATTCAGAAAGAGTCATGTATCACAGTGTTCATTGCAGCACTATTTACAATAGCCAGGACATGGAAGCAACCTAAGTGTCCATCGACAGATGAATGGATAAAGAATATGTGGTACATATATACAATGGAATATTACTCAGCCATAAAAAGAAATGAAATTGAACTATTTGTAGTGAGATGGATGGACCTAGAGACTGTTATACAGAGTGAAGTAAGTCAGAAAGAGAAAAACAAATACCGTATGCTAACACATATATATGGAATCTAAAAAAATAAAAAAAGTTCTGAAGAACCTAGGGGCAGGACAGGAATAAAGACTCAGACATAGAGAATGGACCTGAGGACACGGAGGGGGGAAGGGTAAGCTGGGAGGAAGTGAGAGAGTGGCGTGGACATGTATATACTACCAAATGTAAAATAGATAGTGGGAAGCAGCTGCATAGCACAGGGAGATCACCTCAGTGCTTTGTGACCACCTAGAGGGGTGGGATAGGGAGGGTGGGAGGGAGGTGCAAGAGGGAGGAGATATGGGGATATATGTATATGTGTAGCTGATTCACTTGGTTATACAGCAGAAACACACCATTGTAAAGCAATTATACTCCAATAAAGATGTTAAATAAATAAATAAATGAAATAAAAGGACCATAGCTAATTCTCCTCAAAAGAAATTCCCACAAAGTGCTATAGCTAAGTTCAAGAAAGATCTACCAACTTTCTTAACCTTCCCTGTTTAGTTAACAGAAGGTAAGAATGTTTAGCAGGGAGACTAGGAGATTTAGTATATATTCTGCTGCCATTAAGTTATCCCTGGAGCAGCATGAGTCCTCAGGTACTAGTGTAATCCTATAACATTCTCCTTAGAAACTACCTGTGAAGAGGGCACACTGCAGTGAGCACATTAAGAACTTGTTTCTGCAACTGCTACTCCTGTGCTCATCAGTGAAAAGGGAATGTGTCCGCTTCCCTGAATAAGATAGAGAAGACTAAAAACAGTAGCAAGGGAATGGGGACTATAACCAGGATAATATATTTACTGAGAGCATAAAACTTCATCCCATTAGGCTAGAACTTATTCGTGAATCTGGATCTTCTTATAGTGGAAGAAGTAGAGACATACAGTTTCAGCTCTAGAAAATACAGAAATACTTAGTTTTCTGGGCCTTTTTTTTTTTGGAAAAAGAATCCTTATTCCTTACAGATGATTTTTGAAAAATTATGTCAGTCTTACCCAAGCCTTTTTTGGCTCTGCCAACTCTGATTTTACTGTCCTTTCATCTAATCTTTTCTTCGGTGCCAAGTGAACCTCACCTTTCATTAATCCTAATTCACTGCAGTCACTGTTTTTAGTCTTCTCTTTCTCTCTTAAAGGTCTTGCTGTTGCTATATATATATTTGTATCATAAACAGGGTTGAATACCCTTGGAAGTATACCAGATGAACATAAAATAATAAAACAAAGTAATACAAATAAAAAACTTTGGGAAATTAACTGTAGTCCTTGCTTCTGCAGTTGTTGACTCTTACCAAGTCACTTACAAGGTTGATATATTAAATATATATTTAGATATTGCTTTTTCAGAGGGCCCTATTGAGCTCTAAATTTCCAAAGCCATCAATTTCTCAAAATACATCTTAATTTAGTTATACAAAGTATGTAGTTTACATTGTTGATCACCACTTCCCTCTTGAAGTGTGTCCCTCTTGTTTTCTTCCCCTGGTTTTATTGCTCTCTCTTGGATTCTTTTCCAGTCTTCAACATCTTTCTCAGTCTCTTACTTTGCTCCTCTTTTTCCATTTACTTCTTAAACATTGATAATACAAGTTTTACTTCCTAACCACATCTCCCTCTTCACGTCTCCTGGGACATTCTGTTCCCCATAGTTTCATCTTTGATTTTTTTCTAACCCCTCTCCAACCCTTCATCTCTACTCCCCACTGGTTGATTCTCCATCATACATGTCTTCTATAAATGTGTTTAATTCTTTCTTGTCTTCACACCACTGTGTTAATTCAGACTCATTTTCTTTTTTTTAAAATTTATTTATTTATTTATTTTTGGCTGTGTTGGGTCTTCATTTCTGTGTGAGGGCTTTCTCTAGTTGCAGCAAGCGGGGGCCACTCTTCATCGCAGTGCGCGGGCCTCTCACTATCGTGGCCTCTCTTGTTGCAGAGCACAGACTCCAGACACACAGGCTCAGTAGTTGTGGCTCACGGGCGCAGTTGCTCCGCGGCATGTGGAATCTTCCCAGACGAGGGCTCGAACCCATGTCCCCTGCATTGGCAGGCAGATTCTCAACCACTGTGCCACCAGGGAAGCCCCATTTTGTTTCTTACATGGACAACTGTAGTTGCCTCCAGTTAAGTTTTCCTGCCTTTGTCTTTCCGTACAATCATTTAGCCAAAACTGAAACTCAGGATGACATGACTACTCATCTTCTATCCATATGCCACAATCTCCCTACATTGTTCATGATGTTCCCTATAACTGGAATGCTCTTTGTAGCATACTGACTCATACAGTTTAAGCATTCTTTGTAACACTTTACCTTGTTTTTGAAGTATAGTAAATAACCCTTATTCTCTGTTTCATTTAGTGGTGCATTTTGATCATCCCATTAGTATGACTGTATAGTTTCCCTCTTTAGACTGGAAATTTTGTGGTAGCAAGGGTTATGTTTTATCCTTGTGTCTTTGGAATTAACGTAAAGGGATAAGAAGAAAATCAATAGAGTGGAAATTTGATTTTTGTTTTCCACAAATAAGACCAGCACCTATTTAATAATGGATAAATACCAGATAGAGTTCATGAGATACACCAGCCAGTGAGGCACAAGTTTATATTTAGGTTTTAAACTGCGTTGTTCCTTAATTCTGTTTTGATCTTTTTCCTCTAGAGTCTCTCAGAAGATAGGAGTGTGCGAGACGTGCTGCAGAAGCATTTCAATGTCAGCAAAAGCCTGCGGTCATTACACACGCTACTGGTTTGTATTAGTTTTATTTTTATCACTCATTTTCTTTCACCAGGTAATTATGTTCTGACGGGAATTGGTTAAACCTCTAGATACATTTTGGGAAAATAAACACATCTACTACATTAGGTCTTCCAATCCCTGAATATGGTACATCTCTTCTTTTATTTAGTTATTCTTTGATTTCTTTCATCATCATTTTAGAATTCTCACCTCACAGATCCTGTACATGTTTACAGTGTATACCTAAGTGTTTAGTTTCCTGTGGAACAATTTTAAATGATATTTTGTTTTTAATTTTAGTTTTAGCATGCCCATTATTAGTGTATAGAAATGTGACTGATTTTTGTGTTGATGTTGTATTCTGCAATGTTGCTGAACTAATTTATTTTAGGAGTTTTTTAAATAGATTCCTTGAGATTTTCTATGTAGATGATCATATCATCTGCAAATAAAGAATTTTATTTTTTTCCTTTCTAATTTGTATATCCTTTCTTTCTTTTTCTTGTCTTTTTTGCAATGGCTAGAACTTCTTGCACTATGTTGGATAAGAATGGTGAGGGTAGATAATTGCCAGTCTTAGGGGGAAAGGATTTAGTCTTTTACTGTTAAGTATGATATAAGCTGTAGGTTTTTAATGCATGTTTATTATCAAGTTAAGGTAATTCCCATCTATTCCTAACTTGCTAAGAGTTTATTATGATTGTGTTGGATTTTGTTAAATGCTTATTCTGTATCAATGAATATGATCTATGACTTTTCTTCTTTAGCCTGTTGATATGTTGAATTACCTTGCTTGATTTTCTAATGTTGAACTAGCTTTACATTCCTGGACAAATCCTACCTGGTCATGGTCTTTCACCCAGTAATTATATCTTAAGCTTAAACAGTATCAAGAAAGGGGTACTTAATTGTTCTGAAAAGTAAAATTTTTCCTTCTCTTAGACTATTTGATACTAGTCTAATATTTCTAGAAAATTATTTATTCATTATTACAAAAGATATGGCAAATACCTTTCAAAGAGAAAATAATTTTGGTTTCGTGAGTTTCTTCGTGATCACTTCCATTTATAATAATAATGGGTATCATTTATTAAATAGCACATGAGTCAGGTGACCTAGTTACTTTACCAGTGTTATGTCTAGTTATATTAATCCTGTTTTTTTATCTTTGGGTGTATTTTATCCTTACCTTTGAGGAAACTGATGCTCTTTGAGGTTAAATAACTTACCCCAGGTCACACAGCTACTAGATGGCAAACCCGAGACTCAAATCCAAGGCTGTCTAGCTTCAAGCTTATCATAACTGCTTTACTATATGGTTCTGCCGCTTTTTACAGATTCTCCTTCTCCATTTCTGGTCTTGCTTAGGAAACTTAAGAGTGTTTTCCTCTCTATATACTTTCCCTCTCGTTAGCACATCCCCCTCCCATTTATCAAAACCACACTGCCATTTTCAGCAGCAGCTGTCTTTATCACAGAAGTATTACAGGTACTAAGAATTTTTAGAGTAGAGATTTTACTTACTTATGTACCAAAATTAGACTTTATTTACTAGCTTACGGTATATGGAGGATACACACACACACGTATATACATAAACATATACCTTTCATTATTCTGGGAAAATATCTCTGCCTGAAAATTGTCAACATAAAAAACCATTGTTTTGCCAGTTTCCTATTATATTTTTAATTCAAGGTGATGGCTCAATTTTTGTTTGGGGTTTTCTTGCTTAAGAAAAGTTTTGGAATTGGTGGAAATTATAAAGAAAAGAGAAAGACCTGACTGAGATTAAATACAGTTTGGATAATTTTTCAACAAAAAAAAAAATCAGGAGTTATACACATAGAAAAAAACACCGTCAATGCATAGCCTAAAGTAAATTTCAGGTTGATAAACCTAACTTTATGTAGAAAAACAAAACTTTTTTTTAAATTAGAAGAAACATATAAGAGAATATGTTTGTATTCTTGAGGTAGGGAAAGATTTCTTACAAAAGTTACAGAGATCACCAGTCATAACAAAAAAGATGGTTAAAGTTAATGACATTGAATTTTTAAATGTCTAGACACTGAAGGATACCATGGATGAAGTGAAGACTGATAAGGAGAGGAAAAATGCAATGCATATATCATCAACACTGTCCATAATATATAAAGAGCTTCTACAGTAATCAATAAAGGAATGAACTGACCAGAGGGCAGACAGCAGAAGCAAGAAGAACTACAATCCTGCAGCCTGTGGAACAAAAACCACATTCACAGAAAGAGAGACAAGGTGAAAAGCAGAGGGCTGTGTACCAGATGAAGGAACAAGATGAAACCCCAGAAAAACAACTAAATGAAGTGGAGATAGGTAACCTTCCAGAAAAAGAAATCAGAATAATGATAGTGAAGATGATCCAGGACCTCGGAAAAAGAATGGAGGCAAAGGTCGAGAAGATGCAAGAAATGTTTAACAAAGACCTAGAAGAATTAAAGAACAAACAAACAGAGATGAACAATACAATAACTGAAATGAAAACTACACTAGAAGGAATCAATAGCAGAATAACTGAGGCACAAGAATGGATAAGTGACCTGGAAAACAGAATGGTGGAATTTACTGCTGCGGAGCAGAATAAAGAAAAAAGAATGAAAAGAAATGAAGACAGCCTAAGAGACCTCTGGGACAACATTATACGCAACAACATTCGCATTATAGGGGTCCCAGAAGGAGACGAGAGAGAGAAAGGACCAGAGAAAATATTTGAAGAGATTCTAGTCGAAAACTTCCCTAACATGGGGAAGGAAATAGCCACCCAAGTCCAGGAAGCACAGAGAGTCCCATACAGGATAAACCCAAGGAGAAACATGCCGAGACACATAGTAATCAAATTGGCAAAATTTAAAGACAAAGAAAAACTATTGAAAGCAGCAAGGGAAAAATGACAAATAACATACAAGGGAACTCCCATAAGGTTAACAGAGTTTCTCAGCAGAAACTCTACAAGCCAGAAGGGAGTGGCACAATATATTTAAAGTGATGAAAGGGAGGAACCTACAACCGAGATTACTCTAGCTGGCAAGGATTTCATTCAGATTCAACAGAGAAATCAAAAGCTTTACAGACAAGCAAAAGCTACGAGAATTCAGCACCACCAAACCAGCTCTACAACAAATGCTAAAGGAACTTCTCTAGGTGAGAAAAACAAGAGAAGAAAAGGACATACAAAAACAAACCCAAAACAATTAAGAAAATGGTCATAGGAACATACATATCGATAATTACCTTAAACGTGAATGGATTAAATGCTCCAACCAAAAGAAACAGCCTTGCTGAATGGATACAAAAACAAGACCCATATATATATGCTGTCTACAAGAGACCCACTTCAGACCTAGGGACACATTCAGACTGAAAGTGAGGGGATGGAAAAAGATATTCCACGCAAATGAAAATCAAAAGAAAGCTGGAGTAGCAATAATCACATCAGATAAAATAGACTTTAAAATAATGTTACAAGAGACAAGGAAGGACACTACATAATGATCAAGGGATCAATCCAAGAAGAAGATATAACAATTATAAATATATATGCACCCAACATAGAAGTACCTCAATACATAAGGCAACTGCTAACAGCTATAAAAGACGAAATCAACAGTAACACAATAATAGTGGGGGACTTTAACACCTCACTTACACCAATGGACAGATCATCCAGACAGAAAATTAATAAGTAAACACAAGATTTAAATGACACAATAGATCAAATAGACTTAATTGATATTTATAGGACATTCCATCCAAAAACAGCAGATTACACTTTCTTCTCAAGTGCACACGGAACATTCTCCACGATAGATCACATCTTGGGTCACAAATCAAGCCTCAGTAAATTTAAGAAAATTGAAATCATATCAAGCATCTTTTCTGACCACAACTCTGTGAGATTAGAAATCAATTACAGGGAAAAAAACATAAAAAAATACAAACACATGGAGGCTAAACAATACGTTACTAAGTAACCAAGAGATCACTGAAGAAATCAAAGAGGAAGTTAAAAACTACCTAGAGACAAATGACAATGAAAACACGACAATCCAAAACCTATGGGATGCAGCAAAAGCAGTTCTAAGAGGGAAGTTTATAGCTATACAAGCCTACCTAAAGAAACAAGAAATATCTCAAGTAAACAATCTAACCTTACACCTAAAGGAACTAGAGAAAGAAGAACAAACAAAACCCAAAGTTAGCAGAAGGAAAGAAATCATAAAGATCAGAGCAAAAATCAATGAAATAGAAACAAAACAATAGCGAAGATCAATAAAACTAAAAGCTGGTTCTTTGAGAAGATAAAAAAATTGATAAACCATTACCCAGACTCATCAAGAAAAAGAGGGAGAAGACTCAAATCAATAAAATTAGAAATGAAAAGGGAGACGTTACAACAGAAACCGCAGAAATACAAAGCATCCTAAGAGACTACTACAAGCAACTCTATGCCAATAAAATGGACAACCTGGAAGAAATGGACAAATTCTTAGAAAGGTATAACTTTCCAAGACTGAACCAGGAAGAAACAGAAAATATGAACAGACCAATCACAAGTAATGAAATTGAAACTGTGATTAAAAATCTTCCAACAAGCCAAAGTCCAGGACCAGATGGCTTCACAGGTGAATTCTATCAAACATTTAGAGAAGAGCTAACACCCATCCTTCTCAAACTCTTCCAAAAAATTGAGGAGAAAGCAACACTCCCAAACTCATTCTATGAGGCCACCATCACCCTGATACCAAAACCAGACAAAGATCTTACAAAAAAAGAAAATTACAGACCAATATCACTGATGAATACAGATGCAAAAATCCTCAACAAAATACTAGCAAACAGAATCCAACAACACATTAAAAGGATCATACACCATGATCAAGTGGGATTTATCCCAGGGATGCAAGGATTCTTCAATATACGCAAATCGATCAATGTGATACACCATATTAACAAATTATAGAATAAAAACCCTATGATCATCTCAATAGATGCAGAAAAAGCTTTTGACAACATTCAACACCCATTTATGATAAAAACTCTCCAGAAAGTGGGCATAGAGGGAACCTACCTCAACATAATAAAGGCCATATACGACAAACCCACAGCAAACATCATTCTCAATGGTGAAAAACTGAAAGCATTTCCTCTAAGATCAGGAACAAGACAAGGATGTCCACTTTCACCACTGTTATTCAACATAGTTTTGGAAGTTCTAGCCACAGCAATCAGAGAAGAAAAAGAAATAAGAGGAATACAAATTGGAAAAGAAGTAAAAGTGTCACTGTTTGCAGATGACATGATACTATACATAGAGAATCCTAAGGATGCCACTAGAAAACTACTGCAGCTCATCAATGAATTTGGTAAAGTTGCAAGATACAAAATTAATGCACAGAAATCTCTTGCATTCCTATACACTAATGATGAAAAATCTGAAAGAGAAATTAAGGAAACACTCCCCTTTACCTTTGCAACAAAAAGAATAAAATACCTTGTAATAAACCTATCTAAGGAGACAAAAGACCTGTATGCAGAAAACTGTAAGACACTGATGAAAGAAATTAAAGATGATACCAACAGATGGAGAGATATACCATGTTCTTGGATTGGAAGAATCAATATTTTGAAAATGACTATACTACCCAAAGCAATCTACAGATTCAATGCAATCCCTATCAAATTACCAATGGCATTTTTTACAGAACTAGAACAAAAAATCTTAAAATTTCTATGGAGACACAACAGACCCCGAATAGCCAAAGCAGTCTTGAGGGCAAAAAACGGAGCTGGAGGAATCAGACTCCCTGACTTCAGACTATACTACAAAGCTACAGTAATCAAGACAATATGATACTAGCACAAAAACAGAAACATAGATCAATGGAACAAGATAGAAAGCCCAGAGATAAACCCACACACCTATGGTTAACTAATCTGACAAAGGAGGCAAGGATATACAATGTAGAAAAGAGATTCTCTTCAATAAGCGGTGCTGGGAAAACTGGACAGCTACATATAAAAGAATGAAATTAGAACACTCCCTAACACCATACACAAAAATAAACTCAAAATGGATTAGAGACCTAAATGTAAGACCAGACGCTATAAAACTCTTAGAGGAAAACAAAGGAAGAATACTCTTTGACATAAATCACAGCAAGATCTTTTTTGATCCACCTCCTAAGAGTAATGGAAATAAAAACAAAAATAAACAAATGGGACCTAATGAAACTTCAAAGCTTTTGCACAGCAAAGGAAACCATAAACAAGACAAAAAGGCAACCCTCAGAATGGGAGAAAATATTTGCAAACGAATCAGCGGACAATGGATTAATCTCCAAAATATATAAACAGCTCATGCAGCCCAATATTAAAGAAACAAACAACCCAATCCAAAAATGGGCAGAAGACCTAAATAGACATTTCTCTAAAGAAGACATACAGATGGCCAGGAAGCACATGAAAAGCTGCTCAACGTCACTAATTAGAGAAATGCAAATCAAAACTACAATGAGGTATCAACCCACACCAGTTAGAATGGGCATCAACAGAAAATCTACAAACAACAAATGCTGGAGAGGGTGTGGAGAAAAGGGAACCCTCTTGCACTGTTGGTGGGTATGTAAATTGATATAACCACTATGGAGAACAGTGTGGAGGTTCCTTAAAAACTAAAAATAGAATTACCATATGATCCAGCAATCCCACTACTGGTCATATACCCAGAGAAAACCATAATTCAAAAAGACACATGCACCCCAGTGTGCATTGCAGCACTATTTACAATAGCCAGGTCTTGGAAGCAACCTAAATGCTCCTCGACATACGAATGGATAAAGAAGTTGTGGTACATATATGCAATGGAATATTACTCAGCCATAAAAGGGAACGAAATTGGGTCATTTGTTGAGACGTGGATGGATCTAGAGACTGTCATACAGAGTGAAATAAGTCAGAAAGAGAAAAGCAAATATCGTATATTAACGCATATATGTGGAACCTAGAAAAATGGTACAGATGAATCGGTTTGCAGGGCACAAGTTGAGACACAGATGTAGAGAACAAACGTATGGACATCAAGGGGGGAAAACCGTGGTGGGGTGAGGCTGGTGGTGTGCTGAATTGGGCAATTGGGATTGACCTCTATACACTGATGTGTATAAAATTGATGACTAATAAGAACCTGCAATATAAAAAAATAAAATAAAATTCAAAAATTCAAAAAAAAAAAAGAGACCACCTGAGGCCAGATTAAAGGAGTGCTGGCCCTGCATACACCCTGATCCTTATCAGCAACCCTGGCTTTGAACCATTGTTATAAAACTCCTCACTAAATCCTCCCGGGTTGGCACCCACAGTTTTTGAGGGCAGGAGTCTGCTGTCTCTCCCTTTGCCTGGCAAAGCAATAAAGCTATTCTTTTCTACTCCACTCAAAACTCTGTCTCTGAGATACAATTCAGCACTGGTGCACGGAGCCTGAGTTTTCAGCATCCCAACCATAAAAAAAAATATTGAAAAATAAAGGAATGAACTAAGAATATGAGTACAAGCAATCCACCAATGTAGAATCCCACATGACTTATAAATTGCAAAGATATTTAACCTCTCCAGTAATTAGGGAAATGGTACAATTTAAACTTTACAGTTAAACCTTTTTTTCTGCCAATCTGGTGGGTGTCAAAAGTTTATGTCTGATGATATGATGACTGTTAACGTTTGTTGCTGCTAGTAGTGTAAATATGTATAGGTACTTTGGAGAGCAATATGGAAAATTAGGTATCTAGAGAGACTCAAATACACAAGAAGGCATGTACAGTATTGTTTATTGCAGCCTTGTTTATAATCCATCCCCCAAAATGACAGATACCCATCAATAAGGGAAAGAATAATTAAATGTGCATATATACAAAGGAACATAACAGAAAATAAAAGAATAGACCAGAATTGACATCTGGACATAGATGAATTCTCATGACAGATGTTTAGTGAAGAAAGAGTAGCATTAAGTACAATATGGTATTTATATAAAACTTGAAAATTACTCTGTATTGTCTAGGAATACAAAGATATGTAGTAGAAGGATGAAAACTTGCATGATTTTTTTGCATGGAGAAGAGTAGAGAGTCCAACCAGGGCAAGAGACAGGGGCTTCAACTCTGTAAGTTTATATTTCGTAAGCTGAGAAAGTGGTCATGGATATTCATTATATTATTCTCTTGCCTTTTTATATGTCAAAAATATTTTATAATAAAAGGAAAAAGAAAAGGTAAGAGAAAGGGAAGGAGCTACTGGGTACCTGGATCCCTCCCAGTATGGGGAATGAAAGACAAGGATTACCCAACTTTTTTGTTCAGTTAAGGACCCTGGGCCCTGGTTAAAAAAGGGAGAGTTCAAGGCAATAGAAATAAAAGCAAAAATAAACAAATGGGACCTAATCAAACTTACAGGCTTTTTTTTGTACAGCAAAGGAAACCCATAAACAAAGCAAAAAGAAAACCTAAGGACTGGGAGAAAATATTTACAAATGATGTGACAGACAAGGGCTTAATTTCCAAAATACACGAACAGATCATACAACTTAATAATAACAACAGTTAAAAATCCCAATCGAAAAATAGGCAGTAGACCTAAATAGATACTTCTCCAAAGAGGGCATACAGATGGTAACGGGCACATGAAAAGATGTTCAACATCGCTAATTATTAAAGAAATGCAAATCAAAACTACAGTGAGGTACCACCTCACACCAGTCAGAATGGCCATCATTAAAAAGTCTACAAATAACAAATGCTGGAGAGAGTGTGGAGTGTAAATTTATGCAGCAACTATGTTGGTGGGAATGCAAATTCGTGCAGCAACTATGTTGGTGGGAATGTAAATTCGTGCAGCAACTATGTTGGTGGGAACGCAAATTCGTGCAGCTGCTATGGAAAACAGTATGGAGGTTCTTCAAAAAACTAAAATAGATTTGCCATGTGATCCAGTCATCCCGCTGCTGGGCATATATTTGGACAAACCTATAATTCAAAAAGATACATGCAACCGTATGTTCATAGCAGCACTAGTCACAGTAGCCAAGACATGGAAACAACCTAAATGTCCATTGATAGATGAATGGATAAAGAAGATGTGGTACATATATACAGTGGAATACTACTCAGCCATAGAAAAAGAATGAAATAATGCCATTTGCAACAACATGGATGGACCTAGAGATTATCATACTAAATGAAGTAAGTCAGAAAGAGAAAGACAAATACCATATACTATCAATTATATGTGGAATCTAAAATATGACACAAATGAACTTATCTACGAAGCAGAAACAGGCTCACAGACGTAGAGAATAGACTTGTGGCTGCCAAGGGTGAGAGTGGGGTGGTGCAGGGATGGATTGGCAGTATGGGATTAGCAGATGCAAAATATAGGTAGAATGGATAAACAACAAGGTCCCACTGTGTAGCACAGGGAACTATATTCAATATCCTGTGATAAACCATAGTGAAAAAGAGTGTATATATATGTATAACTGAATCACTTTGCTATACAGTAGAAATTAACACAACATTGTAAATCAACTATGCTTCAATAAAATAATTTAAAAAAAAAAAAGAGTTTCTAGTGTTAATGTCCCAAATATTACATGGCATATACTTACACTAAGAAATTACTCATTGTTTACCTGGAATTCAAATTTAATGAGATGTCATGCATTTTTTTACCTGCTAACCCTATTTATATGACTAAATTTAAATGCTGAGTCAATTATATTTCAATGAAAAATAAATTTTTAAAAAATTAAGTAAAATTTAGATGTTGGGAAAGTTACAAATAAAGAAATCTTCAAATGCAGAAGTTTTTGTTAGTCATTAGACAGAGAACTTGCTACATGGAGGCAACTTGTCCTTGCTTTCAAGGAGAGTTGTTTCTTGGTATAATTTTGTTTTTGTTTTTTTCTTTTTAATACAATTGAATATAAAGTAGCTCACTTCTATCACTTAAGACTAACCTGGATTGGTTGATTGGGTGGTAAGAAAGTTTTTACAAGTCACACTTCTGCCTTTTTGGTTTGGTTTAGTCTGAGGCTTTAATTAGTAGTCTTACTTATTTTTGGTCTCTTCTCCTCACCCTACTCCTTTTAAAATATTTTTCTTTTGAGGAGCTGTAAACAAACAATATGTGCAAATGGAAAGGGGTAGAGAGAGCAGCAAGAATTTTTTAATGCTTTACATTTATACAGTTACATGGCATATGAATTGAAATACTGTATTTTAATAAAGCTAAATATGAGAATACCTTTCCCAAGCATTACTATTTACTCTTTCATAACTCTCTGAATTAAGAAGTTTTGTTCAGTAATATCTCCAAAGTGCCTAAGTAAATATGCAGTTGTTTTTCCGATCTGCATTTCCTTAGATGCTTGCTTTAAATCGTGTAACACCATCACACCCATTTATGACTGCAGCAGATCTGATGGAGGCAAACCAGCTGTGTAGCATGGACTCTAAAGCAAATATTGTACATGGTGAGAAACCTGCTTAATTAGTAGTCTTTTAAATGTTTGAGTTTATGTAATGGTATGATTTTCAAAATTATAATTAACATTGGGTATAGTATTTTACATACAGAATACTTTTATATCCATACGTCCTTTAACTCAGCCCTTTAAAAGGTATTGTTCCTTCCATTTAAAGTGAAAGAAACTCGAGGCACTGCCTTCCTTGCTACATTGTAAATCCAGCTGAGACTGTATTGCAGGCGTTCTCATTGCACCAAGTACTAATGAAGAGCATTGGCTTTTAGCCATTTGGGGTTCACTATCCCTTTTGAGAATCTAATGAAACTTCTCCTCTCCAGGAAAAAAAAAAATTAGATATAATTTCCAGGGGATTAGAGATTCTGAATAATCGAGGGCCCTATGTAATTTTAAAGTTGTATCATAATTGCAGCTCTGGTTTATGTGGTTAAGTGTTAGATAGTATTGCCTCGAATCCTTGTACCATCTCTGGAAGTTTAGAAAGATCCTATTTTACATATATGAAAACTGAGCTCAGGGAGGTTGAGTAACTTTCTTAAGATTATTCAGATAATAGTGACTGAAACACATTTGAACCTAGAGGGGTGTCTTGACCTCCCTCCACCCCTCAAAACCATAATCTTTCACTTTATCCTTCTATTTGGAGGAAAGTTATTTCAATCTTATGTATCAGTAAATAAACTATACCTCATAGTTTGTTCCCCTTTTATTATAGGTCTGTCAGTCTTGGAAATCTGTCTTATCATAGCAATGAAACATTTAAATGACATCTATGAAGAGGAGCCCTTTAATTTTCAAATGGTTTATAATGGTGAGATGAGACATTGATATTTTCTAACACTACTACCCCCACTGCTTATTTGAAGCTACTAATGCTGTCATTGCTTTCTGTCCAGAGTTTCAGAAGTTTGTTCAAAGGAAGGCCCATTCTGTTTATAATTTTGAGAAACCTGTTGTCATGAAGGTAAGATTTTAATTTTTAAAGGCTTATTTTTACATCTGATTTGATTGTATATATCATAGTTGCACTTTCATTAATTTTGAAACATTAGGTATTATCATAGGAATTTTATTCAAAACAGACCAAAAAAAATCAATCTAAAAATGAAATGTTTGAATCATTCTGAAGAATGCAGCCAGTTCTTTTTACAGTTTTGGGGGTATACTGCCCTCTACTGTCTCGTCCTAGAACCGGCATCGTGCAAAGGATCTACTCGTTACAGTCATAACCCTATCCCTTTATACCTCTAAGGTTGGCTTTATAATCTCAGCAGTAAAAAGAGACCGAATGAGTCATTAAGAAAACAAAGAATCTCATTGGCTGGTGAGGGTATACAGAGAAAGTTTTGTTAGGGGTGAGGCATGAGTTTTAAAACTTGAGGAACTTTATTCTGGCATACCATTGTCCACCAGAAATATGAGCCACATAATGTAATTTTAGATTTTCTAGTAGCAACACAAAAGTTAAAAAAAAAAGTGAAATTAACTTGGACAGTAAATTTTATTTACTGTACCAAAATCTTTTGATCTATAGTCAATATAGAAAATTATTAATGAAGTTTTTTATTTTCTTTTGTGTTAAATCTTTGAAATTCTGTGTTTACATTTAAAGCACATCTTAATTCACTGACTATTTATTCACTGGAAATAATTGCTGTTTAGATTCCTTAAATTATTTAGCTGAAGTAGATTTACATTATGAAATTGTTTCAAACATACAGATCTTCTAAGTGTTAGTTTTTAAATTAAACTTAATAAAAATTAGGGCTTCCCTGGTGGCGCAGTGGTTGAGAATCTGCCTGCCAATGCAGGGGACACGGGTTCGAGCCCTGGTCTGGGAAGATCCCACATGCCACGGAGCAACTAGGTCCGTGAGCCACAATTGCTCAGCCTGCGCGTCTGGAGCCTGTGCTCCACAACAAGAGAGGCCGCGATAATGACAGGCCCGTGCACCGCGATGAAGAGTGGCCCCCACTTGCCACAACTAGAGAAAGCCCTCGCGCAGAAACGAAGACCCAACACAGCCATAAATAAATAAATAAATAAAATAAATAAACCCAAAGTTTAAAAAAAAAAAAAAAAAAGTAAGCTGAAATATTAAAAAAAAAAAAAAAAATTAAATAAAATTAAAAACAGAGTCCCACATTTCAAATGCTCAAGAGCCCCGTGTAGCTAGGTTACCTATTGGACAGCACAGCTCTAGAGGACTTTATGGGAAGAAACACCTTTTTTGATTTTTTTTAAGCAGTGGTCCCATAACTTCTTTAGCATCCTCTATAAGGGATTAGTAGTCAGAATTTTATTTCTTACAGCAACCAAAAAATGTGAGATCAGGGCATTGCCATTTCTTAAAAACAATAGGAAAAGTATTTAGAATACTGGAGGTTGGTTTTTTCCTCCCTTCTTAATGTCCATATTTGTCTGATAGTCATAGCTTGTGGGAGTTGTATGAGTGGAAAGGTTTAGCTGAGCACTTAAATTTTTATGAGTAATTTGAAGCTGCTCATTTCTACATTTTAATTAAATGAGAAAGTATTTTGCTACCTAGAAATATTTTAAATCTCCTCAGTTTTATTCAGCCAGTACCTGCAGCCTCTGGTATTTTCTCATTTTCAGAAATTAATGGTGTCTGAACTGTTTCTCTTTTCATCAGAAGAATTTTTGTAGTACATAAAGAATATATTCCAACAGTATTTTTCACAATGAGGCTTAAGAATAGAAAGCTCATAATCTATTTCAGTGTATCAGTATTTAATGGTTAGTAGGTCATGATTTAATGGTTTATTTTTTTATACATTAATAAAATACCTAACAAACATGGTTAGAAAAGACATAATACATGAATGTTAGAGGTAAGAGGAAGCAGACAGTAAAGAGCCCTATTAAGGTGGGGAAGATGAAAGAAAGGGACTTTCTGACAGGTTGTAGTGGTCTCTGTCAGACTTCTTAGGGAAACAGGAGCCTGTCTTCTCCTCCATACCCGTACCACTCTGCTGAATCATTTATTTATAGGATTAGCTGAACAGGTGTACTCCTACGGGTCTTTCCTGCCTCCCTCTCTTTTTACAGCTATATTAAACTTTTACACAGCAAAGTCTTACAAAGGTAGAAATAAAATGTAAAGGCGAATTTGAGTAACCTAGGCAATTAGTCAAAAAGTACTGGTCTTATCAGATCTTAGGTTTTTATAGAGAACTGGAAACTGTTAACTTAAGTTAACAGGAGTTAGGAGGAGATATGACATAGAATGAGGTTAGGAACAAAAACCATGTTGTACAAACTGAATTAAGTTTGCCCTGTTTATATTCAGTGATGCAGGGACGGATAACTGTATATTGACACTGCCTCGTGTGATGTGTGAAGTTTTTATGAGGTTGGTGAGAGTTGTTTTTGAACTTTACTGATATCTATTAAGTTTTGTTTCCTGGTACTCTATTCCACAACTGACCAAAATCCTAACTGTTCTCTGAGTTAATGTTGTTTACTTTACTTCCCCTATTCAACCTAAACTATTTCTTTCATCTTTCAGGCCTTTGAACACTTACAACAATTAGAATTAATAAGGCCCATGGAAAGAACATCAGTAAATGCACAGAGGGAGTACCAGCTGATGAAACTACTTTTGGATAATACGCAAATTATGAATGCTTTGCAAAAATACCCTAACTGTCCTACAGATGTTAGGCAGTGGGCAACATCCTCCCTAAGCTGGTTATGAATATAACCATGGCTTCAGTTGTGAAGTTTCAGGCATACTTCTCTAAAGAATGTTGTCCTTTAACAAGATATGTTATTACATTTTCTTATATTTATAAAAATGTATTTTTGTATTTATGGGAGACTGTTAACACATGTAGCATCATGGCTGCGCCTTGCCTTTGAATCACGGCACATGAGCAGTTACATGATTTATAATTCCAGTAATTTAGATTATGTTGTAGGTAGCTGTTCAAAAAAATAAATATGACTATTTCAGGGATTGAATCATATGCTTATTTAACACTTGTGAAGTATTTATGTGGTACATTTGAAGAGTTCACTTCAACCCAGCAGCCAGATGTTTTTACAAACCTTAAACAAAGCAGTAAGGAAACAATGGTAAGAGTTGAGGCGTAATGAGTAATGTTTTGGTCCTTTGGGAGGTGCTGCAGTTTTTCTGTATTCATGGAAATTTGGGATTCTGTCCCAGACCCAGGTCTTCTAGTTCAGGAGACTGATCAGTTTGGCTAGAAGATGGTTCACATGGAAGAAAAAAGCAAAAAGTTTGAACGTTTTCTTCCAGGCTTCTTAAAATATGGTACTCATACCATCTACAGAAGAATCTTTTGTAGCATGTCTTAAAATGCAGATTCTGGGGCCTGGTCTAGGGACTAGCATTTGTCTTTCTGACACAGGCAGTTTAGGGGATCCTGTGAACCCACCCCCACAGATAATGGAAAGTGTATGAAGGTGCTAACTAAACCTGCTTGTATCAAAATGTGGAGCCCTAGGAGGGAGGAATGTGGGAATGGCAAAGCATCAGGAATCCATGAACTAATGCTGGTATATGTTTAAAGTGAAATTTAGTAAGCATTCGTTAAGTGTTAGTGACTTCATTTATTCAAAAATATTTGATTGTCTATTATTTTCATGGAAGGTTTACTAAAGACAGACTCCCTATCCTTGTGTAGTTTGTAATCCTTTTAACTGTCAAAGACCTTATGATATTTAGTTACTGTTGTTTACAGGTGAGAAAACTAACACAGTAGTGGCCCTGTCCAGAGGATTGACAGACCCTGGAATTCAACTCATTTCGTTGACACCAAAACTCAGTAATGTGTTCCTTACCATGTATTTTTAAAAGTATACTCTAAAAAACTATTTACTTGGTTTTTAAGAAGTATTGCGTTTAGAATGGAATATGAGATTTCTGTGCATAAAAATAGCTCTTTAGTAGTTGCAACCTGTTCTTTGCATACCGGCATTCTAAGTTTTCAGATCACTGTCATTTACTTTTCAGCAGTGTATTATGAAAGCTAAGGCTTGCACCCTGGTTCTGTGCAATAGTCTACAGAGTTTTAGGGGATATTTTGCAAAAATACTTCCCATGGTGGCATCACTATTACCGGAAGCAAGGATTTTGCACTTGAGCTAAGACTGTCCCTTTAAAATTTCTTCTCAACTGTTTAGAGAAGTACCCTCTGCTTAAAGGCACTGACCATAAAAGCACCCAAAGAACTGGCTTGAAGATTGCAAATTTTTATCAGCTTAAGATGCCACTAAAAGGTTGAGAGCCCTCACCTGCCTTACAGAAAATCCATCAATATCAGTGAAAGAGCTATGAAACACACTAGAAAAAATAGGTTAGCAGAGGTCATACAAATGAAGCATGTGCCTACATTTCAAGGACATTTTTTTCAGAGGAATGTTGATGTTCCCCTTTCCACATTCCCTAATACAGAGAAGCTAAATATACTTAAAATTTTTTAAACTAACTTCATCTCTTAAATTGCTTAAACCATCATGAATAAAATAAAAACCAAATCTGAAAAGGCCCTAGTAAAAAGCTTTCGAGAATTATGTAAACAAATACGGCTTAAAGATATTTTCATTTACTAGAGGAGGAATGTAGCCTGTTAACAGCACAATCAAAAGACTGAAAACCAGGTGAGGAGGAATGTTAGCGCCATCAGTGCAGTTTTCACTCACGTGATTCCCTCCAGGTGCCCTACCAAGAACAGGATCTTATTAAGAAAAAAACAAAGTCTTTCCAGTTTTGTGGACATGCATGTGAATGGCTCTGAGGAGTTAAGAGCTGTTGGTCCAAACTTACCACATCATAATGCTATATATGTTGATTATATACTATTAACTGTCTGAAGAATCTGTTTTGCAGAACAACGCTGTGGAAACAGTTTCGGTCTTTCCGTAGAGATTCCTTGCAGATTCCACCATGGTTTGCATTTTCATTTGGTTTTAGAAGACAACACAGGTTCTTTCAAACCACCATAACCTAAGTGTTGCCCTTTCCTTCACCTTTACCCTAAATAAATTGAGAATCCATGGGTGTGGACTGTGACGCTCAGTGTGACAAGGTAGGGCTCTTCCACCCCCACTGTCTTCGAAAGTCATGGGATAAACAAAGGAATTTGCAACACTAAAAATGTAAATGAATGCTAGCTTCCTTGGTGAGCTCTCTTACCGATTACCCTAAGTGAAAATACCAGAATTCTTCTGTTCAACTGGTAAACTAGTTATAGCTGGGAAGAGTAGTTTATGTCTTTGATGTCTATTACCTAAGCCACTTTTTTAAAATCTCCGTATGAAAAGCCAAGGTAACTAAGGCCATTTAGCCTCTCTTAAAATTGGCAGGACCAACATACGTAGTTTAGTGGGAATACAATCTGCTGACACAACAAAGGAGGGAAATGCCACAACTGACAAACCTCCCTTTCACCTATTCCCCATTCTTGCAAATCTCAAGGTGTGAGCCTCACTATAAATTATAAAGCTACTGTTCCCCTCTTTAAGAACGTATAACTAAAGAAAAACTTCATATGCAAATCATACCATATTTATTTTTTTATTTAACTTGGGAATGGAATGGGGATAGCATACATTTTATTTGTACAATATTTAACAATCACTTACCCAAGGTGGGGTTTTATGGGACTTTTTTTTTTCTTTTTTAACTTTTTGTTAAATACTTGCAGAAAAAATAGCAAGTACAATTTGACAGTAGTACAACAACCTGTGCCCAAAACACTGACAAGAAATACAGAGTAAAGCTAAAATAATTGTTTACCAATATTTTGAGAGGTAACAAATAGGATATGGGTTGAGACTGCATAAAAAATGTACTGCTGGTTGAATATCTGAGGTAAATGATGTTCAATCAAGATGCTACTTGTATCATTTTGCCCATAAATCAGTAAATAATTTTATGCACATTATACCAAATGTTCCTAAAAAGTAATATTTTAAAAAGGTAAAAAAGAGAAACTGGAAAATATCCGTGGTGAAGCATTTTTTTAAAACAGTAATCAGTTTATTCCACTGAACTATGATCTGGCCAGGATTTTTTCCCCTACCACCTGCATTTTACTTAAATGTAGCTGTTACCTAGGAGTGAGGAAAGGGGGAAGAAGAGATTCTTTTTAGTTTCAATGATATATGACTCATTTTTAAGTTCTAAACTTTTTTTTTTCCTGATTGTATTTTCGAAACATCACCTATGAAGGATAGTGCAAGTTCACGGGACCAACAATTGTGAGGCACAGTCTCTGTTCTGGAATTCACAAGGTACCTGTAATAAACATTCAAACAAGAATCACACATCACATGCTAAAAACTTCCTAGCATCTAAAATACATACAAGAGCTGTGCAGGGCATAAACTTCGAATAAAGCCAAACACTGGTTAATCCATCAGTCCTATGGCAGTTGATCATAAAGCATTCCTTACATGGAGATCTGGGCAAGGTAAAGAGTATAAGTTAGAGCAGCAGTTCTGATGGGTGTCATAAAGGCAAAATACAAGACGAATCATAAGGAGCACCATACACATGAGGAAAAAATTACTGGGGTCTCAGTGTACCCCAAAACAAATCATTTTTCTTTTTTTGATCTTTCTTTTTTTCAGTATCCCTAAGCTCAAAGTTTTTATTAACTTGCCCACTTACACTGACTGTAAACCAAACGTGAAAATGCCCTGCAAAAGAAAGTTTTAACAAGACTAGGTATCAGGACAGGTAGTCACTGGAACATTCTTACTTTACTGCTTATAAAAAGTATTTTTCTGTCAATGTAATTCTCAAAAGGATACAGGTTTTAAAATTGGTTAGCTAGAGTTAAGTACAATACCCAGGATTTCTAAAAATTTTTTCTAACATGAAGAGAAAACTTTATTTTGTGAATAAGTGGTCTTATAAAATTTATCTCTAAGATTCACATAAGCCAAACATTCATCATAATATTCCCTTTTGTTTTCTTTTGGTTTGATTTTTTTTTTAACTGTTAAAAACAGGACTGTTCACAACAGGTAGAAATTAGCCTTTAGGAGACCAACAGCTTTCCTGTATGAACATTCTCACCATCTTCCCTTCTTAATCAGTTTCCAAGTGGAAGCAAAACCAAACCAAGTACTTTTTGAAATAAAGGTGAACTCAGCATTGAAATGGGAATTCTTAGAAATACCACAAAGCCTTGGGTACATTATGTGGCCAAGAGCACAAAGTTCTGTATGGTGTGTGGCACACAGACAACAATGCTGTTACTCTTCTTTCCCTCCCTGCTTAAGGAGTCTGTTGACCTATGTATTATTTATAAATAATATAATTTATTATTCCCAGAGATTAAGTGCATGTTTTATGTAAAATGTAGTGTACTGTGTGGTTAAATAGCCATTTGAAGACAACACATTCACAGTGAGCTCCTGATAGTGACACGTAAAAAATTCTTTTATAAAATTAATGTATGGGTTTTAAAATGACCTGACAAAAGAAGTACATAGCATAATACTGGCTATTTGTTGGTCATCAGTAATCCAGAAATTCAGGAAATTAATGTTTTACTTTGGCCTATAAATTTGAGAAAGAATCCAATTATATTCTAATGTAATATTGTTTTGAAAAGCACTTTGGCACCTACCTACCGTCAATTCCATTTTCTTATCAAAGATAAGGCATGAACTATCCTAAACTAATATCAGGGTTAGTTGTAAAAGCAATTCGTGGGAGGAGGCTAAGCTATGTTACCTATATCAACATTGGTTACCTCTAAATGTCATTGCATATTTTAAGTTATAAGTTTAACTTGTTATCCCTGATTTGTTTTAAAGCAGTAACATCTGAAATCTGTGCTTAAAAACTTAAATCTCTATCCTAGGATAATTCTTGACATATCACAGACATCAAATATTACTCTGACAAGATGGCACCAAGCAGAAATATAGTGATAAAGTTACAAGTCTCAAAGCAGAGAGTGAGGAATTCTGGGTAATGACACTTCCTGAGGTGATCCTAAAACAGTGATAAAGAATGTCCCACACACTGTTTGGTGAAAAGAAATACACTACAATTTTACATATATAAATAGGAAAAAAAAAAATCTATTTTAAAAGAATTAAAAATAATGAAGAGCTTTCCAGTGTTACAGCTCACTTTAAAAAATTTAAATCATGCTTTAAATTTTCAAATAGTCCCCAAGCACAGCACACCTAGAAAAATATGTAGGTAAGTATGCAATATTTTGGGAACTGGATATAAGATGAAGCTTTAAAACATGGGAGAAAGAGGGGAAAGACACCATTTTTTCATTTCAAAAAACAGCACTTTTTTTTTCCTTAAATCACAAGCTAGCACAAGAAAAGCTAAAACACTGCTTTACAAATGGCCACTTACTGTTGGCACTAAGCATAGCTTACCTTTTTTCTTAAATAACACAGTGAATTTGTAATACCTTGTTACAAAACGGGTCAATTTATTATTCAAATTTTGTTAGTGTTTTCAATTTTATAATTTAGCAACCGTGGAACTGAGGTATACCTTGTTGAGGGAGGTTAAAGTAATGCTTGGAAGCCTCTTTACTGTACCCCACTTAGATGACTTTGTTTATGTACACAGAACAGCAGCACACTAAACATTCACAAGCTGTGTCATATTGGCATTACAATAGTCATTTATAGAAACACAACAGCAAATGCAATAAAAACAAGTTACCCTTTTTAAAATCTGAAATGAAAAGTTTTTGATTTTAAAAAAAAATAGCAGTAGTTCATTTAAGGAATTAGTGTCTTCGGACAGACATTAAGAAATCTGATGTCAGTTTTCAAACACTTGATTAGCCAGGTCCAAAAAGATCCTTGAATTTGGAGAGGGCCACATTCTTCATGTACACTTCTTCAAAAGTTTCTTTTTTTTAGAGTTTGCAACTTTTCTCTTAGTCTCATGTCCTTCATGTCTCTGCTACAGGCAATGCCATTAAGTCTCCCAGAGCCACCTTTTGAAACGAGGGTCTTCTTTCTGAGATGTCCAGGAGACATCCTGCTCATTTCACACAGAAAATAAACTGTAAGCAGTTTCGTTAGCAGCTCCAGTTCAGAGTCCCATTTCTCAGTGTGTACACATGGTGCAACCATCATAGACTAGATTCTTTGGGAGGAAAGTCAACATTTGTCACCATCGTGACCACTGTTACAATGTCCTCTGTGGTAATGATATTTGTTAGTCTTTGCATCTGAGTAATTCTTTCACCTACACATCCAGCTGATAACCTGGCTTCTGCATCGTGATCCCAACATTCTTCTATCGTTTCACAGAGCATTGCCATTCCCTAAAAAGGAAAAACACATTCAAACACCACATCAGTTTTTGTTTTCTATTAGGAAATAGACTAAAACTCGCACAAAGAAATTGCTATTTTTGTGGGTTAAGGAAAGTTTCAAGATTAGCCAAGTTTGATATTTGTCAACATTCACTTTTGAGTATCTGTTATACACAGACACATGGAGAAAAGCACTGAGAGAAATCAGTATTTTTTCTGAGCACTGGGACTATCACAGCAGGTGATTTTTGTCTTTTTTTTTATTGGAGTATAATTGCTTTACAATGTCATGTTAGTTTCTGCTGCACAGTGAAGTGAATCAGCTCTATGTATACATATATCCCCTCCCTCTTGGACCTCCCTCTCCCCGACCCAATCCTACCCATCTAGGTCTTCACAGAGCACCGTTTTTTTAATTCCAAAAATCCCTGACCATTGTTCATAAACCAGGTAATTTAAATGCTAACCTTTGAATTGGATTCAAAACCAAGGCTTTAAGAAGTTTACCAATTTTTGTTTTCTTAGTTAATATCAGCATTTCTACCTTGCAGTTGAAGTAGGAAAAAAGGTTAGAAAGCCAACCTTAAGGATTTTTCTACCTGGCTTTATCCATGTTTCTAGTTATATCTAGACCAAAATAACCAGGGCAGTTTTGTTCCAGCCTTCACCTACTTAGTCTCTTAAGTTCTTAAGAACGTGAAAATCATCCAGTCCCAAATCAAAATGCAAAAACTGTCATGGAGAGGTGAAAACTGGCCGCTTCACTTTCTTAAATGACCTGGGAAGGTGGTGATCAGCAAGGTTACCCGACTAGCCACAGGCTCCGAGCCAGGCATTCCTCCCCTGGGAAGATCTCCAAACAGGGGGCACACTCATCTGCACAAGACCACAGAGCTGAGCTCCCCAAGGCTCTGACCTCACCATCTCCCTCACCAGTGTACATAGCCTTAATTCTGTTGTTTCTAGAACTCAAGTTCAGAATATCCTGTATGAAGACCACCACCTCAGAAAAAAAGAGAAATGTGCAGAGATATCAATCCTTCCTCTGAAAAACATTTTTTATTGGAAATTCAAGTGCAAAGCTAACTATGTAACTTACAGCATGTTTCTGCCAATAATCTCTTAGAACAGGCCTCTTTTTTTTATGCACAACAACTTCCTGCATGTCTTCAAGAGAGGGATGCTGGCCAATTTCCTCCTCAAATGGCAACATGTACTCATCTACAGGTCCTGAAATGTAAAAAAAAGGGGAAAAATCATTTTAATTCAAATCTTCCTAACTTCCAAACTGGAACAAGCTTTCTAAAACACACTCTGTATCACCTTTTCCCAACTGTCATATGCTATAGTGACAGGAGAGAAACAAACGCTCAACTGTACTTATACCGCAGTGTGACGCAAACTAGAGGAACTCAAAAAGTCTGTAATTTGGCGTGTTAACTCTGCTAAGGACTGTGAAAGGAGCTTTCTTACCTGTTCTATAAGGAATGCCTATCTCTGTTTGTATATAGCACATAGGGAACCATGGATCTCTGCATATTAAGGACATAATAGCTCTTTAAGGTACCCACTCCTCTTGCAATTCAGATCAGACTGTAAACAGTAGTGCTTTCATCTCTGAAGATTTTGGGTTCAGTCTGCTATAACCATCTTTTATTCTGACATGCCCAAACCCCCTACACACTCTACATGAGGAATTAGGTACCCTGGAGTCACACCTCTTCTCTGCCCTCACAAGAGCTGCCAAATATTGTTTTTTAAAAATCACAAATGTACTCTACAAAAAGGGTTCCCAACAAGTCAGAACGTGCCTTCACAGACAAGCAAGATTTATTCTACAACATGCTCCTTTTTTTCTTAGGCCTACTCAAATATGGAAATTCAGTTAGGAGTTCATAATAACTAATAATTGATGAGCACTTATGCTGACCAGGAACTTTATATTATTTGCTTCCATTTTATCTTCACAGAGTGAAGGTGGCATTACCCTATTTTACAGATAAGAAAGCAGCTCAAAAAAAAGTTCCATAATCTGCACAAGGGCATACAGCTGTTAAGTAATAGAGGTGGAATTTGAATCCACCTCAGTGACTCTAAAGTCTGTGCTTTCAATCACTAAACTGTCTCCCCTTGACAGAAATTGGTCACTAATGAGCAATTTCAGTGACCAGATGTGTCTGTATATAGACATAAACCTTGTACAAGTTCTCAAAACACACCAAATACTCCTGCATAGAATATAAGTTATCAACAGCTGATCAAGAAGGAGGCCATCTAACTCAACCCTGTCTAAATATAAGAATCCTTGATGGCTGGATAGTCAGTCTCTGCTGAAGCATTTCCAATCACTTAGAGTACTGACATTCTAAGGTGTCTTGTTTAACCCTTGCTACTCAAAGTGCGGTCCACAGGTCAGCAGCACTGGCACTGATGGGTAGCTTGTAAGAAATGTAAGTATCAGGCCCCACCTCAGACCTACTGAGTCAAAATCTGAATTTTAACAAGATTCCCAGGAGTTTGGTTTGCACATTAAAGTTTGAGAATCACTGAACTGAACCATCAACAATTAGCCATCAAAAAAATTGAAAAGCACTTACGTTAGCAGTGTTCATACTGTCCCCTCTGCTTCAATTTCTGACTTGAATCAGAAATGCCTGACTCCGCAATTGAGTATTTCATAGCACGTGCAAGGCATTTAAGAAATGTAAGCATCTATCCTATTCTTTTTCCATAAAAACTTCCCTGATAACCTCTCCTCCCCACAAACAAAGCAAGTCCTCACACCTCTAAACTCCCATAACACTCCCTTAACATTTCTCAGGTATTAACATTCATCCAAAAACATTTACCTATGTAGACAAGTCATACTTACCTTACTCTGGAGTTAATTGTCCAGGACACATTTTATCACCTTAACTAAACTGTATATTACTTGTGTATCCCCCATCACACTACATCCAATTGGCTTGCTTTGGAGAGTTCATATTAATGAAATTCTTAAGAAATATATTTTCCTGTAACATCTGCCATCTAACCTACTTGTGCCTCCATAAATGCACATGGTAAATGCATTTTTTCTTCCACTTTGAGCCAAAACACACTGAACAGCTTACTCTTCTACCTATAGACGTCTAAGCTAAAATTATATCCAAATTGCTTCAACCTTTCTTAGGTCCTGGATCCATTCCCATGCCAATTTTGGAAGAATGAATGGCTGTCCATTCCTGAGCACTTTCCACTAAATTCCCTTTAAAAGCAGAGTATCCCAAATCAAGTTTCATATACCAGAGGTAGTCTGTCCTACACTGAGAAACTATTACAGTACTCAGAAAATATTCTTATAAACATAGGTTAAGATGGTTATACCTTTTATAAATTAAAATTTAAAAAGATCAAACTAATTTACTTGGTTTGGGAGTTTAATAGTCAGGAAATTTGCCTTATATTCTCATATCCAAAAAAGTGTAGTATAATTGGAGAGAGTAGAGACCTTCTGAGGAGCACTAAAGACAATACCTACAACGCTATCATTCTGTCACACGAGGAATATAATATGCAGGTTTATAATGAGTCAGTCAATGTAAATATTTTTAGGACTTGAAAAGGACTTCAAGAACAAGAACTAGGAATCCCTTAGAACCAAGGTGATGTGCTAGGGAGTGTAACTTATGTTCACAATAATGTCTACATCAGATCAGACTTACAAAGCTTTAAGGAGGCAGAATCTAACTTGTGGTATAACACACGCTCAGTTCTGGGTCATGGAGGATAGAATGGTAACTCAATCCATCACGGGAGGGCTGAACAGACAGCCTGAGTATCCTGGGAGTCAAAATCCCCCGACTCTATATGCACCTCCTCTCACCCAAGAGTTGACTTTAACTCTTAGGTGTCTCAGGACCCTCGTGATCTAACCAAAGTAGCAGCCCTCTCCCTGAATCTGGATCAGAGTTTCAAATCTTGATTTCACCACTTATCACTCTGCAACTAAAACAGACAAGCTACTTAATTTCTAGTTAAAATTTGAGCGTCAAATTCCTCACAACTGAGGTGATAATTACCTCCAAAGTTGTTTTAGGAAATAAGCTAAAGGTATGTAAAGTGCCCAGCAAAACATCTGGCAATGGTAATGGATCAATACGTATCAGTACCTTTCCTCTCCCGCCCTCCCCATCCCCTGCCTCCTGAATTTTCTTTATGCTACCACCTCTTGGAGTCTATTTAAAAAAAATTGTACTTTAAAATATTACCTTAGAGAGTAATCAACCCTTTTCATACATGTGTAGTAGGTACAGGTATACATATATATGTATATGTCTTTTAAAAAAATATATGTTCCCTTACCATCTGCAGCAGTACAGCGAGAAGCCAGTTCCCACAGGACTAATCCCATGGCGTACATATCTATCCTCAAAAATGCATCCCTTTGGAAGTTTATAGCACCCTCTAATACCTCTGGAGCCATATACCTTCGGGTACCAACCTGAAAAAGATGTTGAAAGCAAGCAGCACTTACTAACTTTGTGAACTAACATTTTATGATTTTGTAAAGAGAATCAAAACCAAGTGTGCTCTAATATCAGGTAAGATAACTAAATTATGACTACCAGAATTTTATTCCATTTCAAGTAATACAACAGCCAAGACCCTGGAAACAGTGGATGCAACCATCAGTAGGGACTGCTTAAATAAGTAAGAGTACTATGCAGCTCTTAAAAAAAACATGAGGTAAATCTATAAGGACAAATATGGAAAGATTTCTAAAAATACTGTAAGATGAAAACAGCAAAGAACAAAGCAGTATATATACTAAGATCCCTTCTGGATACACTTAATAGATATATCAACAGACATTATGCTGGTCTAGGCTTCGACTTTTTCCCCCTTCTGGAAGTAATCACAAGAAACTGAACAATGGTTATTTGCAGAGAGGATGGAACAGAGAAAAAAGGCTGTATACTTTTCAACTGTACATTGTTTGAAATGTATCTTTTTAAAAAAAATACTCCTTTTGAGGATTTCTGTGTACAAAAAAAAAAAAAACACCTAATAAACAATACAAAACATAAAACGAATTAGCCAAGTAAAGGATGGATAAACTTTTTAAAGTTCTGTTTCCACAAAATCTATGTATTTGTTTCTTCATGAATTCTGTCTTAAATTCTTTATTGATATCTGTCCCTAACAATCTGGTATTTCTTAGTAATGTAAATATGGTTACTAAGCTAGCACAGCTAACTTTGGTTGGTGCTTGACAAGATTCATATATGAACACTTAAATAATTTCTGTGAGATAGGTGGTTAGATTAATCCACTTGAGTTTAATAGGTCTAGGGAGTGGCCCAGATACTGGTATTTCCAAAAGCTCCATTGTTAAGTGACTATCATCTATAGACTAGAAGTTGGGCAATTATCTGCAAATATACATATAAAGAGATGTTTAAGAAAAAATAAGGATAGATCACTAAGACCCTGAAGTTCAAAAACCCGAAGTTTTTAGTTCATTTAATAAGGAGAACACTTTAAAGAAAGGGTAAAAAGGGAGCTTTGCCTTTTTTGCTACTTTAAATAACTATTTTAATTGTACTGTAAGCAAGCTTTTCCCAAAAATTTACTTTTCTCCTGAAGATAAATGTATGCCTTCCAAAGTACTTCTTTTCTTACGAAATGATGACATCTTCCTTTTCAGTATAAAATGTCCTCTCTTTTATAAATTGATGATGATATTAGAGAAAAATGTTATTTTTTTTCCAGTGTTCTTTGCAATATATAAAATATGCAATAATAAGCATTTTGAAACTTTCTGGTCCATGAAATCTAAAGTCAAGGAATCAATCATGTATTATTCATTATTATTCATATATATGTATTCAATACATATATATATATATGTAATTATTATGTATTATTAGTTATTTTTACCCTCATCATGTAAGCCAATCATGAGGGCATTAAAAGATAATGAATGAAGGGAGATTCATCTGGTGCTTTGCCATGACCTAGAGGGGTGGGATAGGGAGGCTGCGAGGGAGGCTCAAGAGGGAGGGTATATGGGGACATAGGTATGCACATGGCTGATTCACTTTGGTGTACAACAGAAACTAACACAGTACAGTGAAGCAATTATACTCCAATAAGGATCTATTAAAAAAAAAAAAACTTGAAAAAAAAAAAGATATGAATGAATCCCCAAATTCTTTTCTTACAAAGGGGGGAGGTTTATAAGGTACCAAAGGATTAAACTCTTCCCAAAATTTAGTCTTAAGGTAATCAGACAATCAGCTCAGAAGCCTGGTCCTAGGCTTCCTGCACAATCTCCCATCTCAGTTACATTCTCCACAAAACTGCCTTCCTTCCCAAATACATGTGTTGTCAACTTTTCTAGAACTATGACTGCTGGCTAAATTCTTAAATCATTAGTCAATGTTGCCAAAATTTGTTGTGCTATGTTCTTGGAGGTCAGTAGGACACACTGGGCAAAAAGAAAGTTGAGAATCAGATGATCAAATAATTTGCCTGATTTGAAAGGTGAAGTAATGACTGTGCAAAATCATTTGGCTTTGTAAGGAAATATCACCTTTCAGGTCAAACTGGTTTGAAAACACCTTTCTTAGAGCCTCAGTTTCTGAGAATAAAACGTATGGATAATGTTCTTTTCCTCTTTGGCTTCCTTAAAGGCTCCCATTGCTGAGGTCTCCGTGCAGACCTTGGTTAGTAGAGTTAAACTCCTTGCTCAGGGCCTTACAAGTGCTCGGAACTCTGGAGAGAATTCAGAGAAAAGCTATAAAGTTGATTAAAGAGTTAAAGAAGCAACAGAGACCAAGAAGCAAGAAACTATCATTGCTGTCTGGAAAAACAGGCACTAGATCTTAGTGCATCATAACATGAAGAGTGACTGATTATTCCTCCATTCCTCCTAAGACAGTGAAAGAATCAACAAGTTAAAACTAGTGAGTTAGTATTAAGAACTCCCTAAAAGAATGAGGCCTATTAAAATGTGTTGGATTCTTTTTTGATTAGTTTTAAAAATAGAATCCTATGACATCTAAATTGTTTTATGAATTGCTTGATCTAAACCACCTGAGGTCCTAACAGTCCTTCATCACCATGTGAAAATATCTTCCTCAGCAAATTTAACATATTACTCTTAAGAGAGTCATTTTTATATTAGATACCAACTTAAGAACCAGCACAATAATTTTAGACCAACTGATCCCAGATGCCATCTAAGAAAATATGGGACAAGATTATTTTTTCTTACAGTTTACAGTTATCATCCTTACCTGTCCATGGGTATCACCTGCAGACTTGCCAGCCTCAAACTTTAACGCCAACCCAAAGTCAGCAATGCAAGCTGTCAGATTGTTTTTCAACAGCACATTTTTACTTTTGATGTCCCTTGCAAATAGAAAGATAAAGTATTCAAATTCAGTTTAAACAAGTTATCTTTTAAATTTTTTGACTGTAAGTAAGGAGAGACTATGTATGCTTTAAAAAAATAGTTATTTCAAAGTATGAAATACAGAAAAGGGGAGAGGGACGAAAAGTTTAAGTAAAGTCTCCAGATAGCTTGAAGCACAAGAGTACCTAGTCGACCTAGTCGTATCCATTACATGGACAATAAGAAGGAATTCTCTCCATAAAGCAGTTTTATAAAGAGCTGCCATTCCAAAAATACTGTCCAGCCTACATGTTACCTATGTCACTCCTAACTACCAATCATAAAATTGTTGTTTTTTAAGATAATAAGCATATTTCAGAGTTTATAGTTAGAAACTCTCATTGACACTGAAATTTAAAAACCAAAACGAAAGAATTTTCAGTAATAGCTGAATTAGAGCTTTTTGCCTATTGGCACAGGCCTACATTTTAAAACCGTCCCTTGTTTTAATGGTTCTTATTATATTCACCAACTTGGCTGTACAAAAGCATCTCTACAAACGTATAAGAGAAATTTTTCACCACAAACATACACTGCTCCAGCTGGATCCTGGTGTTCCAAAAAGCGTAACCATTTTAAGGCAATCAGATGTCTTCCTCTACACATTAGCCTCTTCTAGCTCATCCTAGGGTTTACTATACCCCCAGTAAGCTCAGTAAGCTTGTTTACCCCAGTAAACACACCGGTGCCATGAGCAATGGTAAATTTATGTGTGCAGACACAGAGACCAAGTGTGAGACAGAGGACGCACAGAGAGACAACCACAAATGCTACAAAAATCAGTTTTAGACTCAAATGATTTTTAGGGACCCTACTTACAATAACCTTTGGGGGTTCCAAAGGATTAGTTCCCTATAGGACTAGGTGAGGCGAGCAAAAATCCAGGAAGAGGCGGTTAGACTGTATGTAGGAAGGTGAGAAGGGAAGCTATTTCTGAGGTAGAAGTCATTTAAGGTTTTCAAAATCAGAATCTACATTAGAACTGGAATAAAAGTAATGCCTCCCAGCAACCTAAAACACCACCTGATGGCACTCAACTAAGTATTTGTTAAATGAATCAGGTAATTTAAAACATCCACCTTTAAACTGAATATAAGATGACAGATTGATCCCATGTTCAAGGAAGTTAAATACACAATGGCAAATTGAATCCCATGTTTAAGGGAATTAACGGTTTCCCTTTTAAGGATATGACAATTGTTGGGTCCAAGTACTATTTCTTCACTGAAAAATAAAATTTAGTAAGCCCAATTATTCAAATAATACCTCCTTCCACCTCAACTTAGGTAATGATCACATGGTCATTCAAAACACAAGCAAAAAAGATACTCAAAATCTCTCCTTAATTACATCCCCTTATACCTATTTATAATCATCTTTGAAGTAAATCATGTTTTGAGGTAAAACAAATTTCTCCTTTGAGACAAAGAAAATACACTTTCATTCTTAACTGTGTTTTCGGAAATGAGACAAATTGAAACATAAGTCAATAATTAACCTTTGATAATGATGTTAATGTATACATTATCCAAAATACTTCCTGGCCAATCTCAAAGCTAATTTGAAAAACAAGTGAAAATCAATGCCTCCTATAGCATGATTAGGTAACTAGGGGAAAAATAAATTTTGCCCAGGGGACTGAAAGTTTAAATAATAAATACTGAATTATTGGGTAAAATAATATAAATTTAGCTCTACCTGTGAGATATGGCGGGTTTGTGGCCATCTTTTAGGCCAGGTATATCCTCATGTAAATATGCCAATCCTCTAGCCATGGTTTCTGCAATATGACACAATTCATTCCAAGAGACCACATTAGCCTTAAGAAAGTCTGATAGTGAACCCTAAAGAAAGGGGGAAAAAAAACAACTTATGTTCTTGACAAAAGCCATATGTATATGGAGACTTTCCTTTTTACTTTTAAGAGGTCATGGAAGGCAACATAGCTTTCCTTTCAGTGAGTAATATCCAAAACGCAATCTTTCTGGAATGGTTCAATTTCACATTAATAAACATTTGAAAGGAATACCATTAATCTTTAAAGGTTTGCTACAAGCACAGTCGGTCAATTTCCCATTGAGAAGGCAAAATTTACAAAAAAAAAAAAAAAAAAAAAAAGATTATTGAAAATCTAAAGTTCTAGAAAATATTTTAGAAGTTAAAATATACTGACTATAGAGATGTTATAAATAGGACTAGGAGAACAAAAAATTAAAACATATGAACAACAACTAACCTAAACAATCTTCCTCTAGAGATTACTGCCAACCTTTTAGTGAAGAATTAAGGGAATTAAAACAGCCACTTTTTTCTGACAGTGATGAAACTGATTGCCAAGAACATCACAATTTCCTACTTCATTAATGTATACTTTCATACTAACTCTGAAAGCAGAAAAGTTGAGGAAAAATAGCAAGTGTGTTTTGGTGGTAATTATCCTACAAATTAGTGACTGATCAAAGATCAGATAAATTTCCTGACCCTAGTTTTGTCACTAAGTGCCATTGATTAAAGAATTTTGAGAAACAAAATTCAAGCTGAAAAAATGTCTCATGTAATAAAAGTGGACAGTAAATGGTAAATGAAAATTCCTAAGCATTGGCTATACTAAAATAATTATTTGTAAGAGAGGTAATTGCAGCACAAGAAATCAGGGACAAAAGACTGGTATTATTTAAGTAGAGGGTTAGATGAAAAAGTTGTCATCTTTGTTCTTCTATTAAATAAATCATTTTTAAAACAGGTTTTTATTTATAAATATTAACCAACTATAATAACACACTGTTCCCAGAAAAATAAGTGAGGGCTTTGTAGCCAACATTAGGAAGTAAGCCAACCCTGACTTCACTGAGTTAAAATGGAAAGTCGTTTTACCTTTTCATGAAATGCTGTGATTAGCCAAAGATCCACATCAACACTGGTGCCTCGTTTTTCTGCACCAATGAACTGTAATATGTTCTCATGCTTCATTCCAGGCAAACTATAGACTTCATATTCATTCTGCCATGACTGTTTGTCCTAGAGTTAAAAAGAATAGTAAGAATGCAAAGAACACAGGCAAATAAACCATATCTAAGAGATTACTCAAGTAAGTTCTAAGGCAATTTTTTTTAAAGGCTAAGTATTAAGAGATTCTTTGGTTTTGTTTTGTCCTGCTTTTTAATAAAAGAAAATTTTGACAACAGGTAACAGTTACATACCAAATGCCTGCCCTGCCCCATTCCTTCAAACATACTTTTTTGTGTTTATAATTTGTAAACATAGAAGTTGATCAGAAATACTGCACTTCTGAATCCTAACAATGGCAACACATTCCACATACAAGTTAGTACTACAGTGTAATTTTATCACGGTGTGAAATTACCTGTGTTACTATTAAGAATAATCTCTCTGAGAGATGAAATTCAGGGAGAATGACTTCATCTAAATAGAAAACAAATTTTTTCAAACACTAACAGCATGTCAAACCTTCTTAACAAAATGTTTAGAATACCCTGCAGAGTCAATAAGAGAGCAATGGGGTATAAATATGCAATACAATAATTTGAAACACCACAGATTCACTTGTGCCTGCAAGTGATCCATGCCTCTTACATGTCTACTTATAAAGGATTAGTTTCTTTTCACAATGGGAGAATAACGAAAGTGGGAGGCACCATAGCATAACAGTTAGGAACCCTCTGGATCCAAGCTATCGAAGAACCTTTGGCATGTGACATAATCATTCAGCTTCCTGATCAGCAAAACAAGGACTGTAGTGTGTGCCTCATAGGGCTGTTGTATCATACATATATTGTGTGTTATACTATATGTATGGTAATAATAACATAGTAGTGAGTACTCACATATGTAAAGTACCTCTATCTGACACAATAGAACCATTCAATAAAATGTTAGCTACTGTTGTTGTTGTTACTCTTATGTTAATAGCATCCAAATGCGCTTCTCTAATTTTTAAGCTTCCTCACATGAAATAAGAACCCTGATCTTCTTTGTGAATCTTGGCCCAAAAGACTTTTCTTTTGAGAACTAAACTACAGTTAACAGTATCTGCGTTGCTACCAACAAAAAAAAAGTAATAAACTTCTTCACAGACTCTAAGAAACAGGCTTTCAAGGAGGTAAGAGGGCAAAAATCTAGGTATATTAAGACAAAGAAATTGAATAATTTTGTTATAAGGAACATCTACTATACAGGTGCAGGGGTGAAGCCTGCATCAAAAAACCCAGCCAGGATCGCAATACCATGCACGGCATTAGCCACAGGTGTGTATAAGCAGAAGACAGGAACAAAGGAATTATCATAGATCTATACCACCAATGGAGCAAAACTAAAGAATATCTCAGAGGTGCATGAGACCAGGGTTTTATAAGGTTGGCCCCTTTTAATAGAAAAACAAGTCAACAGTAAACCAATTATTTGGAGTCTTGACTCAATGCCTCTGAAAATTCACCAAACAAAATCTGAAATGATTACAGCAATACTCAAAGTAGAACAAAAATGAATCAGTCTGGTAATATATCTCCAAACGACGATTCTAAAACAAAGCACACTATACTCTTTCACTATTCTGTTTGCTTTTTCTGATAATGTCAATGGGACATTAAAAGTTAACCACTCAGACAATGAATTATATTTTTAAATTAGAATCCTCATCTTCACTTTGCATTTCTGTAGAATTTTTACTGGCAAAAAATCTCCTGTATGCTTATGTATTGTAATTCCACCACTTTAAACAAACATGACTGTTGTACCATTCATTTCTCAGATGAGAAGGCGGACATAATAAGGGCTAACCACTTTCCCCGGTATCACAAAGAACCACCATGAAACATATGGCTTGTGTTTTCAGACTGTTTCTGAGTTACAATGACCTAGCCAGTTGCATCTTTTAAAAAATATATGCAGACTAGAAAACTGCAATAAACATACCTGTATTGGAAATATTTTCACAGCCACATATTCATTGAGTAACTGGGCTTTCCACACACAACCAAATCTTCCCCTTGCTTTCACTTCTAGTAACTGCAGTGGCTTCAAACCTAGTAATGGAGAAGGTGGGGGTGGTCCTGGATCCTACAGATAAACAATAATAATATTATCTAAAGAGCAGCACATAACACATCTCACTTCTAAATATCAGAAAAAAGTGAGTATACTGAGGAATCAACTGACAGAAACGGTAGACACGTACAAATGACATTAACTTCAATCTTGCCAAAACTGAATTCTCAAGCATTACTAATTATCTGTAGTGATCAAAAAGCAAGAAACTTGAATTAAGAGTTTTCATAATAACATTCCTATTGCTACACACACACACACACACACACACACACACACACACACATATATATATATATATATATATATATATATATATATATACACATATAGCAATCAGGAGAAAAGATCTAAAATCTTTTTGATCCAGTCTCACTAATTCTCCTAAGATTTTTCTGTGACCTTCAGGATATTACTAACGGTATTTTAATTTCATCCAGTTGATTATTCCTTATAGGGTAAGGATTTGAAAAGTGCCAGATACAGCAAATTATGGCTACGTCTCAAAGAAACCACTCCTCAAAATCCATTACTTTCCCCAGTGAGTGTTTAAATCTTTCTTCATGAATATCAGAAATACCCACAGCTGTTCTCAAACACATTACAAATAGGTATTTCAAATACAAAGCACATAAAAGGAGTATGTAAGTTAGTGTTGCTATAACCAAACTGCTCCATTCATTCTATTTTTTCCACCCAGTAACAATTTATCCCTTTGCTTATAATTACTTCCCAGAATTGATCTGAGATAATATTAGTATTCTGGGACTCATGGGCAAAGAAAGTACAAATAACAATTCAGAAAATAAGTGGTCATCATATTAGATGATAAGGTATGGTAAATGAAAGAGAAGTATACTGCTATAGTTAATTTTTTAAATGGAGCAACTATAATATATAAATAGGAGTACAGCATCACCAGGGAATCCTCCTATACAAAGTAGAGTGGCTACCCTTCGCTAAAAACATTGTATTAGTTAAATATCTGCAGCTAAAGCAAGAGGTAGAAAGCCTTTTGGAAAGCTTCCAGAGGAAAGCAGTAACATGTTTGAAGGCCTGTGTAATGAGTATTGTTAGGAAGAACTAAAATTTCTGTGGCAACAGCAACAGACTTTATGACACTGGGTGGCACCTAAGACACTTGGAGATTGTATGTCACCCCTTTATCAATGCATGTCTCTCTGCCTTTACTCTCCTTCCTTAAAACAAACAAACAAACAAACAAAAAAAACCCCTCCTCTTCTAATGCCTCAGGACAGTTAGTGCTCCCTTTAGGCATTATTCAGACCCTGGACGCCACTCAAGATTTTTTAAAAGTTGTCATCTACATTAGAAAGACCCTCAGCAATAGAAACATTGCAAAGTATTAAAGAGAAAAAATAATGTAATTTCTTCTTCTAAAGTAGACAATCTTTCTAAAATGGTTTGAGAATTCCTATTTTAAAACAGTATGATAAACCAGAAGACTTCCTGTGACCCATTTTAACATCAGATTATTTATTTTTTAAACGTCTGCAAAAGTTGCTTTTCCTTCACACATTCAAAACATGAAAGGTTAGTAGAGCTAAAGATTATTTTAGTTTAACAGAGTGACAAGTTAAGAAAGTCAGATGTACATCTTACAGAAGTATGGCCTCTCAAATTATGAGTCTCAGTGGGAGGGGACACAAGACACTCTGGAGAAGTTTTACCAGAACTGAACACCCCCCTCTCTCATTCCTTGACTGATCATATGTATCTGCAATAAGAGACCCCACTGATCGGAGTATATGACTTATGTGAATGTGGAGACAGGAGGGAACAAGTTGAAACCCTCTTCTAGAGGCAAAGGAAACCAGTCAGAGCTCTAAGTTCAAGAATTATTGGGGGGCTTCCCTGGTGGCGCAGTGGTTGAGAATCTGCCTGCCAATGCAGGGGACACGGGTTCAAGCCCTGGTTTGGGAAGATCCCACATGCCACGGAGCAACTAGGCCCGTGAGCCACAACTACTGAGCCTGCGCGTCTGGAGCCTGTGCTCCGCAACAAGAGAGGCCGCGATAGTGAGAGGCCCGTGCACCGCGATGAAGAGTGGCCCCCGCTTGCCACAGCTGGAGAAAGCCCTCGCACAGAAACGAAGACCCAACACAGCCAAAAATAAATAAATAAATAAAACTAAATATTCACCTACAAGTTTAAAAAAAAAAAAAGAATTATTGGATAACTGCATAAAAGAATAATTATGCTAACTAAACAAAGTTCAATTTGAAAAACTTTAAACAACTATAAGGTTAAAGTCAATGATTCCCCCTCCTTTAGAGATAAGTTAGAAAAGTTGAGTTTTCAAAGCAGGGATGACAAAAATTAAAGTATGCAGATAAGGGTAAAAAGCTGAAGAGGGAAAATAACCAGGTAAAGAGTAATATAGCACTATATGTAAACACTAAAATTTTTAATAACTTTTATAAATTGACTGATAATGTCTCTCTAGATAACATACACATTATCCATTCTCTATTCTCAAGAGTACCAACCATATGGATATGATTCAGTCTATAAAATAGGATTTAGATGACTTAATGCACATCTCAAATTAAGAATATGTCGGCAGTTCAAAATAAGACTTTACTCTGTATGACAGACTCTAGGTCCATCCACCTCACTACAAATAACTCAATTTTGTTTATATTCCATTGTATATATGTGCTACATCTTCTTTATCCATTCATCTGTCGATGGACACTTAGGTTGCTTCCATGTCCTGGCTACTGTAGCTGATTCATGTTGTCATAAAGCAGAAACTAACCCACCATTGTAAAGCAATTATACTCCAATAAAGATGTTAAAAAAATAAATAAAAGAATATCCAAAATAAGACTTCAATATAATATTAATCTTAATTTTAGGAAACAAAAATTTCCAATGCCTATGTTTAGAATAAAAAAAAAAAAAAAATCACTGAATGTTTTCCAAATGCACAGATAAACTTAAAAGTTCCCGTAAGTTTCCAAGACTCTGTTTACAAAGTTTCTAAGCTACCGTTATTTCAGTAAGAAATCTTAGATCACTCTAATGAAATTACCATTACAGTCAGCATTATATATTAACAGCCTGAAAATATGCTTTGTCAAAATTACTTATAAGTAAAAAGCTTAAATTTAGGAGAACACAGGCCAATTTTCAAAGGGTGAGAAAAAGATCTACAAAGGCACACTCCTACAAAATGTCAAAACTTAGAAATGATAATTCTACAATTCTTAGAAAGGTTAGGTTCAAAAATGAGAACTCTGTAACAGATTATAACTCTATAAAATCTATACTACCAGTCAATATATCTTTTTGCTTTTCTAATAAAATATTATTGGACTATTCTTCTAATTCACATACTTTTCAGTTCTTACACTTAAGAGCTTACATTTAAAGGAAGTTTTAACCACTTCCCTCATATCTAGCTTTTACTTATCCTATAATCTAAGAATATTAGAAATTATTTTCTGTTTATTAGCAGCATTATACTAATTTACCCAAAAAAACCTCATACTTGATTCTAGGAATAAAGATTTATACCCCTAAAATATATGCGAACCTGGGGAGACAAATTCAGACTTAAACTTCATAATGACAACAACATTCTGATATTATCCATAAAACATGGCTTTGCCCTGCTACAGAGAAAAACCACTTTTGGAGGGGTAACTATAAGGACTACAGAGTTCCTGAAAACTTTCCCTAAGTTCCAGTTCTCTTGCAGTACCCATGCTATTTTGCACAGTTAAAAAGATATTCATTAGAACATGGTTCTGATTACACCTCTTCTTTACCCATTTGTATGTGAAAATTATGGCATCAGAAGACATCATGTTGAGAAGCGACAAAGGACGATAGCTGGAGAAAGTGCCCCCCACCCCAGCACCACTACACAGTATCATTACTGTAACCAATAGTGGATAAAAGATTACAGGTGAAGAGCTGTAAAGCAGTCTGTGATCATTTTACTTATTCTGAGTTCTCCATATGAAAGGTTAATTCTAATCTAAATAAAGCCTTAAACTTCCAGACAGCAAAAGATCAAGTTATACTTCTCTAGCCAGTCCATTTGCTAAAGATGCCAAAGATGAAAGAAACTACCTGAAAATATAGATTTCACATTAAAAGATAATGGATTTGACCAGAAAGTCAGCATCTGTTAAAAATGAGCACATGCTGATATTTAAGGTAATGACATACTATAAAAATTAAGCAATACAAGGTTTGTAAGGCTAAAAATCTAGCCATTAGGTGTTAACTTCTAGCCAACTAAAACAGTTGTCTCTACATTTCACCTTAGATAAGTATAAACACTGGTAACAATTCTTTAAAACCAAAAACTACTACTATGACAAGCCAATCATGTTTTTAATACTAGAAGTGGAAAAAAAAAAACTACAACATAAATTTATAAACTATAGAGGATGCACAATAAAGCAACAACAACAACAAAAAATCTAAGAACAAAATGTTTAGTATGCATCCACAAAAAGTGCCACAACCATAAAACAAACATCAATGCATCTTACCTCTATCATTATATGAAAGGCGTGCTTGTGAAGAAAAAACACAGGCAAAAGAAATTACGATTTATATCCAGAATGAAATGAAAAATGACACATCAGTTACAAAAGTGAAGGAAGGAGAATAATGATTTAGCTTTTTAAAAGCTGGCAATGATCCAATGTATCATATTTTTAAAATGAGAACAGAGAACACTTTCCTTATAAACAGAGGAAAGTAATATATTCTTTTTTAAATCTTGGACATTACCTATCAGATAAGAGGTATTATTATATAGATGACTCTAGCATGACCCCAAGTTACCTGATCCAATGGACTTCAAGCCAGCAAAGAAACTAAACCAAGTCTTAAATAATTGTTACTTATTTTTCTAAGAAGTTCTAAGGCCTAACTATAAGAGTTTTTTTTAAAAAAAGCAATTTAGCTGAGAAGCTATGCGTTGGAATTGGACTCTGGACACCAGAGGGCAGTACTGCCTTTAACAAAAACTGTAGGAGCAGCACAAGAAATTTTTATATAGCTAGAGTTAAGTTTCTCAGACAGTTGTCCTAAGAATCTAGCATCTCCAACTTCCTGAACTGCTTCATTCCCCTCTCATGGAAGACGGAAGAATCCTTGCAGTGAGACAAAAAAACATTTCTGGTGCCTATGTGAGTGTGTGCTACATAAATAATACACTAGGGAAAGAAAATAAGATGGGAGAAGAGTAAGATCAGAACTGAGCAGAACACAGTGATAGACCAGGCCTACTGTTAACTACTTCCCCAGCTACATCCAGAGTGAAGAGGTCAAGCAGTGGTGGCCCTGGAAGGAAGTATCCATGCATATTTTTCAGGCTCAGGACACTCAGATACTGATAAAGAACAAGATTTTCATTTTCCTAGTCATCCCACAACAGGTAAGGGCCCTAATTTAAAATCAAGAGAAATATTGTCACCAGTGTAAAGAAAGACTTTGAATTCCTCCAAACACGTGACTATATTTCCCAGTTTCCAATATTTCTACAGAGAACAAATAGCACTGACGAAAAAGATTTGACAACTTGTTTATATGTACCAGTTGCTTAACTAGTTTTTCTTGCTTCTTGATTTTCTCCTGTGATAATGATTCAGGATTATTTAATAATTCATCTAAAAGGCTTAGCTAATCTCACTATCAAAACATTTTATCAGTACTACAAAGTAAAATTCATCCCTTGAAAGAATACATGTCAAATGAGTAACTAGACTGTAGCTTCCAAGGCTTAAACACCTCTGTTTTTGTTTTCACACCAGTGCTTTCAGAGACAAAGATGCCACTGTAGTAACACTGTGCAAGTAGGTGCTGTCCATGCATCTTACCAAAAAAGTGCACCTTTGCTCAATATACCTCTCAATAAGTGAGTATTAGAATAAGCTACAGAACGATCCAAACTAAACAAGACACACCAAGAACAGGCCTCAATGCATAAACTATGTTACAAAATAAGAGGCAAAACAGAATCCAAAAAAATAAATTCACCGAAATACACAAATAGATAAAGAGTAACCAAACAAAATAATCTGGATTCACAACTTGGAAAATGAAACTTGAATATCATGCACTGTGACTGGAGATAACAGTGAAAACCAAATCAGCACATTAATGTCAAGTAATTAGGTTGCTGGATGAGAAAGAGACTTGCTGCTTATTCCTTAAGGGGAAAAGAAATTAACTATTGACAAACATCAGAAAGGAATGAATAATACTTCTCTATTCATTCAACAAATCTTTACTGAGCACCTAGTTTGTGCCAGGCACTGGCTACCCAGGCTCTCATGACACTTACTATAGTGTGGGGAAGAAAGACTAATCAAAGAATCATACTAATGAATGCATAATTATAAAATAAGAGCAATAAAAAGCAATTTAGTTACCTTGAGCACCTGTAAAGAGAAACCTAACTTATACTGGGCAAGGTAAATAAGAGAAGACCTCCTGAGGAGAGGATCCTTGAGAAATGAAATAAGTACTAGAGGGAGGCAGATTAGGTGGAAAAAAACGGTATTGGGACACATCCTAGATTTCTGACTTGTGCAACCAAATGGTTACTGGTTCCATTTACTGAGAACCAGGTCTGAGAGAGAAGATCATTACCCTTGTATTGTTAAGTGCTTGGAGACATCTAAGTGGAGATATTAAGAAAGCAGTTAGATACACAGAACTAGAATACAAAGAAATCTTTCTAGAAATATGGATTTTTACATGCTATAAATATATGTGAAATATACTATAAATTTTCTCTTACTATTTAAACCATTCCAAGATTTATATTTATACATAATTTTGTTAATAACTCACTCAACAACCTCTTTGGATGATCAAGAAGAATTAAGTACCCGCTCAACAAAGTATTTGAAAACTGACAAATTCTGAATTTGTTTCCTCTTAATCATATAATTATCTTACATTCTAAGACATTTTACAATTGCAAATTTTAAAAAAGACTACTTACTGCCAAGCAGACAGAAATAGAATATGTAAAGAAATAATATAGTATGTGTATCAGGACAAATGCTTCTGAGCTAAGGAAAGCAAGACATTATACGTTAACACAGATTTAATAATACTGATACTGTCAAATGCACAGCCATGATTCTATCCAATTAGATCTTCAAAATTCCTCTATGATACATCAACTCCTACTTCTCACATCTTAGCTCCTTCCAAAAGCAAAGCACGAAGGCAGACCAAGGTGGATGAGTGAGGATTCTGCATACGTTCCCTGAGAAGTGACTAGCCCCTCAGGGCGGCCAGCACTGGAGCTGCAAGCCTGAAGGAGACGCGGCAGGCGCGCCTATTCTGTTGGCTGCTGCTCAGGAGCGTCAGGTTTATTCCTGGGCACAGAAGAGATTTTATTTTTATTTAGCATTTGTGTTCTGCAAGTGGAAAAAAGGAAAAGGACCGTGCTATACATTAATAAATTGTGATGTGATAAAATGGTTATGTTTCTCTGCAAGGCTATATATAGTCACTATAAAAACTATTTTAAATGTAAATTATGTACTCTGATCCCTCCCTGTATCCTACTTTAGTTTTTTATGGACCCAACCTAATAATTTACTGAAATGAGCTATTCAATTAAAATTACTTCAATGGATAATAATAATCCTTGGACATAAATGTCCAAGGCTTTGCCACTCAGCAGACTGACTCTAGGCCAAGTCACTTCACCTATATACATCATGGGGTATTGAAAGATTACACTGAGTTAATATGTATAAAGTGCTCTGTACAGTGCTTGACAGAGTACTCAAAATGAAATTTTTTATTATTTGAAATTAATTTCAAAGTATTGACACATATATATGCCAATATTTTGAAATTATTTTCAAGTAAAATAATTTCAATAAATCAATTTTAATATTGAAATCAATGGTTTCAACAAAAAATTCTTCCTTTGGAGTACAATTTCATTGTACATTGGCAATTAACAGCTAAAACTTATTGAGCACTTAAAATTAGCCCAGCACCCCAGATGTGGCTCTTCTCCCAATCACTACAGAACTGGAATCAAACATTTCTCCTCCTTTCCTCCATCTTTGCCCAAAATTATTGAAGCAATTCCCTTCTTACTCTTTTTACCCTTCCTCTCCAAGCTGCAAAGTCAAACAACCAATCAACCAACCTATTTTTAGTGCACCTACATGTTAACTCTGGGCTCCAGAAGGGCCAGCAGAGACTGTCCCTGAGCCACTTAACATTATACATCAAGCACAGCACCTGGCACACAGTAGGCGCTCAAGCAACAGGTGAATAGTTAAGCAAAAATAAAACAAACCAACCAACATGAACACCTCCCCAGCCTATCTGATGCAAGCAGCTTTCACTAACAAATGGACTTCTTCATTTTTATTACCTCAGATTAAAAAAAAAAGTTTGACAGCAATGAAGTAGCTAGGAATGATGGAACAGATCGAGGATGAGGTCCAGGAAATAAAAAACAGAGAGAAAAGCAAGCTCACTTCTTCCTATCTACCATCTCCTTGCCACACAAGAAAAAGGAGATATTATGCACTCTGGTCTATATGCATCAGTCCCATTCGTAAATTGGCAAACAAGGTGGGGCCCTTCACAGGCCAAAGAAAAACTGATTTCAAGATTTTAAAATTTAATATGTCATTTTTAGAAATAAGGTCCTTTGATTAATTTTAATGTGCAGCTTTAACTTGTTTTAAGCTTTTGGTACAGCTTTTTTTTTCCCCCTTTCGCTCCTTCTCCCCTTCTTTTTTGCTTTTGGACACAGAATTTCAGCCAACCTCCAAGTGGGCCTGTCTATACATTTGTAAGAGAAACAACTTATATACACCTAACTAGAGTAAAACTTTGTCAAGCTGCATGTCTATGGATAATTTATGATACTTCTCCCTACAATTAGTTTAGAAGTATATATAGAAGTAAGTTGTGGGACCTCCCTGGTGGCACAGTGGTTAAGAATCCACCTGCCAATGCAGGGGACATGGGTTCAATCCCTGGTCCAGGAAGATCCCACATGCCACGGAGCAACTAAGCCCGTGTGCCACAACTACTGAGCCTGCACTCTAGAGCCCGCGAGCCACAACTACTGGAGCCTATGTGCTCTAAGGCCTGTGTACCACAACTACTGAGCCCATGTGCTGAACTACTGAAGCCCGTGCAACTAGAGCCCATGCTCTAGGCAAGAGAAGCCACTGCAATGAGAAGCCCGCGCAATGCAGCAAAGAGTAGCCCCGCTTGCTGCAACTAGAGAAAGCCCACGTGAAGCAATGGAGACCCAACACAGCCAAAAATAAATTTAAAACAAAAATTTTTTTAAATAAGTTGTAATTTAGGTTATCAATACAAAAATAATGACACAAAGAGACATTTGTAGTAGCCCTGTTTCTTAGGCATATATGGAAAAAAAAAAAAAAGGTGCTCAAGAGTTAGGCAGTAGAATTATATACCACCACATTAAATATCTTAAAATAATACAATTAAAAACTACGTGTGAAGTGTAGGTTCTAGCTCTTAGCAGAAACCTAACACAAACTCTAAGCTAATAAAACATCAAATTTTGGTATCTTATGAGCATACATTAAAGCACCACTAAATTTCACTTAAAAATACATCATACAATCAGAATGAGATAGATTAAAAGTACTAAGCTGAAAAGCTGTCCTCAATATACTGTTAAAAGAAAGCAACTGTAGAATAACATTTCATAGTTTATAAAAAAGAAAATACATATATACTCAAATGAGATTAGAAAAAGATGTCAAAAGATACACACCAACCCGTTAAAACTGGTTATTTCAGGAAACTGATAAAGGAAAAAGAGGAAGAACAAATGATTCTCTCCTTTTCTTGGACATACTTCTTTCTGTATAATTTGTCTTGCTATAACAAGCAAGCATTTGTAGTTAATTTTTAAATGGAAGAGAAAGTGAAAGAGAGAGATGTGTTCTTAAACTCCAGCCATTTAGCAATCAACCTATTTCAAGATGTGCTTCTACAGATGTAATATTTATTTTGTAAGTATAACTTAATACTAACATATTAAATATTCAATAAAACTCAGTAAACTTCTCCCTGCATCTTCTCCAAATAAGGAAGCAGCACACTCTCCTAAACTGACTTGGCTGAATAATGTTATGCTACCCCTTTAGTATCTTATTAATTTTAAATGGGTACATATATAAACTCATGTTCAACAGGAAAATACTACAAAGCATTGTCACAGATGGCTTGGTTTCTCAGTGGATAGTAATCTGACATACTGTGAAACGACAACCTATTATTACTTTAATATTAAGGTCAACAGCATTGTTTTGTATGCACAGCTCAGTATTCCAAATATCTGAAAGCCTTTAGTCAGACCAAAATCTAGATAAAATGTCATGAAAATGTTATGTCAGGACTGAAGAGATTGATGTCATTTAAAAAGTATTAATGCTGCAATACTTTAGTGCTATTATATAGCCTTCAAAAATTAACAAGAAGCTAACTTCATACCTTGTTAAAGGTAGGTAATTTCTAGCCCCTAAACTGCATTTTCTTATCAAGTGATATTTTTTATCAGCACAAATATAGATTTTATAAGAAGGAAACTTAAGCTTACATATGGTTATGAAAGCAATGCAAACAGTTTCACTGAAACCACATTAACTCTAACCACAATAAGACTTCTTAACAGAGTCAATGCATCAATTCCCTCATATTTGTGACTCACTGGTACTAGAAAAACCAGTTTGCATTCAATTCACTTACTGGAGATTGTAAGAGCATCCACCTACATACAGAAAGACAGTTTCAGGATAGGCAAAAGAAAAGGTGACCCAGGTAATGCAAATTAAAAGGATGCTTCACACCTGTGATTACAGAAAGAATTGAATAATGGCATTCTCTTATAAAAGCCTGAAAAACTTCAACTTATTTTATCCCCAAGAAATAAAGTCCTAAAGCACATAAAATGTTTATTAAACAATTCCTGGGTATACTGCATTATCACTTGGTATAACACTAAATGAAACAAAGTCAGTTCAGCAATTCATCACTTACAGAATGGTTATTACATGCAAACACTGCATGAGATACAGTAGTGAGTACAATACATATCTTGCCTTTAAGGAGCTTATAATAAAGTGTGGTAATGGAACATGCTCACAAATGGCCAGAACCTTTCTCAACCTAAGTTATTTCATCTGAATCACAAAAGAGAGAAACTGACTTGAGCACTATTTTCTCAATTCTTTCAAGGATGGCACGTAACTAATACCATTCTAGATATATATGATGGATGGCTTAGGGTGTAATGGAAGAAAAGAATCAAAAGGCAGACAAAGTATGGAAGACGACATGTCATGTTCCAAACTTTGTATTCTTGCTGTTGGATCACTCAGAGCCCTCAAATATTTTTAAGCACGGAAGTAACATAATCAGACGTGCAAAATGTTACTGTATAGCAATAGTATAGATAGAGAGAGAGAACTGGAAACAAGAAGACCAGCTATGAGACTACAGAAATAATCTCAGCCTCCAGCATAATAACGTCCTGAAAACCACAGGATCAGAAAGGATGAAAAGGTACTGGAGTTCATAAATAACAGGGCTAAGAATAGGAGAAGTTACTGTCTCCAAGGCTTTCATCCAGGATGAGGGGAAGACAGTGATAACATGAAAAAACGTTAGAAACATAGTAGTTACAGGTTATAAAGAAAGAAGAAAGGTTTATTTCTTAAAAAAAAAAAAAAAAGCACAATTACTTTTTTCTATGTCTTTAACTATGATAGATCTATTTTAGAATATTTTTTATTTTAAAATAAATTAGAACCGTAATTAAAGACCAGATTTTAAAGCATGTATATCCCTGTATCACTTCTTCAAAATACTAACCAAACCAGAAGAAACTTTAAACAACTTGATGTCTTAGAAATAAAGAATCCTACCATTTAACTGCCAGAACCAGCTTATTAAGAGATGTATGTAGATATGTCTTAGTCTTCCAGAATACCCCGTAAGACTGAATTTTACCCACAAAGAGAATAAATAAAAGACTGAGATCAGACCAATGAATGAGCACAGTATATGTAACGTTAGCTTGTTCTGCTGAGAATCACTGTAAATTCTCTTCAAATATAGTTCTTATTGTAGGAATGATCCAACAATAAGCTATCACCAGCCTTTAGCCAACACTTTTAAGAAAAAGTTTCCCTAAGAAAAGAGAATGACAAATTTTATGTCATTGTCTAAAAGTGAAGAAATTAGAAGGAAGATTGTTGCAGAAATGCACAACAAGAATGTAAGATCTTTTCCTAACTGGTCTTGAAATTAAACTTTGAATATGGGGACATGAATATGGGGTGAAATGCAGAAGACACCTTAAGACTTCAAATGTGTAGTATGTTTCCCTTATCTACTTCTCCTGTCCCTCAAAAAAGTCTTGAATAGCTAGGGCATTGGCACTATCAACTCAGAAGCACAAGAATCTTTACGTGCAACCCAATCAATGTTCATAAACCCTATTCTAAAATGTGTGCTAAAAAAATTTTAATGGAAAACAGATGACTTGTTTATTTCCCCTTCTGTCCCCTGTGAGACAATGTGATCATGTTATTGCTCACTTTAGTAGTCAAACTACTCAACATCCCAAAATAGGAAAATAAATTCCCTCTTAGAATGATTTTGAAATGGCAGGGATGTTTACCGAATTATCTGAAACAGCAAAAGCATCTGCTTTCTGAAAAAAGAGAGGCAGAACAGCATAAGCAGTAAGAGCAAAGCTTTAGTGTCAGAGTCCTTGGTTCAGATTCCAGCCCTGATACTTGTGAGCTTTGCTCTGTCTCAATTTCTTTATCTATAAAATGGGGATTATAACACTACATAAACAACCCTGTGAGGTAAAATCAGATCAGTCCTTTCCACACCTGGCTGGTCACCAGAATTGCCTGGAAAACTTACTAGAATCATAATATCCCAGGCCCCATTCCATACTTTCAGGGGCGTGGTCCAGGAATTTGTATTTCTTAACAAATTCCAAAGATGATCCTTACATACTGGTCACAACTTGGAAATCATGGGGAAATTTTTATGTATTTTTTGTGTATTTTATATATATATATTAATACATCTATGTAACTTACCAGTACTCCAGCACACTGTAAATGTTCAATTAATGCTTGATACAATTAACAATCATTTTTTTGAAGCAGAAATAAAACTGAGCATTTTGTAACAAGATGGCCACTAAGTAATCTTGCAGAAGTAGTCTGCATAAAGCTCTCACCAAAAATGAGACTTATAGCATGACTCTATACCATTTGAAACAGTGAAAGATGAACATGTATGAAGTTCCACGTTGATGACAATGCTCCTTTTCCACAACACAGTTTATGACAGAAGGAAAGCATAAAGTCAGGCATGTCTTAAATTTTTCATAACAAAGCCTGACCATTCCAGGTCATTCCATCACAAAACCTTTTTAAGTTCATTCCTTATTTTTCAGTAATTCATACAATTCTTGCAAATTCACCAGAGAACAACACAAACCCTAAATAAATGTGTACAATAACATTAACCATTGCAACAAATATCCAAAACCCACAGAGATGGATACTCATTGAGCATTCCTAGTTCTTATTTATGAATAATAATCCATCTTTCCTTTCTAAAAATCCAAACCCTTGAATTAATTAGCATTTCTAAATAAAGTGGCCTCAAATATATGATATCCAGCCCTTTAAATAAAAATGTCCAACCACACTTTTTTACCAATATTTTATATAAATCAATGTTATCTATAGGATTACATTATTATTTTTAAAGTTCTATTAAGAAATTTAACAAATTTGTTTTTAAATGTAGTTTCCAGTTTGTTTCTATCATATCACAAATCCAGGGTAAATTTAGACACTACTATATTACTAAATACTCTTTCTTTTTTTTTTCTTTTCTTTTTTGTGTTAAATTCACAACAATTTAATCACTAATTAGAGACAATATAAGAAAACAAAACAAAAAAAAGTAGATCTCTATGAAGCAAACTGACTACTTTGCAAAATCATGTACAGGAAATAATCATTTTTGAAAATAGAATTATATAAGCCCAAGGTGGCATTGTTATTTATGTCATTACAATCTGCACAAATACATTTAAAATAGTCTTTGTACAAATATTTTGTTGTACTCACCATCAAAGTAAGTAAAATGGAGCTTCCTAAAACCCCCTATCAATATATTTTATGTGTCAAATTTAATTTGCATTTGTCCATAACTCTCCTTTTGAATCAGCATCACAGACTTCTGAATTGATATGATTACATTCAAACTGGAGGTTTAGAAGGAAGTTAGCTCCCACATTTATTTCTGCTGGTGATCCTAATAAAGGCAACTGCTCTTACGTTACTGAAAGAGACAGCTTCACAAATCAATGCATGTCACCAACAGTAAATACTCATTCTTTTAAATGTAGATGTTAAATAAAAAATAGTTACCACCAACAGAAAGTAAAGTGTATTCTATGGACATTTTGGAGTAAACTACATATATTTATCAGGCACTAAATTTTTAAAATTTTAAAGTACTTTTAAAAGTGATTTTTAACAAATCTACAAGTTATCTACTAATGTTAAAAGTTAAAATATTTCAGCTGTACAAAATAGTGTGTTTACCTAATTTACTAAATGAGGAGTTTTACCTTTGGGCTTATTTCTCCATATACACATCTTACAAAGATTACAGGGATCAATGATCTAATGCCAACAGATTGCTTCAAGCACTGAGAAAGGAATATGTTATGTAAATAAAGCTTAAAGTGAAGAAGTTGTTTTGGTCATTAAATTATAAGACTTTACCATTTTCTTCTACCAAGTTTTAACCATTAATCCTAGTGGTATTAGAGAAACAAAGTTAAACCAAGAGATCCAGAAGGCTGAGGTAATCTGATCTTAAGAGTCAAAAGAAACACAAACGTGAGTTTAAAGACATCTCAAGCAATTAAACCAAAAGTTATCACCTTTCCTCTGCCTGTAGAATGTTAACTACTTATATTAAAAGTCCTTGTAAAGCACTGAATCAGCTCCAACTGTCCACATGATAGTGAGGAAAACTTCATGAATTTATTCTGACTACCTACCCACCACACCTATATTTTCAGATATATTCGGTGTCGAGGGAGGGAGAATCAAGGGCATTAAAAAAGTTTTCAGACTTCAGGACACGTTTAATATGCTGCAAATAAAAATATATATACTTGGAACTACAAACAACACATGATGAGAACTGTTGCCCCTCTTCCCTACAACAACAATTTTATAGATATATCTATCCTCTTGATGCCTTTGTGAAACTTCTCTATCCCACATTCTTGGTTACCTTACTGGGTCCCTCACCATGGTTAAAAGGATTTTTTGGCAAGTAGTTTTGAAAAAGACACAACAACTTAGGAATGGAGGAGAAAATATAAGGGAAAGAAAGGGCTATGATATCACTTCTCCATCATCAACTACTTCTCAAGAAAGACAGCAGAGTATATCCCACGTTTTAAAGTACTATATAATGACAGTAAAACTCTCCAAAGAAGAACTGGAATGGGAATACTATTTATTCTACTCCACTTCAACCCTTAAGATTAGGACACAGCAAATTAATAAGTTTGCAAAATTAGCTATAGTTCCCATGACAATAAATATTCAAAAATTAACTCCAAAGGAAAATGATTTGTAACAATCTACTGTGGTTTCACCACAGTAATATTTCTTTAAAATGTAAAATCTAAAACAACACAAAGTACAAGACAATAACTTACTTGAGTTGGAACAAGCACAGGAGGGTAAGCCATCTTATGATGCCTGTACACCCAAAATGCACAAATGACAATCCCCGCAATTAGCATAAGTGGCACCAAAGAATAGAGCAAGATGTTGTAATAGGGTGGCTTTGGTGTAACTGGATTCGAAGTAGCTGTGGAAAAGAGGAGGAAGAAAACCACTCAGATTTGGTCGACAAAATTTCACAATAAATATTTATTATAGTGTCAAATTTTAGGAGAAAAAATAAAGAGTAGGAGAAGATGGGAGTAAATTATTCCATCAACACAAATATGCTTTGTTTTCAATCTACTAGTTGAACAGACATATGCATTTTCCCTGTGAACTTACGCTGTGTGACTTCCATCTCCGGAAAATAAGAAAACCTTTCATTACACATGTTGCCCTCACAGCAACAAAAATATACTTCAGGGCTATCTTTTTTTTCTATACAATCAGTCCTATAAACAAAAAGAGGAGAAATAATTAAAATCAACATTATTACTCTGAATCTACAATAGGTGTTTTTCTAAAGTTCTCAGAGATAAAATAATGAATAAGTCATTTATAGTCAACTTTGAGATTTTTATTAATATTCAATAATCAATTCTTAAAAGACAAAAATGTTCCTTGAATCCTATTATTAAATCTCATCAGAAAAATAAATCAAGAGCTGATTTTGTAACAATCACATTGGCTCCTTGAAACCACTTCTTTAATTTGGTTTTTAATGATCAATCTAAGGCAACCATCTTTTTCATTGTTTGTTTAATTAGTAGAAAAGCTTGAAGAGGAACATAAAGCCAATGAAGAAATTTGGTTTAGGAGTGCTTTTACTTACAGGAAATATAGCTTTCCCATTTTATGAATACAATAACTCAACACTATATATAAAAAACTGTATGTGTGTGTACACATATAAATACATACCTATACGCCTATGTATACATATAAATACACAGGCACAAAATAATTCCTGTTCATATCTCGTGGCAGAACATATTTCAACATCAGAGACCTAAACCAGGCTTGGGAATTAAGCCATTTTTGCAGAAGATTTAAATTCCCTGAACACAATGAACAGGGTTAAGGATAAGCAACAAGAGCAATATGTAACAACAAACATACAGGCCCTAGTAACTCAAAAACTGACTGGAGGTGGGTTGATTTAGGGGGTAGGGGGAAGGCAGCCTTCTATATAGGACCTGAGTTACTGAAAAGATAGGGGTTTAGCATCTAGATTAAATCCTAATCAACCACTAAAAAAATAGCTATACCTAGTTTTTAAAATCAGATATTTAAATACTGCTAATAACATCAGGTAGATTTAAAGACACATTACAAATCAACTGTGAACTTTTATAATGGCTGTTAGAAAATAACAAGGTTGAATTTAACTCTAAAGTGAAAAGCTCAAGAAATTTCAGGGAGAAGGCAATTTTAATAAAATCAAACTTTGAAATAAAATCTATACCAATGTCTATTTAGTAGAAAGTAAAGGACAAATGAAAGCTAAATTTCTAACAATTTATAAAGAGAAAGTTACAAATTTAAAATTTAATATTTAGAATCATGAATCAAATCATAGGTTAACGTGATTAAATACCTAGCCTAGTTAACTGAAGTAAATTATCAATACTTTTCACCATTCAATTTCATTCTTTTTACCACTGTCTTTTCCTCCACACTTTGACATTTCTTGAATCTTCTTTTCCTTTCTCTTATTTATGTTACTACCTTTAATATTTCTTTTTTAATCAAATTCAGAACATAAAAGCAGAAATTCACATACTTTTAAATTGGCATTTAACCCCTAGAAACAAAGCTGATGTAGTGATTATCACTGTTAAGAGCAGGCATTTGCACTGAACAACTCACTCACATTATGTAGCAAAGTTTAATATCCAGTAATACTGGTTTTAGGTGAGAAGCACAGCAGCATTTTACAATAAAAAGAACAGGGATCCCTGATTTCAACTAATTAATAAAGACAGTTTTGAATAAAGATGACCTCCAAACCTCATTTTTTCCCTAACTTCTTCCTCAACTTTTCTTTTTTTATAAATTGAGATATAATTTGCTATAACATTACATTAGTTTCAGGTATACAACCTAGTGATTGGATATTTGCATATATTGTGAAATGATCACCACAGTAAGTCTAGTTAACATCTCATCACCACACATAGTTACAAATTTTTTTTTCTTGTGAAGAGAACTTTTAAGATTTACTTAAATGTTGCTAAGTTCCTTAGCAACTTTCAAATATACAATACAGTATTATTAACTATAGTCACCATTACATCACATCTCCCATTATATCCCCAGGACCTATTTGTTTTATAACTGAAAATTCATACCCTTTTGACTCCCTTCACCCATTTGCCCACCCCTCATCCCCGGCCTCTGGCAACCACCAATGGTTCTCTATATATATGGGTTCTTTTCTTTTTTTTTTAAAGATTCCACATACAAGTGAGATCATATGGTATTTGTCTTTCTCATCTGATTTATTTCACTTAGCATAATGCCCTCAAGGTCATCAGTGTTGTCGCAAATGGCAAGATGTTCTTCTTTTTTATGGCTGAAAAACAGTTCATTGTATACATAGACCATATTTTCGTTACCCATTCATCCACTGACAGACACTTAGGTTGTTTCCACATCTTGGCTATTGTAAATAATGCCGCAATAAACATGGAGGTGCATATATCTTTTCATGTTAGTGTTTTCGTTTCCTTTAGATATATACCCAAAAGTGGAACTGCTATATCACTGCTATTTTTAATTTTTTGAGGAACATCTATACTGTTTCCCTAGTGGCTCACTTACTCTTTCATAACAGCAAATATCACTTAATGATCACCTCTGTTAATAAAGAAGCTAATAATCAGAAATACAGCTAAAATGTATAATTACAGAGTAATAATCCCCAGAAAATTCAAAGATGTAGAAGTATACCCTAAATAGTAAATATATACCTAAATGACAATTTTAATTTTCACCAAAAGTGGAGCTAATCCAATTTTCATGAGTTTATTCAACACATTTTACTATTAATCACATATGGCCAATCAACCACAGATTTGTGGTAATCTATTAAAGCCCCTGAAAGTGGATCAGTATGTAGCTAGAGTTCCGTGAGTGTATTAGTTATTTGGCTCCAAAAAGTCTGGTTATCTAGGATTCTGTACCTTCTGCAGTCATCAGCACCCACCCTCAGTGAAAATCCTGTGGCCCAGGCAGTTTAAGTGATCGGCCAAACATCTAGGGACACCTTGCAGAAAGATCACAGGCAGTCAATGACATATCCACTATATTTTATTTCCAACAGAATAAAACAATTTAAACAAGATTTTTTAAATAAAATGTAGCTTTCTATGAGGATTGTGTTAGTTCTGATGTAATTCTGAATGTCAAGTTAAAATGTCTCTTGGGATAAAGAACAAAGGCCTACTCTGCAAGGAAATGTAGTGAGATCAATTTCTTCCAGATACATAAAGAGGGAAACTAAAAGGAAATTAAATACTATGATTAAGCTTTATTCTCCTTCAGGATAGATTTTCAACAGATATATTCTCTCTTAAAGCAATTTTAAAAATCCTTTTTCCTTAAAATTGGTGTTTAAAAAAAAACCTATAACCCTACAACATATGGAAAGAAATGTTTCTTATCTAAAGTTCTCACTACTTGATAGATTATTCAAACTATATCGAAGATAAAACATAAACATGCTATATTTATTTTTTTACTTTAAAATATATATCTTGTCATTACAACATGTTATAATGGTCTTCATAATCCCATCTTAAAAAAGAAACATTTACGTGAAAATCCATGCATTGATCTTTCTCCTTTTAAAGAAATGGGGGTGGGGGGAATGGAGGAAATGAAAATTATTCAACACTATCATAAAAAAATAAAATGTGTTCTTACCTGTCATAGCAGTTGATATCATCCAGCCAACAACCTTGCTTCACTATTTCAATGGAACCAGAAATATTCTTCCAGGTAGCAAAACAATGCCGCCGTTTATCTTTGTCACCATAACAGGATTCAACACCAGTTCGATTGGTTCTATCTCTTTCCCAATTAGCATTATAGAAAATACACTCCTGAGTTTCTGATCTACCAAGTATAGCACCTATAAGATAATAAAACGACAACTTTTAATATAACTGTATTTGTTCTTAAACAGATTGTCTCGTCTCCCAGTATACGAAACTTCAAATCTCCCTAAAATGTCAATAATTTACTGCCTTACTAGTGTTATAACATTGGGTTCAGGTTTCCAGGTCAATCTCTGCACTTTAAGTATAATAAACATAATAATAGAAAGCAACCACATATATCACAAGGTTTCTCTGTAAAAGGCCAGTTTCACTTAAGAATGTCCTTGATGGAAAGCAGTACAGTTGTTAATTTTTTAAAAATCTTGACCCTTGAGTAGACTTCTTCTCAATATTGTGTGACAAAATGGGAACTAACCAAAAGCACTGCTGCTACACACTGAAGTACAATGATTGTGCCTCCAGAAAAAGCCCTTGCATGATTGAGTTGTGAACTAAACCAACCAAGGTTATTCAGACTTGAGTATTTGGCAGAAATGTTCCCAAAATGAACCAAGTAAACCTGTTACTTCAAGAAAAACACTGACAGTATGCACTGCCAATAATAAAATATGAGTTTTCAAGCAAAAATAAGAATTTTGGAAAATTTGTACTTACCACCACCATTAGCCTGACACCTTCCCAATACTTAAAGAATTTCTGATGAGTGGTGATATTAACAAATGTGACTTTTAAATACAGAATAATGAGATGTGCCAATATTTAGAAGGTCTATATAATTCAGAGAACCAATATTTTCCAAGTGAATTACGCATGACGCTTGAAAAACACTCATGGGCAAAAAATCCATACAAAATTCAAGATAGCCAAGTAGATTTTAACATTACAGAGGACAAAAAGTTCATTAGTGGTTTCAGATTCCACACTGTAACTAACTTTTAAGAAACTATCTCTTGTCTTACATGGAAAAGCAAGGGAACTGGAATACCCAAAATAATTCTGAAAAAGATGTACAAAACAGAATTCATCCTGTTTGTTTGTTTGTTGGCCGCACTGCGTGGCTTGTGAGATCTTAGTTCCCCACTCAGGCATTGAACCCAGGCCATGGCAGTGAAAGCGCCAAGTCCTAACCACTGGACCGCCAGGGAACTCCCCATATTACTTGTTTTTAAGACTTGTACTAAAGGTTCGGCAATCAAGACAGTGTGGTCTTAGTAAAAAGACAGACACATGAACCTACAGGACAGGACAGAGAATCCAGAAATAGACCCATACACATACAGTCAATTGATACACAGCAAAGGTACCAATGCATTTAGCAGAGAAAGTCAACAACTGACGCTGGAACAATTGGACATCTATATGCAAAACAAAGAACCTCAACTCATTATCAACTCATAGCTCATGCTGTATTCAAAAATTAACTCTAAACACATCACAGACCCAAACTAAAACCTAAAACTATAAAATTTCTAGAAAAAAATGAAAAATCTGGTGACCCTAAATTATGAAGGATTTCTGAGAACACAAAACACATGAGCTACAAAAGAAAAAACTGGTAAGTTGAACTTCATTAAATTTGAAACTTCTCTTTGAAAGTTAAGGGAAAAAATTCAGACTGGGAGCAAATACTTGCAAATTACATACCTTAAAAATAACTGATATTCAGAAAATATAAAGAGCTCTCACAACTCAACAATATGAAAACATACTACCCAATTTCTAAAAACTGAGCAAGAGATTCAAATAGATGCTTTATCAAAGAGATATGAACGGGAAATACTACATAAAAAAATACTCAATATCACTAATAATGAGGGAAATGCAAACTGAAACTAGATCTAATACTGATTGGAATGACCAATACAAAAACAAAATGTACAATCTCAAGTGCAGGTAAATATGTAGAGCAACTCGGACTTTCACACATCGGTGGCGGGAATTCAAAATGGTCCAGCCACTTAGGAAAAACAGTTTGCCAACTTCTTATAGTGAAATGTGCACCTACCATACTACACAGCAATCTCATGCCTAGGTATTTACCTAAGAAATGAAAACGTATGTCCATGCAAAAATCTATACATTAATGTTTAGAGTGGCTTTATTCAGAATCACCAAAAGCCAGAAACCACCTGATATCTAGCACTGGTAAATGGAAAAATAAACATCTATACAATACAAAGAAGTGAGCTAGTGATAGCTGCAAACAAATGGATAAATTGCAAACACACTATGCTAAAAATGAAGACAGTCTGAAAAGGCTACATATTGTATGACTCCATTTACACAATATTTTGAAAAAGGCAGAAGTACGGGTAAAAAATCATATCAGAAGCTGGGAGGGAGGGGAAAGGGCTGATTACAAAAGGGCATGAGGAAACTTTGGGGGGTGATGGAAATATTCCACGTTTTTATTGTGGTGGTGGTTGTATGATCGTATGGGTTAATCAGAACTCACAGAATTGTATATCCAAACAAAATACATTTTATCCTCTGTAAATTATACTTCAATCAACTTGACTTAAAAAAACAACAATATCAAAGAAACTACACTTGCTGGGTTTTGGTATAGTATCAAAGAAAAACATCCACAATTATCTTAAAAAAGGATTAAAATTTTTCTAACTATATATCTGTGTATGGCCAAATTTCCTTCATGTCAAAACAACACAACACATTGTTGTATCACAACAAATTGAGTGGAAAAAACAGATATAAGAATCCAGTTGTCTTCTACTAAAACAATTAAAAAGAGATCTGTAACAATTTCACTAATTTTTTTGTTGTCTTGGAAAATATTTTTCATAAAAATCTATTCTTTTGTTAACATATAATGGATTTACTGTCACTTCTAAATAAATTTTTTTTTAAATTTTCTGTCTCAATTTCTAATATGATGAATATTTACAGATACAAACCACATAAAAACTCTTTGGGGTAAGTCTAAAGAAGTTCTGAGACCAAAAAGTTTGAGAACTGCTGCTCTACAATGCTCTAGCACAGAGATATAATTATAAGCTGATAAAATCTGTGGCAGTAATGGTGCTGTGGACTTCTCAACTACGGAAGAAATAATAGTGTGAGCGGACATGTAAACTGTGGCTGGTAACGCTATGTCCATTGTATTTTATAAAAGAAGGGCTGCAACTACTATTCATCTGTATATTAACAGTAGCCATTTTGTAAATTATTCCTTTTCAGAAACCTGTTGAAAATAACAGCAAATTAAGTTTCCTCCTTTACTAAATAACCACAAAGCAATCATACTCTGCCCACGTTATCTCAAAACAGGGGATGGCAAACTTTTTCTGTAAAGGGCCAGAGAGTAAATATTTTAGCTTTTGCAGGCCATATGGTCTCTTTCACAACTACTCAATTCTGCCATTGTAGCACAAAAGCATCCAGAGGACAGTAAATGAATGAGCATTGTTACATTCGAATAAAACTTTATTTACGGACAGTAAAATTAAATTTCATGTAATTTTTACATGTCACAAAATATTATTTTTTGAATTTTTTTTCCAACCATTAAAAAATGTAAATATCATTCTTAGTTCACAGGCTGGATTTGACAGGCTGTGTGGTCAGCTACCTCTTTTTTTTTTTTAAGTTTTTTTTTTTTCTTTTTGATATGGACCATTTTTAAAGTCTTCATTGAATTTGTTACAATATTGCTTCTGTTTTAAGTTTTGGTTTTTTGGCCGTGAGGCATGTGGGATCTTAGCTCCCTGACCAGGGATCGAACCCACACTCCCTGCATTGGAATGTGAAGTGTTAACCACTGGACGGCCAGGGAAGTCCTGGTCAGCTACCTCTTGAAACAACATCCTAATTCCCACATTCTAGCTAACCTGCCTTTTGTTTGTTTTGTTTGTTGGGGAGGAGTCTTCTGTGAACTATCACTTGTGTAATTCATGTTAAAAACCACTATTAATTATTTTTAATTTCCAAAAGAAGACTCCATTGAAGCACAGGAACAACACTTGAACTAAATAAAACTGACCTCCCAAAAAAGAACATTGCCTATGACAAAAATGCCAGATAGGTTTTATCTTTGGTGTCAATTCCAATCAATTAAGAGTGGCTGCCAGGAGCCATGTACTGAGAGATTTTGAGGTAAAGGGTTTTGAAATTAGTATAGAAGGAGGGGAGAAAACATCAGTATCTTTTCTTTGCCACCTCTGGTCTTGAAAAAAGATAAACAAATGACTATTTTCTTTATTTCTTTTAATACTTCTTAATATTTAATGGTAAGTTAAGATTTCAGATGATTTTCTAGATTTAGACTATCACTTGATTGATATTATCCACAGATAGAAAGAAAACTGCTTAATGGGGAAAATGACAATCTTGCCACCCCCCTCCTCAAGCTGATTGGGTAATCAGTCTCTATCTATCACGTCTTCAACTGACCACTAAATATAATAACATGATAATTATAAAAATAAACCAAGTTATATGTATTTTTACGTTAAGCTCACACAGTGACTTTAAAGGTGTAGTTCTAAAAAGGATGACAAAAGTTACCTATATTTACTAGTTTTTAAGAGCATATCCCAACTTAAAATTTTCTGAAACTTTAAATTTCTACCATAGGTTTATTCTATCAAAGTAATTCCAAATAGTTAATATGACTTTCAAAAGAAATAAATGAACATAAAAGGTCTGTGTGCAGGGTTTATTATAATGGTTCTTAACAAATGATGTGCATCAGAATCCCCTATGTGTTTTCTTGAATTCATGTTTGAGTGCCATTTTGTATGCCCGAGGAATGAGCAGTTGAAAAGTACATGGGGGGCAGCAGGCAGATATATAGATGTATAGATACTGTATGTATGTTTTCTTTTCTCCTTTTGGCAAAGAGCCACTGGTGATCTAATGTTCCTCCCCAGTGAAGTACCACTGGCTGTGACCTGAACTTGGAATTTAGTTTACAAACTGTGACCTTGAACAAGTTACCAAACCTTTCACTGTTTTGTTTCCACATATGATTCAATTTCCCTAATAATTCCATAATTATTATGGATAATTCCATAGTTTCATAACTCACACTCAGGCAAGTTATAGCAAATCAGTAAGTCTGGTCGCAGAATCTAGTATCAGAATTATTTTAGATAATAGTTCTATTTCCAAAGTACTGCTTATACATAATGACTCATACTGACCATTTCATTTTTCCTACCATTTAAGAAAGAAAAAAAAAGAAATACACAGGACCTGAAATTTGTTAGAACATTTGGCCATAAAGTAGGACTGTAAAAGTCATACTCAAAATCTGAAATACTCCTCCCATGAGGAAAAAGTAAATTGTACCTACTGCGACTGCACCTGAGGACAATTAGGGTTTTGTTTTTTAAAAGCATGAAGTATTAAAATAATACATCAACACTAATTTTACACAATCTCTTCCAGAAAAAGATGAAGAGGGACTACTTAACAACTAATTTTCTGAAGCCAGTATTACCTTGATACAAAAACCAAAGACAGAACAAAAAAGAAGAGGGATAATACAGGCCAGTATCTCTCACTAACTCAGATGTAAAAGTTCTCAACAAAATTTTAGCAAACAAAATCCAAAACTGTATTTTTTTAAAGTAATACATCACAACCAAGTACAATCCATTCCAGGCATGTAAGGTTGGTTTGATATTCAAAAATCAGTAAATGCCATCTGCCAAATAAACAGGCTAAAAGAGAAAAACCATATGCTCTATCAGTATAACAGGAATAGACAGAAACTTCCCCAAAGTCACAAAGAGCACCTACAAAAAAACCTACAGCCAACATCATACTTAATGGTGAAAGACTGAATGCTTTCCCTCTAATATCAGAAACAAGGCAATAATGTCTACTCCCACCACTTTTATTTAACACAGTACTGAAAGTTTTAGATATTGCAATAAGGCAAGAAAAAGAAATTAAAGGCATACCAACTGGAAAAGAAGATATAAAACTGTTTCTATTTGCAGATGAAATGACTGTCTATTTAGAAAATTCCAAGGAATCTTCAAACAAAAAAAATGCTAGAACTAGTGAGTGAGTTCCGTAAGATCACAGAATACAAATCACCACACAAAAATCAACTGTGTTTCTTTATACTGACAATGAACAAGTGGAACTGAAATTAAAAATTAAAAGTACCAGTTACAATTGCTCCTAAGAAAATAAAATACATATAGTCTAATAAAACATATATAGGATTTGTATGATGAAAATTATAAAATGTTGATGAAAGAAATCAAAGAAGACCTAAACACTTGGAGAGACATACTGTGTTCATGGATTGGAAGAGCCAACATAATAAAGATGTCAATTTTCCCTAAACTGAAATATACAGGATTAATCCAATTCACATCAAAATCTCAGCAAATTTCTTTGTAGACACCTAAAAGAGCTTATTAATGTGTTGAAAAAGAATAATAAAGGGAGAAATCACTCTTCTTGGTGTTAAGGCTTATCATATAGTTGCAGTAGCATGACAGTGTGGTACTGGTGGAGACAAAGACACAAAGACCAGTGGAACAGATAGAGGACCCAGAAACAGACCCATACGAATATGCCCAATTAGTTTTTAACAAATGAGCAAAAGAATTTTAACAGAGAAGAGATAGCCTTTTCAATAAATGGTGCTGGAACAGTGGACATGGTTCAAGCAAATATTTCTTAAATGCCCTCCCCTTTGCAATCTATCATCATTCTAACAGTTTCTGAAAGCCCAGCTCTTGCAAAAAGCCTCCCAGGCTAAATCTCACATATGTGACAATTTTCAAGTTTTCTCATCAGAACTCCTCCTTCCCACAAAACGCACACTACTTGCAATCCAATATAAAATATTTTATATTTATTCATTGTTTTTAGTTAGTTGTCTATATAAGTCCTTTCATACATCAGAATGCTATTGGATCTAAGACTGTCTTACTTGCCCTCCAAACATAAACAGTACTTAATGAATGATTAAAATGTAAAAATGTGATGTGACAACTGAATTTTAAAAATCCACCAACTACTACTGCACCCCCATCTCCTTTGAAACAGGTAGATGGAATTAAAGAATCTTTTACAATTATGAATTGTATTAATTTCTTATCTGATTAAGATGACAATGTTTTTCACGGCCCTGCGACCAGCCTCATCCTATCACAATTTTCCTATGGTATGCGACCAACATTAAACAGAAAGAAAAGAACTGTTTTGACAACTTACAAATCTGAGGCTCACTTCTGGAAAAGTATTTTAATGCTGTCTGAAACTATCAACAAGTCACTGAGAACAGAGTATAAACAGGCTACTGAATGCCTTCCCTAACCTTGTGCCTCCCAAAGGCAACTTAGTTTGCTAGGAAGGGTTAATGAAGTTTCAAAAATAATGAATACAACATGAAAAGCAATTCTTGTTTTCCCTTCACATGTCACTGCTTCCTACCACTCTAGGGGTAGAACACACGTCCAAAGAGAATCAGCTATGGAAGGCAGATCAAACTGAATGATGCTTTTAATCAAAAACATTTTATAGTACAAATAAAATAAAATTGTATCAAAACATTGATACAACCCTCATGCAACCCTCAATATGACAGATACCCTAATTTCCCCCAATGAGTAGATATTTTTAAAATCTTTTAACCAACTTGAAATATACAAACTTTTCTATATTTGTATGAAAAGCCTAATGTATACTTATTTTAACTCATTAATTTAGTTTTATGAATGTTTTAAAATCATGAAGCACAAAAATTTTAAAAACAATTTTGTTCAAACTTCACATACCTCTTTCAACAAGTGTCATCTCATTACCTTCTTTTTGAGTCATTTAAAAGTAACAAAACTTGAATTATCTTCATTTCCATTTAAGTTGTTTGAGAAACAGTACTTTTTGAAGTCATATAGAATATTGTCACTGGAAATGTTTCTCCAAGCCACAAACTTCCACTCCCATAATACTAAGACACTGTTTTTTTCCCATTGTTCTATAGGTATATATTGTGATGTTCATAAAGTACTTACAATATTGCTCTTAAAAGTGAGATTTTAAATTTTTTTTACAACCTTTGTGAATAGTTTACAACAAATTATGAGTTAATCAACCCTCCCAAGAATAATTTCTTATCTGCTTGAACTCTTTATTCCCCTTTTACCTTTTCCCTCAGGAAACTTCCATAAAAAATCAAAACTAGCACTGACTGGCATCATTTCAAGCCTGTCTGTCTTCTACAAACATTATTCTTCTATTCAAAATAAAATTATTGAGCAAGAGCCTCAAAATATTAAAATCTTTGCAAAGTCTCAAATATAAAATGACTTTTTCTGGGAATAATCTTTGAAGAAAACTTTGCTTTTATATTGAACATATAAAGATGAAAAAAAATTGATCATATGCTTGTACTGTAAATTAAAACACCAAGATAAGGGCTATAAATAAATGCAGTAGGACTTTGGAGATGATAACCTGGACCTCCACTAGACTATGAGCTTCCAGAACAAGCCCTATTATCACTGCTGTATCACCAGTACCTGGCACAGTACAGGAACTCAATAAACATGCACTAAATCTATTAGTTAACAAGGAAATGAAAAAAGAAGGTTTTATGGAGGAAAGGGAACTAAAGCAGGACTATTAAGGAAAGAGACAGAACTGAGCTAAACAGAGACAGAGAAGATCATGATCAAATAAACAGGACTGCGGTTAATCAGTGTTTGACAAGATAGCTTTCACTAAACATGAACGGTCCATATTCTTCAGTATTGGGTATAATCAAGGCAGATTTGCAAGACATCAAAAGTTAAGAATAGAAGTTATATTTTTAAGATTAACCTGAAAATCAGTAAACTGTGTTGGAATGGAAGGAAACTCAGCAAGCCATACTAACTACCCAATAAAAACCAGGAGTCTATAATATCCATGCTTATCAGATGGCCACAGGTATCAAAAGGACTGACAAATTAGAATATGGAGATCAAGTTTTTGCTTTACACAGTCTCTTATTTGGTCTAAGTGTAAGAAAGTAAGATATAAGTGACCTGAGTTAGGTATTTGGCTGTTGATAAATGTTTAGCTTACATCATCTTACAAGATAAAGCTTTATTCCATATATATTTACCCTATGTTTCTCTTTTTTGTTAACTCTCTTCCTGATGTTATGTTCTTACTATCATGAAAGGTATGTATTGTCCGGGATAAGCAAGGTATCTTCAAAGATAAGGCACAATGGAAAAGTGGTTTTGCCTATAGCCACAAAATGTGTGGGCAACCTATAAATGCCCAGATCTCAAGATTGAAATAGTTCTATGCAGTTCTCTGGCACTCATTCAAAATACGAATTACATCAAAACAGGTACAAGTAGATACAAGTATTACCTAGACTGTATAAAACAGGTTTCTGATATTAGATGTTCATTTTGGGGGGAACAGGGAGATCACGGTGACTGCAGCTAGAGGCCAATATTCCCATCAGAATAAACAGACTATTTTTTAAATTGCACAAAAGCCAAAACTGGGCATAAACTTAGAAGAATAAGAGATAAAGGTAAATTCTCAAAATCAGAACAGACATCCTAAGACAGATTAAGGAAATCCCCCCCACACACACATACACACACAAAGTAGTTTCTACTAAAAACAACCTACAAGTCTCAATTACTCTGAAAAGACACTAGGTACATTAAGGGGTTTTAGTGCTTCATTTGCTTGGGAAAATGCAGGCTTTCTTTTTAGTAAATCATCAAACTCTGATGTAAATACGGATCACTTCAGCTGCTATGAAAGAAATGTGAAATATTACCCTTGAGGAACCAGCAGTATTAAGAGTGAGAAACTTAAAAAAGCAAAACAAAACAAAACAACTCATCACAAAGTTTTCATCAAAGTAACATCTGCTAACTTAAAACCAGCAACTGAAGAAAATTAGCAATACTTATTAGAGAAGTTTTAAATAGCAGTACACTTCTATTAAAGGAAAAGAATACAAACTGAAAACTCACTATGATATTAAATAACAGCTATATCACTTAACTAGCCTTATTTTAAAAATCACCAATGGCCTTCATATTTATAACTAAGATGCTTAGTACTAGAAGAGAAGAATCTAAAATTCTTGTTTATTACTTCTATGTGTTGTGTAATTTCTTTCCCACTTTAAAACTCATTTTAATAATTTGTTTTTATGCATCTATAAACACATCAAAGGTCTTCTGGTATCCTTTCTTTTCTATATTAATAAACATCACAGAAGTCACCTTCCCTATTTGGCTGCCCTGGGCTGTTTTTAAGTATTAGGAAAAAAAGTAAAGTCCACAATGTCCCAAAAGACTTCTGATAAACAAGTTAGAAATATGAGGAAGGAGAATATATTTTCAAATAAAATATGCAACATTTTAGGACCTGTCAATCTAATTTTTTATTTTTATTTTTTTAAACTAAGCACCTTCCTACCACCAAACAATCACTTCCAAAGGAAAACACAAACACTTTCTGGCAATTTTCCCAGAAATTTTTTTTGCCTTGCCTGTTATACTCAGTACTATCAGTCTGACAAAATAGTGCAAGATTCTGTCCATCTAGCTTAAGTAATATAAGCTAAAAACACAACGTATGTGGAATAAAATAAAAATATAAACATTGTACGTTGTAACACTAGACACTGTGCGTGCATACGTGGGTGTGAGAAGGAGAATAAAAGTAGATGTCAACATTTAACCACTGGTTATCTAAGGACTCCTAATGTTAATTCCTGACAAATTACTACGATAACCACCTAAAATGTATTTTAACACTGTTAACTCATAAGTGACTGATTTTCCTCAAATAGTTCCAAAATAAGTACATATCTACTTTTATACAGACCAAGGTTTGAAGAAAGCATAAATTTCTCAAACCTCTCTCTTAAAAAGCCTTAACAAAATTTTAGAGGCCCAAAGAGAACACCAAATTTGAAATAGTAGAATTTCCTTTTATAAAAGAGGCAAGCAAAACCTCTCTAAATAAAGCCCTTACAAATTTCTTATTTTTTAATTCACTTAATTGTAGATCTAGTTCAATACAAAGAGGTGCATTTCTGTATAGCAAAATTTTTAAAGAACCTCATTCTTTAAACTCTTCTTTAAGCACAGAAGATGCTCTACCCCTGGCTTGTTCAATAAAAGATGGTAACTTAACCTGTGCTGAATTACTAAACACTAAATAACAAAAGACATCCATTATAAAGTTCTCTCCCAAAAGAAAGAAAAATTTCTTTAAAAGTAACATCTTTACACCTTTAAAGGTAACCGTTCTCATTCTCTTAAGGAATGACTTGACATCTTTTTAGGCAGCAATGTACTTTAAGTTGGTATATTTGGTTGGTAGCCTGGAATAAAGCATTGATTTTATCATCAACCGCCAAAGAATTTCATTTTCCTGAATACATAAAGTATATATAGAATAATAGGAAACAGGAAAAGAGCAAACCACAAAACTCCAAATTTGTGATTCAACTGACTAGCACCTGGGAACACATTTAAGATTACTTTTCTAGGACAGTCCAAGAAAGCCTGGCAAATTTCCAGACCTCGACCTCCCTGTGCCTTTTTAATAATTAAAGGGGGGGGGCGGGTAATGGTTGTATGAAAAGACCTGCTTTCTTCTAATTTTAACCAATATAAGTAGGCTTCTTATAACATTATGAGGGAGAGATTTCTACAAACAAAGAACAAGAAAAACAGAAGCCCAATGTTTTCCCCTTCACAAATTAGAAAATTCCACCCTTCTACCCCTCTGCCCCTTGGCAGGACACTTTTAAAGTCTATTTTGGTGACACGCTACATGAAATCTTAAGAGGACATTATGTCTTTCACACAGGTAGAGAATCTTCCACATTCAACAAATATATAGTGTTGGTAGGCATTTTGATATTTAAGTACTAAGCAAAACAGTAAAAAAGAAAATATTTTCAAAATTTGAGATATCTTTAACCTCAACCTGGGAAAAAGAAAAAATGAGTCCTAATTTTTAAAACAAGACACTAGAAGTAGAAAGCAGGAGAGAAACTTACAAATTTTTAGATATTTCTGAACTTCAATTAAGGCTTATTCTAATTTCTCCTGTGAGGTAAAAATGGGAAGGCAGGAACGATAAATAAATGATCAGAAGGTCACAAAGACTAGGGAATTTCAAGTATGCTTCTTTATCAATGTATTTTATTTAAAGGAAAAAACTCATGTTATTGCCTCTAAAAAAGTAGGATTTTGTGTTGGAACTGAATTTGGAAGATAAAAAGATGATTAAAAAAATATAACATTTGAATGAGATATCCTGACAACATACAAAAGAGCTCACTAGTCATCACTGCTTGGCATTACAGAACAGCCACACCACCAACTCCTTATCAGTAGACAGGTAGTACAGACACCTTAGAAAGCAAATAAACCCTCTATACAGGCCTTCATATAAAGAAACCATACTTTCATACTAGCACCCTTAAACGAATAAAACAATAAAATAATGTTACCTACCTTGTCAAATGAAAATTTATAGATAACTGACATCAAAAAAAAAAAAAAGAGCAAAATCATTTGGTCATAAGAAATCAAATTGTAAAAAAATCTAAGCTAGTTTTTGAAGGAGGTGAGTGTCAGTGGAGTAAGAAGGTTATACTGCAAGTCACCAATCTCTCTCCCTGCGCTAGGGCAATAGCCTCCCTAACTGATTTCCCAGGTTCCACTTTTATCCTATTCAAACAAAATCAAGTCACTCCCCCACTTTAAAGCCATTCAATGGCTTTCCACTACCCTTGGCCTTAAAATAAAATATGAACAAATCCTATAAGGCCTTCCACAGTTTGGCCCCCGTCCAGCCTTAATTCACACCAGACAAGCAAACTTCTTTCCTGGAACATCAAACTCCTTCGGGCCTTGATACATTCTTTCTACCACAGCCTCCCCATCCCTAACCCCTTTTAATGGGTGAGATACTGGAGTGGAGTAAGCATTGAGAAAATGCTTGGAAAAGTTTAATAAGAGTTACCAGATCATGAAATGAAAAAAGGCAAAATATCAACTCTTAATTTGGAAATAGTTCTCAAACAACGGAGAACACAGTTTGATTATATTTAGGAAGTTTTTAAAAACACATATATTTACCAGCTTCACTCTTAAGAAACTACTGATCTCTTAGCTCTTAAAAAATTAAAATACTCAGTTAATTTTCTATGATATTTCTATAACTATTACCCCACCCTCCAAAAATGAAAGCTTCATTTGCTACTTAATTCATAAGAGAAAAGGGAAAGCCCTTAAATCTAATAACCCTTTTAAAAAAATCTCTAAATCACAACAATACAAAACATGCACCCTTCCTCTAAACCCCAGAGAAAACTAAGCAAAAATTTCAGGTAAACATTCTAAATCAAATGAATATTTGATTCTAGGTTATAGTTACTGGCCTCTTGTGTAAAATTTGTGAGAGCTGTATTTGTAAAAGTCATGTTTGCCCATTTTAAAGATAAACACATCCATCTAATACCTTTCAACAACTACCAAAGTTGTTTTAGACGTTGGCTTGTCTGAATCTTATAAAAGAGGAGTAGCAGGAATAGTAAAAATCAGATTAACACACTCATTCTTATTTAATATTACAAACTATATTTTATCTAAATCTTTCATGTTTACAATTGTAAAACATTTCCTTCAAATCTCTTCTAAACTTGAAGAACACATTTTTTTCTTGAACACTTCAATAGTCTTGCTATATTAATACTGCCCAAATCTAATAGACAATTTTGTTCTATGTTACTTACCACAAATTAATAGTATCTCAATAAAATTTTCCCTCCACAACTTAATGGAACAAAATATATATACTACAGGCAATAATTTTTACTCTAAGTATTCATACTTCTCTGTACAGGCATACCTCGGGGTTCGGGTTCCAGATAACTGCAACAAAGTGACTATCGCAATAAACCAAGTTGCACAAATTTTTTGGCTTCCCAGTGCATATAAAACTTATGTTTACACTATACTGTAGTCTATTAAAACTGCACAAAAAGCATTATGCTTGAAAAGACAATGTACATACCTTAAGTAAAAAATACTTTATTGCTAAAAAATGCTAACCATCACCTAAGCCTTCAGTGAGTCGTATCTTTTTGCCAGTGGAGGGTCTTGCCTTGATGTTGATGGCTGCTGACTGATCAGGGTAGTGGTTGCTGAATCTTGGGATGGCTCCGGCACTATCTTAAAATAAGACAATGATGTCTGCCACATCAATTGATTCTTCCTTTTTATGAATGATTTCTCTGTAGCATGCAATGCTGTTTGACAGCATTTTACCCACAATAGAACTTCTTTCAAAATGGGAGTCAATCCTCTCAAACTCTGCAGCTGCTTTATAAACTAAGTTTATATAATATTCTAAATACTTTGCTGTTATTTCAACAATCTTCATAGTGTCTTCACCAGGAGTAGATTCCATCTCAAGAAACCACTTTCTTTGCTCATCCATAAGAAATAAATCCTTATCCATTCAAGTTTTATCATGAGGCTGCAGCAATTCAGTCACATCTTCAGGCTCCACTTCTAATTCTAGCTCTCTTGCTAACTCCACATCTGCAGTTACTTCCTCCACTGAAGTCTTGAACCCCACCCCCCTCAATCTGTGAGATTTGGAATCAACTGCTTCCAAATTCCTGTTAATGTTGATATTTTCACCTCTTCCCATGAATCACAAATGTTCTTAATGGCAGCTAGAATGGTGGTGAATCCTTTCCAGAAGGTTTCCAACTTACTTTGCCCAGATCCATCAGAGGAATCACTCACTATCTATAGCACCCATGGCCTTATGAAATGTATTTCTTAAATAATAAGACCTGAAAGTTGAAACTACTCCTTGATCCATGGGCCACAAAATGGATACTGTATTAGCAGGCATGAAAACAACATAATCTCATTGAACATCTTCATCAGAGCTCTTGGGTGACCAGGTGCATTGTCAGTGAGCAGTAATATTTGAAAGGAATCTTTTTTTTTTTTTTTTTCCTGAGCAATAGGTCTCAATAGTGGGCTTAAAATATTCAGTAAACCATGTTGTAAACAGATGTCCAGGCTTTGTTGTTCCATTTATAGAGCACAGGCAGAGTAGATTTAGCATAATTCTTAAGGTCCCTAGGATTTTCAGAACGGTAAATGATCACTGGCTTCAACTTCAAGTCACCAGCTGCATTAGCCCCAACAAGAGAGTCAGCCTATCCTTTGATGCTTTGAAGCCAGGCACCGACTTCTCTCTAGCTATGAAAGTCCTAGATGGCATCGTCTTCCAATAGAAGGCTGCTTTGTCTATACTGAAAATCTGTTGTTTAGTGTAGCCACCTTCATTAATTATCTTAGCTAGAACTTCTGGAAAACTTGCTGCAGCTTTTACATCAGCACTTGCTGCTTTCACCTTGCAGTTCGATATTCTGGAGACAGTTTCTTTCCTTAAACTCAGGAACCAACCTTTGCTGGCTTTAAACTTTTCTTCTGCAGCTTTCTCACCTCTCTCAGGCTTCACAGAACTGAAGAAAGTTAGGGCCTTGCTCTGGATTAGGCTCTGGTTTAAAGGAATATTGTGGTTGGTTTGAGCTTCTATCCAGACCACTGAAACTTTCTCCATGTCAGCAATAAGGCTGTTTTGCTTATCATTTGTGTGTTCACTGGAGTAGCACTTTTAATTTCCTTCAAGAATTTTTCCTTTGCTTTCACAACTTGGCTGTTTGGCACAAGAGGCCTAGCTCTTGGCCTATCTCAGCTTTCAACATGCCTTCCTCACTAAGCTTAATCATTTCTAGCTTTTGATTTAAAGTGAGAGATGTGTGACTCTTCCTGTCACTTAAACACTTAGAGGCCACTGTAGGGTTATTAATTGGCCTAATTTCAATATTGTTGTGTCTCAGAGAATAAGGAGGCCCAAGGAGAGGGGGAGAAATGAGGGAACAGCTGACCGGTAGAGCAGTCAGAATACACACAACATTTAACAATTAATTTTGCCGTCTTGTATCGGTACAGTTTGTGGTACCCCAAAACAATTACAACAGTAACATCAAAGATCACTGATCACAGATCACCATACCAAATAATGAAAAAGTTTCAAATATTGTGAGTACTACCAAAACTTGACACAGAGACACGCTGTGAGCAAATGCTGCTGGAAAAACAGCACCGCTAGACTTGTTCAACGCAGGGTTGCCACAAACTTCCAATTTGTAAAATATGCTATATCCATTCAGTAGTTAAGAAATTTGGTTTTCAAAGAGTAAAAAAGCAGCATGATAAATGTAGCACTAACAGTTTTCATCAAGTATCAAAGGAAGAGCAGAACATAGACATTCTAGACTAGTCTTCAGAAAGCTTTCATATAAACCTCTATAAAGCACACTACTCATAGTTAGTCCACAAATTTTATCACCTTCGCTAATATAACTTGCATTTGAAATGTCACGTTTACATTGAAAACAAGGTATGTCTACTACAACAATAATCAATAGCTGGTAAGATTTCCTATCTAATGAATGATTTTTTTTTTTTTTTTTTGTGGCTGCGCCACGCAGCATGCAGGATCTTAGTTCCCTGACCAGGGATCGAATCTGCACGCCCTGCAGCGGAAGCGCAGAGTCTTAACCACTGGACTGCCAGGGAAGTCCCCTATATGAATGATTAAGCTATTTTCTAATAAGCCACCACCTATACACCCCATTAAGAAAACCAGAAAAATTCCTCTTTACTTAAACTAATAGTAAAAGGAACTTTTTGTGTTCAGGAGTGTGACAGACAACCTCGGAAATGTAGAACTGAAGAAGAGTAAATAAAGTTAAACTATTTACTTTTAAATCCGATAGTGGAAGGGGGTTAACACATTGATACATCCTTCCTTATGTCCTAATAAGTTTAGTAAGTTAAATGTCTTAAAAAGAATTGTTGGGCCCACCCTGAGTGCCATTCCACCATTTTTTCAACGTCCTCCCATCCAGAAATGTTTATATCTACCATTTTCTTGAGGAACAAAGATCCACAGAACCCTAAAAAATATCAGGGCTGTTCCCAGTCTTTTATCTGTGAAACATTTAAACATGAGGTTAAAAAATTCTTATTAGTAAGCCACTGAAAGATACCAAAATAAGATTCAAAAAAGTTCAAATATAGGGCATTTTCCTCCAAGTTAAAAGCTACTTTTCCAGTGCCAGAAACTAATTAAGGACACAGTTGGCCAATGTGTAGGTTTAGGGCTACCCTAGAAATGGAAATCTGGGTTCAGACGTGTAGCAGAAAGCAAAGGAATTCAGAGACACAAAAACTTTAGTAATAATGCTACTGTTGTTGCCCTTTTTCATACTCAGTGATGTATTTGTGCACTGAGGAGATGGAGAAGGGACAGGAGCAACCGGAGATAAGAAAAGGATGGCGATAAAAAGCAGTTGAAAGGACATGGGGAACAACTGCAACCATCCGAGTTGTTCTCTGTTAAGCAGCTGGCTGGCTGGTGACTCAGGGGTCAACAATTCCAATCCCTGGCCTTCACTGAATCTGAAAACCAATTCCTGGTGGAATTTACACACCCTCTGCCCATTTAGCACTTATACCCACCTGCCCCAATTTTCAGTGAAGAACAATTTTGCTTTTTAAAAACAAACTAAGAACAGGGAATGACTGCAATAAAAGTTTGAGCCCAACAGGAACTTAAGTATCAATAGGTATTAAAAGCCTCATAAGTCTGATGAAGAGAATGGAAGTGATAAGCTGATGAAAATTATGTCCTAGGTGCCATAAAATCTATGCTCTCTCTTTAATATTAGCATTTTTCAAATATAAATTAGCACTTACAGCATATACCTAACACCTGAGAAGAGGTTTGGGACTAAATACCTAAGAGAAAAGGCAGCAGCACTGGTGTAAGTAAAGAAAATGGGTTTTTTTTTTAAATTCTTCTATGAAGATGAAGACTTATTTTTACAACCAGTCCCTTTCTTTTTTTTTTTTTTTTAATTTATTTATTTATGGCTGTGTTGGGTCTTCGTTTCTGTGCGAGGGCTTTCTCCAGTTGCGGCGAGCGGGGGCCACTCTTCATCGCGGTGCGCGGGCCTCTCATTATCGCTGCCTCTCTTGTTGCGGAGCACAGGCTCCAGACGCGCAGGCTCAGTAGTTGTGGCTCACGGGCCTAGTTGCTCCGCGGCATGTGGGATCTTCCCAGACCAGGGCTTGAACCGGTGTCCCCTGCATTGGCAGGCAGATTCTCAACCACTGCGCCACCAGGGAAGCCCAAGAAAATGGGTTTTATCAAACCAATTTTTAATTTTTTACTTAGTCTGGTACTTAGGAATTTTAAATTTGTAATAAGCTATTTCATTAATTATACCATACAGTAAAAAGGGAAACCAAGAAGCCAGGGTGAGAGACAAAAATTGAGATATATTACAAGAAAAACAGAAGTTAACAGTGAGTGAGCAGACTGTTTAGATAAGAAACAGGAAAAACGACCAAAAACTGAGGATTGTTCATGGGAATAAAGGCATTTAATCAGTTCAAGAGGTGAACGCTAGTGTTGCAGATCATGCTTGCAGGAGCACAGTACTAGGCATACAATAAAGCTCAACAGCTTCTCTAACAGAAGTACTACACACTGCCTATCTTATTTTCTGCTTCCTTATTTATTTTGCCACAAAATCTTAAGTTTTCACTAATGGATGGTAACATTTTTGAATCCCTGAAACTAACTTTAAAAGAAAGGCTAAGAAGTATAGACTCATTCAAGATCCAACCATGTCCTACGATTTTCTTTCTTATAAAAATGTTTTCTGCGATATTAAGCAGCTTTAACCTGCAGGTGGTAGATTTGTCCCTTCATTTTGACATCTGTGTTAACACCATCTTGAGTTCCTATGGGAAAAACATACACAAACACATGTAGAGTTCTAATGTGCAATATTTTTATGTTCACTTTCAAGCTGGAAGCAAACTATTCCTAATTTATGTTGTGCAGCCAGTGCCTACAAAATTTATGCCTCTAGAGGAAACAAGAAACAGAGCCATGTTTCTCAAAGTGTGGGCCATGAACAACCTCCATCTAAATCACCAAAACACTCATTTCTGGCCCCAGTCCAGACCAACTAAATCAAATTCTCTAAAAGTGTGCTGTCTGGTCAACACACTGCATGCTTAAAAACCATTTAATAAGTATTTCTATATATTAAATTATGTGTAGGGATTAGACAGCAAAATAAGAATGTTTTAAAGCATGAAACACTATAACCAACACAAAGTATATACCCAGTAACAGTCTGCCCTCTCTGGAAATGGAAAAACTGGGGGATTATATTTTATCCCCAGAAAACACCCTAGTAGTGGGGGTGGTTTTTTTGTTTGTTGAGAGCAGAAGGTTTAATTGATGGAAGAGTATGAAAGGTAGACTACAGATAATCCCTAAATAGGACAACCTAAACAACTGAATCACAAAAATTATTTTAAAAAATTATTTCTAATATTATTAGGAATTATTATTCTTAGTATTAAACACTTTAATGCCTAAATCAAAAAATTAGAACAGGGACTTCCCTGGTGGCGCAGTGGTTAAGAATCTGCCTGCCAATGTAGAGGACACAGGTTTGATCCCTGGTCCAGGAAGATCCCACATGCCACGGAGCAACTAAGCCCGTGTGCCGCAACTACTGAAGCCCGTGCACTCTAGGGCCCACGTGCCGCAATTACTGAGCCCGCATGCTGCAACTACTGAAGCCTGTGTGCCTAGAGCCTGCGCTCCGCAACAAGAGAAGCCACCGCAATGAGAAGCCCGCGCACCGCAATAAAGAGTAGCCCCCGCTTGCCGCAACTAGAGAAAGCCCGCGCGCGGCAACGAAGACCCAGTGCAGCCAAAAATAAATAAATAAATAAATAAGTTTTTTTAAAAATGTATTACATATATTACAATCTATAGGAATTATCTTTTCACCTAAACTTTTTTTTACAAACTAAAAGATATCTTACTTGATCCTCACAACAATCCTACAGGGGAAATAGGAATAGATATCATTATTCCTATCCAACTCCTACTTCTAGGCTTATAATACAATGAACTTTCAAAAAAGATCTCAGAATCATCCTTTCTGATGGTTCTCAAACTAGATGTGGTGTGGATCAGCTATACTTGAGTGCAAAATAAAACTTCCTTGGCTCTACTCTCAGAGATTGACTCAGTGGGTATACAGTGGGGATCAAGAAACTGCATTTTTATCCAGTACTCAAGGTGACTCTAATGCTGTGAGGTCCTCAAACCAGAGTTGGAGAAACACTAATCAATTCAATTCCAATTAAGTCCCAGAAAGATAAAGTGATTAGGTCACTGTGGTGGAGCTGTGACTCAACTGCAGATTTCTGTATTTTTCACTATCCAAACAATTCACAAAACAAGACTTAGAAAGTCTTTCTTCACTTAATAGGAATTACGCATAAAGAAATTTTCATCAACTGTTACCGACCTAAACTCTGAAAACTGCTTTGAGGGGTAATAGCTCAGAAGATGTGGTGTAAGCATGTATTCCAAGAAAACACTATAGTATCTCTTTTTCCTCCCTCTGGATATTCCAAACTAATAACAGGAAGATGTGTCATACTGGCCAAAGTCACTGAATACATAATCTTATTCAATCCATGTAATTCTATGAAGTAGATGCTATTTCTGCCCATTTTATGGATGAAGAAACTGAGGCTTGGGTGGTTTTACCTCACCAAGGAACGTAAAGTTAAATGGTCAGGACAGGACTGGACCAAAATTTAAAGTATGAGCTCTTAACCTCACTTACATACTGTGGCCAATGTCCCTATCACTAGGTCCTCTTATTCACTGCTTAAGCAATAAATATTGATATAGTATTCTGCATAATCTTTCATTTGCTCTTAAGTCACCAAGAACTTGGTCCAGTTCCTATTCCATAAAAATCAATCATTTACCTCAGACCCTTCTTCTCTACTATATTAGTGTAAATCATCCTCCCCTGCCTCCCTGCCACCCACACTATTTCTCTGCAATCAATTTTGCCTGTTGATCTCAGTGGTTTTTCTTGGGTGCCATTATGAGTAACTACTGCTTTCCTCCAAACTATAATGACATAGCCTAGGCTAAAAAGCCCTTAGTTGGGAAAGATGTTTTCCTTAAAATGATAATCAATTATTTTGTTCTTCTTATAGAATACTGGCCATTGTCAAGTCCTGCCATTTCCTATTTTCATCTTCTTCTGAATCTCTGCTGTTTTCATCTTCCAGCTGGTTTGCCACCATCTACCAAAGTTGTTTCACACCAGTTTCTCAATCTGACTCCCTCTTGAAATTACAAACCATTTCATACAAAATTACCTGCACCAAGTCTATCTTAGAGATTCAGCAAACACTCTACAACACCTGAGTTGTCCAATACAGTAGCCACTAGCCATGTTGTGGTGACTGAGCACTAGAAAGATGGTTAATCTGAATTAACATGTGCCATCAGTGTAAAATATACAGTGGATTTCAAAGACTTAGTACAAAAAAATTTAATAATTTTCATACTGATTACATGTTGAAATAATATTTCTAATAAAATGTATTAAACGAAGTATATTATTTAAATTAATCTCAACTTTTTTAACTTTTTTTAATGTGGCTACTAGAAAATCTAAAATTATATTTTTGTATAATTTATATGCTCACAGTATGGCTTGCATTATATTTCTTTTGCAGCACTGCTCTAGACACTCCACCATCCTGAGCTTGATTGGCCCAATATCCTCACTGTAACACATGCCATATGTGATCTTCTTAGAACATACTCACTCTATCTGTTCAGTCATCTCCTAAAAGCTATAACAATTAGTTCACCCCATTAAAAAATCCAAAACAATGCTTTATCACAAATAATATACATGCACATTTTAAGGAACACCATCTGGAAATGAAGCTACCATGGATGTCTCCAAAGTGGGAACTACAAGCTAGGTGTCAAGTAAGTGAGCTACTCAGAGGCACATAAAACACCCTGCCTATTCTAAAAATAGTCCTCTCTTATACCTGGAAATTATTCTCTGGAATTTTTCTCATTGCTTTTTCTCCTTTGTACATAAAAGGTGCCCCCAAGAAGGTGACACAATGGCTATCTCTAACAAAGGAAAAAGGAAAATCCTAGAAACCATAAAAAGACAAGTAAAACTTCTATCACTAAAATATACGTAAAACCAGATGAATAAGATTTGGGGAGTTAAAGTATATGTTATTAGGAAAGAAAATCATTATAACTTTCAGAAAGGATGCATTTAACAACATCTGTCACAAATCCTACTCAACCAGATGACCTGGAGATAGCAGTAGGTGACTCAGATTCCTACCATGGTCACCTGGTAGCACTTCTGTCAAAGGAAGAAGTCATACCAACACTTCTTTAATTGTATAAACCAAGAGATGCATCAATAACAAGTTTCCTGAATTTTCAGAAGTGGCAGTGATAAGCCAAAACATCAGATGAAAAACCATGGCAATCTGTTAACGTCAGACTGATAAAGAAACAAAAGATAGAGGTTTCTCTTGAGAAATACTCTGAAAATATAAAGCAGAACACAATGTAGGCTACCAATGCTTTAAATCAGCTACTTAACATATTGAATATCCATGGAATCCAACTTTCCATTAAGATATAATAAGAAGCTTTTTACATCAAGGCATATTTTACTTTTAATTGGGCTTTACATAATGTGTTCAATGTGGAGAAATAATGTATGACTCCTTTTTGATAGGTGCAAAACTGGTAGGCAGGACACATTTAAGAAGTTAACTGTCAATCATTTAAATTTTACTGGGTAGAATATGTACACACCAAACCATGGGCTCTATGTTTCCAATGCTGATTCAAAGGAGGAAATGGAAAGTATGTGATCAGATTTGCCACTACTTGGGATTAAAAAAAGACTTGCATCAGAGAGCAAGCAATCTTCACCAGTAAGAATTCCTAATACAGCAGCTACTTAAATTGTTTCTCTCCTACTCATGCCAAAGACCAACAAACAAACAAAATGAAGTCACAAGGAATGTTAATGGGAAGTGAGAAGAGAATGAGCAGAAAAATAAACAAGATGTCACCTTGAAGAAGAGCAAGAAGATGGCAACGTGAGCAGTGTTTTAAGATGATCCCAAAAAGCAGGAGGCAAGTTTGTCTTTAAAATGAAATCTTAACAGATGGTTAAGTAGGGGACTCAGTCCTCAGAATATTTATAAAATGAGTTTTTCAATACATATCTGCTCAATTCCACTGAAACCAAAAAGATAGTACAAGGCTTAAAAGCAGCTGTTCCACACTTTTTCTTGCTAGGACTTACCTGAAGCAGATAGCACAGCTTTTTACCTTTTTTTTTTCTTTCACAAAATATTGATACATCAGCTTTAAAAATTTATTTAAAATTAAATACACCATATATACATAAATGCACAGGCACCTAGGATAGATATTGTGCAAAATTTCCTATGAAGGATAAGATACAAAACTCTTTATTTAAATAAAACTCTGACTTTAAAAGCAGACCAAATTAAATTATTTCTTGATGTCCCTTCAGGTCCTTAGAATTTAGGTATTAAAGAAAGTGATTAGCAGAAGGTAATTAACAATTAATTTAGTAATTATGTACTAGCTGGTTGGCATTTACTCAACAGTGACCAAAAGGAAAGAGAAAATGTCTTCCTAACAAATTCTTAATATCATAAAAATCCACAAGTGTAAGAATTAGAAGTTGCGACATAGCAGGGGAAACACCTTTCCACATATGCGCTCTGGGAACAGGAGGGGAGTTCCGAACATCAGACAATAACCATATCTAAGCGCTCCGAGTAAGCAAAGTGTTATGGAAACACACCAAAAGAAATAAAATAGTCCTTTCCTGCCCTTGGGGAATCTGTAATCCATTCTGAATATCAGATATACCAAAAATTTAGAAATTATTTAAAATAATATTTTTGCTTCGTTGCAAACAAAGTACATGAGGAATGTGAAGACTTAAAGGGATAAAAAGGCTTAATTAGAAAAGGCTTCACAGAAGAAGCAGTTTATGAAAAAGATGCTAGCTATATTTGGAAAGTAAAGATATCTGTCGAAGGAAGAGGGTACTCAAGGAAAAGAATGGCACACATGCAGAAAGCAGTCTATACTGAGAAATAATGAAAAAGGAAGCCCATTAAAAGGAAAGAAGGAAGAAGTGGGGTCTTCACAATAGTGTGAATGGATTAACAGAAGAAATAAATGAAAAAAGTCAGGGAAAACAGTTCTTGCAACTAAAAGGTGCAGGATAATTACCTATGGTATCATAGAGTCCCTGCATAGTGACAGGTCAGCAGGCCTGAAAGTGTAAAGGGTAAATCTCTGTCCTAGGCAGCCCACAGGGTACTAGGATAGGCCAAAGAACTTTACAAAGTGTGACAGCTGCTCGCAAGTTGTAAATGCTTGAACAAGAAAAATCAGAAGTGACTTGTTAAATTCAGCACTCTGGCAAGGTATACTTTACTCAAAGACTAATTCAAAAAAAGCAGGTAGGTAGAGTTATTTGAGATTAAAAGTACATTTTTGATTAAAGAAGTAACAGATCACCAGGTAGAATATGAAAAGGAGGAAGAAATAGGCCAACGCTTAACTTGATGCTATGCTACATGAGAGGACCACAATGACTAACAGGCATGTCTGAAGAGTGAAGGTTTCCTTGTACTTCAGACATTTTTCACTCCAGTAAAAAATTTTTCTCTTTGCTTTGAACACACACTCACACCCTCCACACACACCCTCCTCTCACACCCACACGCATTCCCCCAAAACACACCCTCACACCCCCACCCTCTCACACCCCTACACACACGTCTCCTCACACACCCTCCTCTCTCATACCCCACCACACCCTCACACGCCCACGCCCCTTCCTCTTACACACCCCCGCACGCCCTCACATGCTGTCTCCTCACAGGTGCCCACAAGCTTCACACCCCCACACCTACGTTCTCCTACCCCCCCAAGCACATCCATACCCCGCTCAACGCAAGTATGCTACCTCACTGTCCCCCCATCTGAGCTCCTGTCCCTACCTTCGCCTTTCCTCCCCCAACTCTCAACCCCACAGCAACCACCTTCCCGTCTATCTAAATTTTAATTCATCTTTCAAGGCTCACTGAAGTCCCGTTTACTTTATGAAGCTCTCCAGGATACCTTTACCTTTCGATGATTTTTCTTGGTCTTGGATTTCTTACTTACCCAACTGGCATTCAGCTGGTTTCTCATGCAACTTAGCATTTAAATATAAACTATATTGTAACATTTACTGTCGATTTATATATAAAATTCTCTCCTTAACTAGAGCATAAGCACAGGCCACAGCTTTCTGTTTTCTCTACAGGAGCACAACAAAGGGCACACCCCTTTGAATGACTGTTACCTATATGCTATTCCCCTTTCTGACCTAATTTTGTCTAATAGTTCCCCAAACACATTCAATCCCTGGATTTCCTTCCACAATTCACAGTATCACATTTAAACACACAACTAAATGGGTCTCACAGTCATAAACTGGTTATTGGTTTAAGGGACTACACAAAAGACAAGAATGAACAGTCTCCCTTATGAATGATGTAAAATCAATTTTAACATTTTTACAAATAACCTGAAAAGGCACGGGTACAGCAAGACCTCCAGACTTACTGATTTTCAACAAGCAATTCTAGCAAATAAGTTACTGTGTCAAAAGGGAGCAACTTTAGAAAGTTCTCTTAAGGGTATAAAAATATAATATTAGAATATTTTCTAATATTAAAGGAAGAATAATGTAAACTACCCTTATTGAATGATAATCTCTCTGAGGGGAAAAAAACATGGCAGTTATCAGGATTGTTTTTAAAAATATTAAAATAACAGAAAGTACTGATATATTCATAAAGGGCAGCATCTTATAATCTTTAGGAAAGGAACTAAAACAAAAAAAAACAAAAAAAAAATAGACATTTCTAAAACTTTGCACAAAATAAACAGGTTATTTCACATTGATACTTCAAGAAGAAATAGAGCCTTTCCTCAAAATTCAAGAGTTGGTGTAATTTCTCAGTTTAACAATCCACAAGGGTTGTTATGGGGGAAAAATGAAAATTAAAATCTTAAAGCATAGCATCCAAGGCTCCATCTCATTTGTACTGAACTTATTTTTCTAACCATATCTCCCATTGCATTTTCTACCTTTTCTCTCCTGTCTAAAAGAAGTATTCAGCCTATCTATAAGTATTATCATATTTACCGCCTCAGTGCTCTTACACATGCTGGCCACTCTGAATTGAATCTTCTCCATCAAAGGCCACTTGTTGAAATAACTACCATTCTTCCCAGGTCCAAATGCCACTACCTCCACATACAATTCTGATTAAAACTAATCAATGAACATGAGCTGAGCACCAACTCTACCAGCACTGAGTCAGGCACCTAGAATTCAGAGACGAATCCCTTACAGATCTTATGTGAACAGAGAAAACTGGAGAAAATGTCAATAATGTAGGGAGTATAACAATAAGTGGATGAATAAGATGCTACGGGAATACGGAAAGAGTACCTAACAGTTTGCTAGGAAAGAGTGGCCCCACAGGAACTGCAGGAAGTACAAAATGAGTAGACTCTGGAGGCAAAAAAAAACAAGTATGTGGGGAGAGGGGAGAGATTAGGAGTTTTTTTTAGTGTTACAGGATCAAAGTGGGAGGCAGTGATGGCAGGAAATTAAGTTGGAAATGAACAGTCCCAGAGGGTACTATATGTCATGTTAAAAAGCTTGACCTTCGTCCTATGTAGGTGATGAGAAGTCGGTGGGGGGGATTTAAGCTGTTGAGTGTCAGGGTCAGAGCGGCACATTCATGATAGATCTCAGTATCTACAGTCTCCATGGTTTCTAGCAAAGAGTATAGAAGACAGGTTTTCTTTTTCCCTGGTGCTTTTTTGTTTGCTTTGTTTGGAAGTGGGAGGGAGAAAGGTCCATTTAAGAGCCTAGGCAAGGAATGGTAAGGGTAAAACTAACACACTGGTGATGGGAATGGAAAAGCAAGAATAGATTCAACAAATATCCAGAAGGTAAAATTTACAGGATTTAGTAATTTCTTGGATTTAGCAGAACACTAAGAAGCAAGCATTGAAGATGCAAGTTTCTGGCTCCAAGAGGTTTAAATTTTAATCTTTCCCTTTCTATTAGCTCTCTCCTGAACCAACTCCTCAAGCACATAAACATCTCAACTTTAGCTTTCTTCCATCTCTTTACATCCCTTCTCAGCCAACATTTCCTAAAAAGTAATCGACCACCACCAAACCTACTTCCTTATTCACAATTCACTCCCCATCTTTTACAACATGGTTTTTGTCTCCACCATTCCACTGAAATGTCTCTTGTTAAAGTTACAAGTAATCTCCAAATTTACAAATTTAGTGGTGACCTTTCAGGTTCTATCTTATTTAATCTCTCTGGCACCATCAAATATTCCCTCCATCTAGATTTCTTACAATGACACAATGACACTAGTCTTCCTTCTACCTTTCTGGCCACAGCTGGTTCTCCTCTACAAGCTCTTCCTTGTCCTCTCCCCCTACTCTGAAAAAAATAGCGTTTCAAAGCGTTTGATCTTTGGTTTTCTTCTTCTTCTGCCAAGTTGATTTCATGCCTGTAAATCTACTGGCCAAAGACTCAAATCTTTCTCCAGCTTAGACCTATATCATCAATTACTTTATCAGGATGAGCCACAAGTACTCTGACCTCACCCTGATGAAAACTTAATGCATCTCTTTATGCTAAATAGCACTAACCTGATGAAGCGCTCTCTGGCTCAAAATGGCCCTTCCACAGCCTTCAACATGAAGTTAACACTCCTTCGGAAATCAAGTCCTGATCCCTGCTCACCTCTGCACTCACCCATCACTGTTCCATGCCCATAATATGGCTTACGATCTAGGTCTCACGAACTAATTCCAGTTCCTCAAATTTGACATATTAATAATTATTCATGCCCCATATCAGTTGTTTCCTCTGCCTCTGTCTGGCCACTCTCAGTTCCTTTAGTCCCTTTCTACTCGAAGTACAGGGACTGAGAGCATGGCATCACTGGGAGCCTGTTAGAACGGTAGAACCTCAGGCCCCACTCCAGACACAATGAATCAACATCTGCATTTTTAACATTATCTCCAAGTGATTCATATGCCTATTAAAGCCTGAGCAGCTCTGCACTAATTTACTATGACCACTATTATAATATACAACAGGTATCACAGAAAAGGGCAAATCTAGCACACATCACTTTCAGAGCCTTAGCCTAAATCATTCCCTTACACACACTGCTTCTGACTGAGCAGTAACGGATTCTGTAATTGACTCTCCTGTTCTTACAGTCACCTCTCTCCCTCTGGACTTAATACTTCATACCATTTTGCTGGTATTGACATTGGCTCCACTGGACAATTCTCACTCTCTGCCCTGAGGCTTTATGTCCTTAGACCTTGAGGTTTCCATAATGGCTGTCTTACCACCAGAAAGCACATCCACCAGACTTGACAAGACAACATAAAATAGTCTTCCCACTTTATTCACCTGACAAAATTCTAATCATCCTTCGATCACCTCAAGCATCACTGAGGGAAAACATTACCTGACTCCCTCCAAACTGAATCAGGCTATCTTTTTCTACAGTCCCAGGAGCTCTAATATTGACATAATGTGCTGCATAATTTCTAGGTTACTAATCATTCTCCTCCAACTAAGCTGTGTGTCCTCTAGAGTAAAGACTGTGTCTTATTCATCTCTATATTCCCAGTTCTGCCATATGCTTATTGTTTACTGGATGGCTAATAAATAAGTCTGGAGCTCAAGAGGGAGATCAAAGTTAGAGATATAACTACGGATACCTACATTTAGATAAAAACTAAAGAAGAGAAATGGGATTACTTCAGCAGGGAAGGTTATATGGACCAAGAATTCCATAGGGTTGAACTCTGAGAAATGCAAAACTAAAAGGATGGGCAGATTGAAAAACTGACGTGGTGAGGAACTGTAGTCAGAAACACTGAGAGAGTTAAAGGGACAAAAGAATTTCAAGAAGGAACAGGTAGACAATAGCATCAAAGTTACAGGAAAGTCAAGTAGTAACCGAATATAGATAACAAGAATCCTTTAGATTAGGCAATTAGAAAATCACTAATCTTTGAGGGAATTATTTCACGTACTTTAGGATAGCAAAGAAAACAGAAGGTAGGATAGAAACTTTTCAAGACAGTGAGAAGAAAAAGAGAGACTCTTTCACATTAATGTATTCAATAAATATTTATTGAGCACTGGACACTAGGAATGCAGTGATAAACATGAGGGCCATAATCCCCATCCAAATGGTGCTTTTATTTTAGCAGCAATAAATTCAGAAAAATACAAAGCCCAGAAGGACTCAAGAAGACTAGACCAAGTAGAATCTGAAAGGCATCCCTCACCTAGTGAAGTCCTAAAAGATAACTAAAGCCCCCCCTTCCCCAAAAAAGAGAAAGAAATGTCTGTTAGTGCCTAACACCATTAATTTTAATAATTAACATATGAAATGTTTTTACATTACATTTTCAGTTTCAGAATGTGTATTATGTTTAGAGTGTAAGGTTTATCACTCCAAAGTGACTAGTTTCTTAGACAATCAAAGACTTCATATTCCTTTTGTAACCTCCATAGTAACTGGCATAATAATGAGCACACAGTAGGTACCCCTTAAATGACAGATGATTTCAGTTATAGCTACATGGATTCAGGATACAACAATACTAAAGTTTTTCTATAAATTCAGTCACTTAAATTCAAATGAAATCCCTATGGATTTATTAGTTTCTACTACTACTCATTTGCCACCTTTTATTCATTATTCCTAGCCTAAGAAACACAGAAATAAGGGACTTCCTTTTCTTTCTGTTCTCTTCATCATCTTTCAGTTTTCTGCAAGCTGATTTATAATTTAAAAGTTATGGTAACAGAAAACTGAAGTCCTTGGATTTGGAAAAACAATGTGTGTGTTAAATCTTTTTACCAATCTGTCTTTTTGTTTTAATTAATTAATTAATTTGTTTAAATTTTTGGCTGCGTTAGGTCTTCATTGTGCGGGCTTTCTCTAGTTGCGGCGAGCGGGGGCTACTCTTCATTGCGGTGTGTGGGCTTCTCACTGCGGTGTGTGGGCTTCTCACTGCGGTGTGTGGGCTTCTCATTGTGGTGGCTTCTCTTGTTGCGGAGCACGGGCTCTAGGCGCGTGGGCTTCAGTAGTTGCAGCACGCAGGCTCAGCAGTTGTGGCTCGCGGGCTCTAAAGCGCAGGCTCAGTAGCTGTGGCGCACAGGCTCAGTTGCTCCACGGCGTGTGGGATCTTCCCGGACCAGGGCTCGAACCTGTGTCCCCTGCATTGGCAGGTGGATTCTTAACCACTGTGTCACCAGGGAAGTCCCTACCAATCTGTCTTAATATGAATGCAGGCAAGGGAATCACAAATCCAAATGCCAGAACCACTCATTCTTGTCTAACATGTTCTTCCTCACCCACCAATCACAGGTAACAGGCACCAAGTAAGCAATTAACAACCACTATCATTAAATTCTTTTCCAAATATGAGTCAAAAAGAACCTTGGATTTGCCTTGTTCTACATGAGCAAATTTCAATTAATTCAACCTCTCTGAATCAAGGATAATCATTTTTAAAAGATGCATTTACTTTGATCACTTGATTCACTAATTACTCAAGTGGTGATCAGAGCAAATGAATTCTGACCTAGTTCTGATTCTGGCTCACTGTATAACCAAAAGGAACAACTTCTGTTTCTCAGTCTTTAAACAGCTGTGGACAAACAATTACTTTCATTTAAGAGGTGGAGAAAGTTCTGCTATATCAGCTACAGTACCCATGATATATTATCAACAATTCAATTTGATAACTCAGCATTTTTTACTACATCATAGGATTTGAGGAGTACCACAAATAGCAGCTGCTGTCAGAGTGGGAACGGGGGGAGGGAACCCTGGCAGAACAGGTTCAAAGAAAGTCGCATTGCACTGGAATTGGTAACTCCTGTTTTAATACACATTTTAGAATATGTGATTCAATAGAATAATAGATTTAATCCCTGCAGATCTAGGCTACATACACTGGCTCTGCTACTTATTTAGTTAGGTATCCTTAGGCAAGTCGCTGAATCTCAGTTTCTTCACCTATAAAATGGGGATAATACTTATCTTGTAGGGTGAGTCACACACATTATCACTAAAACTTAAAAGCACTTAGCCCAGAGCATGCAATAAGCAGTGACTATTAATAATGGCTGTTTTAACAAATGGTAATAATTAATAACATCATTGTTTTACATAATGATTGAGCTGTGATATAACTTGCCAGTTCCAATTTTGACCAAAGAAATGTAATAATGTAAAATTGTGGCACACGTGTAACAGGCCTTAACCTAATAATGGCCCATTAGGAAAACAATTTTAACCATTCTTCATCAAGAGCAAAAAGTGATTAAGAAAAGCACTTCTGAAGCAATCAAAGGCAGGATTTACCTACAAATTTCCTTCAGCAATAATTAACATATGTGGATTTATGATTGCCATCAAGCTATCCAAGCAAGAGCAAAACAACCTCTGCCCTGGAATTAGAGCTCATTTTAGTGCTTCCTACTGCTGTACTGCTACTTCTGGCTCCCGCCTTGCACAGCGCCAAGCATGAATTTCTTAAAATGTGGTATAAGGATTATCTGCAAAGCAACTACCTCTAGTATAAATGGCTGCAAACACTTCCTCCCCTAGGGTGGAAGACAGCAGAGAATAATGAGGCAAAAGTTGGTCTATACTTTCACAAAAGAACACAGAACTTAAAAATCAGGGTTTAAGTTCTAGCTCCACTGGTTAGTGACTTCAGACTAATTCTATTATCTTGGAGTCTGAGCTAAAAAAAACAAACAAACAAAAAAACATGAAACCTATCTCAAATAGGTTCACATAGGATCAAATAGGAACATACATGAAATCACTTAGAAAACTATATAGCATTAATAAAAAGATGTTACCCTCCCAGAAGTGATGATATTCAAATATTGAGAAAATAAAACTACACACACTTTTGGAAGTTACAGTTATTCCCCTAACACACCCACTCCCTTTTGTCTTTTTTTTTTTTTTAACATCTTTATTGGAGTATAATTGCTTTACAATGGTGTGTTAGTTTCTGCTTTATAACAAAGTGAATCAGTTATACATATACACATATCCCCATATCTCTTCCCTGTTGCATCTCCCTCCCTCCCACCCTCCCTATCCCACCCCTCTAGGTGGAGCTGATCTCCCTGTGCTATGCGACTGCTTCCCACTAGCTATCTATTTTACATTTGGTAGTGTATATATGTCCATGCCACTCTCTCACTTTCTCCCAGCTTACCCTTCCCCCTCCCCACATCCTCAAGTCCATTCTCTAGTAGGGCTTCGTCTTTATTCCGGTCTTGCCCCTAGGTTCTTCATCACCACTTTTTTTGTTGTTTTTTAGATTCCATATATATGTGTTAGCATATGGTATTTGTTTTTCTCTTTCTGACTCACTTCACTCTGTATGACAAGACCCTAGGTCCATCCACCTCACTACAAATAACTCAATTTCGCCCCCTTTTGTCTTTATCTCACTTTGGAAAAAAGATTTTGAGGTACTCTCATTTGTGAATATATTGATACTACTGAATGATGCACTACTCCACTCTATAGTTTTCTGAAAAGATCTCCCCATATTTCTATATAAAACAATACCACCAAATTACATAACTGGAAATGTTAGTGCAGTCGTCCTTGGGCATCCAAGGGAGACTGATTCCAGGACACCTTCCCCACCCTTCCCAAGGATACCAAAACCAGAGGATGTTCAAGTCCCTTCTATAAAATGATGCAGTATTTGCATATAACCTGTACATTCTCATGTATACTTTAAATCATCTCTAGACTACTCATAACACCTCATGCAATGTAAATGCTATGGAAATAGTTTCCAATGTGCAGCAAATTTGGCACTTTCTGGAATTTTTTCCCCAAATATTTCTGATCCCCAATTGGTTGAATCCACGCATGGGGAACCCAGGGAGAGCCAACTGTATTCTTCCCTGGATACCAGCTGATGTTTTAGAATTAAACCAGAGTCCAATAAATATATAAATAAATGTAAATGTTGTAAATAAAACAAACAGTACTGTATCCTAAACAAAACAGCATGGCCATCTGCCAAAAGGTCAGTTTCTCACTAAATATACGAGAATGCCCTCAGTTTTAGATTCACTATAGTGTACTCATTCATATTCAATAAACAGTTTAAAGCTAGACACTGTGCTAGACAAAAACAACAAGCAGCATTAGCAACTATTTTTTTAAAGCCTTTTATTTTTAAGAGCAGTTTTACGTTCACAATAAAATTTAAAGGAAGATGCAGAAATTTCCCATATACACCCCTGACCCCACACATGCATAGCCTCCCTCATTATCAACATCACTCACCAGAGTGTCACATTTGTTACCAAGGACCAACCTACACTGATACATCACAATTACCCAAATTCCACAGTTTACCTTAGGGTTCACTTTTGGTGATGTACATTCTATGGGTTCAGACAAATGTATAATGACATATACCCATCACTATAAAATCACACAGAGTATTTTTGCTGCCCTAAAAATACTGTTCTCTGCCTATTCATCCCTTTTCTCCCCCCCCCGATCCCTGGCAACCACTGATCATTTTACTGTCTCCATAATTTTTCCTTTTCCAGATGTCATATAGTTGTAATCATACAGTATGCAGCCTTTTCAGACTGTCTCTTAGTAATATGCATTTAAGGTTCCTCCATGTCTTCTCATGACTTGACAGCTCATTTCTTTTTAAGTGCTGAAAAATATATACTTGTCCGGAGGTACCACAGTTTATTTATCGATTAACCTACTGAAGGACATTTTGGTTCTTCCAAGTTTTGGCAATTAGGAATAAAGCTGCTATAAACATCTGTGTATAGGTTTTTGTGTGAAAATGTTTTCAATTCCTTTGAGTAAATACCAAAAAGCATGATTGCTGGATCATATGGTAAGAGGATTTTTAGTTTTGTAAGAAACCACCAAACTGTCTTCCAAAGTAGCTATACCATTTTGCATTCCCACCAGAAATGAATGAGAGTTCCTGTTGTTCCACATCCTTGCTAGCAGTTGGTAGTGTCAGTGTTCCAGATTTTTGCCATTCTAATAGGTGTGCAGTGGTACCTAGTTGTTTTAACTTGCATTTCCCTGATGACATATGATGTAGAGCATCTTTTCATATGCTTATTTACCAACTGCATATCTTCTTTGGTGAGGTATCTGAGGTATCTTTGGCCCATTTTTTAATCAGGTTGTTCATTTTCTTCTTGTTGAGTCTTAAGAGTTCTTTGTTTATTTTGGATAACAATCCTTTATCAAATATTGCAAATATTTTCTCCCAGTCTGTGTTTTATCTTTCAAGTAATATTTTTATTGAGTTATTCAGAAGGCCTACTACATGCCAGACATCATTCAATGCACTTTAGATATATTAACTCACCTACACTTTATAACAACTGTATAAAGTAAGTACCATTATTATTTCCATTTTCCAGATGAGAAAGGTTAAATAACTTGCCCTAGGTCACAGAGACAGAAAATAATGGAGCCAAGATACATCACCAGCCACTATGGCTCCAATGCTCTTAACCTACATCAAATACTAACTTAGCACTATAATGAATGAGTCTAAAAGAACTCCAGGTCAGCTGGAAGACAGACACATTAGCAAGCAATTATAACACAGAACATGGTAAGCGGTACCATAGGGGTAAGAGATTGGGCTAAAAGATATTAAGTCCAAGTCTTCAGATATTATTAGTTGAAACTTTTTCTATATGAATTAGTAATTCCCATTGCAAAATCAAGAATCTCAACTCAGCTTGAGAAAGATAAACACATTTTACAAGTATCTGTCATCTTTCCATTCTATTAACCAGGTATCTGTCTGCTATCGTTTCATTACTTTTCTAGTTAAGAACAACAGCCTTCCTATCAATCTACTTCTTCCCAAGACAGTTCCAAATCAAGTTAGAAATCAGAATCAGCATAAATTTGTTTTCACCATACTTGCTAACTTAATACCTAAGAGAAAGAGATGTCTTAAACATGGATTTTGATTTTTAAGTACCTAAAATGGGTAACTAAGTCTAGACTAACCAAGTATTGCTTAAGAGAGGCTTTCTTTTAATAACTAAAAAAGAACTATTTTCAATTAGCATATCAAAGCTACAAGTCTCCAAAGCCAAGACTTCAGCTTGTATCACAATTAATAGCAGGTCCTTTTCTACCTACACCCACTTATACACTGCCACTTGGGAACAGCCAATTCATCTGGGTGGCCAGGTTGCCCAGCTACTTGGGTTTCCCTCCTCATTCTCCTTTCAGCTAAAGACAAGATTATATTACTCTTCCTCACTAAACCTCATCCTCAAACCCTTCCTTGCTGTTTCTAGTATGAATTAACAGTCCATGTTGGTGGTGAGGTATGAAGGAGCAGGGATAGTAGTACAGAGGAGAAATAAGAAAAATTAAAGGTAAAATGACAGAGCCGCTTCTTTTCTAACACATCATGTCATTCTTCATATAGAGTTCCTAACCATTTTCTTCCAGTGGCCCTGTCCTAATACTTAAGCCAATGTCTCAAGAAGTGAGCTGCCACCAATTGGGATGTTTTTCATCCTCTGAAACACAACGGAAGTCATACATGGCTTCTTTCCCTACAGGGAAAACAACATGGTATAATGTATCAAGCACATATTCTTAAATAAGGTAAGAATCTGTTTGAATCTCAATTGTGATGCTTATTAGCTGTATGACCCTGTTTTCTCACCTGTAAAACAGGTTAACTACCTCATAAGGTAACTCTTTACCAGAAACACACTGTCCCAAGTGGTCAAGAGGCTTCCTTTATATTTTTCATTTGGCTCTCATATGCAGTAAGAGGGGAAAAAAGATCTCAGGATCAGTATCTCAAACCCTTAGAACCACAGGCTTTCAAACATTCTGACTACAAATCACAGTAAGAAATACATTTTTCACTGTGACCCAGTACATGTATACATACAATCACACGCATAACTGAGGTTTCACAAAACAGTACTACCCCTACTGTGTGTGATTCATCCTGGTATTTTCTATTTTCTTTCATCCTTCTCTCCCCGCCACCTTTCTCCTCCCTAATCACATACACAAAGCGCTTTTTAGTCCTGTCACCATACCACCCTACTGAAGCCCCAGGGAGCAGGGTACTCGAAATGAGAGATCAGGGAAGAAGGAAATTCTGATAGTGCTGGGGAGAGTCTGTGTTTCTTCTGGTCTGAGAAGGAATACTAAATCCATTTTCCCTCAGACACAGTGTTATTCCTGGGGATAAAGTTGTATTGCTGGAATACAGAACACTGGAGGTAAAACAGGCTTGTAGATTGGTCTGGGAACGTAACCAACACAGATGACGATCATCCTATAAGAAAATGCTTCCCAGGTTCCAAACAAAGTTTTTGGAAAATAATATATTTATTTCTAAGTTGGGGGAGGGTGCTACTTATACAATGCACTATGCCAGGGGTTGTTAAACTATTGCCCATGGGTTGAATCCAGTTTGCAGCTGTACAGATGCTGAACAATGGTTTTTACATTTTCAAATGGTTGAAAAAAAGAATACACTATTTTGTGACACACGAAAATTATATGAAATTCAAATTCCAGTATCTATAAATAAAGTTTTATTGGAACGCAGTCACACTGACTCATTTACGTATTGTCTATGACTGCTTTTGTGTTACAACTGGCAGAGCTGAGTAGCTGCAAAAGAGACTGACTAAAATATTTACTATCTGGCCCTTTACAAAAAAGTCTGTGGACTCTATCCTAAGCACTTGAAAGCATTCAATATTCATTCACAAATATTTGTTAAGCACCTATTATGTGTCAAACACTGGGGAAACTACAGTGCATAAGTCGGATATGGTCCCCCTCATAAGTATTAATGGAAGGCAAGTGGGAAAAAAAGTTTGGAGGAATAAGAAACAGTTGATTTGTTTGTAGGAGCTATGGGTCACTGTAAGGAATAGACATTCTTCTAAGATTTTATATTCAGTTGTTCACAGAATTAATTCCTTTATTCACAGGGTAAAGATAAATGTCTACTGATGAAGAATCACAAATTCTGAATTAAAAGTGTTATTACAGTTCACTTGAACCTCTCCTATTGCTCTCCTTGAGAAAAATCATTTATTACAAATATTTTGAGTAACATTATGAAGTTTTAAAAGCTTCATATATATGTGTGTGTGTATATATATACACACACACATATATGAGTGTGCTTATGTCTGTGCATGCAGTCTTTGATCCTCACTGTAATCTTGTGAGGCAGTATTATAAACTCCATTTTACAGATGAATAAACTATGGTTATGGAATTTTCCCAGGTTCACATGGTATATCACACCATGGTAAAGAAAGGCCCAACACATAAGTTTTCTCCCTACAGAATGTTTGTTGTTTCTACTATACCTGCCCCCAAACTGCATAATTAACTACTTTCACTGAATTTGAAATGAAGGACCTACTGCTATTTGTTTGTTTTTGAGAAAACCATTCTTTGCAAGCAACAGCTACGCTTGTACCAACAAGATTAGCTTCTACTTTTGTAACTAGTCCTCGCTGTGTAACCACATGTTCCAAAGGTAGAAAATTCTATAATCTTGTAACAGACTAGGCTCATCTACTCTTACGCTCTCTTAGTGAGCTGATTTCTTTCCGTATCATGGAAATAAGACTAGATATTAATTATAAAAATCCTGCTTAATCAGGGTTGCTAAATATATGTTGCTAGACTAAGAATTACAAATCTTGATGTAGGGCTATTCTTGGGCTAGAGCGGTGAAAGATAAGATCTGTAGATAAAAGACCAAAACTACCCTTCACTGATTCAAAAAGAAAAAATATGTAACAATATTCTTCTCTGACCTTAAGCTTTTAATCTTATTTCATTCTTCGGTTTGACTAGTTTATTCTTCATAAAATGATTCTGACAGAGACAGTTAATAGAGAAAATAGTACCTGATAGTTTGTTAGGTCCTCTCAGCAGTTAAACCCTACTAATTTAATTGCTTCTATTATTTCTAGCCCTCTCAGCTAATAGGCAATCTCTATTTACATTTTAACAAACAATATAATTAGCAATTAATTTCCTAATTCAACACCCAAACCAGGTATTATGTATCTCTAAAGAACTAAAGAACAGAATATTTTAAAAGGTTACCTGGAAAGATTTATTATGCAATATTTACAGAGAATAAAAGGATGGTCATTTAGAAAGGGATTTTATTCTTCTTCTGAATGCCTACTAATCAAATTGCTTTACTATTACCATGCTCATCTTGAATAATTAATATCTTGCAACTGCCCTCACTCATTTTTTATCATTTTCTTTTAGCTTTGACTTCTCATTTCTCCCCAAACCATTTTAAAGTGTACTTACAGAAGTTAATTTCAACTCTTAGCTTAAAAAAAAAAGTAATTCGCAAATTCTACTCACTAACCTTGTACGTATGAAACTCCACTACCAAGTAGCACAAAGCCTAGACCAGTTCTTCTTCTAGAACTACTTTAAGGTCATAATAAATAAAATGGCCTGTAATATTTACAGGGTGAAGCTACACTTCTTTACAGAAGAAGACGGCTAACCAAAGACAGGCAGTTAGGTTTACCTACTTCCAAAATGAAAGAAACTAAATGAAACCAAATGAAAAGAGGCAGCCACTATTATATTGCTAAATTCAGTAGTTTAACGTCTCTTCTGGCTTTATCTCTGTGTAATAATGCAGTTTTTCCCTAGTCAAAGATGATGCTGCTGAACTTCTGCCAATATAGTTGATTTCCCTGTGCCAAGCACCACCTCCCCCTTCCACCAACAGTAGAGGCTTGAAATCTTTCAGATAAAAATATTCAAGCTAACTACTTAACAGAGGCGATAGCCCTGAGTAAAAATAATAGCCCACAGTATTAACTATTTATCCTTTCAGCCTTTATTGTAAGACCTTGATAACCTGTAAAGATATCAAATTCCTAAGAATTAAGATACAAAATACGCTGAGTTTTCTGCTTCTGAATCTTCAGCCGTATCAACAATACCGTATATTACATGTTAATAAAGAGGTGACATTATTTTTTTAAAAATAGGCATTTGAAAAGAAGTAAAGCCAAAGTTTCAGAGAGAAATAGGAATGGTTAGTAAGTAAGAAAATAAATTTGCAGGTGCATGGAATCTAAAGATAGGAATTTGCCACAAAAATTCAATAACCTCTGGTCTGTGTTTTCTCTCTTTTTGAGGCTTTTTTTTTTTTTTGGAGACGCTGTATTCAGTCCTCACATGCACAATAAGCTATCCATTTTTCTTAAGTAATAATAAGTAGGGGAAACAATGGGGTAACCAGTAAAATAAGAGAGGAAGACTGGTAAGTGTAGGCAAGTTCTAGAATACAAAGCTAGAAAGGATCTTAGAGAGTCTCTCTAGCTTAGGTCGACGTAACAGTCTCCTAACTGGTCTCACCTCCTCACTCCTACACACCTCCAATATATTTTCCAGATAGCTGCCAGTGATCTTAACACATAACCCAGGTCAAGCTCCTCCTTAAAGCTCTTTGCTTTCCATTGCCCTTTGGATTTTACTCTCTTTCCCAGCTTAGATCAAAAGCCCTGCAGGATCTTGTCCCTATCTATCTCTCCAGTCCCATCCTTGCATTCATTTCTTCAGGCAGCCAGCCAAATACTTACTGAGCTTCTACTCTGCGCCAGAAACCGTGCCATGACCTGGGGGTACTGTGATGAATAAGTGAAAAACCTTCTCTCAACAGAATTTACACTCTAGTAGTGGAAAGAACAGATGATAAATAGGTAGATAAATAAACTGAATAATTAGAGACCGTGATAGGTGATGTGAGGCAAATAAAGAGTTACCCTCTCAGAACCCTGTCAGAGCACATATGACAATTTGTAATTATTTTATTCATTTGACTACTTACTTTATGACTGTAAGCTCTGTGAGGGCATTATCATGTCTGTCTTGTTCACTGCTACATCCCAACCACTTAGCAGTACCCCAGCATGTAGTTCAATATTTATCTGTTAAATGAATGAATACTCATTTCATCCTCTTTAAGTCAGTGATGAGTAAAGTCTTCATGGTTACCAAGGTCCAAGAAGAGTCAGTAGGAAAGCAGGAATTTAAATGAGAGACTCTTAAGTTTTAGTACAAAATATTATACCACATTAAAAATACTGACCTCAAAACTCCACTGATCATGTTTACGAAGCTTGTGGCTGGTAGCTGGTACTGGTACCCCAAAACTGACTTGAGAATCTTTCAAGATTTTACATGAAAAGTTTTAAAACACTTAAGGTTTAGGTGAAATTTCCTATGAGAAATACATTAAATTCCAACAAATAAATAAAGATGAAGGTTTAATGCCAATGTTTCCTTTTAATGCATGCTAGAACAATGAGACCTTAAAGAACTCTTTGTAAAAGAACTATGATATCTGAATGTTCTAGATGTTTCCTGGCACCTATTTGGCAGCGTTATTGATATTTTCTTTGGCTGAATCATTTAGTCAGAATATTATTTCATATTAACTTATAAGTAATTTACTAGCAAATTTTTAAAACCTCCCAAGAACTGAATCTGTATATTTAAATGTTTTACATATTACGTTTTTAAAAATAAGACCTAAAGATAGGTTAAAAACTGACATGTATGTAAGATCTACTATGAACCAGCTACTGTGTTATGTGGCATATTATTTCATTTACTACATCTTGGTATACAAATTTTAAAAAATTAATCTTAGCGTTTTAGAAATTTGCTAACATCTGATAACTTGCCCATGCCTCTTCCTCTTGAAATAATGCCTTGGAACAAGCTTGATTTACAATATATCATAAAGATGTGAAGACCAACAGATTTTTCCCAGTAGAGGTCTCATTTCTATAAAATATAGTTAGTAATCATAAGTAGGAAAAAATCCTTTCTCAAAAGCTTTACATAAGATAGGCTTATTACTATAACATGTAAAGACGATTCCTTTTTGAAAAGGCAATCCCCCCCTACATGAGTCCTCCTAATAATTATCTCATTGCTTTACATTTATTTTTCTTCAGCAACATTAGAGAATATAATGATTCCCAATATGATTACAGCTACTGATAGTCAGCCAAAGAAAAAAATACTTTTATCTAGTCCAAAAGAATGGTATTGAAAAGGTTTAGGATTCAGGTCTGAATCACATATACCAACTTCAGAAAAGTTTCTAAAACTACTTTTATAAAACAGTATAATCTACTGTGAAGAAAATGCCTCACATAGATTTCAAAGAATATAATCTGAATGACCAGTATGAGCAATCACTGCAATTACTGGAATCTGACCATTATTTAAATACAAACAACACACTGAGCTACTAGAGCTTAGAATTAACTCAACCTCACAATGGAGACCATACAGTGTATGTGTGTTAAAGAATATTATATGCTCTCATGTTTTTTATGAACTCTTATTTTCCCAAACTTATGTTTATATTTCCATTCATGCTTATATTCTAAATTCACCTCTGTCTGTAGAATTTCTTTAGTTATGAAAGTGCTTCCTATTTTCTTCTGGCTTGTTATTTCTTTACCAATTTTATTTAGTAGTGCTACCATCCTACCTTAATCTCCAAGCTGTTTTTCTATTTTATAGTCCACATACTATAAGTATTTGGGACATCCATCAGGGTCTCTATCATCCACCCATACCTCCTCTTGGTTTTAATTACTTTTCATCTGGATTTAACACTCTCAACTGAGACTGTTCTACTTCAAGCAGTTATAAACATTTTTCATCACAGAAATCTCTTCCTCAGATTTAGTCAAAAATTCCCCCATTTCAACTTGCCTTCCATCCATAGTCAAGTTTACTCACAAATGCTTTCTGTATTCCTCATCCCACTTTGTTCCTAATCCCTCATATTAAGATGCATATACTTAACCTCCTGCCAAGGCGGGGGTTTTTTCTTATTATTGGGACTTATCTCCTCCAACAAGCCTTTCCTAAATGAAAAAATCTGAACTGTTCAAATTACAATCTAATTTTGTTTTAGCACCTTTGTGTGTGCACAAGTCATCCAGCTAGTCCAGGAGAGAGACGAGCTCAGTCAGGGTAGGTCCATGTTCTCCCTTGGGACCAGTTCTCCCTGTATTCTGCACCTAGGCACAAGTTCTCCATATTTTTCACTGCGCATATTTTTTACTGCACATATTTACGTAGGCAGCTTCCTTCTCTACTCAGAGGACTGGGTAGAAAGAATAAAGCCAATATTTTTTAGGAGTTTAGAACCCATTAATGGGTCACTGAATTAATTAATGGGTCATAATCAAAAATTTGTTAATGAAATAGAGTATAAAAACAAACAAAAGTGTCCTGCACACAATAAGTTCATGAAACTTCTACTTCTGATAAATACACATACATATTTATGTATATGGGAACTGAGTCACGACAACGTGTATTTCTTATTGTGGGTTATGGTCGAAAAAGCTGAAAGCCACTGAACTTGAAGCACTCTACGATGTCTTCTAAATCTATACAATTCAAATTATATTAAAAGATTTAGTCTAAGGAACCAAGACACGGCATTAAAAAGGGGGGCAGAACTTAAGGATACTCAAAAAAACAACCAGCAAAATCACTTTTTCTTAATAAAATGTCACTATTAAACTATATTCTTAGAACTACAGAATCATAAAGCTTTTAGAGTAGGAAAGAAAGTTCAGAGATCATCTAATCCAAGTTTATTGCTTTAATACACAAAAGAAACTCAGACCCAGAAATGAAAAAATGTCACTTCATTTATTCAGTAAGCATTTGCTAAGCATGTATTGTGTACCAGGTTTTAGGAGTGGGTTTGTGGATAAAGAGAAGATGTCTTCAAAGAGTTCAGAGTCTATACTGTATATATGCAAGTAAACATTTACATTAATTACTGAAATCAAGGTCATTTATAAAGAACAGAAATCAACTAACTCAATCCGGGCTGAGTGGCAGAGAACTGTTGTTTTTAAAGAGGTGGTACTTCTCAGTCTTAAACACAAGGAGTTAGCCAGGTAAAGAAGAAAGAAATAACATGTACAAAAGTACCATACTAATACACAATAAAGGAGGACACATTCAGGAAACTGCAAGTTGAGTTTGTATATCTGGAATATAGGACTCATGCTGAGGAGAAGCCACAGCAGAATACCTAGAATTTATCTGACATTTAATCTTCAAACCACTATGTGAGGTAGGCACTATTAATAGCCCCATTTTGTAGATGACAAAACTGAAGCACAAAAGGTGAAGTGATCTGCCTAAGGTTAAGTTGTGAAGCAAGGATGTAAAAGCAAGAAAGTCTAACTCCAGAGCCTATACTCTTATCCTTATACCAAGAGGTTAGAGAAAACAGGCAGGATCTAAATGATAAAGGACCCTGTATGCCCTTTTAAGACTTCAGATTTTATGTTAAAGGTGACTCACAGTCCATGAAAGGTTTTAAGCAGGAGTGACATATTCAGACTTATTTTTTAATGAGGTCAGTCTGGCAGGTATGTGGTTGGATTGGAAGAGGAATCAGTGGCAGGGAACTTAGCTAGTCATAGCTAGAAAGATACTACAGTAATTCAGGTAAGAGAAATGATAGATGAGCTGTACAGTGGCAGTGCTGGCACCAGAACCCAAGTCTACTGACCACCACAACCGCTTAAGAACCTCCCATTTTTCCCCTTAAGTCACCATACTAATAGTTTAAGAAATCCAGCCTCAGGAACAACAGCACATTCCCTTTAGGCCCTTTTATTAAACAAAGCGCAACCACTAGATGTGTTGCGTATATGAAAGTGACTAACAGAAATCCAGTTGGAGAACGACAGAAAGTCAATTGCTATCTGCAGTTTTCTCACCTTCTTGACTTCTCCTTCTCCTTCCTCTATACACTATTCCTGGAACTTTCATGTTCAATAGTCAATTTGAAATCAATGTTCTGTCTAGACATGACTATTATAACCTAACAATTAAATCCACCACAGAGGAAGTCTAATGTGGTCCCAGCTGTGGCAATAAATATACTCTCTGGTCTGGTGAAATTTTGGCTTAAACAGAAGTGATGAATGAATAATAATAAGAGATAGACTTTTTGAAAGCAGCAAGAGTTAAAGAAAAACAGAATACTAAAAAGGGATATGAATAAGAGCAATGTAAAGTTCAAGCCATTTGTTTCCAAGAGAGTAACACCAGTCCCAAGTGTGTGTGGTATTCCAGAAACCAACAAATGAAAGAACAGTAGAAAAGACTATCTGGTCAATTCTCAAGCATTCTAAATTCAATCCCTTTTCATTTAAACCCAGGGTGAGCCCTCCTGAGTCACCCTTGAGACTAAGGAATAAGTGGGTTCCACAAGCAAGCAGCCTACAGCATAGGGAGGGAAGTACAGAAGGGACAGAGAAGATAAAGAAGAGAGGAAAGTAGAAAGGGAATCACAATGAAAGGGAATGGAAGAAATGATGAGTTACAGAATACGGAATAAAACTGAGGCGTGCTAGTGACCTCAATATCAAATGTTGCCAACCTTACCTAACTTACTGAGGGGCACCATGATAGTGGCAACATTAGAGAGCATGAAAAGACAAATTTAAGTCACAGATTTATGAGACACCAACGATGAGAAATAAGAATAATGACAAAACTAAAAAAACAAAATAGTTTTAGAGTCTAAAGAGACAATTTAAAGATTATTAAAATCTCATTTGGTTTAGTTATGCTTTACTTCTCATGAAACAATGAGTCTGATGGACACAAAAGGTGAAAATGTCAGTTAGTACCAGAGACATGTCTGGGGAGATGTGTTACAAAGAAAGTATGAAACTTAACTTGTATACTTTTCTGTGGGAGCAACTTCAGAATTTTTCCTCTCTATTGGTTAGTGCTACTTATTTTAAGTATTTCACTCTAATTCTTATCCTGGCCGGCTGGGTTAACTTCCTTAAAACCAGAGTTCAAAACAAGGTAAGCACTTTTTAATTATGGTCAAATTTTAACCTCAAAAAGGACAAGGGTCTGCAATAGATCATGGAATATTACTTAGCAGTATAGCCTAAATGAGTCTAATGGTAACCAAAACCCAGATAATGATTCTCAAGAAAATTATGTAATTAAGAAATTACTTTAAAAGTTTCTTAAAATTAAAGTTTGCTAGGTAAAGGAAATACTCTTAAAAAAAAAAAAAAAAACTCAAGGTGTAAATTCAGTTCTTCCATTCAGGTAAAATATAATAGTGAAAATATTTCTTCCATACGAAACTTACAAAACTTTCAGGTACCATATTAATCTCTCTCTCTCCCTCTCCCTCCCTCCTTCTTCTCCTTCCTTCCCTCCCCCCCCCCCACACACCTGCTGCCACCACATCACTCACAGTAATTTCAATAAGGATAAAAGGAAATATTCTTAAAGATGATTATTATGCAAAGAAACTAGTGAATCAAAACAAATATAATTAAACTTGATACCTTGACCAATCATTCATCATATGCACGAATATGCAGTCTTCATAGGTACTCCATTATAACAAGAGATTGGAGAAAGTTTATTCAAAACAGTCAGCAAAATATTTTTATTAAAGCATAATAGGATGAAATAATGTGTATACCTATAGCCTATTTTTCTAATCATTCTAATTTTACAAGATAATGAAAACTCTCAATACAAGGTCAGCTGGAGATCATCAATACCATGTACCTGTAAAATTCAGATGACTAACTGTGTGAGGGGGAGCAGAGACCTTTTACTAATACACTAATGCTTTTTAAAATTAAGAGTTTAGAATAGGGCTTCTCAACCTGAACACTACTGACATTCTGAGCCAGATAATTCTTTGTTGTGGAAGGCTGTCCCGTGCATTATAGGATGATTAGCCAGCATCCCATCCTCTACCCACTAGATGCCAGTAGCACACCCTCCCCTCCTCCCACGCAGTTGTGACAACCAAATACTTCTCCAAATGGCCCCTGGGGGAGAGCTGCGGGGCTGGGGAGCAAAAGTCACCCAAGCTTGAGAACTACTGGCTTATCATAAACAGAAAAAAATGAATTGAGGGAGAGGGTGTTGTTTTGTTTTTCTTCTGGTCTTAATGTTCCAAGATATTATATTTGAATTTGATCACGGACTATATTTGAGAGATTCTGCCTTTGAAAACAAAGCATGTAGTATCTATCACTTGTTAGTCAAAGTTCAGAAGAGTCCCAGAAGATTCACTGTACTGCCAATGACCCCTCAACCACACATACACACACATCCGTGCACACACACACACACACACACACACACAGTATTGCCTAGCTGAACTGAAGAAAATGCACAAAATTACTGTATTTCCATTTCTTATATCATCAAATATATGGACCAGACTGTTCCAGTTCCCACAGAAACCAAGAGAATTCTCAACTTATCCAATGCAACTCAAATACCACAATAGCTGCATCACTCTAGATATGATAAACCTAAGTCCTAGAGCAAATATTAAACTCATCCTCACATTTTAACAAATTTGGAGGATGATACAAACTAACCATAATGCTTTAAAAACAAAACAACTAAGAAGTAGATTGGTGCTTTGAAACAGAACCTGAGGAAGGATAAGAGTAATGAAAAAATTCAAAATCAAAGGGAATGTGAATGCATTTCAGCATGAGGGAAAAACTCAAAAATGTTTCCCCCAGAATGAGAGGAGTGAATTATACACTTGGCCATATCCTAGAGGAACAGTCTACATAATCAGTCTCCAGTATACATACCATGGGATGGAAAATGAAAAATCAAAGTCCACAGAATACTAAAGAAAACAGTAAACATCCATCCTAAACACCTGAAATAAAACTGCTCTTTACTACTGTTCTTCACCTGATTTTTTAAAAAATCAAATATACATAAACAAAAAAAATTACAACTTCAGAAATTTTTTAATTCTCATAAAAATAGCCATCCTCATGCTTCCAGCAGGCCAGATTACATATTACATAGAAAAATCAATTCGGAAAAAAAAACCATAAAAATCCTTTTTTAGACTGCATTTGATGCATAACAAAAGCCCTTTAAAAAAATCAGATACTTTAAGTAATAAAAATCTTCATGTATAAATATGGATGAAAGTCTTTAAGATTTATTTCAATTATCTTCAACAGAATTATATTTTAGTTCAACTAGGATTGTTTATTTTTTTGAAAACTATGCAACGATATTTAGTTTAATGTAAGTGCAATATCTATGTGCTCTCCAGCAACAAAATTACTTTATTTCAAAATTTTAGCTATTAACCTCCTGACTCAGTGAAAATAATCCTAAAAGAAACTAATGCTGAGTTCTTTTTATTCCCAAGCCAAGCAGAGGAAGCTGTAAGATCTGTAGCGACAGCCTTCTTTTCCAGAAGTAATACCTTGAGACTGCTCAAGAACAGCCTCCTTCACCAATTAGTGTGACTCAGGTGGGTCTGGGAGGGAATAATGTCCACAGTTCCTTGGTCAGTGGCCATGATGCCCCTCCTCCTCAAGGGCAGGAGATCAGGAAAAGGGATGAGAACAAGAGGAGTTCACCAACCAGAACATATAGGGCCAGAGGAGGAAGAGTACTACCGGAAAAATTAAAACTACATGGTTAAGTTATGTCACAGAAGCAAGAGGTTTAATGTTATCCAGTATTCATTCATTTCAGAGACACCATTGTTTATCTTCCTCCCCAAACCGTGCACAAAAAGAACTGTCAGCCTGCCTTAAGCATGTTCTTTCTTCCATTTAAACAGACATGATTCTGTTGGTTAATCTCTGGCAATGATCGCCATTTCACAACACATTCAGCCCACCCGGAACTGATCAATACCACTACAGACATAAGACTAGACTTTATCCATTTATTAACCACAAGGAAATGTACCATTCAGCAAAATTCTATACATTACAAAAGATTCTATTAAAAAGGGGGGCAGGGAGGATGGGTGGACACGGACACACACACACACACAAATACACACACCACAGAGGTACACAAAGAAAAGACTACCACCCTCTAATTTCCCTGTGGCAAACGAGATAAAGACATGGCCACGAAACCTGTCAATTCGTTGTCCCCCTATAATTCTATCTCACAACCTAGTAACTGAATATTGAATTTTATGATAAATAGATCCACTGCCACTTTAAAATTGTTTCATCTATCAAACTAACTCTCCTCCTAGGTACATTTGCACACCTCTGAGCTAGATGCTGTATTCATTTACAGAATTTCAAATACAAAAGACTAGTTTTCCAACCACTGGTTGCAACCACAGAACGTTCTCACAAAATCAAAATTTCAAATATAAATGGGCCAGATTATTCTTCCAACCCTGGAAGACTATAGTGTATTTGACAGTGTGAACAATTTCAAATGGGCTGTTCTAAACCGAAAACAATGCTTCAATACAACGCGTTTAAAATAAGTATTCCGTAGGTAAGCAAAATCTCTGCCAGAAAAGAGCACATAAATGGTGGTTGAAAGCCAGCACATTACCAACACACAGCGGCATACCTCTTCTGCACTGGGTTATTGCTAATAGTCCAACAACAACAACTACAACTATTTTTAACACTGCTGGACACTGAAGTTGAAGAAAACGTGAGGGGAGACCCAGATGAAATTGCTGATATAATGCATTGTTTCTCACGGTCAAAATTAAGTAGCAGCTGACTTGATCTCTGTTGTGATAGTCACTGAAGCACTAATTAAAAGACGTTAAAACACAAACAACAACAACAACAAAAAACCACCCTTATTTTGGAGGATGCCACACTAAAGGACATTTTGGAATACGCCTTTCGGGTCTCAAACCTTTGCATAAATTGTCACTTGTGGTATCTGCGGCTTAATTGCAACCCAACCAGCGCTGTCATCCAGTGTTACGGCCACAAACCATGACTTTCTCACTTCCACAACAACAGAGCAGTCACTCTTACCAACCTAACTCAAAACGAGGAAAATTCACGGAGATTTCCAGATCATAATCAGCCCTGGGGGGCGGCCGCCGAGGGGCTCGGGGTGGGGGGAAGCCTCCCCAGGCTCCGCTGAAGCTCGTCGACCCGACAACAACCGCAGCCGCCAGCAGCGGCAGCGGCAGCAGCCCCGCCGCGCCGCGCTCCATGCACCTACCTGAAGAACAAGAGATAAGAAAGACGGCAAACGCCAACTTTGCAGCAGCTCCCATTTTCCCGAGGCGCCGGGGAAGCCGTAGGAAGTTCTCGCTAGATATCCAGTTCCCTGGGTCTTCCTCGGAAACAAACCTCCTGGTGTAAAATCAACCGTCATAAAACATATTCGGAAGCCCCGACCAAAAAAGCGTTCACGGGGTGAAAAAAAGAGGAAAAAAAATGAAAAATAAAAACAGCGAGCACAACAATTAAAAAAAAAAAATGCACCACGGGGGAAAAACCGCCACACACAAGCACAACACACAAAACCAAACAACGAAAAGCCAACAACAACAAAAGCGGGTTTAAATCACTGTCAAAATCACTGTCAGCTCCGCTCGCCTCTCGGGTCTGTCGGAACAAAACGCCAGGCTGAGGCGACGAAGAGGCGGCGGCTGCGGCGTCCGCTGCCGCCCGGACAGTCCGGGAACCGAGCTGGGTCCGACGTCCGGACCGACCTTCAGCCCGGACACCCAAAGTCCCCCGGACCACTGGCGGTTGAGCTCGCGGCGGTGGCGGCCGAGGCGGCGGCGGCGGCGCGGGGAAGGAGAGGCGGGCGGCGGCGGCGGTGCAGGCGGCGGCCAAGTTCTGGTCCAGGCTCTGGCTCCGGCTCCGGGCTCCGGGCTCGGCCGCGTTTTCGGTCCCCTGGCCTCCGCCGGCCCCGCCCCCTAAACTTCCGGTTCCGGCCCGAAGCTGGAAGCCAGGCACCGCGGAGGAACGCTCCGCAGCGACGGCGGCGGCGGCGGCGGTGGCAGCGGCGGCCGGGCGCAGCGCGCGTGCCGGGCCGGGAGCGCGAGGAGATTGTCGGGGAAGCAAGGCGGGAGCGGGGGAGGGGTGAGAGAGCGAGGGCGGGGCCGGCAGGAGGGCGAGGAGGCGGGGCGGGCGGAGGCTCGATACCGCGAGGCCTCGTGGTTCGGCCTGCTTGGCCTGCTGGGCGGTGGGGCTCCAGTGGGTGGCAAGTGAATGCTGTTGGGGTCTCGAGTGCCTGGTTTCCTAATCGTGCTCCACTGGCCTCTCTGCGGAGCGCACGCCTAAATGGTCAGGGGGAGCCCAAGAGGAACAGGACCCCGGGGCGGGGCGGGTGACTGGTGACTCCTCCGGGGGGGGGCGTCTGCGGCGCCCTGTCTTTCCTCTGGGGGGACGCCTCGTCCGCTCTGAAATCCCGGGCGCCGGGAAGCCGGGGGTGGGAGTCGGTCCTCCGCGCCTGCCGAGCTGCAGGAGCTGGTGTTTGTACCCGCAGTCCTAGCGGTGTGTCCCACCCCTGTGGCTTCTGCTTTAAGCGTTTTGTCTTTCGGCTAAAACAGAAAAGAAAGGGGGGAAAATAACCCGCGGAGGATGGGCTGTCCACCCGGGCAGGATTTCCACGGCAATTATCATGATGTGCAATATGAATCCATTCCCACCTTCCCTTTTGTACACAAAGCATTGTGTTGAGAATTGTTCTGCATGTAATAGGTTCTCAAATATTTAAAACGCGCTGAAGAGGAAACCTGCAGATTTCGATCGACATATCTGATGATCAGACAAGTGTTTACTTTTTCAAATTTTAGTTCTTTTAGGGCTTATTTTTACCCCTTAATCCAAGTTGATTGCTTAAAAGATGCTGCTAGGCGCGGAATGGGATCCAAAATGTAAAAGTAGGATCTCTGCCTCAGGGAGCTCACAGTATTTGCTGTACTCGAGTTGACTACAGAATACAAACTGAAGAGAGTATTAAAGGTACTAGCTTTGTTATTTACCACACTTAAGCGAGGTCCGTGAAGATGGGGGTCTTACGTCTTCTTCCCCGTTTTATGCCAGCCCTAAGAGTGTCTAGCCTGATATGATAGGTGCTTAATAAATAACTGTATAAGTGACTAGGGGATAACTGCCTGTCTCTTAAATACAATATTCTCACATGTAATCTACAAGTTTGGGGGTTTTATTAATAAAAAATAAATAAAACATCTGGACTATATGGCTAATTCATGTTTTGCTTATGGTTTACTGATTCCCACATTTTCCCACAAAGCCAAGCCTTCTCCCTTGTACTTATAGTGTCTTATTTTTCTCTTCCTCTAAATTACTGTGTATTTCTATTAAGTTCATTTTGTAACTATCTGGCCATTTCTACAGCTTGTCAAGGTTATTAGTAATCATTGTGGCTCTTTAAGCTCCCTCCAAGATTTCCAGTTCCCAAGTCGTGGTGCTCAGAATTTGAATGATATTGTGCAACAGTTAAGAAAAGTCCCTAGTTGGTCTTCAAGGTGTCTAAATGTAATCTCATATTATGTAGTTCTCTGGACTTTATGAGCTGGTCAAGAAATAAATATAAATCTTCCATTCCCTAACATTTCTGGAGTAGAAGAGTGTATTTTATTTAGTTCATTCAGGAATTTGATGTTAGTTAGTTATGCCCTGAATCAGGCCCCACTGTTGTCTTCTCTCTGCATCGCTTCAATCTTTCTTGAATTGTGAAACCAGAGCAAGTGGAATAACTGGAATAACCAGCAATAGGACTAAAACTTGAAAATATATTCCTTATCTTACCACCCAAATTTCCAGTATAAGAACGGAAGAGAAGATGAAAAATATTTTTCTGTAATATGAAAGAGGAGCAACAAGTCAAAGTCTTCACTAGACTATTCTCTAATAGTTAAAATAACTCCATGGTAAAAGTTATTAACATCCAGTAACAGTAACTATGCATTTTGTTCCTGAATCTGTGTTCACTCCCACCCTCTGCATTTTTTAAAAATTCAAAAATATTTACTGTATATAAAATAGATAACCAACAGACACCTACTGTGTAGTACAGGGAACTAAACTCAATATCTTGTAATAACCTGTGTGTGTGTGTGTGTATGTGTGAATCACTTTGCTGTACACCTGAAACTAACACAACATTGTAAATCAACTATTATTTCAAAAAAAATTTTTAAAAACCTAGGTATAATAGAAGTATTATACTTAATGATGATTCTGAAGACATGCCTATATTAATTAGATCAACAAACTAACTTAATATTGAATATTCCCCAGTTCACATGAACCAGAAACCCATTGTGGCTAGTTTCTTTCATTTTTAGAAATATTTAGTTTGTAAGTAGAAAAAAAGAATTCAAAAAAAATTTAACAGAATAAGACATGAGAGTATGTGACTAATTCCCACTTGAATTCCAAAGCTGAAAAAAAGAAGATAGAGGTAGCTGCAGCTAACCCTACTGCCCCTCTTTCCTTCCTATTTTCTATAATCACTTTTTCTTATCTACAAATCCAACACCTCCCTAACACAATGCAAGCTGTACAAACTGGATTTAGGAAGGAAGGAAAGGAAAGGAAAAGGAAACATGAAAGGAATTCTGGTCTGCCTGAGCATTAGACAGTTATGTGTTAAACAGCTTTAGCTAACATCACTCAGTCCCCAAACCTGATACCTAGCCTTGTAGCCACTCCAATGCCAGAATTTCTTTTGAACATAAATTTATTTATTTTTGGCTGCATTGGGTCTTTGTTGCTGTGCGTGGGCTTTCTCTAGTTGCAGCGACGGGGGCTACTCTTCGCTGCAGTGTGCGAGCTTCTCATTGCAGTGGCTTCTCTTGTTGCAGAGTATGGGCTCTAGGCGCGCGGGCTTCAGTAGCTGTGGCACGTGGCTCAGTAGTTGTGGCTCACGGTCTCTAAAGTGCAGGCTCAGTAGTTATGGCGCACAGGCTCGGTTGCTCCGCGGCATGTGGGATCTTCCCGGACCAGGGATTGAACCCGTGTCCTCTGCATTGGCAGGACTCTGCATTGGCAGGAGGATTCTTAACCACTGTGCACCAGGGAAGTCCTTTTTTTTTTTAATTTTTATTTATTTATTTGGCTGCGTCAGGCCTTAATTGCGGCACACGGTATCTTTGTTGTGGCACACGGGCTTCTCTCTAGTTGTGGCACTTGGGCTCTAGAGCATGCAGGCTCAGTAGTTGCAGCTCATGGGCTTAGTAGCCCCACAGTATGTGGGATCTTAGTTCCCCGACCAGGGATTGAACCCACGTCCCCTGCATTGGAGGGCGGATTCTTAACCACTGTGCCACCAGGGAAGTCCCAATGCCAGAATTTCCAGTCCAGAGTCTCGACAGAAGTTCAATTGAACTTCCAGTTATTACCAGCTGGAAGACTCTCGAGAAGCCAATTTACTCTAGAGATTCAAGTGTGTGTTGGCTGGATGAGGAAACAGAGGTAAATGAGTATCATAGACTGCTTCCAGAACAAAAGTTGATTTCTTCTTATGCTTGAAATTCACATGGCTCAAAAATGTATGGATTGAGTTTAAATCTTCAGCTCCAAGGTAGGGCTGGAATTGAACTGGGCTGGAATTGACCTTGCCTTTGAGATTGGATAGTATGCCATATATCGTGAGGAAATTCACCTTAAGGTATTCACCTGCCTTTGGATATACCAACAGCCACAAATAAGCAAGACATGGCAAATCTCTCTTCCTTCATCTTCAGGAAGATGACAAAATCCCTTTGGAGTATGAGAGATGTTGAATTCCTCTTAGATGAAGGATTTTAAAGTATTTCTGCTGCTTTCAGCTACTGTAAAAATCTACTCTTATGTTCAGATAACATGGACATTCCTGAAGTGGCACAAGTAAAGAATTTCTTATATACCTAAGCTGTAAGGCATAACATAAGGGGAAGAAATTTAGTAACTTGGTAAGTCAAAGGAAGGCAGATAATAATCAGCGTATCTTCCATGAATATCCTTCACACCCTAAATGTTCAAGGTGGGAAGAAAACTCTCTATATCCTAGCTTTTGGTACTGTTATAAGGATGTGGGAATGGCTAAGGGATAAAACATTAAGGCAGAATATTTTAGGTCAGGAAAGTGAGTTAGAAGAGTTAAGAGAAACTAGCTGTTATGGAAATAATGTATCCAGCACTTTGATTACAAGGCTATACCAACCCAGCTAGTAATAAAATCTCAACAACCAATTGGTTTTTCTGTAACATCCCAAGGGCAACATTTGACTTCCCCCCCACCCCCCCCACCCCCACCCCCGCTAGCAACTTGTTCAAAATCCAGTAAGTATGTGGGAAATAGAACAGGCTTAATTCAGGGAAGGTTTGTGTGTTTTTTTGCCCATCCTCCAATTTATATTCATGACCACAGGGACTTAGTTTTCTATCTTATTTCTAATAGTTTTCTAACTATTTTATTTCTAAATTTTATAACTTTTATAAATGCTACAACTATTTTATTGCTTGGTATTCTAACTTTTATTTCTAATAGTTTTCAACTATTCTTTCTATAACAAAGAATATTTGAGACTTTGAGATACCCTACCTAACTCAATGCCAATGACTTAAGACATTCAAGTTGGAGTAAACCAAAACTGCTCAAAGTGCAGTTCTCAAACTAGTGTTAACCTCAAACTGTTTGTTACTGATCTTCAATGAGACTAGTACAGACATTGACAAAAACTGTTTAATTTTTGTAGAAACTTGACAGAATAATTTTACTACAATTGAAGGTAATAATAAAAATAAGTGAGCTTATATTTTGTTTTTATTTATAGTTCATGTTTTTAGTAATTCAATGTTATTGTATTTTACAGAAGTCTCATAGATTGGAAGTTTGCCAAATACAGTTTGAGAGGCATTGAAGTAGAGAATAGGCTATATACCCAACACTCTTTCTCGAAAACAGTGCCCTTCATCCATTTTGACAAATGCTTAAAATCTTAAATAAAGCTTTGATGCTATAGTCCTAAAATATTCTATAATGCAAGACTGCATAAGAATCAGTCATTTTCATTACATTGTCCATCTTCATCTGTGATATTCATTTATTTGACAAGTAATTATTAGCTACAAGATTTGTGCTAGGTGTTGATTGTATAGTGATAAATGAAATGTATATAGTCTCTGCCCTCACTGAGCTTACAGTATCATAAGGAAGACAGAAAAATAGCAAGTAAACAAATAATTGTCAAATGGGAAGGATTATTTCTAAAAATTGACAGGATGTTGAGATAAAGAATAAGAGTGGTAGTACTGGATAGGAAGAAGGGGCTTATATAAGAGAATGATTCAGGAAGGACTGACTAAGGAAGTGGCATTTAAACTGAAACCTACAAGATGAAAAAGAGATAGCTATGAGAGGAGCTAGTTAAGAAGGAACAGTATGTACAAAACCTACGATATGTTGAAGAAATTGAAAGGAGGCTCTTGTGGCAGTGAAAGAGTGGTATGAATAAGGAGACAGAGGGATACAGGCCCCAGACTGCAAGATCTTATAGGCCAAAGTAAGGTTCTTGTATTTTATTCAAAGCGAAGTGTCCAGCCACTGGAGGATTTTAAGTAAGGGAGTTACATGGTCTGGTTTATGTTGAAAAGATCACTCTTGCTCTTGTATGGAGAACAGGTTGCAAGAGATTACCAAAGAAAGCAGAGAGCTAGTTAGAAGGATGTTGCAGTAAGTCAGGCAAGACATTATGGTACCTCAAACTATTATGGAAAGAAGCAGGCAGATTCAAGATATATTTTGGAAGCAGAATCAACAGGATTTGCCAACGAATTGGATGACTCCTACTTTTTTTCTTGAGCAAAGGAGCAGAGGTAGTTTCATTTGTTGAGTTGGGCAAGATTTAGGGGGAGAGATATATGATAGGGAAGGGAGTAAAGAGATGAATAGTGAAAGATTTCAATTTTGAAAATGTTAAATTTGAGACACCTGTGAGACATCCAAATGGAGATGTAGAGAAAGCAATTGGATGTAGGTGACTGAAGTTTGGAAGAACATGCAGTCTCACAGATACAAATTTGGGAACTGTCAGCACACAAATGGTATTTAAGGCCATGGAAATGAATGAGAGCATCTAAATAAAGAGTGGACAGAGAAAAGAAATTTAGCAAGTAGAGGATTAAAAGCCAGGAAAGGGGATGCAAAAGTAATGAAAAAGCCAAAGAGATGAGATAAAAACCAAGAGACAGACAGATGTCATACATGAAAGTGTTTTGTAAAAGGGAAATAGGAACAGTATTGAAATCTATAGAGACATAAGTAAATTGAAGAGTAAAAAGATAAGGGGCCACTGCATGTGGCATCATGGAGAGAACTGCTCTCCTTGACAGTAGTTTCAGCAGAAGCCATATTGAGGCAGGCAGGAAGAAGAAAGGGCAAGCAGAAGCCGGTGAGTTCGTACAACTTGACACTGGAGGGTGATGATATTCTCAGCTGAGAGCTCTAAATTCCCTGAAATATAAAGCAAGGTTTTCAGCTTAAAGTGGAAGGGGCAGGATAAAAAGTTACAAAATAGTCCTGATTGAGGTTGGAGAGAGAAGCGTTATAGTAGAATTGCCAGACTTGAGCACCCATTTGAGGTTGGATATCATGTTTATCATGACTCCAGTCTGCCCAGCTGTGTGTGGTTATTTCCCAGAACACATAGTTATTGGCACCACAGAGAAGGCAGATGAATGAGTTCTTCAATGGTTGGATTTGAGGAAGAGAGGAACAAGGAAGTTATGGGAGTTGTACGGGAGTCATTGGGACAATGAATAATGGAATTTGAGTCTCATAAGAAGAAAGTATAGCACAGAAGAGGCTGTTGTGGATAGAAAGAAGTGATACGTGTAATGGATTAGAAGGCTGATACCATTCAGAGGAATCCTTGCTTCTGGGCAGATATTTAAGCAAGTGAGCGAGAAGGATAGGAGAGATAATCTAAGAATAGAATTCAATGTGTGGAGGGGAGTCGTATCTGGTGACGACAGTGGCCAGGGATTTACCACTGCAGTGATAGAAAAAAATGGTCACTGGCAATGAGGAGATGAAAAAACTGGATATCCAAGCCTCCAGGGAGCTGGATGGGTCATTTGCAAGGATGTTGAAACCACCTAGAATGGTGACAAAGATTAGGCTGGAAAGTAAAAACATTAAGACTTCAAGAATTTAGGAATGTTACGTGAAGGCTGTTCGATGACAGCATTCTTCAACATTATCTCTAACAAGATAAATGGTTTTTAATGTGTTTTCAGACACATTCTTACTTAATTTTCATTACAACTTTATGAAGCAGGTAGCCTTGATAATATTATTACCATTTCATAATAAGAAAAAAAAACTGAGTCTCAGAGAAACTACAAATATATTAGAAGCAGTTAAAAGGAGGCACATGGTAAAGAGAGACAATTTATTGTCTTCTATTTTATATTATATTCAAATTTATGAAATAAATTGAGGATAATTTATTAAATATTTAAAAGCATTCTTTTTAAGGCTTCCTTTCAATGGCACCTTTCCAAAGTACAAGTATACTTTAAATTTCTCTGTATACAAAAAATTCAATTTTCATATTTTTATCAGAAGCATAGACTCTGCAAAGTAAGATAAAGCACCAGGCAAGGGAGTGATCTGATCATTTCCCTTTTATAATATGGTTAGAGCATTTAAAACAGTCCCTGCTGAGATAAAATTATCATAAAACTTAAGAATAATTATTATTAAAACTCTATTTCTGAAGAATTATAAATAGGAAAAGGAAAAGGATAGATGTGAGTTTATTATTATTGTGCGTAAATGTGAATTTTTGCAATTTGGTAATAGGGAATAGTACATGTGTATAATATATAATACTTCTTAAAATTAAAAAAAAAAACAGTGGGGGGAAGAAAGATTATTTTCCTCTCTATTTTAAAAATAATTTGTTTTCTCAGGCTAAACTACACTGGATTTTCCTACCTGTTTAAGCATGCAAATTAGGCAAAACACTTAACTGCACTTTATTGTGCTTCATTTTAACTTAGATCAGAAGAATTTTAATCAAAGCAGTACTGAGGCTTTAGGGGAAACTTAATTGTAGGAATGTTTGTAGTAATCTTAACTGGTCAAAGTATATGCACTTCTTCATATTCAAAATCAGTTATTACTAAATACTCTAGCAAATAAGTGATAATTTTATCCCATTTTTCAGGTGAACATATACAAAGGTTAAATGGCTTGCCCAGGGGCACAAATTGAATCAGTAGCAGAAGTAGGATTATAACTCCGAACTACTGACTCAAAGCTTAGTCCAATGAGCCATGCTGTTTCTCAAGTAGTAAGCATATTAATTGTCCTTAAAAGCAGGAAACAGAGCTCTAAGTGGAGCATGTTCCATCCAGAAGACCTATGCTACATAGTAGAGAGACCTACTTCTCTCACTTAAAAAAAAAATTACCCACCAAACTGTCAATCTCATCTTTTTGTAAGGAGGAAATATATGTTATATATTCAAAAAGTAGTGCAAAATATATGTCGTTAAAAGGCACTAAATTTTGTACTTGTGAAACCAAAAAGATGTTTTGATTTTATTTTTCAACACTGACATTAGACCTGGGATACACAGAATAGTGAATCTTCAATATTAGATAAACACCTACATAATTCAGGAATCCATTTTCCCTTTGTGATTTAGGCTAATCATTGAAAAACAGCAACTGTACAAATTTTATTTAATATTTGAATAGAGGCTTTCCTGACTCATTTTTCTTATTTCAAGTCCACCCAGGTACATAATTTTTCTGACTCAATTTTACCTCTGCAGTTTTAAAACCACAAACAAGAAGACTATGTTGAAAGTAGAGATTAAGGAAAATTGCAAATTGAAAGTAAATGGTTCAACTTCCACTTCTGGCTATGATAGAATAGCTTATACTACTTTAACTCTCCTATTGAGAACAACTATTTAAAAGTATATACAACAATTGTTTGAAGTCACTAGACAGGAACTAAGGAAGCCAGCACTGGAGGGACCAAGATCCCAGAGAGGAGAAAACTATAATAAATTGAGCTCCACATTCACCTCAAATGTTCACTTATATATTTGCAGATTCATGGCATGGGTAATACAGGCTAAGAAAGTGTCAGCCTGGGCTTATAGCCGTCTCACTGGAGTAGGGAGACAGATGTTAAAGCATGAGTGTAACAGGGTGATTAGGACTTGCAAGACTAAGATCCAGAAGTTGAAAAAATTACAGAGGAGGAAGCCCAGACTTCTGTGTGATTTCCCCTTACGGCATGTGCTGACTCAAACCGTGCAGGGTAAAATGCAGAGAAACTAAGTGTAAAGGAACAGCTTGGAGGTTAAAGAGTGAGCAGAGATTTTTGGCAGTCTTGGAGACCTTGGGAGACAAAGATGAAAATTTAGAGACCATCAAGGTGCAAGAGCCCAAGTAAACACCTCAGGATTTCATAAGAGAACCCAAGAAGTCTACTCCTTAAAAATTAAAGGCTATGCTTTAAGAGTTAGAACAAACTGGAAATTGATGATGCTAAAAGTCTGAAATCCAGCATCAACTGGAGTAATGTAATAAGTCCATACATAACATGACTGGGGCATATTAAATCCTTTCTGGAAAAAGATAACTTTATGTACAGTCTGCAATTCTTTTACACGCAATGTTCAGCATCCAATTTAAAAATTACCAAGTATATAAAAAACAGGACCAAATGGAAATGCTAGAACCAGAAATTACAAGAACTAAAACAAATTGAAAGATGAGTTTATAATGGATTAGGCACATTAGAGAGAAGGATAGTGAACTAAGAGAGAAGGCTGTCAAAAATATTCAAATTTAAATATAGAGATTGAAAGAGGTAGAAAATACAGGAGAATAAGAGCTATGTGGAAAAGAGTTTAAAAGTCTGATATACCTGTACTTGGAGTCCCAGAAGGATAGAAGTGCATGAATTGAACAAAAGCAACATTTCAAGTACTATTGGCAACTACTTTTAGAAAACTGATGAAAGACAGGAAGTCATAAATTCAAGAAGCTCCACAACACCACAGGAGAAATACAAGGAAGCTATACCCAGAGCATAATAATCAAACATCTGAAAAACAATGATAAAAATAAATGTTGAAAGTAGTCAGAGAAAAAATATATATATACATTACTTTCAAAGGAGCAAAAGTAAGATTTAAGTCTGACTTTTTGATACAAACTATGGAATCCAGAAGACAATGGAATGTCATCTTTAAAGTTCTGAAAGAACGTAATTCCCAACCCAAAATTCTATACTCACAAAATATCCATCAGAAAAGAATGTGAAATAAATACACTTTCAGACAAACAAAAGCAGAGAGAATTTGCTGCTAACAGATCTATAGTAAAAAAAAAATCTAAAGGAGTTTTTTTCAGGTTTACACATGGAACTGCAGGAAAAAAATTAAGAACACAGGGAAGGGTAAATTAGTAAATCTATACAAATAATAGTAGTAATGCATTATAGGATATAAAATATATGCAGGATTTAAAATATATGCAGGGTTACAATAGATGACAACACTAAAAGTGTTATCTGAGAAGTGTAAATGTACTAATTTAAGGTAGACTGTAACAAGCAAAGGATGAATGCTGGAATCTCTTATTTATGATAACCAACAAAATAACAAATATATAACTAGTAATCTAATAGATGTGGCAAATGGAATAATAAACACTTGATTAACCTAAAAGAAGATGTTATAATAGGAAACATATAGTAAGAAGGTAGATTTAAATCCAAATACAGCAATAATTACACTTAGTTGGATTAATACTCCAATTAAATGAAAAAGATGGTCAAAGTGGACAGAAAAACAATAACCAACTGTATGCACCTTATGAGATACACCTTAAATATAAGGACTCTTAAATGTATAAAGTAATAGTTATAAAAAATATAATATGAAATAATAACCAAAAGAAAACAATGTAATTATACTTATACCAGGCAAAGAAACTCTAGGGCAAAAAGTATTACTAGAGAAAAAAATGAGTGCTTCATAATGATAAAGGGATCAACAAGATTATAAACTTAAATTTTAACATAACTTACATAATAATAAAGTCTTAAATATGTAAATAATGATATTACAGATAAAAAATTTTCAGTAGTTTGTGTCTTTCTAGTATTAATACTTTGTTCATTTCATCTTGGTTGTCTAATTTGTTGACATACAGTGTTCAAAGTATTCCATTATAACCTTTCCTATTTCTGTAAGATTGGTACAAATGGCCCATTTTTCATTTCTAATTTTAGTAATTTGAGTCTTCTTTCTCAGTTCTTTTTCTTTTTTTTTTTTTTGATCAATCTAGCTAAAGGATTGCCAATTTTGTTGGTATTTTCAAATAATCGATCTTTTTCTTTTTTTTTAAATCAATCTAGCTAAAGCATTGCCAATTTTTTGATATTTTCGAATAATCGATCTTTAGTTTTGTTGTTTTTTCTCTATTTTTTTGTTCCCTACTTTATTTATTTCCTCTCTAATCTTTGTTTTTCCTTCCTGCTTGTTTTGGATTTAGTTTGCTCTTCTTTTTCTAGTTTCTTAAGGTGGAAGTTTTGGCTATTTGAGATATTTCTTCTTTTTTAATCTAGGCATTTATAACTATAAATTTTTCTCTGAGCACTTCTTTCACTGTATGTCGTAAGCTTTAGCATGTTGTGTTTTCATTTTCATTCATCTCAAAATATATTCTAATTTTCCTTGTGATTTTTTGATCCATTTGTTATTTAGGAGTGTGTTGTTCAATTTTCACATATTTATGAGCTTCTCAAATTTCCTTCTGTTATTGATTTTTAATATTATTACATTGTGGCCAAAGGACATATATTGTATGATTTCAATCATTTTAAATTTATTGTGGCTTCTTTTATGGCCTAACATATGGTCTATCCTAGAGAATTATTCCACATGCACTTGAGAAGAATGTGAATTCTGCTGTTGTTGGGTGGAGTGTTCTATAGTTGTATTTTAGGCCTAGTTGTCTTATACTGTCATGCACTTTTCAATTCTTGTTGATCTTCTCTCTCTATTATTGAAAGTAGGATATCGCTGTCTCAAACTTTTTTTTTTTTTTAATTTTTTATTGGAGTATAGTTGATTTACAATGCTGTGCCAGTTTCAGGCATAGAGCAAAGTGAATCAGTCACACACATCCACTCTTTTTTTTTTTTTTTTTAAGATTCTTTTCCCATATAGGCCATTACAGAGTATTGAGTAGAGTTCCCTGTGCTATACAGCAGGTTCTTATTAGTTATCTGTTTTATATATAGTAGTGTGTATATGTCAATCCCAATCTCCCAATTTACCCCTCCCCCCATCCTCTGGTAACCATACGTTTGTTTTCTACATCTGTAACTCTACTTCTGTCAAACTGTTGTTTTTGAATTGTCTGTTTCTTTCTTGATTCCACAAGTTTTTTCTTCATGTATTTTGGAGCTCTGCTGTGAGGTGCATATATATTTAAAATTGTTATGCCATTCTGAGGGATTGACTCATTTATTATTATAAAATGCCCTTCTTTTTCTCTAGTAACCGTTTTTGTCTTAAAATCTACTTTGTTGGATATTAGTATAGCCACTCTAGGTCTCTTTTGGTTACTAGGTCTCTTTGGTTACAGTAACCAAAGAGATTTTTTTTCCTATTCTTTTACTTTCAACCTTTTTATTCTTTGAATCACACGTGTCTTTATAGATAGCATATAGTTGGATCATTTTTTAAAAATTCATTTTGCCGATATCTGTCTTGATTCAAATGCTTAATTCATTCACATTTAATGTAATTACTGGTAAGGTAGGATTTCATTTACCTTTTTGTTTTTTGTGTTCTATGTCTTATGCCTTTTTTCCCTTTCTGTATTCTTTTTTGTTAGATATTTCCTAGTGTACTACTTTAATTCCCTTGTTGTTTATTCTATTACATTATTTTGAGGTTTGTTTTTTTTTTTAAGTGGTTGCCCTGGGAATTACAATTAGCATACTAACTTAAAACAATCTACTTCAGATTATTACCAACTTAATTTCAATAATGTACAAAAACTTTGCTCCACTATAGTTCATTTTCCCACCCCAACTTTTGTGCTATTATTGTCATACAAATTATATTTGTATATATTAAGTCCATCAATGTGGTTTTATAATTTATGTGTATGTCTTTTAATTCATACAGGGAAATAAAAGCATTACAAACAAAAATACATTTTTACTCTTTGTTTTTTGACAGTTTGACAATATGATTTGTCTGTGTAAAGGGGTTAATCTCTTTATGTTTAACATACTTTGGGTTTGTTGAGCTTCCTGGACCTATAGATTAATATTTTGTATCAAATTTGTGAAAGATTTGGTCATTGTTTCTTTAAATATTTTTTGTATCTCTTTCTCTCTTCTTCTGAGACTCCTATTATGCATATCTTGGTATTATTGATGGTGTTCCACAGATCTCTGAGGCTCTGTCCATTTTTCTTCATTAAGGAAATAATTTCTGTTTCTCAGACTGGACAATTTCTATTTGACCTATCTTCAAGTTTGCCCATTCTTATTCTGTCAGCTCAAATCTGACCTTGAGCCCCTCTGGTGAAATTTTCATTTTGTTTATTGTATTTTTCAATTCCAAATTTTCTAGTTGGCATATATATATATATGTAATTTCTATCTTTTTGTTGAAATTCTCTATTTGATGAGCCATCTTTCTCATACTTTAATTCTTTAGCTATGATTTCCTTTCATTCTTTAAACATGTTTACGGTAGCTAATTTAAATTCTTTGCCTAGTAAGATTTACATCTGAGATTCCTCAGAGGTAGTTTCCATTAACTGCTTTTTTCCCCTGTGTATTGGCCATACTTACCTGTCCTAGCAAGTCTTGTAATTTGTTTTGCTGTTGTTGAAAACTGGAGTTTTATATAATATAATGTGCTAACTTCATAAAGTAAAATCCCCTCCTTCCAGGGTTTATTGTTGTTGGTGTTTGTTGTTGTTATCATTCACAAGTTAATCTCTTTAAGTGTGTTGAAACAATGTGTCCAAGATTTTTCCAAGAGGATCTGTGTGTGTTTGTGTTGGGGCATGCCTTCAGTGCTCTGGCATTTTATGTCTGCCTTAGCCTTCATTTCCTATTTGCACAGTGCCTCTGGTTGTGCTAGAGGTGAAAGAATAGGGCCTTCCCTGGTCTTTCTGGGGCATGCACACAGCCGTGTATATGCATGTGGCCTTCTAGATACCCAGGAATATGTTGGAGCTTTCCAAAGCCCACTATGGACATCTATTTTCCAGAGTTCCCTTTTACATTTTTTGGCAAGCCACTTATTTTTCTCAAATGGTATCTCTGTTTTAAACAGCTATGATGTTAAACAATTGCTGCTGAATGTTTTTGACAGTGCCCTGGGATAGAGCTCTCCTCACTGAGCAAACTCTGGGTTAGGTAAAATAAAGACAAGCCTCATGAATGGGGCTTTTCCAGGAAGCTTCCAGACAGGTCAAATAGTGACAATTGACTGAGGACTTTTGGGGAGTTCCAAATCCATTCTGCCCCCTTCAGTGTCTACTAGGGTGCTTTTCACAGCTACTATGGTGTGAGGCTGCTTATTTTCAAGGCTACCATGGACCTGGGGAGAGGGCAATCAAAATAGGGCAAGTTAAAATGTCACAAAGCTCACTGTTTTTACCAAAATTCAATTGTTTAAAAAAAAAAAAATCAATTGTTTTTCTTGAATAAATGCTCTTCAGATTGCTGTAAATCTTTGGTTTATTTCCAGACGTCTGAAGAATTTGATTTTGACAATTTTTAATAGTGCTCTCATTGCTTTTATAGGAGAGGAGATTTTCAGAGTGCCATTCCAAAAGTGCTTCTGTATTCTTAAAGTGCAATAATATACAGCAATAAAAATAATGAACAACTGCTTCATACAACCACAACTATGACTCTCACAGAAATAAGGTTGAGCCAAAGAAGCCAGACACAAAGAGTACATACCATATGATTTCATTTATATGAACTTCCAAAACAGTTAAAATAAGTCTATAGTGATTAAATTCAGAATAGTGGTTATCTTTGGGATAGTTGACTGGAATGAGGCATGAGGAAATATCCTAGGATCTTGGTAATGTTCTTTATTATCTTGACTTGGATGGTGGTTACATGGGTGTATTCATTTACTAAAATTCTTTGAGCAATACACTTTGTGAACTTTACTGTATGAATTTATACTCTCATAAAAACTTAAAAAATAAATAAAAGTAAATGGTTAACCTCACGCCCTTCTTTAATTCTTAGATATAGATTCCCTTGCAGAGTTTTATGCAAAGAGTAAAAGGTTTCATATTCAGAGTTAAGAGATTCATATATGTGCCATTGAGATATAGGAATGATTTGTTTTTAATACTATTGTTTATACTAATAACAGAAGCCTATGTGTCTGCAATGCTCTATAGTTCTTAAATTGCTTTCACATATCTTATCATCTGTACAACTCTTGAAGTTGGAGGTCAAATGTTATATTTTCCCTTGAGTAGACTCAGGTGTAGAGTCAGAATTTGTGAATAGCAGAGTAAAAATGGATACTTTTCATGTATTATTATTAGATGATTATGCTTCTTTACCACACTTACATTTTTTTTTAGAATATTGATAGTCACCAACTTATCAATATTAGATGGGTGCCCAAGGTTTTAGAATTCTCTATTAAATCATTCTTAAAAGATGATATTAATCCTTGATTCTTTAGGTAATCCCAGGATTCTAGGAATAGACAGAACTTTAAACCTCCTCTTTTAAGTCTCTCTGTGAGATACAAGGGTATTTGTCATTCAGCTTAAACATACCTCATGATGAGATTTCACAATGCTAATTCATTAAAATATCACATACTTTTTACAATAAGGAAGTTGTCCCATGATTATACTAAGTCTCTGTTTCTGCAGCCTGCTCTTTTTCAGCCTTCTACTCAAACGTAGAATGATTGATCACAATCTATGATTCCTTTCTAGATATTTGAGGAATATTAAGACCTATACTCACATTAATGATCTTTTCCCTACTTCATTTAGGCTTTCCTGCTGTCATTTACTAAACATTCATATATTGGTTGAACTTCTCCCTGTCAGAAAGAAAGGGAGAAGTAACTGTCATTCTATCTATGCTATGAAGTCTTGTCATTCTATCTACGCTAAGAAGTTTTATTCTAGAAAACAGTACTCTGATTAAGACCTGGTCAGTGTTCAATATAAAGCTTTTGTTATTATTTTTATTGTTTCAGTTATATCATGATTACCAGATAATATTCTCCCTGTTCATGTAAATTTCTAACATCTATTTCTTTTATTTAGGTTATTTAATCTGCATTTGTCCCCATTAAAGGTCATTAGATTTGTGAAGATGACTTAGAATTTAATCATGTTTTCTTAAATAATAGGCATGCCAGCTAACTTTGCATGTTTGGCTAGTTTAATACGTATATCCTCAACATAAATTCTGAAATCACAAATGAGAATAATAAATAAAGCAGGACCTACAAAGCTGCTATGCATTTGTGGATAGCTACTAGAAAGCCTTAATTTGCTTTTCAGGCAAATGAACAATAGCACACAAGTGAGAAAGTGCTATTTATAAAGAGAATAAGGGGCTATAGAAATTTATTTATGCTTTGGCAATTAAGTTCCAAATGGCTGATGAAATGCCACTCTCAGATCCCAAACAGAAATCAACTTTAGCTGGATTTTCTCTGCCCCTCATTTTGAGCAAAAAACTTACCTTCTCAATCACTTAAAAATGCAAGGGGGGAGAGATTTCTCCTCCAAATATCTCTCTACAGCTTGATACCCTTTTCCCTCTCTGGAGCATACCCTTCCCATAATATCTACCAAAATACAGTATATACAATCTGTTCAGTTCCATGTCTGATATTACTATCCTTTTGGACACGTTTAGGAAAAAACTATAGATAGATGAAGTGAGTTACTGGTTAAGATATTGCTTCATTAGCTCAGTACAGCCTGAAAACTGTAAGCCATCTCTCTTAAGCAATCTCAGTTCTTTCATTTTCTGCTCTCTCCTTGAGTCCAAACCCTTGAAATCACTGCCTTTTCTTTCTAGTTCAGTCTACCCCCATTCTCAAGCTGAGGGCAGATAAATCTTTTTGGAAAACCATATCGTTGAAGGTGCAGGGTCCTTTTCTGCCTGGATCAGTTTCAGGCTAAAGCTGAAGTTCTTGTAGGCATCTGAATGTTCAGTCTGTCCAGGGTCACTGGGATCAAACCCACAGAAATCCCGTGATCAGGCTTCCTTCCTTTATTCTGGATGTGTGATAATATGCAGAGATTGCTTGAGCTCAGCTTTTCATTATCAGCCCTTCCTGAGTTTGTTCTTCACCTTCTTTTTTCATGTTCTTTACCATCTGAACCTAGAGTTTCTTAAAACCTTATTTCTTCCTAGCACCCTTGTGTAATCCACAATCTGTTCCCCTCTTTCTTCCTCTAAACATATACAAACAATATCAATGACCTACCTGAGTGGCCCCCAGTTTCCAGCATTCAGGGATTACCACCACTTTGCTATTACTACTCTACTTTTCTCATCAAATTATTAAATACAGTAAAGTAATAGTACATTTCACCTCAATTATACTTTAATCTCTCTCTCTGGACATAGATCCAGTTTGGGGGATGATGCCAAGGGTAATTTAGAGGATATCTGATAAGATGCACCACAGCAAAAGAGATTGAGGATATACTTTAAGCTTTACTTATTTTAATTTTTTTGTTATAGAAAATGTTCAAAATATACCAAAGTAGAGGAATACTATATTGAACTCTCAGGTATCCATCATCCAATTTCTACAATTATCAGTTATTTTTTTTTAATATATTTTTGGCCACTGTATCGTATTAAAATTGCTTTCTCAAAGATTATTATCCCTGATGACCAATCTGTTTTTTATTCTAAATCTGGTCCTGAAACCAAAATAAAACACAGGAAAAAAAAGAGGAAAAAAAGAAAAACAAACAAACTGAATACAGAGGGATATCTCTTTTATATTATCTTTACCACATAAAGCAAGTTGCAACATAAAGTGTCTTATAAATTCTCCCTTGAAAAAATGGCTGAAGGGAATTCTAGATTATTGGAGTTTGCTTTTCTTTTATCACACTAGTGTTGTCATAGTTACCCTACAATGTATTCTTCAATGAAACCTCTGGACAAAAGATAGAATCAGTTTCAATCTAGACAGGTTAGGGTCTGGGGATATCTATTTATGAGGAAGTATTAACAGCTGCAGCATCTCATCAATAAGAGGGAAGAAGTTTTCAGAGAGCTAAAGTAGTCTGGTTTATACCCCCTCTAGGTAATGGAAGAATCTGACAAAGCTACAAAGAGTAGTTAGCCATCACTGTGTTTCCAGTGATTCACATGATGACAGTGAATCAAATGATATTTAGTGGAAACCTGTCATGAGGATAGTTTCCTTCATATCTTTATTGATGAGATAAAAGAATTCAGAGCATACTGTTAGACTCATAGTGAGCTGAATTAGGTGGTTTGCTAATATCCTAGGGCCCAGAGAGAAATGACCTTGAAAGTTGGTAAAATGTTAGTCTGAAAACAGGGTGTGGAATCAGAGGTGACAAATAGAAGGTGAGGTTTAAGTACAAAGAAACTCCCATACATTCAGTTTGAAAGATAATTCTTCCACTATGCTTTTCATTTGATGGACTTGCACTAAAACAATGTATCCATATGGATCTTTAAAAAAAACTTTAAAATTCTGCATACAAAATGGAGGAGTCTCCACGATTAATGGCACAATCAACAAAAGTAGAGAAAATTTTAGCTTACAAAATAAGATTTAAAAGGTGTAAAGTATGTTCTGAAGAATGCTATGGTCTGAATGTGTGTGTCTCCCACAAATTCATATGTTGAAGTCCTAACCCCCAAAGGTGACTGTATTAGGAGGTGGACTGTATGGGGGTCTTAAGTCACGAGGGTGGAGCCCTCATGAATGGCATTAGTATCCTTATAAAAGAGGTTCCAGAGATATCCTTAGCCTCTTCCACCATGTGAGGATACAATGTAAAGTCTGTGACCCAAAAAGGGCCCTTGATCACCCAGGCTGGCACTGTGATCTCGGACTTCTAGGCTCCAGAACTATGAGAAATAAATTTCTGTTGTTTATAAGCTACCCAGTCTGTGGCATTTTGTTATAGCAGGCTGGGCAGACTAAGAGAAGGAAAATACTGAATGGTCTATTTTGGTGGGGTTTTTTTTTTTTTTTTTTTTGGTATGTTTAGAAAAGATTAAAAAGAAGAGAAAGATTTAAAGGAGCACACATTCTATTTGGGCAGAATACCCTTACTCTTAGGTAAAGGAACAAAAATAAGTAAAAAATATATTCTACTTAGTTCTCTTTCCAAAGTGTAGCTTTGACGGTGTACTTTTTAGTAGAAAGAGTCCACTGGCAATGAAGAAGATAGTTTTATTTATTTACTTATTGATTTGGTGGGTTTTGGGGTTTTTTTAATTGAATCATAATTGACATATAATATTATATTAGTTTCAGGTATACAACATTGTGATTCCGTATTTTTATATATCATGAAATGATCACCATAAGTCTAGTAACCATCTGTCACCGTACAAAGTTATTATAATATTATTGACTATATTCCCTATGCTGTACATTACATCCCCATAACTTATTTATTTTATAACAAGAAGTTTGTACCTATTAATCCCTCTGACCTATTTCACCCATCCTTTGCCCCCTCTCCTCTGGCAACCATAGGTTTGTTTTCTGTATATATGAGTCTGTTTCTGTTTTGTTTTTAGATTCCACATATAAGTGAAATTATACAGTATCTGTCTTACTGTGTCTGACCTAACTTCAACTAGAATAATACCCTCTAGGTCTATCCTAGTTATCACAAATGGCATGAATTCTTTCTTTTTTACTGTTGAGTAGTATTCCATTGTATATATACCACATCTTCTTTATCCATTCATCTATTGGTGAACACTTAGGTTGTTTCCATATCTTGGCTATGGTAAACAATGCTGCAATGAACATGGGAGTACATATCTTTTTGAATTAGTGTTTTTGTTTTCTTCAGATAAATACCAAGAGCTGGAACTGCTGTATCATATGATAGTCATACTTTTAATACAACTCAGTACTGTTTTCCATAGAGGCCACACTAACTTACATTCCCACCAACAGTGCATGAGGGTTCTCTTTTCTTCACATCCTCCCCAATAATTGTTATTTGTTGTCTTTTTGATAATAGCCATTCTGACGAGTGCAGTGTGAAGGTGTGAAGTGGTATCTCATTGTAGGTTTCGTTTGTATTTCCCTGATTATTAGTAATGTTGAGTATCTTTTCATGTTCCTGTTGACCATCTGTCTGTCTTCTTTGGAAAAATGTTTATTCAGGTCCTCTGCCCATTTTTCAATTGGGTTTTTTTTTTTTTTTTGATATTGAGCTGTATCAGTTCTGTATATATTGTGGATATCAATCCCTTATAGGATATATCATTTGCAATTATCTTCTCCCATTCAACAGGTTGCCTTTATGTTTTGTTGATGGTTTCTTTTGCTGTGCAAAAGTTTTTTAGTTTGACGTAGTCCCATTTGTTTACTGTTGCTAGAAGATAGTTTTAACTGACCTTTCACTCTCCCCAGCAGCAAATGGTTGCTTATGACTAGGGCCCTAAAGGAATAGCTCCTCTGGGGTGGCACAGTCTTTCCCTGTCCTGTACCCTAAAATGTCATATGTTCACATAGTTCAAAATTTTCAAAATATGTAAAAAGGAACACAGTGAAAAGTTTTGCTCTCACCCTGTCCACCATTTACATAGCTCTCTCACACACACATACAGAGAGCACCATAATCATTTATTATTTTCTTATATGTTCTTGCAGAGTTTCTTTATACATCTTTTTTAAAAAAGTAGCATACAACATATCCTGTTTTATCGATTACTATTTTTTTTTGCTTTTAACAATACATCTACATATTAATGATCAATACTAGAGAGATCCTCACTTTTTTAAAGCCACTGTGCAGTACTTTACACTGTAAATGTTCAATGACATTTTAACCATTCTCCTATTGATGAGCATGTGAGTTGTTTCTAGTTTTTATTTCAAGCAATACATGCCTGGACAATGTTACACATAATGTCATTTCACACGTGGGCAAATATATCTGTAGGATAAATTCCTAGAAGTGCAATTGTGAGTCAACGGGTATATGCAGTTTCAATAAACCTTGCAAAATTTTCTTTCATCAGAGTTGTACCAATTTCAACTCTCCCTAATGTATGAGAGGGCCTGTTTTCCTATAAGCAATAAAATGTATTATCAAGCTCTTAGACCATTGCCAATCTGAAAAATGGTAGTATCAGTGTAGTTTTAACATGTATTTCTTTTCTTACGAGTGGACTTGATCATCTACTTATGTTTACAGGCCATTTAGATTTTCTTTCTATGACTTGAATATATATACCTCTGCCTATCTTTCTATTATATGGTTGGTCTTTTATTGGTATCTAGTAGTTCTTCATATGTTAGGGAGATTAGAATTTATCTGTGATGAGTTTCTCAGTTTGTAATTTACCTTTTGACTTTGTTTATAGTTTTATATGTCGTTAAATTTATTGTTTTCTTTCATGGATTCTAGATTTTTAGTCATAAAGACCTTCTCCACTGAAATACTAAAAAGGAACTTCTTGTGACTTCTTCTAATACTTATATGCTCTCACTATTTTGTATGAACATCTTTCATTCATTTGAAATGTATCCTGGTTGTACTAGAGTATGGTGTGTGGTATGAATCCAACATCTTTTCTCCACAGGTAGTCTGCCATCATTTATTGAGGTGTTTACCTCTTCACTGCTGATTTGAAATGCTATATTTTTCATATATTGAATTGCAGTATGCATTTGGAATTATTTCTGGACTTTGAATAATATTCTATTAGTCATTTTATCTAATGATGAACCAGTACCACACTATTTAAGTGTCCAGGTTTTTATGTTTTAATATCTGATAGTGCTAATTTGCCCTCATTGCCCCTTTTTCCCCTCAGTTTTTCTGCCTATTTTTGATTAATTATTTTTCCATATAAACTTTATGATCACTTTGCCTTGTTTCAAAAACCCCACTGTCAATATTTTTCTTATTGGGCTCATGTTGAAATTATAAATTAACTCAGAAAGAATTGACATCTTTTTGGTATTTACCAACTAGGTATATCTTCCCTTTGTACAAAATTTCTTATATGGTTTCCAGTAGTGTTTTAACATTTCTTATTAAGTTTATTAATGTGCCTTTCATCTTTTTTTTTTTTAAATGAGTACTAGAATCCATTATATATTCATGCCGTTTGTTGTCTTTTGTGTATTAATTTTGTGCCCCACTACCTTGCTAAATAGCTTTTTGGTTGAATCTCTTGAGTTTTCTAGGTATATAATCATAATACTTAGCTGGATGAATCCTAATGGATGCTGTGGAGGAGGAGAAATTGTGCTTTTCAGTTTAGTGGACGGAAGTTCCTTCTGACAAATCTCAAGAATGACAAATATGGACATATTATGGACTCTTTGATACTCTAGACCAGACCAGGTAATGCCCAGTATTCAAAAGCTGTAGAATCATTTTAGGAAGGATTTACTGGAATAAGGATTGTTTTCAAACAAATAATTCATTATTATCTTAATCTCAGTTATCATAATTGTCATCACATGTTACATGTAAATATAACTTGTATTGAAAAATTAACTAATATAAAGCTACCTATTTGTTACCACCATTGTTATTACCAAAAATTTCAAAGATATCTCTAGGATATCCATGTAAGGTTCAATGGAGTTTAACTCTAATACAATATGGCACAGAAAAAAATCCAGTTGTATGCAACTAACTGTCCATCAGTCTTGCAGTAGAATTTGTGGTTAAGTAGCTTAGATGAGTTGCTTGGTTTGTGATGGGCACAGAAAATCCTCCTTGCTGAAGTTACTAAACCCTCATCACCTAACAATGATATCCTCTGTTGATCTTCAGGGCATGATGTCTCATCTGTTTAGTTTGGCCTTTTATTTGACTTTCATTGACTTTGTGGCCAAGCCTGTTTTCTTTGTTTGATATGTTAACTCAAATATGTAGGTGAACTCAACCATTTAGTGACAGGCATGTAATTTTTAATAATAACACTTATTTTATTTGATAATATAATGCAATTTTCACTAGTAAATGGAGAAGCAAATGTTTGACTTTTGAGTAATAGCTTGCTATCTTTTAGAGGAGTTGTCCAACTGTCTTTTGCTAGGAAACACAGACTTCTGGTTGCTGAATTCCTGCCAACTTTTTTTTTTTTATATATACAGTGTTCAACCTTAGATTAGATATATACAACTTAAGGTCTTCTTAAAGTGCTTGCTAGGATATTAGCACCTTTTAGTGCTAGTTTCTGGAGAGCTGCAGCTGTCACCCAAGTCTTAGTACTGAGCTAGCCATAATAACATGAAATTTGGTGTATTGAAGAATCTTCTCATTTGAGGTACATCACAAGTTGTCCATATTAGAAAAAATATACACAATCCTACTGGGCTGTGTGCCAATGAATATAAAAGACGTACAATAGAGGAACCAAAGATTGTGAACGTGTAGATTTGTACCTGTTGGTACTGAAATCCTGATTTGGTCTAGTAAATTCAACTTTATTGCCTTGTCTTTGCTTCGGTTGAATCTCAATATTTTACCTCTCGTCTACAAAATTCTCTAAAAATAAAGCCAAGATATAAAATGCTTTTAAAATCCTAAATAAGTTTTATATAAATTTCAGTTTTCTCTGAGACATTACTTCTAAAATAAAACCAGTGAAACTTCAGAACAAATAACATGAAGAAATGATATCTTAAGTCACTACTCTGTGTGCATTGAGAGATGCTGGCACTTGGAATACTCTCATCAATAGGGGGCTTCTTTTGGTTTCAAGTGTGAATTACTTATATAAATGTCCCTTTAGAATCTGTTTATGTAGAGACCATACGGGATGTTAGAAAATGTTTTCACTTATTTCACAGGCCTTTGATTTGCTAATATACTTATGTTTCAATATTCAAAAGTCATTCATGTAACCTTTTCTTTTATTGATGTGGTTTTGAAAAGTTTCAGGTACCTATGTGCAAATGCTTCTCAAGAACATTTCCTTGTCTCTGGGGTGTGTTATGACTTTTACCCTCTCTTTGTCTTTTTCTGGATTATTTTTAAAACATAGTGGTTTTCAAACGTGGTGCATGTTTCAGAGAAAAGAAGAAGACTTGGAGAAGAGCAGAGGTAGAGCCAAGCCCATGTTTCTTCACGTGGCCAGCAGAAGGGCAAAGGAAGGCCTTCTCTACTATTTTATGATTGACCAAAATAAGAGAACACTTTAATAAAAAGGTCCCTAATTTTATTCCTGGAAGTCTTTGATTATCTCAGTCTTCTGGCCCAAACTGATAGCAAATCAACAAGCAAGAACTTGAAACAATTTCTCATCCTTTTGTACAGTGGGAGTATGGGGCAGCTGGTAGGATTAGGGAGTTGGGTTTTTTTGTTGTTGTTGTTGTTTTTTCATTTTAGCAGGTATTAGTGAAGGTTGTATATAAATTACTTTATTCCCACATCTTCTCAATTGTTTCTTCCCTCTTTTGGCCCTTTTCCTCTCCTACTTGGCAAGATTTGGCTTTTCATCCAGAGATCTTTTTGCCACCTTTGTTCACTTTTAGCCTGGTGATAATCACCTTGCTGGGTTGAATGCCCATATGGGCAGTTGTGCCACTGGCTTCTCCTGCTGCACACGTTCAGTGTAGATGATACATTTCTTCCTGTAAACTTGAACTGGTTTGCCAATTTGCTGACCTTTGTAGTGTCCTCACACAACCTGAACGTTATCATCCTTTCAGATGGACATGGGTTGGACATTGTACCTCTGTCTCAGCTCTTTGGAAAGAGGGAAAGACGTAATCTTCCTGCGAAAGTGGGAAAGTGAGTTGAAATGCTTTTGTATGGTCCTTGCTCTGGTCACAAGTCACAAAGGGACTGAACTTCATTTTGGCTGTTGCTGCTTCGGTAAAGACCACAACAGGGAAGAGAAGATGGAGTTTTCAGAGAAGTTTCTCTAACTGTAATCTCTTCATTTGTTTGAGTGTGCAGTTCTGCCTTTCTAATCTCTGGTTAGCCTTTTGCCTGACCTACTCAGTGTTTTTCCTTTGAAAAGCTGGGATTTATAATTTTCACATACTTGGAATCCTAGTCAGGCATTTAGTTGCCTGTTTTAAAATTAAGGTTTGGTTTAATCTTTTTTGTTGCTGTTGCTGGTGGTAACTTTCTTTCTAAGTTTAAAGAGGCATGTTTTAGACATATATTAGGAAGAGAATGGCCTCTGGAGTCAGACATGTCAGGGTCTGAACCTGTATTCCCCATGTACTGATTTTTCACTTCTTAAACTAGTTATAGTACATCTCACATGTGAGTTGGTTGTAATAAGAATTGGTCTTATTACAGTAAGACCACAGGTCTTATGTGATTGCACATAGGATCTGCTATGAAAATTCACTGACATCACACTTGTAAAATACTACCCAGAGCCTAACACATGAATAACACTCTGTACACATGAGGTTTTTAAAAATTTATTTGAGGTATTCTAATGCTTACTTATTTTTGTGAAAGGATTTATATTTTAAAAATAAATATATATATGTGTATATATATGTATATATACTTTCATTCATTCATCAAATATTTCTTGTACACAATCTTTATGCCAGGCACAGGTTTAAGAGGTGGGAATATGTGGTGAATATTTAACAAATATTAAATTTATACAAGATTTTGCATTTTTATGGGGAAGACAGACAATAAACAAAATAAACATGCAAAATATATGTCAAATGATGATAACTACATTGGAAAGGGGGTTGTGCCCTGAGCAGGTAATGCTTGAGTGGAGACTTAAAGGAGGTTAGAGAGGAAGCTGTGTAGATACCTAGGGGAAGAGGGTGTAAAAGTTAATAAACAGTAAGCTCAATTAAAACACAGTTTTCTATTTTAAATGTCAAGGGGGTGCTCTCATGCCCTACCATGATAGCAGAGCCCAACAGGAAGAGGAAAACTTCCTTTTGCCTGGCAAGAGCTCAGCCAAAGAAAGACTGGCACAACTCATTCAATGAAAAGCCACTGTAACTTCAAAATCTCAATTCCTCCAATGGACTCTTTGTTTACTATAGCCCTCCCAACTTCCTTTTCCCTCCTATAAAGGAGTTCTTCTCTCCTTCTTGGGGGGACTTGCATGTGGCTCACCACAGTTGCAGACCCTGAATTGCTATTCTTTGTTGATCCTGAAAAAACCCATTTTTGCTGGAGAAATAACTGGCGGTCTATTGTTTAAGGTCCATAAGGGGATGGTAGGTACATTATCCTGAGGCAAGGAGGTCAGTGTGTCTAGAGTGAAGTAGGAGATGTGGTCAGATAGCAGAGGCTATATCATGAGGAACCTTCTAGGCTATATGTAAGGACTTTTGGTGTCACTCTGAGTGAAAGTGGATCCAGTAGAGAGGTTTGAACAGAAAAATGACATGATCTAAGATTTTAAAAGAAAGCACTCAGGCTGCTCTGTTGAGAAAAGACTATTAAAAGGACTAGGGCAGAGGCAGGGGAGACCAGTGAGGAGGCTATTACAGTGAATTGCAGGGGCCTGGACCAGAGTGGTAGGTAGCAGAGGAGGCAGTGAGAAGTAATTAGAATCTGGATATATTTTTGCATATAGGGTTGATATGACTTCTTGAAGGATTATTGTAGGGAGTGGGGAAAAAAAGATAAGTAAAAGGTGACTCCAAAATTTCTGGCCCAAGAAACTGGAGTTGCTAGTCACTGAGAGGGAAAAACTGCAACATTAACACATTTGGAATGGAGGTAAATATGGCGATCAGAAGTTTGGATTGGAAAAATTTAAGATTAAAATGCCTATTAGGCTTAGAAGTAGAAATGTTCATTTGGCCTATAAAGTCATGGGACTAGATGAGAGCTACCAGGGGAAGAGTATATGTAGACAAGAGATGAAGTCCTGGGCCCCTCTAGCATTAAGAGGTGCTGGAGATGAGGAGGAGCTATCTGATTTGTAAATATGTTGCTTGTAGTGAAAGTGTAGGGGAATATATTTTGAGGAAAATTATCTATATTCCACCTTGCTTTCCAATTCAAACCCTAAGAGAGTGAGGTATTGGCTTCCTGGAATAACAAATATTGCATATCTCTTGCTTAAGAAGCATATAATACTAGAAATGGTCAGGGAATTTGTAAAGAAAGTAGATTTTAGAAAGTCATCTCCACACTGGAGATACTAAAACCCCTAAAAAAAAAGTCTACAGCGAGCATCAGTAAATTTCGCAATGGCTTATAAATACACCAAAAGAGAAAAGTGGGGTAATGAACAGGACTGGAAAGTGATGGCCAGTGTTTCTAGGAAGTAGAGCCATGCAGCTGGTTTAGGAATGGTTTATGTTAGAGACAAGCCTTGGTGCAGGTTTCTAAAGAGAATATGAATTTGTAGAAAGGAGAAAATTTCAAAATCGAGAATGGCCTATTATCCACTGGATTAGTAGGACTAGTTTTTCAGTGAGTGAGTCATTTCTTCCTTATTTTATCACTCAGTATCCCTGAAACAGATGGCTCACTTGGAAGGAGCAATTGAGGAGAATTTAATGAATGAACTATTTGTAAAGGTGTAGGTAGGGTTGAACCAGTAAGAGGGGCCTGGCTAGACCTTCTATAGGTCCAGGGAGCAGGGAAAGCAGCTGTGCTGTAGCTGCAGGAGAGGATCAGCTGACAGTAGCTGTGGCCTTCAGCAGAGGAACGCAGGCACTGCTAACCTGCAGTCTGGCATGGAGGGAAGCAGAAGAATAAATACTCAACCTCACCATCCTTCCATTTCCTGATGTCCTGTTGGAGCCTCTCATTGGTGGGATGCAGCGGGAAACCAGAGGGCAAGCAAATCTAGTGATGTGGTCCATACAAGTCAGCCTCCTGGGGCACAGATCAGGTCAGGAAGGATGGAGAGTGGATGGAGAGACAAAATAAAACCATCCAGTACACTTATCTCCATAAAAAAGTTTATAATAAGGTTCTGGGAAAAGTCAGAGGATTATGGCACCATTAAGAACTTTGAACAATCATGAATTGAATGATATATTCCCACTCCTTCAATGTTAATTCTTCAAAAAAAAGCTCACCTTATTTTCCCCTTTCTTCCTTTATTTGGCATCAATGTCCTATCTGATTGTTTTGTTTTGGTAAAGCTCTGCTTATATTTGTTATTCAGTATTTATAAAGGCCTTGACATGCCTCTTCCCATATGAGAAGAGTCTGCTTCTAAGCTGGGTACCAGGTTTAAGCTATACAAAGTCTCGCTTGGTTATGGCACTGTGTAGTTTGTTTTCAAACTTTTCTTCTTATTAGCTGTACAGATGGTCCTCAACTTACAATTGTTTGACTTAGAATTTTTCTACTTTTACGATGGTGAGAAAGACATGCATTCAGTAGAAACTGTACTTCAAATTTTGAAGTTTGATCTTTTCCCATGCTAGGGATATGTGGTACGATCTTCCCTCCTGATGCTGAGCAGTTAGCTGTTGCTCCCAGTCAGCCACGCAATCAAGAGGGGAAACAACTGATACACTTATGACCATTCTGTACCCATAGAACCATTTTTTCACTTTCAGTATAGTATTCAATAAATTACATGAGATATTCAACACTTGATTATAAAATAGGCTTTGTGTTATAGATGATTTTGCTGAACTGTAGGCTAATACAAGTGTTCTGAGCACATTTAAGTTAAGGTAGGCTAAGTTACGATGTTCAGTAGGTGTATTAATGCATTTTCCATTTATGATATTTCCAACATACGATGGGTTTATTGGGACATAACTCCATTGTAAGTTGAGGAAGATCTGTAATTGGATACCTTGTCACTAGAGATAGTTAAAATTCTCATTCTAGCAAAATAGTCACTCCCTAAATTGTAATTTTTCCCCTTGCATACACTGTTTCCTGTTAACGTCAATATTTGCAACCATTCTCTTTATGACTCTAAACTTTCCCACTACAGACACCTCGTGAACATATTTAGTTCAACTATATAAGTAGAGTCAGTAAGATAAGGTAGAGTCTACAGAAAACATGTCACAAAATTATAATATTCAGGATGTGTAAAGTTATGTTGAAAATTATCTTAGAACAAATATCATAACCTATTAGGAATATACCAATCATTTGTAAATATCCATTACTTTCTCCTAAATGAATGTATTTTTTGTCAAGGACTGCTAACTGTTCCCTAATATTGATTTTCTCCTTCTTTCTTTAGTAATAGAACTCTCAACATTTAGCTGAGCACAAGCCTGGTCAGATAAAGACCACATTTCCCAGTCACTCTTGCTGCTACGTTTTGGCCATATGTTTTAGGGTCCGAAAAATGGTATGTGAGCAGAATGCAGCCACACTGGTGAGAGCTGCAAAAGCCATCTTAGACCAGGGATGAAAGCCATGACTTGAGAATGGTAGAACAACAAAGCAGTAAGTGTCTAGGTCCTCAAGACCACAGAGCTGCTATATAAGCCCTGGACTGCTAATGCTCCAGCTCTTACAAGAGAAAGAAATCAATGTCTATTTGTTTGAGCTACTGTTTTTTGGCCTTTGTGACAGCAGTCAGACTTGTATCCCAATTTACTCATGGTCCTTCTAATAAAGGCCTGTGTGCTAAAGTACAATAGTAGTTGCATTTATTATCTGTTGATAGAGAACATACATAATGACAAAGAGGTATTATAAATGCAGGAAGATTTTAAGTGAATTTTAAAAAATTAATCACAGCTACAAGCATTTGAAAACATAAGTGAGATATATTGTTTATTCACTCTATTGATAATGCTTGGACTGGCATGTGGACTTAAGGACTCTGCCAGACCCCTCCTCCACGTGAAGTTTTGAAGTCCATGGACTTAGGCCTTAGAGTTGAAAATGAGATTAGGCAGTATAAGAGCCAGCTCAGAAGGTGCAAATAAAGTCTGAAATGCCAGCTCAACTATACTGCTGTAGACTATAACCAGGTACATGAAGAGAGTTGAGGCCCAGAGGGTCCAGCATCTAGAGTGGACACTGTGGCAACTTCCCCAACATCACTTTAATGCTTTCCCATCACAGAGCAGTCATCCCACTTGGTGGGGGGTGTTGGGTTGAGTAGTGTCCCCCCCAAATTCATGTCCACCTGGAACCTATAGAATGTGACTTATGTGGAAATAGGATCTTTGCAGATATAATCAAGTTAAGATGAGGCCATGCTGGATTAGGGTGGTCCCTAACCCAGTGATTGGTGTCATTATAAGAAGAGGGAAATTTAGACACAGACCCATAGAAAATCACCATGTGAAGACAGAGGCAGAGATTGGAGTTATGCTGCCACAAACCAAGGAACACCGAGGACCGCCAGCAACCACCAGAAGCTAGAAGAAGCAAGGAGGGATTCTTTCTTAGAGTCTTTGGAGAGAGCATAGCTCAGCAAACACCTTGATTTTGGACTTCCAGCCTTCAGGATGATAAGAGAATACATTTTTGTTGTCTTAAGTCACCCAGTTTCTGGTACTTTGTTATGGCAGCCCTAGGAAACTAATACAATGGAACTGATCCTTCCCCCAGTTGCAGGATGGGAATATATTCATGTTTAACAATCGAGGCATGATCCACCCAAACAGAAGAGATGCCTGCTGCATTGCTGGAGCAGGGTCCAAATGGATCCCTGCTTTGCAGATGTTAACTTTTTACTTGCTGGATAAAGAGGGATCAGAGGGATTCAGGCTGACGCAGTGAGGAACATCTGGGAGACTTAGAGCATTGGCTACTTATCACCTGGTTTAGAAGCACTTCAACATTTTAAAAACCTATGGAGTTGTGTGCCTATCAGTGTGTGCCAGGCATATGCCTTGGTTGGTCTTTCCTTCTTGCCACTACAGGTGATTCAAGAGTGGCCCAAATTGGTCCAATCAAAATGAAGCTCAGGACTTTTATTCTTTGGCTGGGGGAGAACATGCCCTTTCTCGGGAGATGTGAATGGGAAAGAACCCTGGTTGCTGTGAGCTGAAATTTTACAACCTGGAAAGAAGCTACCCTAAGGACAGAGCCAACAATCAAAGAAGGAAGAACTACACAACTGAAGCCAAATCATTTGGAACTCTGGTCATTTGCACCTGAATCTCTCCCATCCTTTGAACTATTAGTTATTTGGGCCAATAAATTTGCTTTATTGTTTGAGTTGGTTTTTCTGTTGTTTGTAACTAGAAGCATCCTAACTGATACAGTCCCTGGAACTTTCTTAGCAGATATTTATTAGGTCCTTCTCTTTGGAGCATCTTATTTTGATGTCCACTAGTGTAATTATTTTGTAATTACCTTTTACCTTTGTGTTCTGTTAATAAGTGAGACACGAGGCAGGCTTTAAGGAAATAGGACTTTGATGAAAGACTACTGTCATCAATTTTACACTGAATCCTTATTTTAGAACACAACTCAAAAGCAAATAGACACGTGCACTCACACACTCACACACACACACACCGCTGCAATTTCCCCAACTGCATTCTGTGCCGTACATAATAAGAACTAACTTGTATTATAGATGCAGTTGACGAACAAAATGGTACAAACAAATGGGAGAGGATCTGTAATCTATGGGGAATAGTGGAAAAATAAAGGAAAGTATTAACTCAAAGAAATATGGCTTTGTGAATAAAATTCTCTTCCTTAAGAATAACTGAAAAATAAATCAAATGGTAGTGCAAGCGCCAATTTAAATACAGAGGCTAGCAAAGGAATGGAGATGGAGAGAGATGAATAGAGGCAGCCAGGGAAATATCATGAAGCTGAAACTCCTATTCCTCTGTCTCAGCCTTCAAAATAAATCTTTCTTTTGCAGGGGCCATTTCAAAAACAGGGCTAAGGAGGGGCAGAAACAAAGCACCAGTGTCCTCTGTGGCCCCTAAAAATGAAAAATTTGAGTTAACTCAGTTGACTTAGGTTACCTTGAATTACTGTTCATCTATTTGCATACTGAATATGAGGCTTCTTGCTTTATACTCTGCAGTTACTGTCTATACATTGTTAACAATAAATATTAGAAAATGCAATTCCAGATTTAGCCAACATTTCAGTCACCTTTGATTTTGAAATTAGTATATTGCTCTCAATAATAATGAAAAAGAATTTTAGAAAGGAAACCGTGAAGATGATAAAGTAGCTTTTCCCAGTATGCAATGCATGTTAAATTGCTGGTGTCTGAAGAATATGGAACTGAGATTTTATCAATACATGCAGTATCACACATTTCCTATTTTAGTTGCTAATTAGTATTCAGGTGTGCAGCGGAATACATGAAATTAAATGCTAATGCTGTTTCATTTGTGATTTAACGTGTACTATATACAGCATTACCTTGTCTATGCACATGTTTAGTTGTTTTTTCTTTTTTCTTTGTAATCATATTATCTTCATGTATCATTTGATTCAATCTTCTAAGGGCATGATATGAATAAATCTTCTTGGTTTCAAAAAAATCATTACCTTCTATAGTTTAGAAATGAAAATAAGAGCTATTTGAGAGTCATTTTTAAAAGGCTTTAAATGAGGACTTAGTATAATTGGCCCACTAGTATAGAAATTTTAGCTTTTTCCTATATTTTGTTTCACTTAATTTGTGATTAATAGCTACATAAAATTGAGAACCACCTAATGAAAGTAGTTTTATAAATATTGCATGCCATTTTATGTTCTTCAATTTGTACTTCCCTTATCAAGTATTTTTATGTTAAAAAAATTCAAAGTTAATGTGTTAGGAAGTAACTAGCTACTTTAGTTAGTTAGATTTCTCTTCCTTGAAGAAAATTACTATAATGGTCACTTTTGATAAAATGCAATTACTGTCACTAACAATCCATCATATTTTTATATAAGAAACTTTAACAACTTTTGAATGCATTAAGAAAAGTAAATGAAAAAGACTCAGTGTGAAATAAGACTAGACAACCAACCTTCCTCCACCCGAATATTTGATGTGAAAAAACTCAGCTCCCTTTCTTGTAATTCATTTTAATGCCTATCTAAGATCACTGTGAAAGTTTTGTAATATAGTAGTAAGCAAGTTTCTTAGAATATCATTGAAAAATGCTATGTGTATTCAACAACTCGTTACTATTATTGTTTCTGGTGAATAGTTTACCCCTAATCCATAAGAATCTGTAGTTCTCAAGTTTTTCGAGTTAAACCAAAAGACATCATTTGAAAAGGTTTAACACTGTTATATTCCAATAGATGAAAATATCTCCACATGAAAAGTGAAGGTTAGGAAATACGAACTCTATCAGCTCTTGGCTTTTATAAAAAGATCACTAGCTGTGGTCAGAAACATTTTTTTTTTGTCTCAAAGTATTGTGTAGTCACATGGAGACGGTATTTTTTCCCAAAAGCATCTGTAATATACTCATGAAGACAGAATACTAAACATACATGAGATTACTGCTACTCAAAACATTATACCCCTCATATAGTATTGGGAGAAACAGATGACTTGGTCCATACTGTTATTTAATAAGGTGTATTGACATGATGAATATGTTTAAGTGGGACGTTAAAATATACTAAAGAATATATTATGGGTAAAATAGATTATTTTATGTAGCTATTGTACTAAAACACAAATTAATGTCTCATAGCATAGGTGATCACAGCTCTGTTCTCTCTCTTAATCGTCCCTGTCCTCTCTACCCTCACATCTGTTTTGTCTATTTCCTGTAGTATCTTTAATGGTATCTCCATCCAGCTAGTCTCCTAAACTGGATACGTGAAAGGAATTCCGATTCCTCCCTCCTCCTTAGCTCCTTCATTCAATCCATTACTACTCGTTTCCATTTGAACGTTACAGGGTGTCTAGTTTAGCCCCGTGTGAGGCTTCTCTGTAACCTCCATAAGGTCTCTGTGGAATCAGTCTCTCTCCTTTGTCATTGTCTCTTCTCCCTGCTTCCAGAGTTATCTTTCCAAACTCCTTGACATGACATATTATGTCCATCCCATTCTGTCTGTTCTCACTCCCTGTCAGCTGCCTGGATATCCCTTCCACTGTGATATAGTTAATCCACAATGTCCTATAACAGTGGGTGCTGTCTTTCTTCCTGGAATACCATTTTCTAGGGTCTCTGATTAGAAAATTATTGTTTCTCTATCATGATCTTCATCTAAAAGGCTTTCTCTGACACCCCAGGCAAAATGAAGTGTTTGTTCCTCTGTGCTGTCACAGCTGTCTGGATACCAGTGGTTCATAGTACTGTCTGTGTTTCTTGAGCTTTCCTCTCCTCCACTCTGAGCTTCTTGAAGACAAGGACGTATCTAATTCTTTTTGGTATCCCTAGTGCTAAGCTTAGTGCATGACAGTACAGTGGGCTCGAAATCAGAGTGAAGAAATGAGGGCATGAAGAAATTCTCTGGTACTTTTAGTTGTGAACAAATTTCAGTGCTATTACTTAAGGATTAACATTCTGTCCAGAAACAAAGCCACTAAGAAAAATGATAATTTTAAGCCAAACTATAAAAATTAGCTTTTACCAATTTACCTCAAAGTAAAATCCATTACAATTAGAGGTCATTCTTCATTATTAGGAAGCCTCTCCATTTTTATGGATTCTTTTTTTTTGTATTAAAAAATATGAGTTGTGCATGACCAATGGGTAACAGCAGCAGGCATCATTATTTGTTAATTAAAAAAATTCCAAGCAAAGGCAAAACATTCCAGGATAGCTGCTGGACATTAGATTTCTTTCACTTCCCTCAAAGCTAAAGCTGGCCATAAAGTTCATCTGGTGGTGATTTTTTGAATGTATTTTACATTGAGATAGCAGCAGGCCAGTGCTATCTATAGAAAACTGCGTTTGGTTCTACTGCCAATAGGTGCTTTTTTTCCTACAGTTCATCTGTTATCAGAGAACTAATAAAGGTGCTTTTTTATATGTCACTGTCATGCTTTCTAGAAAAGGGAAAAGCATAATAACATAAACTTCAACATCTTCCCTCTCTCAATTAACAAAGACCTTACAGTTCTTTGATTTAAAGTACATTTGCATTAGACACCATTTTAATCTGGCCATGACCCCTGGATTACTTCAGGAGTGGCTCCTCTTTCATTCTAGGGATTTCAGTGGAAATGACAGCCCAGTGTCCTGCCAGCTTCTGCTGTGGGAGCGGGCAGGAGACCCAAGCCTGTTCAATCATAGTATCTCATCCTTCTGTCTTACAGTGTTTGATGCAAGTGGTGGGCAAATGATCTGGACAAGGCAATTTGGAACTGTTCAATGTGTGTGTGTGCGTGGGGGTGGGAGGAGGAGAGAAATGGCTTATTTATATTTTGCATCTCAAGATGTAAGGATGCACACTTGGGAGATACTGGCAGTTATGTCTTCTGACAGGTGGAGATAGCCTGCTTAGGGTAGGAAAACATGACCCTTACACACAAAGAGAAGCAGAGACTAGCATAGTTGAGAGATGGTGAATAAACCCTAATGATACTATTTGCATCCCTGAACCTAGCTACGCCTGAAGTGAGAGCCATCCTTAAATTTCCAGGTATACGAGCCAATAAACCCCCTCTTTTTTTCTTAAGCTAGTTTGAGTTCTTGCAACCAAAATAGTATACATCAGAGTGACATTATGATGAAAAAAACTAAGTGTTATGGCTGTTTAAGTATGAAATGTCAGGGTTAAATACATAAACTCATGATCTGTTACCACATGGGAAGTAGATTCTGGACGTGGACCCTCTGACATCTCTCAGTGTTTTCTGCCCTAGAACACTTGAAAGTTCTAGCAAATCATTTTATTTCATACTCTCCTATTTTAAGTACAACTTTCAGTTGATTCACAGTAAAACTCCTAATGTGGTATGATGGCTTTTCCCCTGTCAATTTCCCCACATTCTCTTCCCATGTGGTTTCAGGTTGGAGGTGGCCACAATAGAAATTTGCGTGGGATTTGGCACCAAAGGGCAGCCACTTCTAGGCTCAGAGGATTGCTGCAGGGCAGGTGCTGTTGAACTTTGTGCATATTGTCACAGACCTGCTGTTGGCAAGGAGCACCTCCTGGGCCCACAGCACCTCCAGCTGCCATCGAACTCCTTCAGCTTCTGAGAACCCTGGGCCGGGGGCACATACAGCTCTGTAGCAGAGGATGCTGGCTTATCTCACAAGTTGCCCAAATCACTGGGACTGGAGGCAGTGCTGATTAGGTGAACTTTCAGTTTTTCCTCTCAGGCTGCAGTTTGTCCTTGGTTGCCCTACTTCATGTCCATCTTCTCTTCCTGACTGCTGACGCTCAGGCTTAGCACCAGATTTAGAGGCAGCAGACATCCATGATTGCATAAGGCTAATGCCTACAGTAGTGAATTCCTTGTTCTCTGTCACTCACACTGGCTTTGCCTGTCTGATGGAACCCTAACTCACAAGCAGTCTGTTTTTTGTTATTCATTTCTAAAGCAATCTGAGAGCTTCTCTCTTATTGGGAAACAACACTGATGAGGTTGAAAAAATACAGGCTTTGTACTCAGGCTTTACATGCTACCTTTGGCACTTTGGCACTTGTTATCCATGTGTCTTTGACCAACTTATTTGATCTCCTGATGCCTTAGTTTCTTCAGCTATCAAATGGGGACGAGTATATCTGCCAATGAGGCTGCTATTAGGAGTCACAAAGAAATAGCATTTGTTTTGCCACTAGACTATTGTTCATTATTGAAGTCCCAGCATCTAGCTCAAAAATTACTACATTGTACCTATTCCATAATCTTTTCTAAATTGATGGATAAATGAGTATGTGCTTAATTCATGTTATTCTCCTCATTCTTTACTTGAGGAGTTCTGGTAGAGTAGATTATTGCTCAGATAATACTTAGTCTCTCCCCCTTCAACATCTCCAAGAGAGAAGTTTATTTCCCTCTCCCGTTGATGTTGATCTTAGCCATGTGACTGCCTTGGCCAGTGGGATGTTAGAAATATGAGCAAAGGTTTGACATGTGCATCCTTACTAAGATTTTCCCACTTTCTCTTCTGTCTCCATCAAGAAAAGAATATACCCAAGTAGCCACTGCTTCAGCCTGGGCCTCTGAATGAGACCAGTGAATGAGAGCAATTCTGGTCTAGTCTGAAGCAAAGACACTCCAGCTGACCCACAGCTATGTGACTAAGAATCAATGCGTATCTTTCTATGACTTAAGTACTGGGGTGGTTTGCTACAGAACACTCGACTGATACAGAGGGGCTTAATTGTAAAGATAGAATATATACTTATAGATTTAGCATGTAAAAGAAACTTTAAAATTCACTTGGGTCAATGTGCCTATTATAAATTAGATAGATAGATTTGAACAATAGTTTTAAGACTCTCTTTGGTCAGATTAATCCATCCACTAACATAGTCTGTAAGTACCAATTCTGGTCATAGCCCTGAAATAGCTGGAAGGGGCATTCAAAGAGCATAAGACTTGGCAGCTATCCTCGAAGAGTACAAGAATATGTCCTTAAGAAAAGTGAGAATCTTCTTTAAAAAAAAAACAAAACACCTCATCTCAGAGTCTTCAACTGGCTCAGTAGGATCTTTTTGTTGCTTATCATTTGGACATGTAGAAAGAATTCTGCACTACTTACAGGCTGTGACCTTGGAGAAGAAGAAAGTCAACTTCATTTCCTCATCTTTAAAAGGAGGATAGTAATAGTTACCACCCAATGGAGTTGTGAAACCTAAATGAAAGCATGAATACAAAGCTCTTAGCACACTGTCTGGCACATAATAAGTGGCCAATATAAGTTAGCCCTTGTTGTAGTTGTTATTCTCATGTGTGACAGAATGTTTGGGTAAGAGGCCAGGTTAATTCTGCCATGCTAAGCCATGGTGAAGTGATAAGTATATCATAATTTTTTTTTTTTACAACTATTCTTATGGAGTCTGTTGGATCAGATTTAAAATTTCCTTTCCTTGGGTAAGGAATCCAAATACTTTTAGTTATCTTAGCTGTTCACTTATGAATTATCAACTATTTTTTCACATTTCTTATTTTATTTGTAAAGACTATGGATCAAGGAAGGTGTGATCTGAGCCAACAACAGTGGAACAATAATAGGCTGGTACAGAGTACATATTTTATGATTTTATTTTATTTTTTCTGGCAATATTCATTCTCATCCTATCTTTCTCTATTCTTAGCCAAAAGTTTGGTAGGTGGGACTTACCCTATTTTCAGCCCTGGACTGGACCTTGTTTGGCTTATCAGTATCTCTTCCCTGTGGCCCTTGTGATTGGTTCAGAGTTAGGCATGTGATCCAATCTGGACCAGAAATATCCTGAACCAAAATTTGTATTTGACTGTCGGAGTCTTTCTTTTCTCGGCTGGCATGATATTAAGATGTCAGCTGTGCAGTTGCTGCAGATGGGGCCACTGGGGGCAAAGACATGGAGCTAGAGAATAAAAGCAACAGCAAGGAAGGTAAAGTGTGGAGACGGAGACAAGTTGCCTCACAGGTAAAATCCATGAAGCTGCTAAATTCAGCCTCGCCTCAAGTCAGAACTGTCTCTGGATTTCAGCTCCTTAAGCACTGTTTAAAGCAGCTTGAGTAGGGTTTTCTGTTATCTGCAACATAAAGAGTAATGCACCTACGTGCCACAACCTTATTTATATATGCCTTGTGAAGAGCTCAAGTGATCAATAATAATGATAAGGTTTTAAAAGACCTTTTTTTAAATAAATGAAAGTTCTGCTTTAGCACTGTGGCACATTCAGCTGGCTGCCCATTTTTCACTATTTTTTTTCCGTCCTTTTGCCTTCGGGTGTGTAGCAGAATAAGGATCCCTTAATTACACTTTCAAAACACTTTCTTAAGAAAATATAATGTAAGACATAATGCTAGATGAAAAAGCAGGACAAAAAAATTTCTATATACATACACACATATAATACGTGTATAATTCTATATGTAGTATAATCTCAACTATGTAGACATACACAGGAAAATATTACTTTCATAATCAAAATATAATAAACATTATTAAAAGTACTTCTTCCTACCAGGGCACTATTAACATAGAATGTTGTCCTTTTTAGGCATGAACACCCCCTCACTATCTAGACAGTCCTTGTGACACTTGTGTTATGCTCATTTGTCACACAATCATTTCACTTAACAACTAGATTGTGATCAAACATTAGAGCACATTAATTCCCCAGTGAGACTAGTTAGAATATAGTGTGCCCTACTGTTTTGTCACATTTTCCCCTTGTTATTGTAACATTCTTTTAACATCACCAAATTTGGTTCTTTTATCAAAATGATTGACTCATAAATTGGAAGATTTGTTTGATGCTTAGGCTCCATATCTTGAGTTAGAGAGTTCGCTTAAGATTTATAAGAGCATGTGAGTGGCATTATCGTCATCAGCCTTACATAACACATATATCAGGTACAAGGTTTCCCATTCCTGAAACTGTAGTTCAGAAACAAAGAGAAAGTAAAAGAAAAACTTTCCATTCTTGAAGGTAAGTGTAAAATGTTTTAGTGATTTTCTATGCACTCTCTAATCATTACTAAATTTTATTGCTCTTATTTTGACATATACCTTTAACAATATTTGTCCTTCTGGTGAAGCAAAGGAAATGAGGTGTTCAAGGTGGAGGGCTAATAAAGCTGACATTAATTTAATAAGAATTTTGAAATATCATTGACATGGTTGATTTGTAAGCTCCATGACTAATTTTGTTGCTTTTAACGGTCATGAGAGTATGTTTACACTTTCAGGAGTACAGACAAAGTGATGGAGTGGTTAACAGAAGGGAAAAAAGTCACAAAAGGGTATGATGCATACATCTTCCTAATGAGTGATATAATAGCTAAGGTGTTTTAAAAATGTGAGTTATTTTCTAATGTCTTTGACCATACATAGCTTCTTAGGGCTGAGCCTCTTAGCCTCTGAGGTGCAATGTTGAGGGGTTGTGGTGAGAGAAGAAAGAAAAGAGAAGCGGAAAACAGCCTTGAGGATTTGCTCTGTGCTGGTTGCACAAGGAGGTGAGAATACTGTAGTTTTCTCAAAGTTGACTTTTAAAACTCTGATGATACAATGCAGCCACGGTTATATAATACTGGTGACAGAGAAAAAAAATCTACATTCATCATTTAGGTTTTTTGGTGTTTTAATGAGTGAGCTACTCAAGGTCATTATTCGAACTAAAGTATAAACCTAATCCACAGTAAAATAAGACAAATTATCACAGGATGTTACTAAACTTTGATTCAACCTAGATGTTAAGTCATGTATCTTGACACATTAAATCACAGTAAATGAACATTTCCTTTTCTATCAAGATATTTGCCCTAATATACTCAATTATAGATAAGATGATAGATGTCTATCCAGATATTTACACTAACATGGCCTGGTCCACCAAGCTGAGGTGTCAGCGCAGCCATTTCTCACTAGGCACTCTGTTCTTCATGCCTCTGCATGAACCACCCTGTGAACAAGTGAAACTAGACAAAGCACAAAGGAAAAGAAAAAAAAAAAAGCAAGCTGCAAACCCTCTGAAAAATATGCCTCTGCACCTCTAGCTCTTGAGGAGCTTGGCGTCTTCAGTGGAGTCTCCTACTGCAGGGTGACCTTCAAGATGGTGGAGGAGTAACATGTAGAGATTCACCTTCCTCCCCACAAATACATCAAAAATACATCTACATGTGGAACAACTCCTACAGAACCCCTACTGAATGCTGGCAGAAGACCTCAGACTTCCCAAAAGGCAAGAAGATCCCCACGTACGTGGCTGTGTGGCTGACAGGGTCTTGGTGCTCCAGGCAGGTGTCAGACCTGAGCCTCCGAGGTGGGATAGCTGAGATCAGAACATTGGGCCACCAGAGACCTCCTGGCCCCATGTAATATCAATCGGTGCGAGCTCTCCCAGAGATCTCCATCTTAACGTTAAGACCCAGCTCCACCCAACGGCCAGCAAGCTCCAGTGCTGGATGCCCCATGCCAAACAACTAGCAAGACAGGAACACAAACCCACCCATTAACAGAGAGGCTGCCTAAAATCATACTAAGTTCACAGACACCCCAAAACGCACCACTGGAAAAGCCCTGCCCACCAGAAAGACAAGATCCAGCCCCACCCACCAGAACACAGGCACCAATCCCCTCCACCAGGAAGCCTACACAAGCCACTGAACCAACCTCACCCACTTGGGGCAGACACCAAAAACAACGGGAATTACAAACCTGCAGCCTGCGAAAAGGAGACCCCAAACAGAGTAAACAAAATGAGAAGATAGAGAAATCGGCAGCAGATGAAGGAGCAAGGTAAAAACTAACTAAACCAAACAAATTAAGAGGAAATAGGCAGTCCACCTGAAAAAGAATTCAGAGTAATGATAGTAAAGATGACCCAAAATCTTGGAAATAGAATGGAGAAAATATAAGAAATGTTTAACAAGGGCCTAGAAGAACTATAGAGCAAAAAAATAATGATGAACAACAAAATAAATGAAATTAAAAATACTCTAGAAGCAATCAACAGCAGAATAAGTGAGGCAGAAGAACGGATTAGTGACCTGGAAGATAAAATAGTGGAAATAACTACTTCAGAGCAGAGCAAAGAAAAAAGAATGAAAAGAATGGAGGACAGTCTCAGAGACCTCTGGGGCAACATTAACACACCAACATTCGAATTATAGGGGTTGCAGGAGAAGAAGAGAAAAAGAAAGGGTCTGAGAAAATAAGTGAAGACATCATAGTTGAAAACTTCCCTAACATGGGAAAGGAAATAGTCAGTGAAGTCCAGGAAGTGCAGAGAGTCCCATACAGGATAAATTCAAGGAGAAACACACCAAGACACATATTAATCAAACTACCAAAAATTAAATACAAAGAAAACATATTAAAAGCACAGAGAGAAAAGCAACAAATAAATACAAGGGAATCCCCATAAGGTTAACAGCTGATCTTTCAGCAGAAACTCTGCAAGGCCAGAAGGGAGTGGCAGGACATATTTAAAGTGATGAAAGGGAAAAACCTACAACCAAGATTACTCTACCCAGCAAGGATCTCATTGAGATTTGATGGAGAAATTAAAACCTTTACACACAAGCAAAAGTTAAGAGAATTCTGCACCACCAAACCAGCTTTACAACAAATGCTAAAGGAACTTCTCTAGGCAGGAAACACAAGGGAAGGAAAAGACCTACAAAAACAAATCCAAAACAATTAAGAAAATGGTAATAGGAACATACATATCGATAATTACCTTAAATGTAAATGGATTATATTCTCCAACCAACAGAAATAGACTGGCTGAATGGATACAAAAATAAGACTCATATACATGCTGTCTACAAGAGACCTACTTCAGACCCAGGGACACATACAGACTGAAAGTCAGGGGATGGAAAAAGATATTCCATGCAAACGGAAATCAAAAGAAAGCTGGAGTAGCAATTCTCATATCAGACAAAATAGACTTTAAAACAAAGACTATTACAAGAGACAAGGAAGGACACTACATAATGATCGAGGGATCAATCCAAGAAAAAGATATAACAATTGTAAATATTTATGCACCCAACATAGGAGCACTTCAATACATAAGGCAAATGTTAAGAGCCATAAAAGGGGAAATGGACAGTAACACAATCATAGTAGGGGACTTTAACACCCCACTTTCACCAATGGACAGATCATCCAAAATGAAAATAAATAAGGAAACACAAGCTTTAAATGACACATTAGACAAGATGGACTTAATTGATATTTATAGGACATTCCATCCAAAAACAACAAAATACACTTTCTTCTCAAGCACTCACAGAATATTCTCCAGGATAGATCATATCTTGGGTCACAAATTTAAGCCTTGGTAAATTTAAGCAAATTGAAATCATATCAAGTATCTTTTCCGACCACAATGCTATGAGACTAGATATCAATTACAGGAAAAAAAGTGTAAAAAATACAAACACATGGAGGCTAAGCAATATGCTACTAAATAACCAAGAAATTGCTGAAGAAATCAAAGAGGAAATCAAAAAATACCTAGAAACAAATGGCAATGAAAACATGACGACCAAAAACCAATAGGATGCAGCAAGAGCAGTTCTAGGAGGGAAGTTTATAGCAATACAACCCTACCTCAAGAAACAAGAAGCATCTCAAACAAACAACCTAACCCTACACCTAAAGCAACTAGAGAAAGAAGAACAAAAAACCCCAAAGTTAGCAGATGGAAAGAAATCATAAAGATCAAATCAGAAATAAATGAAAAATAAATGAAGGAAACAATAGCAAAGATCAATAAAACTAAAAGCTGGTTCTTTAGAGAAGATAAACAAAACTGATAAACCATTAGCCAGACTCATAAAGAAAAAAAGGGAGAAGATTCAAATAAACGGAATTAGAAATGAAAAAGGAGAAGTAACAACTGCCACTGCAGAAATACAAGGATCATGAGAGATTACTACAAGCAACTATGTGCCAATAAAATGGACAACCTGGAAGAAATGGACAAATTCTTAGAAAAGCACAACCTTCCAAGACTGAACCAGGAAGAAATAGAAAATATGAACAGACCAAGCACTGAAATTGAAACTCTGATTAAGAATCTTCCAACAAACAAAAGCCCAGGACCAGATGGCTTCACAGGTGAATTCTATCAAAATTTAGAGAAGAGCTAACACCTATCCTTCTCAAACTCTTCCAGAATATAGCAGAGGGAGGAACACTCCCAAACTCATTCTACGAGGCCACCATCAACCTGATACCAAAACGAGACAAAGATGTCACAAAAAAAGAAAACTACAGACCAATATCACTGATGAATATAGATGCAAAAATCTTCAACAAAGTACTAGCAAACAGAATCCAACAGCATTTTAAAAGGATCATACACCATGATCAAGTGGGGTTTATCCCAGGAATGCAAGGATTCTTCAATATAGAAAATCAATCAATGTGATACACCATATTAACAAATTAAAGGATAAAAACCATATGATAATCTTAATAGATGCAGAAAAAGCTTTCAACAAAATTCAAAACCTATTTATGATAAAAACTCTCCAGAAAGTAGGCATAGAGGGAACTTACCTCAACATAATAAAGGCCATATATGACAAACCCACAGCTAACATCGTTCTCAATGGTGAAAAAGTAAAACCATTTCCTCTAAGATCAGGAACAAGACAAGGTTTCCCACTCTCACCACTATTATTCAACATAGTTTTGGAAGCTTTAGCCATGGCAATCAGAGAAGGAAAAGAAATAAAAGGAATCCAAATCAGAAAAGAAGTAAAACTGTCACTGTTTGCAGATGTCATGATACTATACACAGAGAATCCTAAAGATGCTACCAGAAAACTACTAGAGCTAATCAATGAACTTGGTAAAGTAGCAGGATACAAAATTAATGCACAGAAATCTCTTACATTTCTATACACTAATGATGAAAAATCTCAAAGAGAAATTAAGGAAACACTCCCATTTATCACTGCAACAAAAAGAATAAAATACCTAGGAATAAACTTACGTAAGGAGAAAAAAGACCTGTATGCAGAAAACTATAAGACACTGATGGAAGAAATTAAAGACAATACAAACAGATGGAGAGATATACCGTGTTCTTGGATTGGAAGAATCAACATTGTGAAAATGACTATACTACCCAAAGCAATCTACAGATTCAATGCAATCCCTATCAAACTACCAATGGCATTTTTCATAGAACTAGAACAAAAATTTTCACAATTTGTATGGAAACACAAAAGACCCTGAAAAGCCAAAGCAACCTTGAGAAAGAAAAACGGAGCTGGAGGAATCAGGCTCCCTGACTTCAGACTATACTACAAAGCTACAGTAATCAAGACAGTATGGTACTGGCACAAAAAGAGAAATATAGATCAATAGAAAAGGATAGAGAGCCCAGAGATAAACCGACACACATATGGTCACCTTATCTTTGATAAAGGATGCAAGAATATACAATGGAGAAAAGACAGCCTCTTCAATAAGTGGTGCTGGGAAAACTGGACAGCTACATGTAAAAGAATGAAATTAGAACACTCCCTAACACCATACACAAAAATAAACTCAAAGTGAATTAAAGACTTAAATGTAAGGCCAGACACTATCAAACTCTTAGAGGAAAACAGGTAGAACACTCTATGACATAAATCACAGCAAGATCTTTTTTGACCCACATCCTAGAGAAATGGAAATAAAAACAAAAATAAACAAATGGCACCTGATGAAACTTACAAGCTTTTGCATAGCAAAGGAAACCATAAACAAGATGAAAAGACAACCCTCAGAATGGGAGAAAATATTTGCAAACGAAGGAACTGACAAAAGATTAATCTCCAAAATATACAAGCAGTTCATGCAGCTCAATATCAAAAACCAAACAATCCAGTTAAAAAATGGGCAAAAGACCTAAATAGACATTTCTCTAAAGAAGATATACAGATTGCCAATAAACACATGAAAGGATGCACAACATCACTAATCATTAGAGGAATGCAAATCAAAATTACAATGAGGTATCACCTCAAACAGGTCAGAATGGCCATCGTCAAAAAATCTAGAAACCATATATACTGGAGAGGGTGTGGAGAAAAGGGAACCCTCTTGCACTGTTGGTGGGAATGTAAATTGATACAGCCACTATGGAGAACAGTATGGAAATTCCTTAAAATACTAAAAATAGAACTACCATACGACCCAGCAATCCCACTACTGGGCATATACCCAGAGAAAACCATAATTCAAAAAGACACATGCACCCCAATGTTCATTGCAGCTCTATTTACAATAGCCAGGACATGGAAGCAACCTAAGTGTCCATCGACAGATGAATGGATAAAGAAGATGTGGCACATATATACAATGAAATATTACTTAGCCATAAAAAGAAATGAAATTGAGTTATTAGTAATGAGGTGGATGGACCTAGAGTCTGTCATACAGAGTGAAGTAAGTCAGAAAGAGAAAAACAAATACTGTATGCTAACACATATATATGGAATGTAAAAAAAAAAAAAAAAGGTTCTGATGAACCTAGGGGCAGGACAGGAATAAAGACGCAGACGTAGAGAATGGACTTGAGGACATGGGGAGGGGGAAGGGTAAGCTGGGACTAAGTGAGAGAGTAGCAATGACATATATACACACCAAATGTAAAATAGATAGCTAGTGGGAAGCAGCTGCATAGCACAAGGAGATCAGCTCAGTGCTTTGTGACCACCTAGAGGGGTGGGATAGGGAGGGTGGGAGGGAGATGCAAGAGGGTGGGGATATGGGGATTTATGTATACATATAGCTGATTCACTTTGTAATACAGCAGAAACTAACACACCATTGTAAAGCAACTATACTCCAATAAAGATGTTTAAAAAACCCAAAAAACAAAACAAAAAAAGATATTTACACTAATATACTCAATTGCAGATAAATATTTTTCTTTTTCCTTGCTAAAGATTCGTAGCAGAACTTAATAGATAATGTGTTCATGGAGAATGCTTCTCAAATATCCACGGAATTTACTATAATATTTGAAACAATATACGTTGACCAAGGTTAGTTACATTTTTGGTTCCTTCCTAATATAAAGGCTTTACTTCACTTGTTCTTACCTTATATCACACACACACACACACGCACGCGCGTGCGCGTGCATGCGCATGTACACACGTACAAATCCTTGGGTACTTTACATATCTAAAGAAGAAATTTTACATATGGCATTTTTTCCCCACTCAGTGTTCAGTTTAACAGTTGTTTTAGGAGTTATTAACAGACAAACTGACAAATTAAAAATTCAAAAATTTAACTGTGGTTAGTGGCAGAGAATATTTTTAATATAATTATCAAGCATTAAAATCCATACTGAAAATATGAAATCTATCATTGTTTTCCCCAAACCTGTAACGGTGCCAGAACTTTAGCTTATTTTCTATATTCACAATTAAATATGTTTAAGACTTCTTAGAGGCCTGGACAGATTGTACCTTAGAAACTGTCCATGGTCCTTTAACTTACAATCTTTTTAAAAACTTACTCTAGGGACTTCCTTAGTAGCACAGTGGTTAAGAGTCCGCCTGCCAGTGCAGGGGACATGGGTTCAATCCCTGGTCTGGGAAGATCTCACATGCCGCGGAGCAAATAAGCCTTTGCGCAACAACTACTGAGCCTGCACTCTAGAGCCCATGAGCCACAAATACTGAGCCCACGTGCCACAACTACTGAAGCCTGCACACCCTAGAGCCCACACGCCGCAACTACTGAGCCCATGTGCCGCAACTACTGAAGCCCATGCACTCCAGGGCCTGCGTGCCGCAACTACTGAGTGTGCATGCTGCAACTACTGAAGCCCACGCACCTAGAGCCCGTGCTCTGCAACAAGAAAAGCCACTGCAATGAGAAACCCGGGCGCCGCAACGAAGAGTAGCCCCTGCTCACTGCAAACAGAGAAAGCCCGCACACAGCAACAAAGACCCAACGTAGCCAAAAGAAAAACAAAAAACAAAAAACAAACTTACTCTCTGTTGTGACTTCAATAGTATACTTTAGATCTTGAGAGCATGGACTCTGAAGCCAGGCTGCCTGGCTAGGCTCCCTATTAGCTATCTAACCTTGTTCACATTATTTAACTTCTCTTCTCTCAGTCTCCTCATTTGTGAAATGGGGATCATTGTATACTTCATCATAGGGCTGTTGGCAAGATTACATAAGCTGATAAATGTAAACCATTGAGAATTGTGCCTGGCATAGAGGAGGCTTGATAAATATTAACAGTTTTGATGATTTTATTGCCCTCTCTCAAGGGTTGATTTAAAACAATCAAATTCATATTACTTTATTATGCTTTCAAATCACAATATGTCACACCAAATATATATTAAGAGCCTCAAGCCCTATATTATTCTATTTAAATGAAAATTTCAGAACATCTAATGAATACTTTCAATAACATTTTCTATTGCATTCTGTAAAGAAGACAATTAATTAGTTAAAATGAGATTTTCTTCATCGGTGTCACAAATATTCTGATAAACTTGAAATAAAGTATTTAATATACATGTTAGAGGAAGCATGTAAGTCTAATACAAGAACTTTCTCATTTCCAAGGTGCTTGTGATGTTTAATTAGTTAACATTTGAAAAGTGCTTTGTGGATTAAAAGTGCTACATAAGTGCTAAATCTTCATTGTTAGTAACAAAAGATTAAGTTAGAAAGAACACATCAAGAATCTTTTACAAAGGAATTGTATTCTATTGTAATTTTTGCTTTTCAACTTTGTGGAAAACTGCCATTAAAGTTTATTCTCCTAAGAGATAAAAGCAGAGCACTTTCACTGGAAACCTCAGTTCAGTTAACCCAGTGATAAATGGTGGGACTTTGACTAAGCCACTCTAAACCAATACTTTTCACTTTCATTATTACTGAAGTGAAGATAATCATACTTAACCCCTACCTACTTAATGCATATTATGAAAATAAATACTCCTGTAAGGTAATGACATTAGCTTTGAGCTCTTTGCAGGATAGTACAATTTGTAAATGTTATGGTTATTGCTCAGGGACACCACATTCCCCAAGTGTTTGGTGCAAGGGTGCTGAAGCAGGTGAAGAGTCTTTGCCTACAGCACTGATTGCAGAGCCAGTCAGTCTCCTCTCCATGACCCTCCATCTCCTCATAAGGAGGGCAAGTGGCAGAGCTCAGCAAGCTGGAGAATCCCCGAGCTGCAAGTGCTCTTAGAGACCACCTACTCCAACACTTTCATTCCCCAGACACGAGTAAAATCCACTTTGAAAACTGTAATTGCACACTATAAAGGGGTGAACTATATGGTGTATGGATGACCTAGCAATAAACCTGTTTTTTAAAAAACATCTGTGTGAGCAAATGTGTTTGTGTGTGTATATGTGTGGTGTGTGTGTGTGTGTAAATGTCTGCTTCTTTGGCCATTCTCTAAACTGAGTGGCAAGCCTGCTTTACTCACCCTGTTCTCATTCCATTTGTGGTCTTTGATGGATTGTGGAATGCAGTGATGTTGGTCAGACAAGGACCCCAGATGATCTCTTCTTTCTTAAGAGCTAAGAGCAAAGAGTGAAGAAAAGTTATTTAGGCTCTTTTTTCAAGAGGCTCTGAGAAGGTCTTGTTTACACTTCAATATTTCCTTTCCACACTCTTTCCCAACTCAGTTCCTTACTCAGTCCCTAGCTGTTGGTTTCTGACATTTTACCTGGGAGCTCCAATCTTTAGCTCAGTTGTTCTCAACTGGGAGTTCTTCACGGGGCATTTGGAAATGGGAAGAGACACTTGGATTACTACAACCAGTTGGAGCAGGAGACAGGAATGACGGCAAATGCCCTGCATGAGCAGTCAGTCATGTGTAAGAAAGAACTATCCTACCCAAATGGCAACAGTGCATGTGGTGAGAGACACCGACAGAGGCTAGCTTAAGACTTTGGTTTCTTTTAACATGTCAATACTGAAGCTGTCATTTTCACTCAGAACTTACCGTAAGTTCCATCTTCTTTTCTTAGAAATAGTTTTGATATGTAGACTGGTTAAGAGATGGTGGAAAGAGCACATGCATGTGAACTTCCTGGAAATGATGCTCTCCTGGGGGAAGAAGATGGGAAGGGAAGACTCTGTGGCAGGTACTGTTGGTTGGCTGACCCACAGCAATTTCCAGCTCCCTTCCTTCTTGTCTCCTTTCACTAAAGAGGCTGGGAAAATGAATTTCCTTCCCCAGATTTCCTGACATCTGGAAAATGTGACAAAGTGCTGACCAATGAGATGTAAGTAAAACCTTGCCTGGGGTGGGAGTCGGGGTTTCTGGTGAAGTACTGCTTTCCTGCTAGGAGGGGTGGCTGGTGTTGTCACATCCCCTTTTTCCTGCCCTGGGTACGGATATGATGTCCAGAGCCATCCTTCAACATAAGATGAAAATCAGGCTGAGGAAAAGCAGTACGCTGAGTATGGTAAAGGGGAAGAGTAGAAAGAGACTGAATCTCAGAACATCTTTGAGCAGTAGAACTGATCCTGTCAAATGCTACCCTTGATCTTGTTATGTGAGAAGAAGAAACTTTTTATCGGTTTGAGCTTGTTGGTTGGGTTTTCTATTATTTGTAGCTGAACACATTCCTAAAAATATAGAATCAAAGGTAAACTGCCTATGTATGCATAATTGTGCATATATCTACCACTGCCTCTTCCCAGAATATCTTGCCAATCAGGATTGCTCTACTCTGTGTTCCAAAGAGTAGCCAAACCTGACAAGGCCCTCATTTAACTACCTTCAAAATTTTTGAGAGTCTACTACTTGAAAGCAATTTAACAGAGATAAAAAGATACAGTCCCTACTTCAGTGAGGCTGAATTTTGAGGCAAATAAGGGAGGTAAATGATTTTACTAAATTATTCTGATCTGGTCTATATAAGAACCCTTAATATAATCAATTTGGAAAGTATAGAACATGGTTTGGAAGAGGGAGAGATTGGAGACAGAGAGGCCACATAAGAAGTTACTGCAATCATTTAGGTGAGGGCAGTGCTCATAGTCTGGTTCAAGAGATGCCATTGCTCAGTGGCTGAACAGATGATATAAGGCAGAGTGTTTGAGTTATCAAGGATACTTTTCTTCTTACTTGAAGAATTGGCCTTTAAACTGCTTTCCCACATTTTCATGATCCTGCTTGCTGGAATCACCTATTCTCATATTAAAATTTGATTAAGCATCTGTGATGTGCTTAATGGGAGAAAGTGTTGCTTGGCGGTTAGGAGTGTACACTCTGGCTTTGAATTCTGGCTCCCCTATTTACAAACATGGATTTGAACACCTCTGTGACTTAGTTCTGTCATCTGTAAAATGGGGATAAAATTAATGCTACTTCATAGTGCTAGTGAAATGATTATATGCAATAATACAGAGAGCAGGGCCTGGCATACAGTAAGTGCTTAATAAGCATTAGCTATTATGTGTACAACATTGGATGAAATCCTTGGGAATGCGAAGAGGGGTACAAAGAATGTTAGGGTCATAATCCTGCCGTTTAGGCGTTTAATAGTGTTGGGGAAGAGACAGGAAGGGACGATTCGGTTAGCTAAAGTTACCTGGAAGGAGTGGAATTGAGATAAGTCTAATTGTAGCAACTCTGACATGCAGTATGTGGTTCTGTATGTACCTCAAGCCAGGTTTTAGACCTGGTGATTCTAATGTGCACAGACATGGATTACCACCCAGACTCTTCCCGGACACCGTGAAGCTCAGAGTGCAGCTGCTGTCAGGGCTGAACAATTTTCCCGAGGCAGCTGGGAGGTGAGCTTTGGGCACAGAGCCTCTGAATAAGGTAGAGTTGAGTCCCCCTGCTTCTTGGGACTGGGGAAAGAGATGTGATTGGTTGTGCTTCCCCTGTTGTTCAAAGAGGATTTGCAGTGGCTTATACAAAATACAATAGGACAAAAAAAAAAACAAAAAAAAACAGAGGAAATTTTAGGGTAAAATGAAAGAAATAAGAATATGAAAACAAGATTCTGCCTGAATTATAAATGCTTGCAGAAAATTTGTTGGATAATCTTAAACTGGAAGGAGAAAACTGAGTAATTCAATTTTAAGCTAACAGAGAACTGATCAAAATATTTTATACAAATGGCTTGTCTTTGTCTTCATTTTTTTTCCCATAAAGGTGGCAATATATTATATTTTTTTAACCAACAATGTGTGTAGTTTTATATAAGCACATTGTTAATCTCAGTCCTCAGGAATGCATAGAACCCAGCATCATCTTGTATGAGTTTTCTGAGATTGGATTACATCATTACGCCCACATAAATATGTAAACTTCATGCTGCATTTATTTAACACAACAAGACCCAGTTACTAAAACATCCTTTGTTCCTTTCAGTTTCTACCACATGATATTGTTTAGAGGAGTGTTTTGGTTCTAAGCACATAAGATATTTTTTAAATAAACGAGAATTTATTTTCTTTGTGAGGATGTGGGTTGTCTATTTGAAGCACTAGAAAAGCCACTCTTTTAGGCTTAATGTTTTCATTTGCACAGAGATCTGCAGTAACCTTCAGTGAGTTGTTGGAATTGGGTATGTGGTATCTTTTAGTGTTCAAATAGCCAGGATTGGAGAAGTCCTTTCTTTGCATTTCCTCCTTTCTCCTGTCCTCACACATATGTATGGGGCCACAAGCAGATCCTATTGACTCAGCCATAAATGGGGGCAGATGGACCTATGACAGTCCTCTACCTGTTTTCACCACTTCTATTTGTGAGTGCACATTCCAGGTCAGATGGAGAATACAAGGAAGGCAAAGCTGACTAATTATCATTCAGAGATGTAGCCACAGAACTTCATTCTTCCCCACAGAAAGGCATAAAGGTGTGCTTCTTTGTGATTCTGCATGTTCCTTTAGCATATTTGAAGCTAGAGAGGTTAGAGACAGAACAAATGAAAGTACTAATGAGAAACTGTACAAAAACATTGTCATTGGTGTATCAGAGAGGTTCTATTGCAATGAGTTGAAAAAGCATCATTGAAACTAGTTTTTTCTTTTAAAAATACTTTTTGTCATTTATAATAAGATTTGAGATTGCCTTTTTCCGTAATACAGCGAAGATGATGAAAAGAAGAATTTCTAACCACAAAAAGGCTATTAAACAGACTTTTTAAAAAAGCAGACTACAGGGTTTTGTTTGTAAGATTCACAAACATGTTAATATTAAGTAGTTGGTGGTAAAGCTGTTAAAATGGAAAACAAAAGGAATAATAAAAATTTTCTCCATTTTTGTGTGATAGAGGAAAGCAGAGCTAAGAACATTTGCAGGTAATCAATATGCCATCTTAGTTCTGTAATTAACAATTTATCCTTTGATGTGCTTTGAAATACTTATAAGTGGGGAGGTGTGTGCCCTAAATAAATAGCCTACTTTTTTCATCTTGCTGTTTTATAGTGAAGACCGTAAATTATTTTTATTTAAAAATTAAATAAAATTCTGTTAAGCTTAATTTACTATACATTTATAGTAAATTATTATGAGAGAGAGAATGTGACTAGTTTTTGTCTTTTTCTTCTTTGAATTGACCTCATCCATAATGAAAGTTGGTGGTTATTATGCTCAACCTAACTCCTCTATTTAAATGCACTTATATCTATATTTGTAGTTAAAAGGGAGGAATGAATAATTTCCTTTATTTTCAGGAATAAGGAATTATTGAAATTAGTAAGATGTTTATATCATTGTATTCACATCCATGGCTAGTTTTATGATTATTCCCCATGATTCTCCAGGTACTCTTTTCCATCTCACTATGAATTATTTGAGTGATTGGGTTCCCCATAATTGGCATAATAAAATATTTTATGATGGAGTAGGGGAAGACTTCTCAGCTTGTGGACCTTAAATGGTATGGGAATATTTGAGTGTAGGTGAAGTTTTCTCTTCTGTTCTTCAGATAAATGAACAAAGACAGACAGGTTTCCAATATCAGAACTGAAGCATATGTGAGTGTCAAAAATGCATGTAGTACTGTGCAAGAGGGAGCCAAGAGAATCAACAAGACATAGTCTCCAGGAACTTGAAGCTCATAACCTAAAAATACAACCTGCCTGTTCCCAGCTCTCTCTCAGAGGTGGTCAGAGCCTGCCTGGACTACATTCAGGGCCTGGACCATTATGTTTGTGTCCCTACCAGCAGCAAACTTGCAAAGAAGGAAGATGCTTTCCATGCTTAAATCTATTCATTATTTTTCTACTAGGCTACCTTACTGTTAAACAGAAAGTGGTCCTCTAAAGCATTGTTTGTTATTGTCTCTCTTATTAAATGCTAAGTCCCAAAGCAGTTCTTTTGTTGTTGTTTTTGCAACAATGAACTTTTTGTATTAAGTAGCTGGTCAGCTTCTCTATAATCATGCTCTATAACCATAAACTAATAATGAACAAGGCTACAATAGGGATACAAGATCTCTGCATTAAAATTATTTCTGTAGGGCTTCCCTGGTGGCGCAGTGGTTGAGAATCTGCCTGCCAATGCAGGGGACACGGGTTCGAGCCCTGGTCTGGGACGATCCCATATGCCGTGGAGCAACTAGGCCCGTGAGCCACAACTACTGAGCGTGCGCGTCTGGAGCTTGTGCTCTGCAACAAGAGAGGCCGCGATAGTGAGAGGCCCGCGTACTGCGATGAAGAGTGGCCCCCGCTTGCTGCAACTAGAGAAAGCCCTTGCACAGAAACAAAGACCCAACACAGCCAAAAATAAATAAATAAATAAATAAATAAATAAATAAATAATAAAAATAAAGGAATTCCTTTAAAAAAAAAAAGAAAAAAAATTATTTCTGTAGACTCCATGCTTTATGATGTTTTACTACTCAAATCAATTTCTCCCCTTTACATTGATGATATTTTACGGAACCAGAGTTTTGTCCGTGGCATACCATATGGTTTCATGTTTTTGGGGACATCAAAAGTTCTTCACGTGCTGCCCTCCTACTTCCAGTGTTACCTCACTGACTACAATTTGGGCAAACAATCTTAGATGTCATGAAATTGCAACCATGAAACTGCTGCCACGTTTAGCCTCTGTATCTTACTGGAAATGTGTTTATCTGATTAAGTTTGGCTACCTGGGGGTGGGAGAGAGGACAGATACGTTTTGTTGGCAAAGAGATGAGGAAAACTGAGAATGTCTATGGCCACAGGGGTTCTTTCAGGCAGATCTACGAGGCCAAGGAAGCCCTGCAACCTTGACAGTGGGAGGAAAATGCTATAGGGTTCTTTTTTTTAAGTGGAAAAAAAAAAAAGATTGGAAGGGCCACACAAGGCAACCTATTTCACATTTTTGATCAGCGAAGGCCCTATCTAGACACCACACTGAAAAAAGATCTTCCAACTTATGAATTTTTAAGAAGTAAATGAGTAGATGATTCATGCAAACTTAAAAACACAAAATGAATTTTGAATGCCCTGAAGTTTAGAAATATAAAAATATGCTTTATTCTAAGTCTATTGAGCATAAAAATGTTATATAAGGGGAGTCTAAGGATGGTATGCCAAAACAGTATTATAAATAGTGAGTTTGGATAGATAATGGAGGCTTGAGGTCAGCTGAAATATGCAGGGAAAGTTATGAGGAGGCCACCTAAGAGATCTGAGGAATTGGTAGGATTTAGATAGATAGGCATGATGGGCAAAAAATAGTATAAGCAAACACAAGAGAATGGGGTTTTTCATACATAGCATGTGTTGTGGAATGAGTGGTGAGAACAGCAGAGTCCTTTCAGCTGGGCAGCTCAGGTGGGAAGGGCCAGTGTGTGGCAGTCATGTCTGAATGTGTGGTTGAGGAGTTTGCACTTGATGGTGGTGCCACAGAACAAGTGATATATGTATAGTTAGAGGCATTTAACATAATCATGCTTCCTACAATGCACCTTTCACTTACAGTTTTAATATACTTGATTACCCTGTGTAATCTGTGAAAACTACACTGCATGTAAAAGCAAAGGGTGGAGTGAGATGACTAGTATTTATTACATGCCTGCCAGGCACTGTATACATACATATTTTTTTAAAAGACACTATTAGTTATTAACTATATGACTTATTCAAGTCAATCTCTCTGCGACTCTATTTACTTATAAATAAAATAAGTACAATAATATCCCTACAACTGTGTACCTACCTATCCAACCATACATCTAGTGGACTGGGAAATTAAGGGAGAGTCTCTTTTGTGTTGAATACGTACAATGAATTCAACAAATATTTGTTCAGTGGATACTTAAATGGGCTATTTTGAGGACCAAATGAATTGAGTAAAAACTGAGAAGTCAACTGGAGAGTGATATATAAATGAAGGAAAAATCTCTTCCCTCTGCTTCCTTCTCCAGTTCTCTGCTGAAATTACACTAATTGCTGGTCTGAGTAGAGAATCATTCCCACCTCAAATTCAAACTACCCAACTTGAGCTAGGCCACTCTAGCAGAGAAACTTTAATGGGCTCACCAAACCCATTTCCTTTTTATCCCTGGCAAACAGCTAAATATTTCCTTATCTCTCCTGCAATAAGGTGAGTCCATGTGCCTGAGTTCTAGCTAATGCTATGGGGGTAGACATGATATAGAGGCAAAGCCCCTAAAATCTCTAGGCAATGATCCTGTGATCTCCTTCAAGATTCTCACGTTCTCTCTTTCCCCACTTGCTGGCTGCATGACACCTGGCAACTAGGAAGTCGTATTAGTTTGCTAGGATGGCCATAAGAAAGTACCATGGACTGGGTTGTTTAAAACAACAGATTTTAGTTTTTCACAGTTCTGGAGGCCAGAAGTCCAAGATTAAGGTGTCTTTAGAATTGGTTCCTTCTGAGGGCCTTAAGGAAAGAATCTGTTCCAGGCCTCTCTCCTTGGCTTGTAGATGGCTGTCTTCTCCCTGTGCCTTCACATCATCTTCTGTCTCTATTTGTCTGCGTCTAAATTTCTTCCTCTTCTAAGGACATAGTCATATTTGATTGTGCCCACCCTCATGACCTCATTTTAACTTAACTCTGTAAAGACCCTATCTCCATATAAGGTCACATTCTGAGGTTACTGGAAGTTAGTACTTAAATGAATTTTGGTGAGGGGAACACAAGCCCATAACAGAAGCCATTATGTTACAGTTGGGAATATCTAAGCTCCCCTTTGTCCCTAACATGCTTTGACTATGACATGAGCTGGAAACCTTTATAATTTAACTCATTAAGATGTTGGTGTTATTATAGCAGCTAGGATATCCTGACTAGTACAGAAATTGTTACCAAGACTGGGCTGCTATATAATAAAACCCGAAACTATATGGCATTGGCTTAGCGAGGCAGGGTAGGTAGCAAAGAAACTAATATTAAAGGCTGAAAAAATGACAATCCATGACAATCCATGTTATACAGTAGCAGTGCAGTCTGTAAGAAGGAAGTACTCCCAAGTACCCATTTCAGACATGGCCCAAGGAGATGTTGGACAAGGAAGAAGCTCCCAGAGGGTAGAGACAGTAGCCATGGATAAAATAGTCAAAGGAGTTCTCCCAAAGAGTAGAATCAGGGCCTGTACAAGAACATCCACACTCCAGGGTGGTAGGCTCTCATAGTGTCTGCTGAGCAGGATTTTAGGATTGCTTTAACTCATGTCTGTTTCCTCTTCCCAAATGGGAGTGTTTTGGTGGTAATTATGTGCCCATTCCACCACTGAATTTGGGAGTATGTGTGTTGAGAGGCGGATAATTTTTGCCTTTTTTAGTTCATAGTTTACAAGAACTTGAGAAATCCCATCTGGACCTGGTGGAGGGCCTGATCATTACTCAGAGATCCTTGTGTTTGGGCTGGATGCAGTGACTGAATGGAAATTGGGGCTGTCTCTCACGGGAGGTGGTGATTTTGTTCTGCATATGGGAGGAGGGGGTAAAATAGGTATGTGGTGACCAAGACTGTGGCAGAAACACTTTCATGTGCTCACCAAATCTGTTTTATTTTCCAGCTGGCATGCAGCAAAATATATTTCCCAGCATTTCCTGCAGTTAGTTTAAGCCCTATAACTGAGTTCTGACCAGTGGAGTGTGGGTAGAACTGAGATATACCTCTTTTGGGCCTGACCTCTAAATGTCTTACAAATCCTCCGTAATGCCTCTTTCCTCATCCTCTTGTTGGAGGAAGCCAGGGTGGTCTAGACACCACAGTTGAAGAGTAATGAAACTGGGGTCCTTGAGTGGGTACATGGAGCCAAGTAAAGCCCCTCACCTACCCTATCTTTTGCTCCCTCTGAACTCCACTAACCCTCATTGAACTGTTACGTAAGTGAGAAATACATTGTTATTGTGTTAGGCCACTAAGATTTGGGGGCTGTTTGTTACACCAATTGGCATAGACTGGCAGGCACTGATGTTGCTAGATAATCCTTTTACTTTTTCTTGGTTTACACCTTCTCACATTCTTCACAATTTCCTCTTCACTAAGCTCATAAATTCAATGGAGGGACAGAAGATACAGTCAGCCTACCCTCAAATTTAAGGCCCCAATTCATCCCAACTCCCTCAATCTCAAAATATCCAAATTCCCTGAGGAGTAGTCTTGTGTACAACTTTAAGTAGTATCTCTGTGTGGATGACCCTAAACCTACCTCTTCAGTTTTGACTACTCTCCTGAATTCCAGACCTTAATTTCCAAGTGGCTACTGAGCATCTTTCCAAAATCAACCTGAGTCTGATTTTCAAGTAAGAAATACATCGCTATACTCATCATCTTTCCCTCAAAATCTGGACCTCCTTTTTCAGTTAATGGGATCACAAGTCTTCCTGTAATCCAGCTAAAGACTTGAATCATTTCGATCCCTTCCACCATTTGACCCTTCATCTCCACTCTAACACCTGACAGTATTTCTTTGCTGTCTTATACATATTCCTTATTTTCCCTCTTTCATTAATTGGGACCTCCTTATCTTATCTCTGGTACATTATGGTTTTACCTGACTCTAGTCTTCCCCCTCATCAACTCCATCCTTCTAATGCTTTCAGAATTACATTTCAAAAATTGTGGCTGAATCATGATACTACTTTTCTAAAAAGCTCTTGTGTTCACTACTTACAAAATAAATCCAAATTCCTTAATTTAGCATTTAAGAGTTCTTATCCCTTTACCCCAATCTAACCTTTAGTTCCTACCTGTGTTCTCCAGCCACATCAGTATTCTCTATATTGCTGTCTCCACTTTAACATCCCCCATTACTGCTACAAGGTGCTAACAAATGTTCTCAATTACTGTCAATGGCGTCTACCTCAGGATCACCAGAGAATTTAAAAAACTTATATTCCCAGGCCACACCGTTACAGATATTGTGGTCCTGTTAACCTGTTTCACACCAACTATGCAACGCAGTCTCCTTTTTTCTTTGGTGGAGGTGTGGAATAAGAATTTTGAAAATTGCAGGAGCTTTAAACACAGGGTTTCTTGGGTATTCCAGGGACTACTGAATGAGAATTTATAGGGTTAGGGTTTCCCCAGGCATTTCTGATACATGGCAGATTTGGGAACCTCTGGTAGGTAAGCTGAGAGTAAGAAAGAATAGAATAAGATATTAAATAGGTACTCTAAATAATACTGCCAAGGAACAGAAAAGGGAAATATTATGAAATCAGGGAAGATTTCGCTGAGTCAGCATGTTTACAAAAAACTAGATATACTAGCATTTGGAGTTTGAAAAACAGAAGTCCCCTTATTCATACAGGATCTTCAATCATTGGGAAGAATATGAATATAGACATACCTTGTTTTGATTTATTGTGCTTTGCAGATGTTGTGTTTTTTTTTTTTTTTTTTTTTTTAAAAATTGAAGGTTTGTGGCAACGCAGTGTTGAACAAGTGTTGTCAGACCAGGCTCAAGTGCCTGATGCACAGCAAGCCAAAGGCTGAGATGCTGAGGTTTGCAGCAGTTTATTCACGAGACAGCCAAGCGAGGAAATGGGAGAACAAATCTCAAATCTACCTGCTCAAACTCGAGGCGCTCGGGATATTTATGGGATAAAGCTGAGGTGTGGGAAGCATGGGGAAAGGCGATTGGAAATAAGAAAAAGGTGAGATAATCTTCATTCTGGGCAGGTGCAACTAAACTTCTTTATGTGACTCATGTTCAAAAAATGGCAGCCTTAGTACTTTCTGTGGGTGGAGTTTTTGGTCCTCTGACATCATCAAAAGGTCACCAAGAGGACACTTGCACATGCCCAGTTGGAGGGTCGGTTGTCCTAGCCAGTCTTAACTGGCTGGAGCTTGAACTGGACACAGCTGGCTCCAAGTGCTTGAAAAACAACTCGGCAAACAACTTACTGTTTAGGCTGCTTGATGCTTGGAGGATATGCAAGTTTTTTGTAGCAACAATTAAAGGAGCTTAATCAGTGAAGGCAGGTTACAAGTTTAATGGATCTGATGATTACCCTTAGTTTCACAAGTCTTTCTGCACCATTTTTCCAATGACATTTGCTCACTTTGTGTCTTTGTGTCACATTTTGGCAGTTCTCCCAATATTTCACTTTTCCATTTTATTGTATTTGTTATGGTGACCTGTGATCAGTGATCTTTGATGTTACTATTGCCAAAAAATATGACTCCCTGAAGGCTTAGATGATGGTTAGGACTTTTTAGCAATAAAATATTTTGTAATTAAGGTATGCACATTGGGTTTTTTTAGACATAATGTTATTGCACACTTAATAGACTACAGTATAAACATAACTTTTGTAAGCACCAAGAAACAAAAAAAATTGTGTACCTCACTTTATTGTGATACTTGCTTTATTGAGGTGGGCTGGAACTGAACGTGCAATATCTCTTGAGGTCTGCCTGTAAAGGGAAAGTGACTTCTTTAAAGTAGGTAAATTACTAAAGTATACGTTAAACTAAACTGTACTATGGCAAACGTCATATCTAGCAAAAAAGAGAGCATATGTGCTCAGGAAACCTACCCTCTCAAAAGACAAGAGACAAAAGCACACTGACAAGTAATTAAAGTGGGGAGGCATGAGGAGGCGAGATGACAAAGGCATTTGTGTCCAACTGGCTATGTAAGCCAACTGACTAGCCTGTCAAGTAGGGAAGTGAGAGAAAAGAGCCATTAAGGACTCTACTCTCTCTGGCCTAGTCCTTATGCTTCTGCCTTGAATGAAGAAAAACAGCAATTGTATAACTCATAATAACAAATGAACAGACTGATGGCAGAAAAGCCTGTGACTTGCTATAACAACTCTATGATGAGTCAGCCTCTCTATTCTGACCTCGACATATGAATAGGAGAATTATATCCCTTTTGCTTTTGTTCTTGGCTTTAGCAATCAGTAAGCCATCGGATGCCATTCAGTAAGTAATTTAAGGTAGAATGTGGCCACCATGGAATGTCATATTTTGAGATACAAGCAAATATTTGGATACAAAGTGATTTTCTGTGATACTTTTTCTCTTTAACCATGAGGATAATCATTTCAAGGAATTCCGAATCTTGAAATGGGTTAACAACATAGTGTTTCGAAACCAGATCTGATCTGTTTTTCAAGCTGTGCTGTATTTAGAGAGATATTTAGTTTTGCAGATGCGTTTTGAGTCTATCGTTGGAATTGGACTTTCCCATCAAAACCAGATACTGCTCCCCGAGGAGCCAGAATAGGGTGTCCCGTGCTATTTGGTGGGACCATTTTCATTTTGCCTTCCACTGTGAAGCAGCACCGAGCTGATACAGTTCTTTTTTTGTCTGACCCAGAGCAGTTATCTCCAATTGATTGTGAAAGAGAGGTTATAGAGTTTTATTTGGGGATTACCTTGACTAAGAAAAGTCTTCTGGAGTTGTATAATTAGGTCAGTCTCAACGTTTTTAGGAAATGTAGAAAGAGGAATTTAAAAACATGATTTAGAGATTAATTTATATTTCTTTCCAGAGAATAACTGGTGAAAATGGGGGGATGGGGTGGGGCTGGGATGTGATGAAAAAGAGAAAAGTGTTTAAGATTCTGGCGGTACAAGATTCTATAATGAGCCTCCAACCAGTCAAGGGGCGGGAAGCCAAGATCTGAGGAACTCAAGATTATATCTGAGGTTGGCATAAACAGAAACAAGGACCATTCTTTTTTAAATTGGGGGCTGAATTTTTAAATGCTCTAGGAATCACTGAGTATGGCAAAAAGCCTGACACGTATATCATCTGATTGAATAGATGAAAAAAGATCATTCAGGGTAAAATGGTTTTCTATTGCTATTGTGTTATTTTGTCCAATTTTTCCCCCAAAGGTGTGATTTACATAACAAAGTTAGCAAAAATTTCCAGGCCCAATTATCACTTTCAAAATAGAACCTGGAAATCATCCATTGGTAACTGAAGATTACATATTGTTTTTTAAAAAGCAAATCTTGAGTTCAGCTCAAATGTTACCCTTAAAACTGGATTGTATTATTTTGCCACATCAAATCAAATGCCTTTTTGGCATCAAAGAAAGCAGCTCCCAAGCTAATTCATAACTCAAGTGCTGTCAATTTAGGCTATACTAAAGCTTTAGCTTTTTTAAAGTTAAAAAAATAAAAGACAATATAAAAAACATATTGTTTAGAATGACAATTTGCCTGTGTGGTATTCTACATGGTCCTTTCTACTTTGTAGAGATTTTTTTCAATCTATGCTCTATTACAGAGACAGTAGAGGAGGTGGTTAAGAGCACAGACTATGGGTTAGGTTGCTTGAAGTTATATTCTGGCTGTGTTACTCCCCAGCTGTGAGCCCTTGGGCAAGTTTTGAAACTTCTCTGGGTCTCAGTTCTTTTATCTGTAAAAGGGAATAATAATAGGACTTCTCTCATGGGGTTTATTGAGAGGACTAAATGAGTCAATACCAGCAAAGCACTTAGTGCCTACATTGAGAAAGTATTCAGTATTTATTATACTCTAACACATTCTCTACATTGAATTCAGGAAGATTCAGACCCCTGTATACAAAAGAACACTTATCACCCCTGTCACACACATACTAAGCTAGCTGAGAATTTTTTTTTCATGTAGAAGTGCATTAAATTAGTACAAAAGGATTTTTTTCAATGTGAATATGATTTAAGCGACTTTCTTGCAAAGCTAACTAATTTAAACAATACCAGCAAATATAGGCTTTTATATCCAACTTTTCTTTGATAAGAGTTTTTTTTTCCCTAAAATATTTGATAGCAGCTTAACTTTACTGTGTAGTTTGATTAGTAAATAATAAATATTTTCTGAATTCTTATGGAAGGCAAAGCACTGTGTTAATGACTATGGACAAAGGGGTAGTGATAATTAAGGAAGTCACACATATAAATAAATATACACACTAATGCTACTCTATAGGAACTTATTTATTTTTGGTAATTTTATCTGCATCACAAACCTTTGGGAATCCAATATGCTTTAGACTGTACCATGAGAAAGAAAGAGACTCTTTGTGTTGAACTACTGAGGTTTGGGGGTTCTCTTCTATGGTAATTATAATTGTTTACCTTAACTAATAAAGTTGGGTTCTGAAATCTCTAGTAGGACTAAGAATATGAGATTTGGAACTGTTTTTATGGCCAGTATTTTTGGTTGGTCTCAAGAAGTTCTGCCTCAAAAGCAGAGCAGATAAAACTCCCTTGTTCACATTTTGAAAGTTTGTTGAGCACCCACTACATAAGCAAGTGCTATGTAAGACACTGGGGATAAAAAAGAATAAGACATAGTTGCTGTCTGCAAGGAGTTCATGGACTAAAAGCAGCAGCAGTGTCAATAAAATAACTAACATTTATTGAGTAATTTCTACATGTCTTGCTTTCATTATTTTCTCTATTCCTCATAAAAACTCTTCTAGGTGCCCATTTTTAAGATGAGGAAAATGGAGCCTAAAGAAATGAAGAAACTTGGATGTGTTTCCAGGTACAATTATAGGGAAAGTATGCAAATAAAATATAGTGGGATTAAAACTAATTGAATGTCTAAAATGATTACGGCATGCTGGGCATTATGCTATATTATTTAATCCAAATAATGTTGTCACACTTAATCCAAATAATACTGCCACAAAGGTATTTACAATTATCCTCAAGTTAATAGAGAAAGCTATAACGGTCAGAGAGGTTAAATTCCCCTAGATCACTCTGTAGTAGTGGAGTAAGAAATCCAAATCTGCATCTTCCTGGCTTCAAAACCCAAGTTCTCTCAACCACATCAAGTGGTCTGTGCAAGGTTGGGAAAGGAGAGAGAACTGCAAGAAACATGGCCAGATCATGGTGACCTGGTGCATGGTGAGTAGCCATCGAAAGATTTTGGCAGAGGAATATCAGATTTGTGTTGCAGAAAGAGCAGTTTGGTAGCATTTAAGAAGACTGATTATATCTTTAAAAGTTGTCTTAATTACAATTACTATACTACTTTATTGACTTAAAAGCATCACCATGATGAAGGTCATGAACAAGGTGCTTCATCAACCCGCTCACATTTTGGGATTTAGATTTTTCACTTTCTCTTTCCTCCATTAGATGAGTCATGACTATCCAGTCCTGAGTCTAGGTTCCCAGCTTTTATGAGAGTATCCACTACAGTCCTACGCCCTTCACTGTGTGTATTTATTCCATTTTATATCTTCCTTCCTTATTTACACCTTGACATTGTCATCTAGATTTGACTATAGTTGATATTCTCACATCAGTGTGGGAATAGAGGTACCCGTTGTGTACCGTAATAGTGTAATAAGGTGGAATATGTGTTGATTTGATGGAATTATCAATGCTATATTCTTTATCCAGCAATGTATTGTACTGTTTAAGGGCTAGGGATCCAGACAAGAACTGCCTGGGTAAGAATCCTGCAGTGCAACTTACTAGCTGTAAAGCACTTTGCTCAAGGTCATTTAGCTAAATAAATACGTGGAACAGGGTGAGCCATTTGCTCTAATAGAGGAACATACACAGAGTACAAGGGGAATGAACACTCGTTGAATGCTTACAATGCAAAAAGTATGCTAGGCATTATGCTGCATGCTTCACACATCTCACTGCATTTAATAAGAACATGGCAGACCTTGTATAGCTACATACTTTACATATATACTTTTGCACTGAATGAGACTATGATGGACTTGAAATGTAGGTATTGTTTCCTAAGGTTCACCTCTTTGTGCATTACTTTTCTTATCTTCATAAGGATAGTGATGGTAAGTATGTCTTAGGGGTATTATGAGAATTAAATGAATTAACTTATTACCCTGGGCCTAGCATATAGTAAACTCTCAATCAGTGTTAGCTATTACCTGATGAATCAAAGAATGATAAGAAATAAAATCTCATGGCCTTTGAGACAGATGATAAAGTATGAAAGGGCCATATTCATATAGAAAAAAAAAAAAAAAGAAAGAAATCCAGCAGAGAAAACAGAACCATTTTTCCAGCTGGTTTATTAGATTAAAGTAGAGCAAGTTGACTAGCTGCAAAAATTGTGCTGTGTATCTATGACCACAAGTACAGAAATAGCACTGGTTTTTAGACTTAAACATCCTTGATAATTTACTGAAAAATCTTATAAAATGAATACTTTAAGCAATTATATGTTCACTGATTAAACCTCAGAAACTAAACTTTAATGAAAGAAAATCAGCTTAACTCTTAAGTGTACCAATCTAATGGAATCCAAGTCAGAAAATGCTAAATTTAAATTCTATGAAACTGAAAAATAAGCAGATGAAATTGCCTGTAAATATCAATTAGATGTCATTTTGATTTCTTAACCAGTTTTATATATGTAAATAACCTTCATATGCATAAAGAGAATATTAGGTGAAAATGCAACCTTATCAAGAAAAACTTACAGAAGAATAATCTGTAGAAAGAAAAAGGGACAGTGCACATCAAATCAGACTGAGCTGAAAACATGAGTGCCATGAGCTCTCAGACATAGTATGAATGAGAATGAGACATAGCACTCATTCAATATTAGAGGAATATTAAAATTTTCTTCTACTAAACATTGAAATGATCCTTGACAAATTTGAGTGGCCACACTGATTGGTTTCCCCATGCTGAGGCATGGTCCAGTGAGGGCTGTGTTTAAACTGGTTTTTTTTCTCTCTAATAGCTTATTGGATCAAAAATACCAAATCATTCAACCTTCACTCTTCTGAGCACTCAGTAGCTATTCAATTCCTGATATACTGGTAATTTTAATTTCTTTGTTCTTGGGTCTCCAGTCAAAGAGGAAATTTCTGAGATGAATTTCAAGCTATATTATTTAATTACTAAGGAAAATTTGGGTTCGTTTTCTTATTTCAAATCATCTTTTTTCACATAGCTGGATTTCTGTGCTGCTTTTGTGCTAAGAGCTATTCCTGGATACAGAGAGTCAATCTGGGGAAGAATGAACTCCCAGAGTTTTGAAACTAAATGGCTGGTTATATGTTGGAGACAGTGTAAATAAGGAGATGGTTCTCAGTTAATACTAAAAAAATACCAAAAAATGAAAAAAAAAAAGGTTCAGGAGACCCATTAATGAGGAATTAATCCCCCACCCCAGCCAGGTAACATTTAGGAGTCAATAAAAACTAGAGATCGTTGGTCTATATTGTTTTGCTTTTTGTTTCTATCATCAGCAGGCATCTGTTTGAACACAGTGGTGGAAGGAAGGTTGTATGAATGTGTGTGTGTGTGTGTGTGTGTGTGTGTGTGTGTGTCTGCACCTATGTGCGTGGAAGAGAACCAAGGTAGGAGTTGGGGAAAGGGTTCCACAGGGACCTTCCTTTCTGAAGGTTTAATTCTTAAGATGTGTCTGTGTGGTGTACTTGACACTCAAGGAAAAAGACCAAGTTGCTGGCATTTTAATATTTGTTCTGCCTCTGTTTTTATTCTCTTCTGAAATTCCACTAATCTTTTAGGAAATAAATTTGCTGAAATCTATGCAGTCTGCTGGATTATTCTTTTTTTAAACTGCTGGCATGTTATTTTTAAATTATTTTTTATTTTTAAAAATATTTATTTATTTATTTTGGCTGGGCCGTGTCTTAGCTGTGGCTTGCGGGATCTTCACTGTGGCATGTGGGATCTTTTAGTCACAGCACGTGGGCTTCTTAGTTTTGGCACGCATGCGGGATGTTCTCCGACCAGGGATCAAACCCGGGCCCTCTGCATTGGGACCGTGGAGTCTCACCCACTGGACCTCCAGGGAAGTCCCTGCTGGGTTATTCTTGTGGAAACTAAAGGGCTAGTGTGGCAAAGGAAAGGAGATCCATTGAATCCCTTCCTCTCCAGGTTCCAGTAATGTTCTGAGTTCCATGTGGAGGCCTAGTGCTGAAGGGCAACCCACAGGGAAGCCATCATGGAGCGAGCAGCCCCTGGAGAGAACATGGCAGTAAGAGCAGGCTCTGATTGCACCCAGAGGACAGAGACCACCATTTTCCTGAAGGAGGAGGTAGTGACTCCAGGAACTCCTGGGTTCCTTGTAAATACTTCAACACTGGACCTGCTGATGGTTTCTGGGCAGCACATCTCCTCCCTCATTTCCACATATGCTTCTCAAAAGACACCTTACCCTATGCGACATCTACTCCTCTTTTTTTTTACTGTTTCTAGGTTGCCCTCAACATTCACTTAAAGATAAATTTTCATGATTAAAAAAAAAAATTATTTGAATATATCACTTGTCAAACAACCCCTTCTCAGTGGACCTTCCCTGGACACCTTATTTATAATTGTAACCTCTTCTCTACCAACATTCCTTTATCCCGTTCCTTGATATATTTTCTCCGTAACACTTGTCACAATTCTCATGTTATGTATTTTAATTATTGACCCATTTCCCCAAATAGAAAGCAAACTTCATGAGGACAGGGTTTTATCTTTTTTGCTCACTACTGTATATCCCTGGTCCTAGAACAATGTCTGTGTCTACTAGTCATTCAGTGAATATTTGAGGAATGTTGATGCAGATGACAAATGAAAGCCCCTAGTTCCCTCACGTCTATGCACACAGCATCCAGGTGAGTCCCAGGTGAGTCTGAGCCATCCAATCCAATTGCGACAGTCATGTTTGCACAGGCACATGTTTTGTACACCACAGGGAGAGTGTAGCACCGCCAACTGTTTCCTTTAGCAAATTTGGCTTCATATCTTACCCTGACACCCTTGGTCTCTCAGGATCCTCTCACCTGCTCACATACCAGCTATTATTTGCTAAAGTAGTGTGTTAGTACAATTATTTGAGTTATTCTAGCTTCCCCTTCATTGATCTCGGGCAGAGGTGCCACTCCTGGAAACATAGATAGGTCTCCTTTTTTGCTGACTTCCTGAGGGTTTTTCTGCTGCTTTCACCAATGTTGCATTCACCACCATCAGCTTCGCCACCTCCCACATCACTGCTCTCCCTCCCTCTCAGAGACAATGGATGGTTCTCTGATGCTGATTTTGGAAAACAAACAAATAAACAAACAAGCACTCCAAACTAAAAACTGTTCCTAGAAGGGCAGGCGCATGGATTCTATAATGTCCCACTCTCATTCTGACGTCCTTGGGAACTGAGAAAAAAAGAAGTCCAAACTGGCCAAGACCGTTAACAATTCCTTGCCTGCTGGTGGATACGTGTGTGGGACAGCATCAAAGGCTTCCTCCTTCGGCATGTCACTGCAGGTCTCTCTCTGACCCCTCAGGCCCTTTGCTTTCTATTGCAAATCTTGTGCTTGGAACTATTTCTGGTTCTGTGCTTGATTCTTGGGCTTGATTATTGGGCTGTCTGGTCCAGGACTAGGACTTTTAGTTCCCTTTGAACACAGCCTCAAGCTAGTCCTGCTTATTCTTCTCCTCGCTGCTGCTACTCTTGCAGCTGGGGAGGTTGAACCTGAAGGGTTTCTGCTCCAGCCTTTTCATTCCCTATTGAGGATGCCTGGCTTCAACCAGAGTGGAGATGACAATGAGAAGCCAAACATCCTAACCCATGCGTACTGGAGCACTGGATCTGCTGATGGCAGAAATACAACTGACTCAAAGAAGATTTAGACAAACACTCTACAGACCCATGACACTCACCCCCACCATTGCCCTAGGCCAACTTTCAGCAGCTGATAAATCTTCCCTTCTCCAATTAGACCTAGGCTGTGGGACCATTTTCATAAAGCACATGCACATTGTCGAAGGAACTCTGCCTTTTTTGTCCAGGGCAGCATTAGATTCCCACACAGATTAGAGGGCTGGTAAAGTCTAGAGAGGCTTCTTTGGGACTCTGTCTGTCCTTGGAATAAAGCACTGCTCACAGCTAAGCTCTCCCCACAGGGACTCTCAACCTTGGAGCACTTAGTACATACTTGGTATCAAGAGCAGCCTTGAGGGTAAGTAAGGAGGAATGTTATATTACTCAATCAAACAGCAGCTTCAGGCTGGTTAGGGGAAGGTGGAGGTGGGTAAGGTATTGCTTACATACTATGTGCCCACTTGGAAGTCTTGGTGTCATCTTGGCTGTGATGTCAAAAATTCCCTATCTTTGTATATAGAAACAAACATAGTCTCTTGCACATTTATTAATTTAAGTTTTAAAATATTTATGGGCCAACATTTATTGAGTGCCTACTCTGTGCACATTGTTGGGCTGGGAGATGGGAGTGCTAAAGCTTACAATGAACAAGACCTACTTCCTGCTTCTGTCTTGTGGGGGAGACAGATAAGTGTGGAAATAATATAAAAGGGTAAAAACGGGGCACGGCAAGTGATGAGTGTGAGGGCTGAGAATGCATGTAGCCAGCAAAAATTTCTAATTTTGAGCATTAGTGTGACAGTGCATGTGGCTTTTATTTCTTTTGCAAAAGGAAGGAGAAAAATTCTGTGATTTTTTTTTAATAAGACTATTAAGCTAAACTACTTCCAACAACTTAGAGAAATTTGGTTATTCATGAGAATAACACCTTTTCTAAAAGAAATAAAGTTAATTTTCTACTCTTCTGCAAAGGAGGTCATTAATTATACATTTTAGATTTCATCAATTTCAGTTAGATGAGACTAACATTTTAACTAGATGTCAAAGAGACATAAGGTATTAAGCTAAATACACTGGATTACAATAAATGGTTATTAAAAAACATAATTCTGTTACTCTAATAGTTTTCTCACTTGGGTGTCTCATTGAAGGCCTGAGTTTCACATTTAGGCAGTCAAGTCAATGTATAGCAATTCTGTGAGCTTTAAACAAAAGCTTCTAAACAATTGAGTCATTTCCAGATTAAGGACAGATGGATGGTATTTTTTTTTTGAGCACTTAAGAAAACACAAAATCAACCAAAACACTGGCATCCACAGTAGAAACTATCTATCTGCAAAAGAATCAACATACCTCTTATCCTGCTCCCACTAGGAATTTACTGTTTTTGAGATAGGAACTTTACCTTGAAAAAGTTTAATGCATGTGATCCTGTGTTTTGGGGACTCTCATTGCCAACAAATGTAGGAAAAGAAAGAAGAAAAAGCTAAGAGTGCTTGCTGTTTGACATGCTTGGTGATTTTCCCAGGTTGCTGTTCTGTGTTCATTTCCTACTGTTTTTCAAAAATTGCCCTCTGATTGGACAGCCCCCTAACAAGATAAACAAACAGAAGTAACACCATGCTCTCTCCAATACTGCATGGGGTAGCCAGAGCCATCTTTCATTTTTCACCTCGTCTTCTGCTCCCTTGGCCCAGATTCACAGACGGAGAATTGTTTCTTTTTTAAATTCTTTTTTCTTAAGGAATCCAATGAAAAATGTTCATTGATTTTAACTGTTTTTTAATTAAACCAGTGTGTGTGTATGTGTAGGGGGGACAGCATTCATGTTCCAGTGAAGATTTAAGTTAATGGTTTTCTAGAATATAGTTTGGGGATTAAAAAGTTTCTTTAAACCCTCTGAATTCACACATCTGGAGGGAAATTTGAATAGTTCCAACAGTTATGTGACGGGAGGCCGATACATGTGGGTTGCATCTGTTTGACCCTGCTTTCCTGTCCTAGGGTCTATCCCGTAGGCACAGGAAAGCAGTAAAGAGGAGTGAGGTGAACTGTACCACAAAAGGTAAGATAGGAAGTCAGACTCATCTTTGATTTTGGTCCTGCATGGAATTCTCAGGCTGGTCATACATATTTCCCCTATATTTGTACATGTTCTTATTTTTGTATTTGTTCAGTCTCTGTGAGATTTGTTCTGTCCCTCTTATATTTTGAGTTCTTTAAGAGGTATGGTTACTATCTTCTGCTTCCCATTTCCCCACACAGAATCTATTTCAGCACTCCACACATAGTGGCTATTTAATAGATAATTGTTAACAGACTGACCTTTTTTCTCCCAGTAACTGATTGAAATTGGGTTCTCATTTTTTTTTTTCTTTTTTCTTCATTTTGCTCTATGCAAAGTCAGTGACCTTAATCTGCACCGTGGTACATAAAGAAAAGGGATCACTAGAGTTGACGTGAATTTGAAACAGCAAAGAAATGGGTCATCCAAATTGAAGTAAACGATGTGGAGACTTTATGCATAAAAGAAGCCTCTGCTTTGTAAGGTGGCCACTTACTATTAGTAATCATCACTTATTTTTTTGTTTCCAGCTATTATGGACTTGATTTTCTTCAGAGTGGCTTCGAAAGACTTCTAAGAGCAAGCCCATCCTTTTAAAATGCATATTTACAGCTTTGCCTGCTCTTTTCAATGTGAGGTACAGGCATTAAACTGTAAGATTCCTGTTAAACATGGCTGAAGCTGAGGAGGTAAATTCCCAAATGAAGGGGCAAAAAAATACCCTTTAGTATTCTTTAAGAGGAAGAAGCAATTACAATTTTGTAGGTTTTGGACAGCTTCCCTCTTTCCCCTTTTCATTCTGTCATCATTTTGCTTTATTAGAAAACAAGTACCCATCTGTTTTTTATGTGAAAAAATGTTTCTTAATTGTGTTTATATGAAAGCCAGTAATTCCAAGAAACTTGATTAATCTACTGCAATAAATAAATGACTTCAAGAAAGTACTTATAAAGGACACTACCCTTCAAGTTTTCAGTTTTTCTCACGTTCTTAAGTTTCTTGGGTAAAATTCTTCTTGATTTCCCAATTGCTATTAATTTTTATTGCAATTATTACTGAAAAAGGAAGGTCAGTAGGAGAAAAATGAATCATGGCACAAAAGAGAAAATTTGTAGCCGCTACCTGAGCTAGGGCTTATCTTTCAGAAGGGCAATTGGATAGACGTAGAGCCAAAGGAACTAGTATTTAAAAACCCATTTTAGCCGTGTCCTCACAGGAAAAGGCTATGTCTAGACAGCATGGCCTATTAGTCTGATCAGAAAAAAATGTCAGACTTTTCAATGTGACAGAGATTTTCCCACATAATTATAATTGTATATATTGTAATATGGAGTCTAGAAATATCGATTCCAACACATAAAATAGTTGAGATAATCCCTCGGACTCTCACTGGTCAAATGTTTCAGTTCAACTCTTTGTTAGATGGTCCCTGTTGATTAATTCACTTGCATAAGCTACTTTTAGTGCATATAATTGGTTATATAAGCAGAACCATAAAGTTTTCAAAAAAGTATTCCGAGAAGGCAATTGTGGAATAGATACGAATTTCCTTCTCATCTTCTTGTTTCTAAAGTAAATTATAAGAATAAATTTCAGAAGGAAAAACAGTATATACTTATTCAGAATGTTTTGCTATTTGGACCATAGACCACCTCAAATACTTTGGAAATTTTAAATTTACTTATAATGCATTTTCACATACATCCAAGAAACTGATCAATGATCATCCAACACCAAAACATCATTTAACGAATAGTGCTTGTGAAGCCTATATGTACCAGGAACTGTGCTAAACTCTAGAGACATAAGCTTCTTTCCCAATGAAGGTTATAGGCTAGCGGTTCTGAAACTAGAGAAATAAATGGCATCTGAGATGGGTGTGAGCATTCTGGGAATTAATCCTCGTTAATAGCTGTTCTTCTAATGACTAACAGATGCCGTGAACAGGGTATAAGGTGCACTTCTGGTAATGAGTAGGGGTTATCTTGGTCTTGGTGAAGGCAAATAGAGAAGAAGCCCTAGGTATCTTTGAATTTGATTAAGGGAGAACAGAACAGGTTTTTCACTATCTAGTTGAGGAAGTGGAAAGGAAACCTGAAAAGAGAAATGGTTCACCCACGTATATGAGGTTTAAAAAGAAAATAGAATTAGACAAAGAAGGGAATGGAATATATTTTCAGCTTCATGTGTCCATATTTTATACCTAGCAATCTTGAAGAGAGCTTTTTTACCTTCAGTTGGTGTTCCAGTATGAGACCCCACTAACAAAGGCAATAAATCCCAGCCCTATTCAATTCTGAAGTCTTGGTCTCTTTTAGCTTACTAACACGGCCTTGGAAACCCAGTAAAATATGTAGGGTTATTGATGGTGATGGTGTAGCTGAGACTAGTATGTAGTTTAGCAATAATATATGTGTTTATTGTTTTATTGTGAATAAATAGTTGTGTATGTATACTTAATTTGTGTGATCAAACATACTTATACTTAAATCTCCTCTAGATATACTGATGGCCAATATTAACAAGAATTAAAAAAAAAAAACCACATTGTCAGATTCACACATTTTCTCTGTAACACATAGTTAATTACACAACTGAGGGATCAAAGTCTTGTGCTATGAAAGTATGTTTGCTTTTCACACCAGGGAGCCAAGTTTAACAGCCCTTGAAGAATTCAAACAGAAACTGTCTACTAATCAGAGGCCTAGTAAAGGACATAGTTAGATAAAAGCCGAGGGAATAGAAAGACAAGCATAGGCACAATCCATCCACTTTTGTTTATAGTTCTCTTTTCTTAGTGCCTACTACATGGGTTTCCATCTTTCGTCTATAAATTGGCCAGTTTTAGTTGCAAGCCACAGTAATCTGGCTAGTTTAAAGAGAAAGAGATTAATTATTAAAGTATCTTCAGATATCTCACAAAATTTCTGTAGGAGCCACTGAACGAGGTTTGGATGTAACACATGCTTAAACAATACAACTTGCAGCCCTGCTCCACCATGTTGCAGGACTGTTACTAGCAAGAGAACACTGCTGTCACCCTCCACTGATTGTGCTTGGTGCCACATGCCAGACAGACACCTTTTAAAGAATCAGATACTACCACTCCCCCATTTGCCAGAAGGTCAATTTCCCCACATGTGGTCACTGGTTCATGTTGCTACCTTCCATCTTTTACTTCTGGAGTCTTCTATGAGTGTATTTGCTTGACACAACCTAGGTCTGATGCTTGCACTGTAGCTGTGAGACTGAAAGAAGTAGTGTTCTTTTGTTTGTTTGCTTTTGTTTAATTCTACTTTGGCAGGGCTAGATTCATAATATAAGAATCTATTGAAATTTTGAGAATGTTCAAAAGCTTTCAGGCAGCTACAAATGAGAAAGTTCTAAAGGCTATGACTAAAGAAACTTAGTGAGGATGCATTTATTTCAGGATGAGCTAGAATTTAAAATTAAGTGGTACATTAACAGGATGTGCTGACTAAAAGTTGGAGGCTAAGATCTTTTTTGAATCTTGACATGTAGGATTTGGATAAATTGTAATTTCTAACTTGCAAACATCCAAAATACCTAGGGATAAACTTAACATGAAATATGCATGACTGACGAAATGTGCTGAGGGGCATAAAAGGAGACAAAAAAATGGAAAGACACCTTTTCTTGGTTAGAAACAATCACTAATGTTAAGATGTCCGTGATCTCAAAGTCAATCAAGGTGTGAATGGTAATCGTAGTCAGAATTCCAAATGGGATTTTTTTGGAGGGAACTTGACTAAATGATTCTAAAGATTCTAAGAGATTCCTTATCTAAAACATAATCTTGGATCATAAATATAGCCAACAATATTCTGAAAAATATAATAGCAATGAATATAGCAGCCAATAAAATTCTGAAAAAGAAAAGTGATGATGGGTAACTTTCCCCAGCATCAAGGCATTATTAAGTAAGCAATGTGGTTTTGCTAGGACAGGAATAGACAGAGGATGAGATAAAACAATGAGTCTAGAAGGAGACTCAAGTTAGTAGGGGAATAAAATATATGATAAAGATGGCAATATCAAAAAGATGGATACTTTAATGAATAATGTTAAGAAAACTGTTTAGTCATTCAGAAAAAAAAAAAGAGCTCAATACTGACTTCACTCGTTACGTTAATATAAAATCCAAATGGATTAAAGACTTAGTGTAAAAAACTAAACCATAGAATTAAAAGACAAAAACCAACGGTAGCTAGTATTACACTCTTGTGGAGGAGAAAGGCTTTTACCATCATACACACACATACACACACACTCCCCCTCATATATACCCTAAAGAAAAATACTAAAACATTTAAGTATAAAAATTTAAAAAATTGATTATAGCAAAAGAAACCATGAAAAACAACAGAAAAAACAAATTGGGAAAACTATCTCAAACAAATGTTTGAGAATGTATCTGAAAACAAAACCAGGTGACAATACATTCTTGTGTTTAAGGAAAACAGTTTTCAATCTTTTCACACACATGAAACATATATGGACTGACAATCTGTGTCTCTTCCATAATTTAGTCCCTTTATAGAACTGTCATTGACTGTGTGTTTTATAGAACCTAGTAAAGCTATGCTGAAAAGTTTTTAAAGATTTGGTTAATTCATCTGGCAAATTTTTAAAGTTCAAGGAGCATAGTTGTTTAAAAAAAAGTTTGTTGTCTGCTGTATTAAATCTAGTTTTGTATATTGACTATGTTTCCCTTGACAAAAAAAATCTTTAGATAAGTTGCATTTCCATAAAAAGTAATGAAAAGTCTGCTGGTATTATGCAGACTCTTCTAACTTCTTTTGCTTCACTGGATCCGAGGAAGAGAAGGCAAGATTTTTAAAAGGGGGATTGTGTTCCCTTCAGACTGTTATTCTAAATCTGACTTGATGGCAGAATCCAAAGTACATCATCTCCCAGATAAAGCTAGCTGCTTGCCAGACTGCTCTGTTACAATTGAACTGTAAATGGCTCACATCAGCACATTCTGTCAACTTTATATAAACCCCACTTTATGTAATGTGATTATAGATCCCCTGAACACTGTTCTGTACCTGCAGCTTGCACACTGATTCTCTTGATATTCTCTATCAGATATGATGACCAGGAAAAGCAGCATGGGCTGTTGAGGATACAGGCAGAGAAAACAGGTGGCTAGTGCCTGCTTGTTTCATTTTTCTAGAAGCCTGTTACCCCATGTTCAAAAGAGAGTAGGTAACTGTGTTCTCTCTTACCTTTACTCCCAAGCATTTACTCCTTGATCCCTGTATTTATCACATCCAGAGATGTTTCGGGGATGGCTTACTTTGACCAAAGGCCCTGAGCACTCCATAAGAAGAGCACGTGATCCACGTGGTCAACATGCCAGTCTTCACAATGGGATTTATCCAGGAAAGCTTCACTCTCCGTTTCTCTTTGACGCTATGATTCCCTCTGGTCCCTGATAATGCTGCCTTGATGGCATAAAGAGATCCTGGAAGATTCAGTTCAGATCGACAAGCATTTATTGAACCTCTGCTGGGTGTAAGCACTGAGTGAGGCACTGGGGATGCAAGGCATATAATGCATGATCTCTCTTTTGTGGAGGTGACAGGCTAGTGGGAAGACAGATAAAAATCAGAGTTTCAATGCAATATGATTAATGCTGAGGTAAGACTCCTGGATGCTGAGTACAGGAAGGGGTACTTAATTTAACCTGGAAAGTTAATCCAGGAAAGGTTTCCTGGGGAGATGATGCCTGAGCTGAGTCTTGAAGATTGAGAAAGAATTGTATAAGTGGGGAGGGAAATCCACACAAAAAGTACAGCCTGAAAAACATCACAGAGATGTGAAGTAGCATGGGCACATGGGCAGGGAAACTCCCAGAAATCAGAATTCTTGGAGGGAAATTTTTCAGATGTGGGTGGGAGATGAGGCTGAAGAAGGTAGCAGGTGTCAGACTGAGAGGGAATTGGATGCTGTGCTACAACCTTGGGCTTTATCCTATAGGAAATGCTGAGTCCTTTATTCCTTGCTTTCTCTCGTGCCCACGTTCAATGCTTCAGCAAACCCTCTTGACCAGGTATGCCAAATTTGACCACCGTCACCATCACAGTCAAAGCTCCCATGGATCACAGCAGTAACTCCACAATTATAGTGGGAATAAGTCTCCTTCCATTTTGGCTCTCCTAAAGTCTACCCTTTTCACAGAAGTGAGAGTGGCCCCTCTAAAATATAAACCAGATAGTAACATTCCCCAGTGAGTGCTCAAACCTCCAATGGCTTCTTCATGTCTAAAATAAAATCCACATTCTTACCAAGGCCTGGAAGGCAAATCCTTACTTGAATTGGCCCCTGCCCAGCTCCCCACTTTGCCTTCAACCCCCTTACACACTGGGCTCCAAACTCACAGGCCGCCTTGACGTGCTAGAACATGCTGGCATCTCTCTGACTCAGGCGTTTGCACTCGTTAATCCCTCTGCCTATTGTGCTCTTCCTTCCCTCCTGACCATCTCTCTCTAATGGCCGACCCTCTCCCTTCACTCCCTTCTGCTGAGACAGGCCCTTCCTGTCTACCCTTTCTAAGATACCCCCACCTCCATCACTCTCGGTCTCTCTTTCCTACCATATATGTCATTGTACAGTTGTCTTCTTATTGCCTGTCTTACCCACAGTAATGCAAGCTTCAAGAAGGCAAACATGTATCTGTTTTGTTTACTGTTGTATTCCCAGTGCTGGAGCACTGGGGATTTGTCGAATGAATAGATGAATGAATTCAGAACCATTCAAAACTTGGGAGTGAAAGGATCAGGTGTGTGTTTTAGGCTGGTCACTCTGGCTGCAATGTGGAGTATATGAGGGGGTAGATTTGGGGTAAGGGAGGTGGGTAGACAGGAGTTAGAGAGACCAGTTTGGAAGTTCTTGTGTTAGTCCAGGTGAACAGAATGAAGGACTGAACTAAGGCAGTGGTATTTGGCATGAAGGAAGAGGAGATAGACTTAAGTGTTTTGGAGATAAAACTGGACAAACATGATCAAATTACATCTGGGCCTCTCTTCAGACTCTTAGCTACATAAGGGGATGATAAAGGATACTGGAACTGTAAGTGGTCCAGAATGAGAGGGAGCAGCCAGTGCTTTTCCATTTCAGCATTTCCATGGATTAAAACTGCTGAGGCATTCATGTGTCCCTTGTGAAGCACAGAAGCATTGTCTTGCTGCAGATCCCAATGACTACAATGAGTTGGATGTATTTTTGGCACCAGATAGATGTTCAATAATAGTTTTAATGATAGTTTCTACAGCAATTGGGTTTACCCTAGAGGCTGCCCATCTCTCTAATGACTAGGGCCAAGCCAGCTTATCTTATAAGATCTGGCAAGTTACAGTGTGAACTGGTAATGCCGTGGGCTGTTTTACAAATTATACCAGGTCTGTCCCTGAGGAACTTATCTGAGCCTCCAGAGACTTCAAGAATACTGACTTCAAAGGGAGTACTGTGCTATTATGAACACTACAAACCATGTACCTAGCAAAACAAGAAGGAGATCCACAGTGCCTAACTTACAGAAGTATTTGATCTGCTTGAAATTTCTGAAAATGCATTTGAGCTGTTGAAATTGACACTTCGTAGAGTGTCACAATTTTGTTTTCAACATGGTTTGGGAAAGTTCTTTTTAGCTTGGGAAAATTTATTATCTTAGCCAAGGAAAGAATTATGTGGCCTCAAATCTATAAACTTTCAATCCAAGAGAGATTATGAAATTATTTTGGATGATTGAGACAGAGGTCTTTCCAAAGAAAAGGTTTATCACATGGGTGATTTAAAACACTACTAAAATTGCCTCTCTAAGCAATGACCTAGAAATCTGACAATGCGATAATGAATTCTCAAACAAATAAAACAAACAAACACAAAAATCACATTGGAACATTTCACAATTGGCAGGATGAAAACTGGCAACAATGACTTCTGGAAAAGTGAATTGGATCTTATAGCATTAAAGTGAGTTTGGGGACTATAACATGAAGTCAACAATTGTGTGAGAATTTTGGAATGCTCAATTTCCCACAATCTCATCATTTCTCTGCCTGACAACTGTAATTATTCTTCATCGACTTGACAGTCAAACTTGCTTCCTGTTGTGATAATATACCTGCTACCATGCTGACCATATTGGAGAAATGGCTTTTTCTTTGATAGGTTTGTTCATTTTGAAGCTAACTTTCTGTGTTATTCTAACCACTCTCTTACATTATTCATTAACTAATTGCCATCCATATTTCTGACAGTAGTTTTCAACTTTGGAAAAAATGAGGAGATACATGCTTGTCCCCCTGATTATGAAGAAAAGACTACTTCACTCATGTCACATATTAAAACTTAGGCAAGTTATGATATACTACTTCAGAAAATATTGGACATTATTGTATGCTTCCAAAACTTCCAAGGTCATTAAGTAATCATGGATTTAATGTATGAGACATTATAAAGGAATCTAATTCTATACAGTTTGAGAATATATGGATGGGACACTAAGACCAGGTCGTATGGTAAAAAAAAAGAAAAATAATAGTTAGAATAATTATAAAGTAGAAGTGCTTGATAGTTATAACAGCTATTGATTTGAAATCCATTCACTTAATATTTATTCAGTAAGTTTTTACTTACTTCTGAGAAGGTGACATTTGAGCAAGACTTAAAGGAGGTGGTGGAGTAAACTTTGCAGAGATACACAAGGAAACAACTTTCTAAACAGAGGGAAGTGCCAGTGCAAAGGCCTTGAGGAGAGACCACGCCTGGAGTATTGGAGAAGGAGTAAGGAAGAGCATAGAGGCTGTGGGCTGGATCAGAGTAATGCACTGGTCGGGGGGCGATGAGGTCCCGGGGTGACAGGGTTTATACAGGCCAATGTGGGAATTTGGGCTTTATTGTGGGTAAAATGGGGAGGACTTACAGTGTTTTGACATGTCATGACTTAAGTTTTAAAAGAGTCAGTCTGTCTGGTGTATTGAGAATAGGTTGTAGGGGGCATGGGTGGAATCAAGGAGACTCTTCAAGGGGATAATACAGGATGGTGGCTTCAATGGGTGGGAGCAGTGGAAGTGGTAAGCAGTGGCCAGATTCTGGATGTATTTTAAAAGTATAAATTCTTTACTACTGTTGGATGGATTGGCGATGTGAGAGAAAGATGAAAGTTATGGACAACTCTAGGGGTTTTGGTGAGCAAGTGGCAGGAAAGAGTTGTCCTTTCTGTTAGATTTTTAGAAGATTACCACTGGGTGACTTCAAATGACAGAAATGTATTCTCTCACAGTTCTGGAGACTATAAGTTCAAAATCATGGTGTTGGCAAACTTGCACTCCCTCTGAAGGTTCTAGGGGATAATCCATTCTTTGTGTCTTCCAGCTCTGGTGGCTGTCAGCTTTCATTGACTTTCCTTGGCTATATCATTCCAATCTCTGCCTCTATAACTCCTGCTCTCTGTCTCTTAGGGTGCTTGTCTTGGGCCTCACATGGGGTGATTCAGGATGATTCTATCACAAGATCCTTAACTACATCTGAAAGTCTCCTTTACTAAATAAGGTGATGTTCCCAGGTTCCAAGGATTTGCACTTGGATATATTTTGGAGGGCCCATTATACCATTCACTGAAATGAAGGAGATGGTGAGAAAAGCAAATGAGGTGAGAGGGAGGGATGTATACAATTTTAATTTTAGCTGAGAGGACACCTGATAACTGCCTGAGTTGTTGAATTAAATAATCAGGTATTATTATTAAAGATATTCATTATATTGGTCATGTAAAAGAAAACATTATCAAATCCCTGTAAAAATCCAACATTCTGTTCAAATTCAGCCATTAGCCTCATTCTTCATTCACTATTTTAACTCAAGCTGTTAAAACAAGTGAGTTGTTCATGTTTGAATTTTATTTCCACTCCCTTCCACCAATCTATGGTTTGTTAAAAAAAAAATCATTTATTCAATAGATATTTATTTGGTGTCTAGAGTGTGCAGTTAACCATGCTAGGCAATTCAGACATGCAAAGATTATTAAGAAATAATTTCTATTACTAAAGAACTTATAGATAATAATTTGGCTCAAACTAGTGTCCCCCTCCCCCCCATTCTATCCTAATGTGACTTACTACGCATATAGCTTACTTATAGTAGGTGTTTGGTGAGTGAGAATATAGGTGACTGAGTTTCCTTTGCTTATTAAGATTTATAGGGGTCACAAATCCAACTTTTTGTTTCACAATCTCTTGCCCTCATTACAGTGAGAAAGTTTAGGCAATCATAGATAGTGAGCTGTAGGCTCCAAAAGTACTTCAAAATGCAGGAACAAGACACCAGAATGAATACATAGTGGGTGGAATCAGTTTACTTGGAGAAGCTTTTCCTAGAAATAACCCATCCTACACTCTGATTTGGAGAAGAGTTTGCTGAAGAGACAGAAGTGCCGGGAAACAAGCACCATAAAATGTAACTAATGTAAAAGAAACTGTAATCCTAGAAATGGAAACATGTTAGAGACAAATGGTCCTTATGGAGTTTAGGAAAAGGAAAGTTGGTGAGTAATTTCAGTGTTTATCCTTGACTGTTCAACAAGGGCAAGAGACTATGTTTTATGTCACTAGTAATCTTGACTAGATCACTTGAAAGGTGACAAATTCTCTGATTTCTCAGACAGCTTGATTTAAATAGTTGACACGACTATCCAACCTCCTTTGCAGTGAACCTGGGCTCAGCAGACAGCAGATTGTTATTATAAAGAGTTTGGGGGCTTCCCTGGTGGCGCAGTGGTGGAGAATCTGCCTGCCAATGCAGGGGACACAGGTTCGAGCCCTGGTCTGGGAAGATCCCACATGCCGCGGAGCAACTAGGCCCGTGAGCCACAATTACTGAGCCTGCGCATCTGGAGCCTGTGCTCCCAACAAGAGAGGCCGCGATAATGAGAGGCCCGCGCACCGTGATGAAGAGTGGCCCCCACTTGCCGCAACTAGAGAAAGCCCTCGCACAGAAATGAAGACCCAACACAGCCATAAATAAGTAAATAAATAAATAAATCCAAAGTTTAAAAAAAAAAAAAAAAAAAGAGTTTGGAGGGCACTGCCTGACATATAAGCTCCACAAAGATTAGCTACTATTATAAATTATTATTTTATTTTCCTTGCTACTTTATTATTTCTCCCAGTGTGATCAAACTGTTGGGGGTGAAACTGATGAAACTGAGTTTGTAAACTTTCTTGGCCAGTCTAGACTGTGATGATTCTGATGATCAGTTATTTAACTAACCACTCCTGAAACAGTTTACCAGTTCTCTCCTAATATAACGACAAGAATATTTCCTCACATTGAGCTAATATTTGTTGATAATTGTCATGTATCATCACCTAATGATTGTCTCCTTGTTTAATCACACTGAAATGCTGTTTGATTATGCCCTTCTTCCACAAACACCTTTTAATAGGTCAGTGGTAGCCTCCAAATAGTCTAAACTCCTTAAAGTAGTGTTCAAGACCTGCTTGTTATCATTTGATTCCAAACTGATTTCAACTTACTTTTCCCACCACACCACCATATTATTTCCAGGCTATCACCGAAATAGATTATTCATCACATTCCCCCTTTAAAAAACGTATGCTGTCCTACCTCTATGCCTTTGCCTATGTGCTTCCTGGAATAATCCAACTTCCTACAGTTACTCATCTCCTATTAGGCTCCTTACTATTGCTCAAAGGTCAGCTCAAAGGCCACCTCCTCCACCAAACATTTCCAGTTCTCTCGGGCTGGAAATGACTGCTGTAAAACACTGTGGTTCATGGGTCTACTTTTATGATGTTTGCCGTTTCACAGTAATTTGTCTACATGTGAGAGATGTAGTGTGATATCACAGGAAGGAGCTAATGCTTCTTGGACTCAGACCCAAGTCCTGCTAACTAGTTTTATAAACTTGAACCACTTACTTAAAATCTGTGAGCTTAGTCTCTTCATCTGTAAAATGAGAATAGTAATACCTACACTATCATGTTAAAATGAAGATTAAATGAGATTGTATATGTGCTGTAAAGCTCTTGGTGCAGTCCTTCGCACATTATGTGACCAATATATGTTTGAAATTATTATTTTACTGCTATTATTATGTCCTCTCCTACTTAAAGACTGTAGTCATTTTGAGGTCAAGGACCATGCAGTCTCATTTCTCTTTATATTCTGCTTAGCATAGCATCTTGTACATAGGCCTTCCTTTGCTAAATTTGTGAGTGTGTGTGTATCAGTCTTGCCTCTCCAACTATATTATACATTTCTGAAAGTCAGGAACAATGTCATGTGCACTATAGTATATATGTTTAGTGCCCAGTTAAAGGCTGGTGTAATGTGTACATACCCAGGTAGGAATAAGATCTGTTTAAGCACCCTCTGCTAGGAATGACACTCCTACACTAGTCACTTTGGGCAACTGAATCTTGACTGCAGTTGTTACTTGATGTCTTGGGGATCACTTCTTCCAGACAACATTCTTTAATAAGGTTTGAGGGAATTGTGTGCAATTGAGAATAACTGAACCCGTGATATGAAATTAGTACTCATACTTAAAACTAAGTTATACTTGAATATATGCCAACATATTACAGTGAATATTGAATGTTATTCTGATGGTGATATTCAGCTCTTTACATGAGGGAACTGGTGAAATCTTAGGTAAGTGTGGATCAGAAGAATATCTCTGACCTAGTGTTGGCCCCTTTGTATAGCTCCTTTTGTGGGTCCTACACTCTGCATGTCCTACATCTTCCTGCCTCAGAATGGACATGCATTGCCTCAGACTCAGGATTACTACTGGAAGAGGATATTTAGTTGTTATATTTACAGTTGCTTAGAACAGCCTTTAAGTAGAATTTTCATGATCCATTTCTTTAGGTAATTGCATCAAATGTAATTTGCATCAAATCCATTATTGCATCAAATCCATTACTGTATCAAATGTAAGGGGATTCTTGGCCTCCCTTATATTCTACAAAATCCTTGCCCCAATTTTGGTCCGTGGAGTGGGATTGTTCTTTGCAAGCATTGCTGCAACTCCAAGAGTTTTTGGATTTGCCCTATATTGAAGGACTGAAAAAAATTTATGTATTTCCATGGATTTTTGACATAATGGAGCAGCCACTGGTTGGATTCAATAATGAAAAATAATGCTCTGTTGTGTAGAAATCATTTCTATGGTTTTCTGTGTGTCACAGACAAATATCTTCTATGCCTACCTCTAATTTAAAAAAAATTAAGGGCTTCTCTGGTGGCGCAGTGGTTAAGAATCCGTCTGCCAATGCAGGGAACACTGTTTCAAGCCCTGGTCTGGGAAGATCCCACATACCGTGGAGCAACTAAGCCCGTGCTCCACAACTACTGAGCCTGTGCTCTAGAGCCCGCGAGCCACAACTACTGAGCCTGCATGCCACAACTACTGAAGCCCGTGCACCTGGAGCCCGTGCTTCACAGCAAGAGAAGCACCGCAGTGAGAAGCCCGTGCACTGCAACGAAGAGTAGCCCCCGCTTGGCGCAACTAGGGAAAAGCCCGCATGCAGCAACAAAGACCCAATGCAGCCAAAAATAAATTAAATTAATTTAAAAAATAATTTAAAAAATAAATTAAAAAATTAAGCATTGCTTGAGCTACATGGCACTACTAAACACTCAACACTTATTGAGTAACTTTGGAGTTTATGTTATTATTCTTACAGTTTATAAGATGTCTGAATCCTATGAATAACAAAACTCCTAAACACTTACTTATCTAAATTCACAGTATCTGAAAAGTGTCTTGTGACAGTCATGTAACCTATATATCATCCTCACAAATGAAGCTTAGGCAATTATATATCACTATGGAAGTGGAACAATTACAAACTAATTGTATTAAGTCAGGTTGGAATAACATTATCATAGTATGAAGGAGTAAATTCAGAGATGAAGGTGAGATGATGAAAGGAAATTAACAAGAAATTTGAAATCACTTAAACTTTTTCTCTGGTGGATTGCTCCCCAGAGTCTCTCTTAATTCTTCATCAGTTATGTGATATACATTATACATGGTTTTACAACATTAAAACTATCTCTCTTATAGATACTGTAATTTATTTTAGTATCAAAACTGGATTTTTGTTTGGAGAAGATAATTTTTGAAAGGGAAGGGAAGTTATAATTCAGTCATATCTTCACAGCTGGATAGAAATTAATTTTAGTTGGTGTTAGAAAAATAAGTCCTATAACATTTTTTTCTTTGAATAAATGGAATTTTAGCTCTGATAGTGAGTCTCTAGTGTCACCTGTCTTATTTTAACAATTGGAAGAAACTGAGAGATATTCAAAGACACACAGGAGTTGTAACACAACTTAAGTCTCTTGACTTCTAATCCAGGGCATTTTTCACTACTTTTCATTCTTTCTCTAATTCTTTTAATTGTAAAATTATATCAGAAAGAACTAGTGTTATGGACTGAATGTTTATATCTCCCCCAAATTCATATGTTGAAGCCCTAACTCCCAATGTGACTGTATCTGGAGATGGGGCCTTTATGGAAGCAATTAGGGTTACATGAGGTCATGAGGATGGGGCCCTGATGATGAGATTAGTGCCCCTGTATGAAGAGACACCAGAAAACTTGCTGACTCTCTCTACGCTATGTAAGGACACAGTGAGAAGGGAGCTGTCTGCAAGCCAGGAAAAGAGCCATTATTAGAAAACCAAACATGCTGGCACACTGATCTTGGAGTTGCAAGATTCCAGAATGGTGAGAAAACAAATTTCTGTTGTTTAACCCATCCAGTCTATGGTATTTTGTTATGGTAGCCCAAGAAGACTAATATAACCAATAAAAGAAAAAGAAATACTTTTTTGTAAATATGACCAAATTTGGCTATTTTCCCACTTATTTGGTGTTGCTGCAAGTTCTGACATTGCCTTAATGAAGTACAATTAGAAGGTGAGAAGGAAAACAGAAGTATCTTCATCTCAGCAGTGCATGCTGTTTCTGCAACTCACAAATTCACATTTGTAGATAGAGGTGTACTGCATGATTTTTTTTTAATAAATTTATTTATTTATTTAATTTTGGCTGCATTGGGTCTTCATTGCTGCATGCGGGCTTCCTCTAGTTGCGGTGAGTAGGGGCTACTCTTTGTTGTGGTGCACAGGTTTCTCATTGAGGTGGCTTCTCTTGTTGCGGAGCATGGGCTCTAGGTGTGCGGGCTTCAGTAGTTGTGGCACGCAGGCTCAGTAGTTGTGGCTCATGGTCTCTAGAGTGCAGTCTCAATAACTGTGGCACACGGGCTTAGTTGCTCTGCGGCATGTGGGATCTTCCCGGACCAGGGCTCAAACCCATGTCCCCTGCACTGGCAGGCAGATTCTTAACCACTGTGCCCCCAGGGAAGTCCTGTACTGAATGATTTATGTGCACTTTCTACTCTTGGGTCTGCCCTAGAGATGGATCTTATGCAGACAAAGATTAATTTTATTAAAAAGAATATTTATTATGTCTTAAAATTTCTCTTTCAAGTGAGAATATGTTATTCACTACTGAGAGTTCAGGGCTAAATTAGGTGATTCTTTATTATCTTGGTCAAAAGGGTTAGTAGCAGAGGGAGTTTTGCATTTCTTATTCTGCAGGGCACCCATCCATGCTATTGCCCCAGCTTCCAATGAGATAAGAATTATCTGGCAGGGTAAAATTAGCTCTACAACTTCTACTTGACAAAGAAACCTGAACATTTAGAAAGGGACTAAAATCAAAACTGATGGTTTCTTTCCAAATTTTGATATGGGCTTTCTTCATTAAAAAAAAAAAAAAAAGTTCTTGATTTTCCTATTATAAGTCAAAACTGGATGGGTCATGTGTTTGGGGGGACGTTGTGGTTAATGCTTGTATTGAGAATTACCAGGAAGGGCCAAGTTGCTTTTGTTTAAATCCAAAGTAAATATGTATGTAAGATTATTGATTATGATACAGAAATATCTGGAAAGATTTGAAAATGTACTAGTTAATAGTGGTTATGTCTGGGAAGTGAGACTATTATCATATTTTATTTTTATAATTTATGTATATTTATGTTATCAAAATAATGTTAAAGCAAAGATAACCAGTAGGACTTTTTAAAAGCTTTTTTTTAAAGCTATAGCTTTAAAATCAGTGAGCTTTCAGCCAGAAATAAAACATATTTTCATTTGGGAAAAAAAGAGGCATTTAAGAAAGCAGCAATATGAACACACCTAGAATATAATATAGGTTATATTATAAAAAGAGACCCACAGAGCAAACACTAAACCTCCAACTTCCCAAAACACTTCTTTTAGAATTTCTTCTGCAGTACAAGGGTGCTTGGGTATTAATAACAACAATGATACATCTTATCTAATAGGGTTTTATAGAGTATCAATTAAGAGACATTCTCTCATTTGAGCCCAATAAGAATACTCTCCAATAGGCAGGGCAAATATAGCTTTCTTCATCTTACTCATGTAGTAATTGGGACTCACAAAAGTTAGGTGACTTGTCCAGACTGAAAGAATTAGAAATGGCTGGGTCAGAAGTAGAAACAAAGTCCAGTGTTTTTTCCAGTATAGAACTCTGGATTCACTATCACCACGTACTCACCTCCCACTCACTTGAATGTTTCATCAAGTTTTCATCTCAACCAGTCCAGTGGACTTGACCTTATAAAGGTCACTGAGGAACTCCATCTTGCCTTATCAATGGTCAATTTTGAGTCCTTATTTTACTTGACCTCTTGGCAACACTCTTTCCTCAAAATTAAAAAAAAAAACAAGAACTTAAAAAAATAGAAATATATGGACATGTCATAAAATTCACAAGGTACAAGAGGAATAAACTGAGAATAAGTCTCTATTCTACCTCACACAGTTCTCATGCCTGGAGGCAACCTTATAACCAGATTATTGTGTATCCTTTCAGAGATATTCTAGGCATATACAAATATATATGTACCTATATTCTTTTATTTTCTTATAAAAGATATAGGTAACATAATAAAGATACTAATCTAAACTTTGACGTGTTTCACTTAACCACATGTCTTCAGGAGCCTTCCATATGGTACCTATAAATCTGCCTTGTTCTTTTTAATAGCTGAATAGTATTCTGGGATGAGCCATAATTTATTTAACTAGTTCTCATAATTTTATTATATTTATTTCAGGATGAGTCACAATTTATTTAACCAGTTCCCTGATGATTGTTTCCGACCTTTTGCTATTGAATATAATTCTGCAGTGTATATCCTTGTACATTTATCATTTTGCACATGTATAAATATACTATAGGATCAATTCCCAGTAGTAGAATTGATTGGTCAAAAAGTATATTTACTCTTAAAATTTTGTTATTGTCAAGTTGCTCTCCAAAGAGAATGTGCCAATTTATGAAACCCATCTACAATATATGACTGTCTGTTTCCCTACAACCTCGCCAATATAGTATGTTATTAAACTTTTAAATCTTTGTTAATCTGATGGGTGAACAATGATATTGAAATGATGCTTAAATTTTATTTTGTCTTATTATGAAGGAGATTGACTATCTTTTCTTTTCCAAGAGCCATTTGCATTTTATTTTATATGAACTGTATTTTCCTATCTTGTACTCATTTGTATTCTTCTGGATACTGTATAATTCTTGATTTTACACCCCCCTGGTTTTCTTGCTGCCAGACTGGTTGCTCCTTCTCAGTGTCTTGTGCTGGGTGTTCCTCTTTAATAGACCTCTGAATGATAGAATGCCCCAGGGCTCAGTCTCCAGCCTTCTTTTCTTTATCTTCTACTCATTATCAAGTGATCTAAGAGAGAGTGCCTCCCAAACTTACACCTCCAACTCCAGTCTCTTCCTCAGACTTCTGTCTAACTGCCTGCGCAACATCTCCACCGAGGTGTCTAATAGGCATCTCAAATTTAACATGCCTGAAGTATAACTCCTGATTAACCCCCTTTCTTTCCAAGTTTTCTCCCATTTCAGTAAAGAAAACTGCCATTCCACCAGTTGAGCAAGCTAAAACAAGAGTCATCTTTGATTTCTGTCTCACTCCCAATAGCCAATTCATCAGTATTGGCCAGCTCTACCTTTAGATTATATATCCTGAAACCTACCAATTCTGACTACTACTACTGCTATTACCACTTCTACTACTGCTGCTGCTTCCACTACACCAACCCGGTCCAATCAACATAATTACTTATCTAGATGACTGCAATAGCCTCCAGTTCCCAATCTTGTCCCCTTTCAGTATATTTTTCACACAACATTCAGAAAAATCTTTTAACAAATTGGATCATGTCATTTCTCTATTAAAAGTATCCAATGACTTTCTATTATACTTACAACAAATTCCCAAAACCTAGGTTTGGACTATGTGATCTGGACTCTACATAGCTCTGTGATTTTATCTCTTGCCATCCCTCCATCATCCACTCTCCTGTAGTTTCCAAACTGGCATTCTTGCTATTCTTTGAACCCACTAAGCTCACTCTCTTCTCAGAACCTCTGCACTTGCTGTTTCTTTGGTTAGAAAGCTCTTCCCCAGATTACTGCATACCTTGCTTCCTCTTCCATTTTGGTCTCAAGCATCACCTCCTCAGAGAGATCAGCGTATCTGAACTATCTCCTTCGTCACTCTCTATGCCTTTATCTTGCTTTATTTTTCTTTATATCTGTCATTTCCTGAATTATATTACATATTTATTTGATTATTGTCCATTTCTCCCAATTTGTCATATGTCCCAAGAGGTCAGAATTTTTTCTTTGCTCACAGAAATATCTCCAGCACCTAGTAGGCACTCAATAAATATTTACTGAATGATTGTTGGGTAATTACACATTTCAAAAAGCTCAGACTAAGTTCTGAAGTACCAAGTAAAATGTACTTTAACCCCAAATTTCACTGCAACCCCCCTCCTTCCCTTTCCCCTCTCTCCCTCCCCCCTTCCTTTACTTCCTTCCTTCTATAATTTTTTTTATTAATTTTTTTATACAGCAGGTACTTATTAGTCATCAACTTTATACACATCACTGTATACATGTCAATACCAATCGCCCAATTCATCACACCACCACCCCCACCCCCCGGCCGCTTTCCCCGCTTGGTGTCCATACGTTTGTTCTCTACATCTGTGTCTCAATTTCTGCCCTGCCAACCGGTTCATCTGTACCATTTTTCTAGGTTCCACATATATGCGTTAATATACGATATTTGTTTTTCTCTTTCTGACTTACTTCATTCTGTATGACAGTCTCTAAATCCATCCACGTCTCAAAAATGACCTAATTTCGTTCCTTTTTATGGCTAAGTAATATTCCATTGTATATATGTACCACAACTTCTTTAGCCATTCGTCTGTCGATGGGCATTTAGTTTGCTTCCATGACCTGGCTATTGTAAATAGTGCTGCAATGAACATTGGGGTGCATGTGTCTTTTTGAATTATGGTTTTCTCCGGGTATATGCCCAGTGGTGGGATTGCTGGATCATATGGTAATTCTATTTTTAGTTTTTTAAGGAACTTCCATACTGTTCTCCATAGTGGCTGTATCAATTTACATTCCCACAAACAGTGCAAGAGGGTTCCCTTTTCTCTACACCCTCTCCAGCTTTGTTGTTTGTAGATTTTCTGATGATGCCCATTCTAACTGGTGTGAGGTGATACCTCATTGTAGTTTTGATTTGCATTTCTCTAATAATCAGTGAAGTTGAGCAGCTTTTCATGTGCTTCTTGGCCATCTGTATGTCTTCTTTGGAGAAATGTCTATTTAGGTCTTCTGCCCATTTTTAGATTGGGTTTTTTTTTTTTTTTTACTATTGAGCTGCATGAGCTGTTTATGTATTTTGGAGATTAATCCTTTGTCCATTGATTCGTTTGCGAATATTTTCTCCCATTCTGAGGGTTGTCTTTTCGCCTTGTTTATGGTTTCCTTTGCTGTGCAAAAGCTTTGAAGTTTCATTAGGTCCCATTTGTTTATTTTTGTTTTTATTTCCATTACTCCAGGAGGTGGATCAAAAAAGATCTTGCTGTGATTTATGTCAAAGAGCGTTCTTCCTATATTTTCCTCTAAGTTTTATAGTGTCTGGTCTTACATTTAGGTCTCTAATCCATTTTGAGTTTATTTTTGTGTATGGTGTTAGGGAGTGTTCTAATTTCATTCTTTTACATGTAGCTGTGCAGTTTTCCCAGCACCACTTATTGAAGACTCTCTTTTCTACATTGTATATCCTTGCCTCCTTTGTCATAGATTAGTTGACCATAGGTGCGTGGGTTAATCTCTGGGCTTTCTATCTTGTTCCATTGATCTATGTTTCTGTTATAGTGCCAGTACCATATTGTCTTGATTACTGTAGCTTCATAGTATAGTCTGAAGTCAGGGAGTCTGATTCCTCCAGCTCTGGTTTTTTCCCTCAAGACTCCTTTGCCTATTCGGGGTCTTTTGTGTTTCCATACAAATTTTAAGATTTTTTTGTTCTAGTTCTGTAAAAAATGCCATTGGTAATTTGACAGGGATTGCATTGAATCTGTAGATTGCTTTGGGTAATACAGTCATTTTCATAATATTGATTCTTCCGATCCAAGAACATGGTATATCTCTCCATCTGTTGGTATCATCTTTAATTTCTTTCATCAGTGTCTGATAGTTTTCTGCATACAGGTCTTTTGTCTCCCTAGGTAGGTTTTGCCTAGGTATTTTATTCTTTTTGTTGCAATGGTAAATGGGAGTGTTTCCTTAATTTCTCTTTCAGAGTTTTCATCATTAGTGTATAGGAATGCAAGAGATTTCTGTGCATTAATTTTGTATCCTGCAACTTTACCAAATTCATTGATGAGCTCTAGTAGTTTTCTGGTAGCATCTTTAGAATTCTCTATGTATAGTATCATGTCATCTGCAAACAGTGACAGCTTTACTTCTTCTTTTCCAATTTGTATTCCTTTTACTTCTTTTTCTTCTCTGATTGCTGTGGCTAGGACTTCCAAAACTACGTTGAATAATAGTGGCAAGAGTGGACATCCTTGTCTTGTTCCTGATCTTAGAGGAAATGCTTTCAGTTTTTCACCATTGAGAATGATGTTTGCTGTGGGTTTGTCATATATGGCCTTTATTATGTTGAGGTAGGTTCCCTCTATGCCCACTTTCTGGAGAGTTTTTATCATAAATGGGTGTTGAATTTTGTCAAAAGCTTTTTCTGCACCTATTGAGATGATCATATGGTTTTTATTCTTCAATTTGTTAATATGGTGTATCACATTGATTGATTTGCGTATATTGAAGAATCCTTGCATCCCTGGGATAAATCCCACTTGATCATGGTGTATGATCCTTTTAATGTGTTATTGGATTCTGTTTGCTAATATTTTGTTGAGGATTTTTGCATCTATATTCATCAGTGATATTGGTCTGTAATTTTCTTTTTCTGTAGTATCTTTGTCTGGTTTTGGTATCAGGGTGATGGTGGCCTCATAAAATGAGTTTGGGAGTGTTGCTTTCTCCTCAATTTTTTGGAAGAGTTTGAGAAGGATGGGTGTTAGCTCTTCTCTAAATGTTTGATAGAATTCACCTGTGAAGTCATCTGATCCTGGACTTTGGTTTGTTGGAAGATTTTTAATCACCGTTTCAATTTCATTACTTGTGATTGGTCTGTTCATATTTTCTGTTTCTTCCTGGTTCAGTCTTGGAAGGTTATACCTTTCTAAGAATTTGTCCATTTCTTCCAGGTTGTCCATTTTATTGGCGTAGAGTTGCTTGTAGTAGTCTCTTAGGATGCTTTGTATTTCTGCGGTATCCGTTGTAACTTCTCCTTTTTCATTTCTAATCATATTGATTTGAGTCTTCTCCCCCTTTTTCTTGATGAGTCTGGCTAATGTTTTATCAATTTTGTTTATCTTCTCAAAGAACCAGCTTTTAGTTTTATTGATCTTTGCTATTGTTTTCTTTGTTTCTATTTCATTGATTTCTGCTCTGATCTTTATGATTTCTTTCCTTCTGCTAACTTTGGGTTTTGTTTGCTCTTCTTTCTCTAGTTTCTTTAGGTGTAAGGTTAGATTGTTTACTTGAGATTTTTCTTGTTTCTTTAGGTAGGCTTGTATAGCTATAAACTTCCCTCTTAGAACTGCTTTTGCTGCATCCCATAGGTTTTGGATCATCGTGTTTTCATTGTCATTTGTCTCTAGGTATTTTTTGATTTCCTCTTCGATTTCTTCAGCGATCTCTTGGTTATTTAGTAACGTATTGTTTAGCCTCCATGTGTTGGTGTTTTTTATATTTTTTCCCTGTAATTCATTTCTAATCTCATAGCGTTGTGGTCAGAAAAGATGCCTGATATGATTTCAATTTTCTTAAATTTACTGAGGGTTGATTTGTGACCCAAGATGTGATCTATCCTCGAGAATGTTCCGTGCACACTTGAGAAGAACGTGTAATCTGCTGTTTTTGGATGGAATGTCCTATATATATCAATTAAATCTATCTGGTCTGTTGTGTCATTTAAAGCTTCTGTTTCCTTATTTATTTTCATTTTGGATGATCTGTCCATTGGTGTAAGTGAGGTGTTAAAATCCCCCACTATTTTTTTGTACCTGTCGATTTCCTCTTTTTTAGCTGTTGGCAGTTGCCTTATGTATTGAGGTGCTCCTATGTTGGGTGCATATATATTTATAATTGTTATATCTTCTTCTTGGATTGATCCCTTGATCATTATGTAGTGTCCTTTCTTGTCTCTTGTAACATTCTTTATTTTAAAGTCTATTTTATCTGATATGAGTATTGCTACTTCAGCTTTCTTTTGATTTCCATTTGCATGGAATCTCTTTTTCCATCCCCTCACTTTCAGTCTGAATGTGTCCCTAGGTCTGAAGTGGGTCTCTTGTAGACAGCATATAGATGGGTCTTGTTTTTGTATCCATTCAGCAAGCCTGTGTCTTTTGGTTGGAGCATTTAATCCATTCACATTTAAGGTAATTATCAATATGTATGTTCCTATGACCATTTTCTTAATTGTTTGGGGTTTGTTTTTGTAGGTCCTTTTCTTCTCTTGTGTTTCCCACTTAGAGAAGTTCCTTTAGCATTTGTTGTAGAGCTGGTTTGGTGGTGCTGAATTCTCTTAGCTTTTGCTTGTCTGTAAAGCTTTTGATTTCTCCATCGAATCTGAATGAGATCCTTGCTGGGTTAGAGTAATCTTGGTTGTAGGTTCTTCCCTTTCATCACTTTAAGTATATCATGCCACTCCCTTCTGGCTTGTAGAGTTTCTGCTGAGAAATCAGCTGTTAACCTTATGGGAGTTCCCTTGTATGTTATTTGTCATTTTTCCCTTTCTGCTTTCAGTAATTTTTCTGTCTTTAATTTTTGCCAATTTGAATACTATGTGTCTTGGCGTGTTTCTCCTTGGGTTTATCCTGTATGGGACTCTCTGAGCTTCCTGGACTTGGGTGGCTATTTCCTTTCCCATGTTAGGGAAGTTTTTGACTATAATCTCTTCAAATATTTTCTCGGGCCCTTCCTCTCTCTCTTCTCCTTCTGGGACCTCTATAATGCGAATGTTGTTGTGTTTAATGTTGTCCTAGAGGTCTCTCAGGCTGTCTTCATTTCTTTTCATTCATTTTTCTTTATTCTGTTCCACAGCAGTGAATTCCACCATTCTGTCTTCCAGGTCACTTATCCGTTCTCCTGCCTCAGTTATTCTGCTATTGATTCCTTCTAGTGTAGTTTTCATTTCAGTTATTGTATTGTTCATCTCTGTTTGTTTGTTCTTTAATTCTTCTAGGTCTTTGTTAAACATTTCTTGCATCTTCTCGATCTTTACCTCCATTCTTTTCCCGAGGTCCTGGATCATCTTCACTATCATTATTTTGAATTCTTTTAATGGAAGTTTACCTATCTCCACTTCATTTAGTTGTTTTTCTGGGGTTTTATCTTGTTCCTTCATCTGGTACATAGCCCTCTGCCTTTTCATCTTGTCTATCTTTCTGTGAATGTGGTTTTTGTTCCACAGGGTGCAGGACTGTAGTTCTTCTTGCTTCTGCTGTCCCCTTCCATAATTTTTAATTTCAAGAATATACAGTGTACTTAATTTAAGCCATGGCACACTAGTGAGATATACATTTTTAAGCTATCGTATATTACTGCGATATTAAGTTTTTTTTCTTTAATACTGAAGAAATCTTTCCAATATTTCAGATTTGTGGTGAGGTGAGCCAGGAACATGTATTGGAAGGAATTTGGAAGAGAGGAAATCAGTGTTATTTTCAACTCCCCCACTGGTTAAAGTAACCACTGTGGTCAAGTTAGTCTCACATCTCAGAGAATTTTAATATCTGTAGCAAGAAGTTATTAGCAACATAAATTTTAAAAAGATCCACTCTTACTGAGTGCTTATTTTGTTCCATACATAACAGTACCTTTGAGGTATATACTATTTTTATTCCCGTTTTAAAGGTGAGTCACAGGGCGTTATTCATGGCTAGTAAGTAGAGGAATCAGGCCATCTGTTTGACCAAAACCTGAATGGTTGTAGAATGTTCTGAAAACTATTGAAACAATTCCTATTTTTCACTTCCACCTCTGACAGTTTTATCCATGTGCAGAGGTACAGTGTGTGTTCTCACATGGATCAGAGAATCACTCACCACATGCTCCAGTTTCATTGTATAACACTGGCAGGTAGCTGAAATAACCCATGGAGAAGTGTGCTTGATCTAAAGATTCTTGGTTGCCAAGAGAGTCTCACTGCCTATTAGATTGGGAACATTTTGAGAGACATTCAGGACTGACTTATTCATCTCTGTATCTATAGCACTCAGAATAGGACCCAGTATGTAGCAGGTATTCAATTAATGTTGGTTGGATGAGTAAATGAATGACCTGACTATAGCGGGAGGTGGTAGGCATCATGCTAGTGAAGCTAATGATTCATTAACCACAAATCATTCATTCAGCAGATATTTATTTAGTGTCTAGAGCATAAGCTCACCTAACAGTCTGCATTCCAGGTGATTTCAATTTTAGCAGAGAGTACAAGGTTCTTGAGCAGATCACTCATTCCTCGACTCCACATTTCCTTTAATTCTCAGATGGAGCCACTGCATTAAGTCTGCTATCTTGAGCTTATTTTTTATTAGAGACTTTTTTTTAGAGGATTGATCCAAGAGCTCAAAATTTATGCTTTCTAGTCCACCTCCTACCTTCTGTGGTAAGGCTAATATTCAGGCTCTTGTTTTGCTTCAGTACCCAATTCCAGTAACCAAGTGAGTCCTTGTCTTCCTAGGTCTACCTTGATAGTTTGCTTGATATAGCATTTGCTGTAGGATTTTTTTTTTTTTTTTACATCTTTGTTGGAGTATAATTGCTTTACAATGTTGTGTTAGCTTCTGCTGTACAAAAAAGTGAATCAGCTATATGTATACATATATCCCCATATCCCCTCCCTCTTGAGCCTCCCTCCCACCCTCCCTATTAGGATGTATTTTAATTTAGACCCTTTTCTGGGTTACTAGAGTCCTGCCTCTGGTACCCATCCCCTGTGGCTGAATATTGATACTAGATAGCAGACCAACCATCTCTTTTGCCAGATGTGTGCTTGTTGCCTGCTGCCTAACTCCTTAAAACTTGCCCAGCATCCCAGATTTCCCTCTTTCCTGCTATGTCTGCATGGCAGACCTCCAGGTCTTGCCACCCCTGGTTTGGTTTGCCAGTCAACCTCCCACTGACTCCTTATTTGACTACCCATATTGGGGTAGAAGGAATGAAAAAGTCAACTTGCATCTTTTTTTTTTTTTTTAAACCTGAGGGTGATGCCAGATGGAAAAATCATGGAGATTATTTTTCTCCTTCTTCCAGTTCACAAGTGCCATGGACATTAAGTGCTTTGAATGCTGTAGGTTGATTTCTGCCTGTGTTGAATTCTTACAACACATTCTGGATGTCCCAGGTTCACTCTTGTCTTTTAGATGTCCCATGTGAGTTAGTTGTCTCTTCCCAACAAGTTAGCAAGATTTTTATGAATGTATATCTCAAGTCATCTTATTCTAACATCAGTTCTAATATCAGTACCATTTTTGACCACTTATACTGTGCTGTGTGCTTGGTTTACATTAACTTAGTCATTAGAATAATAGTGTAAGGAAGGTGTGAATATTCCTGTATCACTGGAGAAGAAACAGAACGTGATGGGGTTGCAATCTGAATACATGTGTGTCCAGTTCCAAATTTTTCTTCAACAACAAAATGCAGCACTGGGTTCAATCAATAAATAATCTTTGCCTTTGACTTTAGGGAAATATATTTAAAAATTATTTTTTCTCACATCCATCAGGATGGCTACTATCAAAAAACCAGAAAATAACAAGTATTAGTGGGAATACAGACAAATTGGAACCTGGGTGCGCTGTTGGTGGGAATGTTAAATGATGCAGCCACTGTGGAAAACAGTATGGTGGTTCCCCCCAAAATTAAAAACGGAGTTACTATATGATCCAGCAATTTCACTTCTGGGATATACCCCAAAAAACTGAAAATAGGGTCTCAAAGAGATATTTGTATACCTGTGTTTCTTGTATTCACAGCAGCATTATTCACAGCAGCTAAAAGTTGAAAGCCACCCAAGGGTCCATTGATGGATAAGCAGATAAGCAAAATGTGGTATATACCTACAATGTAATATTATTTAGCCTTAAAATGGAAGGAAATTCTAACACATGTTATAACCTGGATGAACCTTGAGGATATTATGCTAAGTAAAATAAGTCAGTCATAAAAATACTACATACCATTTACATGAGATTTCTAGAGTAAGTCAAATTCATAGAAACAGGAAGTACAATGGTACTTGCCAGGGGCTGAGAGGAGGGGGAAAGGGAAGTTGTTGTTTAATAGGTTTCAGTTTTGCAAGATGAAAGCTCTGGAGATCTGTTGCATAACAATGTGAATGTATTTAACAACACTGAACTTTACACTTAAAAAATGGTTAAGATGGTAAATTTTATGTTATGTGTATTTTACCAGAATTAAAAAAAAAAAATTCTTACACATAGAGGGTAGACTGAAATACTATATAAGTATTGTGCTATGTCCAACAATACATACACAATACATACGTGTAATCTTGCTATTAAAGGAAGTAGTTCTAATAATGAGAATGGTGGAATTCTTACACAATGCAGTTGTTCTAAATTCTGGACTTAAATTTTTACCATATTAAAAATCTGTATGGGTAATTTTTACAAATATCATCATGGTGTTCAATAGTTGTTAAGAAAAACTGGTGAAAGCTCAAGACATTGTGTCATGTCTCTAAAACTTAGTTGGTGTTTTTCTTGGGGACACACATAAACATACATTATGTGATGCAGACACACAGCTACACCACACATATTCTGATTTTTAACTTACTCTAAAAATGTGTAATATCTAATGAGTCAGTACCTTCCCTGTGTGACAAATGTGCTTGTTTATACTTTCATTTCTTATATATAAAAAATTTTACATGTCTGGTGCCAAATATCATGGTCAGACTTACCATATATTTCATTACATTTGAAAAGAATATTTTCTCTAGCTTATATAATATATGAAAAAATAGAAAAAAAACTACATTTTGAGTGAGAAAATGCCTTTAACTTCATAGCTTTTTGGTATATTGAATAGATAGTCCCTTTATTATCTATTAATAAAAGTTTGTATTGTCTTGGTTATAATATCATGATGTATTATTTCTAGTTCTTAAAATGCCAAAAAGTTTGAAGTGTTTCGATTTCTATAGTGTAAATAGATACCTGTAGATTTGACAGGAAGCTGGGAAGTTTCCCTGCTCAAAGATATAGGCCTACTGTGGATATCTGAAATGCCACCAATAATGATCCATTGTTTTCTGTAAAGCTTTCCTCTCATTCAGTGGCTCTTTTCTAAATTGCAAATACTCCAGGAAGGAGTAATATACTGAGTAACTCACACCTTATTATGAAATAATTGATCATATCTTTTCTATGATAGGAGGAGCTACAGGGGAAGTACTGACACAGGACCCATGAAAGAAAACTGGCTAAGGGAGGTCCCGATCATGTAAAGTGAAGACTGCAAAGATTTTCCCTTCTACCTGAACAAAGAGCTGAGTTCCTTGTCCTTTTTAAAAATGAGCTTCTCAATTGCAAGTTTAAGTTTTGTGGATACAAGCAAAGTGAAATGAAAATCTGGGACAATTACCTAAATTATTTCATTTTTAAAAACCTTCATTAAGGCTAAACAGGGATTTTTGGCTTAAATTATTTAACTGGACTAACTACATTAAAATTATCTAAAATTGCCTTGCTCTCTATTTCACCTTATCTGTTTAGAGAGACAGACCTTAGGCTGTGTCTGCTTTACCCTGTATGGATTGATTTGGGGCCAAAAAATTCAATTAATTCTATTCACAAAGGGCCGTCGTAGCACTGAGCAAACGGCAAAATGAATACTTCTGGTTTCTGGCTGCCCCATTCTACTGCCAAGCCTGGGAGGGTCTGAGCCTCATGTATTTAATGATCCCAGTTCCTCTGGTTCACTGTGTGTCTTCATGGGTTTTCACTTGGCATCTTATTTTAAATATATGATATTCAAAAACTGTTTTGCCTTGGGACAATCAGCAGACCCAGTTAATTGTTTTGGAAGCAAAGAAAGTAAATTGAGGCAGTGTGTTGCTAGCTTACATCTACTGTGTGCTTACCAGGCACTGGGCATTTATTATCTCATGAATCGGAGGGTTATTCCAAGAGGTGCAGTGCCTCCAACTCTACGCAGCTTGGCTCTTCCGCCCGTGTCTCAAGCACAGCTCTATGCTGAAAGGCAATGGAACACCCTGGTCAGGAGTGTGGGGTCCAGACTCTGGTTTACATAACTGCATGTACCTCAGTTTCCCTCTCTGTAAAATGAGGGTAATAACACTTGCTGTTGCATAGGGTTGTTGGGAGGATAGAGAGTAAAACATGAAAAACACTTAAAAGAGTGTCTGCACATAGTAAATTACTTAATAAATATTACCTATCATTATTAATGCCATTATTACTATAGTCCCTATAGTTAATGTAAGCAATCCTTCCCAAAGGGATTGTGTGGAAATCCCTGTAGTTGTCACTGAATTTTCCCCTCCCCCCCCACCTTTTATTCCCCCCCTGCACCACTCCCATCCACTCACCATTATACATTCTTAAAAATCAAGGTTGGCTTTGGGACTAAAAATTTAGGCAGAGTTATAAATCAAGATCAAATGAGCTATTTTGGTCCATGTGACAGTCACATGTTTATTTCTTATCTTTTTACTTAAAAAATGATCATAAACATCATGATGATGGGATTTGTGTGGCACTTGATGGCGTTAGCATATTTTTAAATTCATTATCTTATCTGATACAGCGACACTCTGTAAAAGATTGTGCAGATGAGACTTCCTTCTACAGAAATAATGTTGCAGAGAAGTTAAATCATTTGCAGAAAGCCTCCCCACTGGTGGGGCGTGGAGGGATGCTGTGACTCTGTGGAGCCTGGGGCAGCACAAGTTGAGGGAAGGAGCAAGAGAAACGTTTGGTATTAGCCTGGGAGTTTTGAGTTATTGGGATTGTCAATGTCAGGCCTAAGGCCAAGGGCATGCGTGAAGGAACCCTCAGAAAGGAAAAAAAAAAAAGAGAGAGTGGACAAAAAGTCTAGGAAAGCAGAAAAGGGAGAGAAAAGCAAACCAGGAAAAGAGGTGGATAGACTGGGAAGCATACAGGGTGCTGACAGCAGTTTCTCCCAAGTTGCTGACTATTTGCATCTAAACATGGAGGTTCCTCAACGAAAGGATCTTTATCTAGGTCCTTAATTTCTCCTCCTGGTACTTAGTGTAGTATTGTTGAGTACCTAATGAATTGTTCTCTCTTGTGCAAAGGACTTCCACTACAGCAGCAACTGTGAGGTTAAATGATGGGTTCATTTGTCCCATTGAGAACAAATGAAGACCTCCTATGAAGTCAAGGAATTGGATGAAAATGATGGGTATTCTCTGGGGTGGTTGAAATTAGAGCTCTGTGGTCCGGAAAATAAACTGCTTCAGTACAGATACATTTATGGAAACATCAGTAAACACTGTGATTAAACTGCAGATAGGATTCCATCAGAGAGAACAATTCGAATAGTATACAAAGTTATTTTAAACCCCATTCGTATTTGCAGGTAAAAAGTCCATTTTAATCAACCAGATGGCTTATTCAGATGGTTTTGTTAAATTCAAAGTATGTTAAAGTAAAAATCTAGTGCCACGAGGTATGGAAAATTTACTTTTTTTCCCCCTTGCTTTGGTGTGCACTCTTTGCAAATAACAGCTTATTAGCATTGGAAGTTTTGGTGGGGGCAGAGATTGTTTTATTCAAGAAGCAATTATTAAGAAGCTATTGTGTGTTGAGCATTAGGCTTATGCTGAGGGTGTCCTGACAGAATTTTTGCTCCTGAGGAGATTAAAATCTTTCGGAGATTAGAACACAGTGTGACAATGACAAGGGCTCCGAGAGAGACAAAATCAAAGGACTGTGGGAGCTCAGGGGAGGGGCAGTTGAGAGAATCAGCCTGATCTGTGCTCTAGCTCTATACCTGGTAGGAAGTCTTGGTGATGGTGATGAGCCATTCTCTGTAGAGAGCTGTGCATGTGCAAAGCTATAGAGATGGGAATATTCAGGAGTTGAGGATGCTGGCTGGAGTATAGATGGGGACTGGAAAAGGAGCTGGGAGAAAAGATGAAGCTGGAATTGTAAGCAGAGTCTCATCTTAAAGGGTCTCGTATGGCATTCTAAAAGTTGGAAGTTTATTTGGAATGCCATGGGGGCACCATTTCAGGAATTTAAGCATCCCGTTAGCACTAGGGGCATAAGGAGGGGGCAAAAGATGGGAGTAGAAAGAGTGTGCTTAGATACAATTAGGCGATAAGTTCTGCAGTTTCGATAAAGCCTTCTGGGCTGCCAGGTGAGGAATGGGTTGGAGGAGGGTATGACTGAGGGCAGTAGGGGGTGATTGGAGGAGCCTGCATGAGACGCCATGGCAGTAATGGAGAGAAGAGGACAGGTCTGAGCAACAGTAAAGTGGAAGAGTTACTGGAACTTGGCGAGTGAGAAAAAGAGTCCAGAAGACACAGGTTTCAGGCTGAGGATCCAGTGGTTTCTTTAAGGAGAAGGTGTGAGGGGGAAGATGATTTAAGACGGCTGCACTGGGGCAAGATCTGTTGAAATTAGCATTGCCTGGAATGGTAAACATCTTGGTTTCCTGGTTCTGCCTTCTGGTAACTTCTCTAAAACTTCGGTTTTGATTGTCCTCTCACTCTACCCTATTGCTGTTTTCTTTCATCCTCACCTGGCCCTGCTAATGCTTCTTTCCTGATTGTCCTCAGCTCGCCTCCTCCAACCCACCCCTACTGAGATTCAGCAAACACACACACTTATAACAGAGAGAACAAATACTGAACCAACATTTTTGTTAAATAGCTTGACCTCTTTGTGGGCAGGGATTTGTCAACACATCTGTTCTAAAGGATTTTCTTTTAATAGATTTTTGTGTGTGTGTGGAAACCAGATCAGCAAAGCACTGTTACTATGGCCTACCCTTGGAGACCTGGAAATTGCTGTACTAAGCAGAACTGATTAAATGGTATTTTACCTGTTTGGATTGAAACTCACAATCTGTTCTTGAAAATTGTTGCTATTATTTGGTCAAGGGTAACTGAGGATAGGAATATACCATTTGTTACATTCTAGGACTGAGATTTGTGATCTTTGTCTGTAGAGAGCAGACTCCCTCCTCAATCGGACAAATACAACCCGTGAATGTTGAAGGGGATCCATTCAGAACAGAAGGAACCATGGAACAGGGAGCACCAAAGCTATCAGTGGAACTAGGGACACCACCAGATACAGAGCTAGGACACAGGTCGGGCAGATGACACTTGGATCCACCATCGACGAACATGGAGAAACACAGTGTTTCCCAGACATACCCTTCTGTGATGCTGTATAAGGGTTTTGCTTACAAATCCAAGAAAATCTGAAAGTTGCATCACCTGGATGTGTGAGTTCTGAAGTTGCTTGACCCAAGAGTGAATGCTATCCCGCCTGAGGAAAGCAAAGGGATGAAGAGAGTCTGACAGCTCTAACATACTTTCACAGTGGAAAAGAGGCAAGGTCTGCCTGGGTCTTCACCCAGAACATGGATAGACACCCTGTATCTACTACAGAGGTACTATAGTAGATAATTAAACTTTATCTGTCCAGGCAGCCTGACACAGGCAATTTAAGGGGAGAGACTGTAGCAGACAGGGGCCAGCTTGTCTGTGCCTCCATCTCTTGCTTCCCAGCAGGGTAACTTTGAGTAAATTACTTAAACTATCCAAGCCCCACCTTTCTCTCTGTAGACAGAGAATAACATTACACACCGCATAGGGTTGGGATGAAGAGTAACTGAGCTACTGTGCTTACTGTGCTTAACATGTTGCTTGGAATGTAATGAAAGTTCAATAAATGTTAGCTGGTGTGATTAGTGGCTATCTGATGGGAAGATGCAGTTGGAACTAGAGAATTTCAACAAAGGGCTCTGTAATATAAAGATGTTTTCAGGACTTCCCTGGTGGCGCAGTGGATAAGACTCTGCACTCCCAGTGCAGGGGGCTTGGGTTCAATCCCTGGTTAGGGAACTAGATCCCACATGCATCCTGCAACTAAGAGTTTGCTGCCACAACTAAGGAGCCTGTGAGCTGCAACTAAGGAGCCCTGGAGCTGCAGCTAAGGAGCCCGCCTGCCACAACTAAGACCCAGTGCAAATAAATAAATAAATATTTTTTTAAAAACCTATAATGGAAAAGAATCCAAAAAAGAATAGATACATACGTATAAAAAAAAAAACATGTTTTCATGTTATGGCATTAAGAAATTGGTCTCTGGGGATTTGGTTACAATGAATTTGCTACAAGGAATAATCCTATACTACAAAAGCGTTCTTGGGGTTTGTAAAAGTCTTCTTGTTTTCCCTCTGCTCACTTTCACCATAATCAACAGTATTCTTTAAACTGCTCTCACTTAAAATCACTTTTAGTCTCTAGTTCTGATCACTCTTCACCCAAAAGCAAATACCAACTTGCATAGGGAGTTTCCACATGACATGTGAAATGTCTGTCGTAGAAGCCAGAATCCTGACTCTGGTTTGTCCATCTCTGGCTTCTCTTCTTTTCCTTCTTTCTTAACCTGCATTGCCAGGGAGATTAAGAATCTTCTGGAAGAGAACAGAGCAGTGGTCCTCAATTCTGACTGCATCATGATCAGTTAAGAAAGGGTAGACACCCAGGTGCTTGATGCTGAACCTACCGAGGGTACCCTACCTAATTTACCACAGAGCACGCCGTGGTGTCCTTGTCAGATCAGAAGAAGTCAAGGACCACCCACAGCTGTATTAAGCAACCGAGAGACCTGTAAACATGCCCCTGTAGTTATGAGGTTCTGCGTGTGCCTCTTGGGGCCAGGGCTTCCGTATAAAAATTGGTCCTGTTTGGACATCATTCTCTCGTACAGGTACCTTCTGAGTTCATACGTGACCTCTGTCAGTTGCATTTCTTTGACTCAAACTTTTCCTATTGTTCTTGTACAAATGTATTAAATGGGAGAAATGTAGGATATGTGTTTTCCCTCCAATGTGAATACACTCTTTAAAACAGCCTTACAACAAACCTTGCTTCCATATTTAAAATAAATCTGTGAGGAGTTATCTGGGTAAAGAGAAGATGATCTCTTGTCTGCATGTCTCCTGGTAGATTTCCCCTTACTGGTCAGAAGTTCTTTTCTCTGGGGCAGTCTACTGTTTCAAGCTATCAAATGCTCCCCCTCCTCCAACCCTAAACTTGGCTATGATAGCTGAGGTTACAGACTGTTCCCTTGTGAGGAAAGCATGCCTCACTGGGGCTCTGCCTTTTAACAGTTTTTTGTTTTTTTTTTTTAACATCTTTATTGGAGTATAATTGCTTTATAATGTTGTGTTAGTTTCTGCTGTATAACAAAGTGAATCAGCTATATGTATACATATATCCCCATATCCCCTCCCTCTTGCGTCTCCCTCCCACCCTCCCTATCCCACCCCTCTAGGTGGTCACAAAGCACCGAGCTGATCTCCCTGTGCTATGTGGCTGCTTCCCACTAGCTATCTATTTTACATTTGGTAGTGTATATATGTCCATGCCACTCTCTCACTTCGTCCCAGCTTACCCTTCCCTCTCCCTGTGTCCTTAAGTCCATTCTGTACATCTGCCTCTTTATTCCTGCCCTGCCCCTAGGTTCTTCAGAACCATTTTTTTTTTTTAAATTTTTTATTTATTTATTTATTTTTATTTATTTATGGCTGTGTTGGGTCTTCGTTTCTGTGCGAGGGCTTTCTCTAGTTGTGGCAAGTGGGGGCCACTCTTCATCGCGGTGCGCGGGCCTCTCATTATTGCGGCCTCTCTTGTTGCGGAGCACGGGCTCCAGACGCGCAGGCTCAGTAGTTGTGGCTCACGGGCCCAGTTGCTTCGCGGCATGTGGGATCTTCCCAGACCAGGGCTCGAACCCGTGTCCCCTGCACTGGCAGGCAGATTCTCAACCACTGCGCCACCAGGGAAGCCCAGAACCATTTTTTTTGTTTTAAGATTCCATATATATGTGTTAGCATACGGTGTTTGTTTTTCTCTTTCTGACTTACTTCACTCTGTATGACAGACTCTAGGTCCATCCACCTCACTACAAATAACTCAATTTCGTTCCTTTTTATGGCTGAGTAATATTCCAATGTACATATGTGCTATATCTTCCTTATCATGCCTTTTAACAGTTTAATGCTAGCATCTATCAAAGCTAGAGCTGTTTCCTTATTATGACATTTACTCACAGGTAAATTTTAAGGTGAAAATGTTTTTGTCAGTACTAATTTGAAGGTTGTCATTTTTTCCCATAAATTTTGTTGCATTTCCTTCTTTGCCCCAGATTAAAATAGACTTGTGAGCTTTTCTCAAAAAGTGTTCCTTCATTCCAGGGTGTTTATAAGTGTTACTGGAAAAGGAAAATGTTTCCTGGTGAAAAAAAGATTGGGGAAATGCTGGAAAAACAAGTTGGTTTCTTCTCTACAGGACTTATCAGACCATTTAATAAGGTAATATTCATTGTGTGAGCAATATTTTCCTCAAGTTATTTTCCCATGAAACTCTTTTTATCAGAGAGCATCTCTGAAGACTAGGTTTTGGGGAAACTGCTTTGGTAAATGGTGTCCTAAATTTCTTAAACAAGAACTGTAGAACAGGAGAGAAAAGATACATATCTTGAAACAAAAATTGGTACACATGATCTGACATGTTCTCTGACAATAGGACAATTTGAAATTGGATCTGCCTCAAATAATCCAGAACTTTTGATCAATGTGTACCTCATGCCAAGAGGTGATGGGAGATGGCATAGCCTTGGCCAACTTTGCCATGCAGCCATCTGAAGAAAAAGGTCTTTGATATTATTCACAGCAGTTGGCAGCATCATTGAAAAAGTGGGTGCAAAATACTAAAAACAGGGTGATACAGACTAATCCTACAATCCTAACACTGCTGCCTAGGGAGTTAAGAGATTTGGAGCAAAAACCATGAGACCGTTCCAAAACAGGCATGGCGTTAAATAGCACCAGAGATAAGTAGGCAAGATACAAAGTGTGGGACAGCTGTTGTGGCTGATACTGCTCAGTAGACAGGCAGAACTATTAGATCCTCTCCTTGGTTAGCACCAGGGTAGCAACCATTAAGAAGGAATCACATTCACGCTGTTCCTGTTCAAAGCAACTAATGATTCACTCAACAAATATTTATGGGGTGCCTACAAAGTAGTAGACTCTGTCCTGGTCCCTTGGGCTAGAGCAATGACAAAATAAAATCCCTGATCTAGTATGTCTGCTATGTAGTTTAATCTTTACACTGTCCCCATTTAATAGAAGAGAAAACTATAAGAGATGGAGACTGTAGATTTTCAACTCTGGAAGGTATCTCGGAAGACATTTTTATTCAAACTCTTCATTTTACTCATGAAGAGATAAGTTTAAAGGGTTACTCTTTTTGATTGAAAATAGTGACAGTGAGGACGAAAAACCAGGTCTTCTACTTTCCAATTTTGGTCTCTCCCTGGTGCCGTATGCTGCTTAGAAAACTGATATAGATTTGTACGAGGTAGGTAGTTAGTAAAGGTGTGATTCTCAGAGAGTGGCCACAGTCTCTGCCCTAACACAGTAGGACTTTGACACTGTCAGCTCAAGCTGCTAACTGAAAATCCAAAAGCAGTGGTGGCTTGAGGACCATGCCAAATAGGATTTCTTAGGGTAAAGGGGGGAAGGGACGCCCCATTAACTGAGAAAGATGAAGCAAATGGTCCCAGAACTCCTGCCTGTATTTTGCTGGATTATGAAAGCACAGTGAATGTGCTCCAATTTAAATTTGGCCAGACGCTGGGGGATAAAGTTTCATGACACAAGGGATTGGTATTGCAATCCTCGTAAGTTCCCCATGAGAAGATGGAACTCTTACATGTCATTACATGTAGGGAAGAGATTTAAGAACCATATTCCTGTTATAAACAGTATTAGAAATCAGTATTTTATTTCCCCTTGATTGCAACACTAAATCTAGGAATGTCAAGGGAGAGAATGTACTTCACTGAATGCAGAAAACTTGATTAAAAAAGCCTTAATTGGTGAAAATGTATCAAAGCATATGAAGCAAATAGCACAAATTTCATATTTCAATGTTCTTTTTTGATTTGAGTTACCTGAGTAGATATTAGATTGATTGATTGAATGGATGAACGAAAGGGGGATTTGATGAATATCAATCAACAGACATGTATTAAGCATCTACTATGTGCAGTACACCATTAGATAGTAAGAAACATAAAGATGAACAGATCCTGATCCCTAAGAGACGACAAATGCTGTAATACAAGGATGAACATTTTCATGTTCATTAAAGAGGTATGGCATGTTTGGGAAAGCAAAATTATTTCTCACGATGGGAAATATAATAAAAAAACAGTGAGCAAACATTTGTTGCCTATGAGAATGCTGGGTCTTAAGAACTCGGTTAGACATATGCCACTGAAATTATGGAAGCACATGATTTACCTTTTGGAAATTTAATTTGGTATGGATGGTATGATTCAAAATACCATTTGCAGTATGACCTATAATAATAGTTGTTATTTTTTGAGATGATGTTATATAGGCCCAGAACCTTCTGAAGTTGGTTCTGACATTTATAAAGGAACAGTTAGCTCCTTTGCAGACAGCAAGCTCACCATCCTTGCATACTTGTATCTAAAATAGTCCTAAAATTCTCTTTATTGCCACTACACTGTTTCCCAAAATGAAGCATGAGATCATGGTAGTATTTAGTTATTGGTTCAGTTTCCTGTCTTCTTAGATCTTTTTAAAGCTCCTACATCCTTACAGAATGACCTCCTAGCTTAATGTCTGATCACATGATCTGCTATTTACAAAGTGCTGGTGTTCTAATTTGATTCCTTTAGATAACATAAGAGGACATTTAGTTGTATGGTCTGTGGTAAGTATAATTTATTTCATACTCTCAGAGTCTTCTGAGACTATGCAATGGCAGAAAGCAGACAAACTAAACAGTAATATTTTATAAGAAATTAAGTCAACTCTTCTGTAAAGGAATTTCTTTCAACTATTTTTCCTTATTGATTTTATAGTTCTAAATAAAATAAATTAAAAAATTCAGCCAATGAATTTGGCCAAGCCATGTTTTGTTAACTTTATTATAAAAATATATTGTGTCTATGTATTACAAATATCACATTTTATTTGCATAGGAATATATGCATTTAAAAATAAAAATGTTTGATTTGTACTTACAATATTTGTAGTATTAGTTACTAAAATTCTTATCTTAGAACCCATGGCTGAAAGCTCCTTTAAGGCAAACCTGTTAAAAATGAGTCCCTAACTTTATTGCAAACCTATTATGCATACATAATGCATTCCACACTCTTGCAAGATGCAAGTCACTACTCCCCAATAACATTCTTACATAGAACATTACATTTTTTTTCTTTGCAGGAATGAAAAATCCCCCTGAGTTTGCATTATCTTGTTTTGCGAAAGTTTGGTGACTTTTACCTTTGACCTTAGACATCTGGTTGTGATTTTACTGAAAAGATGTAGCACATTATTCTTATGCAAGTCTCCATGAGTGGCTATTTTTGTTCTCAGTTCTCAACAGGAACAAGTAAATACTGCAGGATGAGTTATTTTTAAAGGTTTTTAAATAGTGTTTGTTATTTCAAGGCATTAATGAGTAAAACTTCTTAGAAAATACCGGTCAGTTGTGTTTATTGACTTATGTCAACACGCTTGTCATTTTGAGAAAGTGTCATAATCCTAGAAGAAAATGGTTTGTACTCCTTGAGTCAGATTTTAATCTGAGAAGTGTTCTGTGTATCATTGTGTATCTCTCAAAGGATCTGTGGCTGCACATCTGTAAGCATCTTGCTTCTTATAGCAGAGCGCACGCATGTTGGGAAGGCTTAGATTCGTTTCTTCACAGTGCAAATTGGGTACTAATATGGAAGACTGGAAGGGTCCTTATCCACTTGTATTTTTTCCCCTTTTTTCCTTGCCATCATCTTTACATTGTTGACATACTTAGGGTAAGCCAGTTATACTGAAGGGTATAGACCGAACACAGAGACCTGGAACCCAGGCTTGGATTTGCCCACAAGCAGCTATTGGACTTTGAACTTAAACTTCCTAAGCCTCAGTGTCTGAAATGAAAGATTTGTTAATAGGGGGCTCATGGCTTAAATCTAAAGTGCACAGGTGTTTTGTTTGGGCTACATATTGTTTTAAAAGTCAGCAAATTTTACCTAAGATTTCTAGTATCTCTTAAGAAATGGAAAGATGTGGCAACATGGAGCCTGCATTCTCAAATAGCAACAACTTCTTGGGCCCTGTAGCTTCCTTGGTTTGCCATCCTTGCACTTGACTGGGTTTTGTTCCCTTAATCTTCTAAAATGGTATGACTCTTTAGGCTTTGTTTCAAGGAACATGGTGGGAAAAGTTTAGTTCCTCTTAAAATTCATTAGACATGTTACTTTTTGTTGCCTTACAGTGTCTTAGTTTTCCTGTGATTCCATTCTGACCTCACACACATACAAAGGATATAGCACTCCACCTATGTATGGCCTGTCCTTCTCTGTCCCCTCTTTATGGGCAACAGTAGGGGAATAACCTCGGCTTTATTTTTCATACCTCCATGTAAATTTTCTCCTTCCATGATATTACTTCCAGATAGATAACGTAAAATAACTTACTGTCATTTCTGTGAAAATTAGAGAAACAATGACTTTCTACTCATGAAATCCAGAAAGTATGTGGAACTGAGAATAGAAGAGTAAATCTCACTTTCTGAAGCTGTGCTTGTTCACATTTTTCAGTTACCACACTGTATCTAATCAGATTTTTGCAAAGCAATGCTATGCATGCAACAATTCTCCTATAACTCTCTTTGGAGACACAGCCCAGCTGCTGTGGTGAGGGTTAGCTGCTTCTTATGGCTTGGGATGATCTTTCATTAAAAATCACAGATGGTAGTATATCCTTCTCACCATAAGAACTGATATAAGCTTTGGTCAGGTGAAGGAAGAATATATGACCATGAAGAACTTCTTCTAGTAAAATATCCCTGAATCATGTCCAATTGTCATGTATCTTCAGTTGAATCCTCATCCCTGATTCTTGGTGAGAATCAATATAGTCAATAAAAATCCAGGGTAGTAAAATAACCTTGGATCTATGTGGAAGGGGCAGGGGGAGAATGATCAATAAAAGGAGTTTATTTCTGGTTGATTTATTAAGAATTGAATTTGTGTAGAAAAAATATAAGTAGTAACATTATAGAGATGGTTTAGAGAAAGACAATACCCATTTGCTAAAATAAAGCATTGGTTTCTTATTAGGTTCTTACAACATGGCTACTCTTCAACAGCTGCAGAGCAAAGCAAATGTTGCTTTCTAGTCAAACGTGTTCATTGAAGAGCTTGGTTACTGACAGCTAAGGACCATCTAAAGATAAAGAACATTTTGTGAGATGATTCTCTTTCACCTGCTGATTAAACTGTGAAAAATCTGTGAGCCCAAATGCAAATTTCCCTGTTCCTGTTCTACTGGACAAGCTCCCAGGACTAGACTAGAGCTAATGCAAATTAGAGAATTTCCACCAGTTGATTCAGGGAAATAGCTAGCTTGAAACACAAACCTCTTGGCAATGAGGTCCTGCAGAAAAATACAGAAATAGGAGCTTTGATTCTGTTAAGGAGCATAGAGGGCAATAGGGTTCCTTACTACAGAATTATTTCTCTACGTAGGGAACAGATTGACCAGATTCTCAATCTGTGACTTTATTCTCTCTCTTTTCCTCCTCATCTCTTGCCTGGTTTCTCTTTGCTGATTGTTGACTACCTGTTGAAGGTGAAACAGAACACCTTAGGGTAGACTCTCTTTTGCAGTATGTGCTTTTGCAGTATGCATTTTCCTAAGTCCCTCATTGGGAAATTCATTCCAAAAGAATGTTGAAAGCATAAGGGGATACATTTTGTGAGACACACAGGCAACGAATAACTTGGGTAGAAAAGACTGGTGAATTGATCTCTGCTTCATATCTGACTAAACCTTTAAAAAAATTCCATGGAAAGCGGGTGGAATATTTAAAATATCTTGTTACAAAAACCCAGACACGATTCCACAAAAGACAAAAATGTCTGGAGGCATTTTTTTGTGGATGCTAATCTCAAGCCCTTTCATATCCAGTCATGATTGGGCTCCAGAAGTTCCTTAATAATGTAAGGAATTTGGTAAATTCTTGTAACAAGTTGTTCTCTGATGTCTTCGGAGCCCTCGTGATCTGCTATAGGATCATCATCTGCCAAACTGTTCAGGAAGGGTAACAATCAGTCCTGGGCAAACATTTAAAAAATGAATTAGCAATTAACAAAATAGGGGTGGGGCTAGAGACTATTTTATAAGCTTCATTTATATTTAAGCTTGAAAGGGGACTTGGGTCAGATGGGCTAACACCTTCATTTTACAGATGAGAAAACTGAAGACCAAAGAATGCAAATGCCACAATTTAGGTAACATAACCGCTGTAGAACCAGAATGAATTCTTGATTCCCAGCCCAAGGTTTTGTTATTAGGGCCTGCTGCCTTAGAGTTCCCCACCAGATCAAGCTGCTGGCTTGGGCAGAATTCTAATAATTGATATTTCATTTTTGATAAAAGTTTGTTTTCTGAAGCCTGCATCACATTATGTCCTTTCAGCATTGTAAAAAGGAGCTTAATTTGAATGTCCTTGTAGCATACTGCACCAACTAAGTGTACCAGCTTGGCCAGTACAGTACCATCACCAAGCTCCAAGAACACTGTGTAACTTTTCCCACCTGATGCTAGCCCCTATCTGTCATGTTCAACTTTAATTTTGAAAGGCTGCCCAGTTTCTCCTGTATCTGACTAATCTTACAGAAAATGCTACTGTTAGTATATGGTTAGTTTCAAGGAATCTCCCCCCTCTAAACCTGCTTCAAATTAATGCACCGAAGTAATAAATACAATTGAGTTATTTTTTCTATGGAAAATATCAGCATAAATAGCAAGGGCATAAATAACAAACTAGTTGACTATTAACTTGAGATATCTAAGTTTACATAAAAATTGCTATTGTGCTAAATCATGTAGCCAAAGCCAAGTATGCATATGAGACCTATCTTTTGGGTTTCTTAAGCTGTTTTTGAATGCTAGCCATCTTGAAATCATCATTTTGGGTATCCAGCTCATCCCTTTTTTGTTTTTGTTTTTTTTGTAAAAAATTATGAAGTCAGACTGCTCAGTGAGAATGAAATTCTTCCTTCAGAAAGAAAAGGGAAAAATCTGAACATGGAGAAGGCCCATCTTAGAATATCTGTGACTCAAAGACTATCTTTGAGTATTATTTCTGGATTTGAGTAATCTCCATGGGTTTTAGGTGCCATAAAAGTAATGGCATGGGAGAAGGAAAAAATGGTGATGGAAGATAAAGAAAAAGGGAGAGTAAGAAAAAAAGCAAAGTAGAGAGTAAAAGGAGAGAATGGGAGTGTGGTAGAGTACTTCCAGAAATGGTTCCAAGTATATTTGTGCTGTGGTCTCTTACTCTTAGGTTGTTGTTATTGTTGTTTTTAAAAAACAGCTTTATTGAGTTATAATTGACCTATCTTAAAATTCACTTATTGCAAGTGTACAATTCAATCATTTTAAATACTTTGAGTTTATCATTCCACTATCACTTGGCCTCCATTGTTTCTGATGAGAAGTTAGTCATTAATTGCATTGTTGTTGTTTTTTTTCCCCTCTCTGTTCTTCAGCTTGGATAATTTCTGTGGATTTATTTTCAAATATCTCCCATATTTTTCTGCCATATTACACTTTTTGTTGAAATCCTCTAGTCAATTTTTCATTTCAGTAATTGTATTTTTCAGTTCTAGAATTTCCATTTAGTTCTTTTTGTTATATAATTTGTATCTCTTATTGAGATACTCTTTTTGCTGAATCATTGTCATCATATTTTCCTTTAATTCTTTAAATAGTTTCCTTTAATCCTTTGCAAAATTCCCTGGTGGTCCAGTGGTTAGGACTCTGCACTTTCATTGCTGAGGGAGCGGGTTCAATCCCTGGTCAGGGAGCTAAATCCTTCAAGACATGAGGTGTGGCCAAAAAAAAAACACCAAAAACCATTAATCCTTTGAACATATTTATAATAACCATTTTTAGGTCTTTGTCTGCTAAATCCAACATCTGGATTATCTCAGAGACACTTTCTATTGACTGCTTTTTCCTCTGGGTTTGGGTCATAATGTCTTGTTTCTTTGCATACTCATAATTTTTGTTGTTGTTGAATATTGCTCATTTTTGATAATCTCTTGTAGCAACTCTGGATTCTGAATTTTTTCCCTTAAAGATTTGTTATTGTTTGTTTGTTTAATAATTTGTCTGGAATAAATCTGTGAAGTCTGTCTCCCCTGCAATGCATGGCCCCTGATGCCTTTACTCTTTTTCCTCTTTTTTCTTGTTTTTATTTTTAAGCCTGACTTCCTAGGGATCATCTATATGCCTATGTAGCTTAGTGTTCAGCCAATGATTGATCAGAGGCTGCCCTCAAATACCTTGAGTCAGTATGGTTTCTATTCACTGCTAATGGATTTGTGTGTAGGCCAGAAACTGTATTCAAACTTCAGGTAATTTTCAAGTCTGCATCAGCTTTTACTTTCTGCTGGGCTCTCTTGCTTTTCCTCTTCATATGCCCAGACTCAGCTCTGTCAACCAGGAACATGTAGGTGGCTGTGCACGTGCACAGCCTCTGGTCAACCCAGGATATCTGAAGTTTATCACACCCTCTGTGGATGTCCCATTTCTCACAACTCTCTGTTAAAACTCTGGCTAGTCCAGCAGTCCATTGCTTGCCTCAAACAGGCCAGCAATATCAGGCTAATGGAGCCCTAACCCTTCCTTGCCACCAGATCTCCTTTTAAACTGACAGTGCTCTAAATCGAGTGAGCTCTTTCCAGTAGCAGCAGCAGCAGCAGTGCTTATTATTTTCATAGCCTGTCCCACTCTGGTTGAATTACTGAAGGAGGGGTGGTTGTAGCCCCACGCAAAAGGCTACAGACTTGTGCTGTCCACACCAAAGTTTAGTCATTTTCATGAATAAATGCTTCTCAGTTTGTTATATGTCTTTGGTTAAGTTCCAGAATGCTTAGATGAATGTTTTAGACTGTTTAGTCCAGCTTTAGAGTTGCTTTTGGGAGACAGAATTTTTTGATTTCCTTATTCTGTCATAGTGGAAGTTGGAAGTCTCCTACACTTAGTTTTAATGACCAGATCTTCACTGAGGTGTCCATATCCTTTGCATGTGGATATAAAAGGTCAGTCCCTGTTCCAAAGGTCATGCACTATATTTGACATTATGTCCAAAAACAAGAAATATTCCATCCATCATCCATCCCTCAAGAAGCAAACAGGTTTAAAGCTCTACCCATATCTCTTTCTCTATTTCCTTGTGAATGAATTTTCAGTGTTCTTGTTTCTGAGTGCTGATAACTAAGATGCAGAGAATTATTTTCCCCCTTGGCAACAATAGTTGTCGTTTAGTTTTCAGGTTGGGAGATTGACAACCGAAGGGCATTATTTTTCTGCCTTTTTTAGTAATAAATATTTAAAAAGTAGTAAGAATGTCTACTATTTAGTGAGTGATCACTATGGTGCCAGGTACTTTGTTAAGCACTTCACAACTTTATGTGTTATTATCTCCATTATGAGGCTTAGAAAAAGTAACTTGCTCAAGGTCACTCAACCAGCAAGTTGTGGAGAAAGGATTCAAATCCAGGTCAGTTGGATGCCCAATTCCATGTTGTTAATGACCATGCTATACTCCTTTGGGATACCACTGATCCCAGACATCAAGCAGGCAAACTTGGTCCATCCTTGTTTTGAGACACTGGTCTCAAATAAGATACCATTGCCAATGATCTGCCATGGAGATTTTTGTCTGTCTTAATTGAAATCTTCCTTCTCCAGCCTTTCTTTACTGGCTTATTAAGTTTAGTTGTACTCTGGATAATGGAGGAAGAGATTTAGGGAATGATGCTTAAAAGTATTTTATTTTTCTAAATCTTTAATTTTCTCAACCTCTTATCACAGGTTGGGTCCCCTGGGAAGCAGCATCTAAAATGGAGATTAGCATATCTGAGATTTATTAGGGAGTGCTCTTGGCATCAATGTCTCTGAAGGAAATGGAAGGAGGCAGAATTGGGCAGAGGAAAGAAACTGAGCTATGATGAAATTTCAACAAGAGTCCTCAGACAGACCTACAGGGAGTTCAGATAGGATAACCTGTTCAGAGTTGTAGGGTAGAGGCTGGGCCTTTTCTACCCATAAAGATCTGTCACTGGATATAGGCCACCCTAGGGTAGAGGGGTGTGATTTTGGGTGACGTAGTGCTCTTCAACTGATGCAAACCCTGAAGAGGGCTGACTATTGACAGCTATCAGCCAGCAGCACCTGCCCCCAGCTGAGGAAAATAAGTCCTCTGTTCCTTAAGTTGTGCACCGAGTACAACTGTTTATATTCACATTTTTTTTTCTGGAATTCTTTTTTTCCCTTTAATTTGGCAAAATTGTTTATTAGGAGAAAGTATTTTTTTAAAAAAATTGAGATGTAATTGACATATAACATTATATTAGTTTTAGATGTACAGTACAATGATATATGTATGTATTATAATTCTTTATCCTTTCATTTATTTAAGCAATATATAATTTTTCAGTGTGATTTTTTTTTTTTTTTTTGCTAGGCACTGTGTGAGAGCTTGGGGATATGACAATGAAAAATATGTACCAAGTTCCTGTTCTTGTAATGTTTATAGCCTGGGGGAGGCTACTTGTATTTAATCTCCTTCCTTGAAGTCTCTTGTTTAATCAGAAATTGGTTCTAGGTCAGTAACTCAATGTAGCCTAATTTAAGCCAATTTAAATCTCTCATTCAAGTCTTACACACTTGGCTATTGTTTTCCAAATCCTTGTAAATTAATGGATAGCTTTCCTGGGTAGAATTATACTAGACTATGGTTAGAAATTTTTAACATTTGTAAATTTCCAATTACCAGCTTAATGGACTGTTAGCTGAGGGAAAGACACCTCTGTATAAAAAAGTAGCATTAAAAATTAATTATAATTTTTGACAGAAAGAGGAGATAGTAGCAGTTGAATTTGTTGCTCAAGATTATCCTAGCTTCTTAGTGTTATCCTATTATCCTTAAAGGAGAAATAGTGTATTTTAATTGTAATTACTTTTGATAAATTTTTTTAGCCTAGGAGTAAATTATTAATTAGGATGTACATTATAAATTACTTTTTTTATTAGGTGATTTCTGTCTGATAATAGTTTCTAGGTTTTTTTTTTTTTAATTAAACTATATCTCTTGGATTTATTATTAACAGCTTTGGGCTCTGTTAAGAGGGAGGCTAATCTGATTTCCACCTTATGACTCCACATGCAACTAGAAAAATGATTCTGCCTAACTGAGATAACTGGTGAATTATGTGTGGCCAATATGAATGGCTCTGGCTGAGGAACCATTTCTAAACGAAAGTTTCATTTTCACATTTTTTTTCACCATGGTATTTCACTATAGATTTTAAATTAATTTGCCTCACCATTATATACATGTCAGGTGGAATAGACCTAGGTCTTTAAAAAACTGGTCCAGGCATGAGAAGAAATCAGGAAGAGGACAAGAAAACTCAATATAGAATCAACTCCAAGTGATAAAACAAATAAATTAATGGATCACTGATAATTTTCTGTTTGTGTATAAACGGGGTGCATTGGCTAAAACTGAGTCCTAAGACTTTTTTTTTCTTTTGAAATTTCATAGGTATAAATGGAAAAAACCAAAACCAACCAATAAAAACTTTAAACAACAAAACTACTATTAAAATAGCACCATTTAAAAGTCTAAATCAGTTCTTTAGTTTACCTTTTGAGCAATCAATCTATTGTTTTGAAAAAACCCTTTTAAAGAACACAGTCTTGGGGAATATATATCTCATATATTACATAACACCCCAGGAAGGTCTGGGACAGCACCTCATAACCAAACCCTTTAATATTTCTACACTAAGGAGACAAATAAAGACTGTATGTAGTTGCAATCAGTTCAGGTCGTGCTTGCTACCTAATGAGTCAGCTCCAAACTTAGGAAAAAACATTGGTTTTTAGAGGCCTTTGGATTTCAGAATTGTGGGTAAGAGACTATGCATCTTTGCTAATTTTGTATATTTCTATCCCTAGAAACCTAAAGAGTCATTTATTCCCAGGAAAATATTCTGAGACTCCATATCTTGAATAAATGAACTAACCCTTGGAGGAAAGTTAAGCCTTTGGTGATGGTGCCTGTATTCTTTGTTTGGGGGTGGTGGGTAAGGGTGGGGTCTGTAGCCTCAGACGTAGCTCTTACCCTCACTTTTTAAATGAAGCTGCAAGTTTATGTTTTACCCATGAACACATAGTTCCCTATTAGGTTTCCTACTCAGGGGAGAGCTCTCCTAAGAAGTAGATTGACTTATCCAGCAGCAGTGGAGCTCCCCAGAAGCCCTGTAATCCCCTTCTCTTAATGTAATAGGACAGACAAGGCACACAGAGATATAGTGCCACGAAAGAGAAAGACCAAGATAAACAGAAAATAACTAAAACTGAAACCAAGATTATTTAGGAAACAGAATAAAATTTTAAAAGAGAGTCAAGAAAATATTCCATGATATAAGAACAATCAGAAAAGTAAGCACTCTTAAAGAATAAAAATATTATTACCTATATAAAAGAAATTTGGTACAAGAGCTGGAAAATGAAGTAGGGGAAATCTCCTGGAATATAAAACAATAATAAGAAGAAATAGAAACACAAAATGCAATGAGATAAGAGATCAAATCAGGAGGTCCAACATCTTCTGAAAAAAAAGGACAGAAAATGAAGGGGAGGAAATACTCAAAGCAGTAAGAGAAAACAGTTTGCCAAAGCTGAAACACATGGATTTTTAGCTTGAAAGAGCCCACTCAATGCATGAAAAATGTCCAAGTTCTGAGCACTGAGGAGCACAAAGAGGAAGACCAGGGCCTGGCATCTGTCCTTGGAGAGCACAGTGTAGGGGGCAGATAGACCTGCCACATTTGGTGGGTTGTTCTTAATTCTATTTGAAGAGTGAATTGTGATTTATTTTGTGAATAAAGAGTGTTCTCTGTATCATTTTGACCAAATGTTGTGTTGGTGGTAAGGTGCAGAGAAAGGGAGAGGAAGAGAGAGAGAGAGAGAGATTGATCAGCAGGTCTTTTTCTACCAGAAAAGACAAAATGTTAGAATCAGATTATGCCAGCATTTATTAAGGCACTTAAAAAAAAAAACCTTTGAGGGCCCTTATTAATGAGATAGTACAGGGGAAAAAAGCAGGTTATGTATGGTCTCAAGCACTTGTATAGGCATGTAAGCTTGCAAAGTAATCCAGAAGGATATATCCCATCCAGAGATGGTGGGATGATGGGTGATGTTTATTTTCTTCTTTATAATTCCCTACATTTTATGAAGTAAGTATATATCTTTTTATAATTAAAAATGATTAAATTGCTTCTTTTTTTAAGGGGAGACTTTTTGTATTTAAAATGCAGATACTCCTGGGAGGAGAACTGGTGAAAATCTGGGGAGAGTAGCTTATGAAGGTAGGAGGCGTAGGAGGAGCCCTTCATGGGCACTAAGAAAGAAGGCCTGTGGAGGGGGAAAACTACCCAATGAGGAGGTTATAAAACCCTAAAGGTCAAGCTAAAGATAAGTTTCATTTACCTCCTGCTTCCCTCAAGACTCATCTTACCAAATGTCCTAACTGAGATACGTAATTTTCTTACATTGATGCCACACTGCCTGAGGGCTGACGCTCTCCAAGATTCTCTACCAAGGGGCAGAGGAGAACAGAACCAAAATCTAGAAAGACTCTGGTCAGGGCTCAGCTGTGAGAGTGGAGGGAAGGAGCCTAGCGCTTACAATGAGGGGATCGGGGCTGGGCTCACATAGGCCTTCTGTGAGTGCAGAGATCATTTGGGATTTATTTAAAAATAGATACACAATGCTTTACTGACTGTTCTAGCATCATTGAAGAAGGTTTCTGCTACCACTGTCCCTACTGTCATCATGAGGATACATTTATTCTCAATTGATCCACGTGGAGGGCTATTTTGGGCACTTTAAAATAGCAGGTTAATAATGTAGAAATGATTTATTTTTTTTCTTCTCTAAGAGCTTGCAGATTATTAGAGAGAACAATTTAAAAGCTTACTTTATGTAAACAGAAATTATAAAATGTAGCTCCTCACAATGATGCCCTGAATGGCCATGTGATGATCCAATTGGCTAAAAACAGCCGTTAGTGGAGTTCAGGTCATTAATCCTGGCCTAAGAAGGGCAAAAGCCTTGACCTTCAGGATAGCTCAGACTTTAAGAATATTCAGTACTAAATGCATCTGGATTAATTTGATAACCTATCTTAAATAGTAATGATGGAGAACTGTTATAGAATTTTTCTTCCAGGTTAAGATTAAAAACAAATAATTCAAACTCTAAAAATTACTTTACCCTGCAAAAATACTACTGTAGAATTTCACTTTTTTTCAACACAGAGAGTAACAAAAGCAGGGGGAAGGTAGAAAAGGAACAGAAAAGTCGATTTAAGAGATAATGTATTGCATTTAAAGAACTTGAATGCCATTACTTTTCATCACTTAACTTTTCAAAGAACACTTTCAGCTTCCTTATTTGCATGTTTCATTGTTTTCCAGCCTTTACACTGTATGCTTAAAATGCAAATGGAATAATATAAGAATAATGAGAAGTAATATTGGAAATGTTCTGAGAGAATGTTGAAAAAAGGACTTGGTTTCCATCCGATTGAAAGGAGGTGAGACTTGGGAGAGCATTCAGACTAGATATAATTTTATCTTACGCTCTAACTAGAAGCACCATTGCTATCCTTCTTTTTCCTTTGTACTGTGGAAAATTAGTTACTATTTCTCTATCTTGACTCCCTTATTCTTTATCCATTTCTCTTCTTCTTCACATTAGGTGTCTACCAATTAGTTAACCTCAGTTCAATTAACATTGATTGAGCTAGTCATTGTCACATTTGGAATATAGAATAAATAGTCCTTTATTAAGAAAAGCAGGGTTTGGGGAAACACTTGTCAGTCTCCTGCTCCAACTCCTTGATGTCTGGCTCTTTGGGCTTCAAAATCAGACATCTTGGGTTCCAATCCCAGCTCTGCCACTTCCCAAACATATTACTTACCTCCTCTGAGCCTCTGTCTCCTCATCTATAAAATGGAATAATGACACCTTTCTTCTTGGTGGCTTTGATGATTGAGACAATACAAATAAAGTGCTTATAGAAATACCTAGTGCTTATAGAAATTGAGACAATACAAATAAAGTGCTTATAGAAATACCTAGGCTGCTCTCTCTGTCCTTTGGCTTGTGATACAATAAAGGTGTAAGGTGACCATCCATCACAGTTTGCCTGATGCTGATGGGTTTCCTGGGACACGGTTCTTTCCGTTTTAAAATGGTGATGGTGCTGGACAAATCCAGATGAACTGGTTACCCTAGAGACAGAAGAACATGTATTCAGTTAGTCATAATACCAAATCAAATGAATCAAATACGCTAGAAGAACAAAGTCATATTGAGGCACAGGGCAAGGCATGGCAAGTTCCTTCACAAAAAAGGAAAGAGCATTCCATTTAGAGGGAACTGAAGAAGCAAAGGCATGAAGTGAGAAATTGCATGGCCTGTTTGTGGAAGCCTTAGGCAGTTTGGCGTGGGAAGCATGAGGTCATATAAGAGGATGTAATGAGTTAAAGGTTCAAGAAAGTGTGGTGTGGCCAGACTAACCAAGGCCTTGGATGTTATGCTCAGGACTGTGGACTTGTTCAGAGGTAATGGGGAGATGGCCATCAGGGGGATGGCCAAATTGTTGGATGGCCAACAATTTGTCTTTAGCTCTCCTTTTATTATTAAGTAATCATATAATTTTCCTTTTGTGTCAGAATATTTAAGATGGCCCTCCTTATGTGATAGCAGATGAAAGGTGCAAAGTCATTTTTGCCACCTTCCAGATTCAAACTTGGGGGTATCTTGGACTCTCCTCTTTCCATTATCCTCCTTATCCAATCAGTGGCACAATATACTGGTTTTTGTCTTCACAGTCACATTTTATTCCTCTCCATTCCCTGGCTGAGGCTCTAGTCACGTTTCTCTAGATTCAAGAAATAATTGTATATGGTCCATTCTTCCAGCCTCTCTCCAGATATAAATATTCATCCTGAATATTGTGTCCAATTAAACTTGTTAAACAGCATTTTTGTCATGTCATTTTCCTATTCAAGAACCTATTACAGCTTCCTATTAACACCTGGATCTAGGCCACTCTTGTCAACCTGCCTTTAAAATTTCTCCATCAGTGGGCCCTTCCCTACAACCACTCTGGTTTCTCAGAAACCATTTGTACTACTCAGATCTACCTTCTTTTTGAAAAGTTTTGTTTTGCTTTTGTTTAAAAATTTTTAATTGTGGTAAAATACACAACATAAGATTTACCATCTTAAGCATTTTTAAGTGTACAATTCAGTAATGTTAAATATATTCACATTGTTGTGCAACCACACTTCTCCAGAGACTTTTCATCTCTTTTTGTCTTTAACAGTAGGCCTTACTCTTACAAATCCAGCCCCTCCATCTGTTTCAAGCCACTCGCCACACATGGAATTGAGTAACTGAGTTTCTCTTCCTTCTCTCTTCCTGTTTAAATCCACAGCCAAACTCCAAGAAGAGAAGTCCTATGTAAAGTATAAAGTCTGTAAAAGAGTAGGTGCTCAATAAATTGTTCAAGTGCTGTTATTGTAGTATTTTGTATTGTTCTCCAGATACAGCTTATATGTGGAGAACACTTTGTCATTCCCAGTTCTCAGGCATGCCAGTCATCTCGTCTGGTCCTCACCACATTATTTAATTCATATTTAACCTCACAATTTACAACTACTAGGAAAAAGCTTAGAGGGAGACTGAAAAGATGTTCCCTGGGGGAATTTTCATTGCTGAAGACTATGTAGTTTTTAGATGAAAACCTGAGAATGACCAAGGTACTTGCCCAAGATGATGCAGTTAGTAAGCGACAGAGCTGGCAGTAGAATCCAAGTAGTCTGGCTCCTAACACAGAGCTCTTTTCACTATTTCCGGCTGCCTTGTTTCTTTGAAGGATATCTTGTCTTTCCAATAAGAAGGAAAGCTCTCTGAGAGAAGGAACTGTTACGATTCTTTTCAGCTTTCCTGGCATGAAGCTGAGTCTTGGGCACAAAGATTCTGTTTCTCAGGTACTTGTGAGCATATTTAAAACTCCCTGTACTGTTATCTATGGTTTCCTAGTTATTTTATATCGTTTTATATGTATCACATGTACTTTCTTACAGAACTCTGTAGACGAGACTTTTAGTTCTCACTGAACTCACCTGAGGAAGTGGGAAAACTTGCCCCCACACTTGGGAGAAATCACGTGACAAGTTCCGGCCGACAGGTTGTGAGTTCCTAGTCTCTTCTCCTGCCACGGTTGTCATGGAGGAGGACATGTGTGGAGACGGTGGAGCCCTAGGATCTAAGTATCAGGGATTGCTATCCTGCTGCTTGGAGAACAGCTGCCCTGGAGAGTGGCCCAGGTCGGCCCTGGACTGTGTATGAGATAATCAACTTGTGTCACGTTAAAGCACAAAAATTTTAGTTTAGATTTTTTTTTTTTAACCTCAGCATAATTTAGCCTATCCTGACAATGCAAAATGCAAATGTTTAATGGCCAGTGTGTTAGCATCTCAAATTCTCAGAGTTGCCCTGGAAATATAATAAGGAATTGTTCTTAATTTGCAGTTGGAACAAACAAGGACCCAGAGAGGTTTAAAGAATGACCTTGAGCCACTCCTCAGATCAGTCTCTTAACCTAAGTTGGTGATCTTTTCCCATATACTTAAGGACTAGCATAAGAAGTGTAAATCAGGTGCGGAAAAACGCAGACTAATACTCCAACCCTCTCTACTTCTACAGTGACATCCTCCAGCTTCCTTTTTTTATCTGGTTTCCTCCTTAACTGCCACTGAAGCCTTTGCCAGGGCAGGCTACACTGAAAGAGGTATTATTTATCACTGCGTTGCCAGAGTAACCCCAGCCTGCACAAAGATCCATCTGAAGTACTGGAATGGGTACAAAAGATAGTTCTGCTGGTCACGTGTAGACTTCTCAATCACCCTTGCCCTGTGCAAGGAAGAGATGGGGATGAAACTTGCTGTCTTTCTAAAGAGGAGCATGTCTCAGCGAGAGAGGAGAGAGACTGCATAATCTCATAGCGAGTTTCAGTCCAATGACGGTAATTACAGCTTTTCTGTTGCTTCCATTGAAATCCTTTCCTAATCAAATCAGTTTTTATTAATGACTCCAAATAAAGTCCAGTTACCAGAGTTTAGGGTCTTCTTTTCATCTTCTTCCCAATTTTGGCTGAAATTTAGACTTTTGTGTAACCGTAGCTCCATAAAGTTTTATATACATATATAATGTATATAAATGAAATATATATGTATAAAACTTTATGCACACACAGTACATATTATTGTTTTTTAAATTTTCTTTCTTTCTTCTTTTTTTTTTTTTTTTGAGTTGAAGCTGGTTTTTTGAGGAGCCAGGGCATGGTTATTGAAACACTGAGATTTGGATCCAACCTAGCTTTTCTGTATAAATTAGCATGGCCTACTGGGAAGCTGCTGATGTTTCTTTGCAGCATTATAAAGTTGAACAGATTATTTAATTCATATTTAACCTCACAATTTACAACTACTAGGAAAAAGTTTAGAGGGAGACTGAAAAGATGTTCCCTGGGGGAATTTTCATTGCTGAAATAAAAGATACCAATAGATTCACAAAAAGTTTCATAAAACAAATGGGAAAAAATGTTACAGTGAAGATACAGATAATTTGGGAAGCTGCAGCCATCTGGTTATGGTCAAAATAGCTGCTTCTGATGTCCTTAGATGGTACAAATTACTGGCAGACCTCAAAAACCAAAACAGGAATCCATTTTGAGATCAGATTCCTTTTGCCTTCAAGACATGTTTACAAAGAAATCAAGATTAGAGGAAACAGAGGATGAACTAAGTATGGAGAGGACATACACCAAACAGTTACTTAATTTGGCCAGTGATTAACATAAGCTGAATCTGGGTAAGAAGGCAGGTGGATGTCCAGCCCCAGGTCATTCATTTGACTTTTTCATTTTACTGTAGCCATAAGCGCCCTCAACTTCTCACCCCTGAGCTGGCTGGTGATCTCATAAGGGATGTATTATCAGTGGCAACCAAGAGGCTCCTTCAAGTCAAGGAGTGGACATCAACCACGGAAAAGACTGGTTGGAAGACACCAACTGGTGACTAGTGGACAGTTGTTTTTTAAGCACAAAGGACCCACTTCTTTGGAGGTTCCACAAATAACATGGGAGTAGCAATTTGCAGGCGTTGGGCAAGGAGGATGAGAACTTCATTTGTAGAGAGTACTATTATGATTTGAGCACTAAAAGTTAATATACTCTGAATTTATAATTCACGGATCAATGAAACCATAACATACTGGTCACATTACCGAACTGCTTCAAGCAGCCTATGAAGTGGTGTCCCTGACTCTTCAGTCACTGCATAACTAACTATTCAACACCCTCAGCTCCCTTTCCCAGCTCCATGTTGCCTGTTTGTCTGAGCATGGCACTTTCTTTCTCTTGTTTTTAAGCTTAGCTCTTCTTTCTTTTTTTTTTTAACATCTTTATTGGAGTATAATTGCTTTACAATGTTGTGTTAGTTTCTGCTGTATTAGCTCTTCTTTCTTTCCCCTCATATTTTCTCTTCTATCTTCCTCCTAATCTCCCTCCCCAATTTCTAGGACTGGTCTCTGCTCTGAACCCTATTCTGATTTCCTGTTTCAGCAATCTGTGAAGACAGAAACTAGGGAATCAAATAATTTCCCCAGAATATTTGTTCTTCAATAATGGGGAGGGAAGGATGGGGAAGGGGGGGGGGTTGGTGTTCTTGTATGTGAACAAATAATTTGCATATTTCAAAAGATAATTTATACATGCTGTTTAGGCAGATTTTTAAAAATCATCTTAAAATGTTTTTTGAAACCACTTTAAAAAAATATTTCAGCGTAATTGCATGGAATATTGAAGAAAACAGCATCTACCTTAGACTAGTTTTATGCACATTGTTTTCTAGTTGGTCTTCACATTGTTCAAAAAAACCAAAAATTCTTTTTATGCCTTCAGTTGAGATGGGAATTGATGCACAATTTGTTTAAAGAAAGTTAAATAATCTTACTCAGACAATTACTATATGAAATTGTGAGTTTCCCGGGGGCCACTTCAAAGACATAGGTATTCATTCTCTAGATAGACTAAGATGGAGGCATCATTAGAAACTCTTGGCCTGTGAATTAGAAAAGGTACTTTGCATGTGTCAAGGCTCCCTGTACAAAGGAAAACCAACAGTTTTTTCAAAATGAGTCTTAAGTGAAAAGTCTCAAGGGCAGATGTTCTGATTTACAGATGTTGATTTGCAGTCAAGCTACTCCATGTAGCTGTGCTGCTAAGTAAATAACAATAGGGACTTAGCTATAGGGGGTTAATGCCTCTACTGAGTCATACCTAGGAGGTCAGTCAAAACTGAAATGATTATAATAGATTTGGAGCTGATTTTTGCCTGAAAAATGTGTCTATTAATTAGGGCAGGCTAACTGCCATAAGAATAGACCCCAAAATATATTATGGCTAAAACACAATGAAATTTATTTCTCGCTCACATGATGATACTGGGCAAGTGAACAGGGCAGAAGGGTGGCCCTCTTTCATGAAGTCATTTAAGGGTCCAGGCATAAGGAAGCTGTGCCATCTTTAACATGTGGCTTCCAAGTACACAACTGGTAGGGAAAAGGGCAGAGAGGAGCAAGCATGGAAGGCTCTTATGGGCCTGGAGGTGGCACTCATCACTTCTGCCCATACTCCACTGGCTAAATGGTCACCTCTAACTGCAGAGGAGAGTGGGAAGCACAGGCCACCTGTGCTCCCAGGAAGAAGTGGAAAACATGGATTTTAGTGAGCAGCTGGCAGTTTCTGCCACAGTGTCCATTTATCAATCAATGGCTATTGTGACCTGTGGGAATAGATATATTTCATTCAAGGGATGAATTATGTCAGAAAGATTTAAAAGGGAGCTCTCTTTTCCAAAGCATTCAGATAACTGTGACTTCATCCAAGAAGAAACATTTATTTTAATATACAAGCTTACAAAACTTCAGCACTTCATGCTGCCCTAGCTTTCTGCTTTGCCCCTAAATCAAACAGGAATAGCATTCTGCCTTTATCCCCCAAGACAGTCATTTAATATCCTCAGGCTAATATTCAGTTTTTTTTAAACAAAGTGTTTAACAAAGCTTTACTTGAGTCAATATATTATCATTGCAAATATTTATTTGAGTATGTATTTGTGTGTATGTATGTGTGTGTGTGTGTGTGTGTGTTTTCTATCACTAAGACAAGGGTCTATACCCAGGGAATGACAAAACTGTGAATCTAAGTCGGTTGTATTGAAGCAACACCCTTTAAGATCCATGCTTTATTAAGATGAGCAAAATCTCCTTTGGACTTTTCTGGCATTTGAAAATGAATAAACACACCCTAATTAGGTAGGCAGTAGGAGTAAGAGGCCTTAAAATGACTTATTGACCTTGCTCATTACTGGCCTTAAATTGTATTTAATCTAAGGGTGGGCCCTTGCTGTTGTGTGACTTGCAGAACCAGTTATGTTTCATACAGAATGACTTTGTTCATGTAAAATCAGAGGTGAAGTCTTTGTCTAGGCTAATTAGGTGGGTAAAAGGGCAAAGCAAACAAAACTGCTCTGGAGCCAACTTGATTATGTAGGTTTATGAAGAACAGTGAACACTTTTGATAACTGAAACATGCAGATAATCCCTAAATCTCCCTACCCACTGGTTTTAATTACTTCCTCCATGGGTTTCGTAACAGGTGCGTCAAATCAATTGCTTGCTTTTTCCTCTTTCCCTGGCCGGTAGCCCCTATTTACTCACTCTTCTGAAGGAGGATCTAACAAATGGGCGCCAGGAAGAAAGAGGTGAGAGGGTAATCCCTAAACTGTGCAGGAGGCCTCAAGCAACTGAAGGCTGACAGCAAACAATTTTTTCTTATCTTTGGGTTTAGGGCACAAGCCAGGAAAGAGAAATGGGATATGGGTTCTGAAGCCAGACAGACCTTGGTGCAGATCTCACTGCCACCATTTATCAGTTGTGTGATTTCAAGCAATATTTTAACTTCTCTGAGCCTTGGCTTCCGCATCTACAAAAGGAGATTGAAATTGTCCCTTTCTCATAGAGTTGTGGTAAGAATTCAATGAGGTCACGTGTGTTATATTCCTGGTCTGGTGCATGGCATGCAGCAAGCACCTAATCAATGTTAGCTATAATTTATTATCCATGAAAAGTTTGGGTATCTCTTTCTTTCTTTCATGTTCCACACACTTCTCTTTTCCTGATAAGAACCAAAGGGGCAGATAGTTTTGAAGTTCTTTAACTCAGTGCTGTTTCAGCAGTCAATGCAATAGCCCCTGTGCCCTCTGTGACCTTAGGGAGGAAACAGCCTACTGGTTCAGAGCAGCTCTTTCTTCTCAGCTCTATTTTGTTCTTGATATAGCTGTTCTATTCACACACCTTGCAATCTGTGAAGTTAAAATTAACCTATTTGCCAACCTGCGTCTCAGTGAGAAACTGAAAAATTACACCTTCACTACGCACTAGACAGTGTTTTCTAGTGCATCTTTGATGAAGAATATGTTAAAGGAAGAGATGGCTGAAAGGGAAAAGACTGAGTTCTATCTGTGCTTAGTTTACTCCCTTGGAAGAGTCCTCTGCAAATGTCAAAAGCTGGATTGAGAGAACAGGATGTGACATGGAAGCCGCTCAGTTGCGTCTCCACACACATTTTTGAAATGGGGAATCAAAGTGTGCCAGTGTAACTGTCAGATTTGGGCATATGGAACAATCTAAGGAATCTGACTCTTTCCAGTAACAAGTTTAGCAACTTCCTTTTAAGAGAGAGAGGAAGAAAAACACTCACTGCACTCACAACCCATGGTTATCTTCAGTCAACAGTTCAAAAGAGTCCACTTTTCCGTTTTGTATCTGAGCTGACATTTCCCTGACTTCAGGAAGGAGCAGTGCAGCTGACCTGGATGTTGCCACACTTTGATTGTAAGTGCTCTGGATTAACCTGGTTGTCTTCTAACTCCCTGTTATTTCAGAACCACGGTAGGTAGCCAAAGATGAATTGTTTGCCTTGACCTTGTCCTGGAAGACAGCTGGGTGCTATCATTTGTCTCCAGGACAGCCTGGACCACTGTGCCAGGCTGCACAAATGTGTACTCTTCTTTTTTATTTCTTATCTCCTTCAGCAGGCCACTGTGAGCTACTCCTCAGTCCTCTCAGGATTTATTTCCCCCTCCTTCCCCACATTTCCCCAGTAATTCTTAGAGACTCTGAAGTTCCAGGTTTCAGAGACCAGAATCAGTGGGGATGGGGCCCAAACTGGGAGGTCTTCAAGGCCTGGGCCCAAGAATTCCTAAGCCATCAAAAAAGCTACTTGAGATCAGACCTTTAGAGATATGGTAGGAGGAGAGTAAGAGTTAGAAATAACTCCTTCCTGCCTGGCACAGTGAACTCAAAATCAGAGTAGGTAGGTGTCTATATGCTGGATAGACTGAGGTATTAGGCATAACTCTCTGCCCTGAAATATCCTATTAATATTTTAAGTTTTAGATAAATTCATGCCTTTGGATCTGGAGATATTGTAGTTTTCAGAGGTATCTCTCTGTATCTACCTGAGAAATAAAATTTTTAAAGTGCTATTACATATTTTAATCCTCAAAATAACCTTGTGAGGTAAGTAATGTTATTATTCTCATTTTTCAAATGAAAAACCTGAGGCACAGAGGCATTAGCCATTTGCCCAAGATCCCACAGCTAGGAAGTGGTGCAGCAAGAATTTGAACCCAGCTCGTCTAGCTCCAGAGCCCCAGCTCTTAACCCTATGCCCTTGTGCCCTACACTAGTAGCATTAATTCTTATTTTGCTAGCTCTAGCACCTAATTACTATTGCAGAAACTCCAGCCTCCAGCAAAGCTCCCTCTGCCCCCACCATCAACTATTTCTGGAAATCCCAGAGACTGTCTGGTAGGTGTGGACCAGTGGATACCGGTATGACATGTGGTATCTACCAAATCCTTTTCTCCTATTCGGGTGTCCCCATGATATTGTCTTGTTGCTGTCTCTATATTACACGTTTAACCCAGTAAGGCTATGTTCTTTATAGTTCCCAGTGACTTGAAACCACGTGGTGTTCCATAGTGACGGAGTGAGGATTTTTTGCCAATGTGAGACACTGGGTCTTTAAGCAGCACTGTGCTGTGCCAGTTGTAGAGGACATCTGGCACCTGGGACTGTCTGCCAGGAACCCTTTGCTAAGAAGTGCCTCTTTCCTTTTTCCTCATCTTCATAGTAAACACAGGAATAAACACCTGAGTATCCTTTCATGTCTCCATTCCCAGGCTCTACCTGCTGGGGCCACCCTGGGAACTGAACCAATTGCAGGAGCCCTCCCTCTGGCCCCAGTTGACTGGTCCCAGGGCTGACTTAAGCTGAGGTCATGCGTACTTTCCTTGGGTGGACTGGGGGCCAGAGAGAGCTTGAGGGCAGCCTCTTTCTAGGGGTAAGTCTGTAAGATGTAAAACTTAGCAACTGTCAAACGTTATGTACCTTCTCATTTGAAAAAAAAATCATTCTGCAGGGGAAGAGGAAGAAGTGCACAGGCAGAGAGGCAGGAATGGGAAACAGAGTAAAAGCCCACTGTGCATCTGAGTACCTAATTCCAATAGTTTCAGAGGTTCAGTAGCATTCCTGCTCTTCCTATGTCTTATTGTTCTTTTCTTTCCTATCATGAGACAGCAAAGTCCCATATTTGCTCAAGATGATTTGTGCTTTTGTCACTTGCAACTGAAAGAAATCTAAAAGTCCAGCAGGTGACCGTTTCTGGTTTAAGTACCTTGATGTCTGTTTGTAACTCTCTCTCTCTCTCGGACTTTGACAAGGGGAGATGACAAATTGAGAATTTTCCACCAAAACACTTTCCTATTTTCTACCCTACTCCCCCCCTTCCCCTCACCCATATCATAATCAGCTTCTTAAACCTAAGGCTGATGATTTGAAGCTTTCACTTATATATGCAAATACACCTGGGAAAAGAAACACCTTAAACCAGTATCAGCTAAAAGCCATTATCTATAGAAGGAATAGTTGACAGTCAGCTAGGAATAAGACTTCTGGGAAATGAAAACTGGTTGGAGAGCTGCAGAAATTTGATGTATCAGTCAGGGAAATGGAAGACAGAATTTGTCAAGGACAAGCCTTACTTTCTGGATATCCTTCTTACTCTAGCAGGGTAAATCTGAACATTTGTATGTTTGTTGTACTTGTTTTCCTATTGAGAATGTGATTAAATTAAGACAAAATATATATTCTGTGCTGCACTTGAATATAGCCCAGGGGAATTGTTATTATAGATGCTTTAAGTTTGGGCCTTTTAAAACAATATTTATACATTCCAAATAGGATGTAAATTGGTAATGTGCTCTTTCTGAACCAAAGCCTCTGGAACTTTAAAAGAATCAGATTACAATACTCAAATCTACCTTCCTCATCATGATTTAACATTCACTGAGCTGGGGAAATGGCTGGGGTTAGGAATCCTGTAAGTAAGTACTTTTGATTTTCCCCTAGGTTGCTAATCAGCTTGCCAAAAACCAATCTTGGTTGCTTTCTCTCAGACAGGGATGGGAGAACAGAAGAAAACTTAGCTATCCTGATTTTTGTTTGCTTGGTGCCTCCTCCTGGACTCCCCCATCATCTTGTGTTGTTTAAGAAATGTTTATTATTAGAAAGTTTATATACCTATGCTTTCTGATCCACTTACTTCATCCAACCATGGAATCTTAGATCTGGAGGGGACTTCGGGGATTGAGTGGTCCAGATCTTTTGATCACACACTTTAGAAAATTGAGCTACCTTGATAAGGGTCATCCAGCTATTTAGAGGTTTTCTAAGTCCTAGGACAGTGCTATTTCCAGGTAAGACATAGGAGTTTTCCAAATTAGGCGTGTTGACCAAAGCCAAATCTATGTTCATTCTCCATTTGTTTCCCTTTGCCTACCTTTCAAAGCAAAGCTGACTCATTTTTGCTAATGTTTAATCCCGCTGTAGGTTCAAAGGGCTTGACCTGGGCTAGCAGGACCTGGGGAGTGAGGGGGCATTGGGTAGGTGGGATTGGCTCACTGCAAAAAGCAGAGCCAAGGGAGCTCCAAAAGCCTGTCCAGATGAGGATCTGATGTTTGGTCCAAATTTCATATGTAGCAACTGAATAGACATGGACATCAGTGACACAGCCATGGGATGCAGGATGCAAACCAGTGAGAACCAGGAGGTTGGAAAGGAAGTTCTGGGAGGCAGAGCTGAAGGAAATGCCTGAAGCCTCACAGTATCATTGGGACATTCCTTCCCGCCTCCCCCTGCCTGCACCCCTCCTTGAGGATGTGGGGGGATTGATCTGGACTCACAAGATCTTCGGTGATTAAATGAAACAGAAACCTCCTTTATCAGAAACACTGTGATTCTAGACGGTATTTCTGGTTGAATATTTGTCAGTCTTGTTTGTCCCCTGAGGGACGGCATGGTTATGTTTGAGAAGCCTTCTTAAGTCCATGGGTCTATTATGAGCCTAACAGATACCACTACAATCAAAGAGCTAGAAAGTGTGAAAAGCAATACTTTTACATATTTCAAGGAATGTATATTTTTGTGGCAAGTTCTTCATGTGCTTCCATGCAAATAATTTATGATTAAAATTCTCCCACCCTTCAGTCTGACAAATTGGTGTTGAAATTAAAACGATGAATCGCTTGAGAACAGCACTGGAAGGGAATTGTAGAAATATGGATTTTTGTGCTGGCACAAAACTAATTTCTCCATTCCTTGCCTGAATAGGAAAGGGCATAGAATGAGGAAATCTGTAAGGAGACCTCTAGTTAGAAAATCATTTATTTTTCTTCTTCTCCTCCTCCATTCCTGATTCTTCCTTTTCCTCCTCCTTCTTTTGACCTGAACTCAGATTTTAAAATTTCAGAAGCCATGAATCAATGCATATTTCTTAGAATAATGTAATATACAAATAAATGAAAGTGGTTTAAAGTTACATGACACATGATAAAAGTGCATGATGAAGGCATAACATGTATACTGTTTTTGTATAAATGATTAGAATGAAGGTATGGTCACAATTTGAGGAAAGTGAGTGGGCTGATTCTGTGCACTTGCTAAGCTCTCTTTGCTCCTGGTAAAGCACCAAGCCTGTGCTTGCTCTGCCAGCTCATCTCATTTCATTACTGCATTTTCAGTTCCCCTTTTCCAAGCATACTTTTGAAATTTAGTGCTTTGCCTGTACTTTACAAAACTGTGGTCACAAATGAGTAGATTTGGAGGGACCTTATGGGGAGGGAGTGAAGAGACATACCCCAAAGAGTGGTTTGCCACTGGGACCATCCTGGGAGTCAGGGTAGGTGGGTGATACAGAACCAGTGCCGATGATCCTGGTTGGGCCATTTCACTTCACCTCACAGATTTGTTCAGATAAAAGCTGGTTAAGATGATTATTGTGGGAGTCACTAAGGGAAACTTGCCTCTTCTCCTGATCTATTACCTCCCTGAGGCTCCAACTGCTTTCTTCACAGCAGAGAAGCACTCTCCCCCCAGTTCTCTGTGTGGCCCCTCCCTACAACACTGGGAGCACAGGGGCACCTCCGAGAACCTCCCAGATACAGCTCCAAACTGTGTAGGATGAGCCAAAGTGCTGGGGATACCTGCCTTTGTGGGTGCTTTTCTGGCTGTCTTTGACACACTGTTCCCCAAACCAATATTTCTTTGTTCCTTTTTTTTATGGGGTCAGGGTTAGGGGATTCAGCTGCAACAGTGTCTTCACTCTAGGATTTGGGTGTTCTGGCATCTTGCTTTCTGTGTTCTGTGGATGTTCAGCCTGATGTGAATAGGTGTTATGAAGAGTGTTAGGCGTATGAACATCCAGGATGGATTCTGTAGCTCACTGATGATAGGTTCTTTCCATCTTCTGCACAGTCATCCTCAGTATGTTGGTATTTGGCTCTTGTGCTGGTCACCTCAGGGCCATAAGGTGGCTGCCACAACTCTTGGGAACATGGCCATATTCAAAGGCATAAAGGAGGAGTGGGAGTAGCGGTAGGTGGGAGAAGAAGTGGCTTAAGCTAATTCTCTCTGTGTCTGTCTTTTTCTGTCTCTGCCTCTCTCTATAGACAGATTGCTAGATTAGACAAATAAGATTTATAAGTAGATATAGATATATGGCTATATTAAAAGACTGCAGAAGACTTTTACTCATATCTCATTGGCCAGAACCATGTCCTATGGCACCCACAGTACAAGAGTCTGGCAAAGCTAGCATCTGGCAAAAATGAATGAGATTTCTAGGAATGGCTTTGTTAATGATGATTCAGACAATGGGGGCTGAACACATCACTGTTCTGACCAAAAACGATGGTTCTGTTGGTAGGGAAGAAGGGATAGATGGCTGTTGAGGGGCAACCAACAGCCCCACTAACAGAATCATGGTTCTGTTGAGTTTCCTCCTCCATACTGTCCCAGAAGTATGACTCATTCATGCTGGGAGACTACCTTTCCAGTTTTAGAGAATGAATTAAGTGTGAGTGATTTAAGCCAATCATGGTGGCCTAGTTCCCCTTGACAGTGGTTGGATTAAGCAGGGAAATGTGGCACAATTTTGGCCAATGAGATGTGAGGGGAACTGGACAGGAGGCTTCTGGGAATGATTTGCCTCTCTGATTGGCATATATGGTTGTGATGGCTGGAGCTGCTGCAGTCCTAAGAGGAACCACAAGACATACTGAAGAAAGCAAAAACGAGAGACAACCATTGTAAAGCAATTATACTCTAATAAAGATGATAAAAAAAAAAAAAAGGGAAGGAACCAATTCATAAAAAAAAAAGACAAACATTTCAAAATCCTTGAGTTTTAAGAGAATAAATTGATATTCTCATTGCAAAAAAGTTCACGGGGACTGATGACACCACTGATCAGCTGAATTAACCATCCCTGGAGACACCTAATGAAGAACTTCTTGCTATATGAGATCATAATTTTTATTGTTTAAGCCATTCTAAATCAGTTTCCTTGTTATTTTTGGCCTAAAGAATCTCAATATAAGAGGCAAGGGTTATTAATTAGGTCAGCTTCCCAAAATGTGTAACTCAAAATATTATTCCTTGGATATGCCCTCCAACCCAAAGTAACCCATGATCAAATAAATATAGGAAATTTGAAAACTACATATGGTTGTGGAAGTTAATGATCAAATTAGCATATCAAAGGCTTGGAGCAAAACCTTTCCTCTGCTTATAATCCCACAGCTCCCTTTTAAGAGGAGTAGCATGTAGGTAAGAGAAAATGCTTTTGAATAGAAAATATATTTGATGTATTAATCCCCCCCACCAATAACAAATCCATAAAAACTGCAGCTCTTGTCTTCCTCTTGAACTTGAATCTATCCATGGCATTGGGAAATCACTAGCAGGACTCTTATGCTTCACAAGTATCTTGAGAATGGTCCACTGTCTCCACCTAAAGTCACTCAGTTATGGCTACACAGACCAGCTGCCCTGGCTTTCACAATCATCATAAAGTATCTTCCTGTTAGTCAATAAGCATTGATTATTGATCACCAGCCATAAACCCAAACCCCTCTGAAACTTGAAGAAATAAAAGTATAAGACATGATCAATGTATTAATTCCTAGAGCTACTAAAACAAATTACTAAAAACTGGGTGGCTTAAAACAACAGAAGTTTATTCTCTCATAGTGCTGGAGGTTAGAAGTCTCAAATCAAGGTGTCAGCAGGGCCATACTTCCTCCAAAGACTGTAGAGAAGAATTTGTTTTTGCCTCTTCTAGCTTCTGATGTTTCCTGGCAATGCTTGGCATTCTTTGGCTTGTGGTAGCATAACTCTGCCTCTATCTTTTCTTGGCTGTCTTCCCTCTGTGTATCTGTGTCTCTATCCTTATGAGGACTCTAGTCCTTAGGATAGGGCCCGTCCTAATCCCAAATCTCATCTTAACCAATTATATCTGAAAAACCCTATTTTCAAGTAAAGTCACACTCTGAGGTTCTGGATGGACATAAATTTTAGGGGGGCACTATTTAACCCAGCACAGTCTGTGGTTGAGGAGCTTTTACTCTGGTTGGGTTTGCTCCAAGTTTTGTTATTGACGGTGTTGTCCTTACTGTGGTAATCATGTGGCTCAGAGGGAAGAAAGTGTTTAAGTTGTCTGGCTGGGTCAGGGAAAATGTGTGGATGATGTGGCACTTGAATGGAGCCTTAAAGTATGGCTGGAATTTAGCCTGATGGAGGGGACAAGGTAAACTATACTGGATCATGGAGATGGAAAAAATTAATGAGCAAGGACAATGAATCAATATCTCTATTTTGAAAAAATGAATTGACCCCATATTCACTTAGACTGTGATTCCTGAGGATGTATGTTTTCAGGTAATCTAAGAGTACCATTCCCAAGGCCTAGTCTCTTCTGCATGGCTGGGAAGGGTGGTTGTTTGGAAAGGAGACGTGTGTGTGTGTGTGTGTGTGTGTGTGTGTGTGCAAGAGATGGGGCACTGAGGAATTTAACTTTATGTAATGAATATGGCTTGTCCATCTCCTTGCAAGAAAGAAGCTGAGGATAATAGCAAGAGGGCATTACATACTTTAAGTAATCATAAAGGCTTAAGACAGAAGATGGGTGATGCTCATGTAAAACAGATATCTGAGATGGCTAAAAAGCACATGAAAAGATGCTCAACATCACTAATTATCAGAGAAATGCAAATCAAAACTACAGTGAGGTATCACCTCACACCTGTCAGAATGGCCATCATCAAAAAGTCTACAAACAATTAATGCTGGAGAGGGTGTGGACAAAAGGGAACCCTCCTACACTGTTGGTGGGAATGTAAATTGGTACAGCCATTATGGAGAACAGTATGGAGGTTCCTTAAAAAACTAAAAATAGAGCTACCATATCATCCAGCAATCCCACTCCTGGGCATATATCTGGAGAAAACCATAATTTGAAAAGATATATGCACCCCAATGTTCACTGCAGCACTATTTACAATTGCCAGGACATGGAAGTAACCTAAATGTCCATCAACAGAGGAATGGATAAAGAAGATATGGTACATATATACAATGGAATATTACTCAGCCATAAAAAAGAATGAAATAATGCCATTTGCAGCAACATGGATGCCCCTAGATATTGTCATACTGAGTGAAGTAAGTCAGACAGAGAAAGACAAATATCATATGATGTCGCTTATATGTGGAATCTAAAAAAAGGGTACAAATGAACTTATCTATAAAACAGAAGTAGAGTCACAGATGTAGAAAACAAACTTATGGTTACCAGGGGGTAAGGCAGGGGGAGGGATAAATTGGGAGATTGGGGTTGACATATACACACTACTGTATCTAAAATAGATAACTAATAAGAACCTACTGTATAAGCACAGGGAATGCTACTCAATACTCTGTAATGGCCTATATCGGAAGTATATGTATAACTGATTCACTTCGCTGTACACCTGAAACTAACACAACATTGTAAATCAACTATTCTCCAATAAAAATTAAAATAAGTAAATAAAATATATATCTGAACACCAAATTTGTAGGTCGAATTTAGATGTGGATTTTTTTGGCTTAAATCCAAAGGAAAATTTAAGGTCTTGATAATTATTATTTATAGTTTTTTGGTCAGGATTTTGTTAGTCGTCATTATGATTTATACAATATGTCTACATTTATCCCCTAAATATCCTAATAACTATTTATTTATAACCTTCCAAATACCTGTAATATTGTTTGGATGCTCCAACTATTAACCTTAGTCATTTTAAAGTAACTACTGCATGGTTTCACATGCAAAAAATTACTAGAGAAGACTTTGCTGTGCTTCATATAGAACCAGACGAGTATTTTACTTCCTTTCCTTTATATAGCTTCTTTTCCCTATATATAGAGGGAACAGTTTTTAAAAGTATCTCTAATTCCTGGTCTTCAAAGCCTGCAAGAGCAGCCCTGAAACTTTTTTCCAGAAATAAGTTTCTATGCAACCTACTAATTTAAATCAGCTGTCCCCAAATTGACGAATGGTGTTTGCTCCAAAGTGGCATCCTTTTCCTTCACTACAACCATAACTTTGGTTCAATGCACTTTTGACTAGTGTAACCATCCACAATGCTCCTGTACAGACATTGACATTTTACCTGGAACCTTCAGATAATACAGGAATGGGTCTCCTGCCTGTCACTGATTTCTTTAATAAATTTCATTATATCTTGATGACAAACCTTGGGTTTCAATGGCAATATTGTCTTTTTTTCCTATCTTCCACAGGATGGGATCAAGACGTACTATCCAGTTTAAACTGATGAGGTTAAACAAAATAGAAGAATATTTAGTGATCTGAGTACAAACAGAAAGAATCTATATGAGTGTTAAGGGAAATGATTAAAAGGGGTGTATACCAGGGGTAAGGCATGGACACCAACAATCAATATGGAGGCCGGGTGTAAACATCTGGTACAATTATCCTAGTGCTTCCTGATACCACTTGCCTTTTCTAGACTGTTGGTATTGTTCAAGTTCTCTCAAGCCTGGGGACAGTTGGTCTGTTACTCGTATCTCTGATGGGCTGCTGGAAAGAGAGGTGTCTTGCTTCCTAAAGTGCTGAATGGCTTTCCTCCTTGAAGAAAGTTGCTACCTACATCTCGAGGATTATTTTACATAGAAACTATTTAAGGGGTCTCCCCAGTTTGTAAGTTTAAAACTGACTCTGAAGCCTTTCAGAGAAAAACTTTGGAAAGCTTCTGGGAGATTATTTTTTTCCTCCACAGAGGCTGAAGAGAAGTGAAAGACTGGACAGAAGTCAGAACTAGGTAATGCTTTTAAGCTAAAATTAGTATAGAAACTTCTAGGATTTTGGGGACTCTAAAGAAGTACAGCATATTTGAAGTATGTTGGCCAAAATGTTCAGTGTTCTTATGTGAACCAAAATCAAGAGAATTGTGTATTATAAATTCTTTAAGGTCAGGGACTAGGTCTGTCATAACATCTTAAGTACCTCGCTCAGTGACTGGCAGATAATAAATAGGCCCTCAAAAAATATTTGGTGACTGACTGAATAAATGAATGACCAAATGAATGCTTCTGAGATTTGCACACAGTTGGATCTTACAAGTAGATGGAAAAGACCACCATTATGAATTCATTTCTCTCTTTTAAACACTGCCCTTTCTTTTCCCACACCTCCTGTTGAAACACAGATACTCCTGAGTGAGGTGACATATTATACCTCTAACACCTCAGGTTTAATGTGAGTGAGTTTATCAGATCATGATGCCATAAGACATTCTTGAAAGAGGAGAGATGTTAAATGCTGGTGAATTGTTGCGGAAAGTGAGGCCAGAACACAGGAGACCAATCTGACTGATCCAAGTATTTTTCCGAGGGATGGTCTTGTAAGAAGAATCCATCCCCAGCTGCTATAATAATTTCTGCTAGCACCTGAAGCTTTTGGAAAGTAGCACACATTAGGGAAAGAGGAGGAAGGTAGCTGGAGAGTGGACTTTTTTTTTTTATTCTGACCTAGTTTTCTATTAATAAAATGTATTTATTACTTAGGCAACATTTTTCCTAGCAGACAAATTATAACTAACAACATACAATTTTAAGCTAACATTCTTTTTGCTAAAGGCCTCAGTCATAACAGGTATTATTAAGGGTAATAAGTATGTGAGGAGGAAGAAAGGACAATTCTTTTATTGGAGTGTTTGTGGAAGGTCCAGTCAACGCAGTTAAGAATGATGTCGCGTACTTTATTTTTCAGCTCTCAGGGAAGACCATGATCTTTAAATGATTTTATAGTGCTTGGATAATGATGAATTCTGGTAGATACAACTGAAACAGCCTGTGGATGATTACGCCCTTGAAGGTAATGACACTGGGTTTAAGGAAAATGGATGTTTACATGTAGAAATGGAAACAAACACTGAATGTTCAGTCTATGATGCTGTATGTTATTAGGTTCCTGAAAAGAGAGAGAAATCCTGTATTTTCACAACTTAGAATAGAGTGTAAGGAAGAGGAGAGCTGGGAGATATGAGTCAGATAGCAGCCCTTCCTATGACCAGTAGTGGTGCCCTGTAAGAGCACCAGCTTCTGAGAGAGGGTTCCTGTGGCCACTGTTTTTTGCTTTCTACCTGGACCTGGGTTTCTGGGGTACACAGAGTTAGAAGAGGGGCAGGTATGATGTGTTGGTCGGTTCTACCACATCTAGCGCTTGTAGCCTAAAGAATATAGGACCATTGTAATAGTCATTTATTGTAGGGACATTTTATTGGTTTTAAAAATAGACACTATTTAGGTCAGTTATAAAGGCTCTCCTTTAGATCCAAGGAACATACAGTTTTATTGGCAAACAATTTAAGTTCACATTGATACCAGATTGGTTCCATTCATTTATTTAGTAGGCACGTTGAGTGCCTTCTATGTGCTCTATTCTAGGACTGGGTATGCGGTTATGAAGAAGACAACAGGGTCTCTGGATTCTCAGAGCTTGTATTTAGTGGGGGTGATACACAATAAACAATAAATAACAAGGATACAGAGAAATAGTTTCTACCTTGGAGGAGCCCTCAATGTAACTGGAGAGACTAATATACCAGCATATACTTACTTATCCGATAAATATAGTAATATACTATCAGTGATTTAGAGGACCTTTATGGATCTCTACTTGATATCCAGTGTGCCCTATTATGGGGCATTTTACAATGGAGTCCTTAGACTTCAAGTTGACTCAGGTGTCTCTGGAACCTTTTTCTTCTTAATGCCGTACCCCTTTCTGATGATGCTACCTTACTGAAAAAATCAGTATTCTGATGAAGTAGGTCACCGTCACACAGTGACTGTTGACAAGCTTGCTGTTCTCCTACAGAAAGTGCGAGTACTGGAACTGGACCAGTCTTCACTGTGGCTAACTGTTCCCATTTTTCAGCTCTCAGCTCATATCTCATCTCACAGAGTAGCCTCTGACCACCCAATCTCCAGTTACCCTTCACCCCCCAGTTGTTATTTATCTCCTTGGTTTATCCCAAGGTGTTTACAAACAAGAAGAGGAGGTAAGAAAAATATGAGAATAACTATGAAAAGAAGGCAGAAGGTGTAAAATGCTACAAATAATTACAAATAGTGCTATGTAGATGTAGTGAAAAAAGAGGTCACATATTTTTTATTCCATATTTTAAAAGAATTTCATCCTTGGAGGAGATTAGGCCTTTTACAAACGTGTATATATACCTTTGAATCATTGGACAAGAAAATAAAGGTCCTGAAATGTTAACAAGATTTATGAACACAGGAACAAGGTCTTATAGAGGCGACTGAAATATGTGAGAAGCATTAGCATTTCAGAGTAGTGATGAGCTATTTGTATAGATTGATGTGGCTAAAAATTAGACAAGGCATATTAAAAGCTGAGATCATTCAGGCTTAGGAGCAGCTGAATATGAGCAATTATGAAGCAGTTAAGCCATTAAATAAAACTGAATATCTTGTGAACTGCTGGGGCAAAAAGGCACCTCCGTGGGACTGAGAGCTTTATCACCAACACTCTCCTCTCAAAAACATAAACATTAGGAAATGTTGGTGCCAAGGGCGATGGAGAGGCTCTTTAAAGGAAAACTATTTCACATGTTGCTCGGGACAGCAATTTCATGCAGAGAAAGCCATCTCTAACTGGGCACGCCAATTGTGTGAGCAGAATGAGGGGATAAAGTGATTAAGGCCAGCCTTCTGATTTGGGGCCGATATGTGATCTGGATGATATAGAATCCTGTGGAGAACAGCTCACCTGGTCTCTGTCATGCTTCTGAAACTGTACATTCGGACTGGCTGCCTTCATCAGCCGATCCCTCCTGTGGAAAGGATTGTAAACATGGGTAATGTTGTTTATGTGGAGATAGTTATTCTACTGCCATTCTGCTTAGGTGTTAGGCACTTTAGCATGAGAGGGTTTCAAGAACACACTATAAGAAGGGAAATAATCCTAAAAAGATGTTCTTTCCTCAGTCACTGTGACTTGGCTACAACACTTGATAGTAAATCAGATTATTCCGTGAAGAAAAGGCTGAGACAGTTTCAGAGTGAATCTGCCCCCATGCAGTAATGCTGTGTCTATATGCATAAGTCATTTTGAATGGCTTAATTGGTTGTCAATAGAAACATCTAATATTTATTAAGAATCTGCCATGTGCTAGGCATGGGGTAGGCACATTTACATATTTATTCAGGAGAAGCAGGGTGTCAGAGTAGAAAGAACATGACAATTACAGCTTCAGTTTTGGCATAGCCTCTAACTAGCTGGGGAAACTAAGCAAGTCATTTAAAACACTCAGCAAATGTGGAGAAGAAAAGTAAAATCTCTAGATCTGTACTTTTTTTTCTGTTTAAAAGTTTATGTATGTGTGTGTGTGCGCATCTGCACCTGGAAGAGATTATCTTTCATATTCCTTCCAGCTCTAAAGTTCTATGGACTGTACATGTTTACAGCTTTATTTATATTTTTGACCCTTCAGCTATTTCTTGGATAAAACACTTTCCATTTGCTGTATTTTCTTTCTTCCACATCCATGTCGGTCATCAGTTTCACTTTGATTCTTCTTTGAAATATCTCTCAAATGTTTTGCGTTCAACCAGGCATTTCCTTCCCAACCACTAGTATTGGGAAGCCTAGTGGTTAAGAGGGCAAGCTCTATAGTAGTACAAATTTGGGTTCAAATTCCTCCTTTACCATTAGTAGCTGTGTGATCTTATGATCTTGTGCTCTTTACTATTTATTTAAACTGTCTGAAATTCAGCTTCCATACCTGTAAAGGGGGATGGTAACACCAGCCTCTAAAGATTGCTGTGAATATTAAATGAAAAAGTGCATATAAAGTGTTTTAGCAAAGTGACTGGTACAAAAAAATTCAATGTTAGCTAATCCTTATACTGCTACATTATTAGTTGCAGTAGTAGCTGTATTAATTTCCTACCATCAGTACTGTTATTTTCAGCCTATTATCTTCTTTCATTAGACTGGTTTGCTACAACAGCCCTGTAGTTGATATTCCTAACTCCATTTATAGAACATCTACCATAATAAATAGCTATACTCCATGGTAGACTCTCTCTGTGTTTCATTTTGGAGCATTTCTATTGCTTTAGATTCAGGTTCATTATTTTTTTTCTGCAGTGTCTAATCTGCTGTTTATTTCACTCAGTGTGTTTTTCATCTCAGATGTATTTTTCATCAATAGAAATGGTAGTCAGGTCTTTGGGATATTACCCATATCTCTCCTTAACTTGCTCATACTTTCTTCTATCTTAGTGGTTCTCAGCCAGAGGTGATCTTGCCCCCCAGGAGACATATGACAATGTCTGAAGATATTTTTGCTTGTCACAAGGTGGGTGGGGGAATGCTAATGGAATCTAGTGGTTAGAGATGCTGCTAAACATCCCATAATGCTCAGGACAGCCCCTGCAATGAAGAATTATTTGTCCCCAAATGTTAGTAGTGCCAAGGTTGAAAAACCATATTCTACCTTCTTGAATCTAATTATAGTATCTGTTTTAATATCTTTGTCCACTTGTCCTATCTTCTGAATCTGTTTCTATTAATTATTTTTTCTTTTCATATGCTCCTTTGCATGCTTAGTGATTTTTCATGGGATGCCAGTTGTGAATTTTATCTTGGGTGTGGAATATTTTTGTATTCTTTTAAATATCCCTTGAACTTTGTTCTGGACACATTTAAGTTACTTGGAAACAGTTTGATCCCATAGGCTCATTTTTAAACTTTGTTGGATGGGACTAGAGTAATCCTTAGTCTAGGGAAAATTTTTCCTCACTACTGAGTCAATAGCCTTATGAGTACTCTACCTGATGCCCTCGTAACCTGTGTGTTACGAGGTTTTCCACTCTGGTGGGGAAGAGGGGAAATGGAACTGTTTCCAGACGTGTGTGAGCTCTGTGCATTGCTTCTTTACAGTGGTCTTTAGCTGGCCTTGTAGTTTCCTCATATGCATGTGTAGGTCAGTACTCAGCTGAAGACACAAAGAACTCTCTGCAGATCTCCTGAGCATGATCTCAGTGAAGCTCTCCCCTCTCCAGAACTGTGTGCTCTGAATTTGAGCCATCTTGGGCTCCTTTCTTAAATAATCAGCTCTATTTTCCTCCACTCAGGGAGAAAGCCAGAGTCCATTTGGGTTTCCTCTCTTTGTTTCAGCCTAGAAACTATCTCTAGGCAGTAAAAGGGGATGTTGGAGGTGGAACTCACCTGGTGTGTTTCCCTTCACTCAGGGATTATTGTCCTTGCTTCCTGTTGTCCAATGTCTGAAAACAATTGTTTCATATGTTTAGTCTGTTTTTAAAAATTACTTGAGGTGGGCAGGTAAATCTGGTCCCTGATACTCCAACATGACCAGAAGTGGAAGCTCATGATAGACTTTTTAAAAAGTTCATTGAGAGTGCTATATATTGTATTCAAAACAAAATCCCATTTTCTTTCTACATCTATGCTTTTAGAAATATATTCTATCTTCAGAATCAAACTGGCATCAGTGCTGAGATCTAAACCACAAGGTATGCATTTACCAGAATAACCTCTGAACTTTTCTATGTTGCTTCTCTTCTGCTTCCTCTTGCCACTTGGGATTCTTCTCTTGAGAATCTATATACTTCAGTGCTTCAGCTATTCCATTTTTAAACCTTTTACCCTCCCGTATCCTATTACTTGCTCAGTTAACTTGGACCTTTTTTGTTGCTTTCAGCCTTTTCTGCAGTCAGGTCCTAAAGTTTAAGTATGGCTCAATAATTCATATGTTGTTTGTTGGTTACGATGCAATTTAATGGTGTATTTATATTGCTGTGTTTATTAGCTTTGAAATTCCTAACAGAGGTATCCATTTTCTGCCCTCAGGGCATGCTCACATTTTAATTACCACTTATGTATTAAAGAATATTTCTTTACATGTTTCCAGTAACTTTTTTTCTCTTAACGTCTTTCATTAAGATACGTTTATTGAAAAGGATGGGGGCAGGAAACAATGAGACTGGGGAATAAAAGCAAAATAAAATACAACTGAGTCCCAAATTTCAGTGCTTGCAAGCTGTCCCATGACTATTTCTCTTGGTGGCATGATGTTTTCAGATTTTCTAAAGGTAGAGAAATGTTAGCTCTTCATGGTTTATGGTCACTCGCCTGGAAGTTACTAATCCTGATGCTGTTATACTGTAGCTTGGGTGAGCTTGATCTAGTTAGGAGTATTTTTATGCTGCTCCATGATGCTTGTATGATGCTTGACAATAAAACCCAGGATTTAGGTTGAGTGGCTCATAAGATTAGAGATGGGAAAAGTGGAGTCTTTCATCTTTTGGTTTCTAATTCAGAGCCAATCAAGATGTCACTGGATTTAGTGACCTCCAGTTAGAGGAGCCTGTGAAATAAGCTGTTGCTGCCAATCCTATTTTTAATGGACAAGAATCCCCATAATTCAGTGCTACATTGTATCCTTTGTTCCACAGGATTGATAAATTAGCTGTGAATTGAACCGTTTCTGGAAACAATTTCTCTCTCCCTCCTCAGAGCTTAGGCAATTTGATAGGATAAACTGTAGAAGTGTAACCAAACTTTATTACTGATCCAAATATGTTATTTGGAGTTGTTCCAGTATTTTGGTCTCATGTGCCAAATGGGGTATGATAGAAAGCAAATATCTTGAAAGTTAAAGAAAGTTGGGATCCACCATTGGCTCGACAACTTACAGAGCACTGTGAAAATAGGTCAGCAATCTTCAAGCCAGAGGACCCTACTCATTCTAGGGGTCAGCAGCTGCTTGAGTTGCCAGAGTGAGGCCTGGGGGTCAAGGTCAAATAGTAAAATACTAGTACACAACTGAATAGCAGACTGAAGATACTAGCAATAGAGAGTTTGAAACTGAGGCTCCCCTCTTGACAAAAAGTCTCTTACGTTTTTTCCCTACAGTGAGTACAGATGAGCCAATATAATAAAATAGCACGTAGATTAAGCAGGATAATGCAGAATGAGGACAGATTATGACCAATGGCAAGAGGTCCAAACATACTTGGATTTAAATTACTTGAATTCAACTCTATCTACTTGGGGAAAAAGAGAGAGAGAGAGAGAGAAATAATTTAAATGGGGTGGCTTGCCATTCCACCTAGTAAATGAGTAGAGACAGGAGATGTGAACCCAAGTTGTTCCCTGGGTTGGTCTCAGTCTTTATGTTCTTCTCACGCTGAGTATTTCTCTGCACCAAGGGTGATTGAAATGTTTAATGAGACAATTTTCATACAGCAGGGCCACTAAAAACAAGCTAACAACTTCATCTGGTGCTCAATCAGAGAAAACCTGGAGGAAACGGGGTTATACCTTCATAATGGATTTTTTCCCAAGGGTAATTTTGATTCTCGGAAAATGATTTTTGTCTCAAGTGCTGACCCTAGAACACAATTTCCACAAAAAGACGCAACGCCATTGGAAAGGCATAATACCTGGCACATGGTTGGCACTCAACAAATATTGATTAAATAAATGAATATATGAATATTAGATACAACATATGAGCAGCATGACAGGAGACCCTGTTTCTAGAATATCCAATAACTCTGCTAGAAATGTCTCTAAGAATTGCCCTAGCCACCATATGTGTATGTATATCATCTCTATATCAAATAATTGATGGAGCTATATCTAAAATATAGTTGTAGCCATCACCCACACGGGGTGCTAAAGGATATCCTTGGTAAAATTTTAGTAAAATTCGAGTTGTAATACTGAGTGGTACATTTTGTGTCTTGCTCATCTTTGAGTTTAAAAATAAATTTTAGTCATTAAAAAGAAAAAACCACGGAACAGTTGTTAAAAGTGCACATTGCGGAAATAGTCCACATAGATAGAAATTCACCTTGTGAAGTCGAATAAGTATAGGAACAAGAGGTTCATTTTAACCTACCACTGACCCTCCTAGCTGACTGACCTTGGATGAGCTGGAGCCTTTCTACTCTCAGTTTCCTTTCTATAAAGTGAGAAGTTTGAATCAGAACAGACTCTGAGGCTCTTTAGAGTTTAAACATTCTGTGGTGGGTTTTAAAGAACCAACTTAGTGCTTCAGCAGATGAAAAGATTAAGGGATTTTTACTAGATCACTTTTCTTTTTCAGAGATCTCTAAGCACTGTGATTTGGTATTGACAGAGGGGGAAAATTTTGGGAAGCTAAGATTTCCATGTAGATACCTAATTTGTACCTATTTAGAAATACTCAGCAATACTGTTTGGAAGTCTCTTCTTACAGTGGTTGTTCTTAAATTTTAGGATACATAAATATCAACTAAGGGGTTTGTTAAAAATGTGCATTCTGGGGTGAGGCCCAGGAATCTTAAGTACTTATGAACACCCTAAGTAATTCCAAATGATGGTTGCTGAGCTCATTTTGAGAAACACTGATTTAAGGTATAAATAAAATTGTCTTTGGATAGGAAGGAGCTCAAGAAATAATCAAGTCCAGTCTTCTATCCTCAAAGGCAGAATGAATTTACTCTCAAAGTCTACCATGAAAAGGATTATACAAAGTTCTAGGTTTAACTTACTCAGATCTTTAGGAATTCCTTCTTTGTGTTAAACCAAAGCCAATCCTGTTTCATTTATCGTTGCTTTTCTTTATTGGCCCCAATACTTCTAGTAAAAATTCTTATGCGATCATGAAGTCTTGGAATTGAAAGCGACATCATGGGATGGCTTTATTCAGTCCTCTGCTTTTTGGCTGGACTAGAATGAAATAAATTTTAAAAAAACAGTGAAATGATTAGAAGGCTAATATAAAAAGATTTGTTTGGTAAAAGATCTCAAAGGCATTTTGGAACACGCAAAAAAAACGGACAAAAATGAGGAGGCAATTAGAGATGTTTCAAAGCACAGAAATTTCCTAGTCACCTATCTTCAGGGAGCCATCTTCAAAAATAAACAACTATTGGGAGGTTAGTAGATAAAAGGTAGGTAAGTAAGATCTGCTTTTGGAGATTTGTGGAGGTGTAGATGGGCCACAGCTTACGCGGGAGAAGGAAGGTAAGGAGAATAAGTCTAAAAGCTCTTACCCACTGGTTCCTGGTACCACTAAGTCTCCAGCTAGCCATCGTGTAGGTTTCAGTCTACAGATGGTGCCTAATGACTTAAGAAATGTTTTCAGTCAGGCAAGGCTCACCACTCTGCCTTAAGGTATGGTGGGGAGTGGGGTGGGAGGTGGGGGTAGAGAAGATGAGTTTATCAGTACCCTTTGTCATAAGCACACATGGGCATGAGCCTAAAAGTTGTGTTGTTTATTTTGGCTTCCTTGCCAGCTTTCTTATGGTGAGAATGATCTCAAGAATTGCTCCATCTCCCAGAGGTTACATGAATGGCTGTTCTTTGTAGTAACCTGGGGTGGTAGTGAGGGGATGATAATGGGCAAGGAAGTTCTGGCTCTCACTACTTTGCCCTTTCAACCCTCACAAATGTAACCCGTGGACAAATCCATTTTTGCTCTCCAGTCTGAACTTCATCTTTGATTTTTGAATTAAACAACATAACCTTACAACAGAAGAAGATGGAGTTGGAATTGGGCTCTGTACTTAAGGAAAATAACAGAAAGGTCAGATAAGGCTGTCCCAGGATGTCAAAAGTAAACTGAGACAGAGTCTCAGGTTGGTGTTTTCAGAAAACATCTACCACCTCCCTTGTTTGTTTGTTTCTTTTTTTTTTTTAATTCATTTATTTATTTTTGGCTGCATTGGGTCTTCGTTCCTGTGCATGGGCTTTCTCTAGTTGCGGCGAGCAGGAGCTACTCTTCATTGCGGTGAGCAGGCTTCTCATTGCGGTGGCTTCTCTTGTTGCGGAGCATGGGTTCTAGGCGCGCAGGCTTCAGTAGTTGTGGCATGTGGGCTTAGTTGCTCCACAACATGTGGGATCTTCCCGGACCAGGGCTCGAACCCGTGTCCCCTGCATTGGCAGGCAGATTCTTATCGACTGCACCACCAGGGATGTCCTCTTTTTTTTTTTTAATGAAGCAAAATCACATTAAAATAATTTTTTTTTTTAAATTGAAGTACAATTAAGAGAGCTCTAAAAAGAAACACCTTTTGCTGGTTTGTTAAACACTGCATGTGAAGTCATTAAATTTATTCTTTGCTCTACAGCTCTGCACTTATTCAGAATTTATCTTCGTGATAACTTGTCCTAATAGTTTTAAAGTTTGTATTGAATTAAAACAAACAACCTGATTAAATAATTTTCAATGTGGATGTGTTTCCCCAAATCCCTTTTCCTTAAGTGAAATGAAAATTTCTCAATCCTAACATTGTTATAAGAACAGTATTTAATTCAAATTTATCTGATAATCAATATTGGGGAAAATCCTCCCCAAAGGAAAAAAATCAACGGGTTCAAACTCAAGAACTATTTTCCCAAAAATTTCTGAAGCCCTAGCTAGGTCATGAATTCCTTATCTCTGTTCCCACGGCTTCCCATGGATGCCTTTATCATAACTCTTACTACAAGTACTATAAGAAAGTAGCACAGCAGGGAGGGCAAGTGTGTAAACTAAAACCTAAAGCCTGAAGTCCAACCCGAACTTCAGCATTTACCATCTGTGTGACTTTAGACAACTTAAATAACTGTCTTAGACTTGGTTTCTTCATCTGTCAGGTAAGGATATCTCTAGTACCTACCTCACAGAGCTGACATGAGGATTAAATGAGATAAAGTGCTCAGAACACTGCCTGGCATTCATTGGATGCTCATTAAATTTAGCTAGCTATGATAATTATCTGGCCTCTCCTCTGCACTGTGAGTTCCCACAGGGCACAATTCATATGTCAACATTCATGTTTATTTCTTGAGTTCCTGGCATATATTCTGTACTCAACAAATGTTGAATGAAAAAATGCTTTACTCTTGGTGACAGTGTGGAATCCAGCTTGCAAAATGAATTAACCGAACACAAACCAAGCCTCAAAGCTAGTATTGTGCAGTATCCATACCTAGAAACAACTGGCATGTTATCTCCAACATTACGTTGTGTGTGGCGGGAGAAACAATGGAGCTTTAATGATAAATCCTCTACTCCTATTTTCTACCTCCTCCAGTAGCTGTTAAATATACACTAAGGTTTTTTTGTTTTTTTTGTTTTGCCTGCGTTGGGTCTTTAGTTGCGGCACGTGGGCTCTCTCGTTGAGGTGTGCAAGTTCAGTAGTTGTGGCGCATGGGCTTAGTTTCCCTGAGGCATGTGGGATCTTAGTTTCCTGACCAGGGATCAAACTTACCACTGGACCACCAGGGAAGTCCCCACTAAGTTTTAATACTTAGGAAAAGATTTGCATTGCACCAATGACAGAAGACTGCAAAAAGATTATGGAATTGTGATGCTAGGAGAGTTCCAATCCTCTCATTTCATTGATGTGACTTTGTCCCTAGTGGTCCTGTGGTTGATGCAAAGACATACAACCAATCGTTGGGAGATCTGGAACCAATAACCAGGACATCTGATTTCCTGGCAAAGGCTTTTGTGAGCAAACATGAATAACTGAGGATAATGTGATAGTTTATTAGGTAATCTTAATCGGCAAAGAAAGGGAGATGGGCTTACAAAAAAGCCTCCTAGAAAAATCACTGACTCAAGGCCTCATGCAGCAAACTAGGATCCTTGCGATCAAGCCACTGGGCTGCTGTGGAGTAGAAGAAAAGCTTTGACTTTGAGGTAGAAGGATAGTGCTTCTTAGTGGCTTGGCCTTGGCTGTTGAGTCAGAAAAAGCTGGGTTCTAATCCCAGCTCTGTCATTGACTAGCTCTGGATGCCTGGAAAACACCTTACGTTTTCTAAGGCTCTGTTTCCTCAACTTCATGTTATTTTATAAATTTATTTATTTATTTATTTATTGGCTGAGTTGGGTCTTCGTTGCTGTGCGCAGGCTTTCTCTAGTTGTGTTGAGCTGGGGTTACTCTTTTTTTTTTTTTTTTTTTAAAGTAATTCATTTATTTATTTATTTATTTATTTATTTATTTATTTAATTTATAGCTGTGTTGGGTCTTCGCTTCTGTGCGAGGGCTTTCTCCAGTTGTGGCAAGCAGGGGCTACTCTTCATCGCGGTGCGCAGGCCTCTCACTATCGCGGCCTCTCTTGTTGTGGAGCACAGGCTCCAGACGCACAGGCTCAGTAATTGTGGCTCACGGGCCCAGTTGCTCCGCGGCATGTGGGATCTTCCCAGACTAGGGCCCGAACCCGTGTCCCCTGCATTGGCAGGCAGACTCTCAACCACTGCGCCACCAGGGAAACCCCTGGGGTTACTCTTCATTACAGTGCGCCAGCTTCTCATTGCGGTGGCTTCTCTTGTTGCGGAGCATGGGCTCTAGGCCTGTGGGCTTCAGTAGTTGTGGCATGAGGGCTTAGTAGTTGTGGCACGTGGGCTCTTGAGTGCAGGCTCAGTAGATGTGGAGCATGGGCTTAGTTGCTCTGTGGCGTGTGAGATCTTCCTGGACCAGGGCTCAAACCTGTGTCCCCTGCATTGGCAGGCAGATTCTTAACCACTGCACCACCAGGGAAGTTCCTCTGTTTCCTCGACTTTAAAATGCAGATAGTAACATCTACTTTATAGAATTTTTGTGAGGATTCTATGAGAAAATTTATATAAAGTACATAATATGCAATAATTGGTAGATTAGCCGTGTGGCCTTTGAAACTTCATTAGACTCTCTGAGCCTCAGTTTTCATATCTGTAAATTGGCATAATAATCTGTAATTTGCAAGACAGTTGTGAGAATTAAATGATATAATGAATATAAAATTTCAATAAATGTTCTTTTGAAAATACCTATAGTTGTCTGGGTGCATCGGTCTCTTTCCTACATTCTTTTGTCTCTCTTGCCTGTGTTCCCTCTTTCTTCTCTTCTCCTACCCAAGGATCATGGACCTTACATTACCCTCTGGTGGTCCAATGCTTCTTATTGATGTGCCAGTTCAGACCTGACCTTCTTTTTAGTGCCCTGTGCTTCTAAGTTTCTAGTCAAAAACACACAGTTCTTTTATTTAAAAAAAAATTTTTTTAAACATCTTTATTAGAGTATAATTGCTTTACAATGGTGTGTTAGTTTCTGCTTTATAAAAACACACAGTTCTTTTAGTCTTCATCTTATCTGAGTATCAGTAAGGAAAGCAATCTGATTAAAGCAATTCACAATGAAATCTAGACAACTGATAAATTAATTCAGAGACATTTGCATTTTACGACTCATGCTAGGAGAAATCATCTTACATGAAAAAAAATCCATAGAATTTGTTCAATCAAAGAAATCAGGAACATCTATGTGGAAGAGAAAGATATAAAAATATTTTGTAGAAGAAATCTTTTGGGACAGTATACTTTCCTCTTCTGGGAATGTTTCCCTCAATACATACAAAAGAAGGAAATGGGTCAGCATACCCAGTCTGGAAAGGCTGTCGCCAGCAAGAGGTGAGAGTGGATATAGGATTTTTGGTTTTGGGTATTTTGTAGGTCTATGTGTCTCTCATTTGTATGCCTTCTATAGAGATACACTCTGTAAGATCTCATTTTTGGAGGCAGCCCCAAGTTCCAAAAACATAAACTTTTTTCCTTGAGAGCACAATGGAACCCTCTATTTTTGTCTTGGCTGGAAATGAAAGGGAATGCTTCCAAATGTTTCGAATCCTCAGATGTCTTTAGTTTGGAAGGAATAATATGAAAAATGAAGGATGGCAGGGATGTGATTGAAGTCTATAAAGTCACGAAGGGTCTGAGCAGGGTGAGTACAGACATGCTCACCAGATCTCTGAAAGCTAAAGCCAAGGGCAATGCCTTAAACCTTCAAGGGCTAACTCACTGCACTTAATTGCACCTTAACAAACATTTGTTTAGTTATATAAAGGAAATACAGTAGAGTTCTAAGAGGATGGTTAGGTTGGCAAATTTGTAGAAGTTTACCTCAAGAGGTGCTAACTGGACATGTGAATAAACTTGGGGAAGAGTTTAGATTTGTTTATGTTCCACATTGAATTTGTAATTGAAAGACTTTTAGAATACTTCTAAGCATCTGACATTCTGTAGCTTTGTATATAATTAGTGAAAGTTATGGGATGCTTCTGGGTACATCCCTACTTTTCAGAGGCTGATATCCTGTAAGAAAAGTTTCTCAGTGTCAAAATTGGAGACTCCCTATGGGATCTAAGGGTCTCAACTTTGAAGTTCGTCCCTTCTCATGATGCTGGTGGAAAGCAAATGTCCTTTAATTTATGAATTCTTAATTGCTCACATTGTCATGTGAAAAAACAGAACAAGGGAAAGTTCAAAGCTTTGAGACTTACCAGATGCTCCTGATGAAATCACATTGTTATTAGCAATATAGATATACCTATTTAGTTAAGTTCCAATACATTTGTTTTTTGACCTACAGTGATTTTATTAGTTTCAAAAAAACAGTGCTCAATTCAAAATGGATTGTGTGCTTGTTATAGCAAATGTATGTTGATCTGATTAAAAATGCATTAATTTCTTTACATTTCAATAATAATGGATTCACTTTCAGAAAGAAAGGGCTGGAAAATGTGCAGTCATGTAACCTGATAATCTCAGATAAGTGGTATTTAATATTGCTCAACAGGAAATTTTTTCCCCTATACTTTAAAAGCAAAAATCTCATAGATTAAGCGATATATGTAGTACACAGAAGCATTTAGAAGAAAAGAAATCTCTCTAATTTAACTCAAGGTCACATGCACACTGTCAGAGCAAAGAGGGAGTTGTGAAATTATCCAGGGAACTTGAAACAGTCTAGACAGTCAATTCAGATCATTTAAAAAGATATGTTAAAGGTGCTCATAAGAGTATGAGAGTTATCTGCTAATATGAAGATGCAGTTTGGGGACAAATCAAATTTAGTGTTGTTTAAAGCCTTAAGGTCTTTTCTTGAAATCCATTTTAATAGAAATGTATAAACTTAAAATATCCCCATAGATAGGACATTATTTAATAAATTAATATATTTTATTCACTTATTATACATGTACACCCAAGAGCCATAGAAATATCTTTATATATAACCTGATGTATGTGAATATTTAATTTTTTTCATGTAAAATGGATGGAATTAACAAAGCCTGTAAACCTCAGTGCATTATGTAAAAATCTAAGGAACCCCAGGAGAAGCACTTGCCTAGGAGGAGGAAGGGTTCTGTCATCAAACATCCACTGACTACCTTTAGGCAAGTCCTTTATTCTTTTACAATATTTTCATTTGTAAAATGGAGATATGAGAGCTGGAAGGACACAGAATAGATAACCTCTATCTATGGCTTAAAATAAAGTCTAATAAAATATATCTATACACATTTATATCATATAGACACACAACAATATAAGTCTGCAACAGTTAGCTAATTATATAACTGGGAGAAGTTAATAAATTATTCTCTTGTTTACTCATCTCCCAAGGATAATTGCTGAGTAGCTCAAGCTCCCAATTAGTAGGAACTCATTCACTGATTGTTGAATTGAATTGATTGTGACCCATAGTACATAAAAATGTGTTTAAATTCCACCAAGTGTGCTAGAATTTCACAAATCTTGCATTCCACACTAGGGAAATCAGCCTCAGAAAGTATTTTTACTATCTTCATGGCTTGGATAAAGGTAGTAGATTTCTCCAACAAATAGTTATTTTTGACAATAGAAATATAAACAAACTCACAGCTTGTATGTGAACCAGTTCTTTCCAATGCAGATTGAAGGCCAAATGTGTAAATATACATTACCATTTTGAAGGCTCTCTCTTAGATAAACTGACGTGCTAATTCTGCCAGTGGAATGTCGTGCCCTTGCTTATCTCTCCATTCTCAATTCTGTCATCACTTCATGACTATCATCATCCTGGGTTATTCCCAGATGATTTCTTTGCCCGGAGAGCTGAACTGTTCAACACTGTAGCCACTAGCCACTACGGCTATTAAGCACTTGAAATGTAGCTAGTTCAAATTGAGATGTGCGTTAAGTGTAAAATCCATGGTAGATTTCAAAGATGTAGTATAAAAAAAAAATATAAAATATCTCAATACTATTTTTATATTGATTACACATTGAAATGACAGTATTTTTGACAAGTTAGGGTAAATAAATTGTTATTAAAATGAATTTCACCTGTTTATTTTTACTTTTTAAAATGTGGCTTTCAGAAAATGTAAAATTACCTAAATGGGTCCACATTTATGACTCACATTTTATTTCTGTTGGACAGTGCTGCTCTCAAGTATCTGCTGAACACAGATCTTCCCCACCCACTCTTTCTCAAAAACTTTTAGTGGTACTTTAACCTCATCCATGTAATCTACATGTTCTTTTTAGCTTTCAAGGCCATCTCTAAACTGCACCATTCCCATTTAACTGTTTTAGGAAGAAACTACCTCTTCCCTCCCTGAATGCATTGTTTGCTGCCCTTTTTCTCCCCATCCCCATTGGTGCCAAGGCTCTGAGCAGTTTCACTCATCTCACACTTACTGATTTTACTGCTCTGAACAAAAGGCTGTGCTGGACTCGCCTATAGCCCCCCCAACCCCACCTCTTAGAAGATACAGTCTAATGGAAGAAATAGACATGTAAGCAATAAAGGACAATACAGGTCATAAGTGCCATGATGGGTTGAGAACAGGGCGCTGAAGGGTACACAGATGGGCCCCTAACTCAAGTTCAAGAGTTCAGAAAAGATTACCAGAGGAATTTTAGCCTGAGTTGCCTGAGGAATGAGTAGGAATTTATTGGGCGAATGTCAGATGACACGGGAAAGAAGAATCTTCCAGGCAGAGAGAAATGGGCCAAGGCCAGGCAGTGCAAGAATACCTAGGCCCCTTAGTGAGATGAAGAAAGTGGTATGGGTGGGAAAGGAGATAGGAAGTTCGAGCTATAAGTCACAGCTGGCCAGATTGTGAAAGCCATGCTAAGAGGTTTGGTCATAAATACTCTTTTCTCTCTTAGCTCTCTGCTATACACTCGTTCTATTTATGAACCCAATTCAGACTTTTCTGTGTCCTTGCCCCTTGCCATGTGATGCTGTTGTACCTCTCATTAAATAGGTAGTCTGTTCTCTACTATGAATCTGGATTTGGGCATGTGACTTTCTGTGGCTAATAAGAAGTTAGTAGATTCTATTGTATTTGTGCATTTTGCTTATGCTTTTGCACTCTGCTATTGTTATGGGAGGGACATACCCAGGCCAGCCTGCTGGTCCCAGAAGGAGAATGAAAGACATGTGAGGAGAGCTGAGTCACGCTGGTCAAGATAGCTAAAGCCATACTTGACCTTAGCCTATAGCCAGCCAACCACTAGACATGTGAGAGAACCCAGCCAAGCTCAGCAAATCTACCTAACAACCCCAGATATGTGAGCACTGAATGCTTATTTTGCATGTAATTAATTATTTGTTAGTCAGCATTATTGTGGGAATGTATAACTGATACATGACCCAACAAACTGTATGCTCCCTGAGGGCAGGACCATGTCTTTTCTACCCTTTCCCCAGTGCTCAATAAACAACTAGTAATTAATAGATTTAGATTTTCTTGGGCTGTCAAAGATTTTAATGTCACAGTTATAGCCATGAAAAATGGGAACTTTCTCAAGCCAATGTTGATAACCTTTCTAAAACTTTCCAGCAAGGAGAAAGACAGCACCTATTTTTTCCCCCTTTGCTCTACTGAAAGGACCCATCAGCAGCCCCTGAAAGAGGAAAGGTGAGGAGGCTTAGTGTGATTGCTTGGTGGGTTTTCTGGACCCCCAGGACTCTGGTGGGATTTAGGATACCTTACAGGGTGGCACACATACTCTTTAAAGGTAGCTGACATAGGAGAAATGTCCAGTACAAATTCTGAAATCTAAATCTCATTTGACAGTTTTTCTAGAACGCCTGTCCTTCCCAGTAAGGCTTGGCTCTGACAGATGCTAAGTAGACTGCCAGGGAAAATAGCTGAGCTTCATGGACTTTGGTCAGGTGGGTCAGAGTTGATGGCACTGTGTCATAGTCACTTTCCATCAACAACGGAATGAGCGAGGCTGCTCACTCTATTTTGTGTAGCTATACTTCAGAATGCCACTAGAAATCTAAGAACTGATGTTAGTCTCTGCTTCAGATCTCCTGGAAAACTCTCCTAGATCATCAAGAGTTACTGAACATCTAAAGTCCCTTCTTAAGTCAATAAGCCAGGATGATATACACACGCTGAGAAAGGTACACACATACAGATGTGAGGAATATCAGTCCACTCTGTAGTGTCAAAACACTGCTGTGGCCTGAAGAATGAAATCATGTACCCAAGCCTATGTGAGGGAATCCCTGCCCTTATGATTCTTCCTTGGTGAATCAGAGATGAAAAGTGGCTTTGGACACTATGGAGAACAGTATGGATGTTCCTCAAAAAACTAAAAACAGAACTACCATATGACCCAGCAATCCCACTACTGGGCATATACCCCGAGAAAACCATAATTCAAAAAGAGTCATGTACCACAATGTTCACTGCAGCTCTATTTACAATAGCCAGGACATGGAAGCAACCTAAGTGTCCATCGACAGATGAATGGATAAAGAAGATGTGGCACATATATACAATGGAATATTACTCAGCCATAAAAAGAAACATAACTGAGTTATTTGTAGTGAGGTGGATGGACCTAGAGACTGTCATACAGAGTGAAGTAAGTCAGAAAGAGAAAAACAAATACCGTATGCTAACAAATATATATGGAATAAAAAAAAAAAAAAGGTTCTGAAGAACCTAGGGGCAGAACAGGAATAAAGACGCAGACGTAGTGAATGGACTTGAGGACACAGGGAGGGGGAAGGGTAAGCTGGGAGGAAGTGAGAGAGTGGCATGGACATATATACACTACCAAATGTAAAATAGATAGCTAGTGGGAAGCAGCCGCATAGCACAGGGAGATCAGCTTGGTGTTTTGTGTCCACCTAGAGGGGTGGGATAGGGAGAGTAGGAGGGAGACGCAAGAGGGAGGAGATATGGGGATGTATGTATATGTATAGCTGATTCACTTTGTTATACAGCAGCAACTAACACACCACTGTAAAGCAATTATACTCCAGTAATGATGTTAAAAAAAAAATCCCTTATTTTTCAAATCAAAAAAAGAAAAGTGGCTTTGGAGTCACATTGCTTGGGTTTGAATCCAATTCTGTTACTTATCTGCTTCATGATCTTGAGCAGAAAAACTTAGTCTCTAAGCTCAGTTTCTTCTCTTGTAAGATGGAAATGAGAATAGTATCAACCTCACTGACTTGAGGTGAGGACAAAATGAGATACAGCATGAAAAGTTTTTGACACAGTATCTGGCACATAACTTCTCAGTAAATGGTGGCAGTTATTATTAGGGATTTCTGCAGTCTGTGCTGACACCAGTTAGTAAGCAAAACTGGTTCAGCTTGTCCTATAAGAGAATGATTAGCAGAATGTTGTGTTTACAAGAGATCAACCTTTAGGGGCAGCTAAGGTTCGGCTTAATGGTGGATTGCTTGTTCCATTATAAGGCTTGCACTAGCTGCAGATGATGCTGTTGTGCCACCATTATTGCTATCTTCCCTAATGTGGGTGGCAACCAAATTATTCTGAGAGTGTTTGATGTTCACCTTCCCCTACTCTCTCAAGGCTGGACCACAGTCTACTAGAAAAGGAATTTGGTCAACTGTGGAAGCTGCTTACCACATTTACTGCTCTGGGATAACTGTTCACCCACATTGGCTAGAGTTTAGCATGACCGTAACTTTGGATGTTGTAGAAACCAAGCATTTCAACAGGCCAGTGTCTACACATGACTAGTATCATAGTTTTAATGAATGCAAGGTATGTGTCTATGTGGTGTATATGTGTGTGTAAGAAGGGTATCTGACTTTTTCTTCTCCTTTGGTTGTTCAGTCTTTCAATAAATATTTACTAAATGTCTACTGTATGCTAGACACTATACTATAAGTAAAGTAGATATGTCTCCACTATTCAGCTTTTGCAAGCAGGTTGATTTCCTGATCTTCCCCTGTAACTATATTTTCCAGGTTCCCTTGCCAAGTGGCTTCTTGCTAGATTCAGCCAATGGGAGACATTAGAAGAAGGTAGTAGAGCAGGAAGACGAAGAGAAGCAATGGTATTTCTCACTATGTCCCCATCTCCTGCTTTGGGAAGTGGCTACATCTCCTCTGTGTCCTACCTCCGGTCAGGCTGCTTCTGTCATGTGTCCTGCTCCCACTAGGCAGCCCACATCTTGGGATCATGTAACAGTCCCTGCTTTCTTTGTCCTTCCAGCCCTAGGATGGTAGTGGCTTCTTGCTCTTGCTTAACTCTGGGTTGTTTCACTCTCAATTTCTTCAACACCTTTGTAACTAGTTTCCTAAAATTAAATTCCTTCTGTTAAACCATCTGATGTGGTCTCTCTTTCCCTAACTAGACTTTGAGTGGTATGATCGCAATACTTTACAGTTTTTGGGGGGACAGATATTATTCAAAGAGTCCTACAAATACATAATGACATTCTGTGATATGTTAAAAAGTACAGTTACAATGAAGGCATGTAACTGGATGGTGAGCTGTGTTGATCTAGTTCAAGGTCTTGCTACTCCAAGTGAGGTCTATGCATCTGTAGCACTGCCATCCCCTGGGGGGCTTGTTAGAAATAAGGAGTCTCAGATCCCATCCCAGTTACAACTGGTTCAGAATCTGCATTTTGACAAGCTTCCCAGCTCAGAGGAGTGATCCAGCGATAGCATCTACTTTCAATCTGATTACTATGGTTCAGACCTCCCAGCTCTAATCTATTGGGATTGTACAGAAGCAGTGATGGCTCTTAATCTCAGCTCTATTCAAATGAGGAGACCTTGCAATGCCCACTTCTTAACACTGCTTAAGCAAACACTGCAGGCAAGACTCTAGGGCAAATGCAAGACAGAGGGTGGAAATTAGAATAATTCATGTAGAAGAGCTGGGAAACTGCTTGCTGGCTATGTTCTAGTAGCTGGAAGCAGAGCCCTAGAGGACCGGATCTTTGAAATGTATTGAAGCATGCTGTGGGAAAGTAAATATCTTTCCCAAAGTGACCATATCTTATATTAGCCAATGTAGGACATTTGGTCACCACGACCTTTTCATATCACTAAACTTCAGGTGAGACTCACATGCATTGCTTTTAAACCACAGTGAAAGAGGCTGTCAGAGAGACAGAAATTGTGCAAATGTTATAGGCAGGTTTTTAATGATGATCTCTTTAATTTTTAAATAGTTTCCCCCTTCCCCAGACCTAATCACTGATTTTGGATGTACTATTCCCTTTGCTGTGACCATTACCCAGAAGTGAGAATAGTGGAAGAATAATAGAATCTGGAAGCAGAAGACCATGTCAAGACCTACCTGTACCATTCTGTGAACTGTGCTACCTTGGGCCAGTGCCTTAATGTTTCTGATGCTCAGTTATTTTATGTGCCAAATGAGACTGAAAACTCCTTACTCATTGGTTTGTGGTGTGGTTCAGATGGTATGAGAATGTGGTCTATAAATGGAAGGGAACTAACTAGTGCTGAAAAACTATACTTAAAGCAAAGTAAACTGGCAAAACTGCAGGCGGGGTGTAAAAGGCGTCCAAAGTGTGATTAAAGTGCGATGCTCTGTAGCTTCCGTACTTGGGTCAAAAGGACTAAAGACTGCACAGTGTCCAGTGTCCCCTTGAAAATACTTGTGTGTGTGTGTGTGTGTGTATATGTTTTAATGTTAGCCTGTAGATTATTCAACAAACCCTTGCCTCTTGAGCCTGTTTTGAATTTGTGACTGCTAACTCCCTTCTTTCTTACTTGTGGCCATACATGCTGAGAGTCAGTCAACAAACGTTTTCTGAGCATTGATGCTACGCCAGGCACCATTATACGTGTTTGGAATACTCAATGAATAAACACAAAACTCCTGTTCTCACAGAGTTTAAATTTTAGTAAGGCCAAATTGGTATAGCAGGATGCTTCTGGTGGTTATACTGAAGTTGATCTAATTTCTATCAGCTCTGCCTAAGGACATGGAACTGGTCCTAGGTGGTTCTAGGCAGGATGAGTATGAAGACCCGTGTTTGAGTTGTTTGCTGGTTATAAACAGCTGTTTGTCCACCTCTGATTTTAGAGTATGTAAAAGTATTCCATATTAACGCCATTTCTGTGTACCCTCTTCATGCTACCCTCCCTAATAACTGAGGCTTCTCTCACGACTATGTCAAATCTACTGCCAGCCTCCTGGGATGAGGATACCTTCTGCTTGCATTGTATTCCTTCACTCACTCATTCATTCACTCATCCCTTTAACTAATATATATTGAAAGTATTGAAAGCATGATGTTAGTCACCAGGCTAGGAACTGAGGGTACAACTATGAATAAGACTGAAAATGACGCTGTCTTCGCGGAGCATCCTTTCTAGTGAGGAAGCCAGTGGACAGAATTGCTCAATTACAGTTGTGAAAAGGACCACAGAGTAAAAGTGTGCCATAATAGTAGAGTCTCTAATAGAGGTAGTTAGACTTGCCTGATTAGTTCACTTTCTTGAGAAAGACATTTGAACTGAGTTTTGTATAGTTGTATGTGGGGGGAAAGTGGCATTCGTTGGTGAAGGAGGGAAGTAAGAACACTCTATGCGAAGGAACACCATGTGTAAAGGCTCCAAGGCAGGAGAGAAATTGGCATATTTGAGGAACTGGAAAGGGTGGTATTACCAGGTCAAAAAAAAATGAGTGGAATTAGGGAAATAGGATGAGCTGGAGATGTATGTAATCTTATAAACCATGTAAAGGATTTGGGTGTTTATGCTAAAGGTAATAGAAAGCCATCAAAGAGTTTTATGCTGGGGTGTGATATGACCTCATTTATGTTTCAAAGTAAACATTTTGGCTGCAATGTAGAAAATGGGTTGGAAGAATGGCAGGAATGGAAGTGGAGAAACCAACTGGTAAGCTATTATAGCTGTCCAGACAAGAGATGAAGTTAGCTTTGATTAGGGTAGTAGCCTAGGTGATGGAAAGAAATAGATGGATTTAACAGGTATTAGGGATAAAAACTGGCAGGATGGTGACTGAGTGGATAGTGGTGATAAGGAGAAGGGAAGATCAAGGATTTTGGCTTGGGAACCTGGGTGAATGGTGGTACCCTTCACTGAGATGAGGCGTACTGGAGGAGGACTGATGTTTGGGAAACAAAATGACTTTAGTTTTGAACAAGTTGGATTTGTGCTTCCTTTAAACATCCAGAAGAAGATAATGAGTTGGATATACAGATCTGGAGGTCAGAGGTAAAGTTTGGGCTGCAAATTGCTGCTGCTAACTACCTCAATCATTGTTGGGTAAACACTTCAGATATTGGAATTAATACTTCAGATCTTGACTGATGGCAAAAGCATCCTGTCAGCCCTCTCCATGAAATGAGTATTACAATTCACATTATTTTCCATGCCTCTTGACAGATTATGAGGCTTTTACAATGTCTCCATATTAAAACTCAGACTAAGATTGTCAAATTGGTCTGTACTGCCAACAACCTGGTACACAGTTAAGATGATAATGAAATGTGTCTGTTGCAAACATTGCTAGTTGCCTCCCAACGCCCATTCACTCTTCCTCCTTAGTAACAGAACCTGGGCTACATTTCCTAGCACCTTTTGAAGTGATATGTGGCCCTGTGACTTAAGTGCTGGACAGTTAGATGTGAAGAGTAGTATTATGTGGGCAAAGACCTTAATGGTGGGAGGAATGGGTAGGGAGAAGCGCAAGTCCTCCTGCCTACTGCTTGGAATCCAGATATAATGGCTGTAAAACCAGCTGCTATTTTGGATTATGAAAGTCATGTGCGGCAAAACAGAAAAATAGAGGGAGCATGGGTCCTTGATGACTTCATGGAACCCTGATATTAACCTTAGGTTGACTAAAGTAAGTCTTCTTTTACTTAAAAAGGGGGTGGAGGTCTATGTGTATTTAAGTTGTCGTTGGATCTCTGTTATTAGCAATTGAATTCAATTATTTTATTCTATGTTTGGTTATTACCTGGGTATTTTACCATAATGCAACCTATTATAGTATGAAATTTGGTATAAAGAGAGTAGTTTTGGATCTCATCAAAGAACTATATTACTGGAGTGCTAGTGGAATCTTGTTTTAATACTGTTTATCTCTTGCCCAAGGCCTGATCAAGAGCAATGCAAAGGCAGGGACCAGGAAGATCAGTATCTGAGATTGAGTGGCAAACAGAAACTCCAATAGAAGACAAGGAAATGAATTAGTGATTTTTAAAAAATACTTGCAGATAGTATCAGTGAGCTTTTGCTGCATAACAAATCACCCCAAAATGTAGTGACTTAAAACAATAAGCATTTGTCTGGTTTATGCTTTTGCACATTGGTAATTTGGGCTGGGCTCACGTGGGCTTCTCCAATGATCTGAGCCAGGCGTGGCACTTGGCTGGAGCTCATTCAGGTTCTGTGATCAGGTGCCAGGGAAGCTGAGGCTGATGGACTTTTGGCTGGGGTGCTCTGGTTTTCCTCTTTGCAGTATCTTATTCTCCAGGACTTATTCACATGATGATGGTGGCAGGGGTCCCAAAAGAGTGAGTGGAAGTGTGCAAAGCTTCTCGAGGCCTAGGCTTGGAACTACCATACAGTTGTATCTGTACCTATCTATTGGCCAAAGCAAATCACACACCAGCCTAGGTTTAAGGGGTAAAATAATAAATTTTATTTCCTGAGGGATTTAAAGAAATTGTGGGAGAATCTGTAGCTGTTTTTGCAATCTACCACACAGACACCTAAAGATCTAATTTAAAGGAGAAATGACAAGGGAACAGATGCTCCAGCAGGAGCAAGATATCTGAACAACCTCTGCAGGAAATGTAACCCAGGGGCTAGGAGTATGGTTGTGCAATTATACAGAACTGGATTCAAATCCTGACTGTGTTGTTGACTAGCTGGGTTCCTCATTAATAATGACCATCTCATGGGTTTGTGAGGATTGCATGTATGTAACACTCTTAGCATGGTGCCTGGCATATGGTAAGTAATAATAAATGGCAGCTGTTATAGTTGTTATCACTATAGGATACTTCGGTGGCAGAGGGCCTGGGTTGGAGAGAGGACTGATCAGGACTGGTGATTGAAGGCTGGGCAAGAGAGAGGCTGGCTCAGGTCGGCAGAGAAAAATCAAAGTTATTACAGCATGATGTACTGGACTAGGGAAGGACAGAATGCAGGGTCAGAGAGACTAGGGACTCATCAGAGGTTTAGGCACACAGGTCAGCACAGGTCTTCTGGCAACAATAACAGTTAACATTTACTGAGCACTTAAAATATGCCAAGCACTGTTCTGAGTGTTTTACAGTTACTAACTCATTTAGTCCTCGTAACACCTCTATCTAGGTGCTATCCCCTTTTATATTTGGGGAAATTGAGGCACAAAGAGATTTAGCACATTTCCCAAGCCCACACAGCCCATGGGTGTGATACCAACTAGGTCTGTCTCACTCCTGACTCCAAGCTCCTGGCACCCTCATGATACCCTGGGTAGATCCCAGGCAGGAGCCAATGTCAGGCAAGTGAGGCAAGTCAGAAGTTTCCAGAGAGGCAAGGAAGATTCAAGCAAGCCATGTGTGGTACCCTAAAAACAACAGCTGAGGAACTGCTGAGGGAAGAGGTGAGGGGGAAGACTGTCTTAATAATTGAGACCTTCTGTATAGCTCAGCACTCCCATTTGCACTATTTCTGGCATTAAAATTTCTAGTCCTCAAAGTGAGGAAGGTGAGACTTACTTTCCCTTCACAACTCAGGTACTCAAAAGAATAGTCTCCATTTGTTAACTCTGCTTCCTCCTCTCCTACTGCTTTAATCCACTGCTGCAGCCTGACTCCCAACCTCTACCTTGGTCATCTTGTGACCTGAGATGGCCACATCCAGTGGACCCTATTCAGTCCTCATTGCTTGGTGTTGAAGAGCTCTGGTTATTCATTTATTGATATGCTTTCCTCCTGCCTGGGTAATCTTGGCCTAGAGGAGGAGACTTTCATCTTTCATCAAGCCTGACCTCAGGTAGCCCACTCATTCTCTTGGCCAAGTGCAACTCCTCCGCTCAACTTTTTATCAGGCATTTAAGCAGCTCATTCCTATTCCTGTGACCAATTTCAGGCATCTCACTGTTTCAAAAATTTCTTTCCTATTCCTTTGAATGATAAGAAAATACATACAGACTCTGACCTGTAGTCTTGAATACGGGAATCTGAAGTAGGGGCAGTGACTATCATTGCTTGAGCCCACATTGTGGGACCTCTTTATACACAATGTAATCAGTTTTCATCACAAGAAGTCTGTGAGCCAAGTAGTACTATTTTTATTTTACAGATAAAGAAACTGAGGCTTAGAGAGAAAATCAGCATACAGCTGGTAGAGGAGGAGTCTGGATTCAAAGATACCCAGGTTGTTTTGACACCAGAGCCTCTGTTTTCCTGCTACCTCATTCTGTTTCTCATAATTCACAAACTGTATACCATGGGATCAATAGTGTTATCTGCAACAACACAAGAATCTAATTTGCATTTATTTGTTTGTTTATTATTTATTTACTATTATTGCCTTTGGGACACAGTAGAACCTGGCTGACTGATTAAGGAGAGTTCAAATACAGGTTTGCTTCCCAATTGCCCAGGGTGTAAATGACCAAAGGTCTGAATTCTATTTGGATACCTGGGTGCTACCTTTTCTGTAATTTGCAGCCAGAGTCTGTCCTTAGTTAGAATGTCCCTGGGATTTTATGAGCAGGGGGAAAATGCACTGGCGTGATTACAGATCAATAGCTCTTCCACAAGACACAGATGTAGAGCAAGCAATAGTTCAGAGATTAGAGACTGCAATCCAGGCATAAAGGCACCTTGGAAAAACACATATTTTATCCCACCCCCCTTTGGGATCATTAGGTGTCACTGAAGCCAATAAGTTAAAACTTAATATGTGAAGCTTAATGGGCGAAGCAGCATATTAACAGAGGAAAATGAGAGGCATTTCTTGACCTGGTAATTTGGAAGGAGAGTAGGTGAAGTGTGTAAATTAGAGAAAATTCAAAGGTGAGTCATTTTGGAAATGTATAGTAGGCATATATCACACTAACTGCAGCTCAGAATTGTGGATCTCATCCCTGAAATCCATTAGAGTGGGGCTTCCCAGCATTTTTACCATTTTAATTACTTGCATGGTTGTTTGCTTGATTTTGTCACATGTGGCCTATGTTTATTTAAAACTTCAAATGAATTAAAATGATTCTTTCTCTGAAGTTTTTATGATGTTCCCTTGAGGTAATTAGAGGTACTTTGTGGTGGGAGGCATCCCAAGGCTGGGAATTATGGTATTATGGAAATGAAACCCACGTGCTACCTCCTTCCATTTTTAACTTAGAAGGAACAGCTGGATCTAGTGTTTAAAGAGCTGAGGTTAACAAGAAAGGAAGCTCAGTGATCCAAAGGACCGGTCTGAAGAGAGGTGGGAAGACCTTTGGGTTCCTTGCCCAAATCTAAATAGGAATTAGTGTAATTGCAGGAAAGGAAAACACTATGTCATCCCATTCTCTCAGGAATTTAATCCCTGCCAAGTCTTAGGATGCTGTGTCTAGGAGTTCATTCATTCCACAAACATTTGTTAAGGGCCTATTACGTGCCTGGCTCTGAGGTACAATCAGCAGTAAATCAAGTAGAGTCCCTGTCCTCAAGAAACTGAAATTCATTTGGGATAGACTGACAGCCAACACGTAGAGTATTATGTCAGCTGATACCAAGTGATATTAAAAAGAAAGAGAGAGAGGGAGAGAGAGAGGAGCAGGATGAAGGAGAGAAGTGTTTTTTTATACAGAGTGATTAGGGAAGGACTCTCTGAGATGGCGCTGTTTGAATAAAGGAGGGGTTTGTACAAAAATTCAATGGAGTAAAAAGTAACAAGTACAATGTACTTGTGAACCTAGGTCACAGGAGAGCTAAGAGAGACAGTTCACTAGAATTCCATTTGAACTCCAGCAGTGCCCTTGGCTATACTATTAAATGGATATTTAGAAAAGACCCTTGAGCCCTCATAGGGTCTCACTGCCAGAAAGCTACCATACCTTGGTCTTGAATCTCTGCAGAGCTCTATAGGCTTGCTAATAATATGAATCTGTGATGGTAAGGACCACTGAGCAATCCCAGTTTGGACGCTGATTTAGTTTATCATTGCACCTAGTCCCAATGACAACAGCAACAAGCCAGGCAATTATCCAACTCTAGGGAAAAACAAATCAAGATGCTCAGACCACCCAATGCATTGAAGTTATTCTTTTTGACAGGTTGTCATAAGTGTGTTAAATAAAATTTCTCATCTACACATCTGAAGGTGAGAAGTAACATGGCATAGAAGCTTCAGCAAGAATAGAATTGGCTATTTGGGGGAAGTTTTAAGACGAAAAGTCACTTGCTTACTTAAGCCATTATCCACCTGCCTTCTTAGGCCTGAATCTTCTCTAGTATATTTCAGGTTTTTGCCATGGTTAGGATTTTTTTTTTTTTTTGTCTGTGAGAAAAAGAACCCATTCAAACAATCTTAAGAAAAACCGGAGAAATTAGGAAGAGATAAGGCAATAGCATCGAACCCAAGGGAAGGAAGTCAGCTGGGGCTCGTCAGATACTAGAACCCCAAGTAGGCAATCATAAAGAATGGAAGTTACTTTCTCCAGCTCTCTGGAATCTTGTGGTCCCTTGTCTTTGCTTCTTTCTGCCCATCTGCTTCATTTGTGTGTGTGTGTGTGTGTCTCTCTCTCTCTCTGAAGAATGGCTTTCTAGGTTTCTCTGAGCACATGGCTGCTCCAGATTCTATCTTTACATTACTTCCTTGTTCATTCTTAAAAAAAAAAAAGACTCACTAGGAACTAGTCTTATCCAATAAATAAACACGTGTAAAAAGCAAGTTACAAATAAATATACACAGTGCAATCTTGTTCTATAAACAGTTTTAGTATATGTATGTATGCTTAGAAAAAAAAAATGGGACAGAAATGAACTAAAGTGTTTTTAATGGTTATCTCCAAGTGATAGGATTATGGGTGATTTAACTTTTTTCTTTGAGCATGTCTGTACTTTTCCATCAGTACCATATCTATTTTTGTAAAAGTAAAAAAAAAAAAAAATTAAAGTGAAATACATGTAGTGACTCCAATTAGCCTAGGACTAAACCTGACAACAGAGCAGGCGTGTGCCAGATCTAGGGTTAAGGGAACAAAGGCTTATGGAAGGTGGTGGCCAATTGCATTGGGGAAAGTAGCAGGAAAAACTTCACACACACAGAGGGGCTGGCTCTTTATTTCTACATTTATTTGTTTTCAAGAAAAAATCCTCAGTTTTCAGTACCATCATGGGAAGAGAATTTGCAAATAATGATGCCATGCTCCTCAGATCTCCGGATTTTCTCTCTTTTTCCTTCTTGCTTTACTTGTGCAACTAAATGTTATCTAAGAGTCAGTCAGTCACAGCATCCTATGTTGTAGAACCCACTGCTCAGTGACAATCAGGTGATAAAGCTGAGGGTAAGGACTTACAGTAGGGAGCCTATATCCTACATGACCAAATCTAAATGGCCCAAAGAAAGACACTTGTTGTTATCAAGCATACAGTAGCCAAATGCAGCTTCCCTTGTTCATTCAGTTCAGTGTCTACAGATCTACAGTTCTGTGCCCTGACTGGCCCTTACCACCATCATCTTTACTGCTAGGTATGGCAATTGGCTCTGGTTCATCTCTGGATAGGTTTTCAGAGATTAGGAAGCAGAGTAGGAGAAGACCTAGCTTGGGGCACAGTTTAAATAGGACCTTGGACCAGCAATCAGGGCAGCAGAGGAGACCAACCAAAACACCAGAGGATCCAAAGTGAGCTACAATTGGAGAGTGTGGCAAGGTTGGTTAAGGTCTAGAGGCTAGTACAATAAGGGGTGCACTAAGTGGGAAAAGGAGGATGAGGGCAAGGGATGAGGGAACTGTTAAAGTTTAGCCAAGGGCTTAGAAAGAGCCAAGACGGCTTCCCATGAAGCCAATCTGTCAACAATCATTTATCAATCAGTATTCAGCTATTCACTATCCATTACCTACCAACCCTGAGCTGGGTGTGTGTCCTATGGGAGGGTGTGTGTGGGATAAATGAGTCGTGTAAATGTTTGTGAGCCAAAGAAGAAACATTGCTTGCAAAGGCCTGCTTCCATTGGAGAGCTGAACTGAGTTCCCAGTTAATCCACAAAAACCACAGCAAGGACCCATGAGAGATTTATTATTGACAATTGTTACATCTTGGTCAAGCAATCTCCTGGAACTCCATATACACACTCCTGCATGAATATGGATGCAGTTCAGAATATCTGGTGTTCATATTAGCAATGAGAGGGAGATGTGTCCCTCTATAGGGAAAAAGCAGAAAACAACTTTAAGTGAATTAGATATTAGGGAGAATTTCCTCCCCCAAAGTTTGAGGAGTCAGTGATGGGACACTAAGAAAGGAACTGTTAGATGCTTATTCCCTGCAAATTTCAAAGTTTTCTTTCCGGCTTAAATTCTGCTTGGCCTGGAGGCAGGGTAGGACTGAGATGGCCTCTCTGATGGTCTTCCAGTTCCAAGTTTAGTTCTGTGTTTATGGCTTAGAAAACCCAACACCTTAACTGCTCAGATATCCTAGACACTGAATATTTTTCACAGATTTGGTAGCAGAAACACCCTACCTCTTTGTTTAGCCACTTGAAAAGGAGGATTAAAGGGGAAAAAAAATCAGAGAGTTACTACGAATAGATGGAATGAGGCTTGTTTTGTAAAGCAGTGCCTCTAAATTGTGCCTGTATTCCTCATGGAAACTAAAGACAAAGCCAAGTTCGCTTTGTGCAAATTCAGCAGCACTGAGACCCCTTGGCAGAATGCCACATCACCCCTTGCTTGGGCAATGTTTGTGCAAAATCTTACTTGGTGAGCCCTTGCTTTCCTCCAAGGAACAAACAGGGTGGAAATTCCTGATCTACTGCGTTATCACCAGTAATCTGACCTGCAGGCTTGTACCTGAATACTGAAACCTTGGGGTTCACTGCTCAAATATAATACTTGGGAAAAGAAGAAAAGGAGTAAAGAGACTCTTCTTAACCTTTGCAAATGTCACGCACTATTTATATAACATTTACCACTTTTATTTTCTACAGCCCAGGATTTTGTGAGGAGAAACAACAGGCCCTTTAAGCTAAGCTGCATTCCTACAGGTTTTAAAACGCAGCCTTTCCTCTCAGAAGGCTAAGCTTATTGTATGGACATCATACTTCAGGGGCTGATTGCCTCATAAACAATTTGAATTCTATTTCTTGGATAATTCCTGAAACTGGTCTTCTAATAGCTTCAGAAGAGAAAAAATTTCCCAGCCCTAAATAAATTACCAGCCCTAAAAGAAAAGTTGCTATCTGTTGGATGGAAGTTTTGGAATTCTTTCACTCTGTGTCATAATAAATGCAACAAGTTTTCATTTTCTAATCTAATCTTATTTTAAAAAATTGCACTTTTACAAAGACTGGACTCAAATTTCTACTGTCTTGCTTGTGTAACCACTAAGGACCCTGAACTTGGCTGAACGAGTTGCTATGCGAGGACTGGTATTTTACAAATTCTAGAAAGGCAGAAGCCACAGAGTCTCATTTTGACAACCTTACCAACTGTAGGTAGATAAGAAAAGCAAACACAAGTTAATGCCACCCAGAGATAGAGAAAACATGAACGTCCAGGAAATATGATAAACAAGTATATAGATCTAAGGCCTCATTGAAGGCATTTGCTTCAACTAAAATGTAGGTTTCATATATTTGATCCTTTAATTAAAGTAGACATTTTAGACTGAGAGCTTCTGAATAGCTGAAGTGTTGCGGTGTTTTAGAACTAAGACACTGTACCTTGTCTTAAAATGGCTGCCATCACTATAGTCAGAGGTTGTCAGCTGGCTGTGCTCAGGCCGCCTTTGACTCAAAAGTTGTATTCTGTTTGGCTCTCAATGTGTTTAGAAATAATTAGTTGTAAAATCTTAAAATGACGGTGTTTCAAATAAAAAAAATACAGATTTATGACTCTCTTGAAAAATGATAGGTTCTAAAAGGATTGGCCACATTCCCACTTTCTTGACTGGGTGGAATTGGGGAGAGGTTGCCCCTTCTCTGGGGCACATACTTTCCAGTTTGGCACAGGTTGGCTGAGGCCCACTTTGCTCTATATGTTGTCTCCTTGACCCCTGCAGATCTTTGGTTTTGACCAAAAACCAGAGCCTGAATGCTTCACACTAGCTCAGAGGTGACAGTCTGTGTCAGGAATGCCAACTGGTGCCACTGGAGACAACTGTGTGCCTCTTTCTTCTACACCCTGGTGAAGACATTTCTTTTCTTTTTCTTCTTCTTACAGAGGTATTATGCCATAGATGAAGGAGCCCTGGATTGAGGGCCGGGGACTTGGCTCTAGTGATAATTTCTTTTACTTAATTGAGTGAATTCATGAGAGCCTCTTAATCCTTCAGAGTCTCATTTTCTTTATGTGTAAAATGAGGGGTTCGGGGTTCATTGATTCATCGCCTTTTAAAACACATCTATTCTGTTGCACAGATTTAAAGATGCACCAAAGGACTCAATTATAAAAAAACACAAACTGATGTTGTGTGACATGCTCTGTGTCTGTGTCTAACATCTTCTTAAAAAAGGGTGAACTTGAATGCCTTTCTCCAGTTTCCATTGTCTCCACCGCTCCTAGCCAAGCAGGCTCTCCGTTACCTACCTGGTCTGGCAGTCACTGAGTTAAAGAATGGCCCCTGATCTCTAGGTCCCTTTCCTGCTAGGATGTCCTGTGGTTTATTTCTCTTCCAACACTCACATCTTCTTCCACCTTGCCTCCTTCTTTATTCTCTTCCCGTCTCCATCTCCCCCAGCCGAAGGCTTGCTGGGGGTTTAGCTTTTAAAATCTGCCATACTTTCTGGAGAGAGAATGCCTTTGGCTTTGTCCCTTTGTTGCTTTTCATTCTCACCTTGACAATAAGGACATGATTCTCAGTTTTACTCTCAGCTTGGTTTACTGTTAACCGAAGTTTCCCCCGTTTCTTTGCAGCAGCTGTTCTCATACTGCTAACCGGTTTTTAAAAGGCTTGAATTTGGAAATACGGTCGCTGTGTGCCTCTTCAGAGATTCATCCGTAACTGTCAGAGTCTTTTCATTCCCTGTCTTTTGTATAGGTTTCTTTTATGAGCAGAGTAATTTGCATTTGTCTTTAATTCTTAATTTGTCTTTGCATTTGCTGTGGATGTAACATGCACATTTGCATGTTCTTTTCACTTCCATTCTCTTGGGCTGGGGCTGTCTGAGGTGTAAACCATAGAGAGATTCAGGAGCATGTTTGTTGAACAGTAAACTTGGCTCTTCTGGTTTCATCTTATCCCTCCCTCCGCTTACCTTGAGTTGTCTTATTATATTTAGATGCTCTAAACTGTGATCAAACATAGCCTATGTTTTCCATTCCTCTGGCTGCTTAATCCTGTCTAATAACCGAATATTAGACCTTCAAATAGTAGTTGCACTCACTTATCAGGAGAAGAAACCCTGTATAAGAGGATACTCTTAGATTCTGGAATACAGAATCCTTGGGATTTAATTCTGTCCCTACCATTAACCAGTTGGGTGCCTATCATGTACCTTTCTGGTCCTCAGTTTGTCTGTAAAAGGGGACCAATAGCAATGTTTCTATTTCACAGAATTCTTCTGAGGTGCAAAGGGTAGGATGGGTGTGGAACCCTTTAAGGAGTATCATATTCTGGACCATTACGAAATACGGTGCCCTGAGGACCCCAGGCAGTACTGCCTCTGAGCACTCTGTTCAGCTTCTGTTTGCTTAATGATAGAGCTTCGGTTCCATGGAGTTTCACCAACAATGACCACTGGGTTTCAAATCATATCACAGCTTCCCAGTGAGGGGAAAAGGACCAGGTTAAAATCTACCCACAGGCTCACGCTAGGGGCTTCTCTATTGGTGTGAAATAACATTTAAACAGAAGGTTAATGCCTTACACTAAACCTGGAGCCCTGGTGCCTACAAAAAGCATTAGTTCTAATTACTCTTTGTAGAAAGGCAGACTAGAAGTGGCCCTATATATTCCAACATTCAATTAAAGGGCTGTTCTTGAGGAGTAGATTTTTTTTTTTTTCTGCAGTGTAGAATACTGAGAGAATTGTTAGTTGCTTCCATATGTAATTTTTTTGCCTCTTGGAGAGGAAAATTTCTAGTCAGTGTGAACCAATTGTAGGGTGTAAAGAAGTAGTTTTAAACAACGTCCAGTAATCCCTCCTCACTGCTTTTCTTCATCAGAGCTTAATCACCAGAAGGCCCTTGGAGGCAGTGGAGGGGTATCTAGATTTCCTATAAGATCTACAAGGTCCTTGAGAATGGATCATCTCCTCAAACCATGAACCTCTTTCCTCCCTGGCACTCCTACTGCCCTGGAATTAGGCCTTTCTCTGTTTGAACTAGGCCCTGAGACATATGGAGTTAATAGATTTATCTGAATCAGAGGTTCAGATAGTTTAGACAGTGGGGCAGTTTATTCCTTGGCTAAGAATCCATTCTCCCTCAATTCTTCTTGTCACCCCTTTACTACTCCCAGAACCCTTGTTTCTGGGTTTTGAGGAAGAGAGAAGATCTCAGATTACTTTTCAGAGATCTCTGCTCCAGATGGTTCAAGTGTGGATAAGAAGGACTCTGATGGGAATCTAAGCCCATTGCTCCTGAGACACACCCCAAAATTTGGAGGCTAGAGTATAAAGAGAAGGAAAAAAAAAAAACCCTCATGCTAATAAGTCAAAAAAGGTACAGATATCACATGCCAGGAAAAAAGAAACCAAAAGTAAAACAGTAGTGTTGGATAAATTGAAGAAAACATTGTTTTTCTTGAAAGTTTAGAATGAAAGTTTGGGTTTAGAGAGTTATATTTTATTTTATAACTTATGAGCAACATATCATTGAAGTAGGAAGGTTCTTCACTGCAAATCTTCATAGTTGCAAAAGACACTGCCGTTTTCTTGGAGCTTAATATAACTTTTTGACACTATTAACACTTAACTATAAATCAGAGTTTAGGAAGTGGATTTATTGTCCTATTAACCCTTGTCTGGGTAGATGAAATGCAAACTTCATTTCAACTGATTTCTTTGGAAGTAGCTTCCCAATTTCTGTGGTTGGGAGGACAGGCCATTCGTTCTTTAAAACTTGATGGGCTTCAACAGGGCAACTATAAATTCTCTTCTGACCTAATCTCTCACCTAGGGAAGGGTTATTTTCTTTCCAGATTGCTGACTGACTTCCTTCCTGTAGTGCTGGAAAGCCTTGTTCAAAGATCTCAAAGCCTGGCTGCATCTCTTTCCTAATGAAGCACCCTTAGCTTGAAGCTGGGGGAGAAGGTCCATCTGGCTTCTGCCATATGTGTGTATGCTGTCACACCAGTAAACACGGCAGAGTTTGCCGACAGTGCGGAGTTTCAGTTAGTCAGTCATAAATTAGAGATGAGATATGCTGTGTTCCTGCTGCTGCGAGCTTTCACACTCCAGAAAGGAATCTCTACTTACCTATCCTAAAGAAGAAGAAAATGTGGTTCAAGGAACCATCTGAGGGGATGCCATACCAAGTCAAATGCACATATACTACATATTTAGAGACAGGAAGAATGTGCACAGGATTAAGAAACCAAAATCATTTCCTAAGCACCTGATTTGTATCTGTTTGATTATTCAGTTGGTGCATTGGCTCTTTTGTTTCAAAGTGTATACATGTAGCCGATTATGTTTTTTTCCACTTCGGGTGGGTGCTGGGGAACAACTCCTGGAAAAGTCTTAAAAACATTCCTACACTGGGTGAACATATGTGTAGTTTCCCCTCAAATGTGCTTTATTCTTGTCTGATAATCAGATAGGGAGAAAATAATTAAATTTTAATGCATCTCTCTTTTTAAAGAGAAAAGTGCTTTCTGATTCTTAATGGCAAGATTTCATTATTATGATTTTAATGCTTTTAGACTAAAGGAGAGTTTACATTTAGGCTGCAAAGAAGCATAGCTAAACTGTTCCTCTAAGACATCTTTGTTTCATTTATGGGCTTATGTGGAGGTGTGTTTTGATGTATCACATTTAAAACAGACTGATACATTAGACTATTTAAACATCTTAAACCAGAATAGTTTCAGATAACATTGCTATCTGTATCTGAAGGTACTACCACAAGAAGGTCACAACTTCTAAAACAGATTATCACACTTTTTTAATCCTGAACACCCTTTTCACCCAAGAGGTCCTGTGACCCACCCCGCAACTTCAAACCTTCTCACATCAAAAAGGAGTAAGACCTTAAAATACCTTCAGTGGTATGATAACTGGAAAACCATGGCAATCTATTTCATTTGATTATTTCAGAAATGGTCAGACCCTGACCTCAGCTAAGTTTTGTTTCCTTGAGGTTGGGATTTAGGGCAGGGAAAGAAAGGTGATGATGGATGGGCTGAGCAGAATAAGTTAAGTTTCTAATTCATAAAAAAAAGTGGGAAAAAGGAGCAAAGGAGGCCAAGACTGCCTTGCAAGAAAAGGGAGCTTTTGGTTTTATCTCAGTACCAGAAATAAAGACTACAGGCCCTTTGAAATTCCCTGTTTGATACTTACTAATAGCAAGATTGACATGTTTTTAGAAAAACTTCAGGCCTTGCATATGTAATTAGTTGTAGCCATCATTCAGTAACATCAAAAACTGATTATGTTGCTGCAGTCAAATGCAGCAGTCCCTTCAAAAGTCATGTCCAACTCAAAATGTTACCTCATTTGGAAATTGGTTATTTTTGGATGTAATTAGTTAAGGATCAGGGTGAGGTCATATTGGATTAGGGTAGGCCTTAAATCCAATGATTGGTGTCCTTATGAGAAGAAGAGAGGACACAGAGACAGAGAGAAGAATGAAATGTGAAGATGACGGCAAAGATTGGAGTCAGCAATCTATATGCCAAGGAACGCCAAGGATTGCTGGCAACCACCAGAAATTAGGAGAGAAGCATGGATCAGATTCTCCCTCAGAGCCTCTAGAAGAAGCCAACCTCACTGATACCTTGATTTTGGACTTTTGGACTTCAGAACTGTGAGAAAGTAAATTTCTGTTATTTTAAGACACCAAGTTTGCCGTAATTTGCTATGGAAGCCCTAGGAAACTAATACAGCTGCTTAACAATTTTATTCTAACACTTAATAGCCATAGTTTCAGGTGCTTTACCAAATCAAACACAATTATTTTCCTGAGCTTCATCTTTCCAGCACTGTCGAAACTGGATTCATGAGACCCTCCTATGAAAGGAGTTTTGCAAACAGGAGCCCAGTGATTCTAAGTTTTCTGTGGCAAGGTCAGGGCACAGGGGTCCACAGCACTCCCCAGTGTGCAGTGCCCTGTGCGCCTTCTTAATATCAATTCCTATATCATCTCTAGTGTGGAAGAATGATAGTTAAATTAAATTCAAAGAAAAAATATTAAAAGCAGCAAGGGAAAAGCAACAAATAACATATAAGGGAATCCCTATAAGGTTATTAGCTGATTTTTCAGCAGAAACTCTGCAGGCCAGAGGGGAGTGGCAGGATATATTTAAAGTGATGAAAGGGAAAAACCTATAACCAAGATTACTCTACCCAGCAAGGATCCCATTCAGTTTTGACAGAGAAATCAAAAGCTTTACAGACAAGCAAAAGCTAACAGAGTTCAGCACCACCAAACCAGCTTTACAACAAATGCTAAAGGAACTTCTCTAGGCAAGAAACACAAGAGAAGGAAAAGACCCACAAAAAGAAACCTGAAACAATTAAGAAAATGGTAATAGGAACACACATATCGATAATTACATTGAATGTAAATGATTAAATGTTCCAGCCAAAAGACACAGATTGGCTGAATGGATACAAAAACAAGACCCGTATATATGCTGTCTACAAGAGACCCACTTCAGACCTAGGGACACATACAGACTGAAAGTGAGGGGATGGAAAAAGATATTCTATGCAAATGGAAATCAAAAGAAAGCTGGAGTAGCAATACTCGTATCAGATAAAATAGACTTTCAAATAAAGACTGTTACAAGAGATAAGGAAGGACACTACAACATGATCAAGGGATCAATCCAAGGAGAAGATATAACAATTATAAATATTTATGCACCCAACACAGGAGCACCTCAATACATAAGGCAAATGCTAACAGCCATAAAAGGGGAAATCAACAGTAACACAATAATAGTGGGGGACTTTAACACCCCACTTATACCAATGGACAGATCATCCAAACAGAAAATAAATAAGGAAACACAAGCTTTACATGACACAAGAGACCAGATAGATTTAATTGGTATTTATAGAACATTCCACCCGGAAGCAGCAGAATACACTTTCACCTCAAGTGCACATGGAACATTCTCCAAGACAGATCACATCTCAGGTCACAAATCCAGGCTTGGAAAATTTAAGAAAACTGAAATCATATCAAGCATCTTTTCCAACCACAAAACTATGAGATTAGAAATCAATTACATGAAAAAACCCTGTAAAAAACACAAACACATGGAGGCTAAACAGTGTGCAGCTAAATAACCAAGACCTCACTGAAGAAATCAAAGAGGAAATAAAAAAATACATAGAAACAAACGACAATGAAAACACATGACCCAAAACCTATGGAATGCAGCAAAAGTGGATCTAAGAGAGAAGTTTATAACAATTCAATCTCACATCAAGAAACAAGAAAAAACTCAAATAAACAACCTAACCTTACACCTAAAGCCACTAGAGAAAGAAGAACAAACAAAACCCAAAGTTAGTAGAAGGAAAGAAATCATAAAGATCAGAGCAGAAATAAATGAAATAGAAACAAAGAAAACAATAGCAAAGATCAATAAAACTAAAAGTTGGTTCTCTGAGAAGATAAACAAAATTGATAAGCCTTTAGCCAGACTCATCAAGAAAAAAAAGGGAGAGGACTCAAATCAATAAAATTAGAAATAAAAAAGGAGAAATTACAACTGACACCACAGAAATACAAAGGATCATAAGACACTACTATAAGCAACTACATGCCAATAAAATGGATAACCTGGAAGAAATGGACAAATTCTTGGAAAGGTACAACCTTTCAAGACTGATCCAGGAAGAAATAGAAAATATGACAGACAAATCACAAGTAATGAAATTGAAACTGTAATTAAAAATCTTGCAACAAACAAAAGTCCAGGACCAGACGGCTTCACAGGTGAATTCTATCAAACATTTAAAGAAGCGCTAACACCTATCTTTTTCCAACTCTTCCAAAAAATTGCAGAGGGAGGAAACCTCCCAAGCTTGTTCTACAAGGCCACCATCACGCTGATACCAAAACCGGACAAAGACATCACAAAAAAAGAAAATTACAGACCAATATCACTGATGAACATAGACACAAAAATGCTCAACAGAATACTAGCAAACAGAATTCAACAGCATATTAAAAGGATCATACACCATGATCAAGTGGGATTTATCCCAGGGATGCAAGGATTCTTCAATGCAAATGAATCAATGTGATACACCATATTAATAAATTAAAGAATAAAAACCATATGATCATCTCAGATGCAGAAAAAGCTTTCAACAAAATCAACACCCATTTATCATAAAAAATCTCCAGAAAGTGGGCATAGAGGGAACCTACCTCAACATAATAAAGGATACAACAAACCCACACCAAACATCATCCTCAATGGTGAAAAACTGAAAGCATTTCCTCTAAGATCAGGAACAAGACAAGGATGTCCACTCTCTCCACTATTACTCAACATAGTTTTGGAAGTCCTGGATGGCAATCAGAGAAGAAAAATAAATAAAAGGAATACAAATTGGAAAAGAAGAAGAAAAACTGTCACTGTTTGCAGATGACATGATACTATACATAGATAATCCTAAAGATGCCACCAGAAAACAACCAGAGCTAATCAATGAATTTGGTAAAGTAGCAAGATACAAAATTAATTCATAGAAATCTCTTGCATTTCTATACACTAACAATGAAAAATCAGAAAGAGACATTAAGGAAACAATCCCATTTACCATTGCAACAAAAGAATAAAATACCTAGGAATAAACCTACCTAAGGAGACAAAAGACCTGTATGCAGAAAACTATAAGACACTGATGAAAGAAATCAAAGATGACCCAAACAGTTGGAAAGATATACCTTGTTCTTGGATTGGAAGAATCAACATTGTGAAAATGACTATACTACCCAAAGCAATCTACAGATTCAATGCAATCCCTATCAAATTACCAAAGGCATTTTTCACAGAATTACAACAAAAAATTTTACAATTTGTATCAAAACACAAAAGACCCCAAATAGCCAAAGCAATCTTGAGAAAGAAAAATGGAGCTAGAGGAATCAGGCTCCCTGACTTCAGACTATACTACAAAGCTACAGTAATCAAGGCAGTATGGTACTGGCACTAAAACAGAAATATAGATCAATGGTACAGGATAGGAAGCCCAGGGATAAACCCATGCACCTATGGCCACCTAATCTATAACAAAGGAGGCAAGAATATACAATGGAGAAAAGACAGCATCTTTAATAAGTGGTGCTGGGAAAACTGGACAGCTACATGTAAAAGAATGAAATTAGAACACTACCTAACACCATACACAAAAATAAACTCAAAATGGATTAAAGACCTAAATGTAAGACTGGACGCTGTAAAACTCTTAGAGGAAAACATAGGAACAACACTCTTTGACATAAATCACAGCAAGATCCTTTTTGACCCACCTCCTAGAGAAATGGAAATAAAAACAAAAATAAACAAATAGGACCTAATGAAACTTAAAAGCTTTTGCACAGCAAAGGAAACCATAAACAAGACGAAAAGACAACCTTCAGAATGGCAGAAAATATTTGCAAACAAAGCAATGGACAAAGGATTAATCTCCAAATATACAAGCAGCTCATGCATCTCAATATCAAAAAAAACAAACAACCCAGTCCAAAAATGGGCAGAAGACCTAAATAGACATTTATCCAAAGAAGACATACAGATTGCCAACAAACACATGAAAGGATGCTCAACATCACTAATCATTAGAGAAATGCAAATCAAAACTACAATGAGGTATCACCTCACACTGGTCAGAATGGCCATCATCAAAAAATCTACAAACAATAAATGCTGGAGAGGGTGTGGAGAAAAGGGAACCCTCTTGCACAGTTGGTGGGAATGTAAATTGATACAGCCACTATGGAGAACAGTATGGAGGTTACTTAAAAAACTAAAAATATAACTACCATATTACCCAGCAATCCCACTACTCGGCATATACCCTGTGAAAACCATAATTCAAAAAGTCACATGTCTCCCAGTGTTCACTGCAGTGATATTTACAGTAGCCAGGTCATGGAAACAACCTAAATGTCCATTGACAGATGAATGGATAAAGATGTGGTACATATATACGATGGAATATTACTCAGCCATAAAAAGGAACAAAATTGGGTCATTTGTAGAGATGTGGATGGACCTAGAGTCTGCCATACAGAGTGAAGTACGTCAGAAAGAGGAATACAATTATGGTATATTAACGCATATATGTGGACTCTAGAAAAATAGTGCAGATGAACCTATTTCCAGGGCAGGAATAGAGATGCAGATGTAGAGAACAGACTTGTGGACACAGTGGGGAAGGGAAGGGTGGGATGAATTCGGAGATTAGGTTTGACATAAATACACTACCATGTGTAAAATAGATAGCTAGTGGGAACCTGTAGTATAGCACACTGAGTGAAGCTCAGTGCTCTATGATGACCTAGATGGGCAGGATGAGGGGGGATGGGAGGGAGGTCCAAGAGGAGGGAATATATGTATACATATAGCTGATTCACTTCGTTGTACAGCAGAAACTAAGACAACATTGTAAAGCGATTATACTCCAATAAAAAAAAATAAAAGTAAACTGAAAAATATAATTAATGACAGGAACAAAACACACAGACAAAAAAAAAAAAAAAGATACCCACTTAAAGCAAGTCCTCCAGACGGTCCCTGGTCTGATTTTCAAGACCTCTGACTTTCCTAAGAAATCTGGGGAGGTCACAAATACATCCTGCCTTTTAACTGAGCAACCCAAGAAACCAATCTTTGAGTGTGGTTTTTGGAAACATCAGCGATGTGGTTTTCTAGAGTAGTTGTAGACGGTGGATGCTTTGATTCTGCCAGTGCCCTGAGCTCCTCATCTCTTATGGGGCAGGCAGAAATACGGTGGTCTAGCCTACGGACATTTGGATGCCTACATAACAGCCTGCTGCAAACACAAGAGGCTGCTGATTTACTGTTTCAGATCTTTGGTTCTGAAAGTCTTAAAACTATGTAAATGGTGACATACCATAGTATCCTTCTGTACCTAGTTTTTCCATTCAGTAGTTTGAGATTCGCCTGTGTTGATATGTGTAGGTCGATCAGTGTAACTAACTGCAGTGTAATAGTCTTTTGACTATTTGCCATTTGTTTCCAAATAGTGCTGCAATAAATACTTTTGCGTGTCAAAAAAAAAAAAAGTAGCCATAGTTTCAGGTGCTTTACCAAACCAAACACAATCATTTTCCTGAGCTTGATCTTTCAAGCACTGTCGAAACTGGATTTATGGGACCCTCCTATGAAAGGAGTTTTGCAAATGGAGCCCAGTGCTTCTAAGTTTTCTGTGGCAAGGTCAGGGCACAGGGGTTCACAGTGCTCTCCAGTGTGCAGTGCCCTGTGCCCCTTCTTAATACCAATTCCTACACCATCTCTAGTGCGGAAGAATGACAGTTGTGGTATTGCTATGTTTGGAGGACCTATGCTCCTTGTTTAGGGAGGGCATGTAGAGAAGCTAAGTAGATGTTATAATAGAGATGAGAGGCCTTGGTAGTCATCTGACTAGTCCTCTGGGTTAGAAGACATGATGCATTGGTAAACCAGCTGGCTGCATTTCCCAGAAGAGCACTTCCAGGTGAAAACATCCTACTGATGTTCCATTTGCCACTAAATAGAACCACAGCATTATGATCAGAAACAAAAGGGCAAATTTTGTGTTTCTAAGGATAAAATTTTAGTAATACTTTCCCTTCAGGGCAAGTACTTGTATCTTCTATTTATCTGACTTCCCAGCCCTTTTTAATGATACCTTCACCCTCAGATTTTCTCAGTTTAGGGCTGCCTTGGAAGTAGGTGGAGGAACGACTTCCTTAGGGTATAGGGAAATCCAGTTGGGATGCTCATCTGCTTGGGATAGCTGAGGTGCAGTCTCTTTGGAAGAGAGTGGTCTTTGAAGGACGATAGAGCTCTCATATACTGAAATCTGCAACTCTGTGGAGGGATGTTCTTATGTTCCCCATTTTGGTAAACAGAATTCCAATCCACCACGCTGTTCAAATTAAAACCTGGAAGGCACTCTTGACTCTGTTCTGCATCATCTCTCATATCCAATCAATCACCATGTCCTATTGATTCTTCCTTTCTGCAGATGGATTCACATCTCTCCATCTCTCTCCAGCACGTCTGTCGGCCATCACTCTTGCCTAGGTTATTGCAACAACATCCTAATGATTTCATCACCTTTAGTTTCTTCCCCTTTATTCTTTTCTCACAACCACAACCAGAGTGACCATATAAAATGTACTAATCAGATCATATTCCCTGGCTTAAAAGATTCCCATGACTTCAAGATAAAATATGAATTCTTTAAGAATGGTGTGATGGCCAATTTTACGTGTCAAGTTGACTGGGCCATAGGGTACCCATATATTTGGTTAAACATTCTGCGTATGCCTGTGAGAGTGTTTCTTAATGAGATGAACATTTGAATTGGTAGACTGAATAAAGCAGTTGCCCTCCCCTTGTGGGTGGGCCTCATCCAATCAGTTAGAGGTCTGAATAGAATAAAGGTGAGGGAGAATTCGCTTTCTCTCTGCCTGTTTTTGACCTGGGACATCCGTCTTCTTCTACACTTGGACTGTAGCTATACCACCAGCAAACTGTAGGACTTCTCAGCCTGCATAATCATGTGAGCCAATTCCTTATAAATCCCTCTGTCTATCTATCTGTCTATCTATCTATCTATTTATCTATCTGGCATGTCCTATTCTTCTGATTCTCTGGAGAATTCCAACACATTGCTTACTGGATATGGTCGCTCCAGCCTCATCTCTTGCCGTTTTCTCACTTGCATTAAATGCTCTGAATTTCTTTCAGTATCCTGAATGGAAAGTCCTGTCTCTATACAACTTATTCTCCTCGTTTGCACATTAGAATAACCTGGAGAGCTTTAAAAATTATTGATGTCTGGGTCCTACCCCTAGAGATTATTATTCAACTTGTGGGAAGGCAGTGGGGAGTTAAAAAAATCTTCCTTGGGCTAGAAAACCATGAGGCTTTGCACATGAGTCTGGATTCTCATCCCGTATTCTGTTTATCAGGCTAATATTCACTTATCCTCCTGGTCTCCATTTAACAAGCACTTGCTCCAGAAGCTTTCCTTGATTATCCTTAGACTAGGTAGTTCCCTCATTATGTATTCCTATAGCATCCTGTACTTCCCCTGTTACTCATTACATTTAGTAGTAATCACTTCTTTAATCTCTTGCCTTTCCTATTAGAATGGAAGCTCCACAGGGTAAGCAATTTTGTCTGGTTTTGCTCCTTATTCTATTCCAGCACCTAACTTTGCACCTGGCATTTTTTAGTTAGTAAATATTAAATTGAAAGCATAAACAAATGTAAAGGTATATGGCAGTATACACTGGGTAAGGTTCTTATTTGTTTCAGGCAGTCCATTTGGGGGGACTTTCCCCAGCATGGTGTGGAATTCTCAGTCACTTTCCGGAGTGATTATATTTCAGTGATTGCACTCCCTTCCTATCAGGGACTTGCTTTGGGGTACAGTCTTTGGTACCCATCCTTTCCAGGTGGCATATTTCTCCAGTCACCAGGTCTTCCAGGATACCTCTTTCCCATCCTTGACCTTCACCTACATCCCATCCTATCCCCAGTGGTTGTGAGACAGAAGCTTGCATCAGAATTTCTGTGGGACCATTTTCAAAACATACTTGTTCAAACATCTACCACTTTCCAAATTCTGACTTGGTAAGTTTGGGGTGGACCCTAGGCATTTATAACTTATATAAGTTCCATAGATGATTCTGGTATACAACTTGGTCTTTAATGCTTTATAACTGTGTGAAGCAACTACTAGGATATCAAAGAGAGTAATGAAAACACATCTGGGTCTCTACGTTAGAGGGAGAAGGCCAAAGGAAAAAGACATTGTCTATAACTTTTGTCCACCAGCTAAGGCCTGTGCCCTTAGGTGTACCTGTGGCACATTTAGGTATTCCTAAATGTCCGTCCAGGAATTATGACTCTTACTGTCTAATCCAGAGAAGTGACTCTATGATGCTTCTAATCAGAGGATTGGCAAGACTGCAGCAGGAAAGGGGAGGAGCTATTTGGGTTCAGTGGAATACTGTAGGGCTCTCCAAATTATAAACAGAGCTGACCTCTTTTGGGTTTCATATCACAGGGAAGTTTTCTCCCCAGCTGCCTAACTGAGGCTGGCTTCCGTCAGTTTGCAAGAAAGGGGACCTGGCACTTTGCTGTGGTGTCACTAAGTGTTCCACCTTACGTAATACAACTTTTAGAACACCGCTCTTCAATATACATTAGGGTTGGGCTATTTAAAGCTCAAGACTTATGCTGCTCAGACATGAAGCACAACACTCTAACATAGCTTTAAGTTATGCAGATTGTTTCTTCTCAGTTGCTGCAAGAAGCTTTGTTTTGTGATACTGGCCTAGGGCCAAACAGGTAGCGTGATATGACTAGGCAGCACTCCTACTACCTCTCAAGTCGAAGGCTTCAGCCAAGTGCTGTTCTCAAACATGCAAACAGGGTAGAAACAAGTCTGAGGAAAGATGTGTGGGGCGGTGGCACAGTTTGGTTACATGTAGCCAGCACTTGACTGGGAGGTAGGAGACCTTGGATCCAGGCTTGGCTGCTGCACAGGGAGGAAGTCCACTCACTCTCTGCCTTCCGCTCTCCACTTGGTCCAAGACAGGAGCTGGACTGGGCCATCTTTTCTAAACCTAAATTTTACTTCTTAAAAACTTGATTTTAATATTGGTATACATGCATAAATAACAAGCAGCAATGGGCATCACATATCTTTATCCTCATGTCAGCCAAGTCCCTTTTTTCCTCAGAGATTTAGTCTAATTAACTTGGAGCCTAGTCAGTCCCAGGTCATCGCGAGTCCAGATTCTCCCATGATTTCTATCATTTCCCGGGCTCGTCATCTTGTCTCTGCTTCATTACCCCCATCTCTCTGGGTGGAAACGCAGCCAAGCTTACGTAAGAAATCCACTCACTCCTAGCATTTTGTAAGCTTTGGTGACGTTTATTCATAACTGGGGAGGGGAAATATGGAGAAGTCATTTCCTGCTATGCATGGCCTCCTGCTACCTTCCTGGCTCCATTTTCCTTCTTCCCATTTCTACTTCTGCCTCCTCTCTCTTTTGACACTCTCTGTCCCCAACCTAAAATCACTCCTGTCATGCAGCGTAGTTTGGTCTCTGGGGACAGTGGAGGGGGTGGGGTTCAGCCTGGACCCCTAAACTTTCAAGCACAACCTCACAAGACTTACTGCTGTTGTGATTCACCCTTCCTAGGGAGCAGTCTTAGTTATAGATTTTTCCATTCCTGTTATATACTTGTTTGAAATCTTACCATGTGCTCAGGTTTATCATGCATATGTATACAATGGAATCTGCAGAAATTTTAGAATGTACAGGTGGGTTCTCCTGCAGGCAAGCTGTGTGATGTTATTAGCCCTGAGCTATATAAAACCACCAAGACTTTAAAGCTTGAACCTGCACTATTTTGGTGCAAAAATGAGAGTGATGTTGAGGAAGAGTGAGAAAAGAATCCAAGTCTTTAGATATAGATGTGCAAATTCCAAAGTGAAAGGTGGAAAACTATATAAACCACCCTATGAATATTAATAAGAATACTTTACACAAAGCACTCTGAGTTCTCAGAAGAAAGATGCTATATAAGCACAAACTTTATCTCATTAATCCCAACAGCATCCCTGTGAGAGGAAAGCCAAGGCAGATCATTCCATTTTGAAGACAAGGAAATGGATAAAGGAGGAGACATAACTTGTCACCAACATCATCATTATTTCTGTTTCTACAACAGAAAAAGACCCCTCCTTTGTAAAGCCTCCTTACCCAGGCCAGCCTCACTGCTGCATGATACTTTACTGCTGGATGGTGTTCACCATTTCACCTATAAGTCTCATGCATCCAACCAGACTGTGAGCTCCTTGAGGGGAGAAACTGGGCCCTCTATCTCTTTTGCATCTCTTCCCTCACTGCATCCTCCAGAACATCAAGGACTTAATAAGTACTCAATTCAATGCTTGTTGACTGATGGACAATCACTGTAGTATGGAAGTGACAGTGGTTTAACTAGCTACATTTTCCCTTTCCGGTCATTTTCCTTTTTTATATTAAATTTTAAATAATTAAAGAATACAAATACCTTTTTAAAAAAAAAAAGAAAAAAGAAAGCATTCTAGACATTCCTTTTGTTTATCATTCTCTTCCCAGATTTAATCAGTGATTTACAATAGAATTAAGGACAGTTTTAAGAAACATATTTTTGGAAAAGAAACTACATGTATGTAGAACAAAATTCAAAAGGTATTATAGGAGTTAATCATGTCTCTATTGTTCCCCAGGGCCACCTGGTTCCCCTTCCCAGAGGCAATCACTATTACCAGTCTCTTGTGTCCTTCCAGGGATGGTCTATTCTTACACAAGTATGTAGATACTTACAATTTGCAATGCGATAGTAGCGTATCACAGACATTGCTCTGCACCTTGCTCTTTTTGCTTGAGGACATATCTTGGAGGTTGTTCCGTGTCAGTATTTATAGTTGCCTCACTCATAAGATTTCTGCATACGCACATACTATCATTTGTCTAACTACTCTCTTACTAATAAACATTACGCTATTTTCCATCTTTTCATATTACAATGTTACTATGAATGTTTTTCTACATATATCATATTGCATATGTGTTAGCATATCTATAGGATAAATTCCTATAAGTAGAATTGCTGGGTTAAAGAATTTGTGCATTTAAAATTTTGAAGGACATTGCTAAATTGCTCTCCATAGAAAAAAGTTGTACCAACATACATTCCCAAACACAACGGAAGAGAGCATGATACATTTTAGAAAAGCCATATGAATGAGATGAAAATGTGGGAAAGGGGCAAAAATCAAGTTGTAGCACAGCAGTATGTCCCGCTGTAGATGCTATTGGCTAATATTCATATATAGACTTTATTGTGTATCAGGCTCTGTTATGGGCCCTTAAGTTAATTAGCTCAAAACAATTCTATGATTGTTAGATGATTTTATTTGAAGGGACTTTAAATTGGTACCTTGCTTAACAGTTAAAGTAGCTGTTAGAAAAGCACAAACATTTACTGAATATCTCCTATGTGCCAGGAATAGAAAGAAACACTTCCAATTTTATGTTATTTAATCCCATGAGGCATGTATTATTATCCTCATTTTTTTGATGAGGAAACTGAAATTCAGGTTAAGAGATTCACCTGAGATGTGCTATGGAATTAAAGAAGGCCTCTCTAACTCTTTCTACTGTGATACACTGGCTTGTGTGATTTGGAAGATTGAGAATACTCAGTCAATTGAAATGACATTTTTCTAAGGAAGAAGGCTATGAGTCCAATAGTATTGCAGCAGGGAGGATGTCCAAATATATGTACTTTGAACTTGTCAGCAGAAATAGAAACCACCTGGAAACCAAAGGATATTTTCTGATATAAAAATCTCAACAATACTGCCACTCTCTGTCATACAGCAAGGGTCTTAGAGACAGATCTGTCGTCACACATTATGACCCCGCTCAAGAAGGAACAGATTTTAATCTCAGCATCATTTTAGGAATTGGCAATTTCAGGAAAAGGAACATAAGGGAATGGAACACAAGTTTCATTTTCACTTTAGGATACACAGCTGAGCTGAGACACTATCAATGACCAAAATCTGAATCCTGTGGTTACTGCTCTGATGAAATCCTGTGGAAAGGGGAGTTTCACTTCCAGACAGATTGATCACCAACAGAACCAAGAAGACCCAAGCAATCATCTGTTGGTTTTTCCTACCAAAGAAAACTGGCCATGGAACTTTTGCTGGAAGCCAGGGATGGCAATGTGTGTCTCCTGTGAGTTTGTGTTCAAAAGATGATGGTGCTGGGGATTTGAGAGTACTTTTTTAATAGGGGTATTTTGATGAAGCCTCAATACTATCAATTAGCTTAGTTCAACAAGTATTTACTGTGTTCCTGCCAATATGAGAATATCTCCATGATGAGTCAGCTGGAAGACACATGAAATATAAATTCTTGAATTTATGTACTATATGCAGAGGAATATTTAGTCTAATTGTGCAGATAAAAACACATACACATGAAAGGCTACAAGACATTCCTCCAACAAATAGTTGTTCATAGAATCTACTATGTGAAAGGCACTGAGCCAGGTTCTCAGAATACTAGGTTCAGACGAAAAAAGATATGGATCCTTGCCCTCCTTATTTACAGTGTAGATGGGGAGACAGATGATTGAACAGTTCCACCAATTGAGAATTACAGAAATATACGCTACACAGATTCAGAGAGTTTATGTTAGGCTCTGTTGGTGGAAGAAAGCTTTAAGTAGAGGGTAGATATGAAAGTCAAAAGTGCAATGACCAAATATTTTTATCATCTTTCTTCTGAGTGTAAGAAATGTTCTAGTAGAAGATAGGTATGGAATCACAAGTGCTGATAAGCAAATATTTCCATCTTTCCGACTTCTGGACACATGGATGATTATACTTTCCCACACTTTTTGAAGTTAGGCTTGGCTAAAGACATGGAAACAACCTAAATGTCCATTGACAGATGAATGGATAAAGAAGATGTGGTACATATATACAATGGAATACTACTCAGCCATGAAAAGAATGAAATAATGCCATTTGCAGCAACATGGATGCAACTAGAGATTATCATACTATGTGAAGTAAGTCAGAAAGAGAAAGACAAATATCATATGATATCACTTATATGTGGAATCTAAAATATGACACAAATGAACTTATCTACAAAACAGCAACAAACTCACAGACATAGAGAACAGACTTGTGGTTGCCATGCGGGAGGGAGGTTAGGGGAGGGATGGAGTGGGAAGTTGGGTTTAGTAGATGTAAACTATTATATATAGAATGGATAAACAACAAGGTCCTACTGTATAGCACAGGGAACTATATTCAATATCCTATGATAAACCACAATGGAAAATAATATAAGAAAAGAGTGTATATATATGTATAAGTGAATCACTTTGCTATACAGCAGAAATTAATGCAACACTGTAAATCAACTATACTTCAATAAAAAAATTAAAGGAATTTAGGCTTGGATATTTAACTTGTTTTGGCCAAAGCAAGCAAAATTGATACGTGCCACTTCTTGTTGGAAGTGTTAAGAGCTGCATGCAATTAAACACACCCTGTCCCACTGGTGTGCTGCTCCTCATGGACACATGTGTTGAGAGGAAGCATCTGTCAGTCATGGTCCCTGATGGACCACCATGAGCAGTGCCCTGTAGTCCTTACAAGGTATACATTGTTACGGTTTTAGCCCACTGAGATTTTGGACTTGTGTTTCTATAGTCCATCCTGACTCATGCGTGGGCCTTCTAGTCATTAAAATTTTTTTGATGAATATTTATTGAGGAACCTAAGCAGTATTCTTAGGGGCTAGGAATAAATCATAGAAGAATACATACAAGTTTCTTCTTTTAGAGCTTATATTCTTGTTTCAGGGAGGTTAAGAGATGAAGCTAGAGACATAACAAACACGTAAATAAAAACATAACTAGTGAGATTTTGAATTATAATTACTCTTACTCTTAGTGAGATAGAAAGTACCTTTTTAATAAGGAATATTTTTGACAGGGTAGTCAAAAAAAACCTCTCGGAGAAGATGATATTAGTAACTAAAATCTGAAGGATAACGCAGAATTTACCATGTGAAAACCTAGCAGGGAGTATTCCTGAAGGAGGGAACAGCAAAAACCCTGGGATCAAGAAAGAGGTTGGCTTATGTGAGGAGCAAAAGAAGACCAGTGTGGTCTGAATAAGATGCTTGTGTGAATGTGGTACCAATGAGATGGGAGAGTCAAGAGCCCAATGTTATAAGCTGCAGTAAGAAGTCTGAATTTTATAAAATGGGAGGTCACTGCAATATTTTAAGTAGGAGAGTGATGTGGTATTATTTATGTTTCAAAAAGATCACTCTGTTTGCTATGGGAGAAGGCCAAGCATGCATGCAGGAAGGCCACTTAGGGGACTATTACAACATTCCAGGAAAGAGAGTTTGATGACTTGGTCTAGGGTGGCAGCACTGGAGATGGAGAGAATTGGGCACATTCGAGATATATTTTACTGGTACAACACACAGGATCTGCTGACTGATTGAATGTGGGTGGATATTAAAGATGATATCTTAATTTTTGGTTTGAGTTAAATGAATAGTGTCATTTGTTGGGAGAGGGAAGACTGGAGTAGAAACAGGAAGGAGATTGGAGAGGCAAACTAAGAGTTCTATTCAGATAAGTTTAATGTGCATATTAGACATCATAGTTAAGATACCAAGACAGAGTCTGGGTTTTAAAGTAGATGTTATGCCTGGAGGAAAAACAAGGAGTCATCAGCAGGTAGATAGTATGCCAGTGAGTAGATGAGGTCATCTAGGGAATGTGTAGATAGTAAGAGAAGGAGAGCCCAGGACTGAGCCCCTGGGCACTCCAAAACTTAGAGGCTGAATAGAAGAAGATTCATGATAGAAGACTGAGAATGAGTGACTAGTGAGGTAAGAAAAAAGCAGAAATGCTGGAAGCCAAGAGAAGAAAGAGAGTTAAGTAGGGAGGAAAGGTTAGACATGTTAATTTCTACTGAAAGGTGGATAAGAGGAGAAGACAGACAATTTCATTGACTTTGGCACAGAGGTGGTTCTTAGTGAAACTGAAAAGAGCAAATTCAGTGGAGTTGGAAGCTAGATTGCAAAGGGTTGAAGAAGAAATGAATGTGAAGTGAAAAAAAGAGAAGCTGTGTATAGAGAAGTTGTAAAAACAAGCAAAGAAACGGTCTGATTGACAGTAAGGCAGATGATGGTGCAAGTGGGTCAATGGAGTTATTTTTTTTAAGGATAAGAGGTTCTAAAGCATGTTGTATAGTGATGGGGATGACTCAGGGGAGAGAAGGAAAGAGGGAGAGAGGGAAGGAGGGAGGGAGGAGGAGGAAGGAGAAGGAGGAGAAGGAAAAGAAGAGGAGAAAGAAGGGGAAGACTTTAAGTACAAAGTGCTTTAGAGTGTATGGAGTAACAAGCACCAGTAGAAAAGAAGGCATTAACTTTGACATCAATGAATTTGTGTGGGCAGAAAGGAGTGGCAACATCACTGGCAACGGCACAATTGTAATACTTAATGGTATTTTGATATGAAAAGTTAGTAGGATGGATTGATTGTAGCCATGGCTTTATTAGAGAAATAGTAGTACTAAAGATTGTAAATACCTAATTGGAGAGTGGTAAGGGAAGATCACTCAGTACAGGAATCTGTTCTACTACTGCCTTTGACAGACACCCATCCAGCTTCTGCTCAAAAGTGAGGGCAGATTTCAAAGACCCTAATATTTGAGTTAGCTTTGGGACTTTATTATTTAGGCCATGGAGAGCCAGAGTGGATTTGAGAGGAAGGGGCTTGATGAAAATAGCTTCACAAGAGGGAGCATTTAGGAGGACGGGAGCAGGGAGGCTATGGAAGTAGAGAGGCCAGGTGGGAGGCCTGTGGGACAGAGGCCAACAAGAGTGGCAGCATTGGGATTGTAGAGGAAGGGAAGCAATATGGCAGATGACATTAAAGGCTGTAAGAGGAAGCATTTAAGACTGTTGGTATCTGGGAAGAAGAGTTAGGTACGGGAGAGGGTAAAATATGATATATATATTTTTAATCTTAGAGAAGTTATGACCAGAACAGGATAAGTTAGATTTTTTTTATAAGTGATTTTTGAGCCAGTGAGACTAGATGGATATGTAGAGAGAAAGTATGGAGAGAGAAGAGCAGGGAATAAAGGAGAAAGAGGAATGAGTAAAGGAGACAGAAAAGAACAGTGGGACAGAGACCAGAGTTTCAAGAAGAAAGTGTTCCTTGCGATCAAATACAACAGAGAGACAATTAGGTCCATACTGAAGATCACTAGTACTATATCTGCTTAGTTTATAAAGTTCTTTCACAGTGATTCATTTCATTTGCAAGTTTTAGGTCTTCTCAGTAATTCTCTGAGGAAGAGGTAGTAGGTATTCTCATTTTCAGAAAATAGATTGGGTCAAGGTTACACGGCAGTTTCCATAGATCAGTGGCTCTCAAAATGAGGTTCCCAGGTCAGCAGCAGCAGCAGAACCTGGGAATTTGTTGGAAATGCAGATTCTTGGGCCCCATTCCAGATCTACTTAATCAGATACAATGGGGGTGGAGCCCAGCAATCTGTGTTTTAACAAGCTCTCCAGGTAATTCTGATGCACAATAAATTTGGGAACCACGAACTTCCATATAGCCAGCATGTGGTGGAGGGAAGACAGATGCCAGAGGGTTAAAGAGTGCGTGGGAAGTAAAAAAGGAAGGTAGCTGGGGTGGTCACTTTCCCCAGTTAGGTCTGACCTCATTTCCTGGTCTTGTGGTTGGAGGGTGCTCATTCAAGAACTCTGGATTCTGCTTTTTCAGTACTATCTTGACTTAACATTTGACTATAAATCACTTTGTTAATGCATTTGTTCAATGCTGTTATAGTTGTGGGAGTACAGACTTTTCAATTAAAAATCAAATTTTATTAGTGGAAGGAAGAACCTCATTAAAAAAAATTCTTATAGTGTGTAGCATGGTGATCAAAACCTATGCTTTCTTAATAAAGACTCACTAACATCTCTGTGCATCTAAAAACTACAATGTTCAGGCATAATCCTGCTATGGCTATTTAGGAAAAACATGAAAAAAGACCTATAGAACAGTCTTTTTTTTTTAAACATCTTTATTGGAGTATAATTGCTTTAGAATGTTGTGTTAGTTTCTGCTGTATAACAAAGTGAATCAACTATACATATACATATATCCCCATATTTCCTCCCTCTTGCGTCTCCTTCCCACCCTCTCTATCCCACCCCTCTAGGTGGTCACAAAGCACCAAGCTGATCTCCCTGTGCTATGTGGCTGCTTCCCACTAGCTATCTATTTTACATTTGGTAGTGTATATATGTCCTTGCCACTCTCTCACTTTGTCCCAGCTTACCCTTCCCCCTCTTAAGCGATAAAGCCTAAACCAGGGTGGGAACTGGTCTTGGGGATATTTGGTGGTCCTGATAATCAATTAAAGTTGACTGATGAGAGATGACTGTTAATTTGGCACAAATTAGCAAACTGATACAGCGTCAGTTCAGGGAGCGGTATTAAGAAACCTTTCCCCTTTAACGATTTGGTCTTCTCTACAGAAGAGAATAAACACATTTTAACATGAATGTTTCCTATCTCTGCCCCTGTTTATCAGTAAGACTTTTCCTTGTCCCAGTGTCAAAATGGGCAGTCTACTTTTTGTCTTGGACAACCAGCCATTGATCATTCAACCCCAAGTCCTTGGCCTTGACCTTCCCTCCTTGGCATTAATATCATTTCTCTTCTAACCTTCTTGGCTCCAGGCTCTAGCTGTAAAGCTTCCTATCTCTTTAGGATCTAAGACATCTGATTTCCTCTCTCTCCTTACAGACATGATTCTTCATCACTTAGGCTGAATGTCTTTGGGTGTTTTATTGTGGCTAAAAGAAGGAAGTAAACAGATTCTGAAGGTACCACTTCTGTACATCAGTTGTTTTTCTGCCCCCTATTTTGGTCAGGTATGTCCTCCAAAGTCCAAGAAGTCAGTCAGGGGGAACTACCACATTTCCTAGTCCTAAAATAACTTCTGCCTGAGAGAATTTTTGATTGACTAAGGGAAAAAAAAAACCCTAAAAAAATGCTTTTGGCAATCTTCAACAGGACAGATGGAAATGTGCCTGGCAGGGTTTGATGTTCTAGGATGAAGTTTCCATCACCTTTTGTCTAGTCACAGAAGGTACTTTGGAGTAAGGAAAGGAAAACTGAGTTTGATGTGGGCTCATTTGGCTAGATATACGCTAGTCGGACATGCAATTTTTTGGCATGTCTGCCTAGTGTTTTCTGTAGTAAATGGGGAGCTCAGTGAGCATTTGATGAAGAAAACATAAGATCTCAACAATTGCAGCAGTGAAAAGAAAACATTAAAATAGGAAACCAAAACTCACATGTGTGCCTATAAATTTCTATAAATGTAGACAAAAATGTACTTATGGGCCAGACCAGAGCCACAACTTAAGGAAAGACCTAGGTTAGATCAACTAAACAATGAATGCTACTGGCAGATTTACCAAGTTTAGGGGCTGAGCAAAGGTGTTCTGCAGCTTTTATTTTTGATGTGTGTTGTTAATTAATTAAACGCATGCAGCCTTCCTGTGAAGCAAATCAGCGTTCCTCATTTCATGTGTGAGGAAACAGGGGCAGAGAGGATAAATGACTCGCCATTTTGCCAACCAGTAGCATCTCCCCAGCCACATTGCTAGAATTTCCAGTGGGGTTTCAAAGAACGACTTTAATTTCAAATTTAGTCTGGGTTCATGCAAGGCCACTTAGGTGAAATTTTCAGGTCTCTGAAGTCATTCACTTGGTCCCACTTGGGAGGTTGATAATGGCCAGTAAGGGTCTACTAGGAAGGTGTGGGGTTTTAAGTGCTTCTCATAGTGACTTAAGTTAGTAATTGTCTTGCTTTCTTAGTATAAACTTGCCATCCCTGAGTGCCACTTATGTGCTACACAGAACAAAGAGCGAGCTTGCTGGAAAATGAATTAATTCAATAACTGGTGGCAAAGGAACTTGAAAGCTTTGCCAGACCAGCAGCCCGGTGTGAGTTGTAGCAACAGAATAGAAAAATACCTGAGGAATGAGTTTCATGTTTATTTTTTGGGTACTGTAATAATTAGCAATAAGGGAAAGGGTCTACTGAGAGCAAACATTATGGATTCAATTTTTCTCTGGCATGATGGGAGCTCTCCATGCAGAGTGACCCCCTATACAAGATGGAACACTCAGAGTGTATTGGTAGAAGAGGAAAGTAAGCAGATTGTCATGGGAGAGCTAACTGTGCCTTGGAAGCCTGGATCAATCCACATAAATTAGTGAGGACAGTGTGTCTCCTTATGCAAACTGTGCAGAGAGGGCACAGAAACTATAGCATCCACAGATGGAAATGGGGTTTAAGAACATCCGGGATTTTGAAGGATAAGATGTCACCTATTGGCAGTGCTGGTGGGGTGGCAGGGAAGGAGGACAATGAAAATCCAGTATTAGGATTGAGACAGGCATGCCTGGAAGATGGGAATGCTTAGAGTAGTAGGCAGTGGAAGATTCCAGGCGTGTGCTTCATTCCACAATCTGTAAATACAGAGATTATCACTCTTGCATTTTGCCAGTGGGAAAGGGAACTAATTAATTAGAGGAAAAGAGGACGTTACAGTATTGGGACATTTTGAATTTCAATGGAGAAGTTGTCAGAGTGTTTCAGAATGAGTCAGAAGGAGCTAAATGTTTAGGGGTGCATGGTTGGTGAGTGCATGATTCAGAGGGGGAATTCTATGTGCTAAAAATGTCATTAAGTGGGCTTTCTTTTTTTTTTTTTTGAGTTCAAATTTTCCTTACTGGCAGCAAAATTCTAACATGATGTGATTATACTTAGGGAACTATGTTTTAAAGATCTGAAACTCAAATACTTTTATATATATATGAATTTTAATAGGGTCATTTCCTATAATGACCTTTCTTAAATGAACCTTAATAAAAACATCAGCAGGGGTTGAATGGCTGGATGAAGAAAATCATGTCAAGTTCTGAAGGGTGTTCAGAAAGGACTCAGTAAAGATATATTCATAACCTAAAGTCCTACTTTCAATATATATTAAAATACCCAAAGATTTCTATATTCTTTCTTCCTCTAAACTCTTTCGGGCTAGGGGTCTATCTTATGGGAATAATCCAGAATACAGAAAAAGTTAATGTACAATAGAAAACATTTTGAAAAACAAGAAGCAAACAGAATAATGTACAAATAAATGACAATACACCCATTTTGTAGAGCATGCTATTTATGTTCTATTAAACATCAATAAAATGATGGTTATGAAGACTATATAATGAATATGTAAAAAGCATAGAAACTTATGATTAATGGAACATTTAGGATAATAATAACTAACATTTATTTTGCACCTATTAGGTAATATCTCATTTTAAGTCCTTTAAAAGTTTTAACTCATTTAGTCATCACAACAATCTGAAGTGGTAGTAGTATTATCACCCCCATTTTGCAAATGAAGGAACCGAGATAGAGAGAGGCTAAGTAATTTTCCAAGATTACACAACTAGAAAGAAGTAGAGTCACCGGGCCCCAGAGGCAGGATATAAAATTGTATCTGTTATATGATTAAAACTATTTATAAAGCATATATGCGGAGAGAATACATTAATTCTAAAAAGTGAAAACACTTCTTATACACAACCATATTTCTGCAAGGCTATTATCTTCTGTGGTCCTCTAACTAGCCATCTAGAAAAACATGATCTTGTTAGGGCTGAAAGTACTGAATGGATTGTGTGGCTCCTCTGGGAATATGTGCAGTGTTTTCCTGGCACTGCATGGGTAACCTGCAGGGGTATTAATATAGTTCCCCATTTGTTTTCTCTCTTGTGAATCCAGTTACACACAATTGGAGACCAGAAGAAGTGGCTGATATTGGTGTGGATAAAGCCAAATACAATTCTGCAAGTTGACAACCACCTTTGGAGGACTTTGTGGAGCCTGAACTTTAGACTCATATAAGACTATATTATGGTAATATTATTATATGGCGTTTGATTGCTATTTACGGTTCAAAAATCATTTTCATCATCATCTCATTTGATTTTCACAAAAAGATTGCCTTTATTTTGCACATAAAGAAAGTGAGGTTCAAAGATCTCTCAAATTTCAGAGCCTGAATCCAAACCCTATTATTCTTTTCTTTTATACAAAAGATGTGATCATACTACATGTGTGTACATATCTTTATATACATGGATGTACATTATCTATCTACCTCATCTATCATTATTTATCTGTCCTGTTCTCCTGCAACTTGCTTTTCTCACCTAATAGTACATAATATTCATCTCTCCAAACTAAAATGTAAATCTGACTTGTTCTTCTGTAGTCGCATTATAACCTGTGACCAAATGGATGCATCAGTCTACTCAACCATTCCATTCTTGTGGATGAGTAGGTTGTTTCAAGTTTTTGCTATCACAAATACAATTGCAATAAACATCCTTGTATGTATGTCCTCATGTACTGGTACTTTAATTTTTACAGGGTTGATTCCCGGAAATAAAATTGCTGAGTCAAAGGATATGCGCTTTTAAAATTTTAATGAATCGTGTCAGATTCCTCTCCGAAAGACTGGGTTAAACACTTTCCCACTGACGATGTCTGGAAGTGCCTGCTTGTCTGCACCCTCACCAGCACTGGGAGTTGTCACTCCAGTCTCTTACAGGATCAACCCTGGTGTTCTGACTTTAAATCTAGGTCTCTGTCTTTTCAATTAAGATGTCTCAAATAACAGAGACTTTGGGCAGATTTTTTTTTTTTTTTTTAACGGTTATCTTTAGGAGATTATTCACAATCTAATAGGCTTGGGTTCTGTTAAGATGCTGCTTTTGGCCTCAGCCACCGCTTTGTATACACACAACATATCAATAAATAATAACCATTATGGTCGAACATTAGAGTTGACAGTGTAGTAAGTTATGAACAAATCTCCTCATTAGCAGCACTATTATTTTGGTGTTTGCAGCAATCTAGTAGTCACAGCTAAGTTTGAAACAAGAGCCATTATGTATGTAAGACATTTTTAGCTCATTTACTCTGAACTTACTTTGCATACAAGAGCACTTTGCCCATACCATACGGTGTAATGTCACAACAAGATGCAAATTGAAGTGAAGAGGAATAGGACCTCTTTGACATGAGAGTGTATGTGCTTGGATGCTTGTGGCTTTAGAACTGAGTTAGCAATTGTTTCTGAATAGATTCAGATTTTAGTTTCCATCTGAGTGACTCACATATTTTCTTGCTGTTAAAATAGAAGGGCCACTGTCCTAATATATTTATGTATGTCTGTGTTTGCTGATTAGTGAAGAGTTGGAATTGTGACTTGCATCACTGTACTTAATTTCCCTTTTAAAAAATTCCTGTCAAATATCTCACAAGCTGAGGTTGGGGACTTAATTTGAGTGCTGGATTGGGCAACCTTTAGCTTATCTGGCATCCTTTTACCTTTTTCTAGTAATGGCACCTTGATTTTACTCTGGGGACCCTCCGTCCTCAGCTCCTTCAGTCCATGAGGATGGGGCTCAAGTGTAGCACCTTCCTCCACTCCAGATCGAATTCATTATGTCCCTTTGGTATGTGGTTGGTTCAAGGGTGGGCATGTAACCTAGTTCAGGACAATGACACAATTCTGGGACACTTCTTAGAATTATGGTGAAGAGACAATTTCTCTGTGCAGTGACTGCTAGCTCTAGGCTGAGGTAAGCCTGAGCTACAAGGTCCCCATGAGGACAGGGTCTACCTAAGAATGATGCCAACCCAGGAGGTTTGCAGAGCCAACAGGTGGAGAGAAACTAAGGCCTAATACCCCTGGAGCCCCTGGTTCAGTTTTCTGTGGACTTTAGCATTTTGTGAGCCAATAATTTCCCTCCCTCTCCTTATTTTTAACTTTACCCATTTTGAGTTGAACAACTTCCTTTACTTACATCCAAATGAATCCTAACTGATTTAGGTTTTTAAATTGTTTTGATTTTTCTTTTCTTTGTTGTTTTTTTTTTGGTTTTGATTTTTCTATTGCATTGTTTGTATGATTTTCCAGTGGCTTCACTGTTTCACTGAATAACCAAAGGTATTTTAAAACTATTTATAATGCAAAGTATTAATTAGATTTGAAAAAGAAACATAGGAGCTGAGAGATGAGCTTCCCTTTGTACGTTCCACAAACATAAAAAGTTAGTGTCTCTTGTTTCTCTAGTTAGTTTGTTTAGCACATTTTTAGGTCAAACGTTGGCATCTGAGTTTCCTTCCTTCTTGGTCAAAACTAACAACTTCATGGAATTTTTTTAGGTTTTTAGTTCTTCAGATAATAGCATACAGAAGCTTATTACCGTGTAGCACATTAAATATTGCCCTGGGGGCTGAGAATAGAGCAAAAGCTACTGATAGCGCTGACTGAAGCCAGTTCCCTTTTGGGGGAATCATTCAGTTGAATCACGAATGATTTCTTAGCTTGCCCTTTATTGTGTCTTGTTCCAGACACCTAAAGCACAGTTTGGAAATTAATATTCTTTCTTATGAGATGAGATAGATTATATGTTAACTGTCTTATAAGAGTCAATAAGAATGTTTACTGTTTTAGAAATAAGGCATAAGGGTGGGTGGGGAAGACAGTATATTTTCCTCCAAACAGAGCTAAGGGAGGGCAAGTCATCCTCTGTTTAAACCTCATTCTGAAAAATAGTTTTTTCAACAAGAGGAGCCACAAAACATGGTACTTCCCTGGCAGTCCAGTAAAGACTCCGTGCTTCTGCTGCAGGTGGCATGGGTTCTATCCCTGGTTGATGTGGCCAAAAAACAAAAAACAAAAAAACCACGAAACAAACATTTCTCCAATAGTCTCATGGAGATCACATGTGGAGGCAAGACTGGGAGTAACCTGAAGCACAGACATATGGGCAAGAACTGCACTATAGGACCATGCACATTGAAAAAGAAGTCTTTCCTGAGTTGAAACACTGTAAAACATACTGGAGGAAGCAAACATTCTTAGAAATACCATTGCTATAAACTCTATACTTAAACCATGTCCTATGCAAGGCAAAAGCAAAGAGTAAAAATTGCCTGGAATTAGAAATAAGGGAACTTATATGAGGAAATGACACAGGCATGACAAAGATAGTGTGGAGCCCACAGAGTAAGATGGACAGTGTAAGGAGAGACCTGGGCAGGAACTTTAGAGCACAGACATTTCTCTCAGCCCTGCTTGGCTAAGTCTTCACCAATTTTCTTTTTTTTGGGGGGGGGGAGGGGTGGGCGTTAAACATGAGTTTTTCTTTCTCACAGAACAAGCTGGTGGGCAGGGTCCCAAGAGTGAGCAGCTCTGCAGGCCCTTCCGTCTCGGTTATGTCCGGGATATGTTCCCACACATCTTACTAAGTGGCAGTCGCACCTTAACACCCCCATCCTTACTCCTCCAAAAGCCCCAAACTCAGGCAGGTAAGGGAGCCCTGTCTCCACGACCCCCACCACTCACCCCCTGCCTCATCTTAAACCTTACTGACCGGATCAGGGTCACGTGGCCAGACGTCAACCCTGCTGAGGGGTCAGAGGGGACTAGGAGCCACCACGCCTCCCCATCCAGGCCTAAGCCAACATGATGGCTCAGCAGGCCCAGGAGGGTTAGGAGTTCGCACCTTCCTCCCCCGCCTCCGGCAGGATCTCCGGGCTGCCGTTCGGTCCGCCTGCGGGCCCGTGTCCTTGGGGGGCGGCGGAGCTGGTGGCGCACGGGTACGGGACAGCGGCAGTGGGGAGTCTGGAGCGAGAGCCTGTGGCGCTCTGAGGACGGCCCAGACCTAGGACCTCCTGCACGTGATGGGGCAGCTCACCGAGGGCTGGGGGTCAGGGAGCGAAAAGTCAGAGGTCTGATGGGGCCTGGGGGCTATCATGAGGGGTGAGGGACTCACCGGGCAGGTTGTCAGCGGTGAGTAGGGCACCTCGGCCAGTGTCGGCACGTCCTCCAAGCTCAGCTTCGTGGTCAGCTAGTCCGTGTGCTTGAGGATCTCGCTGGAGCCGAAGCCGGAAGGCATGAGGTGTCCCGCTCCACTTCCAGGACGGCGCAGGCCACCAGCAGGTGCAGACGGGCCAGGGCGCCCTGTCCACAGCGCCTCCCACGGCCGAAGGACTTCCGGGAAAGGGCATTCCCTCTTGACCCAGAGGAGCAGCCACCGGAAGCAGAAGCAGAGAGAGCCGGAGTCGGAGAGGGGGGGGGGTCCGGAAAGTCTCAGAGCGGCGGGTCCAGCACCTTCAGGAGCAGCAGGAGTTGCCGCTTCATTATCTCCTCAGAGTTCCGGAGCACGAACTCCGTGACGCCCCAAAAACAGAGGAATGCATCCACCTCGTCCTGAGAGCCGTAGCGGATCGGGAAGAGAAGGTCACTCCTGCCCTGGACGTAGCCGAGCTCGTCATGGTACAGGCAGTCGGGGAGGAGGATGTCGTTCAGCAGGCCCAGCCCTGGGTTCTCGCGACCCTCGAAGAATTTGTTGGTCCTATGAGAGCGGCTCTCGCTCTCGTCTCTGGCCATGAGGCTGCGGTATTCATGCGGCGGTGAGTTCCTCCGCCCCTGCCCGGGCCTCACGGATTTCCACGGCAGCTTCAGGTGGAAATCCTCGTCGGTTTTCTTGCGCACATGGGTCTTGCGCTCCCTTGCAGAGCCCTCCCAGCTGAGGTAGTGCAGGAGGAACCGCCAAGCCTGGCGCCCGTAGGCTGGGGCTCAGACCCTGGGGGACCCGCCCCCACGCCGCCCGCCGGCCCTGCCCAGCCCTCCCCGAGGGGTTACTCGGCTCCTCACTCCTGAGAAGAGCCGGGGTCTCAGCTCAGGGACCTGCTGCAGGAGGCCCTCGGAGCACACGCCGTGGGCCCACTCCTCCCCTGTGACCGGAGGCGTCCGCTCCACAGCGGCCGCGGCCCCAGCTCCACACCGGAAGTGACCTGCAACCCAGGTGGGGCGCGTATTCAGAGGCCGGAAGAGGCTCGCTGGAGGCCCCGTCCAGGTGTGGCTGCAGGTCTCCCCTGAAGAGGTTGGTCACGCGGGAGAAGCCGGTGAAGGTGGTGCAGTAGGAATCCTGGAGGAAGCGAGACACCACGTGGGAACTGTCCTGCTCAAAGAGCTGGAGGTGGTGGAAGGAGTTGGAGAGGGCCGGGGAGGCGTAGGGGGAGATGAGGTGGAGGTGGCTGTTCTGTGGGGAGCTGGCCGACAGCAGGTGGCAGCTGAAGACACAGAGCAGGGCGCTGATGCCCCACGGTGGACTTGCAGGGCAGGCGGGGAGCCTGTGGCCTGCGTGACCAGGACCAGGCAGGCCCAGCTGAGGCCGGACTTTGAATGGCGGATGGCCTTGAGCTCCCCCAGACTTACTCACTACGAAGACCAGGGAGCCCCTGCGGGAGCTGGGCTCTGGACCTCTCGTGGCTCTGAGTGGCCGGGCTGCGGCTGACCTGTGCTCATGACTGCCCTCTGTGGGGTTCATAGCCGGGGTCAAAGGCCAGTTCCTCCTCAGCAGTGCAGGAGTCATCCCCACTGGTGTCCTTCTTGGAGAAGAGAATTTGAGTGGAATCTCCAGCCTCTCTACAGGAGCCCAGTGCAGGAGGACGTCATTTGTCCTTCTCCACAACACGGATGACGCGGTCCATGAGGGAGTCCGGGTCTTGCTGCTTCTTGGTGTGCAGGTACGTGCCTCTTTACCAATTTGTTAATGAGTGGAGTTGATGTGAAGGAAAAATATTTGTAGAATGACTAGGACTGGCCGTATACTATGTTAGGTAGTTCTGGGTCAGATGCACATTATGTTTTATTTTGTATGATTTTTGCTTAGGTTAAGTGTATAGAACATTGCCTATAGTTATTCCACAGGAAGGAATCTATCGTTGTAGTTAATCATTTGTAGTTTCCATGAAATCTTTAGCCTGATGCATCTCTCCTAAGAGGTACAGTTAAGATCCTGATGCTCAGTGTGGGTAGACAAGAAAAGCACACTCCTGGTGGATGGGATGGTCTTGCTGAGGTGATTTCCATGTGGTTGTGCGTCTTGAGCAATCCTGCCAAACAGACTATTCCAGGAGGTAGTAGGCTTCGTATTTCCAAAGCCACAGATTTGGGCATGTACAAAGCCAACTCCATGGATGCTCTTTTAAATAGCTAAACTGATTGGTACAAGAGTCTCCCTAGTGGTACCTCTGCATCTCCTCTATTCATATGGCTCTCTTCTTTGTCAGTTTCCCCCCACTTTTTTTTATTGTGGTAAAATGTACAAAATGTAAAATTTACCATCTTAACCATTTTTAAGTGTTCAGTTCATTGGTATTAAATACATTCATAATGTTGTGCAACCATCACCACCACCCATCTCCAAGGTTCTTTTCATCTTCTAAAAATGGAACGCCATACCCACTAAACAATAACTCCCTATTCCTTCCCCCCTCCAGCCCCTGGGAGCTACCATTCTGTCTCTATGATTTTTTTTTTTTTTTTTTGGTCTGGCTCTCTTCTTGATAACACTGTAACTGGTCAGGGAGACTACTGCGGGGGGTGGGGGCGAGTCAGTCACAATATATGGAGCTGTAGGAAAAGCAACAAGGAAGAATGGGACCTGTACTCTGTCAAGCATCCAGTACAGTTAGTTGGATCACCTTGCACAAGTTCTTTAAGCACTCTGGCCTCAGTTTCCTCATTTGCAAAATGGGGACAATAACAGTACTTACCACATATGATTTTTATGAGGAAGAAGTGGATTAATACATGTAAAATACACAGAGCAGTACCTGGCACATCCTAAGCACGAAATAAATTTTAGTGATAGTGATCTCTCATTATGATAATTGTTGCTGGTTAAATTAGCCAGTTCAAGCAGAAAATGAAGTTATAGCTGACACAGCCCCACCAGGCTGTGCGGGACTAGAGACTCAGCTGTGAGGATAGTTTGGTTGTTCCAGTGGCCTCTATACTATTTCATGTTTATGTCAGCTTTTTCATTTTGTGTAGACTTGCAATATTATTTTCTGTTGAAAGCACCCTATGGCAATGTGAAGGACACAAATAAATCAGCACTTCTCATGTGGAAGGGAACCCATGAGTTCATCACTGAGATTAACGGTCATGTTAGTGACAATATCATTGCCTAGAAAATTTTGGCTGTTACCGGAGAAAGTATCCAAGGAGCTGAGCTATTATTAAATTGCTATTATAGAACTTGATCTTTTCTTTTCTTTAAGATCTTTATTGGAATATAATTGCTTTACAATGTTGTGTTAGTTTCTGCTGTACAATAAAGTGAATCGGCTATATGTATACATATATACTCATATACCCACCCTTTTGAACCTCCCTCCCACCCTCCCTATCCACCCCTCTAGGTTGTCACAAAGCACCGAGCTGATCTCCCTGTGCTATGCAGCAGCTTCCCACTAGCCATCCGTTTTACATTTGTTATGTATATATGTCAGTGCTACTCTCTCACGTCGTCCCAGCTTCCCCATCCCACACTGTGTCCTCAAGTCCGTTCTCTATGTCTGCGTCTTTATTCCTGCCCTGCCACTATGTTCATTAGTACGGGTTTTTTAGATTCCATATATGTGCATTAGCATAAGGTATTTGTTTTCCTCTTTCTGACTTACTTCGCTCAGTATGAGAGACTCTAGGTCCATCCACCTCATTGCAAATAACTCAATTTCGTTCCTTTTTATGGCTGAGTAATATTCCATTGTATATATGAGTCACATCATCTTTATCCATTCATCTGTCAATGAACATTTAGGTTGCTTCTATGTATTGGTTATTGTAAATAGTGCTGCAGTGAACATTGTGATACATGTATCTTTTTGAATTATGGTTTTCTCAGGGTATATGCCCAGTGGTGGGATTGGTGGGTCATATGGTAGTTTTATTTTTAGTATTTTAAGGAACCTCCATACTGTTCTCCGTAGTGGCTGTATCAATTGACATTCCCACCAACAGTGCAAGAGGGTTCCCTTTTCTCCACACCTTCTCCAGCATTTATTGTTTCTAGATTTTTTGATGATGGCCATTCTGACTGGTGTGAGGTGATACCTCATTGTAGTTTTGATTTGCATTTCTCTAATGATTCGTGATGTTGAGCATCTTTTCATGTGTTTGTTTGCCATCTGTGTGTCTTCTTGGGAGAATAGTCTATTTAGGTCTTCCGCCTATTTTTGGATTGGGTTGTTTGTTTTTTTTTTGATATTGACCTGCATGAGCTTCTTGTATATTTTGGAGATTAATCCTTTGTCAGTTGCTTCGTGTGCAAATATTTGCTCCCATTCTGAGGGTTGTCTTTTCATCTTGTTTATAGTTTCCTTTCCTGTGCAAAAGCTTTTAAGTTTCTTTAGGTCCAATTTGTTTATTTTTATTTTTATTTCCATTACTCTAGGAGGTGGGTCAAAAAGGATCTTGCTGTGATTTATGTCATAGAGTGTTCTGCCTATGTTTTCCTCTAAGAGTTTTATAGTGACTGGCCTTACATTTAGGTCTTTAATCCATTTTGAGTTTATTTTTATGTATGGTGTTAGGGAGTGTTCTAATTTCATTCTTTTACGTGTAGTTGTCCAGTTTTCCAAGCTCTACTTATTGAAGAGGCTGTCTTTTCTCCATTGTATATTCTTGCTTCCTTTGTCAAAGATAAGGTGACCATATGTGCATGGGTTTATCTCTGGGCTTTCTATCCTGTTCCATTGATCTATATTTCTGTTTTTGTGCCAGTACCATACTGCCTTGATTACTGTAGCTTTGTAGTATAGTCTGAAGTCAGGGACCCTGATTCCTCCAGCTCCGTTTTTCTTTCTCAAGATTGCTTTGGCTATTCGGGGTTTTTTGTGATTCCATACACATTGTAAAATTTCTTGTTCTACTTCTGTGAAAAATGCTATTGGTAATTTGATAGGGATTGCATTGAATGTGTAGATTGCTTTGGGTAGTACAGTGATTTTCACAATGTTGATTCTTACAATCCGAGAACATGGTATATCTCTCCGATTGTATCGTCTTTGATTTCTTTCATCAGTGTTTTATAGTTTTCTGTGTGCAGGTCTTTTGCCTCCTTAGGTAGGCTTATTCCTAGATATTTTATTCTTTTCGTTGCAGTGGTAAATGGGAGTGTTTCCTTAATTTCTCTTTCTGATTTTTCATTGTTAGTGTATAGGAATGCAAGAGATTTCTGTGAATTAATTTTGTATCCTGCTACTTTACCAAATTCATTGATTAGCTCTAGTAGTTCCCTGGTGGCATCTTTAGGATTTTCTATGTATAGTATCATGTCATGTGCAAACAGTGACTGTTTTACTTCTTCTTTTCCAGTTTGGATTCCTTTTATTTCTTTTTCTTCTCTGATTGCTGTGGCTAAAACTTCCAAAACTGTGTTGAATAATAGTGGTGAGAGTGGGCACCCTGTCTTATTACTGATCTTAGAGGAAATGCTTTCAGTTTTTCATCATTGAGAATGATGTTGGCTGTGGGTTTGTCATATATGGCTTTTATTATGATAAGGTAGTTTCCCTCTATGCCCACTTTATGGAGAGTTTTTACCATAAGTGGGCGTTGAATTTTGTCAGAAGCTTTTTCTGCATCTATTGAGATGATCATATGGTTTTTATCCTTCAATTTGGTTAATATCGTGTATCACATTGATTGATTTGCATATATTGAAGAATCCTTGCATTCCTGGGATAAACCCCATTTGATCATGGTGTATGATCCTTTTAATGTGCTGTTGGATTCTGTTTGCTAGTAGTTTGTTGAGGATTTTTGAATCTTTGTTTATCTGTGATATTGGCCTTTAATTTTCTTTTTTTGTGACATCTTTGTCTGGTTTTGGTATCAGGGTGATGGTGGTCTTGTAGAATGAGTTTGGGAGTGTTCCTCCCTCTGCTATATTTTGGAAGAGTTTTAGAAGGATCTGTGTTAGCTCTTCTCTAAATGTTTGATAGAATTCACCTGTGAAGCCCTCTGGTCCTGGGCTTTTGTTTGTTGGAAGATTTTTAATCAGAGTTTCAATTTCAGTGCTTGTGATTGGTCTGTTTATATTTTCTGTTTCTTCCTGGTTCAGTCTTGGAAGGTTGTGCTTTTCTAAGAATTTGTCATGTCATCCAGGTTGTCCATTTTATAGGCATATAGTTGCTTGTAGTAGTCTTTCATGATCCTTTGTATTTCTGCAGTGTCAGTTGTTGCTTCTCCTTTTTCATTTCTAATTCTGTTGATCTGAGTCTTCTCCCTTTTTTTCCTGATGAGTCTGGCTAATGGTTTATCAGTTTTGTTTATCTTCTCAAAGAACCAGCTTTTTTATTGATCTTTGCTATCGTTTCCTTCATTTCTATTTCATTTATTTCTGCTCTGATCTTTATGATTTCTTTCCTTCTGCTAACTTTGTTTTTTTTTTATTCTTTCTCTAATTGCTTTAGGTGTAAGGTTAGGTTGTTTATTTGAGACTTTTCTTGTTTCTTGAGGTAGGTTTGTATTGCTATAAACTTCCCTCTTAGAACTGCTTTTGCTGCATTCCATAGGTTTTGGGTTGTTATATTTTCATTGTCATTTGTTTCTAGATATTTTTTATTTCCTCTTTGGTTTCTTCAGTAACATCTTGGTTGTTTAGTAGTGTATTGTTTAGCCTCCATGTGTTTGTATTTTTTACAGTGTTTTTCCTGTAATTTGATATCTAGTCTTATAACATTGTGGTTGGAAAAGATGCTTGATGAGATTTCAGTTTTCTTAAATTTACCAAGGCTTGATTTGTGACCCAAGATGTGATCTATCCTGGAGAATGTTCCATGTGTACTTGAGAATAAAGTGTATTCTGTTGTTTTTGGATGAAATGTTCTATAAATATCAATTAAGTCCATCTTGTTTAATGTGTCATTTAAAGCTTGTGTTTTCTTATTTATTTTCATTTTGGGTGATCTGTCCATTGGTGAAAGTGGGGTGTTAAAGTCCTCTACTATTATTGTGTTATTGTCGATTTCCCCTTTTATGGCTGTTAGCATTTGCATTATGTATTGAGGTGCTCCTATGTTGGGTGCCTAGATATTTACAATTGTTATATCTTCTTCTTGGATTGATCCCTTGATCATTATGTAGTGTCCTTCCTTGCCTCTTGTAATAGTCTTTATTTTAAAGTCTATTTTGTCTGATATGAGAATTGCTACTCCAGCTTTAGTTTGATTTCCATTTGCATGGAACATCTTTTCCATCCCCTCACTGTCAGCCTGTATGTGTCCCTAGGTCTGAAGTGGGTCTCTTGTAGACAGCATGTATACGGGTCTTGTTTTTGTATCCATTCAGCCAGTCTGTGTCTTTTGGTTGGAGCATTTAATTCATTTACATTTCAGGTAATTATTGATATGTATAATCCTATTACCATTTTCTTAATTGTTTTGGGTTTGTTTTTGTACGTCTTTTCCTTCTCTTGTGTTTCCTGCCTAGAGAAGTTTCTTTAGCATTTGTTGTAAAGCTGGTTTGGTGGTACTGAATTCTCTTAGCTTTTACTTGTCTGTAAAGCTTTTGATTTCTCCGTTGAATCTGAATGAGATCCTTGCTGGGTAGAGTAATCTTGGTTGTAGGTTTTTGCCTTTCATCACTTTAAATATATATTGCCACTCCCTTCTGGCCTGTAGAGTTTCTGTTGAAAGATGAGCTGTTAACCTTATGGGGATCACCTTGTATGTTATTTGTTGCTTTTCCCTTGCTGCTTTTAATACTTTTTCTTTGTGTTTAATTTTTGTTGGTTTGATTAATATGTGTCTTGGCATGTTTCTCCTTGGGTTTGTCCTGTTTGGGAATCTCTGCACTTCCTGGACTTCATTGACTATTTCCTTTCCCAATTTAGGGAAGTCTTCGACTATAATCTCTTCAAATATTTTTTTAGACCCTTTCTTTTTTCTTCTTCTTCTGGGACATCTATGATTCGAGTGTTGGTGTGCTTAATGTTGTCCCAGAGGTCTCTGAGACTGTCCTCCATTCTTTTTTTTTTTTTATTATAAATTTATGATTATCTTTATTTTTGGCTGCGTTGGGTCTTCGTTGCTGCACACAGGCTTTCTCTAGTTGTGGTGAGTGGGGGCTACTCTTCATTGTGCTGCTTGGGCTTCTCATTGCGGTGGCTTCTCTTGTTTCAGAGCACGGGCTCTAGGCGAGTGGGCTTCAGTAGTTGCAGTGTGTGGCCTCAGTAGTTGTGGTTTGCAGGCTGTAAAGCGCAGGCTCAGTACTTGTGGTGCATGGGCTTAGTTGCTCCGTGGCATGTGGGATCCTCCCAGACCAGGGATCGAACCTGTGTCCCCTGCATTGGCGGGTGGATTCTTAACCACTGCACCACGAGGGAAGTCCCTGTCCTCCATTCTTTTCATTCTTTTTTCTTTATTCTGCTTTGTGGAAGCTATTTCCACCATTGTATCTTCTAGCTCACTTATCCATTCTTGTGCCTCAGTTATTCTGCTATTGATTCCTTCTAGAGTATTTTTAATTTTAGTTATTGTGTTGTTCATTACTGTTTGTTTGCTCTTTAGTTCTTCTAGGCCCTTGTTAAATATTTCTTTTATTTTCGCTATTCCTGAGATTTTGGATTATCTGTACTATCATTACTCTGAGTTCTTTCTCAGGTAGTTTGCCTTTTTGCTCTTCATTTATTTGGTCTTGTGGGTTTTTATCTTGCTCCTTTGCCTGAAAGATATTTCTCTGTGTTCTCATTTTATCTCATTTACAGTATTGAGGTCTCCTTTCCCTAGGCTGCAGTGTTGTAGTTCCTCTTGTTTCTGTTCTCTGCCCCTGGTGGTGAGGTTGGTCCAGTGGCTTGCGTAGGGTTCCTGATGGGAGGGACTGGTGCCCACATTCTAGTGGGTGGAGCTGAGTCTTTTCCCTCTGATGAGCATGGCAGTGTCAGTTGGTGTGTTTTGGGGTGTCTGAGAGCTTAGTATGACTTTAGGTAGTCAGTGTGCTGATGGGTGGATTTATCTTTCTTTCTTGTTTGTTGTGTGGTGTGAGGCATCCAGTGCTGGGAGCTGCTGGCAGTTGGGTGGAGCCAGGTCTCAGATTCAGATAGAGGCCTCCGTGAGAACTCTCAGTGATTAATCTTACCTGGGGCCGGGAATTCTCTTGTGGTCCAGCATCCTGGACTCGGTGCTCCCACCCCAGAGCCTGAGGCCTGACTTCCAGTCAAGGAACAAAGACCCCGCAAGTTGTTCATCCTGGCAATAAAGAGGATTTTAAAAAAAAAGACTAACAAACCTCCAGGAAAATGGTAAAAAGTAAAATCAAACAAACAAAAACAGAAACAAGGAAACACACATGCAAAAGAAACAGAAACAGAACCAAATGAAACAAAAAGCAAGAGAACAGCCAGACAAATAGTAGAACTCAAAAACAAAATCAAACAATTAGGATCCAAACTAACAAAAACACAAAACCTAAAAACTTAACCAAAGCAATGTGCCAACTGAAGAATAAAGCAAGGAAACAACAAACCAATAAAAATGATTTAAAAATAATAAAATAAAATAAAAAGGGAAAAAACACCGGACAACAGAAAAGCAAAGTAGAAATGGAAATATAAAAAGATAAAATATATATTAAAGAAAAAGAAGAAGAAAAACAAATAAGGGAAAAGAGCACAGAACAACAGAAAAGCAAAGTAAAAATAGAAATATATGAAAAAAATAAAAATTGGGCTTCCCTGGTGGTGCAGTGGTTAAGAATCTGCCTGCCAGTGCAGGGGACACGGGTTTGAGCCCTGGTCTGGGAAGATCTCACATCCTGCGGAGCAGCTAAGCCCGTGTGCCACAACTACTGAGCCTGTTCTCCGCGAGCCACAGCTACTGAAGCCCAAGTGCCTAGAGCCCGTGCTCTGCAACAAGAGAAGCCACTGCAGTGAGAAGCTCTTGCACCTCATTGAAGAGTAGCCCCCTACTCTCTGCAACTAGAGAAAGCCCATGTGCAGCAACGAAGACCCAACACAGCCAAAAATAAATAAATAAAATAAATAAGTTTTTAAAAAGTTTAAAAAAATAAAAAATATGTTATAAAACATGAAAATCCCAAAAGACTAAAAAGAAAAAAATACTAAAACAACAACAAACAAACAAAAAACCAAATTGCTAGAACCAATAACAGAATGAATCAAAACATAATATGATTAATAGTAATAATTATGTTTCCCTGGGGTCTCAGCTGTAAGTGTCCTTGCACACACCGTGAGCCACAGCCCACCTCTGCCTCCCCAGGAGGCCCTCCTCTGCCTCTGGGCTGGTCTCTGGACCTGCTGTGGGCCCTGTGGGGACCTCTGAGACTCTGATGTGGCCCAATTCCTGCGTGTGCTGCCCCCAAAGTCCACAGCTGCCCGAGCTAGACCATTTTCATTTGTGGGAACACTCATTGTCTACTCAGATAATCCATAGAGGCAGGGTCTACCTAGGTGATCACGGGGATTTAATCTGCAGCTTGGACAGCTGATGGAAAGAGTTTTGATCTTTTTCCTTAGTCCCCCTGTCCCTGGGGTTCAGCTTTGGTTTTATCCCCGCCTCTGCATGTGGTCCACCCACAGGAGTCTGGTCCTGAGGCTGCCTTGGAGCTCTTGAGTCTGCCCCTAGTGAGGACAGGGTGCAGAGGTGGTATGACTGCTTGGATCGTGGGAGCCCCAGCGGTGCCAAATGTGCAGGGAAGCTGGCGGCCACAGGTACAAGAGATATGGCCCTAGTGAGGGCCTTTTCTCGATATTTTCTTTATATAACACCATCTCTTACTGCTTACAACTTGGGCTTTAAATAGCTTAAGAGATGGTATTGTTTGAGATTAAAAGGCCAAACTGAGCATGTGCTTACACATGCTCCACTAATGCTTTGCAGACACTGACTGGAGATTTTTTAAATTCCACTCCTACCTAGATGCTGTTGTTTCCATGACACTAGTTCTGGGAATGGCACTGAGCACATTCAGCCAGTGCAAGTGATGGATTAGATAGTAATTGATGTGTGTTACGAAACTCACATCTGGGCCTTCCACCAACTGAGAGTCAGTTTGATTTGATCTGGCAAGAGGAGTTTCAAAGCATTTGGTTTTTAAATTATAGTAATTTATAGAAAAGTGCCTCTTCAGATGACTATCAGCTGGTAGCAGGTTGAATTCCAAGAAAAAGGGCTCCTTCATTGTCCTAATTTTTCCAAATGGCACACCCACTAGGGTACTCCTTTTCAATATGGCCTCCTGGGACTATCCCTTCCATTTGTTGCATGTGCTGCCTACAGATTGAACCAGTGATGCTAAGATTGTAGTTCACTGTGCTGTAAATTTATTTCGGATTATTAGATAAAACTTGGGTTATGTAAACTGTGGGAGTAAAGTACTTCAATATAAAGTTAGAATTTAAAAAATATTCATAAATTTATGTAAGCAGTATTTTTTTTTCAATCCAAAGTAGATAGTGTTTGCTCTACAAAAATTCTCATGCCTTAAATTCTGTTTTCTGGTTCCTACATTCCCTTCCCTTGTTTCTGTCTTGTTATCTCTGTAGTGAACAAGATACAAACATTGAATACCTTCCTCTCTTGACTCCTTTCCTAGCAAAACTTTCAGATACTAATATCAGTCTTTCATTCTTGATTTTGGATTTCACCTTAGTATGTTTAAGTTTTTGTCTATATTTTACCTTTTCCAGGCATTTTCCCTTTAGGCTTTTTATTTCTTTTTGGGAAATGAAAGATTCTTCTCCTTCATTAAAGGAATTTCAAGCATCATTAAGCAGCAAGGGAGTCTTTCTGGAAGGGGTAAGACAGTCTTCCAATATCATTCTAGGCCTTGTTGTAAGATAGGTGCTGAAGGTAAACCTGATTTAATCACACTGGAGGGCTCTGAAAGAGAATCATCAGGAATCACCTTCCACTCAGCTATGGTTACTGGAAGCCTGTACCAGGTGAGGAATGACATGTTTTGGTGTCTTTCCTAAATATAAATTTCCTATATAGGTCCCCATGGTAGTGCTTCTCAACCTTTAATGTGCATATGAATCTCCTGGCATCTTATTAGACTATTAATTCTGATTCTATAGATTTTGGGTGGCACCTAAGATTCTCCATTTCTAACAACCTCCCATGTGATGCTAATGTGGTTGGTCCCTAGACTCGAGTAGCAAGGGTCTAGAGGGTCTTTCAAATCTTTCTTGTCTCTTTTTGACTTTTTTCTCCTTTTCCTGTGGTAAAGTTTATATAGATATACATTATGGCACATTTAATGTTATTTTTTACTAGTAGTTGTGACATTCCATATGATAATCCCTTTAAATTAATCAAATATCATTATTCAGTCAAAAAATATTTATTAAGCACCCACAATGTGCTAGGTATTTTTCTGCATACTGGGAATATAGAAATGAACAAGACAATATCCCTACCCTCTTGGAGCTTTTATTCTACTGGGTGAAGCAGACAATTACCAAACAATAAATAAATATACAAAATAATGCCAGATGGCAATAAGTGCTATGCAAAATAATAGGCTAGGGTGAGGGAATAGAGAGTGATGGGGTAAGGGTGGTGGAGATGTAGGTCTATGATAGAGTTGTCCTGAATGTCCTCTCTTCTCCTCTTCAAATCACAGAAAAATTTAAATTATCAAGTTAATTATTAAGCAGGCTGGCGTTCAGTTCAAACACTAGAAACCCATAGAAAGATTTATTGAATGAAAACAGAAAGTTGTACTTTCTCAATTCTACCAAATTTGAGTTGGCAGGTATAGTGTACATTGAATTAAATGGTCTACCTGTGTGTATAAACTCTTCCAGGTTATTAGGGCACCACTTATACTACCCATTGACATTTCTAAGTAGCCTAGAACATTAAAGACTTCTGAAAAGAATCAGTGAAACTTTTCAAAAAAAGACTTAATATCAAGAACTTATTTAGGATACAATCACATAAATATGGTTAACTGATTTTTGATAAAGCAGCAAAGGTAATACAATGGAGCCAAGATACTCTATTCAACAAATGGTGCTATAACAACTGGATATCCACATGTAAATAAAGGAATCTAGACACGGACCTTACACCCTTCACAAAAATTTACCCAAAATGGATTGTATACCTAGATATAAAATGCAAAACTATGAAACTCTTAGAAGATAACATAGGAGAAAACCTAGATGACCTTGCGTATGGGGATGACTTTTTAGATATAACACCAAAGGCATGATCCATGAAATAATTGATAAACTGGACTTCATTAAAATGAAAAACTTCTGCTCTGCAAACTTCTGCTCTGTCAAAAGAATGAGAAGACAATCCACAGACTAGGAGAAAATACTGCAAAAGACACATCTGCTAAAGGACTGTTATCCAAAGTAGAAAAAAAAAAACAACTCTTAAAACTCAACAAGAAGAAAACAAACAACTCGATTGAAAAATGCGTGAAGGACCTTAACAGACACCTCACCAAAGAAGATATACAGATAGCAAATAAGCATATGAGTAATGCTTCACCTCATATGTCATCAGGGAAATACAAATTAAAACAATGAGATACCACTACATACTTATTTGGAGTGGCCAAAATCCAGAACACTGATAATACCAAATGCTGTTGAGGATGTGGAATAACAGGAACTCTCATTCATTGCTGTTGGGAATGCAAAATGGTACAGCCCCTTTGGAGAACTGTTTGGTGGTTTTTTACAAAACTAAACATTACTCTTACCAGACAGTCCAGGAATCACATGCCTTGATATTTACCCAAAGGAGCTGAAAACATGTCCACACAGAAATCTATACATGGACTTTTATAGCAGCTTTATTCATAATTGCCAAAACATGGAAGCAACCAAGATGTCCTTTAGTAGGTGAACAGATAAATAAACTGTGGTACATACAGACAATGAAATATTATTCATCACTAAAAAGAAATGAGCTATCAAGCCATGAAAAGACATGGAGGAATCTTAAGTGCATATTACTAAGTGAAAGAAGCCAATCTGAGAAGGCTATACATATTTTATAATTCCAACAATATGACATCTGCAAAAGGCAAAACTATGGAGACAGTAAAAGGATCAGTGGTTGTGAGAGGTTGGGGTTGGGGAAGGGCATGAATAGGCAGAGCACAGAGGTTTTTTAGGGCACTGAAAATACTCTGTATGATACTATAATGATGGATATGTGTCATTATGCACTTCCCAAACCTATAGAACGTATAGCACCAAGAGTGAACCCTATGGTAAACATGGACTTTGGGTGATTATGATGTGTCAAAATAGATTCATCAACTGCAACAAATGTACCACATTGGTGGGAGATGATAATGGGGGAAGCTATACAGGTATGGGGCAAGGGGTATATGGGAAATCTCTGTAACTTCTCAATTTTGCTGTGAACCTAAAACTGCTCTAAAAAATATTTTTTAAAAAAGAACCTATTTATTCACTTTTCTTACTTTACTGCATGATCAGAGGCTCTGACACTGCCTTCAGTATTCATAATAAGGCAAATCACCTTATTCTGTAGAGGTGAAAAAGGTGGAAGCTTAGTAGCCAAACCTCTGCTTGTGGTCAGTACAAGAGCTGGGACCCTGAATGTTGGTCTCTAATTTGGCAGCTTCCTGGTCTCTTCACTCTGCACTGTAGCAGCTGGCAAAGAGTGCTTCAATAGGTAAAATTCAATAGAGTTTTAAACATAATGTTCTTAAGACCTTTCAGGGAAAAGATCAAACAAGTATGCTAATTCAGACCCCTTTTTTTCTCCATGGGTATACAGAGCTATGTGATCAAATAGTGTAGAGTCCTATCATGTCTGTATCATAGTATCTGTACTTGGTTAGTGCAGAACTCAGGAAATAACAACAACAATAAATGGGCATCTTTCAAATAAATTAATGTTTTTAAAAAAAGAATTGAAGATGGTGTGGTGTGGCCAGTATGGTCAAAAACTAAGTGTAACTTCAGAGAAAAGCTGCTGGTGCTACATGATGCATTTTAGAAAACGAGAAAAAGAATGAACTTCCCAGCAAGTTTTCCATTGTAAGGAGAATGCAAAATTTGTGTTGTTACTCTAAAAATTAGTAAATCAAGAATGTTTGTTTACGTTTAAAACATAGAATTGTTGATTCCAGCATTCAATAAGCGCTTTTGGTGGCTGGTGAGTTGCTGAAACACTAGCAGCCCCATTTTGAGGGTTTTTTTTAAGCCCTTGGTCTGTCCACTTACACTTGCAAACAAGATAGGTAAGAAGCGAGCAAAAATCACCTGGGCAATATGTCTTCTTAACTTAAGGTTGGTTTTTATTTGTTTTGTAATTCGAACCTCTGATTTTACCTCTATTTGATCCTTCAGCAAGGGTACTTGAATTGGTTTCTGTTTGCCCTTGTTTGAAGACTGTGTACATACAACAAAGAAAATTAATGTAGCAAGAGCATTTCCTGTTGCTTAAGGTTTTTTGTTAGTTTGTTTTTTTAGAGCAGTGAATCTCTATTGTTACAATCACTGATCATTTTGGAACCATCATGTGAATTATACCAATGGTAATTCCTTTAGAAAGATAAAATTTTGAGGGTTTTGCCAATTGAAGTATTCAGTGTAAAAACAGATTTCTCCAAATGCAGCAAATTGTTGGTTCATTTACTAACCATGTTTGTTTCATGTATTTGCATTTGCCAGACAAACACTGAGAATATATATTTTAATTTTATTGCAGAACTACCATTTCAAGGCATACCGTGAAATTATAATTTATGTTCCTGAGATTTTTGTAGTTTTAGAATGATCATTTCAATTTAGCCCTGGGTACCTTATACCATTATGCTAGGAACACTTCCAGTTTAAACATATATAATTTATTTTTAACAGATTTTGCTTGGAGTACACAAATGAAATGTAACAGTCATTACAGAGATTGTCTTAGTTCATTTACTAAACGTGAATCCATGTCCTCCCTTTCCCTTATGTTGTGCATGACTTTCAGCTGGGCTTCTGTTCGCTGCTTTGATGCAAATTGCAGGTTGAAGAAGGAGGCTCCCAACATGAGGTCCTTTTCAGGGGACAGTTCTGGCAAGTGATGTGTGTGTGTGTGTTATTCAGATATTCTGTATATTTTAGATAGTTCCTTCTGAAAAATCAGATTTCTAAATTGATTCTTCCTCCATTCTCAACCCCTTTACATGTGGAATTCTTCTTTGCTTCAAAACCCCCAAACAAACAGCCTTGATCTTGAGACCTTTTCTCTTTGGAAGATGATGGTTTCATTTTTTGAAGTTATTTTACCTTTATTCAGAAAAAGTTATTCAAAACTCAACTTCAGATTAGAGTCCTCATTCTCTCATCAAGCAGAACAGATCAAACAAACTAAGGCAGAGATTCTGCATATACAGCTCCATGAATTTCCAGCAGGAATTACCCAGTGGTGAGCATATAAATTTAAATAGTGTGAAAACATTGTGTGATAGGCTCTGTATGGGACTTATGCTCAGCAAGTTTTGGCCTCTGGATATTTATACTGAGTTTGTGTTACCTTTGCATATGAAATCTTTGTGGTTTATTATATATTATCAAGCTCAGTACACATGGTTACAAAATAGTTCCTTTATTCTGTACTTGGGAGAATGTTTGAGGAAGGTTTCACTGTGTAAAGCTGTTTATTGTTGGACAGATTTTATGCCATTTGAAACTGGAATTATGTAGAGCAATTATCAAGAGTGTAACAGATTTTGGATTCAGCAAATAGGCGGGGCTCAGAAATTAGGTTTTCATCAGTAGTGAATAAATCTCTCTAAAGGATTAAGGTAGGAGAGCAAGCTTTTGCAGATTTGTATTCACTGTGTACTGAGCTTTCATAAGATGCCATAAGGAGTTTTAGAACTTCCCTGGCAGAAGCTAAAAAATAAAGATGGGATTCTGTGAGCGTTATGGGTTGTTAGGTGACTTTGCTTCAGGCTATCAAATAAAAATGACACATGTCATTAGCCTTATGGAGAGAGGGTTTTGAATATCTTGCTTCAAAATTATGTCCTCTTTTGATTTATTCTGTGGTCCCTTTTATTTGTCTCATATTTCTGAAAGAGGCCTGTGATGGGGGTGCCCAAGGGGTCATCCCTTTTGTAATCGGACATGTTGAATTCTGTATGATCCATACATTTTTCTTTGATATTGGACACTTTCCAAGCCCTGAATTAATTCTGCTGTTTAAAACAAAACAAAACAAAAAACCCAAACAAAAGTCTTCTTAAGAGAGCAAAAAACCTCAAATATAGCCGTGTGTCTTTACAAAGCAGAAGCCTAAGGATCGTATTTGAAAAACTAAAAATATTTAGCCCCAGATGAGATCCCCTGGCCTCTTCATGGATGATGTTTTGATTGTCCTTCCAGTTTTTGTTTGTGCCCATATCCTCTGTTATCTCTGATATTCAGTCTTCAGAGGAGAAAGATGACTATTATCTTCATGGGGGGAGGCACGTGGGTAATAAGAAGGTGGAAGTGACTTCAGTGGGTAAAGATCCGCCAAGCAGTGGCCTGCAGGCTCTCATTACATAGAGGTTGGAGAAGCACAATAAAAAGATCAAATTCAGCAGAGATAAATGGCACACATCATCTTAGCTGATCGATAACCAGCTTCTGAGAGTAACCACTGTCAGCTGAGCTGTATCAGTCTCTCCTGGAGACTTACCAAGGAGTGAAGATCACATCCCTTTCAGGCTTGGAGGCCTTTAAAGCAGGCAGACCTATAGGGATAAAGGCTTGTTGCAGTGATTTCTCTTTCTGATGACATTTTGAAGATCCGCTTTACTGAAGGAAACAGAATATTTTCACCAATGCAAGCAGTGTGAATTTTAAAAAAACAAGACAAATGATGCCATTATTGCCACGTTTTTTACAGCCACCCTGCTCAACCCTGATGTTTTAAAAGGAGTTTATGTAAAGGGGAATATTATTCTTGATACAATACTGAACTTGCAGGTTGCTAAAGCGAATACTTTCGAACAGTCTGAGCATGTTCTGACTAGAACAAAGTCTTAGCGATGGCTTCCAGTCAAGCATAGCTACATATTTCATTTAGACATTTCTAGAATGAAAACAAGAGGGAACTTTTAAGAGGCCTTAAGCCCTATCTCCCCACCCGCTTCTTCAAGTATAAATTTAGATAAGTGTAATGTACAGAAAACAAGCATCCAAATAGACTTATTTGATTATATAGCTTTTCTGTCTAGGAATTATGGAAACAGGATGCTTTATTTGATCTTGGGATATAATATTACTGAAAGTTTTTGCTAAGGTTAATAAAAAGGAAATTCAATAGATACATTAAAATGTCTGAAACGGGCACGTGAGTTAGAACACTGAGCTCATTGCACTTAAAGATTGAAAGTCAGAATTCTGACGCCACTCAGTGAGTATGTGTGTGTGATTGTGCATGTGAGTGTGTGTGTGAAGTGAGAGGTTGCTCTAGGAAAAGAAATTTCTTTGGCTCAATATTTTACAGCATGTTGCTTCAGAGAAACATTTTAATTGGCATTTAAACTCTCTGTCAATACAAATTGGTATAAGAATGACAATTTTCTTTTCTGGAGACCATTTATTATCGTTCTTATCAATGTTTAACCATTCGGAAGCAAGGGGAGGCCTATTAGGTTATCTCAAGAATTGTTTGAAATTCTGTGATAATTTGAATCAAAATTCAATCTCAGAAAACTTGGGAAACCTGTTTGACTAGAAAACATTTCTTCTTTTCTCCTCCCTCCCCCCCTTCCCTTCTTAAAGTTCTTCTGATCTGTGAGCCCAGGGCAAGTTTAATTATAATTAGTTAATGTTAGTTAATTAGGTAATGTTCATATAGTGCTTTGAAGATGGAAAGTGTTTTAGAAATGCTAAGTGCTATCATTATTAATATCAGCAAAGGGGGAAAATTAAGCATGACAAACACTTTTAGAAAATGCAGAATCTGAACGTGAAGTGCTTGGTGCCATGTGACTCTCTCATTCCACCATTTCATCTCCTCCTAATGGAACGTGAAGCAGCCTTTTGTCTGCATTGTTTGGGTGTCCAGAGCTCCCTTCCTCCTTCCCTGTCATATGCTGACACTGCTCAAACAGGCAAGCAGTCAATCTTAGGCTAAACGCTCCTCCAAATATATGTCCTCAATCACGTGTACTCACATGCAGGTATGTTCACACACACATAGCCCAGCCTTCAATGTAAGGTCATGCTCATGTTTATTTCTGAACTCAGAGACATTCCATAGGCTCCCACTCTCCATATTTTCTTTAATCTTTCTTGTTCTGTATTTCGGAAGAAAATAGTAGAAAATTAAGAAGAACAAAAAGAACCACTGGTCTTTGGATTATCTAATTTATTTAAGGGACTAAGCCTGCCTAATAAAAAGTAGCATCTCTTACTTGCAAACACAAGGAATTCTCTTAGTTATAAGATGCAAACCTGGGAGGCACATGGCTTCTAAGCTTTAGAAATGCATGGCTGTCCCATGCAATTTGGCAGAACAGAAGGCATTCATAGACCATGTTATCTCTGGACGGAGCTTTACACAACTTTTTATTAGCTATGCTGAGGAAAGTAGGTCAATATAATGTCTGATGTACAGGGGAAGAAAGTGGGCCCTGACCAGAGCTAAGTCCAGATGAGGTTGGAAGTTGCTCTTTGAAGAAGGGTGCTAACTGGAGGCAGTGTCTTCCAAACAGAAATTAAATTCCTCACAGATTTAATTTTGAAGAGGCTTATAATGAAGAACAGGTTGAAGCTTGGGATCTTGGAATGAAATAAATCAATGTATGGTGGTTTAGAGACTAAGGGGCAGAAAGAAGGTTCAGGGCCTACATTGCTGTCTCACACTGGACTTCTACAAAGGAAGTATAGATGATATTTGAGTGATCAAAAGTCACAGAAAGTCATATGGGAAACTCATCTCGATTCCTCACTTCTTTGTTTAGCCCATTATTCCTTGCTCCCTTTCCTTCACATAAATTATTTAGTGGGGAGTAATAACAGGGAAATGGCATGGAAGTGTCTTGGAATTGAGTTAAATTATTCCCAAGAGTCCAAATTGGTTTCTTACTGTTTGGTAGAGCAATTTGTGCCTCTCACCCAAGGGCTAATGAACACTTCACTTTGGCACTTGGAAATAGACACATTCAGATTATGTTAATCAAACATTATTAACTTTCAAGGAAGGAGGCTGGAAGAACGGGCCAAAACAAATATGCTGAAACAGAACAGAGATGAATGCAAAATCCTGCAGTTAAAAAAAAAATCAACTAAACATACATAGAATAACTATGTGGTTTATTGAAACAAAGCAAGACAAGACAGCATCCACCCAACTTTAAAGGCTTGAGTTGACTGAAAGCTCCATATGTATGCAGTGCTAAATATGTATGCAGTGCTAAGGCCTCAGCTTCATGTGGCTAGTGTCCAGCGCCAAGGTTGAAGGAGGACTGCTCTGGCCTGCTCTGGCCTCATCCCAAGGACTGAGTTTTCCTGGGCTTCGAATTTTGAGAATTCTTGAGTGTCTTAGGAGGAGTGATTGAACTTGGAGGGATTTAGCCTAGAAAAGTGAAGATTCTAGAGATAGGATGGTCATTTCAAATTAAAAAAAAAACTTTTCAATACTAAAAAGCCTAACATCTGGAGGAGAGATTAGGTCTAGAATGGCTGTGGCCAAAGAAGAAATAACTGGTCAAACTATAGTTCTGGACTTTAAAGCCCTCCGTATATCGATCCAGCCCTCCTCCCTCATGCTGTTCTTCCCTGCTCTCTTATCAGAATCCTTTACCCATCCACTTTGTGTTGCCTCACTTTTTTCCAAATGTACCTTTCTAGTCACCTGGAGGGCCTCCCCCACCTTTATGTTGTCCCTACTACTTTTCTGTCCAATTGAATTCTTTGAAGTCTCAACTTTGGCTACATATTAGAATTATCTAGAGAGCTTTAAAAAGTTCTATGCTTGGGCTCCTTCCAGAGGCTTCTAATTTAATTGGTGTGGGGTGGAGCCCAGGCATCAGTATTATTTTAAACTCTCCAGGTGATTTTAGTGGAAACCTGGTGTTAAGGGCCAGCAGTTTAATCCCAACTAAACTTTGGTGATGCATTACTCTATTTGACTTGTTCGCATGACCTCCCGCTGGAACACTCACTTGTAATTAATATAATGTCTAATTCATTCCACAGGAAAGAACTACCTGCTTTATACTGTTAATCATCTTTCAGAGTGCACACATCTCATTTCTCCACTTGAATCCTAAATCCCTTGGATGTGTTTTATGTTACATATTCCTTCCTCTCCAGTACAGTGCCTTATACTTCGTACTGTGCATGTGTGGATTTTTCTTTAAATTATTATAGAAAATTAATAAATATTTCATACTTAACTGGCAAATAAAATTTGAATTTTGATAGTTGATACTAAACTTATGAAAGTCATTATATCCAGAAATGTGTGTAAAAAAAGGATGGGTCATGAAAGTTTAAATTATTGAGTGAGAAGAGTATTTGGGGTTCATTCAGTTTTGCAGTGTATATCATGGCCAGTAATTGTGATGGTTCACCAAAGGTGACACCCAAAAGACACAGAATAACTGGGTTTGGGTGACCCTGGCAGTGGCTTAGCATGACTTTACTCGTGGGAAGTTGGGACATGAAGCTGCAGTAGTGTACAAGATTTATTTTCTATTTCTGGTCAATGAAACTATCTTTGCTTTCTTTATTGTCTGAGACAGGGTGGCTTTTTGAATCATTGGACTGAATTTTGTTTTAGCCCTACAGGTGGATTTGTTCAAGCCAGAACAAAAACGACATGCCAAGAAACTGATGGAGTAACTAAACTGTTAATAAATTCCAGTGCCACCTAATAATAATACTTTGTATTTATATAGCGTCTTTCTTGGAGGAGCTGAAAACACTTTATAGGCACTGAAAGTTAATCAAGTTGGGAATTTTTCAATCATAGTGGGAGTGAGATCCAGGGCTACAAACCTCCAAGCTGTAAAGCTTGCTTGCTTTATTTACACATGTGGACCCTGTTAGTGTGGGGACTTTAAAAAGTCTGAGGCTCTTTGGGCTTAGAGACATTGTAACATGAAATGAGCTGAAATTCACTTCTGGCCAGCTGGTGTAAGGATCCAAACAATGTTTAAAATATTTTAACAAATGAAAACATTAAAAAAATAATATGCAGCTGTCTGGCATTACTTTGTAACCATGACAATTGCTGAAATAAAATAATCCCAGTGTTTCTGTTTCTAGTTATTATAAGAATAATTGTGAGGATGGAGAGTAAATTTTACTTTTTTTGTTTATTGAAAATTTCTTGTTTCTCTTTAATATGTATAATCTGTGAGCAATAAAAGGGATTGGAGAAGTAGAGGTTTCCACAGCATAGTTGAGAGTAGGGGCTAAAAATAAAGATCTTGTGACACAGGTGTTAAGTGGTACCTTGATTATTTTCATAGCAATTAGGATATTTTATGGAAGAGCCCTTTCAATAAGAGCTTTCAAACATGAGCAAGAAATGTATGCTGTGATGGAATTTTAGAATTTTGGTTAATAGTGAGAATCATGCAAATGATCCATGTCATCAAAGACTGATTAGTTGTGTGAGCTTAATCTTCAAACCTGTGCCCTGTGGTCTGTTGCATTCCTTGCTTCAGAACTCCTTTCTTAGCACTTGGACTTAACAAGATATGCTTGTTTATTGTGGAGCTGGATTTTGTCTAGGCAACCACTTTCTTTTTCTGGGGTCCTGGGGACTTAAAATGTGTTACATGTAGCAAGGTTTTATGTATCTTCTAAAGAGGCAGATGGAGTTGATTTTAGCATCTGCCATATTGTAGTGGAATGGGTCTTCCAAAATTAGAATATCAGCTCTTCATTCAAAGAGACTTTGTAATTCCAAGTACAATGCAATGAAAATTACTGGGCTCAGTAAGCATCTGTTGATTGATTTTCTTAATACAGGGTTCCCCAGGGTGAGATGAGTAGCATTGTGAGGGTCAGGATGACTTTAGGTGGAGCTGGGACCCTACATTTAACAAAATTCAATCACATAGAATTATTTTTCCAATTCTCCTTCCATTTTTCTAATTCTGTAAAGGAGACAGGCTTAGCTGGGTATTGGTATTTTTTTAACATCACTACCTTTTAATCAAAAAGAGAAATATGAAAAAAAAGAAAATATTAAATAAGAGTATAGGTGGTATGTGTATATGTCACAAAAGTTGGTGTATGAGAATGACTGAATTCCCCTACTATTTGGGTTTATTCCTAAGTCTAACACTTGCTTTCACTTCCTCATCTTTGTAATCAGTTTTGTTTAGTATTTGTTTCATGTTTGACTTCTCAGAACCCCTAGAGTATATGTTTATGAGTGGCAAAAACCATTATTTTCTTCTAATTTCTTACTATCTAGGTACAAGGGTATCCCTTTCTCAAAGTTCTGTGAAAGAGTTCAGCCTCCACTGTGTGTGATGAATGAACTTTTCACTCATGCATTTAGAATAATACTCTCTTTTTTTTTTTTTTTTTTTTTTGCTGGATCATATTGTAGTTTTATTTTTAATTTCTTTTTAAAAAAATTTTATTGGAGTGTAGTTGATTTACAATGTTGTTAGTTTCAGGTGTGTAGCAAAGTGATTCAGTTATACATATACATGTATTCATTCTTTTTCAAATTCTTTTCTCATATAGGTTATCATAGAATATTGAGAAGAGTTCCCTGTGCTATACAGTAGGTCCTTGTTGGTTATGTATCTTATATAATACTCTCTACTTACCGTTCTTGGGAGAATTGGGAAGAGAGTTGTTCTGTGTTCTGTGATTCTGACAAGGAATCTTGGTTGTGAAAGGTTTTTGAAGTTGTTTTTTGTCAAGTCAAACCTGTTAGCTTAGTTATCTCTGCTTTGAGAACATACAGCCATGGAAAGAAAGGGAAGAAATGTCAGGGACCAGAAAGAAAAGGGCAGAGGGTGGAGAAAAGGGATGGGTATATAGAAATGGCAGAGAGGGAGAAAAAGTGAAAGAAGAGTCCAACAAGAGCAGGGGAGGGAGATAGAGGACAATGTAAAGACACATTGTGAATTAATATGTTTGTTTAGGGAGTACTCGATGTTAACAAAACTATTTTTAAGTATTTTGAAATAAAGATAATTTATATCCTGAGAATGTTTGTTCTCAGGGGCTCAGTGGTTTCAAAAGGGGAGGCAGATCTGGGCTCAAATTTTGTCACCTGCAATTGGCTTTGTGACCTTGGGCAAGTCATGGCACTTTTCCTCTGAAATGCAATTATAGTATCTGCCTTATGGGATCACTGGGAGGATTAAATGATAGTTATTATGGGCAAATAGGAACTTTATTACGATAAAACTAACAAGTGCATTGTAGAGCTGGAATCACCAAACCCCAGAACAAACACAGAAAAGGTTTCTTTAAGAAGCCAACAAATAGTTTGAAGGAACATGGGTTTCTCTGCTCTTTTCCTCAAGAGCACTTTCTATCTCACGTTGCTGATGCTCTCTCCCTGGTTGCAGAACAGGGAGCCTACTGCTACCACTGTGAGCTCATGATACCAGGCTCTGGAATCTGCTTCTGGCCACCATCCAAGGGTTGACTTTAGGTGTCATGGGGTGGGGTCATTGAGCTAGTTGCTATAATGTATATGTCGTGTGTTGGTGAATGTAAAAATGAGCAAGAGAAGTTCTTCCCCTCAGCTAAACTGTGGCATAAGAAAATTTTATTTCAGACATCCTTTTTCCTTATTCCTTCACAGGACATCTGCTTTTCAGGTACACAGGATCCTTGTCTTATATCTCCTCCCTGTTATCACTCAACCTTCACCCTCACATCAAAACCACTCTCAAGAAAGCAGCTGTTTAAACTTTGTGTGAAATCCAGTTAACAGCATTACCTTTCTCAGGTGTGTTTGCAATTGAGGTGTTTTTTGTTTGTTTGTTTGTTTATTTTTTATTTTTTTTAATAGTTTAAAAATATATATTTATTTATTTATTTATTTGGCTGCACTAGTTCTTAGTTGCAGCACGTGGGGTCTTCATTGCGGCATGCAGAACCTTTTTAGTTGCAGCATGTGGGATCTTCAGTTGTGGCATGTGAATTCTTAGATGTGGCATGTGGGATCTTCAGTTGTGGCATGCGAATTCTTAGTTGCGGCATGTGGGATCTAGTTCCCTGACCAGGGATTGATCCAGGGCCCCCTGCACTGGAAGTGCAGAGTCTTAGCCACTGGACGACCAGGGAAGTCCCTGCAATTTGAGGTTTTTATTGCATGTTGTAGAACTCTACCCCTGTTAAAAGGATTTCAGAAAACTCTAGAATTTTCTGGAAAAAGGCCCATGGGGGCAGGGTCTCATAGGCAGAATCCTGGAAGAGAGCCATGTCCTCAGGCCTCATGGGATAGCTTTGTGGGCTTGTCCTCAGTACTCAAGGTCAATGTTTCCCAGAGCAGTCCTCATTTCAAATATTCTACCCTATGTATCAAACCATTTTCTTATTTTGCTGGGTTTGGTTTGGGAAACATAATTATGTCTGGTGTATAGTAGGCACTTAATTCTTATTTTAATGGATTTTTTAGATAGCAGTGTATACAGGCAATGTATATATATGTAAGTGCCTCCATCTGTTGGTATTAAGTTGACCCTCTACCCTTCCTGGGGTAGCAACAGTTCCTGACCCTTTTCAGGCTTCCAAGCCTTGTAGCTTGCTAAGCATATTCACAACAGGCTCAACTCCATGCAGTAATTTTATCTATCTATCTATCTATCTATCTATCTATCTATCTATCTATCTATCTACCTACCTACCTATCTCTCCAACTATCCATTACAAAGAAAATAGAGAGGAGGGAGTAGAAGGCTTTCAGACCTTTTCTTTGGACAGTTCAATATTTTGGATAACTCTTCTGACCTTGCCTCTTCAAGAGTCCAGGCTTAATAACTTTTAGGACAAAGTGTGAAACGCTGCCTCTTTCAACAGTGCATGGTGCAGGGGCCTCTTGAGATTTGCTGTTGCAGGCTGCTAGCACTTAGTTTTGGTGTTTTGCTGCTGTTCTGGGTTTTAAATATTTTAATGAAAAATTTTATTGTGTTTGTGGACTGGCTTTTAGCAAAGGCTGCAGTTTAAAAAATTCTAATAAGTGAATGGGAGATGTGTGTAAAGAGAATTAAAACCGAAACCTAGTTAACTCATACAGAGTATTTCGTAAAACCTGAAGGAACCTGATGTTTTTGAAGGTGAAGCGCGTGACTAGGTACTGGAGAAATAGATTATTCCTCTCAGAACTTCTACAACCACAAAAAGTCTGCACATTCTTAGTTGGTTTGGTGAGTATTTGATTGTCTCCTTCTTTCAAGTGGATTGTTATTGTTGTTGTAATGGGGTCTCCATGTTTCAGAGCACTGCCTGATTACACAAAGAACAAAGACAGTGAAGAAAGTGATGACTTACCTGGAAAACCTAGCCTAGTGTAACTGTCTTCTTCCTGTTGCAAACAAGTGATGAAACCTTATCCACAAGAGCTCTCTGTTTATAAATTTTATGCATAGGCCTAAATATCTAAACCTAAGTATGAAACATTTCCATGAGCAATGCAGCTCATTTTGTGAACTATAGTCTTTCCTCCCACCTCTGGTTTTGATGCCTTAGGGCCTTTCCATAAAAAATGAATTTATGCAATCCAGCTAGGTGGTTTTCACAGTGCTTTAAAAATGCATTCTTTTGTGGTGTAGTGGTGCCAGGAGCACTGTAGGATTGTGTGGGCTTATCCCTCTCTGTGCTCCCAAATGTGGAAAGATAAATTGGAAAATAATTTTGAAAAGTGATAGTGCTGTTCATTTCCCTCAGACTGACTCCTTGTCCTTCTCAGGCTCTTGCTCAGCATAGTCAGGGTAAGCCAAAGAGATAATGGGGCAGGAAATTGAAGGGTGGGAAGAGAGGAAAGACCTGGGTATTCTGTCCTTTGTTTCAGTGTTTCCAGCTCCCAAGCAGCCCCTCCCTTTGTGATCCCAGCTCCCCTCTGGCAGGATTGCCTGGATCCAGTTGTCTCCAGGCTGCTCCAGCCTCTGGGATCTGGTCATACCACCTCCCACTTCCCTCTCCCCATTTGTAACTAAAGCAACAACAACAACAACAACAACATTATTTTCTTATACATACTGCATGACATTGTAAAAAAAAAAAAAAAGGAAAGAAAATAAAACTATAACAAAAAAACTGGTGAATTACCTGAAATCCCACTATCCAGCAATAACTGTAATGAACATATTAGTATATTTCATTCCTGTGTTTTTCTGCTATGAATACTTAAAAACTGGGAATGCTTTTGGAAACAACTACTAGAAGCTCTTAGTGGCTTCTCAGGGCTATAATTCGTGGATAGGCTTCTGTGTTAAGAGCCTGTGCTATCAGGATATCAGCCCAGTTCCCAGCACAATGGTCACAAAGGCCCCATCTTTGTAGATGGTGAATCTGAGGCCAGTGAGCCAAAGCCACTGATGCAGCATCTTCTGTTGCTTTCTGACTCTGAGAAGTTTATGATTTCTCAACTGTGGCCCTGACTCCCAGAGATTCTGATTCCATAGGTTCTGGAGTGGGGCCAAGGAATCTGCATTTTCCCAAAGCTCCGCCAGTGTCGATGTGTAGTCAGGTTTGGGAACCGTTGCAGGAGGAACCTTGTTATGTTCACACTGACTAGTATAGTTGTTTAAACTCATGTGGTGCATGGTCTTTATAAAATTGTTTTGTTCTTTGAAACGTCAGTGCTTTAATCTTAGGGTGGTTAAATTGGGAATATTCAGGCCTTTCTTAGCCATGATGGGTCTTCCTGCTTCTGGTTTTCTATAGAGGTGGTTTTCTTTGCTTGTGGCCTTGCCTCATTGGGTGCACGCGAGTCTTGTCTTTTAGAAGCAGAAGATGGGTCCTGTGATAACCAAGAGGCAAATTCTGGGTAATATTAAAAAAGGTCAAAGCTCCTCTCTGGATCCCTCCCATCTCCTTTTGGGCCCTGCTGGCTCTGGTGTCGTAAGGTTTCCCATGGCACTCTACCCTGGCTTGTCCTCTCTGTTAGCATGAGTTGGCCTCTAAATGATAAAAGGATATAAAATATCTGACTTTCCCTTCTCTTTAAAATACTTTAGTCCTAGGCCTGATTTCCTCCATGGCTAGGTGGTTAGCTAATCTGAACTCATATGTTTGTGGAGGAAAGGTGACTGATTAGATATCTATTGCTGTAAAAAAAACTAACCCAATACTGAGTGGCTTAAAACAAGAGACATACATGATCTCATAGTTTCCTTGGGTCAGGAATTTGGGAGGACTTTAGTTAGATGGTTCTAGCTTGGGGTCTTTTATGAGGTTGCAATCAAGATTTTGGCTGGGGCTTCAGTCGGCTCAAGACCTGATGGCAGTTGGAGGATCAGCTTCCAAGATGGCTCACTTACATGGCTGTTGGCTGGAGGCCTCAGTTCCTCTCCTTGTAACCTATTCACAGGGCTGCTTGAATGCCCTCATGGCATGGCAGCTGGCTTCCATCAGAGTGGGTGATACAAAGGAGTGAGGAGGAAGCCACATACGTTCTAATCTCAGAAACTCGGTATCCCTGTCACTTCTACCACATTCTTTTAGGTAGAAATGAGTCACTAAATACAGTCCACATTTAAGGGAAGGGGAATTGGGCTCCACTTTTTGATGGGAAGAATATAAAAGAATTTATGGATGTGTTTAAAACTACTGCAGTGGCCAAGTCTTTAATACGCTAACCCTTCCAGATGCCATATTTGCATACTAATAAAGCCTCAAGCTTAATAAATCCTAGAGCTCCCTTCTCTGACCTATTGACTTTAGAGAGGGCACTAGGCCTTTAGAGAGGAAATAATGGGGACATTTCAGTCTATGGTTGATCTTTAATACCCTCCCTTGTCTGTGATATACACACAGGCATGTGTGTGCGCGTACACGCACACACGTAGCTACCGATGCTAATTCTAGATCTGATCCATATCTGGTGAGTCATCTGATCACTGTAGCAAGCAAAACTTTCTCTCCCACAGGGCCTTCCCCACCCCCATTCCCAGTCAGGCACTGGTCTCTCTGGTTTCTGACTTTTATTTTGAATACTTCATCCTGGTAATCCTATTCTTTGTCCTGAGTTTGGCCTTGAGGAAAAGCAGAGCAAGAATTGGACTGACATTTGTAAGGAGGAGGAAAATCATTTCCTTCCGCCTATGTATTCAGGAGTTGTGATATCCCCTATATCCTAGCAACAGTCTTGGAGGTGAGGCAATGCTTTGTGAGAATCAAAGCAAGTCTGACTGTAGCAGTATGCGTATTGAAAAGGCCTTTGAAAGATGAAAAAATTGCCAATTATATGTCTTTGAATTGGATTCCATCCAAGCCCTGCCTGAAGGGATCCCATTTGCGTGGTGTCTGAGCAGGGACAGGAAGGGAGGAAGGAAGCCTGGAACCAGGCTTGCATTGCCCAAGTGCATGAAGCAATTCCTTTTGACGAAGATATCTGTTTCCCAGGCTAGGTGAGTGAAATGTGCCTGATGGATAAACCAAAGATTATGGTTTTGTCACGCTTCACTCAGGATATCACGAGTTAAAGGCTTGTAAATCACCTGAAAAATATGCCATTAATCAATGGTAAAGAGGAATAAGAAAGCTTCTCTGTGTAGGTCAAAGATGCAAAGGAAATTGCAAAGGAAATTGCCCTAGGAGGAGTCTCATTTCCCAAACCCTCCTCTCAGTATCTAGTCTAAGGAAGACACACTTTTTTAAGTCCCTTGGAGTAATGACTTCATTATTATAAGATATATAGGGACAGTGTGTGGCTGATTATTATAGGGTGGCTTTTTTTTTTTTTTTTTTTGTCTTCCTAGGGACATAGATGGAATCTTACTTGGTTTGTTATTTTATTTGGGTGTGTTTATGAGGGATGTTAATTAGGAAGAGCATGTGGCACTGTGTAGTTTTGTTATAAAGCATCCTTTTCTGAGTGGTTACTGAGTGCCAGGCATCAAAGCAAGGCCTGTTACTTACATTATTTTACTTAACCATTATAACAACCCAGTGAGGTAGTTTATTACTAGCTCTATTTTTTATAGGTGAAAAATTTGAGTTTCAAGTGGGTTAGGTAACTTGCCCAAGGTTACATAGCTAGTAAGTGGCCAAACCAGAACTTGAATTCAGGTTTGTTGGCTTCCAGTGCTCTGTGTACTCTTCTTTGCCTTATAGCTATAAATGTTGCTTGAACTGGGACGGTTACAAAAATCTCCCACTTCCCACGAGGGATGGTTTCAGGCTTTTCTGGAAAGCAGTGGAATGACCTTTTCTCAGATTCTTAATCTATAAAATGGGCTAATGACTGGATTAATGTGGGGACCAAATGAGATATGTTAAAGCATTTCTTAAACTGGAAAGTACAATTTAAATATAAGGCATTATGCTCTCACTTCATTTAGAACCTGCTTTGTGTGGTCAGATTAGCTAGTGAACGTGTAGTGGCTGCTGGTTGTATCCAGTGCATTCCATTAAGACTGAATGTTTGCAGAGTTTAGGTGATGACAGGATTTCCACCTAGTGCCTTTGTGTTATTTTTTGAGGATTGGAAAGTAATGCGTATTAGGGCTGGCTGAAATTGTCACAGCAAAAAGGTGTCACTGTTTGCATGAGTTCTGTACTCTCACACGTTGGGCGTTGAGCTATGAGTAGTAAATCACCACCTTTGTAGAATAAAAGCTGTTGCCCATTTTCAAATATTAAAATCCAAAAGAGGCAAAAGAAAATGTGTGAAGAAGATTATTTAGTGCAAAATGCAGGAATGACCCTGCGTTTCAAGTACAAAAGAAAAAAACAACCTGGCCTCTTCTCCCCATATAAATTCAAGTGGGAAAGAGCAGTATACAATGAAGTAATTGATATTAATAACATGAGATATTTATAAGATGAAATTTCTCTTTGTAGAGAGAAGGTCCTGAATGCAAAAATGTAAAATATTTATCTTCTTGCTGTTCGCCATTGTTTGTTTTAAAAAGTGTTGTCTAGTTCATTATTAATGAAGAAGACAGCAGAACACCATCATTCTTGAGATGATTGTACAAATTTATAATAATTTATCATTTCTAGGTGCTTACTTTTGTTTATTAGTTTTCTGTGCATCAATATCTGCAAAATGGAGGCTATCAAAATTGTTCTTATTTAATGGATTCAGGAATTCTGCATTGCACAGAGATGAGCTTCCTATGATGCAATACTTTGAGGAAGGGGTGTATAAAAGGACTTGGGTTTAGGTTTATTTTGGTATCTAATATGCAAAAGCCCCTAGTCCATTGCTTCTCACCACCTCATCTTTCAAAGTAGACAGCTGAAACCTAAATGAACAAACCAGTGGGTAAAGGAGCTGTAACCAGACCCTTGTACTCTGTTTCTTGAAGCTCAGTTTTGTTTAACCCTAGTGTGTCTCACATTGATCCACTCCGAGCACTACATTATCAGGGGAGCTGCTCTTCCAGCCTCTCCTTTGCTTTCTGGACAGAGGAGCTGAGCTATGTAAGGGATGGTGGGTGTGTGGAAGTTTGAATTCAAGGGGAGTCAGCCTTGTAAAAGATTTCAAAACTCCTTAAGCATTTTTTCAGCCCACAACATTTGCATTGGCTTTACTCCCTGCCCACCTAATCATCATCTTATTCCCCATCAGACAACACGTAAAAATGCCGGCAGCCACAGCTTCAATTTTCCCGAAGCCACCAGTTCCTGTAAAGCCAAAGGGAAACAGGAGGGCTGAGCACTCTCGGCTCAGTTTCTTATTTGAATTCGGCCCAAGTTTCTTCTCTTTCCTCCAGATTGCTTGTAGTCTCTCTAGTCACCTGAGCTTATTTTTGAGGCTGGTGCGGATGGTAGAACACAGGACTGCGTGCCCACGTGTAGCTGCAGGGGCCAAGATGGTGATGTAAGATAGCTGGAAGCTCCCAGAATCGGCAGATGGTTGTAAACAAGGTGCAAACTGAGGCTGAGAGTGGTTCCCAGCAGGGAAAGTGAAAGATGCAGGTAAAGCACAGGAACAGCTGAATCTCCAATCTCATCTCTAACGCCCCTACTTTAATTCAGCGCCATATTGGTTTGCCCCTAGTTAGGACTGGCTGCTTTGGGGTCAGAACAACAAACATGTTTCAGACCTTGTGCTACATGCTGGAAAAAACAGTCAAGGATAAGACCCGTTCCCCGTCCTCCAAAGAGGTCATCACTTTCATCAGCGTCACCTGGGTTTTATCACTCTCTAAAACTTCAGACACCTGAGCTTCACTCCAAACCTGCTGAATCAGAATCTTGTGGGCGGAGGGGGCGGGGGGGAGGTTGGGTCCAGCGATCTGCTATTGAAAAAAGCCTCTCAGGTTGGTCTCCCTAACGTCTGAGGGAAGGCAGGAATGAGATCTTGGATGGCCCCTGATTAGAAGTGGAGGGACACTTGTGTGTCCTAGCTGGGGACAAGCCCCAATGAGATCCTGATACCTGGAGGGACAGAATCCTTGACTTGGGAGCTATGGGGACTTGTGGGTGATTTGCTGGGCTTCTTATTGAAGGAATTATTATGCAAATGTTGAGGTCACTGGGCCTATGGGCGGTGCTAGAGGAACCTGGTATAGAGGCCTCCTGGAAGTGTCCTTGAGTGGGTAGAGGCAGTGTGACCTGAGATGTTCTAATTTACCTCTCACAAAGCCACCTGTGATCACTGGGCAATTATTAAGTGATGGTGGTAGTAAGAGGCAGGAGAGACCACCGGTTAGGGGAGGATTTATAGAGGATGTGGTGCTTAAGCCTTAAGCCTGAAAGCAGGAAAGATTCTTTGATGGACTGGCCTAAGAGGAGGGCCATGAAATGATGGGAGGAGAAGCATCGATGAGGCAAAGCATGAGACAAACCATAGAGGGTTGCTTAGAACTTATCTCACCATATACATGTCGCACTCTGTCATTATTGTGCAAATGTAAATATAAATTGCATTAAGGGGCTTGCAAATGTAAATATAAATTGCATTACGGGGCTTGCTTTGATGGTATGGTATGTAGCCTTTTGATTTTAAGAACCCTTGAAGGACAGTGCATTATGTCAGCACAAACACTGTAGTTACAAAAGGAAGCCAGTTTTTTTTTTATATATCTGAATTTCTGAGACAGGCAAATGTATTAATATACAGAAATAGGGAGCCATTTACAGATCCTTATCTCTTTCTGTATCTTATTGCCAAGATGTTCTTTATTTATTATTTTTTTTATCCAGAGAGAGAGAGATGGTTTTTGAAATTTAATGATCCAGAAGGTTAGCTTTTCTGCCCTGATCAATAACTTTGGACAAACACCTCCATCCCAGAACCTACTGGGGACCATTGCTGGCATATCTGGGGTTTGGGACATATGAAGGAGCGTGTGGATCAGAGATGTCTTCCCAGAATATATCTCGAATTCTTTATCAATCTTAAGGCATTTCTAATGAATCCTTAGTATTTACTGTTTGCTAATGTTTTGGGGATTTGGTGAAAATTGAGCTATGTTTAAATGGGAGAGAAACAGAGAGAGAGAGGGAGAGGGAGAGAAGGAAAGAGAGAGACAGCAATAGAGAGAGAGAGAGAGAGAGACCTTGAATACTACACTCCCACCCTTTTCCTAGATCTGGCCCTAGCCCTGCCCCTTCTCAGAAGCTACTTTGCCTTGAGATGCTGATGGGTGAAAGAACTGTACCAGATATGCATTCAGAAAAACTGGGTGATAGTGTTCTGTGATATGTGGGTTAGAAAGTTGGCTTAGAGAACTTGCTTTAAAAGAGTCTTTTAAACAGAATAAAAAGGCTTTAATGTTTTGGAGAGAAAAGAAAAGGTGACTTTTGTGTGCTTCTTAATGCATATGTGTAGCTTTGAATGGCTATATTATAGAACTCAAGAACAGAAGATTAAGAAATTAAGGATCATGATGCTTAAAATAGATACCACTATTTTTTTTTTTTCTCACTTTAAGCAAAGCAATCTGCTAGGCAGGTGAGATTTCTGAAATGATAACAATAAAATATCCAGAAGCCTGGGAGGCTACTTCTCTACCAGTAAATATTTCCAAATGGACTTTTGATGAATATTTTAAATTTTATCCTAGCAACATATAGATAAGCAAAACTAGGGAAAACAATCTTCTGATGCCCTTCACTGTTCAAGCTGCCCAGAGTGCATGGAGAAAAAAAGACTGCGATGCATTTAAAAATGCTCTCCTACAAAATCAAATCAGTGCCTAATTCTCTGCTTTCTTTTTAAGATTACAGATTTGTCTTTTGTTTTTGAAATCAGTGACAGCTAGGAAGGAAAAAAAAATCATCCTGGGTATTTTTATAAGCTATATAATTGCTTTTCTTTCCTCATCTGATGAATTTCTTTTTTTACTTGCTATTACTGCCATTAGACCATAAACAGAGATGGGATGAAGCCTCGCTAGGGTTCCAGTGAGACTAGTATACATAGTTGAAAAAGTATCATCGGAACTATATGTATATAGTGTCTGAAATTGACCCTTAATATATGCAGATATTCTGTTTCTCAGGAGGAAGTAGTGCTTATCTCTTAGAAGGTAATACTCTGATTTACTCTGTTTATATGTTTCTGCTTAGTATTATATTTATGTCTATTTCTTATCTACCATATTGTAAACTCCTCAAAGGCAACAGTTCCCTGCCCTCTTCAACATCTTCAGCTGTACCTTGCTATTAGCAAGATATAATAAACTTTCTTTAACAAATGAAAGATATAGATAGAAGGAAAAATAATCATGTAGGCCTGCCCTACTAATAAACTATGTGGTTTGATTTAGAGGGATACCCAAAAACCCATTGTCCCCAAATATATTTTCTCAGATTTGAAATTTCTTCATTTACTTTCACTGTTTTAGGGTTAATTTATTTTTATCCCAGAAGGCATCTGCTAAAACAAAAGTTTTACCTGGGAAGAGCTTTGAGGGCATGGGACACAGGTGCATTTTGAATGGGAAAGACTGGTGGGGAGGATGTGAAGTTGGGATGCTGTTGGAGGGGATGGTCCTAGGCAGAAGGCATCTGGGAGAGGAAGCTACTGAGGGGAAGTAAGATGGTATCAAAAGAGTTGTATTTTGCATCTTTCTTAAGATTCACAGTGTGAGATATAGAAATTTTTAAAACACCAGGTAACCAGAAAATCTTGCTTGTTAGGTTTTGCAATGCAATTTGAGGCCTATATTCAGAACTGCCAGCTCACAACATAGACCCCATGTGTGTATACCCCCTTTCACGTGCAGTTCCAATGACTGCTCTCAGCAGAACTGTAGATAGCTGTAGTCAGGCCAGGTGAGCTATAACCTGTAAGGACATGCACCCACTCCAGATCACCAAGAGTTGGTTCTGTACATAGGAGGAATTTCCAAAAGCATTTACTTCCTTTAAAATCCTCCAAAAGACTTCAGCAGGATGTAAACCCAGAGGGTGATCCTGGGGGACCATAACAATCCTAGAGCTTTCCAAAGAGGAAGGAAGCTCTGGCAACAGTCAGAGGCAATGTATCCCAAGACACCTCCCCACTGCATCCTCCATAACCCCCTGTCTGCTGCTTCTCCCTTGCCATTTTTCAGAGCCCTTTACGCAGTTAGCAAGGGACTCAGATATAAAGGGTTGGCAGGGATTTTGTCTGTTTCCGCCCTTCAGAATCCCTAATTGGGAGTATCCAGGGTCACACAAAGTAGATGTTGTTAGACAACATGTTCCAGGACAGACTAGTCAATCAAAGATCACGTAGCTTTTGGCAAATATATAATAATATTTTTATGAGTTTTCTTTGAGTAATAAATCAAAAGCTGGTCAAAAAATATCTTAATTCCCTTTTGGTAGCAGAATTGGGAGGAGCGATGGAGAAGGTGGGCGAGAATGAGAAAGGGAGAGAGAGAGGGTGGTAGTCCCTGGGTACTGCTGCTATATTGCAGGGTCTATCAACATTCCCATTTCTGAGACCTCAGGGGACTATAATTTAATGTAACTATAAAAATTTACCCTCTGAATTGAAAGTTATCACCTTGGAACTTATTTTTCTCATGTTTTGCATTTTTTTGAAGAGGGAAAAGGATTCACTCCCCTCCCCACCATGCTAAAATTAGAAGAGAAACAGAGAGAGCCTACTTCATTTGGCTGTTTTTGAGAGACCTCTGAAATAAGATAATGTAATATGGTCTTGGAATTAAAGATTTTTCTATTTCCACAGCTCCCTTTTATTTTTAAATATTGTCTTAACTTACATCCCCTTCTTTGCCTTCCAGAATGTGTGTGTACATGTGTGTATAAAACATAATTGTTCTTTATATCAAACCTCTCATATAAAACATAATTGTTCTTTATATGAAACCTCTCTCTACCTCTTCTCCACTAAACAAACATTTGTTCCTATCTGCAAGGCACTGTGCTTTAGGCTCAGAAAAATCAAGAATAAAATATTCTCTGTCCTTAATAGAAAGGTTCTCTTCTCTTAAAGAAACATTTGGTTTGTTTTATTTTTCTGTGTTAGGTTGTAACCTTCTTGAGAGTAAAAACTGGCATTAAATGCATAAATGTACTTAACAAAGGCAAAGCATTACACAGTCTCATAAAAAAGCTTGTTAAGTCTTCAAAAATGGTGACTTTCTGTGGTGTCATTAATTTTCTGCCATCAGTATTCCTTACTTTAGGTCTGGTTGAGTGAGCTCCAGAAGGCAACCAAGGTGTGATGGACAATATAATGGTCCCTCAAAGATGTGTCACATTCTAATCCCTGGAACCTGTAAATATGCTTACAGGGCAAAGAGGAATTAAGATTGCTAATCAGCTAACCTGATAATAGGGAGATTATCATGTTTTATCTGGGTCACAAGGATCATCAAGACCAGAAGAGAGAGGCAGAAGAGAAGGTCAGAGAGATATGACATGAGGATATAGCCCTCCATTGCTGACTTTGAAGATGGAGGAAAGGGCTACAAGCCAAGGAATACGGGCAACCTCCAGAAGCTAGAAATGGCAAGGAAATGGAGTCTCCCCTACAGCCTACAGAAAGGAAGGTAGCTCTGCTGATACCTTGATTTTAGTCCAGTAAGACCCATTTTAGACATCTGACCTCCAGAACTGTAAGATCATAAATTTGTGTTGTTTTCAGCCACTAAGTTTGTGGTAGTACATTGCAGCAATAGAAAACAGTACACAAGGTGAACACAAAACAGGTCACTCTAATAGATTATTCAGTTAATTCCCCTCCTGGATGATCAGATTCCTCAAATTGTCTACCTGAATTTCCTGATTGTTTCCATTCTGTGCCCTTATTAATATTCTCCCCATTTCAGATTCTATACCATGGACTTTTCATTTCTCTGTGTTTTCTGTTTTCTTCTCCAACTACTTGTTTCTCATTGTTTAGGGCTTTTTTTCTACAGATGAGAACATCTCTGATAATAACTCTCAAAGATTATCTTTTTGAAATGGGAAAATTGTTTTGTTCTATATGATCTGTATCAGTCAGGATCCCATCAAGAAATATAAACCACATAGTTGTTTGAACAAGGAGAGTTACATATAAAGAATTATTAACTAATTATTAATAGCACGGGGATTGGAGTTTTGAGGAATTAGAAGTAAGAACTGAAGAAAACCCTAAAGAATATAGAAAGAGCACATATAAGGAACATCCACCACCCCTAGGGCTTAGATAGGACACCTGAGGAAGAGATCCTCAGGGTTGAGATCCAGACCTTGCTGGAGGGCATAGCTGTGGCTCACTGGGTAGTGAAGGTAGTGGTGCCTTGATGGTGGAACTCTCTGAAAATCTGTACTCTGCAGCTTATCAGAAGCCCACCCTCTGGGATGCCAGAGAAAGCCCTTCACAGGATGATATCTTGCTGGAGGCGCTCTGTTATGAAACTACCCAAGAAGGGTGCTAGGGGAAGCTGTTTACCACCAACTGCTGCTGGCCTCTGCGTACACAGGAGCCAGATGCTAGAGAAACCATATGTGCTGTGGAAGCTGGGCTCTGGAGAAGCCATGCACGCGGGATCAAGAACCAGGAGGAAGGCCCTTTCCTCCTGCAGTGTCTCTCCAGCAGCCTGTACTAACAAAGCTTAACATTATGCACACTTACAGAGGAAAAATATTTACAGGGTTCATCTCCATTTACAGAGCAGGCAATGAAGGGTGAATTTGGAGCTGAGAGGCAATACATTGACAACTGGAAAATGGCTCCAAAGGGCATATAACATAGGATAGTGGTTCTCAAAGTGTGATCTGTGGATTCCTGGGTTCTCTGAGATTCTTCCAGGGAATTTGTGAGGTCAAAACTATATTCATGATAATAGTAAAATATTATTTGCCTATACTGTTTTGACACACATGGTACAAAAACAATGGTAGTATAACTACTAGAACCTTAGCAGAAAATAAAGAAGTGGTATTAAACTATACTACTAATAGTCGTTGGATTTTTGACTACCACATACATGGTGAACGAATAATTTCTTTTAAGAATATCCTTGATGAAGCAGTAGAAATGATTAATTTTATGAAATTTCAAACCCTGAATACATGTCTTTTTAATATTCTGTGTGATGAAATGGGAAGAATGGATGAAGTAATTTCTACTGTGTATCCAAATACTATGATTGTTCTGAGGAAAAGCAAGTGTACAATTGTTTAAGTTGCAAGCTGAACTAGCCACTTTGTTTTCATAGGATGGCAATTTAAATTGAAAGAATGACTGACAAACTATGGTTATGCTGACTTAGGTATTTGGTACACATTTTCTTAAAAATTAACAAAGTGAACCTGCCAATCCAAATAAAAACTGAGCATTTGTTGCCAATGATAGAATTCAAGGTTTCAAGTAGAAATTATAATTTTGGAAAACTTGTATCTGCCACTGTGATCTTGACAACTTCCCAATCCTTAAAGACTTTTCTGAAGAGATTACTAGGAATAACAGTAATATGACTTTTTGATAAGTATGATGAAATATGTCAGTAGTTAGAAGATCTGATAACCTAGTGAATTAGTATTTTCTAAACAACCAATGCACGCTGTCACAAAATCATTCATGGATCAAAAATCCATTTAAAGTGTAACATAGTTCAATGAATTTTAATGCAATACAAGACAAAATGGTCATTGATAGGGTTTCGGAGTCCATATTGCAGCTAAGCTTTAAGATACTACCACATGTTGAGTTTTGGGTAGTATCAAAGAAGAATTTTCACAGTTATCTGAAAAAGCTATTAAAATTCCCTTCTCTTTTTCAACACCTGTGTGAGGCTGGATTTTTTTTTTTATACATACTTCAACCTACGTATCACAACAGATTGAGTGCAGAAGCATGTATGAGAATCCAGCTGTGTTCTGTTAAGTCAGAGCTATTAAAGTGATTTGCAAAGATGCAAAATAATGCCACTTTTGTCACTAAATTTTTTGTTTTGGAAAATATGGTTATTTTTAATAAAAGTATTTTATTTGTTAACATAATTGGTTTATTATTTTTACATTAATTACTAGATATTTAAATAATTCTTAATTAAATTTTATAATACAGTAAGTATTAATAGATAGAATTTACATATAGAAAAGGTCTCTGGGTACCCAATGATTTTAAAAGGTTGTGAAGTGGTCCTGAGGACAAAAGATTGAGAACTAACATAGGAAATAAATGAGTGGAAGTTGTAGATTTTAGCTTAAGGTAAGGAAGTACCATCTGAAAATTAGATCTGTCACAATCCCATAATCAGAAAAATGAAAGTTAAAATACCAGATAGAAATAATTTCTTACCCCTCACACTGGCAAACATTAAAAAATCTGATAGTGTCAAGTTTGGTGAGAGTGTGTGAAAGTAAGAGCTCTCATTTATTGTTGGTGGAATGTGAGTGGTATAATCACTGGTGACAGCAAATTGGCAATCTCTTGTTTAATCGAAAATGTGTTCCACAACCCAGCAATTCTACTCTTTATTATATATTCTTGAGAATCTCTCACTCTTGTGCTCAAAGATGGAATGGCAAAGATGTCCGTTGTTAGCCATCTTTGTAATAGCAAGCAAACAAATACAAAGCAGCCCATCATATAACAGGATCCCATATAGCTGTGAAAATGAATACTCTACCTCTCTCAATGTATATATAGACCTTTAAAAAATAATATTGATCAGCATATTACAGAGTGACATATGATATAATATTGTTTATGTACATTTTTAAAGCCACATGCATAATGCACATATATGTTAGGTTGAAACACATAAAATTGTGTTCTTTAGGTCAAAAAAAACAGTTGAATATCAACAAATTTATATTATTTAAACTAAATACATAGATTTTTAAGAAAGAGCCTTGAGTTTATCACACTAAATTCCTCTGGGAAGGAGATAGGCTGACCAATGAGAAGAGACTTCAATTGTGTCTCTAATATTTAATTTCTTATATAAAAATGAGGAAAAAAAGACAAAATGTCAAAATTGTAAACTCGAAATGCAAGGTACTTAGGTATGTTACTTTTATATCCTAACAAATTATTTTTTAAACTGAAATTGTCAGAAAGAGGATGAAGTGAGTCAGGAGGCAGTATCCCTTTACTTGCAGTGTCCAAGGTATTGTAGGGGACATGCAAGCACCCAATGGGGAGGCTCCTGGGAAACCCACTGCCTTTACTCAAAGGAGTAAATGTGCTTAGTGCAGCTTCGGGTCCCTTGGCAGCCTGTTGTAGAGGGGAAGAGACATGAGGATTACGGATTTCTTTAAACTGTATAAATCCCAGTATCTAATTAGGTTCACAAAGACTGACTTCCAGTGCTGAGTGAAGGAGGATTTTTGTCTAGCAGAATCTTCATTTCAACAGAGCTTAAAATACCTCCAACCAGCCATCCTAAGAGGGTCCATTTGGATATTTTTCATCAGCACTGTGAAAGTTAGAATGGTCAATTAGAAATGGACAAATGGACTTAAGATGTATAAGTTGTAGCTAATCGACAGCTCGTAAACTAATGTATAACAAGCATCCTTGAGTTGTACTCTTATTTTTCCTTTTGTTTGAATTGCTTTCAAAGTGGAATTTTTAATGGGATTCTCACCAGATTGAAAATGAATGACGCAATAAATAAGCATTTCAGTCTCTTAAGCAGATATTACTTGCCGAGCTCTGGGTAGAGAGAAGTAGGGAAGATCTGACCAGGACCTTCAGAAAATCCCAGTCTAACTGGATAGCAATAGCCCATAGTAATGAAATTGCTACCAAACAAGCCATAGGAAGTGATAAAACTGGATCTTGGCAACCAGGGCTGGAGAGAGCACTAATGCAATTGTGGAAAGACTGTGGAAGGAGCTTGAGAGGTGCTCGTCGAGGAACAGCTTCCTGGGGGATATGCGGCCCACAGAGGATTGAAAAGGGGGATGGTCCAATTTACCTGTGTGAGGGATGACTTACTTTGGGACTTGAGATTTTTGCTGAGTCTGGAGGTTAATTCTGGAAGAATGGATTGAGCTAGCAACACAGAGTGATTCACGGCTGAGGTTTGACTCTTGCAAATGAGTTGGGAAATATGAGGAATGTGAAATACAGCAGGCAATGGCTAAATAGTTCAGGGATGGTTATTGTTATGAGAATGTGTGAGGCAGTCTTCTATTTATAGCATGCTATTCTGAGCGTTTGTTCAACACCCACCTCCACCCAAAGAACTCCATGTGACATCAGGCTAGAAAGTCGCTCATCTAGGTGAAATTACATAGGGGATTCCAATGGAGCTTCAAATTATTCACATTTCAATGACATTTCCTCATGATAGATATAGGACTGCTTATAGCCAGCTGTCAGACAGACAGTGACACTGAAATGTGCTCTGAAGAGGACCCTGGATACTTCAGGGTTTTATTTCTCTAGGTTATGGCCACACCAAGGTAGAAACTTCAGCAAATCTCTGCCCTTTTCTTGCCTTGCTCTAGGTTAAATTGGCCCAAATGAATGTAATGTAATGTAATGTATCTGTAGAACCTCTTCTTATTCTTAAGTCATTTCCATCTTCTTGGTTTAGCACCCAGATAGTTTACTTGTTCTCTAATTAATTAATGTATTTATTTATTTAATATGTATTGAGTAGTATGCTAGGTGCAGTTAAAAATAAATAAGAAGTTTAGCATCTAATGAAGGAGATAATGAACATCCTCAAATAATCTTAAACTGGAATGAGAAGTGCCATATCAACCAAGAGCAAGAGGAGTTCAGAAAAGGGTGATGGTGGTGGGTGGGAGAGGTAAGGAGAAGATAATAGAGGAGAAGATATTTGAGAGACTTACAGTAGAAGCAGGACAAAGGTGTGAATCCTCTGACCAGGTTTATGGTTTGGTGGTCCTTTAAACTGATGGTTTTAAAGTATTTGCTCAACTTTGTTTAGTGGAGAGAAGAAGACCCACATGAGACTCTTCTGTACTGCCCCAAGTCATCCCTCTCTGGTCTCAAGCTTGTACACCCTATTTAGTGGGATACAAGCCCTGCAGTCACCTGGACCCACTCTCCCTGGAAGGCAGTCTAGCCACTTGCCATCTGTGATTATTCACACTTACCCCTGCCACCCGCCCTCACCCCAAGTGGCTTTATTAAATTATTTCTTCTTAACACCTACAGTGCTGTTTCTGAACGGAATTCTGGTAAACACAGTTTGCTCCATTTCACTACACACTTGAGCACTGCTGGAGTAGTTGCCATCTGGCCCTCTCCCTAACCTAGCTCTGGAAGAAGCAATAGACTGAGCAAAGGTGCAGAGGCTGGAGAGCTTGGGGGTGACATAACAGAATGTAAGCTGTCACTTGTAGAAGAGATGTGGGAGAAATTGCGACACAGGAAGTGGTGTCAGCAGGTAGAGACCTTTAAAGGCTGGTCTAGTCCAAGAGAATTGGCTTCTGCTCACTAAGTCATAGTAAAGTACTAAAGGATAATGAGATGGGATTATGATTTGCATAATTGGATTTGTAGTTTTAGAATTCTTTTTTGGTTAATAAAAGGAACTAGTGGACTTAAAGATGTATAAAAGTTATGCATTCTCATTATAATCTTTATAAATTTCCACATTTTGAAAATTTCTCTAGTCACTAATAATCATAATTGTGGTTGATATTTTGCTGTTTCTGTCTAGTTCTATTTCTTTGGGTGCATATACTTACATGGTTGAGATTACACTGTGTATACAATTTATTTTTAGTTTTTGTACTCAATACAACAACAACAATGTCCCATGTTGTACTCAATACAACAACAACAATGTCCCATTAATGTCTTCATGAACATTGTTTTTATTGGTTATACAATATTTTGTGGAAATACTATTATTTCTTCAACCATTTTTCTATTATTGAACATTTGGGTTATTATGTATTTAATATTACCTAGTGTTATAATTATTTTATTAAGATTCATTTGGCAGCAATATGATTTGGGAAAGGAGGTTATGTTACAGAAATAACACTGACTGGAAATGAGAGCCAGTGACAGGAAGAAGTTTCAGTGATTCAAGGTCTAAATTGGGTAGCAACAAAGGAAAGGAACAGAAGAAATCAAGAGGATTATTGTTACCTTCTCAGGCTTTGATTCCCTTAAGGCCTACACTAGGTTTTCTTCCTCTTTTACACCTAGTGAGCCCTCATTTACGTGTTTGTTTAATGAATGAATGAATGAGCAAATGAATGAATGTTAGGCTTTGGTGATGCTGGTGTTGCTAAGAACCATCACATACCATCCAGTCTAAATAACTTCCTTGTTCATATGGCCTTCCTGAAGAAAATGTTATCCATCCTTAGAAACTGTTATCCAAACAGTGCCAATGTACTAATTCCCTCTGATAGATCTGACATATTTATGTTTTTTTTGGAAACAGAACACCAGTGAAAACAAAGAGTAGTTAGTAAAGAAGTTAATATATTTGCTTCTCTCTCTTTAAATATTTATGTACTTCTGGTCAATGGGAAAGTATTTATAAAAATTCCTATAATGTGCCCAGCACTGTGCTCAGTGCTTTTGAAAGTAAAGTGTGTACTTCATCTTATGCACAATTTATAATTTGGTTGTGTAGCAAAAACTAACATGCAACGATAAAAAGAGAGTATGATTAGAGATAGTGTTTAGTTGAGAATACATTTACTGTGTGCTGAAGCTTAGAGACAAGAGTAAGCAAATGGGATAGGAATATTGGTAAACACAATAGAAGGCAATGCAAATTTTATGAACTAAATTGAATCTCTGTCAGTGTTGTGATTTTGCCTAATTCCATAAAATGGAGGCAGGCAACAGCTGGTCCCCACTTGCTGTGTAGTAGATTTTTCTTTACTTCCCTGTGATAAATGGAGAGTCCTAAACTCATTTAACAGTGATTCACCCCCATATTCTCAGCTGAGATGTTGGCCTGCATATACAACCCCAGAGACAGACAGACCTGTACCTAAGACCTGCTATAATCCATGTGAGTAATCAATATTTACTGGTGCAATGATCTCACTCTGGGAAATAATGCTTATGAGCTAATTGAGCTAATGAGAATATATTAGCTATTGGTTTCATGAAACTGATGGCAGTGTAATCTAATTCCTACTGGCTCCTGGATAACCTTCAATTTAAAGGCAATGGCATTAAGAAATGTTAAACTGAGTATGCTCAAGTGTACATGGTATGTACTCTTTAAGCAGCACAAATGGCTATCAGAAAGACATAATGATTGTTTAGAGCATAAATTCTTCACCTGGGGTCCATGGATAGAATTCAGGAGTTCTGTGGACTTGGACTGAAAAGAGAGTACACCTTGATTTTCCCTAATTTGTAATGAAATTTAGCATTTTCTTTCATTACGAATATAAGCAACTAATTACAGTAGTATTCAAGGTACCTGTGATGCAGCCATTAATAGAAACCACAGATATTTTTGTATCACATTACAGTCAATTCCTGTATCTTAAGATATTGTTTACATTCAACACTACTTCAAAAATATGACAATTATCAGACCTGCAAATAGATTTTGTTATGTCATACATTAATAAAGAGTATGTTACTATATCATTAATTTGTTTTTTAACATCTTGATATTAGTATTTAAACTTAATTGGTTTCCTTTCTATTTCTATGCTTTTTATTTTATGCTTTTAAAAACATTATTGTGAGACAGCATCACAGACTTCACATGACTGAAAAGGGGTCCATGCACAAAAAGATTAGGGACCCTTTCTTAGAATAAGACCGTGGAGCCTTCTTTTCCCTATGGAGACTTTGCTACTTGCGATACAAATTCTTTCAGTTTTTCTGACATAGGGGTATCCCACCAGTGCCTTCCTATGGGGGAGAACTTGGAGTGGTTCTGCTGTCAGTTTACACAGTGAGATCTTACACCATATGTAACTCTAGAGGCTGGAGAGATGACACTCTGCCAAAATGGTTGGGAAACATGGAGAAACAGAGAGCTGGTGGCTGGACCATCTTACAAGGAGAAGTGACTTCTGTAAAATTGTATCACGTTGCAGACTGCTGCCTTTCCTTCTTGGCTATTCTGCTTCTGGACTCACATCATATTAACAAAAATTTTAAACAAATAAACTAGCAAAACATAGGGATGCATGAGCCAGCCTTTCTTCCAGCTATCTGGTTCAGTTGAGGGATGGTAATAGAGTAAAAAAGGAAAACCAGATGGTGGGGGTCAAATGGTCATTTCGTCTCCTAACATGAACCCTCATTGGCAGTGTGACCCTGGGTAAGTAACACATTGTCTCTAGACTGCTTTTTCCTCACATTAAGATCAGGGGCCAGTTGTGATTCTGACTGGGTCCTGAAGGCTGGTAAAGATGGAACAGTTCTTCAGGGCTCAAGTTTTTGCTCCCTTGGTTCTGACCTTCTGACAGCCCAGGCATGTGATAAGAGGAATCAGGAGAATGGCTGGAACTCAGCTTCTCAGCAGCCTCTTGGATGATGACCTGGAATGCTGCAGGGTCTGCTGTTTGAGGCGATAACACACGGAGGCTCTTTTTGGCATTAGCTTGCCTGGGTCTTAAAAGGTGAAGTGAACCATGTCACCAGTTGAAGCAGTGCAGGTTCCATTTCACAGAGACCTTTGGAAAGCAGACTCCTTACTAATCATGCTCTTGGATGGCTGATCTGTGTCAGAGTGTAGGAGTAGGTTACAAGTGGGTCCAAGCATAAGTCTGATTCAAATGGTGATTATTTTCCCTAACGCTTACTTTACTTTCCATAGCCCATCGCCTTATTTGTTTATTTTTATTTTTTCATTATTTCTGCTGATTTTAAAAATTGCTTGTCCTCACACACTCAGCTCTGAGGATGAAAATAAGCCGGTCAGATAAGGTTTCATGGCCTAAGTTGGGGAAGTAGACAGAGGGCAAAGGAAAAAGGTACAACATTTGAAGTGTAAGCTCCTAGTTTATTGGGTAGAGTTGTGAAAATGTGTGGTTTCTCAAGCTGCAGATCAATTTATTGCAGGTTTAAAATACTTATAGTAAATATTTCATGGTGACATCTTGACTCAGTAAACATAGATCTCAGTGGTTTGTGCAAACATCTCTAGTTCCTTTCCAAATCTGAAGCCCACCCCTCTTTTTGAGAACTGCATCCCTGCTTTTGAATTCCAAGAGAGGGAACTGCCTGTGAGCTCTTGGACTGGTTTTAATGTAGCCAAAAGATTCTTCTATTAGATGTTCTCTAGTCTGTGGGACTCACTAGGAACATTTTGGTTGTTCTTAAAGCATAAGGGCCTTAATTTAGCAGAATCTTTAGTTGATCGCAATTTTTGTATAACCTACCTTTTGGAGAAAAAGGTAAATGTCAATTAAGTACCTACTGGTGCTTTGTTCAAGAAAACACCTTTCATATTACAGTTTGGAATCAGTGAAAAATGTGTTTAATCTCCTGTACCTGCTATTTGATGACTATACTTTATGACTATGATTAACATGCAGGAATGACCAAAGGCACAGCAAAGGCTCAAATCATTAAAGAGCCAGAAATGTTTAAGAACAGCGAAGTTTGAAACTCAAATTTTTCTTGCTTAACAATCTTGATTATCAAACCTCATATTGAATATGATGATTGATTTAAGTTTTACAATCCTTTAGAAAAAGAGCTAAATCTTGCTAAGCTAGCTACTTAAATGGAATGGTGTCTGACCTTCCATTTAGCATGGAAGACAGTATATTTAAGCTTTAGGTATATTTTGCAGGCTGTAAACTAAACTTAGATTTAGTCACCAATGTAGCTAAGGAATTGATATCCACTTAATTGTTAGTTTATTTGGCTTTCATATTTTATAGAATAGAAAAAAAATATGCTGAGGAAATATCCAACTGACTAAAGGAAGAACCATGAGCATAGGTTTTTAGCTTCAGAATGAGAAAGCTTCTGGAAAGGAAACAAGAAAGTGAAGCAAACTTTTTATGATTTTAAGGATCTGACCTTTATTCTTTTGGGGTAGCAGTAGTGGGCTGAGAAGACTTCTGATTTTGGGTGCATGTAATTCCCATGATTATTGACAGGATTTCTGGAATATAGCACTTTAATCACTAGATCTGGACTGGAGCAGGAGTAGTATGAGATTTGTTTATTATCTAATTTTACTTGAGAATCTGCAGGAATACTATTCACAGCTCTGGACTTTCTTTTTTCATCCACGTAGCATCTCTTTTAGCCTCATTATTTTATGTCTGTAATTAGATGAGTCATAAAATCAAATGCAGAATGTTCTAGTTTGCACCTCTGGACAGAGGAACCAGTGTATAGCTCAGTGAAATGAGGAAGCAAGCCTCACACTTTTGTGCACAAGGTACAAAAGTACATGCTTTTGTAAATGCAGTTACAGTTTTAGGTCTGGTGGTTTAATAGAGCCCTTAAGTTCATGAATAATATGAAGAGAGACATGAGATGCAGAAGTTAAAATGAATGTTACAACTCCATCTAACAGTGTATAACTTTAGTCAGCTCTAATTTCACATTCTGACCCCTTGTTTCTGTGCCATTCAGCTAGAGAACTGAGCTGGGGTTTTATTCTATAGCATTTTAGCCATGTCTCTAGCTCTGTGTGCCGTCGCTCTGTGTCTTGAAGCTATATAGTTCTTTTTGCCCACTTTGGAAATCAGCAATTTCCTACTGTCCTCAAATCAGGTAGGGACAGCCAAATGCAGCTTTATAAAAAATGCTAATTTCCCATCCATTCGACAAATGTTTATCAGTGGGCCATATACTGATAAATATGCTGAGAATGCAGCCTTGAACAAAATGGACACAATTCCTGCCCTTGTAGAACTTGTGATCTACTTGGGAAACAGATGTTAATTAAATGAAAATTATGTAACTTCAAATTGTTGTAAGAACTGTGGTGGAAAAATATAAGGTGCAATTTCTGATTGAAGATTATAATAGATGCTAGTTTGGGAAGTCAGGAAAAGCTTTTCTGAGAATGACACTATGATGATTTGAAGGATGAGTAAGAATTAGCCAAGGAGTGAGTTGGAGAGAAGATTGTTCCAGGCAGGCAGAAGCACAAGTAAGAAGGCCCTGGGGAGGGGAAGAACTGGGAGCATTCAAGGAATGGAAAGGCAGCCAGTGTGGCTGGTGCATGGTACGTGTGTGGAAAGGAGGGTTAAGGGACAAGTGTATGGGCAGGGGCCAGATGTGGTCCATTTTAAAGATTTTGATTTTATCCTAAGAAGAATGACAAGCCATTGTAAGCTTTTAAAGCAGGAGAATTGCACAATGGTATTTAAGTAGCTGAAGACCACTTTTTTTTTTTGAATAGCTGAATTTTTATTTATTTATTTATTTATTTATTTTAACAACTTTATTGGAGTATAATTGCTTTACAATGGTGTGTTAGTTTCTGCTTTATAACAAAGTGAATCAGCTATACATATACATATATCCCCATATATCCTCCCTCTTGCGTCTCCCTCCCACCCTCCCTATCCCACCCCTCTAGGTGGTCACAAAGCACCGAGCTGACCTCCCTGTGCTATGCAGCTGCTTCCCATTAGCTATCTGTTTTACATGTGGTATTGTATATATGTCAGTGCTGCTCTCTCACTTCGTCCCAGCTTGCCGTTCCCCCTCCTCATGTCCTCAAGTCCATTCTCTACGTCTGCGTCTTTATTCCTGTCCTGCCCCTAGGTTCATGAGAACCATTTTTGTTTTTTTGTTTTTTTTAGATTCCATATGTATGTGTTAGCATAGGGTATTTGTTTTTCTCTATCTGACTTACTTCACTCTCTATGACAGACTCTAGCTCCATCCATTTCACTACAAATAACTCAATTTTGTTTCTTCTTATGGCTGAGTACTATTCCATTGTATATATGTGCCACATCTTCTTTATCCATTTGTCTGTCGATGGACACTTAGGTTGCTTCCATGTCCTGGCTATTGTAAATAGAGCTGCAATGAACATTGTGGTACATGACTCTTTTTTTCTTTTTTTAAACTTTTGGGGGTTTGTTTGTTTGTTTGTTTGTTTGTTTATTTATTTATTTATTTATTTATTTATTTATAGCTGTGTTGGGTCTTCGTTTCTGTGCGAGGGCTTTCTCTAGTTGCGGCAAATGGGGGCCACTCTTCATCGCGGTGCGCTGGCCTCTCATTATCGTGGCCTCTCTTGTTGCGGAGCACAGGCTCCAGACACGCAGGCTCAGTAATTGTGGCTCACGGGCCTAGTTGCTCCGTGGCATGTGGGATCTTCCCAGACCAGGGCTCGAACCTGTGTCCCCTGCATTGGCAGGCAGATTCTCAACCACTGCGCCACCAGGGAAACCCACATGACTCTTTCTGAATTATGGTTTTCTCAGGGTATATGCCCAGTACTGGGATTGCTGGGTCATATGGTAGTTCTACTTCTAGTTTTTTAAGGAAACTACATACTGTTCTCCATAGTGGCTGTATCAATTTACACTCCCACTAACAGTGCAAGAGTGTTCCCTTTTCTCCACACCCTCTCCAACATTTATCGTTTGTAGATTTTTTGATGATGGCCATTCTGACCGGTGTGAGATGATACCTCATTGTAGTTTTGATTTGCATTTCTCTAATGATTAATGATGTTGAGCATTCTTTCACGTGTCTGTTGGCCATCTGTATATCTTCTTTGGAGAAATGTCTATTTAGGTCTTCTGCCCATTTTTGGATTGGGTTGTTTGTTTTTTTGTTATTGAGCTGCATGAGCTGCTTGTAAATCTTGGAGATTAATCCTTTGAAAGTTGCTTCATTTGCAAATATTTGCTCCCATTCTGAGGGTTGTCTTTTCATCTTGTTTATGGTTTCCTTTGCTGTGTAAAACTTTTAAGTTTCATTAGGTCCCATTTGTTAATTTTTGTTTTTATTTCCATTTCTCTAGGAGGTGGGTCAAAAAGGATCTTGCTGTGATTTATGTCATAGAGTGTTCTGCCTATGTTTTCCTCTAAGAGTTTTATAGTGTCTGGCCTTACATTTAGGTCTTTAATCCATTTTGAGTTTATTTTTGTGTATGGTGTTAGGGAGTGTTCTAATTTCATTCTTTTCCATGTAGCTGTCCAGTTTTCCCAGCACCATTTATTGAAGAGGCTGTCTTTTCTCCACTGTATATTCTTGCGTCCTTTATCAAAAATAAGGTGACCATATGTTCATGGGTTGATCTATGGGATTTTTGTCCTGTTCCATTGATCTATATTTCTCTTTTTGTGTCAGTACCATACTGTCTTGATTACTGTAGCTTTGTAGTGTAGTCTGAAATGCAGGAGCCTGATTCCTACAGCTCCGTTTTTCTTTCTCGAGATTGCTTTGGCTATTCGGGGTCTTTTGTGTTTGCATACAAGTTGTGAAATTTTTTGTTCTAGTTCTGTGAAAAATGCCATTGGTAGTTTGATAGGGATTGCACTGAATCTGTAGATTGCTTGGGTAGTATAGTCATTTTCACAATGTTGATTCTTCCAACCCAAGAACATGGTGTATCTCTCCATCTGTTTGTATCATCTTTAATTTCTTCCATCAGTGTCTTATAGTTTTCTGCATACAGGTCTTTTGTCTCCTTAAGTAGGTTTATTTCTAGGTGTTTTATTATTTTTGTTACAGTGGTAAATGGGAGTGTTTCCTTAATTTCTCTTTCAGATTTTTCATCATTAGTGTATAGGAATGCAAGAGATTTCTGTGCATTAATTCTGTATCCTGCACTTTACCAACTTCATTGATTAGCTCTAGTAGTTTTCTGGTAGCATCTTTAGGATTCTCTATGTATAGTATCATGTCATCTGCAAACACTGACAGCTTTACTTCTTCTTTTCCAATTTGGATTCCTTTTATTTCTTTTTCTTCTCTTGTTGCTGTGGCTAAAACTTCCAGAACTATGTTGAATAATAGTGGTGAGAGTGGACAACCTTCTCTTGTTCCTGATCTTAGAGGAAATGGTTTCAGTTTCTCACCATTGAGAATGATGTTGGCTGTGGGTTTGTCATATATGGCCTTTATTATGTTGAGGTAAGTTCCCTCTATGCCTACTATCTGGAAGGTTTTTATCATAAATGGGTGTCGAATTTTGTCGAAAGCTTTCTCTGCATGTATTGAGATGATCATATGGTTTTTCTCCTTCAATTTGTTAATATCGTTTGTCACATTGATTGATTTGGGTATATTGAAGAATCCTTGCATTCCTGGTATAAACCCCACTTGATCATGGTGGATCCTTTTAATATGCTGTTGGATTCTGTTTGCTAGTATTTTGTTGAGGACTTTTGCACCTGTGTTCATCAGTGATATTGGCCTGTAGTTTTCTTTTTTTGTGTCATCTTTGTCTGGTTTTGGTGTCAGGGTGATGGTGGCCTCATAGAATGAGTTTGGGAGTGTTCCTCCCTCTGCTATATTTTGGAAGAGTTTGAGAAGGATCTGTGTTAGCTCTTCTCTAAATGTTTGATAGAATTCACCTGTGAAGCCCTCTGGTTCTGGGCTTTTGTTTGTTGGAAGATTTTTAATCAGAGTTTCAATTTCAGTGGTTTTGATTGGTCTGTTTATATTTTCTATTTCTTCCTGGTTCAGTCTCAGAAGGTTGTGCTTTTCTAAGAATTTGTCCATTTTTTCCAGGTTGTCCATTTTATTGGCATTTAGTTGCTTGTAGTAATCTATCATGATCCGTTGTATTTCTGCAGTGTCAGTTGTTACTTCTCCTTTTCATTTCTAATTCTATTGGTTTGAGTCTTCTCCCTTTTTTTCTTGATGAGTCTTGCTAATGGTTTATCAATTTTGTTTATCTTCTCAAAGAAACAGCTTTTAGTTTTATTGAACTTTGCTATTGTTTCCTTCATTTCTTTTTCATTTATTTCTGATCTGATCTTTATGACTTCTTTCCTTCTGCTAACTTTGGGGGTTTTTTGTTCTTCTTTCTCTAGTTGCTTTAGGTGTAAGGTTAGGTTGTTTATATGAGATGTTCCTTGTTTCTTGAGGTAGGATTGTATTGCTATAAACTTGACTCTTAGAACTGCTTTTGCTGCACCCCATAGGTTTTGGGTCATCGTGTTTTCATTTCTGTTTGTTTCTAGGTATTTTTTGATTTCCTCTCTGATTTCTTCAGTGATCTCTTGGATATTTAGTAGTGTATTGTTTAGTTTCCATGTGTTTGTAGTTTTTACAGATTTTTTTCCTGCAATTAGTATCTAGTCTCATAGCACTGTGGTCAGAAAAGATACTTGATATGATTTCAATTTTCTTAAATTTACCAAGGCTTGATTTGTGACCCAAGATATGATCTATCCTGGGGAATGTTCCATGAGCACTTGAGAAGAAAGTGAATTCTGTTGTTTTTGGATGGAATTCCTTTATATATCAATTAAGTCCATCTTGTTTAATGTATCATTTAAAGCTTGTGTTTCCTTATTTATTTTCTTTTGGATGATCTGTCCATTGGTGAAAGTGGGGTGTCAATATCCCCTACTATGATTGTGTTACTGTCGATTTCCCCTTTTACGGCCGTTAGCATTTGCCTTATGTATTGAGGTGCTCCTATGTTGGGTGCATAAATATTTACAATTGTTATATCTTCTTCTTGGATTGATCCCTTGATCACTGTGTAGCGTTCTTCCTTGCCTCTTGTAATAGTCTTTATTTTTACGTCTATTTTACCTCATATGAGAATTGCTACTCCAGCTTTCTTTTGATTTCCATTTGCATGGAATATCTTTTTCCATGCCCTCACTTTCAGTCTGTATGTGTCCCTAGGTCTGAAGTGGGTCTCTTGTAGACAGCATATATACGGGTCTTGTTTTTGTATCCATTCAGCCAGTCTATATCTTTTTGTTGGAGCATTTAATCCATTTACATTTAAGGTAGTCATTGGTATGTATATTCCTATTACCATTTTCTTAATTGTTTTGGGTTTATTATTGTAGGTCTTTTCCTTCTCTTATGTTACCTGCCTAGAGAAGTTCCTTTAGCATTTGTTGTAAAGCTGGTTTGGTGGTGCTGAATTCTCTTAGCTTTTGCTTGTCTATAAAGCTTTTGATTTCTCTGTCTAATCTGAATGAGATCCTTGCTGGGTAGAGTAATCTTGGTTGTAGTTTTTTCCCTTTCATCACTTTAAATATGTCCTGCCATTCCCTTCTGGCTTGCAGAGTTTCTGCTGAAAGATCAGCTGTTTACCTTATGGGGATTCCTTTGTATGTTATTTGTTGTTTTTCCCTTGCTGCTTTAATATTTTTCTTTGTATTTAATTTTTGATATTTTGATTGGTATGTGTCTTGGCATGTTTCTCCTTGGATTTATCCTGTATGGGACTCTCTGCACTTCCTGGACTTGATTAACTATTTCCTTTCCCATATTAGGGAAGTTTTCAACTGTAATCTCTCCAAATATTTTCTCAGTCCCTTTCTTTTTCTCTTCTTCTTCTGGGACCCCTGTAATTCGAATGTTGGTGCATTTAATGTTGTACCAGAGGTCTCTGAGACTGTCCTCAATTCTTTTCATTCTTTTTTCTTTATACTGCTCTGCGGTAGTTATTTCTACTATCTTATCTTCCAGGTCACTTATCTGTTCTTCTGCCTCAGTTATTCTGCTATTGATTCCTTCTAGAGAATTTTTAATTTCATTGCTTGTGTTGTTCATCATTGTTTGTTTGCTCTTTAGTTCTTCTAGGTCCTTGTTAAATGTTTCTTTTATTTTCTCCATTCTATTTCCAAGGTTTTGCATCATCTTTACTATCATTATTCTGAATTCTTGTTCAGGTAGACTGCCTATTTCCTCTTCATTTGTTTGGTCTGGTGGGTTTTTGCCTTGCTCCTCCATGTGCTGTGTGTTTCTCTGTCTTCTCATTTTGCTTAACTTACTGTGTTTGGGGTCTCCTTTTTGCAGGCTGCAGGTTCGTAGTTCCCATTGTTTTTGGTGTCTGCCCCCAGTGTCTAAGGTTGGTTCAGAGGGTTGTGTTGGCTTCCTGGTGGAGGGGACTGGTGCCTTTGTTCTGGTGGATGAGGCTGGATCTTGTCTTTCTGGTGGGCAAGACTGCATCTGGTGGTGTGTTTTGGGGTGTCTGTGACCTTATTATGATTTTAGGCAGCCTCTCTGCTAATGGGTGGGGTTGTGTCCCTGTCTTGCTAGTTGTTTGGCATAGGTTGTCTAGCATTGTAGCTTGCTGGTCTTTGAGTGGAGCTGGGTGTTAGCTTTGAGATGCAGATCTCTGGGGGAGCTTTTGCTGTTTGATGTTACATGGAGCTGGGAGGTCTCTGGTGGACCAATGTCCTGAACTTGGCTGTCCCACCTCAGAGGCACGGGCCTGACACCTGGCTGGAGCACCAAGACCCTGTCAACCACACAGCTCAGAAAAAAAGAAAGAAAGAAAGAAAAAAATAAAATTAAATTAAAAAGTTATTAAAATAAAAAATAATTATTTAAAATAAAAAAAATTAAAAAGTAATAAAAAAAGAAGAAAGAAAGAAGAAAGCAACCAAACCAAAACACAAATCCACCAATGATAAGTGCTAAAAACTATACAAAAACAAACAAACAAACAAAGAAACAAAATGGACAGAGAGAACCCTAAGACAAATGGTAAAAGCAAAGCTATACAGACAAAATCACACAAAGAAGCATACGTGTACAGACTCACAAAAAGATAAAACGGAAAAATATATATATTTCTATATATTAAGAAAAAAAAGAAGGAAGAAAGCAACCAAATCAATAAACAAATATACCAGTGATAATAAGCTCTAAATATGAAACTACGAAAAACATAAAACCAGAAACAAATTAGATGCAGAAAGCAAACCCCAAGTCTACAGCTGCTCCCAAAGTCCACCGACTCAATTTTGGGATGATTCGTTGTCTATTCAGGTATTCCAGAGATGCAGGGTACATCAAGTTGATTGTGGAGATTTAATCCACTGCTCCTGAGGCTGCTGGGAGAAATTTCCCTTTCTCTTCTTTTTTCGCACAGCTCCTGGGGTTCAGCTTTGGATTTGGCCCTGCCTCTGCGTTTAGGTCGCCAGAGGGCATCTGTTCTTCGCTCATACAGGACAGGGTTAAAGTAGCAGCTGATTAGGGGGCTCTGGCTCACTCATCCAGGGGGAGGGAGTGATAGGGAATGCGGGGTGAGCCTGCGGTGGCAGAGGCCAGCGTGACATTGCAACGGCCTGAGGCGCGCTGTGGTTTTCCTGGGAAGTTGTCCCTGGATCACGGGACCCTGGCAGTGGTGGGCTGCACAGCCTCCTGGAGTGGTGTGGATAGTGACCTGTGCTTGCACACAGACTTCTTGGTGGCTGTAGCAGCAGCCTTAGCGTTTCATGCCTGTCTCTCGTGTCTGCATTGATAGTTGTGGCTCGTGCCCATCTCTGGAGCTCGTTTAGGTAGTGCTCTGAATCCCCTCTCCTTGTGCACCCTGAAACAATGGTCTCTTGCCTCTTAGGCAGTTCCAGACTTTTCCCTGGACTCCGTCCTGGCTATCTGTGGCACACTAGCCCCCTTTAGGCTGTGTTCACGCTGCCAACCCCAGTCCTTTCCCTGGGATCTGACCTCCAAAGCCAGAGCCTCAGCTCCCAGACTCCACCCGCCCCGGTGGGTGAGCAGAAAAGCCTCTCAGGCTGGTGAGTGCTGGTCGGCACCAAACCCCTGTGCAGGAGTCTTTTCGCTTTGCCCTCTGCACCCCTGTTTCTGTGCTCTCCTCCGTGGCTCTGAAGCGTCCCCCCTGCTACCACCCGTCTCCACTAGTGAAGGAGCTTCCTAGTGTGGGGAAACTTTTCCACCTTCCCAGCTCCCTCCCAAAGGTGCAGTCCCATCCCTGTTCTTTTGTCTCTGTTTTTTTTTTTCCTTTGCCCTACCCAGGTATGTGAGGAGTTTCTTGCCTTTTGGGAAGTCTGAGGTCTTCTGCCAGCGTTCAGTAGGTGTTCTGTAGGGGTTGTTCCACATGTAGATGTATTTCTGGTGTATTTGTGGGGAGGAAGGTGATCTCCACGTGTACTCTTCCGCCATCTTGGAGGTCTCCTCCTGAAGACCGCTGTTGCTACTGTGTGGAAAATCAGTTAGAGGAGGAGGCAAGACTGAAAAATGGAGTAAAACTGCTTTAGCTTAAGATAAGATTACAGCAACCTGGACTCCAAGGATAGCACAAAGATGGGCAGGAGTTAATAGATTCAGTTATATTTTGTCAGTAAAATAGACAGGACTTGGAAATGGCTTGGATGAGGGTATGAGGAAGAGGGAGGACTTTCAGATTTTTGGCTAGTGCAACTAAGTGTGTGGGAAAGATGCCATTTGCTGAAATTTGGAAGGCTGGAGTTAGAACGAATTGGAGGGGAAATCAAAATTTAATTTTAATGTGTTATGGATGAAATGTATCTGAGACATTATAATGGTGATGTTAAAGAATTAGTTGGATATGAGGGTCTCTATTTAGGAGAAAGAAGAAGAGGTCCAGGAGAATACAGTGTCAGAGGAGGACCAAAGAGAGCATTTCAACAATAAGGGAAAAGTCAACTTTTTTGAATATTGTTGTTAGTTTTGTAAGATGAGAACTTAATAACTTAGAGGTGATTGGTGACTTTAGTAAGAATAATTTTGGAAGTGGAGACAGGACTTAGATTGTAGTAGGCTGAACAGTAAATGGGCAGTGAGGAAATGGATATAGAATGCACAGAAAACCTTTTAGGGAAGGATTGGCTGTGAAGGGCAGCAGAGAAAGGAATGGTCTCAGGTGGGGATTGTGCATCAAGAAAGGACTTTTTAAAAGATGGGAGAAACTAGAGCAAGTTTGAGTACATATGGGAATGAGCAGGAGAGAGAAAGCATTTGAGGATGTAGGAGAGAGTGTTAGTAATGGAGACATCTCTTTGAGAAGGTGGGAGGGGTGGTAGCTCAGGAGTGAGTCATGCCAGGGTGACGTGGTCAGCAGATTGGGGTTTTGCTAGGCAGGGGTTATAGAAGCACAGAGGGGCAAGGGGTTTTCAGGTATTTGCCAAGATGTAATTTTAATGATAGATCATGAGGGGCTTAATGAATAGAGAGAAGTCAGTTGATCTGCAGAGTGAAGGCAATGAACTACCATACTGAGTACAATAGACAGGAGTCCCTGCATTGGACATTAGCTTCACCCATGCATATCTAAGTTCTTTTTTGTTTTTTTTTTTTCCAATTGCCCTACCTCCTTTTTTGCATCATGTATTACAAAATATCTTTAGAACTCCTCTGTAAAAATTCTGATGCTTCCAAACTAAAGTAGAAGAGTGAAACAAGTCAGCTTATCTTAGATTTCACTTAGTCTTGCTTCCTGTCTTAACAAACTTCTTTTTGGCCTGAGGAACGTTGATTGTTTATATGTGTTTGTTGGAGAAAAGTGTTTATTGGAATATCAGGATCTGTTTACTCAATTCTGCTTCTGGTTAAGTGCCTGAATTTATGTTCCCCTACCAGTAAACTCTGTGTAAAAATCACATTTGTATGCTTTATACACACCCTCTAGACCCAAATGTATTTCCTGGCTGAGACCAAACTGTACTTAATTGTTAAAGTTTTTTTTTTTTTTAATTGGTTTCTCCCAAAACTAGGTTCTTGCCTTCATGCTTACACTTAATTATTTGTTGAGTGGCCATCAACTGACTGACAATGTACTAGATGCTAAGAATGAGGAAATTAAATAATGAATTTGCCCTGGGGAAGGCATACATATCACAATTTCTTGTGGTAAATGCTCTCAGTAGGTACTTATCAAAGACTAGGGTAACACAGAGAAAGGGAGCAATTGATTCTACCTTGGTAGAAGAGTTAGAAAAGGCTGACCAAGGAAAGGATTTTTAAGAAGGGCCCTTAAGGATGAGTAGGAATAGATGGTAAAGGCATGAATGTAGATGATAATGTTGCAACCTGGAGAGTAGTATGTTGTGGTTTGAGACTAAGTTGTGTGGATTGAGCAGCAGGGTTTCAGGTTGGAAAGTTTGGCTTGACCGAATTCTAAGAGATTTATAGGTCAAGGCAACATTTGCATGTTATTCTGTTGGATGGAAAGCTATTGAAGGTTTTAAAATAGAGGACTGATTTAATCATGTCTGTTTTTCTTGCTCTATTTCTTGTTTTCCTTCTAGTCAGTATATTTCTGTTAAGCAACTACTTTTCACCTCAGTAAAAATTGTACCTTAGAACTGACACCGCTAAGCTCTAGATGCCTCAATTTGCACTGCTGCTGCTGTCAACTCTGATGTCCCCACTGGCCCTTCTGCCTCTGCTGCCTGAGAAAGTGGACCTTCTTGCCAGAGATGTGCCACCTAGCCCCAGAATGATTCTCAACCATTCCTGCTTCTTTGAGTCAAAGTGGGTGAGTCTGACTGGCTAGGTTTGACCATGTAACTGCACCCTAGCTGCAGGGCAGCCTGGGACGATGAATGTCCCACGTTTCCAGTTTCCTTACTGGGAGGCTAGGCTCTCTGCCTTGCACAAAGATTCATAAAGGGAGAGACTCTCCAAACATAAGTAGAGCTACAAATAATGATCAGCTAAAAAAGAAATAAATAAAGACAAATGTTCACTAGACCACCTTTTATGGATGAGAAAAGTAACTTGTCCAAGGCCACAGTGGTGTAAAGTAGTAGAGGCAGGACCTGAATCCAGGAAGTCTGATTCCAGAACTCATATTTTGACCACTATTAAACTGTAGGGCAATAAAGACTTTGATAAAATGTTTTCATGGGTGATAGTGATGTACTGGAGAGAGGAAGGATGTCTTTGGCTGTGAAACAGAATGAAAGTAATGGGTCTGTACAGGAGTTGAGCTCATTGGTCTTATTAGGACTCATGACATTTCCTGGGGGACCCAGGTTGTTGTAGCCATAGTCAGGAACAGAACAAAAAAGTACCTGCTCAGTTTAGAGTGTTCAGTTAGGCCAACTTAACCTCAGCACCACAACCAATGTCCCAGCAACCATGGTCTCTGTTGGTCTGTTCCCCCTAGATCTTTGCCCTTTCCAGCCTCACTCCTGGACCTCTAACTCCCTGCTACCATGACTGGCTTTTATGTGATATTCTTCTTGGTCACTGAGAATCAGAACTTGAGAGGATATTTAGAGGGCCTTTCCTGGGAGAAAAACATCAATGTCAGTCACATATACACACACTAGATGCTAAAACAAGAATAATACAAGTGTGTAATTTTAGCTAAAATCTGGTCATCAGATGCTTCTAACAAATGATTCCCTTTTCAAGTAAATTTTGAATGTTTTGGATTCGTCACTGAAAATAAGTAAATTGGAAGGTTTCTTGTAAACACCAGTCAGAATGTTGCAATGTCATCTTCTAAGCTACATAAACATTGAGGCCCAATTATATAATTTCTGATTTTTTTTTTTAATCTTGAAAAACAAAACAAAGCAAAAGGAGATTTTGTCCTCTCAGCAGTGACTCTCTTTTAGGTTTGTGGAATATGGTACCTTTCCTCTGGAAATGAAGGAGGGCTTCCAAAGCATCTTTCTTTCCTCATTTTTAACCTCATGGCATTATCCAGTTATGAATATCAAAATTTCTTAGAGTGTTCTTTATCTACCTAGAAGCCTTTGGTCTCTGGAAACAGTAGGACTTCTAGTTAAATTTTGTAAATGCAAGACCATTGCTGAATGCTTTGCAATAATAAATACTTCTTATTCCTTTTATAAGCAATTGTCCTTGTGGAAATCAGAAGGCACCTGGCACTTGAAGAAAATATACACTTTGACATCATGAAATCCTTGGTCTTTTACATCATGCCATTTATTAGTGTTGCTCATGGATCTGAAGACAGCCTTTTCCTTTTCTTTCAGCCACTGCTGATATTCATCTCTCACTTCTTCTGTTTCCCACAATTATCCACCTCTAAACATTATCAGAATCGTCCCCAGGCATCTAAACTTTAAATGAGATTGTAACTTTTCCATTTGGGCTTGTTTCATTAAACAAATATGTGGCTGCTACATGGTTTTGCAGCAGATACTATTTTTGTGGGAGTTGGATTTGTACTGTGTTTACAGCTAAAGAGAAAAAAATTCAACACTTTATTGGACATGTACTAGCATGTAGGTGAGGTTGAAGAAAATAATTGAGTGTTGAAATCAAACACATGCCTGGGAGAGTATTCCTTTTTGTTGGAGTGTGCAGGAAAGGCCAACAGCTGGCACATATGGAGGTCTTTAAGGGTTAGCCTCCTTTTTCAGAATGTTCCTTCAGAATGTTCAAACTCCCAACTGGAGCAGATTGCTCCAGAAGAATTCAAGGCAAACTTCTGTCCATTTCAAAGCAAGACATTTTACCACAAAACAAAAACCATGTGTCTTTATTCCATTGTATATGATCTCTCCCACACCTCTAAAAGCCATTTATCTATCATCTAATTTTCATCTCTCTTTCTCTCTCTCTCTCCATCCTCCCATGTATCCATCCATCTATCCATCCATCCATCCATCCATCCCTTTATTTATTTTCAGGGCATGAAGCATACTGAAAATTTCTGATCGTTTTCTTCGGGGTAATCTACATTGCATACGTAAAAACGTTATCTTAGTTTTATGACTGACTGTTTAAAATGTTCAATCCTGAGATCAAGGACTTGCAGGTCTTATTCACTGCTTTATTCCCAGTCCTAGAACAGGGCATGGCACAGAGCAGATTCTCAATAAATATTTATTGGATGAATCAATGAGTGATTTGCAAATAACACTTGTATAGAATAGCATGGTTTTCTTTCTCTCACATTCATCTCAAGTGGAAACATTTCAGAAATCTGAAAGTGTCTCTACCATGTAGGTTATCTTTTACACACAGTATTCAAAGAAGAGGATTAAAATAGAATAATTATATAATTTTGATCTGTGGAATCAGTGGACCCCACCTTGGCCATCAGTTTAGGCAGATAAAAATCTGTCTCCATATTTTCTCCCTATCTCCTATTTCGACCCCAAATTAGAAGAATCTACAACTTTCCCAAGTATTTATGTCAGTATTTAAAGAGCCTTATCACCTGAAAAATCTTATTATTTTTTTCTTTTTTGATGGGAGCTCTTTATCTTACTTATGTTAACTTTTTCCTCTCTGTCTCTCTTCCTTACTCCCTCCTTCCCTCCGCTCTCCCATTGTTTCTCCCTCCCTCTTCCTCCCTCCCTCCCTCCCTCCCTCCCTCCCTGCCTCCCTTCCTCTCTCTCTCTCTTTCCTTTCAAGTAGTACCAGGGTAAACAGTAGCTTTAAAAATCAAAACCTCTTAGACTAACAGGCTATAATCTTCACTTTCCCAGGAGAAACAAGGTGTGTCAGTCTTTTTTGCTGAATATTAATTTACAACTGTTGAATTGTCTTTAGTCTTTTTTAAAAATTTTATTCAATTTATTTATTTTTGGCTGCGTTGGGTCTTCGTTGCTGCACGCGGGCTTTCTCTAGTTGCGGACAGCGGGGGCTACTCTTCGTTGTGGTGCACGGACTTCTCATTGCGGTGGCTTCTCTTGTTGCGGAGCACAGGCTCTAGGCACGTGGGCTTCAGTAGTTGTGCCACACAGGCTCAGTGGTTGTGGTGCACGGGCTTAGTTGCTCCGTGGCATGTGGGCTCCTCCCAGACCAGGGCTCAAACCCATGTCCCCTGCACTGGCAGGCGGATCCTTAACCACTGCGCCACCAGGGAAGCACCTGTCTTTAGTCATTATATGCACATTTCTTTTTTGAAGTGAATTACTGGTTGACTATATTACTTTGGAGAGAGTGCAAATGGGATCTCTGTGTTCAGCAAATTGTTTAACCCAGCATATGCCCAGAATTGTGTGAAGAGCAAATAAATGTCCAAAAAAATTAATAAAGATGAAGGAGACTAAATTTTTAGCATGGAAATCAAGTTACAGCACATAAAATTAATTATATAGAGTATGGGAGTATAAGACATTGTGTAGTTCAACAGAAGAGTTAGATTTATAAGGTAGCAGTGACTTTAAAACTCTTCAGATATGGGAGGAAGTAACTGTGGGGCTGGAATGAATTGCCAGGGAAGCTGCTGGGACTTAATTGTATGAACCATGTGGTTTTAAATAGTTTTCTAATTCTAGGGTTTAATTCCTCATAACCCTGGAGGTAGTGTACTGCCTGGTATAGGGTGCTAATTGAGCAACATTATAAACCTGTTCTCTGAAGACTAGATGGGTGAAGACTAGATGTGTGTGTTTGGGGAAGGTAGGGTGGTAGATTTGGGGGGCAAAATTACTGGAATACTATTTTCATAGTTGCCATTTATTTTCAGGTATCATGATAAATCCTTTATTTTCATGTTCTTATTTAATTTTCACAATTCTTTGAGGTAATATTATCTCTATTTTATGTATGAGAAAAATTCATCTCAGAGAAGATAAATAACCTGCCCAAGATCACAGAGCTGGCATAAGGGGCAAAATAGGATTCTAGTATAGAACTTCATGACTCCAAAGTCCAAGCCATGTCTTTCTATCTAAAATGAAAAACAGACCAATACAAAGGAACAACTTATTATTTTTTTCTGATTATAAAAAGCAATATAGGTTCATCATAGGAAACAGTTCAAATAAATGACAAAATAAAAATCACCTACAGCACTCTGTTTTGATGAAGTTCTGTTCAATTTCCTTTTAGTCTTTTTCTGTGTCTTATATTTATATATATTTTTTCATTTATATCTATATCTATATATATATATTCATGTAGATATATATGTGAAAAACATATGAACAAATATAGAGGGACACATTTCTCTCTGTATACATATACACATATAATTGGGATCATAGGGCATATAATGATTTTACAGTCTACTTTAACAAACAATATGGTATTAAAACTCTTCAAAATAAACACGCTCAATGATTACTTAATGCTTCATGGACTATACGTACTGTAATTTACCTATTTTTGGACATTTAGGTGGTTCTAATTTTTTTTAGCATGATAAGTAATAGTGTGGTCAGCATTGTGGTTTAAAAGTATCTGAATCTCAGATTATTTCCTCATGAGGGATACTTAAAAGTTGAATTACTGGGTATTAATGCAATTTTTAATGCTCTGTATTCATAGCCAAGTTGCCATTCCCAATTTATACACCTATTTTCAATATAGGGGTGTGCCAGTATCACTCACTGCACATAATATTATTATTATTAAAAATCCCTTGATAATTTTTGGTTAAAATGATATATTGATATTTCACATCATTAATAGTGTTTAAACTACTTTTTTATGTTTTTAACCTCATGTCATCTTCCAAGGCATCACGTTCATCATTTTGCCTCTTTCAGTGGCTTCTATATAAAATGTGACTATTTACCTCACTCTCAGTATCTCTACCTTTTGGCCCATTGTTATGTGACCCTGGAACCACCACGCCTGAATTTATGCCACTTTTTCTGACACAAGGACATTGGACTTTATGTGGTTTATGGGGACAGCTCTGGATGAGTTGTATAAGTCTTCCTGTCCTGGCCCCACCTAGCTGCTCCCTGCAAGTTCAGCCTTCTCAGCCATGGAACAAGTGGGCACTAAGTGGGTATGGTGTCTGTAGGCACATCTCTATTAGAGGTAGGGTTTGGAAATAAGACTTGGCTGTCCAAGTATCTGGAGGCTACTGTAGTCTTGGCCTAGCAACAGGCTCATACTGAGGTGTTTCCATTCATGTGTGGCCAGGCAATCCCAACAAAGCTTCTGGCCAAAGTCCTAGCCTCTACTCTCTCTGCTGCATTCCCTCTAATGTGGAAGGTAAATCTGCTCCACTGTTCTGGGGTTTATTTTGGCCCCCTGTCAGTAAGCCAGGAGCCTCTTCTTTACTTGGTTTCTACTTGTCTACTCCCTTGTTGATAACCCTGCTCCTTGACAAGAACCAACACCTTGCAGAAGCCTTGAAGTCCTCCCTCTCCTGCCTGGCTTCAGCCTGTAATCCATCTTTGCTTGAGATGGACTTGAGTTTGGCTCCTATCCTTTGGACTTACAATTTTGGACTCTGACTTCTTCCCTTTCCCCACTACAGGATCTCACCACATTGTCTCTCTTTTTCGTCCTCTTATTCCCTACCTCCCTCTCTCCTCTTGCCACTGCAATATTGGATGTGGATCTGAGCCGTCTGCATTTTGTGAAGCTGTGCTGGTGATGACGAGGACTCAGACATCTGGGGTTTAAGCTACATATTCTAAGATCATATTGTGATCTGGTCAAGATATTTAAATTTTCAGAGTTACAACTTGTTAGTCTATAAAGTACAGATTCATTATTCAAATCAACATTTATTGAGTACATGGTGTGGGGAAAGGGACCTTTGACTTAGAGAATTACACCTCTTGAAGTCAGCAAATTCTTTCTACATAATGATGGTACATCTCCCACTTTAACATTTAGTCTATCTAACTTATAATTTGCCCCATATGTTCAAGAGTACTCAAACATTCTGTTGGAATTATATCCTATTTTACTAATAACAGTGAAATTTCAATTCAATGGAGAATATCTATTATTCATTATAGCAGTCTTATGTCTTACTCCTTCCCCCCAATATCAGGCCATTAAGAACCGAAATGTTTCCAGAAATGTGGATTTCTTATTAAACTGACTTTTAAAAAACCAACCTATAACTCTTAGAATATAAGCTTTCTTTTGGCTAGAAATTCTATATGTCTCCTATGAGTATATAACATTGTAAAATAAGTTAAATTCTTCTTGATTCAAGCAATGAAGAAAATAATCTCTGGTCTATATGTTGCTTAAGCTTAAGTGTGTATGTATTTTAATAGAGTTCTAATACTATTCTACCATTGTATTTAGCATGATTTCCACATTACCAACAGAATATTTGTGCTGCATTATTTGTAGGAAAAAATATTTTATCCAGGGGACTAAAATGGGAAATAATAGGAAGTAAAACTATATTGAATAGAGTCTAAAATACAACTTTGATCTTTTTGAATGTTTTCTGGCTTTTTAAAAAAAGAATATGGATCAAATGTAGGCATTTTTCTAATATATGTATGTATATGTCTCTATGTTAGCATGTGTTAATAACTATATATATAATAGTATATATAAATACTATTTTTTATTCTGGAGCAACCTGCCTCTGTAAAGACAAGAGGCTCAAATCTTATATTTTCTGAAATGATTGAGCAAAACAAGACTGATCTATAAAACTGCCAATATCATGGCATCCCAGAATGTGGTGTTTTTTAAATCTGGAGATTATGACCCTTCGAAGTGATTGAGTACACCATGCCTAGTTCAATTTTTTTTTCAGAAAATAAAATAAGAACTTAGTTGTCCTTTTTTTTTTTTTTTTTTTTTTTTTTACTGATACTGCTTTTCAATCTTTTAATGGAATTCCTATATTGATTTGCTTTTTTAAATGTTTTTCTCATCTGAATCTCCTGCCATTCTGAATGATTCCAGGGGTCTTATTTATTTAGATGGAAACCCTTGTGAAATATGAAGAAATTTTTTTTCAAATTTCAAACAAAATAGTATTTACCATAATGAACAGTCAAGTTCTAATACTGCATTAGTGCATTAATCTTTAATGCTTTTACAGACGACTTAGAGCTAAAAAAGCACCATGTAGTCCAAGCCAGAATATGGGACCCCTACCCACCTTCTTCTCTGTTCATTACTCTGTTCTCTCCTCCTGGGTTTAGGATCCAGTGATATTGGAGGAGGAAAGGCAGGGACATGGTGATTGAGGGAGAAAGGGGAAGAGCTAGATGGCTAACAATTATTTACTGAGTGCCTGTTATATGCGTGGCACTCTTCTGGATACTGGAGATGCAGTGAATAAAACAGGCATTCCCTGCCTTCCAGCAGCTGACCTCTCTCTGCTCTTCATAACTGGAAAAAGTGGGGGCAAGATGTGAGAGATCAGTAGGGTGTAAATTTTGCTGCTCCTATTCTTATTTTAATTTTGAATGGTGTGGTAAGATGATAGTTATCATTTATTGCATGTCTCTACAGTGTCTCAGTCGCTGTGCAAGAGGCTTTCCCTATATGTAATAACGGAATAGATTCAACTTAAAAATTACAACTGATGTGAAAACACAGTCCCTCTATTTGAGGGACTACTCTCTCTAGGAATAGTAACTGTACTGTGCTCATGGTACTGTAAAAGTTTCTCCTGTCTTTTTGTTCATTCTGAAAAAAACAAGCTTATACCTAAGTCTTGTGTCTTGTGAGAAATTCATAGAGTCTACCCTCTTGCCCACACAACATTTCTTCCAAAAATATGTATGAGCAAATGTATGTGTAATATATAGCATCATCATGAAAGTTAGTGAGATTTGGTTTGTTAATGTCCAGGATCTAAAGTTCAAGGATATTATAAAAGTTCCATAAATGTATGTTACTTTCCTTTTTAATTTTTCCAGCATATAATTGATTGCTTATTACATTTGGAGTTGTGGGACATGAAACTTTTGATAAGGAATTTAGTCTGAGTGGATTATTTCAGACAGTTTAAATGTGCAAAAATAATTTTCTACTAATCATATGTATAGTAGTTACTTTTGCAAAGAGCAGTATGGTGGCTTTTATTAATAATATCTATCCATGAAATAATATCTACATACCTTACTAGTAGACAGATCATCACACTTTTTGCAGATCTGCCAACTTAAGACACTTTGGGGTCAAAACAAGAAAATAATTTATTAAAATAAAACTGAAATTAGAACACGTTTCTTTCTCAAAATTGTGTTTGATAATTGACAACTGTTTTAGTCCATTCAGACTGCTATGAAAAAATACTAAGTGGCTTATAAACAACAAACATTTATTTCTCACAGTTCTGGAGGCTAAGTCCAAGGTCAAGGCACCAGCACGGTTATCTTCTGGTGAGGACCCTCTTCCTGGTTCATAATTGGTGCCTTCTCTCTGTGTCCTCACAGGGTAAGAGGGGCAAGGGATCTTTGTGAGATTTCTTTTGTAAGGGCATTAATCCCATTCATGAGGGTTCTATCCTCATGACCTAAGCACCTCCTAAAAACCCAATCTCCTAATGTCACATTGGGCATTAGGATTTCAGCATATGAATTTTGGGGGACAAAAACTTTCAAACCATAGCAATAATTATATTGCTTGACAAATAGACAATTGTTTCTTTGGAGCAGAGAAGGTGGAACTCTGTGTGGAGTCTGAGAATGGGTTAAGGTTACATGCTATGGTCTCCTTTTACTGGATTATTCTCTACCTTCCCAGCCATGAGCCTGATGTGGGAGTAATAGGAAAGTATGGCAGCATAAGGGTCTCTCTTGAATTCTGCTAAAATAACTTTACCATCATACTCTTACAACAGAATCATCACATGATAAAACAGATGTTGGGCAATAATGTCATTTCTGTAATGTTTTAAATTGGATGCTAACATGAGGTTCATTTCGATGGGGAATTCATGTCATGTATATCTTTTGAAAATAGACATTAGAACTCAATTCCTACAGATGCTCATTAAAAGTATTTTGAAATTATAACATTATATCATTGTAGGATTCTCAGGCTGTCTGCCGACTTCCACTGAAATTGTGATATCTTTATTACTTTGTGCTTATTGTACATAAGTGTTTTCTAACAGACCTTGAATGTCCTGCTCACACTGAGAAGTTTACATTTACTAAAATAGGAAGATTTGCTGGCAGTGTAACTCTGTACCAAGAAGAGTGTTCCACTATTTCAAACATGAAGCTTCTACAAAATAAGGACCAAATTGTGAAAAGATAATTCTACCCAAGGTTAACCTAGCAGACCTATGAACCATTCTGGTGATATATATATATATATATATATATATATATATATATATATATATATATGTAGAAAGTAGGCACTCAGTAAAGCTTGCTGATTGATTGACAGTGTGTTCCATAAACAATTTTCTCCCCAAATAATTCAATCTAACAGAAAAACATAGGATATAATCCTTTCCCTAAAAGCATTTATAATCCAGGTGAAAGTTCACATGAGAAGAAATTTAAGAATATATTATAAGATGACTGTACTACCCAAAGAAATCTACAGATTCAATGCAATCCCTATCAAATTACCAATGGCATTTTTTACAGAACTAGAACAAAAAATCTTAAAATTTCTATGGAGACACAAAAGACCCCAAATAGCCAAAGCAATCCTGAGGGAAAAGACAGAGCTGGAGGAATCAGACTCCCTGACTTCAGACTATTACTACAGTAATCAAGACAATATGGTACTGGCACAAAAACAAAAATATAGATCAATGGAACAGGATAGAAAGCCCAGAGATATACCCACAGACCTGTGGTCAACTAATCTATGACAAAGGAGGCAAGGATATACAATGGAGAAAAGACAGTTTCTTCAAGAAGTGGTGCTGGGAAAACTGGACAACTACATGTAAAAGAATGAAATTAGAACACTCCCTAACACCACACACAAAAATAAGCTCAAAATGGATTAAAGACCTAAACGTAAGACCAGACACTACAAAACTCTTAGAGGAAAACATAGGCAGAACATTCTTTGACATAAATCACAGCACGATCTTTTTTGACCCATTTCCTAGAGTAATGGAAATAAAAACAAAAATAGACAAATGGAACCCAATGAAACTTAAAAGCTTTTGCACAGCAAGGGAAACTATAAACAAGATGAAAAGACAACCCTCAGAATGGGAGAAAATATTTGCAAACGAAGCAACTGACAAAGGATTAATCTCCAAAATATATAAACAGCTCATGCAGCTCAATATTAAAAAAACAACCCAATCAAAAAATGGGCAGAAGACTTAAATAGACACTTCTCCAAAGAAGACATATAGATGGCCAAGAAGCACATGAAAAGCTGCTCAACATCACTAATTATTAGAGAAATGCAAATCAAAACTACAATGAGGTATCACCTCACACTGGTTAGAATGGGCATCATCAGAAAATCTACAAACAGGCTGGACAGGGTGTGGAGAAAAGGGAACCCTCTTGCACTATTGGTGGGAATGTAAATTGATACAGCCATTATAAAGAACAGTATGGAGGTTCCTTAAAAAACTAAAAATAGAACTACCATATTACCCAGCAATCCCACTATGGACATATAGCCAGAGAAAACCATAATTCAAAAAGACACATGCACCCCAATGTTCATTGCAGCACTGTTTACAATAGCCAGGTCATGGAAGCAACCCATCAACAAACGAATGGATAAAGAAGATGTGGTACATATATACAATGGAATATTACTCAGCCATAAAAAGGAACAAAATTGGGTCATTTGTGGAGACGTGGATGGACCTAGAGACTGTCATACAGAGTGAAGTAAGTCAGAAAGGGAAAAACAAATGTTGTATATTAATGCATATATGTGGAATCTAGAAAAATGGTACAGGTGAACTGGTTTGCAAGGCAGAAATAGAGACACAGATGTAGAGAACAAACGTATGGATACCAGGGGAGGAAAGCTGGGGGAGGGGGTGGTGGTGGGATGAATTGGGAGATTGGGATTGACATATATACACTAATATGTATAAAATAGATAACTAATAAGAACCTGCTGTATAAAAATAAATAAATGAAATTTTAAAAAAAGAATATATTATAAGGCACCAGACTATCAGAAAGAAGGTAATATAATACAGGTGGATTCAACTTATGTGCCATGAGTAGAGGGCATGTTCATTTAGTCTTGGTTAAGTGACCATCACTGAATAAAATAAGATGGATAAAATAAAAGCAAAGCTAGTGAAAAAACAACTAAGGTTATTTTTTTGGCTTTTTTGTGTCAAGTCCTGAGGTAGCTACTTCATGAGCATTTTATTAAATCCTTACAATAATCCCATGGACACAGTTGTCCTATTTTACAGATGAGTACACTGAGGCTTAGAGAAGTTAAGTAATTGTCACATATGAACAGCTAAGTAATGGCAGAGATGTGATTTGATTTGGTGTCTGTTTTAGGTCCATAAGCTCTATTGTTTTCCTGGGGTCTGGTGAGATGTTTGCTTAGCAAAACTTAAAATTTTTTACAATTGGGGTACAGTAGCTACAAACAAAATGGAGAGTTGGGACTCTTGCCAATCAATGCATACCGTATGAATTACCGTATTACTATAGGTATGTAAGGTATACTATAGGTATGTACTATAGGTTTGTAAGCTACATGAGGTCCAGAACTATGACTATTTTTTGAGGGTGTGTATTTTTTTTTTTTTTAAGTATCTCAGGGCCTTGGGCACTCAGACAGCAACATCATTAAGAGACTAAGGAGTGTGAGGACTACAAAGGAGGAGTAGGGCAATAATGGAAACATTTCCTGCCTTTCTATTATACAATGATTTGGGGAAGTAGAATATTTCTAAAACATATTTGATGGACTACTGTTCATTGAGATGCAATTATTGTGGTCCAAAGTACTGAAAGGATCCAGTGTATCTTTAAATTTTCCTTGTATAAAACATGAGTTTGGGGGGCAGAGGAAAGTAAAAAGAAAATTTTCAAATGCATTTAGGACAATTCTGGAAAGTTAAGTACTGCTTTGACTATGTGTATCTCTTTTGCTGTGATTCCACCAGTTAATAAAATTCTAAAAAAATTTAGTGATTGTCAAAGTCTAATTTTGGAACTTTTTTTGGAAGGGGTGTGGAAGAAGGCCTAAATTGTATTTTTTTTTTGGACAAGATGCTTTTTGGTGGCTGGTGTTGATGATTGCAATGGCGTTCCCATCTTCAAAGTCCTAACAGTAGGTTTCTTAGGTAGAGATAAAGGTTGGATTTCATTCTTTTAATGACACATGCACTCTGGTAACCTCTGAGGAAAATGATCATTATTCTTTGCATGATTGTGGCTGCTGAGAATCAAGGTTCATTTCGAGCTGGTTGTTTATCCCAGTTGGACTTTACCAACTTGACGTACTGAACTTGGAAGGTTTTTAGAGAAAAAAGGAAGGAAGTGGGGGAAATGCTAGAAGCATTTCAGCTTTCATTGAATAATATATACTAACCATAGAGAAATTTGTAGTTTTAAAAAAAGTCAAGAACTTGAGGACTTACAGTAAGATTGCAGTCCTGTTCCTTTTGATTGCTGTAAGTATATTTCTACTAAAAAAAAAAAAAAAAATCTGTTTCCAACAGCCCCTTTCATGTATTAACCTATCAATGTTACCTTTGAATAGTTCTACAACCTCCCATGGTGCAAATGTCTCTGTTTAACTAGCACTCTTTATTTTATTACATTCAAAATGTACTTGTGAAAATGAAAGTGCTTTGTATTGCTGTTATAGCTCCAACAATGTGATTATTTAGCACTTTTCAGAGACTGATTTCCTCGTTAGTATTTATGCAACCCCATGTACCGCTATGAGCGTTGGAAAGGTGCAAATAGCATTGGGAGGTTGGAATTATTTAGCATGTTTTAGAGCAAGAATGACAAGGACTAACAGTAAGAGAGGAACAAAAAGGAACATTTCTAGGAAGTGACAGTTTGGTTCCCACTGACAAAACCCTCTGAACATATGCAGAACATAATCAAATAACCACCCACTGCATCTGAAAACCAAATTCTGGTTGAAGAAAAAGTCGAGGTCTGTCCATTCTGAAATACACAAATGGAGGCCCACTGTTGCCTGATGTTTTAGAGGATGACAAAAGCTTCGTTCAACATATCCAAATGCTTACAGCATGCCAAGCAAAAGAAGTATGTTATTTTAGATGAGGACATATTTCCTAGATCCCACCCAAGGTCCATCCTTAAAATTTTCCAGCTCCAAAACCTTTGAGCTTATTTCCAATTTAAATACTTTTTGAAAGAGAAATTACTTTTCAATTGAGTTACTTCTATAGAAATTTATGACTTAGATTTTTCTGGAAAGTAGGACTGGAGGTAACTAAGAATCACTTGGTTATGGCAGTATCTACAGCTTGGGAGCTGTGATCAAAACATGATGGGACTGTGTAGGTTAATATTTCCAATTTTCTCTGTATTTACTGGCCAAGGTAGACTGAAAAGTCCTTATATGGTGTGCATTTTGCACCCTCCTTGCCATATATATTTTCTAACCTTAGAACATCAAGGGAGACCCTGTAATCTGCTGACCCTTGACCCAGTAGTAATGTGAGACAAGCAGAGTATTTTGGCGGTTCAGAAATAGACCTTCACAAGGCAGAACTACAACCTCTGGCATTAAGACTCTGAGCTTTTCTTGCTGCTTAATCTGTGACTGAAGTACAGTCAGTCAGGGAATGGTTAACGAACTATAATGCATCAACACAATAGAATATTATGCAGGCTTTACCAATTATAACTGGGAAGAAAATGCAGAAACATATTAACTGTTTACAAAATAATTGAAAATCATATTGCAAACTGATGTGGACACCATGGTAATAGCTACATAAAGTATATGTAGGAACTAGAAGGTAATTGGCAAAGTTGAGAATAGAGGTAAAAGGTAAAGCTGGTTTATTTGGGGATTGATTTTTCCTATTTTTACAAAAAGTCATTTACTGTAGTGTCATCATTTCTTCAATATGTAATTTTTATACAAACAACCCACTGATACTTGGTATAATTTGGGGGACTATGGAGAAGATGAGTTTTTAAAATATGTGTACTTGGGAATAGCACTGAGGCTAAAAGACTCAAATTGGGCCAAAATCATAAAGTTAACTTGGTTAAAGTGATTATATCTTATGTACATTGTTGTAATAAACCATTTTTAAAGAACAGAACTGAATGCTTGCTTCCTGAATTGTCATGATAATCTTTCTTTTCTGAAAGAAGAGTAGCCAGGTATTTTTACTATGGGGCTTTAAGCATAACAAGGGAGGGTGTAATGGAATATACTAATAACATTCACTCAACAGCTGGCAAATTGGCTATATTCTATGACCTTTCAGAAGTGTTTTCTCCAAAGAAAAGTCAGATGGACTACAAAGAGTTAGAATCCTAGTTTAGAGCTTTGTGATTAAAAGAGGCTTTTGAGATCTCCTTTTCAAGTAATTTTACAAATTCTGGAACCCCAGTGTAACCTTGATATAAAACCAGTTGTAAGAGGAGCTACTCTGATTGAAGCATGGGAGCTATGCCAACTTCCTTCCACCACTTGGTTGACTTACTCCTGTTGAAACTGTCTCTGAGCTCCTAGATCATTCTGATCCTTCTGGTTCCTGACATGGGACGACATGGTCTGAGCTCCATTTCTAAATGAGAATCTGGGTCTCCTGCCACCCCGCCAGTGGTCTTTCTACTAAACCAGTGGTCAGACCTTTTGTGGATGCCCAGGACACTGTGAAGTAGTCTCTGTGACTGACAGAGGAAAGCAGCACTTGGGAAGATGGAGCAAGAATCAGGGTCCTTTACCCTATCTTTGACCAGAGCAGCTCCACTTGTACCTTTTTATATAATGAGGTTGATTTTAATATTCTTCTAAGGAAAAACATCCCATTGCCAACAAATAAAAGATGAATTAAGGAAGAAAGACTCCCACAGGACTTCTTATTTTCTTTTTTCTAAATAGTCTAATCTTAAAGTGCCTATATCTTTTTATCTCCTATTTCAGAGGTGAAGGTGGTGATATATATACACACACAAAAGCATTTTAGAAAAAACTTGCAAAGCAATGGAAGCTGGATGGTGAATCAAAATTCCTGACCAGAAAGTGTGTGCTTAACAACCAGGACCACAGTGTTTCTGGCCTGGCCACATGGATTAATTTTATTTTTTAAAGCTCTGATAATAGCTGAAGACTGTCCTGTGGTCTGGATTAGTGATTCCCTGTGTGTCTTTGTGAGGTTATTTTGTTTGACAGGCAGCAGTCAGCTTTCCTTTTACTTCACCTCTATCTACAGAGGGCATTTTGAATCACTTGCCTAGTCTTAGACCAGCATTGAACTGTGGACCACAAGTTGTGGACAGCTGTTCTGAAAAGCAGAAGTCCATAACCAACAGGCTTCTTAAATGGGGAAAGACGGGCTGTTGATTGGCAGAAAGACTGTGATTACATAGTTCAAAGATATAGTGAAAGGAAACGGATGTTGAAGTGATTTATGGAGTGGGGGAAAGAGCAGGGTGTTCAGCTATTAGATGAAGGAGAAGGCATGCCCTCACCACTCTGATGGGAAAACAATATTTTATGTGATAGATTCCACTCCAGATAAAATCACTGGTAATTTTTCTGTGTAAAGAATGGGTAGCCTGACATCTTACTGTACTTGGAAAACAAACACCATAAAAGCAACAGTGATACCACAGCACACATATTTGTGTTATTCCTGTGGACCGCTAATGACTACAATGAAAGTTTTTTTCAAACTAACGTATAAATTTAGAGAAGCTAGTTGGGTAGGAGAATTTTAAAAGTGTTATAATAAACATTGGTAAACTAAAAAAAGTTCGGTTAAGTTTGCAGATAGTATCTCATGTCAGTGAAAATTCCTTGTCTGTGACTCTTGCATGTTTATATGTTTGATAATTTAACTATCTGATTTAGCAGATGAAATCTTTGCGGCCTTGTAAGAGTTTAAACATATTAAGGAATCCCAAGAAATGGCCATTCTGAAATCCAAAACCACTCAGGAAATAACTTTTTTTTTTGGATGGATTTTGAGTGCTTGTAGAAAGCATGGAAAATTGATATGAAAATGGTAATTTCTCCATTTCCTGTCTTCCCCTTTCCCTTTGGCCAGGTAGTCTTCTATAGCCCCACATTCAGCAGGACCTATGCTATTTCCCTCTCCTGGGACTTTCTGGGGGGCATTCCCCCAAGATTCCAAGCAGCCCTGCATTTCGAGGTGCCTGTGGAGCTCCACTTCTGCATTGAGCAAAGTTGCCGCCCTTCAATCATTTGGCTTCTTGGCTCTGCTTTGTGTGTGTGGGTGTGTTTTTCCTGTTTTCTAACTTGAATTTTGTTTGGTGGGGTGGGAATATCTTTGTCCAGATGGTCCCCATCCCAGGACATTTTGCAGAGTATCTGTGAGCCAGAAACCACCAGGAATTTTTATTTTTCTTTTGACTCAAGAAGGTCCCTCAGTTTGCTCCATGTTGCCAATTCTTTTTGTAAATCTCAAGGCATGTTCTCTTTGCAAAACAACTCTCTGAAAACACACACGCACACACACACATGCACACACATACAGTATTATTAGTTTAAAAAAAATTAGTATATGGCAAATTCTTGCAAAGGCAAACTACTAAAAAGGGATAAATTTTACCTCTTCAAAGAGGCTGGCAAACCTTCTCCCTTTTGTGACTTTGCCTTTTAAGCAAAACCCTTGACTTCCAGAAATGCTCTTGGAGCACATGTTCCCATGTAGACACCCCACAGAAGCTGATCCCCAGGACACAATGTTGGCCTAACCACCTCCCACCACCCCATCCCAGAACAAGCGTGAGTCTTTTTGAAACAAATCACGTGGAATAAACCAGACTGCAAAGGAAAGCCGTACAGTCTGTTGGAATAATAATTTGTGTTTATTATGCTCTTTCAAGTGATGCTGTATCCCCCTTTGTCTCATTTTCGTGTGGCACAGTAGACATCTGCTCAGACTGAAATGCCTTAGAAGAACTTGATTCCTTTGGGCTTGGCGAGGTGAGGGTGGAACAGGGGCTATTTCATCTAAATATTGCTTATAAAACCTCATTCCTGTTGTCTTTTGCAGGACAATCTTTCTTCTTTAGCACAGCACTCCCCTTTCCCCATTGTCTTCCAGTGGGCAGGATGCATCTAAGTAAAGGATGTTGTGTTGGATTACTACTACTGATGAGGGCTTTTAAACATTTTAACATGTGGCATCATTGTTATAGCTGTCATTGCTGTCTTGAAATTTATTCTCAGCTCTGAGAAAGGCTTTTAGCCATGTGTCAGGCAGCACGTCAGCAGAAATTGCCAACAAGCATGATTTATATTCAGTCTTTTAGGGCTGTAAGAGTACTGCCTCAGGCTGCTTCAGGTCTGAAAGAGATTAGAAACACACCTTGGCAGTCCATAACCTACATCTGCCCTTGGTCAAACAACTCATTTTATTTGTAGGATTACAGACATTTTCAGTGGCATATTCCTGAATCTGTTTTCCTTGATGATAGATAACTTTAAAAAGTGCCCTCCATCTTTCACCACCCCCCTGCCCTATTCCACCCTATATTTGTACTTATTTTTTCCCCCCAGAATGCAGTGGCTTTAAGGAAAAAGTCAATCCCATTCTAGTTGCCCAACTGTAATTTGTAGTGAGACAGAATTGCTTAGATTTGTCTATAGGGATGTTTATTGCAGGATAGTTTGTAAATAGGGAGTTGGATTAAGTAATATGGTACATCTCATTCAATGAAGTAGTTCTTCTTATTCAATGGAGTATCCACAGGCATTAAACATGATTTTTAATTCCATGTTAATAAAAATTTGTTAAGCAAAAAAACAAGTTACAAACCCAAATGTCCATCAACTGATGAATGTATAAATAAAATGTGATATATCCATACAATGGAATATTATTCAGCCTTAAAAAGGAATAAAGTACTGATACATGCTATGACATTTATGAACCTTGAAAACATGTTAAGTGAAAGAAGACAGACACAAAAGGCCACATACTATATTATTCCATTTATATGAAATGCCCATAGTAGGCAAATACACAGAGACAGAGAGTAGATCAGTGGTTGTGAGGGGCTGGGCAGAGGAGGGAATGAGAATAACTGCCAATGGCTATTAAGTTTCTTTCTGGAGTGGTGAAAGTTTTCTGCAGTTAGATGTTTGCAAACTCTTGATATACTAAAAACCACTGTATTGTATACTTTAAAAGGTTGAATTTTATGTTATGTGAATTATATTTCAGTAAAGCTGTTGAAAAAGAGACTAAAAAGAAAAAAAAGCAAATAACCTAACTCCATGAACTTATGATTTTATTTTTGTAAAAACAAAATATAGTATTACTAATAAAAGTATATATTAATAAATAAATAAAATTAAATATATCAATTATATATAGTAATATCTATTAATAAAAAAGACTCATGGTACACTTACTACTATGATAAAATTATGAGAAAATTGCATTTTCCAATTCTTTGTGCTTATTTGATTTTTTTTTAATTACAAAAATTCTGCTGGTTATTTTTATTAAAACTTTGAAGGTGAATGTCATTTTTAAATTAAGAAAGAAGGGGGTAAATGATGGCTGCTTTAGACATACTTTAAAATATTTCTCTTTGTCTTAGAGGGATACTGTAGGCCTGGGAATGGAGCACCAAGTGGGAACTTTCAAATATGGTACTATGATCCAGAAAGGTCAATTCCTTGTTCCTCTACTTCCATTTTCTCCCACCCAGAAGATAGTATCACATTAAACGTATTGTTTTGAGTGCATGATAAAGATAACATGGAGTAGAAAGTGACTTAACATTTAGCAAGTGTACCTGGTTGCCAGGAATTCTGAAAGAGCACTGCATTGTCAGTTACATTAAAATTTTTTTTTTATGGCTAGAGTTGGTTATGTTGAATGCTTCCATTCACTTTCGAATGGAGAGAACTTAGTCAAATAGCATATGTAGCTGAAAGAGAGGCTGGAAAACATAGCTTCTAACGTTGGCCATGGGCCCTTTAAGAACTATGATAGTTTGGAAGAAGAGGAGAATGGATTTTTGGGGAAACTAGCAGACCGCCTCCCACTTGTTTAGAGAATTTTTTCAAATGCAGTGAAATTATATTTATACTTGAAGAAAAATACCTTGAGCAAAAGAACAATTCTGGATTACTAGGAGGTAGTATAATTGTTGGAGCTCATTAAAAATATGTAAACAATGCTTTGAGTTGAATGGCTGATGGATATTCATCTGCCCATAGGCAGGTTACTAAATTAAATGACACATAGAAATCATTTGAGCTATGTGATCATTAGTACCCTTGATCTTTGTTCTTTTTTATTTTAAACAAACATGAGATTCCCTATAAGCAACTCATGTTCTTGTTTACCTTTTGTATCTAATTTTTGCTAAGTGATATAACATCAGGATGGCTTTTCTATTCAAAGAATTCATCATGTTAACTCAAGTCCTGTAATAATTCCTATGTTAGTTAATGTAATGCTAGCTGCTGTAATGAATAAATCCCCCAATTTCAGTATCTCGATGAAATAAAATTTATTTCTTACTCAGATGGGCAGCTTTCAATGTGGTGAGCCAGCGACCCAGGCTCCTTCCTTCTGTTGACTCTACCAACTTTTAGATCTCTGTAGTCCTAAACTTCTAGCTGGGAAAAAGAGAACCTGGGAAATAAATGGGAGGTTTTTATGGCCCAGGCCTGGAAGTGGAGTAAAAACTTCCACTCATAGCCCAGTGGCCAGACATTAGTCACATGACCACACCTAACCAAAGGGAGGCTGGGAAATGTAGCCCATTGCAGTCTCTTACCTAGGAAGAAAGGAAAGAGAATTGGGGAATAAGTAACCGGTTTCTGTCGCAACTCTTCATCTCAAAGGACATAGAGTCTAAACTCTTTATCAAGGACTACAGGGTCATTTATGGTTTGTTCCTGTTTACCTTTAGAGCCTCATCTTGCCTCTTGAACTCTATTCCACTTTGGGTAACTAAATCATAGAGATCCTGAGGTGTTGATAGTTCACATAATAATACTGTTTGCCAGTAGAATAGTGACTAGCAATTATTTAAATCTTTTGATCTTCTTATCTTTAGATGCATGAGACTAACCAGCTTTTATCAACACTTTTCCCACCAAACAAAAAAGACAGTGTATTGTGAGCATTATTGCTTAACTACTGTTTCATGTTTTGTGGCATAAGTGTTTTTTTGCATCCCAGCAAATCTTAAAGAATATATATTTTTAAAGATTTATTTATTTTATTTACTTTTAGCTATGTTGGGTCTTAGTTGCGGCACGCGGGATCTTTTGTTGCGGTGCACGGGCTTCTCTCTAGTTGTGGCGTGTGGGTTTTCTCTTCTCTAGTTGTTGCGCATGGGCTCCAGGGTGTGTGGGCTCTGTAGTTTGTGGCACGCAGGCTCTAGTTGAGGTGTGTGAGCTCAGTAATTGTGGCACATGGGCTTAGTGTGCTACAGTTAGTTCAATCCCTGACCAGGGATTGAAACCCCGTCCCCTGCATTGCAAGGCGGATTCTTTACCACTGGACCACCAGGGAGGTCCCAGCAAATCTTAAAGACTAGGAAAGAAGGAGTTTCCATTTATATACCCGGGAGAATTTGTTACTTTCCTAAAGGGCTCTCTGGTTTTTATCCTCTTATTCTCCTAGGTGGAGAATGGTTTAACTGGAGTTGCCTAACATACTGGTTCCCACTTAAGAATTACTTGGGCAGTTTGTGAAAAAGATGATTTCAGGCCCCCATCAGAGAATCTGATTCAGTGAGACTGGTGTGGCATCTGAGAATGTGTACTTTTATGGTTCTGATGTAATGGTCTATTGGTTATGATTTGAGAAATAATAAACTAGCAGGTTAGAGAATATAGAGTAGTGGACAAGAATACTACTCAGACAAATTTATTCAGCTATATTACTGAATAGCTCTGAAATCTTGGCCAAGCTTCTTAAACTCTGTGAGTGACTGGATGGGGACTAATGAAACCATCCTAGAAGCTCCTGTTGATGCCGCACTTGCTTTGCTTCTAGAGTCCTGTCCCCACCCCTTCAGTAGTCTTAACCCCATTACTGCAGCTAGACTCCCACTCTATTCAACTATAGTACATTTCTCAAGAAGGGGTAATGCCTTCACACATGAGGGCTGAAAATTTGGATTTTAGAACCTGGAAAGAGTTTAGGCTCAGTGAAAGAAAAAGCTAGGGACCTGGTCATTTTCTTAAATTTTCCCTTTTAAAGCCAAGTTATTGGCTACTTGCAGATAGGGAGCCACTGGTGTGATGTAGCTGCTAAAAATTCAACACAATCATGGATTGCACTAAGAGATGTTAGAATTCGTATCAACAAAGAAAGACCTGCTTCACTCTGTGGTGACAGTAGTATGTCTGGAATCATGCTCCCTGTGGAAACACACTCTCCACCTAAACAAGAGCTTTGGCAATCTGGAGCACATCCAGAGGTGAATGAAAAAATGGCATGAGGTCTGGAAACCACATCCCATGAGAAAACGTTCAGTCAAATTGGGAAGTTTAATTTTTCTGAAGAGAAGACTTGGTGGTAGCTTAGGTTGATGGGTTAAGAAGGGCATTTAAAATACTCAAGGAGACAAAAAGTGTAAGAAGACTAGACTTATTATTTGATGCCTTAGAGAGCAGAATGAGGACATTGGTAGGAGACAGATCAGGGTAAAAGAAGTTTCCATGCTAAGAAATGTCCAGTTGTGGGAAGAATGGAGGCTCATGACCAGATCCAGAGGTGGTTGTGAGCAGTATTTCTCTATCAAGAGGTAGTTAAGTTATATGAGGTCCCAGATTCCGTGGTTGGACTGAGGGACTGGATGACTTAATGGGTTGTACCATCGCACTTCTCTTTCTGCTAATGCTATTGAAAATGTGCCAGGTGATTTTGAACTCATAATCTTCCATGTTTTCACCTATTCTATGGAAATAGTCCTATAAAAAATCAGTTTACATGCTTCTTCTGAGGGCAAATTTATAATGAGAGTGGCTTTCTTAAAGCATAACTTTATCCTCCACCATCTAAATTTGGTTGTGGTCTTTCAGAGTAACTGGACAGTGTTATCCCCACTTCTCTGCTCCCCAGCAGTGGAGAGACTGTTGTTCTTGGTTTCCATCTTTAAGAAGGAGAAGAAAATTATTAGGAATTGGATAAAGTTTTGTTGGTATTATGGCCAGAGAAAAAAGAGTGCCTGGATCCTGTATTGGTCTAAGTACTCTTCTCCTAAAGGTTCCTGAGGCAGATATACACACAATGGATAACAGCAGATAGGAAATAAAGTTCCGCTTTTAAAATAAGCTGGTAATAGACCCACACACATAGAAAACAAACTTACGGTTACCAAAGTGGGAAGAGGAGGGAGGGATAAATTAGGAGTTTGGGATTGACATATATACTCTACTATATATAAAATAGATAACCAACGGGACCTACTGTATAGCACAGGCAACTATACTAAATATTTTGTAATAACCTATAAGGGAAAATAATCTGGAAAGTATATATATATATACATACACACACACACACACACACACACACACGAATCACTTTGCTGTATACCTGAAACTAACACAATATTGTAAATCAACTATACTTCAATAAAGAAAAATAATCTGGTAAAATCAATGCAAACTCTTTGGTAAAAGTTGAGTTAGTATGATAGGAATTTGGGGTTAGGTTTTGATGGTATTAGGATGTTAGTACAGTCTGGGTGCCTTAGAATACATGAATTTTTACCTTGGTCACCTATATTGCAGGAAGTTTCCCAGGAAGCTCCACCCATGAGCAAAAATGACAGATGGGAAACCAAATTTTACTTTGTTAGTGCCTGGGTGAGTATCCCTTTCACTAATGTAGGACTCTCTAGTGAAAGCTAGGTTGGCATAGATGGCCCAGCCAAAGGTCCACACACTCTAAATCTCTGAATCTTAATCCCTTTTGATAAACCACTAGATACACAGACACATGCAACATTACATGCATTTATGACCATATTTGAGAAGAGAGAAGAATCTGGGCCTCAGGATATCCTGGCACAGCTTACTCCATGACACTTGGGGAAGGGAAACAAGTGCTACAAAGGAAATCAAGGTAACCTGCATGCTCAGGTGAGGGTCCATGACTCATTGAGGAGGATAGAAGCTGGGAATAGTGAAAGAAAGGGATGCATAACTGGGTGGCCTTTAAATGTATAATGATTCCACCCAGTGAAACATGGCTCCCTCACTGCCAGCTGGAACCTTGTCTAGAGGAAAGAGAATGCTGCAGCTCAGTGAACAGAAGAGGATAAAAAGCATCAAGACAGCCTAGTTCCCAAGTAGACGTGGCTCGTTCAGTCAAACCCACTGCACAGGAGAGTGGCAAAGGGTAAGATAGGTGGGTCTGAGGTAGATCCTGGCTTGCTTACCTGGCCATTTAGCCACATGGAAACAGGACTACACTCAGCAAGATGGCCAGGTTCCCAGGGAGATCAAGCTGAGCTCACCAGGCTGGCCATATAACATGATAATGGCAGAGGCCAGAGCAAGATGGCCAGATCAGTTTGGGTCTTAACTAGCCAAAGGTGTGGAAGCTGGAAGTAGAAAAAAGTGAGTTCCCTTCATGGGATCTTTTAACGCACAATGACCCTACTCAGTGTGGTTCTGTCAGCATCCTGAAATTAGCCCAGTAATATTAGCAACGCTTTCTCTTGATACGTGAGTTGGCGATGGTAGGTAGGGAGGACTTAGGGTCTTTCCATTCTCCACTAAAATATTCATGCTACATGGAATGGAGTAATTTCTAAAAGGACTTCTAGTACCTTAAAGATGCAGAAAATTTGACCTTCAGGCTGCCAGGGGTCTGTGGTTGTGGATCTTTGGTCTTGAGACCTTCATTCTTATGTTATATTAACATGCAACATCTACAGGAGAGATCAAATCTAGCTTCACATTATAAGAAACAGAAGAGGAGCAGTATGGTATAGGGTTAAGACCCTGTGCTCTGGAGTTTACTGTCTGAACTCAGATCTGACCCTTCCTACCTCTAAGTGTCAGTTTCCTCATGTGTAAATTGGGATGATGATATTAATATGTGTCAAAAGGGAGAATGCACACAAAACATTAGACTTATGCATAATAGGCTCTCTAAAAGTTAGCTGTTTGATTTTGTTTTTCAGGGAAAAATAATCATATAAAATGATCCTCAGATTCTTCAAATATATATAACCTTCTTCCTCTAAGAAGATCAAAATATTTTCCTACCTATAATTATAGGTGTCTTCGTGGTATCTTGGTGATTTGAAATAATTTAACGTAAGTGGAAACATTTGGAACTCAGAACTAAGCCCAGTATGTGTTCTCAATACAATAATACTTTGATCTTTGGTTACATGCTTGAGGTGATGTGAGCAGTACCCTATGGTTAGAACCCAGAAGTGCTGCTGTCTCTTCCCCTGTACCATCCACGATGGGCTGGACTGGTCTTTACCTCCAAAGTGAATTTGCGGTTTTGTTGGCAGCATTGTCTGAACCTTGGGGCTGAACTTGGGGACCATCTTGCTGGTTACACTGGGCTGCAGAGCCAGAAGGAGAGAAGGGAGAGGGATAAGCTGTAGCTGGCTCTGGGTGCATGATCTCATCTTGAGGGGGTTGGTTTTAAAGTGCCTAATCTTCCATCTGTTGCACAGGCCTGAAGCGTCTCTAGAGTCTGTAATGAACTTTCTGTCTCTTATTTCTTGTGACTACACTTGAGGTTATCCATTCTGAATTCCAGAAACAAACAGGCCACCAATTCTAGGAATTCTGGTATTTAGAATCACAGGACGTTACAGTTTGCAGAGACCTTAAAGATCATCTTCTTCAGCCTTCTTAGTTTACAGATTACAAAACTGAGTCCCAGGAAGGTCAAGAAACTTGTCAAAGGTCATAGAGCTAGTTACTGGAATGACTCAGATTATAGTGTGCGTTTTATAACACAGTGGTTAAGATTGGTTAAAAATACAGTCTCTGGAACCAGCCAGCCCCTATTCAAGTTACCAGTAACAACTCTCTCCCAAATAAGAAACTTAGAAAAGTTAATTAAATCCTCTCTGCCTCAGTTTCCTCATATGTAACTGTGGATAATAATGGTACCTACCTCATAGGTTGTCATGAGGTTTAAATTGGGTAAAACATATAAAGGATTTTTAGAACAAAGCCTTACACTTAGTAAAACCCTCAATTAATAATGTAACTTATTACCATTAATTTTAGATCACAGTTCTTTCAGTCTGGGCACAAGATTTTAGGCAACAATAGATAGTCACCAATTCTTTCTGTGTAAAAGCACATCCGGAGTCTTAATAATTTTCAGCCCCTCCACTGGCAACAACCTAGTCTAAGCCCCATTTTCTCTCACCTAGATTACTGCAGTAGCTCCCTCATTGGTCCTCTGCTTCCTCTCTCAAACTTTGTTCTAGTTATTGATTGTTGCATAACAAGATTTACCAAAATGTTTGCTCACAATTTTGTGGGCCAGGAATTCAGAATTGCTCATCAGGATGGTTTTTCTTTGCATTGTCTCCTTGCATTGTCACGTGGGGCAGCTTGACTGAGGCTAGAGGATCTACTTCCAAGATGGTCCACTCATATGGCTGGAAAGTTAATGTTGGCTCTTGGCTATGAGGTTAGCCAGGGCTGTCATCTGGGACCTCAGTTCCTCTCCATAACGGCCTTTCCTTGAGGCTACCTGGGCTTTCCCATGGCATGGTGGCTGAGTTACATATGAATGAGTGTTCCAAGACACTGGAAGTGGAAGCTGCCAGTTTCTGAATGCCTGGGTCTTCACTTTCATTATATTCTATTGGTCAACACAATTACGCAGCCAGCCCAGATTCAAGGGAAGAAAAAATAGACCCCACCTTTCAATGAGAGGAGTGTCAAAAAATTTGTGATTGTCTTTAATATTCCATGTCCTTCTATAATCAGTTATTTTCAGAGTATCACAATCCAACTTTAAAAAGTGTAAACCAGATCATGTCACTTACAATTGCTTTAAAGCTCTCATATTTCTACTCATCACATTCAGGATACAATTCAGACTTTACTGTGGCCTGTGAGGTTCTACACATCAGGCCCTTAGTTGACTTTCTAACCTCATTTCCTTTGTCACCTTTTCAAATTGTGTTCTCTGACACTCTGTGTAAAGCAGTGCCCTGTTACTTTGTATACCCTTGCCCTGCATTATTTTTTCATGCGCTTATCATTGCCTGATATATTCTAATTTTAGCTATTGATTTATCCAACTCAGCCCCTAGAGTGTGAGTCCATGAGGGCAGGGACTTTAGTCAGTCCCTTATCTCCACTGCCTAGAACAATGTCTGGCACTCTACTAGTAGGTGCTCTATAAGTATTTGTTGAATTAATGAATGGTACATTTTGAATTTTTTCTCTGCCAGGAAAAAAGCTTCTGTGTACATGACTTTCTGCCATACTTTCTCTCTTTCCTTGGAGCGAGAGTAGACTTGGTGTCAATCAAGTTTATTTACCTATGCAGTATAAGGAGGGAAAGCAAGATGAAAGATACAATGCTTTTGGCAGGAGAAAGGGTTGGAAATCAGTTGGCTAACATTATATGGGAAGTACCACTGTTAACTTACGTATTTAGGACATGTGTGTGTAATAAGAAACAGATGATGCAATATGTGCTCTTGAAGAGTTTAGGATTAGAGAAATGTCAATGTGATGATGACTCAAGTGTGGCAGAAAGTCTAAATGAAAAGATTGGTGGCATTGAAATTAGACAAACCTGTACTCTTTTCTCTAGGCATGAGACCCAGTAATCAACTTGCTTAACTTCTTTGAGCCTTGGCTTCTTCATCTATGAAGAATACATACTAATATTCTCTAAACATCTCTGTGAGAATTAAACATGTCATTCTATCTGTGGTAGGCTTAAAACACGACTGCAGATTTTTGGTCATTGCTTCCATTGCGAGGTGGGGGGTCTATGTACCCTCCCCTTAAATTTAGGCGGATTGTGTTTGCTTAGGCCAAAAGAGTACAGCAGAAGTGATAGTATGTTACCTCCAAAGTTAGGTCATAAATGGCCAGACAGAGTTCTCATTCTTGAAACACTGAGCTACCGTATAAGAAGTCTGACTACCCTGAGACCACCATGCTGGGGTGGCCACATGTAAGCCTAGTTGAGTCCTAGTTGAGCTGTTCTTCAGCCGTCTCAGCTCAAGCAACAGATATTTGAGTGAAGATACCATTTTGGATGTGGATCCTCCAGCTACTCCAGCTCTTGGTTATTGAGTCACTCCCAGCCCTGAAGGTTACCTCAGCCAAAGCCCCAAACAAGATGAACAGAGAAGAACTGTCCCCACAGTGCTCTTTCCAAATCCCTGACACACAGAATTCATGATCATAATAAAATGGCTACTGTTTCAAGTCCCTGTGTTTGGGGGATGGTTTGTTACACAGTGAGAGACAACTGGAACAGAATGGAAGCCACCCAACAGTCCTTTGTATAAAGTAGGTGATCTCAGCATGTAAGTTCCCTCCTCCTTTCCTTCTAAATATAATAGGAGGTTAAAGAGGAGGGACCTGCCTGCAGACTTTATGGAGTGGTAGGTTTTGAGTTAGGTCTTAAAGGTAGCACAGGATTTCAACAGGGAGATGAAAGGGTGTCACAGAAAGACATTCCAGGCAAGGAATGTCGGTGGGAGTGAGCGTGGCTAGCACCGGAGACTTAGAGTAAGTCTGTAGATGACTCACTGTTAGAAGTATGCAGTGGTCAGCCCCTACTCCTTCAGACAGGAGATAAAACTGCTCAGAAGGAGGGGACTTCCTAAGTAGCCCCTCCTTTATTTTATGCTGAGAAATGAAATGTGGTGATCGGACCTTGCCACCAGGGCCCACCCTCCAGGCCTAGTCCTCACCAGGAGTAAGTCACAGACACTGCAGTGCTGCTGGGGTCCTCACACTGGCCCCTTGCTTCTGGCTTGGTACACTCTCTGTGCCTGCCTCTCGCTGCTCCCTTCTCTGGTCCCTTCTCAGGCCCTCTTCTTACCCACTTGCCTCAGCTTCATTCTCTTTGTTTACTGCTTGAGACTCTCCTATCCCTCTATGGCCCAACATGTTTTTCCTCCTATTTCTTCTGTAGGAGTAGAAATAAAAATGCAATTTTGCCACTTTCTCATGCTTTACCGAAACATGGACACCTTTTAAAAAGGGAGAGTGTTTGTGAGTGTGTATATACTTACCATTCACATTCACCTTTATTTCAGGTGGGGAATTTATATTAAAAACACTCTAACAGATGGCAGTCTTTTCAGGAGTGAAGACCATGACTTTTAGGTAAATTATGATTCTTGCCTAAGACAGTTCTCAAGTGTATCTACACTGAATAAATAGTGAGTTACCATGTAAGGATTTTCAATTCTTAGTGTGCAAGAAATCCTTTCCACCTCAGTGGGGCAGCAGAGTTGCCACCATGTTAGACTTGAATCTGAGAGCTGTATTTATTGAGCACCCCAAGCTTCTTCCCCACTAAGATGGAACCTAGAGTCTGAGATTCCCCTGGGAGCAGAATTCAGCACAACCTGATGGCAGAATTTTTGATCCTGGCCTGAGCAGTATTATCAGTCCTTACACTAGGTCAATTTCATGGACATCATTTTCTTACTTCATTCTCCCAACCTGATGGTTTCTATCTATAAACAGGGCAGATTTTTCTTGGTGTGTTGAATCATCATTAAAATCCGAGTAACCCTGATGTTCAAAGAACAGACTAGTATGGTACCACTATAAAGCAACTCTGTATTAATAATGCCTCTGTAAACCCAGCTGGCTCTTTCCCTACCCTTGGATAAAATCTTGGCTGAGCTTGAAAGTTATCTTCTTATTTTCAGATAATAAAATATTTTCTAGTCACTTTAGCTGGAAAGATATAAGCTAGACTCAGTTCCATTTATTAGGTCCAGTTTAGTGTAACGATGAAATTCGGAACCCACTCAAAGGTAAAACTTCAGACCTATGCAGATAGAAGGCTGAAAGTGGTGAAGGGGACAGAGTAGGGGGTGTCTGAATGTAGAGGGTACCTACAATTCTCAGTGTTATATTTCTGCCCTTCCTCCCCCAGCTTGCTAACCATGTTTCTGACCTTCATCCCACATTGGCATCTTGAAGTTGGGGGATGGGTATGAAAGGAAAGGAATGAGGACAGGTGAGGTCCTATAGGACTGGAACTCTTGTGAGCTGGCGCTGGAGCACTGTAGGCTAGGCAGAAGGTTGAAGCTGATTCTCCTGTGGCATGTTTTTGAGTTTTTGGAACTTCCCTCAATAACTCACCACTGAGGATCTTTAGCCTGCTGTGTTCTGTCACAAGTGAAGTACACGCTGGCTGGCTGCCTACGTTACCTTCCTCAGATCTGGGCGTCTGGTGATTTATCTCTAGCACATTTCTGCTGAGGTTTCCTTGCTCCCCCAGAGGGTCCTTGTATTAGTTTCCTATTGCTGTAAAACAAATTACTACAAACTTAGTGGCTTAAAACAATGTAAATTTATTATCTCACAGTTTCTGTAGGCCAGAAGTCTAGGCACAGCATGACTGGGTCCTCTGCTCAGGGTCCGACTAGGCTGAAATGAAGGTGTTGGCCAGAGTGGTGATCTCAAATGTGGTTAGGGGTCCTTTTCCAATCTCACATGATTGTTGGCAAAATTTATTTCCTTGCAGCTCAAGAACTCCCAAAGGCTGCATCTTTCAGGCCAGCAGGAGAGAGTCTCTGTGACACTTTGCCTTCTTTTAAAGCTCATCGAATTAGGTCAGGCCCACTCAGGAAATCTGTCCTTTGATCAACTCAGAGGATTAGTAGCCTAATCATGGGAGTGATATTCTATCATGTTCATAAGTCTTGCCCAATAGAGGCGATTATACAAGGGGAGGGGATTATATAGGAATGTACACAAGGGGGCGGGAATCTTAAAGATTGCCGTACCTCTCTTGGGAAGGGACTATAATTCCTCCCCACCCAGCTGTCATCTCTCTCATGTGGCCCATGTCTGAGATTCTCTTTCTGTGGGGATACAATTGCTTTCCAGTTACAGCTCCCTACTCTTCTTCTACAGCAGGCTGCTTTAGCTAGCTCTGGCCCTTTGTATTTCTCAGATATGGCCCAGTTTCCATTTACTTTGTCTCTGGAGACCTCTAACAAGCTCACCAAGTGATCTCCTTGAAGCCTCTCTCATTAGTACTGAGGTGAGGGTAGAAATTTCCAAAAAAATTCCTCGCTCCAATCTTCAGTTCTTCCAGCCTTATCAAATGGTTTCTTTATATACCCGTGAGCGGGTGAGGGAACAAGGGTCACAAAACAGTTTGAGAACACCTCTTTTGTAAATCCTGCTCAGCTTGTTTGTTATCTCACTTTGAAATTTGGGGATAATTGGCACCACTCTTGTGGTCTCAGTTAAAACTGAGACCAAAGCAGTTCCACAACATTCTGGTATTTGAAGCTTATTATTGCTCGCTTTCAGTGGGTTCTCACTATGTGTCACACTCCACTATGCACATAAAAGGGGGAAACTGAGGCTTAGAGGTTAAATTACTTGTTCAGAGCCACACTGTTGATAAACAGTAGAGCTGCAGTTTGAATCCAGGTCTGACAACACAGCCCATGTCTTAACCACTATCTGTACTGCCTTTGTAATATTTTTGTTCCCAACTTTGAATCCCCAAATAAAATCACTTGGGTTGCATTGAATCAAATTGCCTAGTGATAATTAGACTGCTGAATTTATTGTCATTTTGGTTCTGTCTCTTTTTGTGTTATATATTTATGGAAAATCTCATGGCAAATACTGATACAGTTAGGGCTGTGTCTTTCCTCCTGCTCTGGGAAACCATCCCCGGTGATGTTCTGATCAGTTAGTTACAAACAATTGACTGACTGCAGATCTGGCCCTTTGTCAACTAGAAGCGCAAAGAAAGCTTATCAAATTCAGAGTCTGAGAATACGATTGGGGCGATGGGCAAAGGCAACCCAAGGAGCACCTTGTTTATATCTCAGGCAATGTTCTTGCAAGTGTCTAGGTTTACATGGCAGTCTTAGAGTGGGTCACAAGTGGAAAGTTTGAGAAATTACATTCCGTGGATGGAGGGCTAATTGTGTGCTGTTGATTTGTCTGTATTCCCTCTGTCACAACTAAAGAAAGAGCCCACAGTTGGATGTGGATATTTATTGAATATATTTCATAACTGCCTTTTTTGAAGCGTCTGGTTGCCTTATGTTGATTCAGAACATTCACCACCCTGCTACTCAGCTGTTTTTTTTTTTTTTTTTGGTCACAGGCAGAGTCAACCCACCAAATAGAGCCAAACCTCAGGATTGCAGGAGACTCAGCCACTCTCTAGGCTGGAAAATGTGTCTTAGTAACAATAAGCTACCTCGAGGCATTTGAAGCGGCCAGCTCTCCTTGGCTTAGGCCAAGGTGGCAGAGAACAGTACAATGATTGCATCTCGTGTGGAAGGATTTCTGGGGTAACTTTAGCCCCATGGGGATGGAAAGTTTGGGAATGGTACCAGGATAAGAATTAAGACCAAATGTGCAGGCAGGAAGGCAGACTTTAATAGACTGTTGGTTGTTCAGCAGGACACTGAATGCTATTTCTGAGCTAGAGCTTTGAAATCTTCAGGTCTATACCAAAGATGTGTTGCTCTTGATTAGCCACACAATCTTTCTTCTGTAGCTTTCCATAGTAAGAATTTAATCTCAGGCTGCCTTCCCTTGCTACCAAATGGAATATGCTCAGGGAATGGAAATTAATTTAAATAGTTGACTAAATAAAACCCAATTAAGAAGATAAATTTGCTCCCAGTGAAACATGTGCCATACATTCCAGAACAATGCAGAAATGACTTACTTTGGATGGTCTGGCTTTATTCCTAAGTTACCATCTCCATATTTCTGTTCCCTAATTAGGGAAACAGCCCAGAGGAGACTAAGGAGAGAATGGGTTGCCTTTTGTAAGCTTTAAAAGGTCATTGCAGGCCCATGAATTTAAGTCCATGGAGAAAGGAAAGTGGTGGAGAAACTCTGAGCTTGGATGGGGTTTTGTGGTTAGATATGATGCAACCAGGAATGAGTGTTGGAAGTTATGTTCTCCAGATGGCTTCGTGTCTCAGACCAGGCCAGAGATATCATTTAATTCCCTTGAGCTGCTCATGTTAAATATGTCTGGGATAGAAAACACAACTAAGTTAGAAGTCTGTAGAGGAAGAGCTTGTTCTGGGAAATTCCTTTCCATGTAGCTGGTCTCAGCCCTTTGTGGGGGATTTTTCTATGCTCCCTGAAACAAAATTCCTGGGGAGTTAATGATCACCTTTATTAAATAGAGGTCCTTATTGGGACACTATTGATAAAAGGAACCTCACCTTTGTTGAGAACTGACAGTGTATCATGAATTTAGTACACAGATGATTGAATGAGTTAATATAGAGAGTAATTTTTTATCCCTGTTTTACAGAATGAAAAAATTGAGTCAAAGAGTGGTTAAATTGTCCAGGGGTGAGTGAGAAGTTTTGAATTGAAGCAAATCTTCTGAACCCCGTGTTCCCTCTAATACTGCACCATTGCAATAACATCATCATCATCATCATAGTTAATATGTACTTAGTACTTTTAATGTTCAAAACTTTTCATGTTTATTTCCTCATCTAAATAAGGTATGTATAAATGAGATAAGGAGAAATTGAACAGTTTGTCTAAAATCACACAGAAAGTTGAGATCAGAATCAGAGCCCAGGGGCCTGGTGATTATTTCAGGGAACTGTACATCAGGTCCTACCTGGGAAATCTGAAGATCAGCCACCTAAGTTGTCAGAGTCTTTTGTGGCAATTTTTTTCTCAGTGCTTATTCAAGCTAGGAATGTGCTTAGTGCAATATTTTCCTTGAAGGAGTGATGTGGGGAGCATTTACGGGACCACTTTGTCCCTTTTCTTGCAGAAGAGGCTGAGTTTTTCTGGAGTATCTTTCCCCTAGTAAAGCTTCATTCTGGTCACTGTGTTACCTGGACAGAGAGCAGATTGTTGGTCAGAGCTGTTGTATCCTGCTGTGTAGGCTGTACACTGCACACATAGTCTCTGATTTGTAGAGTGCCTTTGGAGTCATGCAAATGGTAACTGTGCCTAGTAGCTGATTCCTCACATTCTGACACTGAGCTGCCAAGAAAGGGCAGCAATTGGGGTGTTGGGAACACATTTTTCTTCTTAGGTTACAGTGTATCAGGCTGACCTTCTCCAGAAGACATTTGTCAATCCCTTAGATCCACCAGGGTCTCATTAGATTCAGGGTTGTTCTGGGCCCTGTGATGATGGACAGAGATGCCTTACCTTGTTGAAGACCCTGGCTAAGACAACCTATTTCCTTGAATAGGAAAGGAATCTTCAGGTTCAATGTCTCATATTGGCCAAGTAACGGTAATGATTTCATTATCTATCGTCTATCTATTTATCTATCTCTCTATCGATCTATCATCTATTCATCTATCCACAAAGAAAGGGGATTCATTTGTTCTTAGGACTACCTGATTGTAAGAGTATTTAGCCTTTCCCCTTCACTAATCTTGTTTCAGTCTGGAACTACTTTTGTTTATGTTCAACTCTCTTGAATAAATATTGGCAAGACTTTTATGGGCTTGCTGGCATTGATTGTTGATATAAAACGGTGTAAAATTATGAGGAACCTTTGAAATTCTCAAGGACAGTATTTGCATTTCCAGGAAATTTGTAAATAGATGGGGCAAAAGAAGAGGCTTTTGTGTCCAGATTACTCCTCTATACTTAGCTCTTCTCATTTGATTTCTAATCAATAACAGGAGGATGCCTGGTGACTTTGTACGTTTAGATTGAAAACAATATCGCCATGTGAATAATCACCGTTGGTTGATGTAGCAGATTAGGCTGTTTTATCATTAAGAATGAATCTGCGCAGGCTTTAAAGTTTATGAAATATAGAATTTCCTCTTCTAGAAAATGTTAAAAATAAAACAACCTGGGTTTCTAGGTTTAAAAGAGCTTAGCCTGGTCAGAAGTGCCAATTTATCTGTAATCAAAAAGTAATAATTGTTCCATGATTCAGTGGCTACATTTGTGCCTTTATGAATAAAGAAAAGAGGGATTTAATTTATTATAGACTAAGTGTAAGCAAATGTTCTTGCATGATGGCTTTTACAAGGCTTGTCTGCTGCCCGTGGTTCCGAAAACTGAATGCATTGCCATTCATTTGCAGTAGAAAGAAAGAACTCTTACATTTTTCTTTCTTGGCCGCACTGCGCGGTATGCAGGATCTTAGTTCCTTGACTAGGGATTGAATCCGTGCCTCCTGTAGTGGTAGCACGGAGTCCTAACCACTGGACAGCCAGGGAATTTGTTGTGTGCATGCGAATGATCGAGCAAGTGAGAGAAACTACACTACTAGGGCATGTGTTTGTTCGGTTTATCTTCCTTTGTGAGACGTGTTAAGTTTACATTAGAAAGTGGGCTAATGACAAACTAAGTTTGGGGTTTTATTGATCAAAGTTTGAACTAGAGCTTCCATTTCCCTTTCCTGGAATTCCATCTCCTATAATGTCCTTGCTGTGTATCTTGGAAGAGGTCTCTTTCTCTCTGGGTCCCCTCAGGTCTTCCTGTGACCCAGAAGGACAGTTTCTGCAGTGTCTGGTTGGGACAGCAGAGCCAGACCAAAATAGTATACTCCTGGGCTCTGAGTCCTGACCTTTTTTGGAATTACAAACACCAGATCTTTTGACTTCATGGCACACTCCCACTCTTCTTAAAAGTGCTGTATGGCACTTTTTAAATTAAAGTGAATTAACGCTCTCTGTTTTCAGAATTTGGGCAGTGTAAAACTGGGGCTGTAATTCATTGTTTCAAAGATTCTTGAAAGATGATAGCAGCTTACGTTGACTGAGTTCTTACCTGTGGGTCTGGCACTGGGCAAAGAGATTTATATCCTTCTCTCTTCTACAATCCTATAAGGTAGCTCTTGTTATGAGTGCTACTTTAGAGATGATAAACTCAAGGCAGAAAGAGGTAAGATCCATTGCCAAGGTCACCCAGTAGGTAGTGGTAGTAGAGATGGAACCTGACTGTGGAAAGAATGAATCTGGTCCTACTTCAGGCAGCAAGAGGAAGCTCTCACTGTGTTTGAGACCCATGAAAGAGGTCATCCTCATGGTCTCTCGTGGTGACTCTTTGTGAGGTCACCAGATAATACTCTTTCAGTGGTAGTTCTCTCTTTCTAATGGCATTAGGACTGCTGGGATCAAGGACAGCCACTGAAACAACACTTTTGGAAGGCATGGAAGGTATTGGAGTCTCAGGAAAACATCAGTTATTTTTCAGTTACGCTAGACACAAGGGCACAACCAAATATAACGTTGATTCTCTAAAGGCTTCTGGGTAGATTATAATGGGTCAGTGAGGCAGTCTGATAGTATGAGACTAGAACTTCCCCAAGCAGCAGCTCTTGTTGGAACTTCACACTATTCAGTGCAATCATTCATGAGTTAATAACCAAGACCTCCAGCCTTATCACATCACTGAAATGTGGTTGAGTTTCCCAGCTGGGTGTTGTGTAGGTTATTCTCCTGGCTTGGAACAGCATGAATGGAGACAATTCTAAAATCAAATGTCACAGAATTGTTCAACCCACTGCAATAAGAATTTCCTGAGCGCCTACCTTGAGCAAAGATGCAGGACAGGGGTCTCAAAGACAAGTAAGACTTAATCCTTGCCCTGAAAGAGGGCTGTGATCTAGCCTGGGTCTGGGACACATGTACAAATAACTCTTTTGCAAGGAGAGAAACATTGCGTTTTAATTATCAGGCTTGTCCAGCATCTAAATCATCCTTCTCTGAAAGTTGAATTCATAGCTGATGATTCATTAGCTGTGGAGAAAGAGACGGTACTTACGTGGATACTTTCATTTTTAATCCAGTCATTTATTTATTTAATTGATGGTGGCTCTTTCCCTCAGAAGTTTGTAGCAGATCAAAATATTAATGTTGGCAGATGATCAGCTGTGTTGTGTTCACTTTGCTGTTGTTGCTATTTCAGGCGTTTGTTTTTCCAACCCTTTTGAACCTGTCACTCTCCTGTTTAACACCTTCAAGGTCTGCCTCTGTTCTTAGGATAAAGTCCAAAAATGACAATGTAACCACCACCAACTTCTTTGTTTGCTCAGTACACTTACCTTCTCTTATTTATCCAATACTTCTATATGGCTGAATGGGTGCCAGGCACTGTTCTAAGTGTTTTATATCAGTTAACTCCTTTAAACCCCAAAATAATCCTATAAGGTTTTTGTTATATTCCTCACTCTCCTTTTACAGGTGGGGAAACTGTAGCAAAGATAAAGTAGCTTGCTTGAGGTCAGGCAGCTAGTAACCCAGGCAGCCTGACTGGAGTCTGCTCTCAGCACTGCACTACATTGGTTCTTTCAGAGCTTTGCCATCTGCTTACTCTTTTCAGGGACTTCACAAATATATTCCTTCTGCCTGGAATTGGAGGCCCTCCTTACTCTGGCTCCATCACCACCTCCTTCTCCTTCCTGTCGTCTACCTATCATGTCACCCTTTTAGCTCTCAGTTTAAATAGCACTTTTCCCTGACAATTACCCCAAACGGAGTTACTACCATATTACTTACTGCAGAAGCATCCTGTATCTTTCTTTTATTGAACATAACATAACACATTGTGATTAAATATTTGAATAATGAAAATATTTTTCATTTATACTAGACTGTTATGGTTATGCAACTTGAGGGTAAGGCCATGTCTGTGTCCTCAGCACCTGGCACAGTACCTAGCCCATTGTAGGTGCTAAATTAATGTACATTAATTACATTTAATTACATTAATTAACTACACTTAAGAAGTTAAATAAACCATCAGACCGGGGACAGACAAGCAGGGAGACTATCTGTGGTAGAGGGGTGAATGCAGACTCCTGGCAGGCAAAGGGCCTGGCAGCTGGTCCTGCCTCCCTCACTGACTCGCTGAATAGTGTTGGGCAAACCCCCTACCCTCTTGAGTCTCCTTTTCCTTATATGTAAAATAGGGCCCCAAACAGCTGTGCATCCACCCCAAAAGCTATTATGAGGACCAAATGAAAGGGGAGAGGAGCACTCATGAGGCCACTCTCTCCTACCTTTTTATTGGTTGTCATGATTTTTTCATATTTATTGAAATGGCATATTTGACTCCATTTGCTTTCTGAAGGTTGTTCATATGAAGGTTGCATAAGAAAAATCAATCAAAGCAGACTGACCAAACCTCTGGACCCAGCTTCAAATTGTAGGAAACACCTAGGACAGAGGAACATGTTGAACTGCACCATGAATATATAGTAAGAAAGATTTAGACTATGGGGAATTCATTGGCTCAAATGCACTGGCTCCTTCAATAGGCAAATTGTAAGGAAAACAAAGAGGTGGAGGTGGTGATGGTGGGAACTATAGATTAAAGTGACTTAATTTCAATTTTTTTTAATGAGCCAGGTAAAATTAGTGTCCAAGGATGCACACGTGGGTGATAAGCCTACAAAAATGCAAGAAAAGGATTACCATAAAAGTTAGGATATTGGTTATGCATTTGGGGAAGGGATACACAAAAAGGCATCTGGGTTGGCTTGGCAACATTCAATTTCTTAACCTGGGTACAAGAGTTTTTGTCTTATAATAATTCATTATACTGTGAATTTTTTGGTGTGTGTGGTTTTCTTTATCTCTGCTTTATCTTCCAGTGAAATGACTTAAAAAAAAAATTAAAACAATACAAAGAAAGAACTCAGCCCATGAACAAATAATAATAATATAGAGACATAAATATAAAATATGAGAGATGATTGAAAACTCACAAACATCAGTAAATATATACACTGATGATAGCCTAAGTAAGGAGTGGGTACTTCTGAAATGGACCAGGTAATACATATTTTAGGCTTTTGTGGACTATTCAACTCTGCCATTGTAGGTGAAAGCAGCCATAGACAAAATGTAAACAGTGGGCAAGGCTGTGTTCCAATAAAATTTAATTTGTAAAAATAGTCCAAGGATGAATTTGGCCTAAGGGTGCTGGTTTCCTGACCCCTAATTTACAATGGTAAGTCAGAATGCTGTCTGGCATGTCTTCCCAGTGTCTACTAGATGAAATCAGCCCAGCTTACACCCAAAACTTCCTTCAAACTATGTATTAGAGGAGGGGACCCACTTATTCTAACACTGCTTTATCTTTAAAAAGGCTGTGAAAAACTTTATCTTTCGGAATTGCCTTCAGAGATGAGGCGGCAATGGTGGCATGTCTGTGTCTTTTTAAGTTGAATTTGAGTTTTGGAAATACTGTACTAGTCATTAAGAGCCAATGTTGATGGGTGCTGTTTTCCATCAGAAACTTTCAGGGAGGGGGGACCTTCAAAATGGCAGAGGAGTAAGATGTGATGATCACCTTCCTCCCCACAAATACATCAAAAATACATCTACATGTGGAACAACTCCTACAGAACACCTGCTGAACGCTGGCAGAAGACCTCAGACTTCCCAAAAGGCAAGAAACTCCCTGCATACCTGGGTAGGGCAAAAGAAAAAAGAAAAAACAGAGACAAAAGAATAGGGATGGCACCTGCACCTCTGAGAGGGAGCTGTGAAGGAGGAAAAGTTTCCACACACTAGGAAACCCCTTCACTGGCAGAGATAGGGGGTGGGCGGGGGGGAGCGTTGGAGCCACAGAGGAGAGCGCAGCAACAGGGGTGCAGAGGGCAAAGCGGAGAGATTCCCGTACAGAGGATCGGTGCCGACCAGCACTCACCAGCCCGAGAGCCTTGTCTACTCACCCGCCGCAGTGGGTGGGGACTGGGAGCTGAGGCTCAGGCTTCGGAGGTCAGATCCCAGGGAGAGGACTGGGGTTGGCTGCGTGAACACAGCCTGAACAGGACTAGTGCGCCACAGCTAGCCAGGAGGGAGTCCAGGAAGAACTCTGGAACTGCCTAAGAGGCAAGAGACCATTGTTTGGGGGTGCACGAGGAGAGGGGTTTCAGAGCAACCCCTAAACAAGCTCCAGAGATGGGTGCGAGCCGCGGCTATCAGTGCGGATACCAGAGATGGGCATGGAACTCTTAAGGCTGCTGCTGCAGCCGCCAAGAAGCCTGTGTGCAAGTGCAGGTCACTATCCACACCTCCCCTCCCGAGAGCCTGTGCAGCCGGCCACTGCCAGGGTCCTGTGATGCAGGGACAACTTCCCCGGAAGAACATACGGCATGCCTCAGGCTGTTGCAACCTCATGCTGGCCTCTGCTGCTTCAGGCTCGCCCCACATTCCATACCCCTTCCTCCCCCCGACCTGAGTGAGCAGGAGCCCCCGAATCAGCTGCTATTTTAACCCCGTCCTGTCTAGGTGGGGAACAGAGGCCCTCAGGCGACCTATGAGCAGAGGCAGGCCAAATCCAAAGCTGAACCCCAGGAGCTGTGTGAACAAAGAAGAGAAAGGGAAATTTCTCTCAGCAGCCTCAGGAGCAACGGATTAAATCACCACAATCAACTTGATGTACCCTGCATATCTGGAATACCTGAAAAGAAAATGAATCATCCCAAAATTGAGGCAGTGGAATTTGGGAGCAACTGTAGACTTGGGGTTTGCTTTCTGCATCTAATTTGTTTCTGGTTTTATGTTTTTCGTAGTTTAGTATTTAGAGTTTATTATCATTGGTAGATTTGTTTATTGATTTGGTTGCTCTCTTGCTTTTATATATATATATATATATATGCACACATATATATATATTTTTTTCCTTTTTCTCTTTTTGTGAGTGTATATGTGTATGCTTCTTTGTGTGATTTTGTCTGTACAGCTTTGCTTTTACCATTTGTCCTAGGGTTCTGTCTGTCCACTTTTTTTTTTTTTTTGTATAGTTTTTAACCCTTGTTATCATTGGTGGATTTGTTTATTGGTATGGTTGCTCTCTTCTTTCTTTCTTTTTATTACTTTTTAATTTTTTTAATATATATTTTTTAATTTTAATAATTATTTTATTTTATTTATTACTTTTCTTTCTTTCTTTCTTTTTTTTCTCCCTTTTCTCTGAGCCGTGTGGCTGACAGGGTCTTGGTGTCTGGCTGGGTGTCAGGCCTGAGTGTCTTAGGTGGTAGAGCCGAGTTCAGGACACTGGTCCACCAGAGACCTCCTGGCCCCACATAATATCAAATGGCAAAAGCTCTCCCAGAGACCTCCATCTCAATGCTAAGACCCAGCTCCACTCAACAACCAGCAAGCTACAGTGCCAAACAACTAGCAAGACAGGAACACAACCCCACCCATTAGCAGAGAGGCTGCCTAAAATCATAATAAGTTCACAGACACTCCAAAACACACCACCGGACGCTGTCCTGCCCACCAGAAAGACAAGATCCAGCCTCATCCACCAGAACACAGGCACCAGTCACCTCCACCAGGAGACCTACACAAGCCACTGAACCAACCTTACCCACTGGGGGCAGACACCAAAAATGACTACAAACCTGCAGCCTGTGAAAAGGAGACCTTAAATGCAGTAAGTTAAGCAAAATAAGAAGACAGAGAAATACACGGCAGATGAGGGAGCAAAGTAAAAACATACCACACCAAACCAATGAGGAGGAAATAGGCAGTCTACCTGAAAAAGAATTCAGAGTAATGATAGTAAAGATGATCAAAATCTTGGAAATAGAATGGAGAAAATACAAGAAACATTTAACAAGGACCTAGAAGAACTAAAGAGCAAACAAACAATGATGAACAGCACAATAAATGAAATTAAAAATTCTCTAGAAGGAATCAATAGCAGAATAACTGAGGCAGAAAAACGGATAAGTGACCTGGAAGATAAAATAGTGGAAATAACTACTGCAGAGCAGAATAAAGAAAAAAGAATGAAAAGAATTGAGGACAGTCTCAGAGACCTCTGGGAAAACATTAAATGCACCAACATTTGAATTATAGGGATCCCAGAAGAAGAAGAGAAAAAGAAAGGGACTGAGAAAATATTTTAAGAGATTATAGTTGAAAACTTCTTGAATACGTGAAAGGAAATAGACAAGTCCAAGAAGCACAGAAAGTCCCATAGAGGATAAATCCAAGGAGAAACATGCCGAGACACATATTAATCAAACTATCAAAAGTTAAATACAAATAAAAAATATTAAAAGCAGCAAGGGAAAAGCAACAAATAACATACAAGGGAATCCCCATAAGGTTAACAGCTGATTTCTCAGCACAAACTCTGCAAGCCAGAAGGGTGTGGCAGGACATATTTAAAGTGGTGAAAGGGAAAAACCTACAACCAAGATTACTCTACCCAGCAAGGATCTCATTTAGATTCAACAGAGAAATGAATAGCTTTACAGACAAGCAAAAGCTAAGAGAATTCAGCACCACCAAACCAGATTTACAACAAATGCTGAAGGAACTTCTCTAGGCAGGAAACATAAGAGAAGGAAAAGACCTGCAATAACAAACCCAAAACAATTAAGAAAATGGGAATAGGAACATACATATCGATAATTACCTTAAATGTAAATGGATTAAATGCTCCAACCAAAGACATAGACTGGCTGAATGGATACAAAAACAAGACCCGTATATATGCTGTCTACAAGAGACCCACCTCAGACCTAGGGACACATACAGACTGAAAGTGAGGGGATGGAAAAAGATATTCCATGCAAATGGAAATGAAAAGAAAGCTGGAGTTGCAATCTCGTATCAGATAAAATATACTTTAAAATAAAGACTAGTACAAGAGACAAAGAAGGACACTACATAATGATCAAGGGATCAATCCAAGAAGAAGATATAATAATTGTAAATATTTATTCACCCAACGTAGGATTGCCTCAATACATAAGGCAAATGCTAATGGCCATAAAAGGGGAAATCAACAGTAACACAATCATAGTAGGGGACTTTTAACACCCCACTTTCACCAATGGAGAGATCATCCAAAATGAAAATAAATAAGAAAACACAAGCTTTAAATGACACATTAGACAAGATGGACTTAATTGATATTTATAGGACACTCCATCCAAAAACAACAGAATACACTTTCTTCTCAAGTGCTCATGGAACATTCTCCAGGATAGGTCATATCTTGGGTCACAAATCAAGCCTTGGTAAATTTAAGAATATTGAAATTGTATCAAGTATCTTTTCCAACCCCAAGCTATGAGAGTAGATATCAATTACAGGAAAAAAATCTATAAAATATACAAACACATGGAAGATAAACAATACACTACTAAATAACCAAGAGATCACTGAAGAAATCAAAGAGGAAATCAGAAAATACCTAGAATAAAATGACAATGAAAACACGATGATCCAAAACCTATGGGATGCAGCAAAAGCAGTTCTAAGAGGGAAGTTTATAGCAATACAATCCTACCTCAAGAAACAAGAAACATCTCAAATACACAATCCAACCTTACACCTAAAGGAACTAGAGAAAGAAGAACAAACAAAACCCAAAGTTAGCAGAAGGAAAGAAATCATAAAGATCAGAGCAGAAATCAATGAAATAGAAACAAAGAAAACAATAGCAAAGATCAGTAAAACTAAAAGCTGGTTCTTTGAGAAGATACAATTGATAAACAGACTCAATTCAATAAAATTAGAAATGAAAAAGGAGAAGTAACAACTGACACTGCAGAAATACAAAGGATCATGAGAGGTTACTGCAGGCAACTATATGCCAATAAAACGGACAACCTGGAAGAAATGGACAAATTCTTAGAAAAGCACAACCTTCCGAGACTGAACCAGGAAGAAATAGAAAATATAAATAGACCAATCACAGCCACTGAAATAAAACTGTGATTAAAAAGCTTCCAACAAGCAGCCACATAGCACATGGAGATCAGCTCGGTGCTTTGTGACCACCTAGAGGGGTGGGCTAGGGAGGGTGGGAGGGAGATGCAAGAGGGAGGAGATATGGGGATGTATGTATATGTATAGCTGATACACTTTGTTATAAAGCAGAAACTAACACACCATTCTAAAGGAATTATACTCCAATAAAGATGTTAAAAAAAAAAAAAAATCTTCCAAACAAAAGCCCAGGACTACTAGATGGCTTCACAGGCAAATTGTATCAGACATTTAGAGAAGAGCTAACACCTATCATTTTCAAACTCTTCCAAAATATAGCAGAGGGAGGAACACTCCCAAACTCATTCTACGAGGCCACCATCACCGTGATACCAAAACCAGACAAAGATGTCACAACGAAAGAAAACTACAGGCCAATATCACTGATGAGCATAGATGCAAAAATCCTCAACAAAATAGTAGCAAACAGAATCCAACAGCATATTAAAAGGATCATACACCATGATCTAGTGGGGTTTATCCCAGAAATGCACAGATCCTTCCATATATGCAAGTCAATCAATGTGATAAACCATATTTAGACATTGAAGGAGAAAAAACATATGATGATCTCAATAAATGCAGAAAACACTTTCAACAAAATTTAACACCCTTTTATGATAAAAAACCCTCCAGAAAGTGGGCATAGAGGGAACTTACCTCAACATAATAAAGGCCAGATATGACAAAGCCACTACCAACATCGTTCTCAATGGTGAAAAACTAAACCATTTCCACTAAGATCAGGAACAAGACAAGGTTGCCCCCTCTCACCAATATTATTCAACATAGTTTTGGAGGTTTTTGCCACAGCAATCGGAGAAAAAAAAGAAATAAAAGGAATCCAAATTGGAAAAGAAGAAGTAAAGCTGTCACTGTTTGCAGATGACATGATACTATACATAGAGGATCCTAAAGATGCTACCAGAAAACTACTAGAGCTAATCAGTGAAGTTGTTAAAGTAGCAGGCTACAAAATTAATACAGAGAAATCTCTTGCATTCCTATACACTAACGATGAAAAATCTGAAACAGAAATTAAGGAAACACTCTCATTTACCACTGCAACAAAAGAATAAAATACCTAGGAATAAACCTACCTAAGGAGAAAAAAGACCTGTATGCAGAAAACTATAAGACACTGATTAAAGAAATTAAAGACGATAGAAACAGATGGAGAGATATACCACGTTCTTGGGTTGGAAGAATCAACATTGTGAGAATGACTATACTACCCAAGCAATCTACAGATTCAGTGCAATCCCTATCAAACTACCAATGGCATTTTTCGCAGAATTAGAACAAAAAATTTCACTATTTGTATGGAAACACAAAAGACCCCGAAGAGCCAAAGCATTTTTGAGAAAGATAAATGGAGCTGGAGGAATCAGACTCCCTGACTTCAGACTATACTACAAAGCTACAGTAATCAAGACAGTATGGTACTGGCACAAAAACAGAAATTTAGATCAATGGAACAGGATAGAGAGCCCAGAGATAAACCCACACACATATGGTCACCTTATCCTTGATAAAGGAAGCAAGAATATACAATGGAGAAAAGACAGCCTCTTCAATAAGTGATGCTGGGAAAGCTGGGCAGCTACATGTAAAAGAATGAGATTAGAAAATTCCCTAACACCATAAACAAAAATAAACTCAAAATGGATTAAAGACCTAAAATTAAGACCAGACATTGTAAAACTCTTAGAGGAAAATATAGGCAGAACACTCTGTGACATAAATCACAGCAAGATCCTTTTTGACGCATCTCCTAGAGAAATGGAAATAAAAACAAAAATAAACAAATGGGACCTAATGAAACTTAAAAGCTTTTGCACAGCAAAGGAAACCATAAACAAGACGAAAAGACAACCCTCAGAATGGGAGCAAATATTTGCAAATGAAGCAACTGTCAAAGGATTAATCTCCAAAATAAACAAGCAGCTCATGCAGCTCAATATCAAAAAAACAAACAACCCAATCCAAAAGTGGGAAGAAGACCTAAATAGACATTTCTCCAAAGATATACAGATTGCCAACAAACACATGAAAGGATGCTCAACATCACTAATCATTAGAGAAATGCAAATCAAAACTACAATGAGGTATCACCTCACACGGGTCAGAATGGCCATCATCAAAAAATCTACAAACAATAAATGCTGGAAAGGGTGTGGAGAAAAGGGAACCCTCTTGCACTGTTGATGGGAATGTAAATTGATATAGCCCATATGAAGAACAGTATGGAGGTTCCTTAAAACAGTAAAAATAGAACTACCATATGACCCAGCAATCCCAGTACTCGGCATATACCCTGAGAAAACCATAATTCAAAAAGAGTCATGTACCACAATGTTCATTGCAGCTCTGTTTACAATAGCCAGGACATGGAAGCAACCTAAGTGTCCATTGACAGATGAATGGATAAAGATGTGGCACATATATATAATGCAATATTACTCAGCCATAAAATGAAACAAATTTGAGTTATTTGTAGTGAGGTTGATTGACCTAGAGACTGTCATACAGAGTAAAGTAAGTCAGAAAAAGAAAACCATATACCGTATGCTAACACACATGTGTGGAATCTAAAAAAAAAAAAAAAAAGGTTCTGAAGAACCTAGGGACAGGACAGGAATAAAGACACAGATGTAGAGAATGGACTTGAGGACATGGGGAGGGGGAAGCATAAGCTGGGACGAAGTGAGAGAGTGGCATGGGCATATATACAGTACCAAATGTAAAATAGATAGCTAATGGGAAGCAGCTGCATAGCGCAGGGCGATCAGCTCGGTGTTTTGTGTCCAACTAGAGGGGTGGGATAGGGAGGGTGCGAGGGAGATGCAAGAAGTAGGAGATATGGGGATATATGTGTATGTATAGCTGATTCATTTTGTTATACAGCAGAAACTAACACACCATTGTAAAGCAATTATACTCCAATAAAGATGTTAAAAAAAAAAAAACCTTTCAGGGAAAACTCATTGTAAACTACAGCTCATTAAAGGCTGCGTTTCACTCCCTTCTATGGAGCAGACACTTTCAAATCCTTCAGATAGTTTCATGCTAAATCTGATAGTCAATCTGGCTTTAGGGATGGATGTTTCTTCAGATGATGCTACTGATTTCAGAGAAATAAATTTAGCATCATCTATATTTGTGATTTGGACATAGATTTTGTTGTTATTGTTTCATTTTGCAGGGCTCTTAGAGGTCTTCCTACTGGCGACTTATGATTTATTTTCTGGTCATACTGGAAACACAGTGTTTCATCACTGTCTGTTACAATCCTTAAAAACAGGGTGTTGTCATTAATTTTCCCTGATTGATAACAACACATGCTGTCATCTCTGACTAGTCCTACTAATATGTGATATAATATTTACCAAAAAAATTTGACTCGACTCATTTTTTCCCCCACAGTGAACCTTTTTTTTTTTTTTGCTTAATATTTACTCAATAGTGCACAAATTCAGTAATTTATATCTTGTCTACTGCATGTACTATATACATATATTCTTGTGCATGCTTTATGTATGTTGTACTTTCTTAAGCTGCTAAAATTTCCTTTCTTTTCTGCGTTCATATAACTCATGCAGTCTTCCCTCTTTGGTGCTTTTCTTACTTTAGTTTTTTTTTTTTTTTAATTAAAAAAATTTTTTTTGAACCTGTTTCTTTATCTGCTATTGCCTGTGTAGCCCAGATTCACATATTCAGCCCTCTATTTAAATGACTCCAAATCTCTTACCTTTTAGCCATTTTTCATAACATGATCAATGTCATGTTCATCTTCCCTGTAAAAATCTCTTTCTCTTGATATTGCTTTATCCCCATGACATTTTAAACAATTTCTACTGGATCACTTTAAGATTTATTTAATTTTGGCCCAGATTTGACATTAATAGTTTTTATTTAAAAATCACAATATGTGTGTATATGTACTAGATCTCTGCTGCCAGGCAGCCATATGTTACTTTGAGAGTATCTCTAAGCTGAAACAAGTTGCAACATATTCTTGCCATAATTTCCCCCTCTTTGCTTTCAGAAGCCTTATGAAATAAACATTCTCACTACTGCAGAGTCCCATCGTACATACTGCATCATGAGGGTTGGAAGGAACTTGACATAATTAGCCTTTAAAAAGTTCATGTGAGATATGAGAGATGAATTCAAGTATTTGAAGAACTGGTCATGTGGAAAGTGATTAGATTTGTTCTATAAACCAGAATTCATGGGTGGAAGCTACAGCAAAAAAGTTCTTGAATTCTGATAGGGTAGGATCAGTGCTTGTCTGATTCATCATTTGTAGTAGATTAATTACAAAAAATGATCCCAGTTTCTCATACCTTCCTGCTCCCACACCCTATGGGATGTGACTTTTCAGCTCCTCGCATTAAGATGTGGATTCTGTTATCTCATCTCTTGTTTCTTCCAAGCTGTACTTGTCCTTGCTCTGTCTAATAGAATGCGGTGGAAGTGACAGTGTGCAACTTCTGGGATAGACCTTAAGAAGCATTGCCTGCTTTCGCTTGCTCTCTTGGTCCCCCGTAACTACCTCCTGGAGGTTAAAAGCTATGTGGTCTAGTCACCCTGTTGCCCGAGCCAACAGTCAGTCAACTGCCAGACATGTAAGTTAGGCCATCTCAGACTAGCCTAACCAACCATCCCACCAGCTGACCAGACACAGGCTGGCTTAGATCAGTAGACCCACCCAGCTGACCTGTGATCAGTAATTAAATGCATATTGTTTTAAGTCACTGATATTGGGGGTGGTTTGTTACACAGTAACAGCTAACTGATATACCATTGTAATTCCAGGATCTAGCTCAAATGCCTATCTGTCTCAGAGAAAGCACTTAATACATAGTTTACATTTTATATACATGAAAGAATGACTATGGATCACTAACTCAGCTATCCAAGAATGGATGGAGCCCTTCAGGAGACAGTGTGTTTTCAACATGGTCCATGCCATGGCCTGTCAGAATCTTTTTTGTATCATAATTCTGTCATCCATTTTTCAGTTATACTCTCCCTGCCTCATGTCAAATGCAGTTTTAGTGTGCAAGTGTCTACACACACTTACAAACATCATGTTAACACTATTCAGTCTCATCTCACTAATATTTCCCCAGTGCCCTGTGATGGCAGTGAGCATTAGAAGTACAAGCAGCTGGACTGGTCTGGTAGAAGGATCAGTGAATGAATGAATATTAAGAAACCTGCAATCTTGTCCCAGCTCTCGTAATACCTGTCTGTACAATATTGTATAGACATTTTTATTTAAACAATGTTACACATTTCTAATTTTTCTTACAGTCCCTCATAACTCATATTTTAAAATTGAAAAAGATAATATTTGCCTAACATATAACATGAAAATTTTGTGAAAATATAAAGAAATAACAGATGAGATATATTTTTATCAAAGCCTTTGTGCTTCCATAACATTTATTTTACTTAAATACTAGCTATTATTAGTCTGAGACCAATATTGTCATGTTGTCAAGCATATTATCAATTTTAATTATAATTCCTACTTATGTGGAACACAGTCCCCCAGGACCTTGTGTAACTTTTTTTTTTTTCTGTCACAGGCTCTTACTGATGGTCACAGTATCTTACCAAAACAGCTTTATATCTCCATATAAATTTTTGTTGTTTTCTGTTTAACATCAATGAAGTATTAGTGAGAAAAGTAATAATCCATTATAGAGTTAAAAATATTTTTGAATGTCTTACTCTAACTTTGTATTGTTTTCTTAAATAAACTACTCTTTAATATTATTAGACTAACTGCTTTAATAAAGAGTTTTATTTTGATAAAAGGTATTGATTGGAGAATTGATTATCTGAATGTTAGGTTTTTGTCATTAAACTACAACTTCTTACAAAGGCACCACCCCTCATAGGAGGGACATTCAGTACTGTCAGTGTGACCCCCCACAAGTCACTTCTTGGGTGCTGAACTTGGGAATCTTAATCTATAAAGTGAAAATTGTGAACATCACAGAACCTATGATTATGAACGCTTCTAATATAGACAGGCTCTCTGTACAGTTTAGGCTGTGCAATTTGCCACGGAGATTCATTTTGCCTCGGTGTTTAGAGAATCTCAGAAGAAAGGGGAAGTCCCCTTAACAAGTTCATGATTTAGTTTTTTTTATTGCTGTTAATTCTTTAAACTCTGAGTTTTAGATTGGGTGGTAGGGGTGGGGAGGGCTGGCTTCAGGGTATCTGATGTTGGTTAACTCAGTTAATCATGTGCAAAAATAAATCTGGCTTTCACACACTGAACTCTGACTGCTTTTCTAAATAATTCTTTGCCAGCGCCAGGCCTCAGATTAACACCTCTCTCCATATCTCGCTCTTCTTTCATGTTCATTCTGAGCTTTCAGTCATAATAAACCACCTCAGCCCTCAGCATGAATCCAACAGACACATCTTGGAAGAATTTTTACAGCAGTTTAGACCCTAATCCTAGAGGAAACAGGTGACGTAAGGTTCTTTGGATGTTCCACGATAATCCCTGTACAGCAACTGACTATCCTGGACAAGAGACCTGGAAGCAGCTTTTGCCTTACGTGACATCATTCTTCCAGAGGCTACCCTGATACCAAGCACCCCTCCCCTTCCAGAAGGATCATGCTTTTATTTCTTCCCAGGTCTGGAGTCGGGGCAAGGGAGAAACAGAAGGCAGAAGGGCAGAGCCCACACTTCCTCTCCTGAGTTCCCAAGAAAGCTGTGATTTCAGTGATATTGTAAGAAAAGATTAAAATACAGATCAGTCATTTTGTGCTAAGCAGGCCAAAAAAGTGTATATAGGATTATTTATTCATGGGTACAAAGAAGCCATCTAAATATTTTAAGCACAAATTAAAATTTTAAAAATGCATGAAAAGAGATTACAGTGTTTAACCTTAATTCATATGTAGTCACAGGTATAAACCTGCTTTTGAGAATAAATGGTGCTATTATCTTTCTATAAGTTTGCTCTTCCTGATGAAATTATAAGTACAAAGGCAGTTTTGTGGATATATGAGATATTCTATTTTACCTCACTATGAATTCCCATATAATTTTGCTTTTGATTGAACATGCTGAGCAATTTTAAGAAACTCGGAATAGTGATTCTTAGGACAGGTTAGGAGGAGTCCATGGTACCTGCCTGATGTAGTAGAGGGGATGCTGCAAGACACTTATAGCCCCAATTCTCCCATGTGCCAATTGCTATGGTACTTGGCATGGGCTTGGTGGGCACTTTTGGGGGTAAAGAATCAAAGGTCCCAGTATAAACTTTAATGGGTAAAGTGACATGTTAAGGCCACCTTAGCATAAATAGCTTATTGTAATGAAAGGAGCTCAGTCCTTAGCGTCAAGTGGTAGGGTTCGAATCCTGGCTTTAATGCTTACTAACCATGTGATCACAGACAGATTTTTCAGAACCTGAGTTTCATCATCATAAAATGGCCATATCCTTCTGTACCTGCAGGCATTTGGAGATTAAATCAGATGTGCATGGCACATAGAAAATGCTCAACAAATGTTCCCTTTCCCTTCAGAGAACAGGGCCCATGGGAATGAGCCCAGGCATGTAAGTTATTTTATGAGCAGAGAGGTCAGAGGATGAGGAGGATGGTGGCACAAAGAAGGCTTTCTCTGTCAGTTGAACAGCACCTGAGGCACCTTTGACCAGGACAAAAGGTCTGGTTACATGTGATCTGTCCCTTGAAACAAACTCACTGGCTGAGGGGAAAGGATGCAGCCAGAAGGGTGCTGGTGGCTCTGAGAACAGACTTTGCTTATCTCTTAATGATGTCTTAGGTGGACTCTGGTGATGGTTCATGTTTCTTACAGCTCCTTATTCCCCAAAATATGGAAATGATGCCATAAGGTTGTATTACCAAATATCTTCTAAAAACCCAGTAAGAAAATAATAATGCAATTTGCATGCTGTTAATTTGTACTTCTGCATCCCTGTGATTATACAAAGGTTTATTTACTTTTTCTAATGCCTGCTTTTTTTCCCCTTCTTAGGCTGCAGAATCTCTTAAGTGCTAGAATATTCTATTCCTTTGGCTTCTCTCCAGTCTTTAGAGAGAGAGAGAACACAGTCAACATTGGCAGTTTCCTGCCTGCCTTCCAGCTACTTCTGGGAGACAAATATTCCAAATCCAGGTGCTTTTTGTTTTCTTTTATGGTTCTTTTCCATTATCTTTCTCTACTATATATTGTGTGGGTGGATACACACACATACACACACCCACACACACACATCTCTACTGTGTTCCAGCCACTAGGATGGACGTTGGAGGTACAGTGAAGAAAAAGACACAGTTCTTGCCCTTAAGCAGCTAGTGTAATTGGTGCCATATATATATATATATATATATATATATATATATATATATAATATATATATATATATATATTATATATATATATGACTATATATATATATATATATGTATTGCTGACAATTTCATGACACTGTGTGTGCAGAATGCTTCAGCAGGCTGAGAAGAAGCATTGAAGTAAGTCTGGTTTTTTGTAGAAAAGCTTCCTGAGTGGGAGGATGCTTGAGTTGAATCCTCAAGGACCAGTGGGTGTTACCCAGGAAAAGAAGGAAACAGACTGTGCAAAGACACAGAGAGAAATGAGAACTTTTTTTTTTTTGCGTCTAAGAACCATTAATTGATAAGCAGTGTAGGATGATTGTAAGGAGACAAGAAATGAGGCTTGAGGGGTATTCAGCAGCTCCCTCCAATAGATGCTATGAGCCTTTTTAAGCCCTGGACTCTACCCCAACTGATAAGGGGTTAGTGTGTGCTGGTGATGGTGTGATGAAGGGCAGATTAAGGAGGATGTTGAACAGTAAATGACATAATCAGATGTGGGTAGTTGTGCAGATTAGGGTCTGAACTATGTCAATGGTGGTACAGGTTGAAATAGGAAAACTGTTATTGGGCTTAGAAAAGATGTTTCCCTAACAAAGATGCAGACCTGCAAATGCAATATGCATCTAGAGACATACTAGTGTGAGAGACAAATTACCCCTTCTAGGGTGATGTCACCACTATTCTTATCAAAGAGGCAGTATTTTCCAGAAGGCTGAAGAGAGCCACTCCTCAGCATTTACAATAGCCATTCATTCATTCATTCTTTCATTCATTCAGCAAATACTCATTGAAGCACTATAGTGTTTTAGACTCTATAATAGGTCCTTCAAAGGTTTTAAAAATGTTATATATTTATAGTGTTATTCTTCAGCTAAATTCTTTAAACTCTAGGTCTATTTGCTAATACCCTTACTTGCTTATAACATTCATTCTTGTATCCAGTACCTAGGTACAGTATGACATGAAGTAGGCTTTTAACAGATGTTTGCTGAATGAATTGGTTATTAAACACAACCTTGCTGTGCAATGGGAAAGGCAGTGGAGAATGACTGAGGTCATATAGAAGCAGGGAGCCCCCATGCTACCTGTTACCATTTCCCCTTTCAGAATCACATAGTGGCTTCTTCCTCCCTCCCCCTGGTAACCCTTGAGGAAGGGAACGGCAGGAGGAAGTCATGAGGGCCTCCAGAATACCTTTATGTGTCTAATTATAGTAAACTTAAAGGAGATAATCATTAACAATTAAATAATAATTGAGGAGTGGTCTGGGAAAGTGGCAGTGAGGTACACATGTATCTAGACAATTGATTTGTTGAGTGACACTCGTCTTTGCCATGTCCTTGGGATATAATATTGCTTTGGATTTGATATCTTGGTTGGGATGGAGTTAGTTTCAGGACTTCCACTTAGTCTTCCCCACTTGAATTGCTCTTAAACTTATAGGCCAACATAAGAGTTTTGCCATTACGAATATGTTATTTCTAATTAAACATTTTGGAACAATGGAAATGTCTATCAGGTAAGTCTGCTGACCAAGTAGCTTTACTTTTTGTACATCTGGTGCCAAGACTCCATTTATTACCTGGCTGCTGTAGGACCCCACTCTAACAGTGGGCCAGGATGACATTTTGGGTTCCTGAGTATCAGTATCTCTCGGGTATTGTGTTCAACTGTCCTCAAAATGTCTGGATATTTCCTTTTCCCAGTATGTGGTTATTGGAGTAAGTAACTGTAAGTTCCTTTGTAAGAAAGCTGCTCTGAAACCTTCTTGGTTTCTTCCTCTTGGCTTCTTGAAAGGGCTGAAGAAACATTTCTGGACAGGCAGGACGTTTAATCCAAAGAGGACACCAGAAAGGGAAAGATATTGGAGGATGTTAAAAGCATTCAAGATGTTGATGATTAGAAGAACATGACATGGAGAGCAAAGATGAAGTAAATTAAACTCCACATCCCTGGAGTTCTGGGAAAAGGCTGAATTTATCCCCTTGGCAGGGAAAGCTGGAATCCTCTATAAGAACCAGCACTCTGTGTCTCACAGAGCCATGGAGAGGGCTAATACTAATTAGCAGTTTTTAGAACTCCCATTACTGGTGCAAAAGGGATATGGGACATATTGCATGGAAGACCTAAAATGGTGAATAGAAAATTGCACTGCCTACTATGACTTGAATTAAATGGGTTAATGAATGATAGTATTTAAATCTGTGCTTGGCACTTATTGGTTTTTCAATAAGTGCTGACTATTTTCATTACTAATCATTTTCCCTTCACAGACATCTAGGATGTGAGGCAGAGCCTGAGAGACTCAACAAACCCATTATCTCTCTGCTGGTGGGCTCTACCAGCAACCCTCCCTTGTACTTTCCCATCCAAAATTTTCTCCATTATCTATAAAAATCAGGGTTAGGAATTTCAAGAACTCCTGGACGTGAATGCTGTTTTCAATCCTCTTTCTAAGCTAGTGATCATAATTTTGAAAGAGAACAGAAAATCTGAACAGGTGTCATCTAGCTCCAGAGATACTGTCAAAGACTGAGTTTTCTCAAATACGGTTCATGAAAGCAAAATGACAAGAGGCAGGGTACACACCAAAAACACTAGGAAGAGTAAAGAATAAAGTAAAAGGGCAAGAAGACTCACCAATCTAATTAAGAAAGCTTTACACTGAAATTTGAGGGGGAGAGGGAAAAATACCTATAAACTAGATATTAGGAAGACAGCTGGCATGGCACAGAAAGAACAGCGATGAGGGAGGTGCCCAGTAATTTACTGAAGAAAATAACAGGGGAGATGTTTGAGAACTATATTTATGATTTCAGATTATATACAGATTATAAGTAATAAATAAAGTCAACCTGGAGTCTTAACACTAGGAAGTAAATCCAATGACATAGAAAACATGAGGACTTTATGAGCTAGAATTTAGAACAACATGCAAAGGTTTGTCATATTCAAAGGAAACAGATGAAATAGAAATGATGGACATGCCTCAGCTATTTATGGACATCCACAAAATTGAAGCATAAATGCACAGTAGAGAACATTACTGAACATAAAAGGAGAGAGAACACAAGTTTCTTGGGGGTTAGCAGTGAGGGCATACTGTACGTTACCTGGCCAGGTGAAAACTGCAAATGCTGATGTGATAACTAAAACAGTGTTCAAATGTGGCAGTGTCGTGGGCAAATTCTGCCATCCACATGTCTGCTGACCTTTCCTTCTGCCAGAAGCTGAGAGTTTGATAAATTACCTCGAGGACAATATCGTTTATAGGAATTCATAAACTATAGAACTATGGACTTGAAGCTGATCCCTCGGAAAAATTTTGAGAAACTAATTCAATTAAAAAGATTTAAGTAACTAATAAAATGAAGGAGGTTTTAGTTGGGAATACAAAGATGAGTAAGACAGACACAAAACTTGCCTTCTAGTGGAGGATATAGACTTAAATAACTGACTTCATGATGGAATATTTAAATTCTATTGTGAGACATATCACAAAAGAGAAGTACAGGGTGATGTCAGACAAAATAGGGTCGGGGGCCCACTGTCGTTGGGGGCAGGGGAGCTCAGAGAAGACTTTCTGGGAGAAATGACATTTATGCTGCTACTGGAAGAATTTACTCGGCAGGAAGGCCCTGAGATGGGACATGGCAGGTGGTTGGGTCTGCATGAAGGGTAGGGACTGAGGAAGAAAGTATGAGCGATAAGCCTCCATCTTGGGTTTCTAGGCTTACATTATTCCAAATCCATCTCTTCAGAGGAATGAAGTTGCAAGGTCATGTCAGCTTCAGAAGATGTCTCTGGGGGCATTCCACGGGCCTCTAACCTTGGGGTTGGCACTGCCATGCGGGAAAGGAGTAGGGTGAGAACTATTTTTAGTGGTTCCAGAGGGCAGAGCTGCCTCAAGTGTGCATGTTACAGGGATGTGAAAAGTATGAGAGGTCCTTCTACAGCTAGAGCTGCCCAGCGATGGAAAGGCCTGCCTGGGAGAAGAGAGCTACTTTACCTGAATTCATGTGACAGGGTTAAGTGGGGGCCAGTGAGCACCTTTCGGGGTTATCTTATCAGAAAGGAGTTCTTTCATTTGGGAAGCTGGACAACGTACAAGAATACCCACTTGTTGAGCACGTGCTCTGTGGTATGTGTGGTGTGTTTAGGTGCCAGGAACACAGAGGTGATAAAGAGCACCCCCTCTTGTCAAGTGGCAGGAAAAACATGATGCAATGGGGAAAATGTTCTTGCACGTGCTTTTGACCTATGATAATATCTTAACCCAATCCCAACTCCCTGTCCCATTCCGCCACAAACATTCTTACACCTGCAGCTGATACCACCTAGACTGGGCTTCACCCACTCAGCCTGGTTACAAGTCCAGTGTAGCCCCCCCAGATTCACGCTCCCGTTTGTTCCCACTTGCTGTTCTTTTCTGATTTTTGTGGCTCTCCATCAACCTGGCCCTTGATCTCTGACTGCAACTCTTTTCAATCCTGTGCCACCCCTTGGACCAAGGCAGATTTGGTTTCTCATTCTAGGCACTGTCTCTGGGCTCAAGGCACCATACTCTTCCTTTTACTCCTAGTTCCTCTAAATGCTCCTGCTTCCTCAGCCCCTGGCTTCCCCACTGGCCCTTCCCCATCATCATTCCACTGGGAGGAATGGCCCCTAAGCACTGGAAAGGTCCTTTGAGAGCTGTGGGAGCGTTTAGGCTGTCTTGGGAGGTCAGGCATTGGGGTTGAGCAGGAGTTCTTCAGCGGGAGAAGGGCTGGGGTGGAATTTCAGGCAGGCAGGCAATGCAGAGGTACTCTAATACATCCCGTATACCCAGGAATAAATTCCTCACTCTTCAGGTGGCAAAGTGGAAGAGCATTACTAAACTGGGTGTCAGAAGTCAAGACTTGTGACACCCCAGTTTCCTGATCCTCCCCATATCTCATACCCAGTTTACTACCTGAACATAAATGTATCTGCCATCCTGGCCCCAAGAGGTCAGAATTCAAAAAATGAGGTGAGATGGGGTTGTGATTTAGAGAACCATGGAAACAGACATTTTAATCTAAATTAATCCATTGAACGACCATTAACTAGAGTTCCATTTTGATGCACACTAGAGCTTTTAGTTATTGATTTATTTAAACTCTTGGTGGCAAGGCCACTTGGCTAAGAGAATTATTTGTAAAGCCGGACATTGACATAACTATAGCCCACACCCTGCTTTGTATGGACAATCTTGGAAAGAGCAAGCTTCTCCTTTCCACTGCCCAGGCCTGGGAAATCTCATTCTTAATGAGGATCTTTTCTGCTTAGCCGTCTGATCACAGGCTGCCAATTGGACCTAATTGAAGAGAATCGTATTTTCCAAGGTGAACCTATGTAATTTTTTTCTTTGGAGTCTTTTACTTTACACTTATCTTTGGCAAATGTTTTTAAATCTGAATTGTCAAACTGAAAGGAATGAAGAAAGGAAGTGCTGTTAAGGTGTCATTTACAGCTGAGGATTCTAGAGAGAATGTAGGCTCCTGGGACCCAGAGCAAAACACTGGCACTCGGAACATTCGAGCTACCCTGACTGACGGTGCTCAGCTTCGCCATTCAAATGAGATATTCAGAAAGCATGTGGGGTAGGAGCCCACTTGTCTTGGAAAATGTGTGTGCCCCTGGATGGACCTACTCAGCTCTTTGGGGCTCCAAAATCGTGCAAAGAAGCAGGAACACCTCTGGGCACATCTGGAACAGACAGGCAGAAGACCAGCAGCTGTGTGTGTCCTGAAAAGAGATTCGGGCTCCAGGCCAGGAGAATTGTGTTCTCCTGCTGCTGCCATAATTAGCCCTGTGACTTCAGACAGGTCACTGACTCTGAGCCTCATGTTAATCACCTATAAAATGTGGTGGATGGACCCATCAGGACCTTTTTTTGCTATTTCTAGATAGTCTAGAGTTCTATGTATGACTTATTTCCAGATACCTTATAGTCGTTTGGGCTAAATCTGGTTCAGAATATTAACTTGGTGCCAAATGAAGTTCAGGACTCTAAGATAATTATTTCTAAATAATCACTACTGGAATTAGGGTTAGGATCATGGTGCCCTGGGTCAAAGAGGTTCCTTGTTTTGGTTTTCGTGGTTTTTTTTTTTTTTTTCCCCAAATTGTTCAGTATAGTATGGCACTATTGTGCCAGAATAGGTGTTGAGAGGCAATCTCATTTTGTTTATTAAATACAAAAGGATATGCAAACAATACTGTAAGGGAGGAAAACTTTTCCCTTCCCTTCTAGGTTCTTTAGCTGGTCTAATAATTAAATGAGACAGATTAAGAGGAGAAAAATTTAATTTCATGCTGAGCTCAGGAGAAACGGGTAGGGGTCTGGATCTTCAAAGGGGAGGAAGAAAATTCACAGTAAGATGGGAAGAGCAAATGTTCAGTAAACAAATGTTTGCCATACCATGCAGATAAGTCTTTCTGATGTAAAAAGTTATCTGTGGTAATAGCTCGTTTCCGGGTACAAACCCCCCTATATAAATTCTTTTAGGCAGTTAAGGGGGAGATTAAAAAGCTGTTCTTCAGTCTGTTGGGCCTTGATTGTCTTCAACTTGAAATCATCCACATGCCAAAGTGGCACATTCGGGGACAACCTGCCCTGAACCCCATCAGTACAAAATAGCTCTTTGATAGGGTTTTGTGGGAGATATAGTTTATTTTGTGGGGGATTATGGGAGCAGTATAGTGTAGTGGTTATGTTACGCGTTAAATTGTGCCCCCCCCCCCCGCCAAAAAAAAAAAAACAAAGACATGTTGAAGTTCTAACCTCCAGAACCTGTGAATGTGACTTTATTTGGAAATAGGGTCTTTGCAATTTTAGTCAAGTCATTAGTGGGCCTTAATCCAATATGAGTAGTGTCCTCATAAGGAGAGGGAAATTTGGACACAGACACACAGAGGAAACGCCATGTGAAGACAGAGGCAGAGGCTGGAATGATGCATCTACAAGCCAAGAAATACCACAGGTTACCTGCTTTCACCAGCAGCTGGGAGAGAGGCATAGAACAGATTCCTCCTCAGAGCCTCTAGGAGGGCTGACACCTGAGACTCAGTTTCCTTGTCTGTAAAGTGGGGATATAATTACACCCACCTGAGAGTAAAGTTGTGAAGATTAAATGTGGTAATCCTTGAAAAGAGGCCGGCAGTAGATTGTGATAACTGTTAACTGTGATCATCTGTTTTTGTGTCTTAACCTGGAGACTGACTCTTAGGACCTTTGAAGGTAGGGACCATATTTTATACCATCTCACCTAGTAGTGAGTGTTCCAAGTAGTATCTGCTCAGTAAATATTTGCTAGTAACATAGATAGCTAATGAGAACCTACTGTATAGCTCAGGAAACTCTACTCAATTCTCTGGGGTGACCTAAATGGGAAGGAAATCCAGAAAAGAGGGGATATATGTATACATATAGCTGATTCACTTTGCTGTACAGTAGAAACTGAAACAATATTGTAAAGCACTATACTCCAATAAAAATTAATTTTAAAAAATGCAAGAAAAAAAAAGTTACTTCAATTTTGTCAAAGACCAGCTGAATATGAATGAAGTTGAACATATCCTCCTCTTAGGGTCTCCTCTCAACCCTTCCTGGGTTTTTCTGAGTAACACTCTGACAATGTAGTGAGGGAAGTTAAGAGAGAGCATGGGTTGTGGTCTAATCCTGGTTGTCACTTACTGGTTTTGTGTCATTGGAGCAGTTATTCCATCCTTCTGAGCTTCAGTTTCCTCCCTTGTAAAATGGAGATGGGGATGGGGATGAGAAGAGGCTTGATGTTTACCTTCCATAGTGCTCTACCTCAGTGGAGGGGCCTGACTAGGTCTGGTTCTTCCCGCTCAAGTTTTGCTCCTCATACTCTCCAACCCCAGACACTCTCTAAGCAGCTGCATTGTTTTTTTTTTTTTTTAAATAAATTTATTTATTTATTTATTTATTTTTGGCTGTGTTGGGTCCTCGTTTCTGTGCGAGGCCTTCTCCAGTTGCGGCGAGCGGGGGCCACTCTTCATCGCGGTGCGCGGGCCTCTCACTATCGCGGCCTCTCGTTGCGGAGCACAGGCTCCAGACGCGCAGGCTCAGTAGTTGTGGCTCACGGGCCCAGTTGCTCCACGGCATGTGGGATCTTCCCAGACCAAGGCTCGAACCCGTGTCCCCTGCATTGGCAGGCGGATTCTCAACCGCTGCATCACCAGGGAAGCCCAGCTGCATTGTTTTAAAAGACTATCTACATGAAGAATAAACCTTAAGAAGGGTTATAACTAACAATTTTACTGATTCAGACACAAACACACAACAACACATGCACAAAATAAACTCAATAAAATCAACATCAGAAGTCTGGCTTAACCTTGGTAGTTTAGACTAATGTGGAAATTGTGCCCTTGGCAGCCCAGGACTTCATTGATGTGAGAATCACTGGATTTGGGGGCATAGCTTATAAAACACGTGCTTTGGCTGAAGAGACCCCTTGGTAGCAGATGTCATGGGGTAGGCCAATTTCAAACGCCAGGCTTCACTCTCATTTGGCAAACATTTAAAGTCTGCTAGCAGAACGTGGGGAGCTGTGGGGGGAGAGCTGCTCGGAGAGCCCTGGGGAGAGCAGGACTTGTGAGAGTGATAGATGAGGTGTGTTTAGTGAGGATTGTACAAATTGTTTCCTTTTAACAAGACATAAACCTCACTGAAAACATCAGCTAATTTTGGCTTGCTAATTACGCTTTGCCTTTCCTCACTTAGCTGCGGCTTTGATGGCCCTAAATTTCCTAAAGGCCTTGTTAGGAAAAATAAAATTAGGGTTTAATTATATGAATATTCTTCATGTATATTATTTTTGTCCCAGGTATACTGCTAAGTATCAGAGTTGTTAGTTGCATGCTGGCTGCAACTAATTAAGATTTTCAGTGGTCATTTAAAAAAAATTTTTTTTAAATTATTGATATAATCAACATAGTACATTATATTGGTTTCAGGTGTACAACATAATAATTTGATGTTTGTATAAATTTCCCAATGATCGCCATGATAAGTCTAGTTAATATCTGTCACCAAAGTTACAGAATTTTTTTTTCTTGTGAGAACTTTCAAGATCTATTCTTAGCAACTTTCAACTATGTAATACAGTATTATTAATTCTAGTTACCATGCTGTACATTACATCGCCATGAGTTAATTTTTTTATAACTGAAAGTTTGTACCTTTTGACTACCTTCACCCATTTCAAACCCCGCCCCCCCTCCTACCTCTGGCAACCAACCAATGTATTCTCTATGAGCTCAGGTTTGTTTGTTTTATTTGTTTGTTTTTAGATACTACATATAAGTGAGATCATGCGGTATTTGTCTTTCTTTGACTTATTTCACTTAGCATAATACCCTCAAGTTCCATCCATGTTGTCGTAAATGACAAGATTTTATTCCTCTTTATGGCTGAGTAATATTCCGTTATATGTGTGTGTGTGTGTGTGTGTGTGTCTTCTTTATCCATTTATCCATCAATGGAAACTTAGATTGTTTCCATTTCTTGGCTATTGGAAATCATGCTGCAGTGAACATTGGGGTGCATATATCTTTTTGAGTTAGTCTTTTCATTTTCTTCAGATAAATACCCAGAAGTGAAATTGCTTGGTATGGTATGAAATTGCTTGGATAGTATGGTAGTTCTGTTTTTAGTTTTTTGGAGGAACCTCCACAGTGTTTTCCATAGTGGCTGCACTAATTTACATTCCCACCAGCAGTGCACAAGGGTTCCCTTTTCTCCATGTCCTCGTCAACACTTGCTATTTCTTGTCTTTTTTATAATAGCCAATCTAACAGGTGTGAGGTGATATCTTGTGGTTTTGATTTGCATTTCCCTAATGATTAGTGATCTTGAGCATCTTTTAATGGACCTGTTACACATATGTATGTCTTGTTTGGGAAAATACCTACTCTGATTCTCTGCCCAATTTTATTTATTTATTTATTTGTTTGTTTGTTTATTTATGGCTGCATTGGGTCTTCGTTGCTGCCCACGGGCTTTCTCTAGTTGTGGCGAGTGGGGGCTACTCTTCGTTGTGGTGTGTGGGCTTCTCACCGCTGTGGCTCCTCTTGTTGCGGAGCACGGGCTCTAGGCGCACGGGCTTCAGTAGTTGTGGCACGTGGGCTCAGTAGTTGTGGCTTGCGGGCTCTAGAGTGCAGGCTCAGTAGTTGTGGCTCACGGGCGTAGTTGCTCTGTGGCATGTGGGATCTTCCCGGAGCAGGGCTCGAACCTGTGTCCCCTGCATTGGCAGGCAGATTCTTAACCACTGCACCACCAGGGAAGTCCCTCTCTGCCCATTTTTTAATTGGATTTATTTTCTGTTGAGTTGTAAGAGTTCTTTATATATTTTGGATATTAAACCCCTTAACCTTTTTAAAATGTCCTCATGTCTTACTCAGTCACCAGTGTCTGTTCTAGCACTGGAGCTGACATAAATTGAGACCAGTCTTGCCCTCAAGTGCTACCCATCTAGTTGGAGGAAGAAGAAAGACTGACTTGCAGCTTCCCCAAGCACTGTAATAACATTAGTACAAACAGAACAGTACAAGTAATAGTGGTAATTCTAATAAGGAAAATAGTAAACATTGATGGTTTATTATGTGCCAGCTCATGAGTGGTTTAAATAGATTGTTATTTAATCCTCACATGAACCTGATGAAAGAGTTGCTAATATTGTGTACATTTTATAGATGAGAAGGAACAGAAGTTAAATAACTTGCCTGAGCACATGTAGGTACAAAGTGACAGCACTGTGATTCCAACCCAGGTGGTCTGGCTCCAGAACCTGCACTCATAATCAATTGTCTATGTTGCACACATGAACTCTACTTTAAAAAGTGTTACCAACTACAGCTTTATATACATAGAGCTAGATTATTCACTTTTATTGGAGGATTTCATGAAATGTTTCTGTAAATAGCAAATGCTCTTGGTACACTCAAAATATAATGGCAAAAGGTTGATTTATGCATTTGTCGTCAGAAACATATCTATTCTGTAATGGGAAGTTCTCCTGTTTATAAATTTTAACCAGATTACATACATAGCAGAGGAAGATAAAAGTAATACAGTGGACAGCCCTGTCCCTCTACTCTACCCTTGAAAACATTTTTATTGAGTCTTTTTTTTAATACAGAAAAAAATGTAATGAAGAAAACCAAAATGTGAATTATCCCACTGCACAGATAATCCTTATTGTCTTTGAACTTTAATCATATGCATCTATTACTTTTATTTTAAAAAATACAGAAAGATATTAAATGAAAAACAAAAGTTCTCTTTTGCACCTTGACCTCCTAATGTCAAGAAAACTGGTGTGGGGTTGAATAAAATATTCAACTTGAGGGGGATAGTAGGAGTGAAAAGACACTTTCTATTGTGTGCTGATACTCTGTCCCCGGCCCCCCGCCGCCCCCCCAGAGGGTGTGAAGTCACAGAAATGAATATCACTTTATTCCAGACGTTAAGTGTGGGGTGTAGCTGGAAAGAAATATTGTCAAAGAAAAATATCCTAATCATTGAGTCTCCTGTTTTTTCCCAAGTGTGTCCACCTGAATCTTAGGGAGATGTGAGCCCTTTGGTCCTTCGTTAGCCGGCTATGATGCAGGCATATCTTGCTCATCACCATCTAGTCTAAACATGATTCATAAACTTTTATTAGTCCCCCTACCCTATTTTCTCATTTTTATCCTTACAACTTGGAGGGGAAGATTTACACTAAAATCCAATGCAGATTCTCCCTTCTACTCGTATGTCTTCCTTCTCTGCTTGTTCTTCCTTTCCCTCTCTCTCTGTGTCTCTCTGTCTCTCTGCCTCTCTCTCTCACACACACACACCCCTCTGTACATTTCCACTAAATTTTAGACTCTTGCCATTTTTTCTGCACCTGAACAGGTACATTTGACAGTACATAATGGTGATGTTTGTGGGCATGTGTCTTTCTAACAATAGTCTATTGCTCACGTGATTCTGTTTAAGTCCTTAACAGCATGTACAAATCCTTTGTGGGAGATATCTGGAGTCAAAAGAGTCCTCACTCTCATCCTACAGGCCCTCGCTGAGTGCTTCTTTCATCAATACACCATTGCTAGGCGTGAAATGGGCTATTTAGGATTTTAAGAGCCAAATGTAAATGTGCTTAATGAGCCTCTAGGGAGCTGTGGCATGGCCAGGGGAAAAAGGCTTTTAACAGCAGAGGCAGACAAAAGTATTGGATTTCATTCTCTGGGTCTCCTGAAAAGTAAAAGACAAAGAAAATGGAGATCCTGGCCCCTGATGGGGTAGGTAGGAGTCAGTCAAAACCTAAAACCCAAGCAACTGGAGTCTCTGGACATTTTTCTCTTTGGTAAAGAATTCAACAAATGGTGGGGGGACAGATGGAGTATAATGATCTGTTATAGGAGTGCGAAGCCCTGGTACTGTTGGGTATACCCTAAAGGAGTGCGAGGCCACCGGCCGTGGAGAAGCAACCTTTGCAGTAGTTTTAAGGTTCTGAGCAGTGACTTTTTTTTTTTATTTTTAGATTTTTAGATGAGTTTAGAAAAACTCATCTGAGTATTCCAGATCTGCCTGAAATCTCTTTTTGGCTCTGTCAAAACAACATTCTTTGTCTCTTTACTAGTAAATACGAAGGCTAGTTCAGGCATCTCAGCACGTTAGAAATCTGTTGAATGTCTCAAATTTACTTTGCTGTAGCTTGGGGCTGGAGTCTGGGAGACTTCCTGCCTCTGACAACTGTTTTATGCCTACCCGGGTTGGGCCAGCTCTACTCTAGTGTGTTAAAAGTGGCGTGTTTCTGAATATAACAATGCTGATACTTGATCCTGGCAGAAAAAGAAGTGAAAAATAACTCATAAAAATTTTTTTTATGGCTTTAGGCAAGTCAGTAACTCTGGGCAATCCGTATGGTTTACATTCTGCAACAGCTGAGCTTCCAACATTCTCCTCCCCTGGGAGGAGGAGAGAGGCAGGGTCACCCACACTGTTTGCCATGGTACCCACGCTCCTCCACTCTGGTTTGGAAACTTGAAGCTACTGTGTCCACGCTCAGCCTACACTCTGCCACTCTCAGCATTCCTCCTCCTGTTTTTATTCGCTTCTTTGATCTATTTGTATACCTGTGTGTCCTCCACTGGCTGACAAGCTCTGGCAAGACAAGGGTGGGGTCTTTTTCTTATATCTCAGAGCATGGAACACAGAAACACAGAATTTTTCCCATAGAAACCACTAGGTAGATAATTGCTAAATTATATATATATATATATATATATATATATATATATATACATTTTTTTTTTTTAAGTAGTGCATTTTGGTCCTTTTGTTAAGTCCCTATTCTCTTGACAAGTCTAGCTAAATGTATATTCATGCCAGTGCTATGAAGATGTCTCACTTAAATTTTATGTGCTCATGAGCCTAAATCCTTTTTTTTTTTTTTTTTTAAATGTTCAACTAGAGGAATATTGGGTTATTGGATTGTGTGCTCTGGAATAAAACACTTAAATTCTTGGTGTCTCAATTTTCTGTCATCTTAAAAGGATAAGAGTTATTATAAGGTACAGAAATGTAAGATTGAGAGCAATAGGGAGTGATTATTGCAGTGCCAGCCCTCTGGCTGTGTGATCTTAGGCAAGTTACCTGAACTCTTTGAGCTTCAGTTTCCTTTTCCATAAATTAGAGATAAGTCCTAATTTACAGGGTTGTGGTGAAGACTGGATGAAATTCAATAAGACAATACATACATAGCTTTTGGAACAGTGCTTGTGCTTAGCAAGTGCCCGATAAACTCAATTCAGGAGGATTGCTTTGCTTTTGAGGAAACATGTAGAGATCTGAGACTCAAAAGTGATTCCCTCTGGGCTTGTAGAGGGGAGAGCAGAGCTGTGGGTCCCTGAAGAAAGGGTCACATAGCTTGCTCCCTTGCTGTACCCTGTGGTAAAAGTACAGTTTCAGAGGAAAAGGTCAGAGGCTGCCAGAGGGATAGGTTGTAGGCCTGGGATGCTGGCCTTGCTCAATATTTCCAGGCCCCAAGTGCACCTCAGAAGCATGGAATGGCAGATCTAGAGAGATTATGCAGGCTGGGACAGAGGTTGTCTTAGCACCAACAACTTTGTACAGATGGCCAACGACCACAAGGGACTAAATAATGCCTCGGAACTAGGAAAGACCCTGAACCTCAACCCAACATAGGGTACCCTCAGAATGACTTAAATTGAGTTTCCCACCACCCAGGCAGAAGGGGAACTCACAATTAAGTTGGTTTGTAGAAAATGAAGAGATGTGGTATTTCTTACATACTTGCTATCTATATCACTAAAAATATTAAATCTCCTGCAGAATTTCACTTAGATGTTGACTCTATTTCACAGTGTTTGAGAGCTTTGAGGGAAGGTGAATTTTTAAATAATAAGTTCAATCAGATTACAAATTTGGCAGTTTCATAAAGCAGTCTTTTTGATTTTTTTTTAAAATTTTTATTTATGTATTTATTTTTGGCTGCGTTGGGCCTTTGTTGCTGTGCGCAGGCTTTCTCTAGTTGGGGTGAGCGGGGGCTACTCTTCGTTGCGGTGCACGGGCTTCTCATTTAAGTGGCTTTGCTTGTTGTGGAGCATGGGCTCTAGGCACGCAGGCTCAGTAGTTGTGGCGCACGGGCTTAGCTGCTCCGCAGCATGTGGGAACTTCCCGGACCAGGGCTCGAACCCGTGTCCCCTGCATTGGCAGGCAGATTCTTAACCACTGTGCCACCAGGGAAGCCCCTTTTTGATTTTTTTAATAATAATGTTTAGTAGCCTGGATTCTCTGTAAATTATGACTTGTACCCTCTGACATGACATGGCCACCTCAAATCTTGCATAAAGTCAGACAGAATAAAAAACGTTCTGATATGAATAGACAATGGATCATTGATGTAATAATACCTAATATAGTGCTCTATAAATTATAGGTCTTCACTAAATATGTGGGAAGTGAATTAATTAATGGGCAGATTTTTGACACATTTAGAATTACTGACAAGGTTGTACCTTTTATTCACCTTAGCTTTAATGTTAGTAAACTTTATTATATTATAATCTTTCTAAAATTAATCATTAGTGTATGACACATATGACCTTTTACTATAGTATCCATCTCTTGTGTTTTTCTCTGTTCCATTCTCTAATTGTCTTGATATAAGATTTGTGTACAAAAATGCTCGTTGCTGTTTTAGATATAATAGTGAAAAGCTGGAACTAAACTAAATTTCCAAATAAATTATGAGATATTCCCCAAATGGTTATCATGTAGCTATTATAAATGGTGTTTTAAAAGATTATTTAATAACCTGAGAAAATGTTCATGTCACCAAGTCAAATGAGAAAATAGGAATATAGTTTAAGTGTGTGGTTCTATGGGCATATTAGGGTGGACTTAGGTCTATAAAGAGAAATTAGTGGATTGCACTTGCCTTGGAACATCCTTGGTCAATAATTTCTAAGTGGAATTTTTGAAAAACATCGGGGGGGAGTGACTTCAAGCTTATACTCTGTTTCATAAACACCTGGAATTCAGTCTTTCTATGTTGCTGGGTAGGTATAAGGTAGAGCCAAGGAGGGGTTGGTTAACATCCTCGTTTGAAAATAAGGATGCATGCTTAAATAAAAGACCCTCTCACCTTGGCTAAGAGGTGAATCAAAGAAGTATCTATGGGTGGGATAAGGAATTTCTTTAGAAAATAATTTTGGATTTCTTTTAACCCAGAGGTAAATGACTGATCAAGGAAGCAGATTACAAAACTGCCTAGCAGTAACTATGGTTATCTCTTGGTAGAGTTGTGGGTTATTTTAATTTTCTCTTTGATAACCTTTATTTTCTAACTTCTCAACAATGAACATGCATCAACTTTATAATTAGAAAAAAATAACAATGAAACTCTCTAAATATCTTGTATGTCCAGTCCTCACTGACCTGTGTGTCTAGAACTAGGTAACATTTTCATTCATATGCAAATTATGACTTTGTCCCTACCTGCCCGTGAAGGAATTAGGCTCCTCAAACTGCTCTTTGGGTCTTTATAAGAGTCTTCTGGTACTTTCCTTCTGTGCATCTCCTTCTTTCATTGTGACTTCCTTGTCAAGCCAAGGTGTACAGGCAGGCGCTCTTATAGTACAGGGTAAGTAGCCTTTCTTGGGTGACATTGCTGACCTGCACAGTGGCCCTGGTTAGGGGAGAGGGGGTGCTGCTCCTTCCTTTACCCCCTTTTCTTAGCATGTTTTAGGTTCATTCTTCAAATTCCCCAGAAGCACAGCTGAGAATAAGGCTTTGATAAAGCCTTGGAGCATTGGAAGGGAAATACATTCTAGATGTTAGCATATATCTGTGACTATATGGTATTACCCTCAAAACACACAGAGCAGGGCTACCCTCAGAATCCCCTTCCCACTGCTTTACTGTCCACCTGCCCAGCCTCTCCCGACTCATACCTCCTGGAATGTTCACAGCTATTTAGGCCTTAGAGTTCACATCTGCAGGCATCTCAGAGAGACCAAAGTGCTTCTCCTTCATTCCAAACTAAGGTTCACTTCCTCAGGCCTCATTTCTGGTCTCAAGTGGTACCTTCTGAGGATGATCGATAGAGAATATCTGCTCCCTTGGAAAGAATTTCAAGCCCTTACCCTCAAGGGAGTGTGGCCAGGTCCTCTAATTCCAACAGCAAAATGACTATAAATTATCTAAAAATCTATATGTCACATTAATTCTTTCTGGAGGTTTCAGTCTTAAATTATTCTATATATAGGACCTCAGTGATCCAGTGCAAGTTTCTCTGCGATTTCCCAGTCTAGTTCTCTTTACTGTCTCTCATCCATCATGAGGTCAAGATCGGGTTAGTGTGACCTTTATCTCATCCTCTCCAACATGTCTTCTTTAAGCAGTCAGGAAGATACACACGCATATGTGCACACATGTTCCCACACTCACATCTTCATAAGAACAAGCAGCAGGTTGTCTCCATCAAACAGTATAGTAAATGAAATGTTTCCCTGAAAAAAACAAATGTGAAGAATCTGGCTAAAACCTGTACCCCACGGTTTACATTACCAAACAGAACATTTATTTTCTCAGTTGAAAACACCTGCACTCAGTTTACTTCACATTTTTCCCCAAGAACAATAATAGGTGGGGACGTCCTTTACATTTGTGTCACTAAAGGGGTCCATTTGGAACAGTTATCTCAAATCAAAGGAACAGTCTTCCCCAAAGGTAAATTCAGATCTCTTACTTGTTTGAGAGAAAATTGCCTTGGTTTTGAAATGACAGTTTTCCAGCCTATACCTAAGAAAGCTTTAAAGAAAAAAAAAAAAAAAAAAAAAAAAGAATCTGAAGGTAGACTTTTAATTTCATCTGGACACCCTTTTACACCAAGTGTTTTAATTATTTATGCATTAAAGTTGACTTCATGTGCCATGTTTCTATAGGACTTGATTTCTGCTGTGACTAACCTAAGAAACGAATGACCAGGCAGGCAGCAGCAATTGAAAATGGCTTACTCTCTTTTTCTTCTCTGGTATCATTAGCAATTTGGAAGCTGCCTTTAGTGCTTTAATCCAGAGGAGTGACTGGTGTGGAGATTCCCAGAACCAGGATGGCCTTACAGGTACTGAAGTGGACGTGAGCCAGTGCAGGGACTGCATTCACTGCACTAGTCTTCACTGTCAGTACAGTCAACCAAGTGGCTGGAAATGCAGCATCTGAGAGAGTCAGCATTCCTCAGCTCCGCTCAAATCTCTTTAGGTCTTCCCTGCTCTAGGAACTGGAATGGAAAATTGGAAAAAGAGCAGAGGAGAAAAGGCCCAGTGAAGAGATATTGTATGTATGGGTGATTCATTTTGATAAAGGAAAGCTGAGAATAACTTCAGATGAGTTTCAACTAACTATTATGAAGTTGATTACAAAGAGAGTTTATGATTGGAAGTATGTAGAGTCAGCACAAGAAAGAATGAAACTGTGTTGCCCCAAGAATGATATAAAGAAACTAGCAACAACTTCTGATAATAAACGTGATTTGGTACCACAGGAGGGTGTGGCGTGCTACACACAGTTCTATATGCTACCACAGCCAAGCCAATTTCCTCTGAAGTTTGCTACCTATCCTCCCCTCTCTTGTGTCCCTTAATCAAGCTTATCTTTTATTTCTCTTTAAAAAATACTGTCCACCCTAGTCAGGGTGGTCACCTTATTTCATACAGCATATAGTTACCTATCTGCCTTACCCCTATGGCTTCCTTACAGGTAAAGCCACCTCTTACACCCATCTAAGAGTGATGTGTCCTTCAAGGCCCAACTCACACTTCCTGTTCCTGCATTGGCTGTACTTGAATGTCTAGTCTAAAGGTCATATTGCATGTATTTTAGCTCGTAATTGTACATAGTAAATACTCCTTCCTTTGTGTGCTTATAAGCCTTTTAATATGTACAAGTCATTTGTCATCTGCAGTTTTGCAATATTAATTTCTGTTTTATGTCCATTCAGTCATTCAATAAACATTTATTTATTGAATACTTGCTTTAGTCCAGAGACTCTGCCTGGCATTGGTAACAGGAAGAAGAGTAAGGCAGTGTGTCTGATCTCAAGGAATTTTTGTGTTAGTGGAGAAAACAAATGCTAACAGCACTGTCTGATTTGATATGTGCCTTAAAAGAAGTATGAAGTGAGTACTGTAGACATCTTAGAGGAAGAAATGCCTAACTCCAACAGAAAAATCTTCATGGAGAATGGGCTGGATCTTAAAGAATGAATTGGAATTTTCCAGGCAGAGAAGAAGGAAGGGTATACCAGGCAGAGGGTACAAGATGTGCAGAGGCAGAGTCATAAGAGGGTGTGATGTCCTTGGTGACTGGTGAACTGAGCAGTGGAGTTTAGGCGTATGTCGTATGTGTGTGTGGTTTGGAGAGTGGGAAAGAAGATTAAAGTGATAGCCTGGGGCCAGCCTGTCAGGATCCTTATCTGCTATGTGGAGCTAAGAAGTTTGTACATTTAGCTTTCAGAGTGCTGAAATTTATAAGAAAAGTTCTGACATTCAGATTTATTTGATAAGAGAATTCTTGTAAAAAATATGGATTATGGACAGAGTGGAGAGAGACTGGTGGGAGAGAGCCAGTTATGAGACTGAGTGTAGCAGTGAGATACAGAGGAAAGGCTGGATTCTGGAAAACAGAGAAAAAAGAGGAGAAGAATGTTTTGTAGATATGGTAAGTTCAGTTAAACTGCATATGCCAGCAGGAGATGTTCAGTAGGCAAGTAGAAATTAGGACTTTATCTTAGGAGAAAATTATCTGCCTTGGATGGAGATGGGAGCCATAACCTTGGGGCCATGACAGTAGAGGGTAGATAAGATTACTTTACAATGAGTGAACGGCCAGAAGGGAAGGAGGCTAAGAGGACAGATGCATGATACAGGAAAGTGAGAGATAATTGCTAAAAGAAGGTCTCAGAATAGGCAGAAGGGCATAGAATCCAGTAACCAGATAAAAGGAATTCTCCCTAAAGATTGGTGCACCCTATTTGAGGAAAGGTGAGAATTGACAAACTAGAGTAGTAAAGCAGTTTGAGAGTAGAGACTATTTCATTCATATGTATATATATATATATAATATATATATATATATATATATATAAAATATATATATATATACATAAAAATTTATCCTTTATTGCTCATATGACATTGCCTTACATATAATAAGTCCATAATAAATGTCTGTTGATTTACAATAGTTTACTTTTTCTGTATAAAACTCATCTATTTATCTTTCTTACACTTGATCTGTTTTCTCACAGTGCCAATGCTTTCTAGGTTTAATTCATAGCAATTATTTCATACATAGTTATTGTTAAATAGTTCCCTGTTTTGAATTTATTTGTTCCTAGGGGATGGGCTACTAAATACTTGCTACTCAAAATGTGGCCCACAGAGTTGAAGCATCAGCATCAAATGGGAGCTGGTTAGAAGTGCAGAATTGTGCCCCCATCCTAGACCTACTGAATCAGAATCTTCATTTTTACAAGGGTCCCAAGTGAACTGAGTGCACATTATAATTTGAGAAGCACTGGATTATAGACACCTTTCAGAATCCTTTCCTGTTCAGACCTTGTCCTTTGCTTTTTCATTAGAATCTCACTATGACTCCTGCAGGATCATTTTGGTGCTTCCAAGAACTGTTGCCCCTTGATATACTGAATTTTGCAAAATAGCAGGTGAAGTTGTACCCATTCAGCTGAGGTTCTTCATGTCATTGTGAAAACTTAAAAGATCTGTAATATATTCATTTTGTAGTCACACAAAGAAACCAACATTGATATTATAAATATATTATGCTACATAGAACTCCAAGGGTTTGTTTTAGGTAAAACTTAGAAATTCTCAGTTGTGTATCTGCTTCATTGCTGTTTTCTCTCCTACTGACATATAATTTGCAAAATCACCAGTTCCACCTTTTATGATGTGAAGAGTAAATCAAAAGCAGGAGAGAAGGACAGACTTCCCCTGAAGAGTTGGAATTCCAAGTAGAAGAGGAAGCAAAAATAGTGGAAGGGACAAATCTAGGGATGCATGCACCTTCCATTCTCATTGGTTCTTATACAAGAGCATTTGGCTCAGTTTCCAGTGAGCAGTGTGACTGCCAGGTTTTTGTGTGTTCAATTGATTTTATTGCTTTGCTTCACACTTTTAAAATGTTTGCAACCCAAGACCTTGTGTAATTCTGGGTACTGATGCATGAGTGTAAAGATCTTTTGAAAACAGTTTGTTACAAATAATAAAGTGCCTTACCCTCACTTTTAGTATTTCATCTGGTACTTTGATTTACACTATCACTATATGAATAGTAACTGCTGGACTTGCTTATAATAAATTGGAGAAAATTGTCTTTTGTCAGAATTGTTGCTTCTGTTTCTAGAGTCTCAACAGAAACCCAGTTGTAGGTGTATCTTGACAGTGTCCAACATCTACTTTATTGGTATCATTTGTTTTCAAAAAAGGAGCAGAATTTCCTCTTGCTGGATTAAAATGTGTCTTGAAAAGTAAAAGCAAGTTATGCTGAGCATGGAATTTTAAACCTGAGTGAAAAACTTCTGAACACTGGGTGTTCATCTTCCTAACAAGCTTAGCAGATGGGTGGGAAGTGATGTTTGCTGTTTATTTCCTCAATATATCAATATGTGAGGATGTGGTGTAAAAGATGGTTTTCCTGCAAACGAGCAAAACCATGCCAGAAGAGTACAAGCAACGTAGTTTGTACTCTGAAAGAACTTTAGAAATTGGAGGGCCACTACTGACTTAAAATCTGCCCAATGGTTTTTACTCATCAAATTCTTAGAACGGTTGTGATTGGGGTTGAAAAGATGTAATTGTTTCTGCTACTCATCTAACCATTTCAAGAGTACTTTATTAAAGGGTTCTTTCAGGCAAGGAACACAAGGACAACTGAAAGCTATCTGCATTCATGGCCTTTGAATTAAAAAAAGAAAGAAAGAAACTGTAAATCTGAGCCACCAAAAGATGTAATGCGTGTCAAGTGATTTTTCCAGACTTTTAGCATGTATTTTTGTGACCAGTGACCTTTCTTTGGCTGTCAATCAGTTAAGAATTAGGCCACAGTCATGGCTTAATAGTCAACTGGCACTATTTGAGAATAGTTATGGAATTAGTCATAGCAGTGATGTAATGATTTCTGCAAGAGTATCACCACTGATAAAGGGGAGTTATTAGGAAAGGTGAAATGGCTAATAAGCAGAATATTAAATCCTGATAATTGTCTACTTCTTTTTTGGAATACGTAAAACTTTCTTGTCTTTTTAAATTCTTGGTGTTAGTCCAAAACCTTTATTCTTCCTTTGTTAATTATTTTTTCTCAATGGCTCTTGTTCTTATGGTATTGATCATGGGTTGCATACATTTCCTGGAAACTAATAAAAATTCCTCCAAGCCAAGTGAAAGTTATCTTATCATCCCAAGGAGAATAGTGAAGTGGCTTAAACGTTGAAAGATTCATGTTCCTATAGGTCAAGGTTAGACATTTATAGTCACCATCTTGGTACTAGTGACCTATAAAATTTTAATCGATGCCTGGGACTGAGAAAACTGGATGCCTTAGATACCCATTGTATAACTTATTCTTTGTTATGAGTTTTCATCATCTTGGTGCCTCTGGGATGGAAGAGTGAATATTCTAAGCCACTTACATTAGGAGAAATGTTTTCATCTCAGTTATTGAGTTGAGAGCAATACCTTTAAACTGAGAGGTAGCACTGGCCGTATAATAACTTCTAGAGCAGAGGGAGGGTGACTGTGTCTTCGTTATAAGGCTAAAGTTATTATAAGAAATCAGATCACACTCAAATGAATGGGAGGAACAGGAGTTTGTCATATAGATCAGACAGGTGGTCTTTGGAAATAAATAAACCCATGTGGTGGCAAGGTGTATTTTTACCTAGGTTAGAAGAAAACCAGCCATAGCTAGTATGAAACCCACCATTATTTTTCCTGGACCAGAGATCCACTTTAATCTAGGTAGGATCAGTTTTCCATGAAGCCAGCAGAATAGAAGCAAAGGCCATGGACATTCAACAAATATGTGAAGCTGTGCAATTTACAGGATGAAAAACCAAACCAGGGAACTGGGAATATGTATAGCTATCTAAGCTGGAGGAATAATAAGGCCAGTCAGTCCTCTGGAATTTCCTCTTTTCAGAGGGTACTAGAGGCACATCTTGTAGGGCAGAAAGGAGGAGGCTGGTGCTTGGATTATACAGGTTTTATCCAGGAACATCTAACTCCTTCGTCCCAGAGCTCCCTAATGTGTCTCTTTTAGTGCTGACCACATTTTGAAGTGTAAAATGCAAATGATATAATCGGGCCATATGGTAACAACAGAAAGTAGCCAAGAGTTTCACACTATTTCATGATCTTAAAAAATAAACGATTGAACTTTCTTCTGAAAATCATTAACAAGAAGTTAATGCAACAGAGATCCTTACATTATCTCTGATCCTCAGAGGAAAGCTATGCAATGGTTTGGCATTTTCTGTTTCTGACCCAGAGCCACATCCAAGTACACCAATCCTAGTTTTCAACAGCATACCCTCAAAAGGAAAAGAGTAAAGATGCCATGGGAGCAACGTAGGGCAGTGAGCACTGGGGATGGGGTAGGGGGGGTCTATTTAAGTTTTAATTATGTTTCTTTTATTCTGCATGTCTCCATGTCCCTTATGTCAAATGGACCAGCTTTACTGTTGTCATCATCGTGGTCCAACTGTCCATGTTTCTGATTTCTGCTGGGAGACACCACTTGGCTGGGTGACTCATTTGTATTTCCTTTTCTAGCTTTCTGGTCTGCTCCACTCTTGGCTCTGGATGTGTTCTTAATTTCATTTGAGTCCTTGCTCTAGCCCCATGTAACCCTCAATGATTGCTCCTGGCCCATCTCTCAGGAAAGAGGGATTTGGACACTATCTATGTTGTCACATGGTTGTAAGGATCGATGAGGTGGTATATGAAGAAGTCCCATTCCAGTTGAGTGGGTGAGGGTCCTCACAGACAAGATGGCAATGGTGGGTAGTGCTACTCTTTGAGCAATCAAAGGACCTCCGTGGTCAATGACTGCTTCAGAATAGCACAACTGGCCAACTGTGCTAAAACAACTACAACAATAACAACTGAAAAGTGTTCTTAAATTAAAAACTCAGGGAATTCCCTGGCGGTCCTAACCCTGTAGTTAGGGTTCTGTGCTTCCACTGCAGGGAGCACGGGTTTGATCCCTGGTCAGGGAACTAAGATCCCACAAGCCATGCAGCATGGCCAAAAACAAAACAAACCCCCCCAAAACAACAAAAACAAACAAAAACTCAATAATCTCTGTTGTATATTAGAGTTTGTTAAAATTAATCAGGATGGCACATATTAGGAAGTTCAAGCATGTAGTTTCCTTCTCCTTCTCTAAAAGGGAAACACCTTAAAAATACTTTTAAGCCTCCCAAATTATGGGAGTTATATATAGAAGTCAAATTCAGAGAGCAAGCCCTTCAATGGCATTTACCTGGCTTATGGTGAAAGGATTTCTTTTTGTGTTTGTCAGAAGAGGAGAAAACCTCATGGTGGATGCTGTGAAATCCTAATGTAATTATCTTAGCAGTATTCTTCACATATGGCTTGTGATACTCATATTAAATCTGTCAAGTAGTACAGTTGCTGTTGGCACTGTTAATATGAATTCATTAATGTTAACCTTTAATCCCATTTTATAGCTAAACAGACCTTTTAGATGCTTGATTACTTCTCAAAAAAAAAAAAATATGAGATTTCTACCAGTCCTTGGACAAGTGAGTATAAGTGGACAGAGCACAGGTTCAGAATTCCTGGCTCTGCCAGGTGTTATCTGAGGGACCTAGTCAGAAGACTCTCTGGATGTCTGTTTTCACATCCAATGGTATTACAAGCTCGAGGTAACTTTTGGAGTTTAGTAAGGATCAGGAGAGAAGGTAGAAATAAGCCTGATGGAGAAGGAAAATAGCGTGATAGAGAAAATATGCCAACTTTTTAAAATTAATTAATTAATTAATTAATTTTTTTGCTGTATTGGGTCTTCGTTGCTGCACACGGGCTTTCTCTAGTTGCGGCGAGCGGGGGCTACTCATCGTTGCGGCGCACGGGCTTCTCATTGTGGTGGCTTCTCTTGTTGCGGAGCACGGGCTCTAGGCGTGCGGGCTTCAGTAGTTGTGGCTCACAGGCTCTAGAGCGAAGGCTCGGTAGTTGTGGCGCACAGGCTTAGATGCTCCACGGCATGTGGGATCTTCCGGGACCAGGGCACGAACCTGTGTCCTCTGCAGTGGCAGGCAGATTCTTAACCACTATGCCACCAGGGAAGTCCCTCTGCCAACTTCTTAATGGTTTGTCTTTCATTATAGGTTCCATGTCTTGAATCATTTTGGTCTTTCAAACTGTCGTCTTTATTTAAAGTGTTAATTAATTCCTTTATTCTTTTTGGTCATCAAAGGCCTATGTAATGTTGATGTTCTGAGTACCCTGAGATGTAAATCATATATTTACTTTCTCTAAAGCAGAAGAGTTAACCAAACATTCAATCACGAGTATCCTTTTTTAAAAAAAGGTTGATTCATTATGCTAAAATTGACTGTTGGTGGTTTGTAATATTAAAAATATTTTAAAAGGTTCCCAAACCTTATTACTAGATTTGCAGATTTTTTAGCATGTGAGGACCTCAGATTGATAAGCACCGGGCTAAAGTTGGTGGTTTTTATATTTATCTATCTATCATCTTTTTATCTATGTATATTCATATATGCATGTGCTTACATAGTACAAAACTGTTTCTTAAAAGAAGTCATAAAATGAGACCTCCATGTGTAAAGAAGGTAAAAATATGGCTGGGATGGTTGAAGATCACTCTCCCTTTGCCTCCTATCATTGCCTTTTAATGGCTCCTAAAGATGCCTCAATAGAACTCTTGAGGTCTAAGGAATACAGTTTGAGATTCACTGGGCTAAGAGATAAAAAGTGACGAAGGGTACTTTGACAACTCCTTAACACAGTATTCTTAGTCCTCTTCCTCACATGCAGATGACAGGTAACTGGGACAGTTGTAATGGGTCAAAAGAAAAAGAGAATTTCCCTTTGCTTTTTCACTTGTGCATCATCCATTTGTTACCTCTGAAGACTGTTACTCAAAGTGAATTTGACTCCCTCTTCCCCATCCCATTTGCCTACAGATGTAGAGGACTGTAGTCTGTGATTATAATTCACAGGCCTGCACTAGATGATTGTATGAAGAAACCAGGATATACTGTTTTTCAGAGTTCTGTATTCTGTGGAACTGTGGAGTTAAAAAGAAATTTAGGGACTAATATGGACTTCCTAATGTTTTATTTTGCCAAAAATGGATACTTCTAAAAGCAGCTACTAAAGGATACTTCAAGAAGCTTATCACTTCATAAAAGAAAGGATGTTTTTAATAACAAAATATTAGGAAGACCACAATCTCAGAATTGTTTGAGTCAATATCGATAATTAATTGAATAGAGAGAAAAACACTTTCTTTTTGGAATAAGACTTGGGATTCAGCCCCATCTCTGCCAATTATTACCTATAGGACAAAGGCCATCTGATAACTAATCTTTCTGATCCTCAAAATGTAAATGAAAATGAAAACATATACCCCTCATGATTGTCAGAAGGTAACCAATGAATAGATTCACATTCCTATGGTGTTTGGTACGTAGTAGGTGCTCAGTAAATATCCATTCCCTCCCTCCTGCATCTCTTTCTTTCCATCTCCTTTTATTTACCCCAGAGGATTGTTTTGATGATCAAGTAAGAAAATAATGAGAAAATGCTTGGTGAACCATAAAGCACTATTTAAACGTAAGGTTCATGAAATGTAAGCTTATTTGCTTTAAGCACATGCATTTTCCTTTTTATAAGATGTGTGGATAAGTGGCACAATAACCCTCAGGAAATGAACCTAGTGCCTTTGTCTGATTCCTTAAGGACTCACATGGCCTTTTGGATGAAACTGTATGTAAAATATAGATGTTATTTTAATAAATACTGTCCATATAGTACACATATTGTTTCTTTTGCATGTTTTTAAACAAAGAATATTAGCCAGTCACCTCACAGGTTTTCCTGCATGGTCTACAAGGTGTAGTTATAAAGTCCATTGGAGTTGTAAAGTGTTTGGAGTTATATTGCGTTAAGCGCTATCGCATTCAGTCTTACCGAGCTATTAGGGTGTTTTATAATGGGATGTAAATATTTGTGGCCTGTTTGAGAATAACCAAAGAAAAGTGCTTTTCATTATTTTACTTCATATCCTATTAGCCAGACATATCTTTAGTGTTTCAGTTCTTTCCTGGCTTGGGAAGGGGATGTCAACATTTATTTGTACAGTGTGAGGCTGGGAAGGAATTTGGCTACTTTTTGTTACTGTGTCAGATTGCCCAGGAGCTACTTTGTCTGACAGCATGCCTGGTGAGCACATATTACATTTTCTCTGTCTTCTGTAGGTACCAAGTAGAGCTGGAAGAATTCTTCCATAGGTACATCATGAATAATAATTGTCCACAGCTAACAAAATACTCTTAATTTTTGCAGGGAAACCTGGGAGTATCCCATTCTAAACCTGGTTTGCATACCTCTCAGACATAGTTTAAAGTTGAGAAAAAGTATTTCTGCTTTTAATTCTTTTCCCTTAAAGAAAACTTGAAAAACAGTTACACTTGTTTCTTCAAGAATCAAAATGTCTTTAGGAATCAGTCTTGGTTCTGAACTTTTAGTACACATCTCTATTGTAACAATTGGAGGTAGTTTATTTAAATGAACTTAAGCTATTGCTCATCACTATTATGAGCATAGGAAAGTTTGAAAGACACACTTTTTAATAAGGAAATAAGTAAGAAAAGCTGATGCTATTTTCATGATCACATACTGTGCTTGAAAACATCTAGTTATAGGAAACAGGAAAGGTTAAATATTCAAAAATAACCATTTAAAACCACTTTGTTCTCAAATCTGTCACTACAGTTTTTGTCAGATAAATTTAAATCCTGGTAATTGGTTTATGCCAAAGGACAGAGGACAGTCATTTCAAAGCTTTCCTGTTCACAGACTATTAAATTGCCAGAAATAACAATCACAACAAAGTGACACATAATTTAGAAAGAATGCAATGCATGCTTTTAATCAGAACAACAATAACAACAGTAAAAAACTACTAATAACAAGTATGGAAAAGCTAGTATAGTATTGAATCCAGCCATAGTCACAAATAAAAAGCAACTGCTTGACAAGGACAGCTGTGAATGATCTATGTGCCCTTCACATCCTCCTTCCCCTCGATAAAAGCGATATTCTCATTGGAAATATGGTTGCAAATGTAAATCACTGACTTCTTGAAAGACCATGACGGCTCTGTAATAAATATCAAATCGGTCCATTTTAGATCTGCAGGAGAATTCTTTTAGGTATGAAGACTGGAGAGCAACTGTGAAGCTGTCTTTATTCAAATCCTTCGAAATTTAAAATGGTGATCTTAGACCACCAAGAACTACAAGACTCGCCAACTGATGTTTATAACAACTTAGCCTTCCTATTCTTCATATCTGATTTTATTAAATGTCTGTCAAGGAGTATATTTAACTTTGATGTTTCCAACAATAATTCATTGTCTTTAACTTCTATTTTATGTTTTAACAGGCAGATAATGAAAAGAATTATTCGCATGTTGAATTTATACCTCAGGGTATCTCTGCAAAGAAAAGAAGTGTGAAGTTATTGTTGTGGTGTGATTTCCCTTCTAAATAATAAATTATATCGGAAAAGGTGGAAATATCATAAAAATGAGGTTGAAAAGGAATTTTCAACATGATTTTGATAGACAGATGAAAGCATTTACTATTATTTACGAAAGTGGATCTATTTAAAATAGACCCCTTCTCAATATAGGGCAGTTAAGAACTTAAAAGGAAAACAGGGCTACTGTCATGTGATTTCCACGTTAGAGAGTACTCTATGAAGAAATTCCTTCATTTGCAACCCAGCAGACAAGACCTGGCATACCCCCAAAATTTTTAATGGAAATTAAGAGGCAGTCAAGCTGATTAAAAACTAATACTTTATTTGCTTAGAAGTAGCAAACTATAAAAATCAAGCCAACAAAGTTTCATTGCAAAAATTTATTGTTTTTAATTTACTGTCAACACTTTTAGAGTTAAATTACTTAATTTGAATTCAATTCATTAAGGCAATAAAAGTGGGATAAAATAAAATAAATCTGTTGTTTTTCAAACCAAGAATCAAACTCTGAAACTGGGTGGGTCCTTTCTGCCAATTTGGGAAATAGGCCAGTTTCAGCCTGCGAACTCTCACATTCTCATTAAGTATATTTAATGCAAAGTTCTTAGCAATGTCTTGTCCAGGTGAAAAGCAATTTCACTAACAACAACAACAACAACAACAAAACTCAAGGAAAGATTTCCATAGTTACTTTTCTCACTAAAACCATTTCTACTTCTGAAATTTTCTCACTTTGGACCATTCTATAATATAAACATTTTATTTTCTATTCATTTTAAAAACAGCTGTAGTGGGGTATAATTTACATACTATAAAATTCACCCATGCAATTCAATAATTTTTAGCAAATTTACAAAGTTGTGCAACCATCACCATGGTTCCAATTTTAGATCTCTGTTCATGTTTACCTTGTTTTAATGTTTCTGTTTTTTTAGTATGTTCTCTACCTTCTTGTCTATGAGGTAAGAAGAGTTTCAATAACTGCATAAAGGAAGAGGGGAAAGGATGTTATAGGCAAAAGGGTTAGGATTCATTCATTTGTTTATTTGTTTATTCATCCATCCATTCATTTAATGGTTATTGAGTCCTTAGTATGAGCCAGACATGACAGTGAGTATTTGTAATAGAAGATTTTTCAGACATAGTCTGGTGGGTGGATGAACAATTTAGCCTTATTACCACTATAAACATGACAAGTGTTATCACTGGGGCATGCACAGGGCATAATGGGACTATATAGAAGAAGCCTAAAGACAAATAGATCAGGGTGGGCTTCTTGGAGGAAGGGCATTTTGAAGAATGAATAGACAGGACCAGGCAAAAAGGAATGGCTCTGTGCCTGTCTCTAAGCTTATTGATTTGGGGCATTGAGCAGGCATACCAGAGCCTGGAATCCAGGCCCGGGAGGTGAGAGGAGAGGTAAGGATAGAAAAAGAGGCATCCGATCCCAATGGAGCTGTGAGAACAGGTTCACAGTACGTCTTTGCTTGCAGGCAAGAAAATTCAGATTACTTATTAGATTTTCCTGGTTATGAGGATTTGAGAAACATCATACATTTTGACATTAAGCTTTCTTCAGGGTCACTGGATGGAAATGCCCAAATCTAATTGGGATTTTATGTTAGAAACTAGGGTTCTAATTTTATCTTTCAAGATCAACATACGATTATCTATTCATCTGACTTCCATATAATTTATACCTGTAATTCTAAGTCCCTGACTTTGTGTGTGTATGTGTGAGAGAGAGAGAAACTGATAGAATTTGGTAATAAGTTTGATATGGAGAGAATTTCTAGCATTGTTTCTCAATTTCAATATTTAAGTTGACCCTGGTCATTATTATAGGATTTACTCCGAAAGTCTATGTTTTGAGGAGGCTGAGGGAGGGACCCCAGTATGGACTCCAGGGCTACAAGACTAATACCCTGCTTAGTGTGGAGCTATATATTCTTTGGGTGTTAACACAGCAGATCTAATATCTGCTTGGACACATTGTGTGCTTCTCTGTATCTCTCACAGCCTAGAAGCCAATGGAAAAAAGCCTCAGTATGTATGGTTTCAGCTGGCTGTGGATAATTAGGGTGTCTGCTTCATGCACTGACCCCCTGGGAGGAGAGCTGGTTCAATCCATTGGTATGGATTGTTCTCCTAGTGCAACATGATGATCAGTTACTGCCCATCCTGTTAAGCAGATTGTTGTCTCAAGATAACTGAAACACACCTAGAGTCTTTGACTAGTCCATCCTCTGCCAGAAATGTGACTGCCCTCCTGGTCAGGTGAACCTCTTCAATCAGAAAATATATTTTACTCCATGCAAGTGACTACCCTTTTGGTCAAATAAAATCAGTATTTCCAATTGGGATCCAAAAATGGTTTCAAGAAAATTTTTCTTCAGAGAGAGAAAATTCTAAATGTGCTTGGTCTTTTTCATCACTGAATCTACACACCAGGAAACGCTGTGGATGAAGGTGGAAAGGCCAATCCCTCTTATCTAGTCTGACACTAATAAAGCCGTTAACAAGGTCCAACTGGAACGACAATGGATAAGGAAAGAAGAGCTGAATTCCTTAAGATCAGTCCTATTGAGTTACACAGATGTCAAGTTTAATCAATCTGAAGACCTTACGGACTTCGGCAAATGTCCTTTTTTTGGTATCTTATTGCTGTTTTCAGTTGTTGCATCATCCTGTTTGCATAAATATAATTATCTTTCATATATATTACATCATTAAGGAAATTTTTATTAGTTTTATTTATCTGTATCTTATAATAGAAAAGCTTCCTAGTGCATTAATTTTTTTTTAACTTAAGAATGAATGTGCCCACAAGGATTTAAAAAAAATCCCATACACAACAATTTATATTTAAGATACCCAAGTAGAGTTGGATACTATATTTTTTTATGGTTTGAAAAAAAGCAATTTAATGCATGCATGTGATAATAGGTAGGCCTGTTGTGCCTTTTGTTAAGAAAGTAGGATACTTCTTTCAACTATCATTTAAAGATTTTATTGCCAGCTGACTCTCTCTAGCTATTTCTTTCTCTATCGGCTGATACCTGGGAATCTAATGTTTCACAATTAGAGATTTGTTTCCTTGACTTGTACTTTCCAGCTCAAGTGATTACAATCTCAAAAGAAGTCACACATGAATCCTTACAAGTTTAATATATCCTTTTCTTATAGTATATTCTTATGGGTTGAGGACAGAGCATGAAAATAATGACATTAGTAAGGGTTGAGGTGGTGGAATAGAATTGATGGAAAGAGATAAGTAAAGAAGGAGTAAAGGCAGGGGCTGGGGGCTTTGAAAAGTGACTTCATGATCCTGCCTGGGCTTTGGAGTCATTAATTCTACCCATGAATATTTATTAAATATTGACTCTGTCCTCAGTACTGTGTTCAGAATTACCTACCATTTTCCCTTTGGTTGGACTGTGCAGATGGTTGAGTAAGTAGGTAAGTAAGATTGTGGAGATTGTGGATTCAAGGGATAAGAATAATCTATGAGAACTCTTCTGCCTTTAGCTCCCTGAAGTGGGCCTGTAGTAGTAGGCCTCTGTTTTGTCTCTATAGAAATAAGAAGATAAACCCTTTCTGCTCACCTCTGGTTAAAACTAACAATTTTTATAAGCTTAAAATCTGTATTCAAACTGGGGTTGGATAAATATTGCTTCTATTTCAGATCCTAGAGCACAAGGGACTCCCAAACTTCAGGAGCCTCACATTCCTCAATGAGGAGCCTTGTTGTACCTTCCTCACGTGGTGGATGTAGATTTTTCCTAAGACAAAAATGTATTTAAAGTGTTTTGTATGTAGTGCCTGGGACAAATGAGGAAGCACCCAGTAAGTGATGGATGTTATTGTTGCCTACACTGGCAGGAGGAGAAACACAAGAGAAAAAAACATCAGGAAGTGAGTACGTGATCTAGCTGAGCGGTGAAGAGGTCCTGGTTAAGGTGAAGGCTGTGGAAATGGGAGTGATGTTATTTGTTAAAAGTAGAATTACTTACCGTACAGACAATATTACAAAAATAGTGCAAGAAATCGAATCAAAGCAAAAGTTACCTTAATACAGTTGTTACCTCAGATTCTAACAGGCCTTTAAAAAATTTGTTCACGTGACCCTCTCCTTGTTTACATGGTTACATAAAAACATAACCATTACAGATACAATTTTGTATTCTCTGCTTTTTCCCTTATGTAATTAAATTACTCATTTATCTGATATTGTATACTAAATTGTTTCTAGATCTTTTCATTCTAATGAATCTTGTGGCAATGAAAATCTTTGTGTTTTGTAGTTGTGCGTCTTTAAGGCTGTCTCCTTAGAAGAAATTTCTAGTGTAGTAATACTGGGTCAAAGGATAGGAGCACTTTATGTCTTTAAGGTTATTGCCAAATGGCCTTCCAAAAGGGTTTCCCAATTTGTGCTGCCACTAGCAGAGAATGGATGAATGAACACTTTTCCTGACAGCCTCATTGATGATGTTAAGGCAGTATCATTATTTTTAACTTTCCCTCTGAAATACATGTAAGGTATCTCTTAATCTGCAGTTCTTGGGTAGCTAGTAAGGTTGAATATTTTCTCATGTTTGTCTCCTAACTGTATTCTCTCTAATATAAAATTATTTGTTCTGGCCTTTCCGCACTTTGATGTTGGAGCATTTAAGGGGCAAAGAAAGGAACCTACTATGCTCCGACTTTGTTCTTGTCACATTAAATGCATTATCTCATTTAATCTACACAGTACCTCAACAAGGTTGGCATTCCTACCTGCATTTCATAGGTGAAAGACTGAGCCTTGAATAAACTAAATTTCATGCCCAAAGTTGAATTGCTGGTAAGTAGCAGTTGTTAGATATTTTTCCTTATCATTTTATATGAGTTTTTATGTAACATAAATATTAACTCTTTGGGGAAAATATTTTCAGCAAATATGGATGACAATCTGTTGTTTTCTTTTTTCTGAAATTATGCTATTTTTGTTCTGCAGAAGCTTAAAATTTTCCCATGAAGTGATGGATTGGAGAGATACTGGGGTGGTAGATTGGGCCTCAGCTTCTGTTTTATTTCAGTACCAAGATCAGTTCAGTGAGGATTAGAAGCAGCCAAGAGACAGAACTGTAAGTGGATCATTTGCTAATGATTCTACTATGGAAAGTGTCTCCCAGCCTCTCCCAGGATTTCCCACAGGGTGGGAGAGTGGCCTGTGAGCCTGTTAGAGGTCATTTACAGATGAGCTATTCTCCAAAGCTGCTTGCTGGGTGGTCTCTGAGTGGTTAATGTGTGGTCATGATATTACTGCTTTCTCCACTCCTGCCAAAGCATATAGAGTCCCATGACAGGCCACATATAAGACTGTTGGCCCTCCCAGTAGGACCAACAAGGATATATGGCTGGTATCCAGTACCAGCAAGGTCATTAGCTGTTGAGTTTAGTGTTATTTCTATTCAGAGGAAGGACAGAATCCCATTGAAATGGGTAGAGATGCTAAGAGATTGTAGCTATGTTGTTAGGAGCATCATTTGGAAGTTTTTCAATGGCCTGGCCTAGAAATGGATGGTTTGGATTAGGGTGGGGACAGCAGTGCCAGAGGATGGGTTTTGGAACAAAGGAATTTTGCAATATTCCTTCTAAGGCAGAAGGGCTATATGTTACATGGCCGTTTAGAATATCTCAGTCATATCACTCAATCTGGTCTGCCTCGTCATGCAGTTGACTCCAACCCAGTTGTCAAGGGGCATGATGTCACCCCCAGGCCTGGGTCTAGTGGGATGGGAAGATCCAGAAGCTTCCCCTCTCGGAGGCTCAATCCAGAAAATAATTAGAAGAAGCCTTTTCAGCAGGGGAAAATTGAACCCTGTAAAGTCAGGCCTTCAGCCAGCATTGCCTGGGCTATTAAGTTCTGCCCAGCTCAGCTTTGCATACACTGTGGCAATGTCTGAAAAAGTGCTTTTGGCTTTTACCATCATCACAACACAAGATATTTTTCCTGACCAGTGAGAAATGGCGGCAGTTTTGTTTGTGTGTTTGTTTTTTAATCTCTCCCTGAAAAAGTAATGCCTATTCTCTGATCTGGGGTAGGACAGAATTCCCAGTGTCCCAAGCACTCCATTTTTCAGGTACTTCTTGGACCAGGGGCTTTTGAACAAATGGCATCCAACTAGAAATACATTTTAGAAATGTCCTTCTCCCTTGTGTCTGTGTTACCTTCCATAACTCTGATTGCATTGTTGGTCTGGTCTCTGACCACAGAAAGCCACAAAAGCACAGGGGCATCACACAAAGAGAAAGTTGGAAGAAGTGTATGGGGAATGGTTGATGACATATTTTTATCTACATCCTGCCTACAATTATGTGAATTTTTTTTTTTTTTCCATCGTAAACTTGAGCTTGTAGAAACCAATAGGAAGGAAGCTGAATTGGCTGGAGCAAATTCAGTAATGATGGCCAGGACACCCAGAAATCTGATACAGCTACCAAGATGAGCTGGCCTGTGAAACCTTGTGGTTAATTGGTGGGTGGCTGGTGGTTATAATACTTTCTGGGCTCCCTGGAGGGATTGGAGCCACCTCCCAACAACACTACTTAATTACATACAAATTATAATTTTGTCTTCACATTCTGTCTCACAAAATGAATGGTCTCCATCATTTGCCCATAATATGTGGTCATTATTTCAATTAGCTCATTGTTTTCTCAGCTGCCTCTTTTTTATATGCATGTCAAAGTTGGTGTTTTCTCTCTTGGGGTTCCTCACATCTCCACAATATAAGCCTCATTTGTTTAAGGCACTTTATATCTTAAGCAAAATGCATAGGATTTGCACTCAGGGGCTTTCTAACTACTTTTGATGATGATGATGGTAACTGCTGGCCAGCTGTCCCACTACTGAAAGCCAGAACCCACCATATTCTGGTGGCAAGCATTTCAAGGCTTGCACATCACACCACAGGCTGATTGTAACCTTAGGGCTAGTTAATCCCAAATACTCTCCATTGCAAACTCCTCTCCTGTTACTAAGATGTCCCTTTCATCTCCCAACTTCCTCCTTCCTGAATTCCTGTTATTTATAGTATCCCAGGAACAAACTACTCCCAAATTTCTCAAAAGGATTTACAGTTGCTACTTGCAGTTCCTCACCCAGCTCACACCTCCATCCCTCGCAGCCTGTGTTCTGCTATAACCCCTGTCCTCCCAAAGGTGGACAGTGACATCTTTGTTCAGTCCAAGTCTGCTTCTTAGTCCTTTGCTTTTTGACTGATTTTTCCATGTTGGTCACCTTTACCCTGACTCTTAGGTTCTGAGACCGTTCATTTTCTCTCCTTCCTTCTCTCTAACTGCTCCTTCTTGGTTCTCTTTCTTCTTGTGGCACCAAAATATGAGTGATCCTCAAGTGCTTACTTCTCTTGAACATATTCTCTCAATGACCTGACAGAACGATGGCCATGACTATCACCCTTTGGACAATGCACGTATCTCCACTTCCTGCCACAAATCCTTCAAGCTTCAGACTCACATGCTCAATCTTTTGCTTGCTCTTCCCCTGCACAATCTGCTTGACACTTCAGACTCCACGTGCCTGTCATTTAAAATAACTTTTCCCCCAACTGTGTTCCTTCTGACATCTCCGTTTCTGTTGATTCTGCACCAGCTCCCGAGTACTTCAGAGTGGCCTTTTCATGTGGGAGGCAAGTTCTGTTTGGACAGTCTCTTAAACCCTCATTTTTATTCCCATTCTTATAACCATATTTTACCTCCTTTTTATTTCTTGCCTGCATTTTTGCAACAGCCTTCTTGCCAGGATCTTTTATTTCCCATCCCAACACACCTGAGGCACACTGCATATTGTAACCTTGGCTTGCAAAGGCAATGATTCTCAATTAATAGTGTGAATGGAGCAGAAGGGGTATTCTCCAATAGGAGCCATATCAAAATCTTTGGGATCAGAGTGTGCTGTTTGAAAAAACCCTGTATGTGAGAGATTTGTATATGCCCCAAAGGAGAGGCATACACCTCTCCCTGTCTGCCTCTACTACCTTGAACATCATTCTTTTAAAGATTTTATGTTCCCCTTTTTTTATGTGCTGCTGGCATATTAATTTTCTCGATACTCAGTAAAGATTAAGATATAATTCTTTCCTAGCTCAAAACCCTTTAATAGTTCTCTGTTGCCTACTAAAAATTCTAAACATTTTAACCTTACATCCTTGACAAACCTTATCATTATGACTCCTCAATTTTCTTCTATACCTACCTATATTGTAGCCAAACTGAGAAATTTCTCTGAACACCCCCAGGCTGTTTCACCTCTCTTTGGACCACATCATCCCTCTGTTTGGAATGCCCACTCCCTTTACCTCCACCTGGTGAAATTACACATGGATCCAATATCACTTCTACCAGGATGTCTTCCTGCTCCTGGGGCTTGAAGGACCAGAGTGGTCCTTGTGATCTCCCACAGGACACTGTTTGCAGCTCTCCTTCAGCACTTGTGTTATAGTTTTTTGTAGAGGCATCTTTTCTCCTATAGCAGAGTGTAAATTTCTGGAGAGCAGAGATCCCATTCCCAATTTTCAGTACCCAGGACTTTAGTGAATTATATCTTGGCTGTCTATAATATAGAGTTCCTGATTTCTGTTTTACTCTTTATTTATAATTTATTCTTCTACTCCAATAAAATATTTTGAAGTGGCTTACTGTAATAAACATAAACAACTCAGGACATGAAAATAAAAATTTAAAACCAATATTATAAACCATTTAGATCAGGGGTCAGCAAAGTACAACCCATGGCCCAAATCAGCCCTCAAAGTGTTTTTGTAAATAAAGTTTTATTAGAGCATATCATGTTCATTTGCTTATATATTATCTATGGTTGCTTCCGTGCTACAGTGGCAGAGTTGTGTAGCCATGACAGAGACTGTATGACCTGCAAAGCCTCAAATATTTACTATCTGGCCCTTTACAAGAAGTTTGCCAATCCCTGATTTAGATCAGTGAAGCTTAACTGAAGTGAGGAGAGGAGGAAAAAAGAAATAGAGGGGAATGTGTAGACTCAGGATAATCCAGGGTAAGAATCTATGTGAGAATCCTCACTTTTGTAGAAAATCAGTTACTGAGGAGAATCAGCCATTTTTCAAGGTGACATCCTTGCTCAATACAAAGGCCTTTTTCTGGACTTTTTAGTCACTTCTGGGTCAGTGCCTTATTTGTAGTGAATCAGTGTTACTGATGAGCCTATGCTGTATCTTTCTAGTGTGGTAGGGAGAAAAAAACAAACAGAAAAAAATTGATTTAGAGAGAGGGGAGGTATTATTATACCAAGAGCTCTCAGTGTGCTAGTTATGGGAACTGAATAGTAAATTTAGTTCTTTGATTCCTAGCTGCCAAAGCAAAAAGCAAACATGACAAGTTAGGTAGCTCTCCTTGGCTAACATATGGAAGTATACCCATTTGCTAAAAACAAAAATCTTCTCAATGCTAAAATCAAGAAGGACTTTTTGAATTGTCTCAGAGAGACATAGGAGACAATATGTTCAGCTACAGTTTTGCAAGAGATCTTGCCAATATACTGAAATGGCCAATTCTCATACCATGAAATTGCAGTTCAAGAAGGCTTTGTTAGTACAGTCTAGGGACCTTGGTTGTTGATACCCTAACTTGTTATAAGAATAGAGCTCAGAGTAACTAGAGAGTTTGGTGGTTCATGTGTTTTGCAACTGGAACATTAGTTGGCTCTGGCAGGCCCTGAATATAGGGCAAATAGGTGTAGAGTTCCAGCGATTGCTGGGAGTATAGGTTTTCTGGCATGATGAATAAAGAGTGACCCATAAACTGGAGGCAGGTGGAAAAGCTGACATTCTGGTATGGAAACAGAGAAGGCTTCGGCATTTTTGCCTGGCTGGTTAACCAGCACAGCTCCACATCGTGGTAGGTAGAAGAGATGGGCACCAGAGCAATTTTATATAACTCTGTGGGTACAGTAAAATAATTGAATGAAGGATAATGATGACAGCAAATAAATCATGAACTATCACTTGAGTTTATATGATTATTAACAGCTGCAAAAGTCATAAAGTTATTCTGGAGCTCAGAAAACTGAATGATATCACTCATTGTGCCTGTTTATTATTGCAGAGATTATAGGTGGGTTTTATCTTAAAGAATTAACATTTGCCATCTTTTTGCTAAGCCTCCAGAAAATAATGCAAATTATAAATATGCCTGTATATTACCTTCCCATATAAATAATTTTGAAGATAAGAAAATCAAAGCTTATATTACATTGAAAATATATATCTTGACATGACAAATGTTTTCAAAGGTTTATGGAAAATTTTTGTCAAGTGAACGTGAAATTTGAGTTTCCTTTTTTCTTTATACATAGTGTATGCTAAGGTAGCAAAACTACTTGGTTTTTGCATAAGGGAGTAGTTCTATTTTAATGTTCCTTTAAGAAATTCTGAAAAAAGGTGGCTTTGGTAATTCAGTATATTTTGGATTATTTCATGGATAGAGTTATTTGGATAGAGTTATAGTAGATAAAAGGATATATTAATGAAATGATTTTATGAACATATTCATTAAAAATGATTAGAATGTAATTACTCAGTCTAGCAGACCCACATTAATATTATTCACATGACATTTGTTCTTCCAAGCAAACTGAAGGCAGGGATGTCTCAGATTAGTTTTCTATGGGGTTTGCAAGTTGAACCTCTTGGCATGATTCATATGATGGTAGCCATAGACAATGGTAGCTCTCTCTGCTCATGGTACAGCTGTCATGTATATGACCTATCAGGTATGTGAAGATTTTATCCAAAGTGCAATTTAAACCTCCGCCCCCCCCCCCATGGAAAGTGTTTAAGTAAGGGAGTGGCATGATTAGAGATGCATTTAGAAACATACATCCCCACATATAGAAAGGATTGGAGATGGAAGTGAGAGGTCAATTAGAAGGTCACTGTAGCTGCCCAGGTGAAGGATGCTAATAATTTGAACTTGATTGTCAGCAGTTGTTGAAAGGAGCCAGGTATATTCTGGAGACACAGTCCACAGACTAGATGTGGGGCCTCTCAAGTCAAGGCTAACTCTGAGGTTATTAGCATGGACAGTGAGTATGTATAATGAAGTCAAGTGCTGAGGTAGAGAACATTGAAAGAGTGGCCAATATGAAGTGGGAGGGGATATCAAAAATTGAGTTAGGACTATTTGGAGATACCTGGGAGACAATCAAGAGGAAACACCACATAGTTGGATATGCAGTTCTTAAGCCTTGAACAAGAGGCTAGGCTGGAAATATATATTTGGGAGCCTTTTCATATATTTGGAATATAAAACAACAAGAGTAAATGAGATTGCCTAAAAAGAGAATAATATGAGGAGAAAAGAATGTCCGGGACACTTTATTTCAGGTGAAAGCGGAAGAGCCAGCAAAGGAAATTAAGGAATAGCCACAAACAGATGATAGCCAAACTGGAGGGTGAGGTGTAATGTTAAGGAAGCCAAGAGAAAGAAGATAAGAGTGAGTGGTCACGTGTATTGAACGCCGATGAGAAGTTAAGAATGATGAGGATGAAAAAAGTCCCAGTCACTCAGGCAATATGAATAATTCTTATCAAAGGGTAGTTTTTAGTGTAGGAAGATGCCTGATTGGAGTGGATTGCAGAGTGCATGAGATTAAGAAGCTGAGGCCAAATGTCTAACTTTGAGACTCTTGGCTGTACAAGGTCCTAGAGGAAGAGGACAATAGCTAAAAGAAGATGTGTTTTCCCCAGACTCCCAGGTGGGAGATACTAGATCATCTTTAAATGATGATGGAGAGGAGCTTGAAGGTTGATGGTACTGCAGAAAGAGGGGCTTATTGATAGAGTTTCTGGAAGGTTGGAGGGTTTGGGATCTGGAGCCTGTGTGTAAGTCTTGACCTTTGAAAGAGGGAGGGACATTTCTGCACTGCAATTGAAGGGAAGAGCAAATGGTTACAAACATAGCTTTTGGTGTTGGAAGAGTGTGTTCAAATTCACGTTGTGCAATACTTATAAATAAATACTCATTATAGTCATGATTCATAAATAAATACTCATAATCATGATTCATAAACACCAATAAAAAGAGGAAGATTGGCAAAGTGTAAATTGGAAGTAATTCTATGTAAACATCAGTTTTGGTGCTTGTATTTTCACATTTTCAAACAGAAATATCTTTAAACTAAAGCAAATAGATCTTTTCTTGCATCTGTACTTCTATTGAGTGGTTATTATATTGTTGTTGGTTCCACTTTTCTCTTTTGGCTCTGATCTGCAGTACATCAGTTTTCTATAATCCTACTGAGTGGGAGAAAAATCATTCTCTGTACATAAATTTTCAATGCTCATAAAGATATTCATTTGTAATATTAGAGCTGTCACATGCCTTATTTTTCACCTCACAGTGCAATTTACCTCTATCTGTAGTTGTAAAAAGGGACAAACTTGATTTTACTCTTCACTCTTCTGACAGTTTTAAAGTTACATAAAAGTAACATTGCCTCCTCTGGAAGTTCTAAAATGTTGCCAGGCAACCAATCTATCAAGAGTAAGGAGATTGTCTTTAAATTCAGTCAGGTGGTTTCATTCATTCCTGTAGCAAGACAACTACAAAATGATATCCTAATTTCAGATCCTATTGGGTACAGTCTTTTGAGATGCTTCTGGCTCCTCCTTCTCACACACAGGTAGACTTGGTCAGAGCAAAGTTACATTCTGGGCCCCCTTCCCCTGCCTTACCAGCATTCCATGTACAGCCAGATTATTATAGATTTTCTGTGGCTGAGCCTGTATTCTGCTTGCCTACAGTTGTCTTACACATCACAATAATGGTAATTACTAAGACTTATTTGAATAGCATTTTGTAGGTTTACAGTTACAGTTTTCAAGGCCCTTTCACATGTGTTCCTCCTAACATGAGGGAGAATGAGTAGTGATTACTTATTTTCCTGGATAAAATTACTGAGGCACAGAGAAATTAAAATGGTTTGTCCAAAGCTATAGATCTATAACTGCTAGAGCCAGGACTTGCATCTAAATATTCTGTTTTCTTATATTGCCTGTTTCTTCAATAACATGATGGAAAGTACAGAAACTTCAGAATCAAGTAGACTGAGTTTCAGATTCTAGCTTGGATTCCCTGAGCTTCAGTTATTCTGCCTAAAAAGTGGAAAATTGATACTGAAGTTATATGATTTTTTCCTATGGAATAAATGAGATAATGTATATAAAGTCCCTGATAAAATGCAGGCATACAGTAGGACAAAATAATCTTTTGTTATGTTAATAATAGTTGAATTGATTGCACTCAGGGGCTAAGAAATCAACACAGAACTATGAGCACTTGCATTCAAATATATCTCTTGGAAGGATTCTGATTTTAACCCCCCTTTGGTTATAGTAGCACTTTGAGTCAGTTTCCCTGTGTGAAGATCAGGGGTTATTGGATGTAATTATACCTATTCTTCAGCATGTCATCAAAGATGATATGATTCCAACCCATTTTAAACAAGTGGTAGATCTCCTTCAAGGCAGTCAAACATCCCTGCATGTCTCTTCACCTCATCCCCTTATCCCCTCCCTACTCTCTTCTATCATTCCAAGCAGAAACGGAATTGGAGAGCTGACAATTTTCTCTGATCTCTGTAGAGATGGTTGGTGTAGTGGGCATTTGAGATTTGTTTGAATTCCTAACATCCCCCTTTCATGATAGTAAACAATTACATTTTTTGGATTATTAAGCCCTTCGTGAGTGGTCTTGGTGGAAATGTTGTTTATGGCTTCTGATTTCTACTGTGGAAGGGTCCACACTTTTCCTCTCCCCATCTTCTGGTACCTACAGTTGACTGATCTGCCACTCTGTGGGTGGTGGGGGATCTTTGAATCCCGCACATGTTGCACTGGATAGAATGCGAGTTGGGGTCATTCATTCATTATGGTGGTGCTGTGCTGCTCAAATTCATCCTGTGTTGGAATCATGACTGTGGAGCCTCCCTCTCAGCCCTCTGGAGTGCTTGTGCTTTCCATCTATTCTCAAGTCTCCCATCAATTCTGCAAGCCCTCTGATATCTTTCTAATAATTTCCCTTTTGCTAAATCCATCCCGAGCTGGTTTCTCTTGTTTGTTACTGAGAATCATAATTATATTTTTTGTAATTGATGGAGGTAATCTAATCACACCATACAGTGTTGTAATGAGAAAAAAAAGGTGTTAAAAAGAATGAAAATTTGTAGCCATAATAATCAGAATTTTGTAGTAGTAAGGTAAGTTATTGTAACTGATTCTTTGATCCAGTAAGCATGATGTCTTGGGACCTGGCTTTGAGTTCTTTTTCTGTCAGTAAGTACCTATGAAACCCTGGAAAAAGCCCTCCACATCCCTGGGTCCTGATTTTCTTACCCATAAAATGAGGGACCAGAAATGGAAAAGCTCTAACTTTTTCATTTAAAAGTTCTATGATTCTAAGCATTGCTTGAAGACCAACTCTGTGCCAAATGTGTGCAAGCTGTTGAGTTGGTTATAGAAGTAGTAAGGGCCCTGAGAGTTTACAGTTTTATTGTGAGGACAGCATATAATTACAGGAAGCAAGTACATATATTTCAAGGTTGAGTATGAAAATATATACCAAAATGGATGGTGCTGGACATGTGCACTGTAGACATTCTGATTTGGAGTCATTGAGAAGGGTCTCAGAGAAGAGGGTGCCTTTTGAATTAAGACTCAAAGGACAAATTATATATATGGATGATATAAAAGAAGAAAGAGTCTCATTTTGGGAAGGGTGTGGCTGAGAATCAATAATGAGCCTGGCACATTTATGGGCAGATGTGGAGATCAGCTGATTTTTTTTCTTTTCTTTTTTTTTTTTTGGCTTTAGTTGTTGATCATATTGGGGCCATGTTATGATGTTCTTGATTACAGAATGAGAAATTTGTACTTTATCCTATGGCAGTGGTGAGTAAATTGCTTCCATTTCTAAAGCAGGACAATAACATGGGTAGGTTGATGTTACAGGAAGATCAATTTGGCACTTCTATTATAGACCTTGGGAGAAACTGGGGACAGGAATACCAAGTAGAAGACTGTTTTGATGGTCCACGTATAAGGAAATGTAGGTGAGATCTAGGATGGGACTGGGAAACAGAAGGATAGATACATGAAGAAGAATCAACTGAATTTGTGAACCAAAGATAAAGGATACAAATAGGAGAGAATTAAAAGGGATTTTTATTTCTATTGGTTGGAAATTCTTTTAAAATATAAAGCAGATCATGTCATTTCTCTTCTCAAAACCCTCCAGTAGCTTTCAGTGATACTTAGAATTAAATCCCTCTTTACTGTGGCCTACAAGAAGCTACATGTTTGGCTGCCTCCCTGACCTGCTTCCTACCACCCAAGCTCCCTGTGGCTTAGCTACACTGGTCTCCTGAGAGCAGCCTTCTTATCTAAGGGCCTTTGTCCTTGTTATTTGTTCCCTTTGTCTGGAATGTTCTGCCCCAGATGTTCATGTGACATTGCTGTTTCAGACATACAAGTCTGTACCCAAGAGTTACTTCTTTAGAGAGGATTTCTCTCATCATCCTGTGTTAACTGGCAACGTCTATTGCTGTCTATCCCCTTATTCTGCTTTATATATCTTAATTGCAATGCATATGACAATATAGGCCATATTCATTTATTTATTGTCTATCTCTTGTGCAGCTCAATGAGGAAGACTTTGTCAGCTACTGTGTGGTACTTTGTAGGTGCTCAGTAAATATTTGTGAATGAATTATTGATTTCTTAATTGGTGGATGACAATCAAGTTGTCCAAGAAAACAAGGAAATTGATCTGAGGATGGAAGATCCTGAGTTTGGTCTTGTGAATGTGAAATGAGATTTTGGTGCTCAGCAGTATTAAAGGTTTTTCTGTTATTTGAAAATGACATACTTTTTTCTCCAACATATCAACTCCTCTTCCCACCCCTCTTAAAAATTATTTTGATGCTTGCAGTAGAAAAAGAACAATGATTTGATTCTAATCAGGGATTAGGAACTTTCAAATAATTTGTTAAATTCATTTTCAGTGTGCCAGAGCTTTTAAATAAGGGGTTAATTTGAACCAAAGGATATAAAGGTGAGGCATGTTAATTGAATGTCCTATCTGTCTATTTTAATATAAAAATCAATTTTTAAAGTACAGTTATAAAGGGAAGTGATTTGCCTAATTTATAGGCCAGACTGTGTTTCCCTGAAGCTGACACTACCCCCACTCCTTCAGTTTCTTGGCAGTCCTGCTCTCTGAAAGGGCCAATTCACTCATCTTTCTGGAGACATTTATGTCATCAAAGCTTCCTCACTGTCATGGCAGCAAACAGCACATATATTTCCTTATCACTTTAAATATAAACACATAGAGCATCCTCTTGTCAATTTGTAGCATCTAAGAAACAAGCATAGGTATTTGGCAACCCTGGAAGGAAGCGTAGATCTCACTCTATCTTAGTCCAATATAATCAAGTGAAAGCTACCCTATAGATATATAAAACCTATGAGTTGTGTTGGAAAGGATAAATTGGAGCAAAGCTCCTCAGAGTGAATAAGAATGTTGGTCTCTGGCCAATGCTGTTGCCTAATCCCCAGTTGTTTTAATCCCCTGGGCCAAAACAAGGTAGTAATGGTGGAGGTGATGGAACCAGGAAAGGGAGACATGGCCTTCCTTTATCTTGATGCTGCCAAACACTGGAATTAGGGAAACCAAAAGTGGTGGGATAGCCTGCATGGAAGAATTGCATAGGGTTCAGTGGGAATTAGAAACTCCAGTCATGTGTCAGTAAGATTCTCAATGAATCAGACGGATCACATGTTTCGGTCCTGCTCAGAATACCATAGTTGTATACACTGGGCTGAAAAATGTATATCTAGTCCAAGGATAGTATGAAAATGGAGCTAAGAGTCAAGTCCTTAATTTGGGGGGTTTCTATTTTCACTGAAGAAAATAAACTTCATTGTTTTAACAAATCCATAACATCTTCCAGATTAGCTTTCAGAGTGCTCTGCACAGTCTCACTGGAAAAGCTTTGTGGGTGCTTTGGAGAATGCCTTCTCTGTGGGGTGCTGGCTAATTACTTTACAAACAATACCAGGGTTCTTAGTAGGGAAGGAGACTGTGTTATTGCTGCTGACAGATGTGGCTGATTGCAGCAGGAAGGGAGTGGGCAGTGGGGAAGAGAAGGAGGGGAAAAAGGGGAGTTGCCTTTACATTCCACTTAAATATAATACTGTTGACCTAAAACAAATAGACTGCCAATTATTTCTCCAGTAATACTGGGTTTACTCGAGATCAACAAAGAATTGCAATTCGGGTTCTGCAACCATGGTGAGCCATGTGCAAGGCCACATACAGCAAAAAGAAGAGAACTCTTTTAAAGAGAGAAAGGGGGGGTGGGGTGGAAAAAGATATTCCATGCAAATGGAAATCAGAAGAAAGTTGGAGTAGCAATACTCATATCAGATAAAATAGACTTTAAAATAAAGAATGTTACAAGAGACAAGGAAGGACACTACATAATGATCAAGGGATCAATCCAAGAAAATATAACAATTATAAATATCTATGCACCCAACATAGAAGCACCTCAATACATAAGGCAAATGCTAACAGCTATAAAAGAGGAAATCGACAGTAACATAATAATAGTGGGGGACTTTGACACCTCACTTACACCAATGGACAAATCATCCAAATAGAAAATTAATAAGGAAACACAAGCTTTAAATGACACAACAGACCAGATGGATTTAATGGATATTTACAGGACATTCCATCCAAAAACAGCAGATTACCCTTTCTTCTCAAGTGCGCATGGAACATTCTCCAGGATAGATCACATCTTGGGTCACAAATCAAGCCTCAGTGAATTTAAGAAAATTGAAATCATATCAAGCATCTTTTCTGATCACAATGCTATGAGATTAGAAATCAATTACAGGGAAAAAAACGTGAAAAACACAAACACGTGGAGGCTAAACAATCGTTACTAAATAACGAAGATATCACTGAAGAAATCAAAGAGAAAATCAAAAAATACCTAGAGACAAATGACAATGAAAACACGACGATCCAAAACCCATGAGATGCAGCAAAAGCAGTTCTAAGAGGGAAGATTATAGCAACACAACCCTACCTCAAGAAAGAAGAAAAATCTCAAATAAACAATCTAACCTTACACTTAAAAGAACTAGAGAAAGCAGAACAAACAAAACCCAAAGTGAGTAGGAGGAAAGAAATCATAAAGATCAGAGCAGAAATAAATGAAATAGAAACAAAACAATGGCAAAGATGAATAAAACTAAAAGCTCGTTCTCTGAGAAGATAAACAAAATTGATAAACCTTTAGCCAAACTCATCAAGAAAAAGAGAGAGAGGACTCAAATCAATAAAATTAGAAATGAAAAAGGAGAAGTTAAAATGGACATTGCAGAAATACAAAGCATCATAAGCTACTACAAGCAACTCTATGCCAGTAAAATGAACAACCTGGAAGAAATGGACAAATTTATGAAAGGTATAACCTTCCAAGACTGAACCAGGAAGAAATAGAAAATAGGAACAGACCAATCACAAGTAATGAAATTGAAACTATGATTAAAAATCTTCCAACAAACAAAAGTCCAGGACCAGATGGCTTCACAGGTGAATTCTATCAAACATTTAGAGGAGAGCTAACACCCATCCTTCTCCAACTCTTCCAAAAAATGGCAGAGGAAGGAAGACTCCCAAACTCATTTTACGAGGCCACCATCACCCTGATACCAAAACCAGACAAAGATACTACAAAAAAAGAAAATTACCAACCAATATCACTGATGAACATAGATGCAAAAATCCTCAACAAAATACTAGCAAACAGAATCCAACAACACATTAAAAGGATCATACACCATGCTCAAGTGGGATTTATCCCAGGGATGCAAGGATTCTTCAATATATGTAAATCAATCAATGTCATACACCACATTAACAAATTGAAGAATAAAAACTATATGATCATCTCAATGGATGCAGAAAAAGCTTTTGACAAATTCAACACCCATTTATGATAAAAACTCTCCAGAAAGTGGGCATTGAGAGAACCTACCTCAACATGATAAAGGCCATATAAGATAAAACCACAGCAAACATCATTCTCAATGGTCAAAAACTGAAAGCATTTCCTCTAAGATCAGGAACAAGACAAGAATGTCCACTCTTGCCACTATTATTTAACATAGTTTTGGAAGTCCTAGCCATGGCAATCAGAGAAGAAAAAGAAATAAAAGGAATCCAAAGTGCAAAAGAAGTAAAACTATCACTGTTTGCAGATGACATGATACATAGATAATCCTAAAGAAGCCACCAGAAAACTACTAGAGCTAATCAATGAATTTTTTAAAGTTGCAGGATACAAAATTAATGCATAGAAATCTCTTGCATTCCTATACACTAACAACAAAAGATCAGAAAGAAAAATTAAGGAAACAATCCCATTCACCTTTGCAACAAAAAGTATAAAATACCTAGGAATAAACCTACCTAAGGAGGTAAAAGACCTGTACTCAGAAAACTGTAAGACACTGATGAAAGAAATCAAAGATGACACAAACAGATGGAGAGATATACCATGTTCTTGGATTGTAAGAATCAATATTGTGAAAATAACTATACTACCCAAAGCAATCTACAGATTCACTGCAATCCCTATCAAGTTACCAATGGCATTTTTTACAGAACGAGAAGAAAAAATCTTAAAATTTGTATAGAGACACAAAAGACCCTGAATAACCAAAGCAATCTTGAGGGAAAAATACGTAGCTGGAGGAATAAGACTCCCTGACTTCAGACTATACTACAAAGCTACAGTAATCAAGACAATATGGTACTGGCACAAAAACAGAAATATAGATCAATGGGACAGGATAGAAAGCTCAGAGATAAACCCACACACCTATGGTCAACTAATCTATGACAAAGGAGGCAAGGATATACAATGGAGAAAAGACAGTCTCTTCAATAAGTGGTGCTGGGAAAACTGGACAGCTACATGTAAAAGAATGAAATTAGAACACTCCCTAACACCATACACAAAAATAAACTCAAAATGGATTAGAGACCTAAATGTAAGACCAGACACTATAAAACTCTTACAGGAAAACATAGGAAGAACACTCTTTGACATAAATCACAGCAAGATCGTTTTTGACCCACCTTCTAGAGTAGTGGAAATAAAAACAAAAATAAACAAATGGGATCTAATGAAACTTAAAAGCTTTTGCACAGCAAAGGAAACTATAATCAAGTCTAAAACACAACCCTCAGAATGGGAGAAAATATTTGCAAATGAATCAATGGACAAAGGATTAATTTCCAAGATATATAAACAGCTCATGCAGCTCAATATTAAAAAAACAAACAACCCAATCCAAAAATGGGCAGAAGACCTAAATAGACATTTCACCAGAGAAGACATACAGATGGCCAAGAGGCACATGAAAAGCTGCTCAACATCACTAATTATTAGAGAAATGCAAATCAAAACTACAATGACGTATCGCCTCACACCAGTCAGAATGGCCATGATCAAAAAATCTACAAGCAACAAATGCTGGAGAGGGTGTGGAGAAAAGGGAAACCTCTTGCACTGTTGGTGGGAATGTAAATTGATACAGCCACTATAGAGAACAGTATGGAGGTTCCTGAAAAAACTAAAAATAGAACTACCATATGACCCAGCAATCCCACTACTGGGCATATACCCTGAGAAAACCATAATTCAAAATGACACATGCACCCCACTGTTCATTGCAGCACTATTTACAATAGCCAGTTCATGTAAGCAACCTAAATGCCCATCGACAAACGAATGGATAAAGAAGATGTGGTACACAAAATGTTCATTGCAGCTCTATTTACAATAGCCAGGACATGGAAGCAACCTAAGTGTCCATCAACAGATGAATGGATAAAGAAGATGTGGCACATATATACAATGGAATATTACTCAGCCATAAAAAGAAACGAAATTGAGTTATTTGTAATGAGGTGGATGGACCTAGAGTCTGTCATACAGAGCGAAGTGAGTCAGAAAGAGAAAAACAAATACCATATGCTAACACATATATATGGAATCTAAGAAAAAAAAAAAAAGGTCGTGAAGAACCTAGGGCAAGATGGGAATAAAGACACAGACCTACTAGAGAATGGACTTGAGGATATGGGGAGGGGGTGGGGTGAGATGTGACAGGGTAAGAGAGTGTCGTGGACATATATACACTACCAAATGTAAAATAGATAACTAGTGGGAAGCAGCCGCATAGCACAGGGAGATCAGCTCGGTGCTTTGTGACCACCTAGAGGGGTGGGATGGGGAGGGTGGGAGGGAGGGAGATGCAAGAGGGAAGAGAAATGGGAACATATCGTATATGTATAACTGATTCACTTTGTTATAAAGCAGAAGCTAACACACCATTGTAAGGCAATTATACTTCAATAAAGATGTTTAAAAAAAAAAAAAAGATGTGGTACATATATACAATGGAATATTACTCAGCCATTAAAAATGAACGAAATTGGGTCATTTGTAGAGACCTGGATGCCCCTATAGACTGTCATACAGAGTGAAGTAAGTCAGAAAGAGAAAAACAAATCTCGTATATTAAAGCATATATGTGGAATCTAGAAAAATGGTACAGATGAACTGGTTTGCAAGGCAGAAATAGAGACATGGATGTAGATAACAAATGTATGGACACCAAGGGGGGAAAGCGCAGTGGGGGAGTGGTGGTGGGGGGATGAATTGGGAGATTAGTATTGACATATATACACTAATATGTATAAAATAGGTAACTAATAAGAACCTGCTGTATAAAAAATAAAATGAAATAAAATACACAAAAAAAAGAGGGAAAAATGAAGTTAGGAGGACTGCAGTAAACAAAGAGTCCATTGAAGGAACTGACAGTTTGAAGTATAGTAGCTTTTCATTGTCTGAGCTCTTACCAGGCAAAAAGAGGAAGTCTTTCTTCTTCCTGTTGGGCTATGCTATTGCTCTAGGGCATGAGAGCTCCCCCTTCAGGTCTCCTGACTCTATTTTAATTGAGGGTTCTATTTATTAATTTTTACATTTCCCCCTTTTAATCAAGATCTTTCTCTGAAAGCAACACTGATCAAGAGTCAGGTTTTATGGTTTCAGTGTCTTTCTGTCCCTCAGTGCCAGGAAGGACCATTCCTAGGTGTAGTGTGTCTCATATTGGGGGGAAAATGCACAGATTGGAAACCTACTGAGGTCACATTCAAGTAACAAGGAGAGGTAGGAGGGGGAACTCAGGCATTTTCTATCTAAAGTTCATATATTATCAAGATCATAGACATTGGAGATCATTTGAAACATTATGTCATTATCAAAGGTTTGGCAGAAGAACTTCCAACAGACCTGGGCTTAATATCTTGGGAAAGTTGTCTCATCAGATGTTGTCTACTTCAATTCAAGGAAATTTTTACTTTTAGATCACCAGATGAAGTGTAGGTCTAGTGAGGGTTTGGTACTTTTTTTTGAAGTGTGTCACATGAATCTAAGAGTCTTTTCCTTGGATAATGATGGCACTAAGGTTAGTTAACAGCACGACAGAGACCTTTCCAGTGAGCTTGAAGAGAGTCCTTCTGGAAGTGTCTTTTCCAATACATGAAATCTCTAGGTTGCAAGGTATGAGGCTTTTATTCATCAACTGGAATACTAAAGAATGCACTACATAAATAAATTACTCTAGGTTAAATTACAGTAAAGAATTTATGGCTGGTGGGAATGGATGTTAGTAACGGATGAGGGTTAGGAACAACAGGGTGTTGAGGGATAACAATGTTGTTTATTGCTCTGAGGTCCTGGACAAACCTCCACCCTTGGCCCTTACGTTTTCTTACTGGTAAAATGGGAAAGTTACAGGGTAGTATAAGGGATAATGAGGCCTTGAGCCTTGTAATCCTCTATTACGGGCTTTATACCTTGAAGGGTTTCTTACAGGATATTGATTAATTGTAGGAAGAGGTTTTGAGGGATCTATTTTAATCTTGAAGAGAGGTATTTTGTGGATTCTGACAATATCAGTTGGAGATTTTGCCTGTAAGGAGGATGGTAGCTGATTCAATAGGGATCAGTGTTTTCGGAAACAGCTCTAGTGCCATCAGAGGTGGAGCAAATAAAAGATGTCACAGGGCCATTTAATTCACCTGATTGGCTATATTGTTGGCTACTGTCGGATTTTAGAATTATTTTACTCTTTTTGGTGAAAAAAATTGACACTTCTCTAAGAAGTCTCAGCTTAATAAATAGATATGTGTGAGGAACTAAGGAGAAAAGGATGGGCATCTCTCAAAGGACCTAAACAAAAGGGAATAGGTTTAGAGACAGGAACCTTCTGAGATTCATTAGAGAGTCCCACTGTTTGAACTGTTTTAGTACTCTTGAGGTAGGGGCTGCTTTATAGTAGCGGGATTGAGCACTGAGAGTGTTGTTCTGGTGTCAATTAGGACTGGAAGAGATTCATTCCCAGACTGGAGAAATGTTTCTCTAAGCTGATTAAGGGAGAGGATTGGGAAGAGCCCCTGTAGTTCCTCAGATCTCCATCACTGAGAATTGGGAGGACGTTGGGAAGGCTGGTTAGAAGGCTGAAGGCACCTGAAGCCAGGGAAGAGGAGCATGAAGCTTTGGAAGACATTTAATCTTTCTTTAATTGTTTGTTTGCCTCAGTTGCTCTCAAAATCTTATTTTGCAGAGAGGCAATTTTAGGATCCTGATAACACTTGGAATCCTCAAAATACCAATTGATAATAGGTGTTCCATTTAGTTTTAGAAATTTTAGTGCTATGATTGTCCAATTTCGTTTTATAAGTTTGGGGATTTCAAAAGTTCCCCATAATGGCCATTGATGTGCTAAATTGCCTTTGGGTAGGTTGGTCCACTTAGAAATACACATGAGGAAGGATTCTCAGTTTTTAAACATAAAATTGTCCAGGGTACCTGAAAGGAGGGTGCCCTCAAAATATTTATATAACTGGGATCCCATTTCTCAGATGTTCTTCTCTAGAGTAAAAGAATAATATTCAAAGAGTGTAACAGCTCAAACAGCTTAAACAGCCTTTAGGCCTAATACCAGCCAGTCCTAAAGGAACGGGTCTAGTCCCCAAAGAGCCAGGCCGAAGGCTGCTCAGCAGATCTAATGGAGTAGCCAATCCTGAGGGAGTCAGGCCAAAGGCTTAACAGCTCATTTCCAATAGAACAGCCTCCATTCCAAAAGGAATCAGGCTGAAGAATGAACTGGCACAGTTCCAATGAAACAGCCCTGTTCCTTCAGGAATGGGCTGAAGGGCTGGCACAGTTCCAGTTGGAAAAGCCTGATTTAAAAAATGAGTACTCGTATACCCAACAAGACCTTAACCAGAAAGGATAAAGCTTTAAAAAGTATCCCAAATAAAATCTGGAAAGCTTCAAAATGCAAAGAGGGCAGAAACTCAGATTCAGGAGAAATACTTACCCTCAAACCCCCAGGGTCAGCAAGAAAATCAGTGAGCAGCAGTGGGCTCAATGTGGTATTGTACCTGTTTGCCCACCAGCTCTGGAGTCATTGGGGGTCTTCTCTGGATCCCCATGTGGGCCACCAAAATGTTGACCTAAAACAAATAGACTGCCAGTTATTTCTCCAGCAAAATGGGTTTATTTGGGACCGCAAAGAATTGCAATTCGGGGTCTGCAACCATGGCAAGCCACGTGTGAGTCCTTACACACCAAGGAGAGGAGAACTCTTTTAAAGAGGGAAAAAGGAAGTTGGGAGGGCTACAGTGAACAAAAAGTCCATTGGAGGAATTGAGATTTTGAAGTGTAGTGGCTTTTTATTGACTGAGTTGTGACAGTGTCTCACTGGCTGAGCTCTTGCCAGGCAAGAGGAGGAAATTTTTCTTCTCGCTGTTGGGCTCTGCTATCAGCATAGAGTATGAGAGATCCTCCTTCTGGTCCCCTAACTCTTTTTAACTGAGGTTTCTGTCTTTATATTTATATTTATATGTCTGTATTTATATTTTTGTAATATCATCAGAGTATTTGAAGGATGAATTTCTTTTACAGTATAAATAAATAATTGCTTGTTGGATTGTTAACATTTACCTTAAAATATATGGCTTAAAGTGGCACTTTTACATCTCATGAACTATTGGAGGTATTAGATTGCAATGTGGAGTGCTAGGGCAATGCTTGCTTTCTCTCGACACTGGCCTTTGTTTGCAGTAGTTTATGGACTATATTCATGTTGTCAGGTCTACAGTTTATTAAACTTTCGGTATAAGAGCTATTTCTCCAGGCTGGGGGCCAGTGGGCTCTTGTCCTAGATTTTCCATTAACAGCTGCATGACACTGTGTAGGTGTCTTAACATCTCTGAGCTTTGATTTGCTCATTTGCATCAAGGGGGGTTTGGTTTTCAATCTTTCTTGTGGGACAGACCCTAAAAAGAATTTGGTAAAGCTGTGAATTCCTCTCCCATATGTGTGTGTGCAAACAGGCATGGAGTGGTTCACAGGTCCCTAAAGGTAGGACTCTAAGGTTAAGATCCTCTGGATCGGATCATTCTGCTCCCTTCCAAAAGTACTGTGGCATCAAATACAAACCACATATTTGAACCCAAAACAATCTTATTAATTGTTGATTTCTATCCTGCTGCTTACAGTTTCACTTCCAACTAGATTTTCCATTTATTATTAGTAAGACTGATTGTTTCATAAATCAGGCAGAAAGCAGCAATTCCCAATTACCTAAGGGTCCCAGGGGGCCGATTTCTAGGGAAGTTCATTATATATACAATAGGTATATTGCTAATATAATTATTTGGAGGGTGGTGTGCTGGCCCCTAATGTTGTGTCTCCACACCTCATTATTGGTTAATATCTACCATAACTGGAATTGACTTGTTTACATATTTTCCAACAAGTTAATTGTTTAGCAGAGAGTTTACACATTGATATAGATTGATTAATGGCCATTGACAAACACACTGCTCTTGAATTTCACTTAATCAGCATTCTTATAAGCTTTATCCACTGTGATGAAAGGTAATGATTTACCTAAAAAATAACCACTAACCTCTAGAATTAGAGGCAAACAAGATAATTGGAAAGTCACCAATTAACATCACAGTGTAATGGGTAGATCCAGGACTTAGAAGCCGTGTGGATCTGGGTCCAAATCTCACCTCTACCTCTTCCTAGGTCTGTAACCTTGGGCAACTCTAAGCCTCTCTTTCCTCATCAGTAGAATGAGATAACAATAGTACACAACTCAGAGCATTGTGATGACAATTAAATAAGATAATACACCAAAGTGCTTATCATAGTGCTTGCTATACAATCTAGTTATTATTACCTTTATTGTTTTTATTATTATATTTGCAATAATGAAAAAAAAACGCATTGACAGATTGAAATCATTCAGCAGACAGTTGTTTACTATCTACTGTAGGCTCTGCTCACAAGTTATTGTAGATGTAGCACTATTTCTTCACCTAAGAACGCACACTAAACTGAAATGGTTTGCTTAAACATGATCTCCTCTCCATAACAATGAGGCCCTTGAAGACAGGCACCATGTCTTATTTGTCTTTCATCGTTTAGTTCAATAAACGGCTCTGGGACAACTCTGGAATAACCACTTGCCAGTCACTGTGAGCTGCCTATAGGTTAACATCCAAGCTTCCATCCCAGCCCTTCATGAACACCCCCTGTCTATCTTTCAGTCAACTATCCTCTCCTTTGTATATTAAGCTTCCTCCCAACTACTCTGTTATATCCAGTGAATCCAATAATCAGTTCCATGTTTTCAAGACTTGGTATCTGTGGTTTCCTTGGTTTATAATGTCAATGGTTTTACTTCCTTGGTAGTTAGTGATTAGATAACTATTGTGTACCTATTATGTTATGGGTTAAATTATGTCCCCCAAAAGATATGTTGAAGCTTTAACTCCCAGTACCACAGAATGTGACCTCATTGGGAAATAGGGTCTCCACAGAGGTAATCAACCTAAAATGAGGTCTTTAGGGTGGGCTTTAATCCCATATGATGGTGTCCTTCTAAAAAGGGGAAATTTGGGCAGAGACACAGACACTCACAGAAGGCAGACAATGTGAAGAATCAAAACGAACACCATGTGAAGACAGAGAATTGGAGTGATACATCTATAAGCCAAAGAATACCTAGGGCTACCAGAGCTAGAAGGACTCTCCCCTACAGGTTTCAGAGTCAGCATGGTCCTCTGACATCTTGATTTCAGACTTCAGGCTAGAGCCTCCAGAACTGTGAGACAATAAATTTCTGTCATTTTAAGCTAGTTAGTTGGTGATGTTTGTAATACTTTATTATGGCAGCCCTAGAAAACTATTACATACCATTTTCTAGAGCCAGGTAGAAATGCAATAATGAAAAAGTTTTAAAATAGTAATAAAGTTTTAAAATAGTACCTTTTGTACATTCCTTCTTTTACTGTGAATTAAGGGTGATGACACACAAATTCCTGGTTTCTATCAAGGGGCTGAGCAAACAGCAGGGCACACAATATAAACACACTGATGGGTGGAGTAGAAGCAACATTGGGTTGTGAAACAAACTCTGATTAGAAGCTACTAACTAGCTGAAGTGCTGAGTCTTCCTAGTTCTCAGTTTTTTAATCTGTCAGAGAAAGTGCTGGATTTGTCTCCCAGATCCCTTTTGAATCAAACATTCTGTGATGCCATGTTCTGGGTCAAGCATTTTGAAATTGTGAAGTTTATTTGGAAAGAATTGTATATTCACGTGCTGTTGCAAGAAATAATACACGGGGATCCTGTGAACTCTTTACCCAATTTCTTTAAATAATAACATCTTTCAAAGCAGTTTTGAATACAAGCTATACTTATTGGAATAAAATGTTGAAGACATTTTTCACAGGCAGCTCTGTTTACCTACGTGGCTTAAACAAGATATTGAAACCTGGCCTCTGATCATCTCTGTGATAAAATCCTTGGTTTCTTTGATTTATTGACCATTTCTCCCTTTGTCCTACTTAATTTAGCTTTGATCAAGGTGACTCTAAGAATGGAGACATTAGTCACTTTTTCACCACTTCCTAGAAAAATGTTCATGACAGCCAAGGTATATATTCTCATCATGGTCTGCTGGTTTTATAGTAATAATTTAAGTATAATATCAATAGTAATAATCAGGACTTTTTGAACACTTAGTATATGTCAGGACAGCCTCAAGCTAAGTGCTTGAGAATCATTATCTTATTTAATTCTCAATCCTGTGAGGTAGACACCCTTATTACATCCATTTTACAGATGTGAAAACTGAGGCCCAAGGTTCCTAATGAATGGCTGTAACTTGGGTTTGAACTGACTCCAGAGTGTGACTTAACTGCCATGCCACACTGCCAGTGAGTAAAAATGAACTCATTCACAATTGTTAAAATTTAGTTAAGCTTTCAAACTGAGCCTAGGACTTCTCACTAAGTTCTGCTCATTACAGACAGAATTTTGCATTGTGATTGCACGGGCACGATGGTACTTCTTCCCTGCCAGTGCTCCAGGTGAGGGGCAGAGAAAAGCCCCTCCTTCTGGTCAAGGCTTTGGGCTCTGCAATTAATCCTAGGATTGAGGAAACAGAAGAAGGGTGAATGTGTAGTGCAAGGCAGCCTCCTTCCTCTCCTTTCCTTGGATCCAGTTCTGACCCACAGTGTCACTTCCGTTTTCAGAATGGGAGGAGAGTTTCCACCTGACTTCAGTCTCATTGGTAATCAGTTATGCCAAGGGGCCATTTCTTTCAAAAGTCATGCAAAGGAACCCCAAACCGTGTGCAGTGGGCTCCTGTCTAAATTATTTATTTGGCTTGTGTTGTCTTATATTATTGACCTTGCCCATTAAAAACACCATTAAATGACTCATAGAGTGGTGTGCTGTTAAGGATAGACTCATACTAATTAGCCACTTTTATTTTATTTATCAACATGGTTCAGAACTGGGGCAAAAGTCAACCCACTTTAAAATGTTTGCATTTTTAAACCTTTATTCATTTGCTCCAGGGTAATTCACAGACCCTTTCCTCTCTTCTTTCATTTTCTTGATAACTTTTCTTTTGTCTTTCTTGATAACAGTTAGCCTGGTCGTATTTGTGTGCATTTTGTACATAGCTTTTCTGTGTATTTTATCCTCATGAGTCTAAGAAGAAACTATAATGACCAGGTTACATTATGTTCCACAGTCCATGTCCAACATGGCCTTAATTTAGAATGCAAATAATGTGACATCAGAATACGTAGTCCCTGATGTGACATTAACAATCCCCTACTTGGGATCTTTGGGAAGATTTTGAAGATGTCTTCCCCCTCAAATTCCACTTTTCCATGGGTGAAATGAACACCAAAAAGCAAGATGATTATCTCCGAGGTCTAATACATGAAGAATCAGCAGCCACTAACTGCAGGATGAACTGATTAATGAATAGCAAGCACTGGCTTACCTGTGTTGGAGGAGATAGGATGAGGGAGAGGTATGTTCTGATGGAAGTGGCGAGGCCTGGGGCCTGGACATTGTTGTCAACCATGTGATTGCCTGTTAATGTGGACACACAGGGAAGAATTGGAGAAACAGGGAAGGGAAGCAAAGGCCTCCCACCTGCCTCTCCATTCTGCCGAGAGTGGGTGTGACCTCCACAGCCCCAATATGTACTTCTTCTCAGCTACCTCTTTTCTTATTTCCTTCATCCTATGTGACTCTATCATTACAGTATCCTTGGAATTTGACAGCCCATTTCACAGTGCTACTGTGGGGAAAAAAATACACCTGCCTTTACAGAGGCTTCTCCACTGCCTTGGATAGCTGAAATAAGGCCTGGAATTATTTGGAGCCAATTGCTTTCTTATTCAGCATCTCAGTAAAAACAAGACTACCTCAGAAGTCTTCTTTTTGTTTTGTACCTGCACTAGGTAAATAGAATTCTTAGTTTGAGATACATTTCTAAGATAATTGAGGGCTGTGTTTGAAAGCTCAGGTATCTCCTTAGGGCTGTGTTTTAAGCATTTATTAAAATTAACTTTCCTATCAAATATATAAAAAATTTATAAGGCCTATGGAATAAAAATTCTTTTTATTTGTTAAGGTGCTAAATAAGACACACGCTCCATTTGTAAATATTAAAGGAAAAGACCAGATCAGATTTGGAGTTGAATCTACTTCTGTTTGATAACTTGCAGCTCTTGCTGGGATAAGAGATTCAGCATAGAAATAATTAGAACAGACCTTTCCCCCAAAAAATATCAGTGCTACTCCCTAGATTATGACAGACCCCAGATAATTTACACAGAGCAATGCATAAAGCTTACTAATAGTTATTCACTTAGATGCGCAAAATGCAAAAAGCTCTAGGTTAAAGCAATGGCAATGAATCATTTATGAGATATTATCTACTGAGATGGATTGGGTCCATCTGTTATAGCTGGAGAGTTTTTTGTTGTTGTTGTTTATATAAGTTCATTTAATTTTGTTTACGGTATTCAAAATGAAGGAAGGATTAGGGCAGATAAGCAGGGGATTTTTCAACTCACAGATAACTGGAGTTAGCCATTTTCTATATAAAAGTCAAGTGCTGTCCATGTGTCTTGGGAAAGCACAAACAATAAACCCCCAAAGAGCAAGAGCATGAAGCACAAGTTTGCAGTTGTCCATTGGTATTCTAAGGGTGCAGAGTCTTTCTGCTTTTGGTTTTCCACTGAGCCCATCTGGGAGCTGTTATTTTCCTCCCTCTGATGAGATGTAAGCCTGTTTTCTGAGATACACTGTGGGAACTGGAAAGTCTGAAAATGATGTAGGTAAAAAAACATTTCTGTGTCCAACACTAAGTCCACTAAATGAGAGACCATTAGGTTTGAACTGACGTTCTGGTTGGAGTTCAAGATGTCTGCTTAGAGAGCAAGCTGGATGCTGTCGGATTTTCCCCCAGACATTCAGCCAGGAGGAGAGAGTGCCTAAGAGAATAGAAACTGCTGGCCCATATAGACCGGCTGCAGGTTGGTACCAAAAGTGGGAGGTACAAAAGGTTGAAGCAGAATATATTTGTCCTCATTTGAATTCTCCTTAAACATTCATCATCTCTTCAAATAATTTGTAATTACTTAAGGTCAGAGGCCTTATATTTCTCTTTATCCTTTTTAGGGTTGGCTGGACATATAATAAATTAGCTAGTTCTGTTTTTTAAAGGTGGCAACGTAAATGACCTGTTTCCTTAATGTAATTGTGGAATGTGTGGAAGAAGTTGTTTATTGGGTACTTTTTGAGATTTGTTCTGTTGATTAGCATACAATAGGACACAGACATTTCTAGCCTTCTCTCTGCATCTTTTCCACGGGCATTCATACATGAAGGTGAAAGAGGGAGTATGACTAGATTACAGCAACGGTGTCCCACAACTGGAAAAATAGCCTACAGTGCATGTTTAACTGTTTCTTCTTTATATTTAGATTAAACAATTGTTACCTGCTAGGTTGACAGCCTATAGTGGTCATATAGGGAGTAGCAAAGATATCAGAAGATACGGATACCACCTTTTATGAAGAAAAAGACAACAGACAGCTGTATACTTGAGATTAAGAGAGAGGCACATGCAATTTATCCTTAAGCAGCTGAGAAGAAATAGACATGTGTCCTGAGGAATTGGGAATTAATAAGAGCTCAAACCAGGGTTTGGAAGGAATGAATACACCACAGGGGACTGAGTACTAGACAGGCTAGAGGATGCTCTCAGTGTCTCAGTCAGGAGGTGGGGACTTGACTTCATGGTATCCAGGTGGGAGAAAAGGGATGTGGTAAAGATTACAAGGAAGTAGGGAGGGTACGTGGCAGAGAATAAAAACTTTGAGTCTGCAGGAACAGAAAACAACAAAGAAAGTAAGAGTGATGGAGACGGGATGAGTTTAATGAGGAGACAGGGCAAAGAAACAGCTGGTTTAATGTGCAAAGGCCACATGGCTCTATTATAACTCCCAAACTGCAGATCAGCAAAGGCATCTAAATATGAAACCAACACAGGACTGATTTTTTTTTTTTTTGAATGGGATTGTAATACTTGAGCCCTTGAACAGTCGTATTTGTGTTTTAAATTCTTTCAATAAGAGAGAAATATGACCTCAAAATCAGACTTAGGAATGGTGAATATTTATTTAGAAAATTGTCTCTCCATTTGCTGCTGGGTGGACTGCACTCGGGTATTTTGCCATGTTTTCTTCTATCGTATATATAAACGTGTGATGTAGGAGAGGAAATGATGCCTAATCAATATAAATAAAAAGTAAAAAACTTTTGTCTAAGTATTGATGGCGCTAAGTAGATTAAAAAGCCCAAGTTTTTACCCTCAAAAATCTTGTCCTCTCCAGGGTGATGTGAAAAATTCATACGTATTACTATAATTAGAGGTAGAATGATCCATGTTCCACAAAAAGTAATACGGAAACCTTGAAGGAGGGCAAATGCATTTAAGATAATGACGTGGAGTACATAATCCTAAAACCAGGGTTCAGGCCCCCACTAGGGTAATTAGAAATCACTGTTCTGGGTGACCACTGGAAGAAATTTTAAACAGGCGGCTTCCCAACATTCAGAAACTGTCTCCTCTCACTAGGATCACCCCATGGTAAAAACACAATTTTTACATGAACCTTTCACAAATGGAGATATCTATTAGTGAAGGGGAGATTTCCAGCTTATACTACTTAAAACTCAATAAGGAGCGAACAATCTAGATGCTAAAAATACTAAGGTAAATTTGTAAAAGATAATGAGGCATTTTGGCCTCTCTGGAACTGTTTGCTTTTGATAAATAAGGTACTTGCCTTTTGATAGCAGTGTTGGTGTTAGTGATGGGATGTGTTCCATTCAGTTTTACATAGGACTTGTTTTGGGAATAGGCAGATCTTTTTATTTGGGGGAAATTAGCATACATGTCCCTTGAAGGTTAAAATAAAAAAGAAGAACTCTGCTTTTTTGCTGCTTTGATATTAGTTATTACAGTGACAACTTTCTCTACTGGGGAAGTGTTTCCTCTTCTATCTTAAAAAAAAAAAAAAAAAAAAAAAAACAACCCTTGGTAGAGCTTAGAGAAAGGAGTACAGGACCACTTGGGGTAGCCACTTAGGTGATGTCTTTACTCAAAAAATACCTCCTAGGCCACAGTGCTCCAGAGTCCCATAATGAATGCCTTAGTCAATCTTTTGGGTTGAGGCATTGAAACCCATGTCAATTGCTTGTGTTACCTGAAAGGATGTATCAGGATGCATTCATCTGTAAGAATCAAAAAGCCATCTAACCAAACAATATTTATGGTATACAAGGATTTGGAATTCAGGTCGCCTGAAACCTGCTTCACCTGCTCAAAGATACTATAAAGTCCCTACCTTTCTGGATTATCATCCTCGTGATACTGGCTTTTTAATCTTGATAACAGTCATCTCATGGTTGCAAAATAGTGGCCATGACTTTAAGCATTTAGTTCTCACACCATGTCAAAGCCAAGAAACCAAGCAGTGAGAGCCAAAGGAATTTCCTCTTAACAGAAGGCCCCTATCTCTTATGGGGGTAGAATCAGTCACGTACAAGGGAGTCTGGGAAATTGAGGCTATAAAAGAAGAAAATGATCTGGTACAATCAATTCATCCAACAAACAGGAAGAAGGGAGAAGGGCTGTTGGGTAAATTTCTAACAGAGAGATCATGTGTTATCCTCCTTTATTCATTGGCAGGATTTTTCTTATTGTTGATGACATTAGTCTTAGGAAATGAACACAAGAGAGGTGAGAATGATAGAATACTGACAATGTCTCTGACGGGCCATGGGCCTCAAGATATGAAAATGAGGGAACCTACGGACAGGCAAGATAGGAAATGAAGAAACTGAGAGTAGAGGTTGAATTCCAGAAACACTACAAACTCTGGAGTGTGTTTTGGATCCCTTCTAGTTCTAACACTGTGGTTCAACAAAGAGGAGAGGCACCGACTGTTTTCCTTCTTTCTCATTTTGCCAGTGCCTTGTTGTTGATATTGAATTTGTAACATATAGTTATTTAGAAGTGATTAGTAGAGTAGCCTGCTTCACAGCTCATTTTGGGCCTCTGTTTTCAGGAGCTGGGAGGGTATATTCTTAGAAGAGTGTATTCTGTGTATTTTATTGATAAATCTTGGCAACCAAGAAAACTAGAAAGTTTAGTTTCAGGCTGTCTTTACTTAAAACATGCGGGGCTTCAAGTTTCATTTGGCCATGGACTCCACATTCCAGCCAGCTGGCTATGCTCTGAGGACCCTCCCTTGAGATGGACAGACTTTAGGGTGCTCATCTACTTTGCCTAATTTCCATTTAGGGAAAACAAATCTTATGCAGAGAAGTGTGTGCCAAGGTCAGGTCATCTCGCTTAGTTGTTTGTTTCTTTATCTGTTCAGTGGGAAATCTTGCTGTGATTACCTCAAGGGGTTATTGTGAGAAGAAAATGAGATAATGTATGAGACAGTTCCTTTGAATAGCTGTATGGATGGCATAATGATCAGATTGCTGCTGATGATTCAGAATGTCTGCAGAACTGAACAGTGATGGGTTTGAAGTACCACTGTCTATTAGTGTAACTTCAATGTCAACTCGATTTTGTTTACTCTTAGCTCTCATTTTTTTCCCCCCATTTTGATCTCCAGTGCTTCCCCTCTGTCTTCATGTTGTTTGGGCACTGGAAAAAGCTATGTGGACAATCTTTATTTATTTCTGATTTTTTTCATAAGGACATTTTTATCTATTTCTATTAGCAATTTTGCATACAGTCATGGGAGGGAATCAGTGATATCATCTGATGTGAATGCGTGGTGAGGAAGGTTAAGTAATTGCAAGATGAAAGAAAACCATGATCTTGAGGTGAAGGAGTTATATCTTAGGAATGAGTAAGGCAGGTCTGCAGATATTTAAATGCTCTTCTCAGGAGATACACTGGAGCACTGAACACAGTACTAGACCATGAGTCGCCAGGTGTGGGCAGAGTGCTGGCTTCAGAATTAATGTTCTGATTGTGACTTAGCAAGTCACAGGGCCTCCATGAGCCTCAGCTTCCTCATATGCATGATGGGGAATTCTCAGAGTGCTGATTAAGAACAAAGAGAGAATGCATTACCAACCAGATGGTATCTAAGACCTCATTCTGCCAAACTAAAGACTCATGGTCTTCCCACTATCTTCATCTTTATGATTGTGACCCTAGTCTGAATCATTTACGGAGCATATTAGACTTGAAGGGGACTTAGACATCAACTGTTTAACCTCTTCTAGGAAGTATTCACAGTCACAGAGGCTACAACAAAATCTGGGTCTTGAACCATGCACTTCTGACTTCTAATCCATTGTACTTTCCATTGCACAAGACTTGGGAAACTTTTTCAAAGGAGAGATTGCTGCAAACATGAATGCTTTTGTTTTATAGAACATATGTAAATTTTAAAAATTGCCCTCTAGCAAAGCTAGTAGAGAAATGGAAAGGAAATCACCATATGTGTAATGGTATGTGTGAATGTATGCATTGGAAAGGTCATTTGAAAGGGCATGCCAAATGTTCAATATATGAGAAAAATCAAGCAATTGCAGCACATCCCCTTGACAGAATATTATGCAGCTTTTAAAGATGATGTTTATAAAGATTATTTAGCAAAATGGAAAATGCTTATTTTATAATATTAAATGAAAAAAGTAAGACATGAAATTTTATAAATACTTTAATTACAACCATGTTAAATATGTATCAGAAATACTGCAAAGCAATATATCAACATTCTAATGGTGTGATGGGATTATGGATAAGTTTTTCTTCCTTTTTTTGCAGCATAGTTTTATTATATTTATCATAACTCTTTTTTAGGGAATTTTACAGATTTCTTTTTAAAAGGAAAGGCAATACTACTAAGCAAGCAGGTGTTTCAGTCAGGGTTCTAGCAGAAGACAGATGGCATACTGAAGTTGGGAGGAAGTTTCAATGAAGGCACTGTGTTCAAAGGTATACGAAAGTTAGTGATATGCCCTGGGGCTGGCAGCATGGGGGCCTGCAACACCAAAGGATAGAGTCTTCTGGAGATGCTGCCATGAAAGAAGCTGTGATATTTAGTTGAGGGATGAAATCAGCAGAGAGAGATGACATCACAGGGAATAAGTATGTCAACTTCTCTCTCTTTCCTCTCTCCAGTATACTGCCAGTGGTCCCCAGTAGGTAAGCCCAACTAGAAGCCAGAGGGCATGGGAACCCCTTGAGGTAGTCCATGCAGTTCTCCCAGGGCAGAGAGTTGGGTGGAGACTGTTTCAGGACAGATAAACCCAGCATAGGACATATATAAGAGGGCTTGACTAGCCTGCTAGATTGTCATGGGGTTGACCTCAAAGCCTGGATCTTAACCTAGTTTTCCTAAAACAGATGACCATAAGGGCCTTCTGGCTCAGGATCTTCTGACTGATAGCCCATAGCTTGATCTATTTATAAGCCATTTCTAGGACCTGTGATATAGATGAACTGCCCTCAGGAACTGGGCACACATAGTGTCATGGTTTGGTTTCTTTAGAAGGACAGGACAGTAATCAGATAGGAATAAAGATCTGGAGAAAGGTCAGGACTGAAGAATCACTGACATGTTGAGAGGTGATTGATGCTATGGAAGGGGATGAGATAATGCAGTGGGGTGAAAATGAGCTAAGAACAGACCCCTATGGATTACCAACTTTTCAGGAGCCAGTAGAGGAAAAAGAAGACAACAAAAGACACTAAGAACCACTAAGAGACATTAAAATAATAGTTAACATTGACTAAGTACTTATTCTGTACCTAGTCACTTTATGCATTATTTCATCAAATCATCACTGTATCTTTGTATGTAATATATCATTATTATCTCTATTTTACAGATGCAGAAACTGAAGCTAGATAATTTAGCTTGTGTAAAGTCATACCAGCTAGTGAGGGGCTGACTGAGGATATGAATCAAGTTGGTCTGGATTCTAGAAACTACCTCCCAGGAGGCAAGAAAAGAAGGGGGAATGGGACGGGCAGGAGCATGTTAGATGTTCAGCAGCTTTAAATATGTCAGAGATCAAGTAGAATGATGGCTGAAAAGAAGTCATCTTAATATAATCCCTCAATCTGTTTTTAAACAGTTAATGCAATATAACTACGTCTAACACATGTTTTTGGTATATTTGCTTTTTGTTTGTTTTTATCCTGAGTCTAGAATTTAAGCTCCACAGATGCTATATTAAAATTTTATTATTTTTATTTTGAGTACAGTATCAAATTTCTGTCATAAGCTTGTTTTTTTCCAGCTTCCTTTGGAGTTTTTTGCCTTGAAAAGTTTGTCTCTGATAAAGCTTGCTAAGTTAAATGTTGGCTTTGTGAATGCGTCTATTGTTTAAGGTTACAGATATGATTTTGGTGTTTACGAGGGAATGAGACCCAAGCTGCTGAGAATCATTCCATTCACATATGCAGACAGGAAACAGCATGTGTATTAACAAACGGATTGGAATAGGAGTTATATCTCATACTCTGAAACATTTGACTTGGGAGCCATCAGGCATTAAGCTGTTACCACATTAGAGTGCAGTAAAAAGGCAAATTTAGGAAATTCCTGAAAAGATGATTTCTCCTATGATCTGATGATGGTACAGTAAATTCTTAGTTTCAGAGTAGAGATGCCATTTCAAGTTAAGTATATGCAATTTAAATTAAAGATGCTCAGATGTTAGCTGGCTGCCACAGCATATTGGCAACAGCATGTGTTTGAACTAGAGCAGATAATTCAAATGGCTCGTTATCCACTTACATTCTAATCATCTGTGAGGTGGCTTCTCTCTGGGCAGACTCAGCATGCTCTCAGGGGAGGTTTTATAGTTTCTGGACTTATAGAAAGGGAAAAGGAGTTCTGGCTACTGTGACTCAGCCAGTCCCACCTAGTTTCTGGAGTGCTTTAGTGCTCTCTCTTTTTTAGGAAAACCCAACTCTTCTTTGGGCTTTAATCCTCATGTTTACAGAAAGTGGCTCCTGAGCCTGCTTCCAGGCTAGGCATTTCAGTTACTAGTGCTGCATAACAAATCAACCCAAAATTTAATGACCTAAGAATAGCAATCATGGGAATTCCCTGGTGGTCCAGTGGTTACGACTCGGTGCTTTCACTGCCGTGGGCCCACATTCAATCCCCGGTCGGGGAACTAAGATCCCACAGGATGCACAGTGCAGTCTAAAAAAAAAAAGAATAGCAATCATTATTATCTTTCATGGTTCTGAGAGTTCATTGGGCTCATGTAGCTGGTTCTCTCTTGGGGTGTCTTCTGTGATTGGAGCCAGATGGTGGCTGGAGCTGGAGCCATCTTGAAGTCTTCTTCATTCACATGTCTGGTGTTGATGCTGGCTGTCAGCTGGGACCTCAGCTGGGCTGTTGGCTGAAACACCTGTCTGTGGTATCTCCATGTGACTCCTTGGCCAACAGCCTAGTTCCAAGTGTAAGTGTCCCAGGAGGATCAGGCAGAAGTTGTATGACCCTATATGACCTAGCCTTGGAAGTCACATAGTAGTCTCATACCTGCCCAGATTTAAGGGGAGGGAACACAAGCTCGCCTTTTGATGGGAGGAGTGTCAGTGTCACACTGTAAGAAGAACGTGTGGAACGAGAGATCATGTTGTGCTATCTTGGGAAATACAATCTGCCTCACTGGGGATTTTTCTATAGACATATGCCTTAGCACATCTGTGAAGCTGCAGAGTCATTTTCCCATTTCCCATTTTAGATCCCTCTTTGCTTTCAGCAAGCTTTCCTTTCTTAACTTGCAGGTTCCCCTGAGGAGCCAGGATTCCATGTTGCGCTAAGCCTACATCTTGGTACACCTAAGCAGTGACCCATGATAAGACCTTCCTCTAGGTATCCTCTCACCAAAACATGCCTTTCCTTAACATTCAAGGGCCCAGGGACCATTCTCTATTCCTTATGAATGGCTGGAATGTGGCTGCCTGTAGCAATCCTCCTATATAACATGTGTGGCCTACTTTTATGAGAAGAAAAAGGAGATTCTTAGCTAACATGTCCCATTTTAGAGGTATTTTAGTAGTTTGTGCCCAAAGGAGTTATGAGAGCTCATATTAGGTAGGCCAGCTAGCCTTTTATGGAAGAAGTTGGCCTATGTGGGATGGTTGCAGGAGCATCCTGGCCTCCATTTACAATCCAATAAACTTACATTAGGATTGAGTTCTGTTCCAGACACTGTGCTGGGTGCTGAGAATACACATATGAATGAGATATGGATTCTGCCCCAATGGTGCTTACCATGGACATCAGTGGCCAGAATTCTGCAGTAACTACTACTTTGAGTTAAACATCAACAGCCTGTGATTAAGTGAAAACCATTACCTTTAAGAGATAACATGTAAAGCTATTTTTATTTGTTGACCCTTGGTGTGGATTCTATGAGCCAGTAAACATCAAGACCCTGAGGAATTAAATATCAGATGCATAAGCTTTGATAGGAGAAAGGGGAGGTAAGAAAGGAAGGAATGTAACGAGATCTTGGGAGAGGTCACAGAGAAGCTTTCTCTGCCACACAGTTTTTTGGTAACACATGAGAGACTATAGACCATGGGGGTTAAACTTCATGAACTCTAGGGCCAGACTGTTGCTTTGCATTCTTGCTCTGCCACTTACTAATTATATGGTCTTTGGTATGTTACTTAACTTTTCTATGCCTCATTTTTATCATTTGTAAAGTAGGGATACTAATAGTAAATCTATCATAGAGTTGCTGCAAGCGTTAATTAAGTGAATTAATACTGGCTGAATACTTTGCCCAAGGCCCAGCACATGAGAAATACTTTCTTGGATTGCTAAATAAGCAACATTGTTTTGTCTCAGATATTTTGTACTTTATTGTCAAATTTACTAAAGAATTGGCATATTCCCACATTGGTGATGTCAGAGAGTATTATGTTTTTTGTAGAATCACTTCCCTTTTCTTGTCTATTTACAGCATAACTCAGTATACCTCTTTATCACCCTGTGGTCATGTATTTGGGGAATTTGATTCTTTTATTTCTAGATTTTTCGACTTCAAACTTTCTTTAATATGATTGGGAAATTGTGAGGGGTGCAATAGGCCTTCTGTTCTGGGAACTCATCAATTTCATGTGATTTCATTTGACAGTTTTATATTCTTCTGTTCTTCTATTCTCTGCCAGTTAACCTATCTGCAAGGTGAAAATCTTGAACAAACTGTCTACCCAAAGCACTGCTCTGTAAAATAGATGATGTGCCTGGAGTGGATGTATTCTGTTGAGTCATATGAATGGTCAAGGTTGGAGAGGACACTGGGAGTTCCTATTTAAAAGAATAATAAAATAAAGGAACCTGGGGAAAATGTTTGGATGATCTTCTTTGTAGAGATATTTCAAAATTGTTAAGACCACTTGTGTTGTGCCTTCTTTTGGAGGTGTAAATAACATTTTTGCCATGAGAACTTAACCCTGTCCTCATCCTTCTGCTTGGAACCTTGGAAAAATGGAAAATCCATTTGCTTCTCATATTGTAGAAGACTTACTTCCTAAAAGCCAGAGTAAACCTGTAATTCTCAGCCTTGTTTGGGCATAAGAATCACTTGTGGGGCTTTGAAAAATTTCCCAAGTACTTGTGACACTCTGAAATTCTGATTTATTAGATCTGGAGTGGAGCCAGGGTTCTTTCTTTTTTTTAAATACCTCCCTGGATGTTCAAAATCCATGAATTAGACACATAGGTAAAGAACAATTAATCCATACGATATCAACTTAACAATACCACATCAATACAAATACTGGCATCTCTCACATATTTGGTTACATGATTATCATACTTTAGACTTTGCAAGCTCTTTGAAAACATGTCTGTTAATTTGGATTTATTGCCATTTTCTGACTGGAGTTTATGCAGCTGAAAACCTTGGTCCACAGCAGTGGAGGGTTATCGCTTTCGTCTGTAAGTTATGACTTAGATTCAAAATGGTAGAAATACTTCTTCAGCATTATTATGACTTGTAAGTGGACCAAAGAAATTCAGGATGCACAGGAAAACATCTTTACCCCTTAATTAAAAAATCCTTTTGGATCCAAGGAAATAAGAGAATAAAACTAACATCCTGGAAAGTATAATGGGAGAATTTTAAATGATGTCTGCCAAAATCTCTCCTTGCGTTATTCCAACTGTGGTGCCAAAGGCCAATTACAGCTTGTTTTGTGGTAAGAGATGTGTCTGATTTAGACAATAGAAAGATTATAGTGGAATACTGAGAATTTTCACAGTCAAAAAAAGTTAGATCAATCTTTCAAGGTATTTGTAATGCAATAGAATCTTTCCTCCAAAGGTTTAAACTTGTACACTTATACAGTGCTGCCATTGTTTCATTCCTTCTTCTACCTTTTCTCTCTCTCTCCTTTTAGTTCCCTTGCTTGGCTGTTAAATGTCTTAAACATTCTAGGCTTTATCAATGATGACTGATAGGGAAATAGGACATAGAAAAAGGTTTTGATTCTGGTTAGAAAAAATGATCCCAGAGTAGTTGTTTTACCAAATAATATTATCGTATTGCAAAAGACTCAGTTTGGTCTTTTGTCTGCTTGTGTGCCCTTTCCAGTACAAAGGAAAATAAACACACTTTTTCTTAAGTATTAATACTTTCAGTGAGAATATGTCTGTTTGAATAAATGAGAGAATTGTGGCTAATTGATAGTATTTCTCAGCAGCATTTTGTGAGATGAGGATGTTCCCTCCCACATAGAGGATGGAAAGAAAGTGACAGGCTGTTTCCCCCCAGATCAAACCAGCCAAGTTCTTGGTTCCAGGCTGAGTTAGCTGTATCCATGACATGGTCTTCCTTCATGCCTCTGTCTGGTAACAACTCCTTTCTTAGCACCCTACCCCAGTTCTATTATCTACTGAGAGAGAACACACCAAGTTGCCAAATTTTCCCCATTTTCTGGCTGCTTCCTCTTCTTCCTAGCTCATTTCTGGGATTGAAGCTGGAAAAGGGCTAGGAGTTATTATTATCTTTCTAATCATTATTTCAATGGCTCTTGAGCGATGGTCTGATTTTCTTCCCAAACCACAAAATGAGATTACCTCTTAGCTCCTTTCTCTTTGTCTGCTGGATACAGTTCTAATGAAGTTCTCCAATAAACAATCAACAAATTTATATTAAATTACTTGTATATAGTGACCTCCTTCAAATGAATTACCTTCATTCTTCTTGATTTCTATATTTCTCCAATGTTCTTGTCTCCTTGAGGATCAGGACTGTGTCTTGTCCATATCTGTACAACGTTTTATATAATAATGTTCAAGAAATATTTATTATAATAGAAACTTCACAAGGTCCCACAAGGTCAGTTGCTTTTGGAGTCCTGATAATGCCACACTTGCTTCTTCAGTTTTTTTTTCTTTATTTTATTTTTTTTAGGGAGGATATAGTGGGCGGGGATGGGGGCGTTGTATAATGAAAGAAGTAGGAGAGCTGTTGCCAGGAGATTTCACCCAAAATTTTCATTGACAGTTTACCTGGAGCAACCTATTTTAGATTCACCTTCAGAGCAGATGGTAATACTGATCCCCCTGAGCAAATATTAGACCCAGATGAGGAAAGGGCTGACTAAAGTTGTTGCTAGACAGGTAAAGCTTAAAATCATTTGCAGAGTCATTTTTTCTTTTCACCCTACAGCCTGACGCAGGAGCCCACTTAAAGTCATTAGTGTATTGCAGGCATGCTCTTTTTCAAGCACTTTAAACTGTGATAATGTTCCAGTGGAAGAAGTGGGAATTTGACTCATGGCTGATCAGTTGTCTCATTACAACATGTATGTTGCCACGGTCTGCTTTTGCCAAGTGTGTTGTTTGATTTTTTTGTCCCGAATTCCTCTCTTTTCCTGCTGTGTCACCGGTGGGATATAACTACTCTTTGCTGGGTTTTGCTAAGAGGGTAAATAAACTCGCTCTACCCTACAGATGGGTTGGTAAATAGGGCACATGAAGCTGCTTAGCGTAGCTGAAGGATTTAAAAGAGGTTAGGAAGACCTGTGTTTTAGTATTGTCACTGCTACTTTACTGATGACTTAATGACTTAAGTGTTGTAACTCCCCTGTGATTTCTTTTTTTCTAGTCTTTACTTTTCAAAGGGAAAATAACTAGTAAACTTTTTTCTTTTTTTTTTTAAAGATGTGCTGTGATACATGCTCTAGAATCATGCAAGGGAGTAGAATTTCTGCCTAGATTTCTTGAATGTAAACTTCTTTTCCTGCTGATTCAAAAACTGGCCTTTTCTGCTGTGGGCTGTGAGGAGCGTTTCTGCACTGAAGGGAGAGTAATGCTGTGAGCTCCCTCGTTTTGCAGAATTCCAGAGGCTACATCATTATAACCCACTCTGAAGTTTTCTGACTGTCTTCTTCAGGGAGAGAGGCTGAGAGAGAGCTGACTCTAGCCTAGGATGTAGATGGAGTTCCTGAGATTTATAATAATCAAAATATTAATGAAGTAGTCGATACAAATGCTGTTTGTGTAGAATGCCTAAGTAACCGGTTGTGTAATATATCAGGAAGAGATCCAGAGCTGAGCAGAGGCAGAGCATAATAAATCAGGTCATTTGTTTTGCAATAATGGAATGATAATTGTGATAATTTCAGAAGTCACTATCATCCTGCAGCGTGAAAGAATCTTTTTGCTGGCTTCCCATTGTTTAAATATTCATGTGATGTCTATGAGTGACTTCCTGCTGAGAAAATCTTTGCATACCTCTGGCTGGCACAAGAACTCAAAATTGTACTTGGCTTTAACCTGGAAGGTTTTGCAGGAGCCTGGGTGCTTTCTTGGTTTAGAGGAGGGACTGTTCCTCAAAGAACTATTCTTTCAGTGAAATAAAGGTCCATGTTACTGAGTTATTTTCCAAATGCTTTCTCCCAGCCAGCAGCTGTGTGAATTTATAGGCACTCACCTCTGCCCTTTTGCACTGAGTGATGAGGCAGAGGCAAAAATAGACATGGTAGCTTGTAACACAGTTATAGTATAGAAATATAAACATAGCTAATGACCCCAGAGAAGAAAATCTGCAGTTGTCACCCATGCGCACCCTCTCTCTCTCCCCCAGCTCCCAGCATTTTTTCTTGGTGTGGGTGAATGGGGCTGTTTTAATTGAGTTATCTAAATTTGGTAGGTCATACACCCCACTGTCTCATATCCTAGGACTTAGGTCCACCTGCTGTCATTATCCCCCAATGAGTGCAGTAGGAGATAGACAACAAATGCTTTCAAATTCCTTTTCTCTATAAAACCCCAAAAGACTTGCAGCAAACGTTTTGGAATTATTTGGGTGCTGCAATGAATGGGAATGCGGGTTCTGGCAACGGGGGTTATTTTGGAATGAGCAATATTGTGTTACTGCTTTAAGCAAATTGTATTTTTAGTATGTATATTAGATTGTACATTAGATACTGTGTATTGCAATGTCCTAGAGTTTGGTATTCTGTGGTATTTAGACTTTTGGCATTAGCAGCAATTCTGTTAGCAGCAATTCTTAAATGACTGACTGAGGGGAAAATAGAAACAGTAAAGAGGTAATATAGCCCTTTTCTTTTTTTTTTTTTTTTTTTTGGCCCGCTGCGTGGCATGTAGGATCTTAGTTCCCAGACCAGGGATGGAACCCGCATCCCCTGCATGGTAAGTGTGGAGTCTTAACCCCTGGACTGCCAGGGAAGTCCCAATGGCCCTTTTCTAAGAACTCAGGTGCTATATGTTGACTGTTTTGATAAGCTCGTTAATTCTTATCCAGTATTAAGAAAGAATCACAATTCTCTTTTTAAGGACAAAAAAACAAAACCACAAAACTAAAATAAAACAAAACAAAAAAGACAGAAATAGGCAACTCTTTTGCATAAAGAGCAAAAGAGCATAAGCCCAGAGTTCTACAACAATTAAAGGTGGAGTCGGGATCTCTTTATCTCTGTTAGAATTCTGACTGCCAACTGAGTTTCCTTCCTTCAAGAGTTAATGGCCTCTAATGGTGGTTTGATTTGGAGGTGATTATGCATCTAAACTACCTGATTAAAAAATATGTTTCCAAATGTGGCTGATTACCTATTTACATATTGCTAGGGTTTAGGTGAAATTGTGAAGTTTAGTTCTGTGGTGATTTTCTGAGAAACTCTGCAATATGCAGAAGGAAGTTCTGTTTTTAGCTTCATGATTAGATTGGACACCAGTTAATGTTTAAATTGATAGGCATTTTTCCACTGAGTTAAAAAGAACCAGTCCTGCATATATTCTTTCAATCAAGATAAAGGCAATGACAGCAATTTCTGAATGAGATGGAGGCTGGTTGGCTGATGCTGCAGGAGGGGAGGGCTCTGGTAAAAATCACCAAGACCAAGGTGAAACCTTCAGCATTTGTTTAGCACAGATCTGTGATGGCAGTGGGCTGTGCAGTGACATTTGGATCCACTTAATTGACTGCCCTCTGGTATTTTGGAGCCTAAGGCCAATCACACCAGGGTGGGATAATCTTAAAAAAGATAAGAACACTTAAAATGGCAAATAAATTGAATAACAATGCAGGAATAGAGTAACCTTACATATACAAAGAAGGGTTGCTAGGTAACAAGTGAGGGGGTGTCAAGGCTCCAGATCAAAGAGGGCTGCTTAGAAAATAAAATGACATTCTTTCTTCTAATTAGTCCTTCCCAATCACATGCTTCAAGATAATTTTGCGGTTTGGGGCTTTAGCCTAGTTTACAAAGCCTGATGCTTTAATCTCTTTCTTAATAGAACCATTTCACTTTCTATGTTTTAGACTTGGCCCATCGGCTGCTGTTTCATCCTGGCTGGCTACAGCAAAGCCAGTTAACTACAAGACAGAAGTGTTTGGTGGTGGTAGTCAACTCTCCAGATTCATTCTCTAAGCAAATGTTTCCAATTTGTTGAAAGACAAAGACAGTGTATTTGCCTATGTAGATAATAGGAAAACAGCCCTGCAGTTAAGACCTTAATTAAGAAGAACTCAGTGGATCAATTCTATAAATTAATCTAGTTTTCCCCTGCACATACTTTTTAGAGGAAAAAAAAAATGTCAATATGGAAATTTAGTAAAAACAAGCAAATAATACTTCTATGTTATATTCAAGGAGTTACCCAATCTCCTAATGCAGTGAACCTCAGGATCACCAGAAGAATTTTTCTAGAGCACATATATTCAATCCTATTGAAATCAAATCAGCTGTCCTAAATCTTTGCTATATCTCTATCACCTGTATTGATATGGAACGTTCTGTCTTGAAGCACGGAAAGACCCTGCATTTTTAAAGGAAGGATCCATTATGTTTAATAACATGTATTTACTACAATAGGAAAATATTAATTCACCTTATAAAATGCATTATAAAATTTTTTTAAAAACAAAATATGGGCAAGTTGTTTTATAATAAAGCCGAAAACAGTAAGGAATACTTGACTCTTCTTAAATTGACCAGAAAAGTGAGTTAACTAGCTTTAAATAAGACTACATTTTGGTCTTCTGATAATTTGAGGGTTTATTATTTGGGATTGAAAAGAAGCAAAAATATACCACTTTCCAATTATCTTCTTAACTCATGAGCATGCATGTTCAGTGCATTTGTCTTAGAATTTTGCAACCAGAAAGACTATGGTGAAGGTACTGTGTTTTTCAGTGCATATTTTGATAATTAGGAAAATTCCAATACAGAAAATGGGAATCAGAAACATCTTAAAAAATTATTTCTCTACAGGAAAGACTGAGAAATAGTAAGCAATGTTTGCATAGCTGAAGGCCAAGCTATTTCTTTTTTCTGGTCTATGGGCCTATGCTTATTTTTGATTACTGAAAGTAAATGAGATCATTTATGTTGATTTTATGTTTATTCCTTATAACTTCCATTACTGTGTATGCCTGTTTACTAAAGATATTTTGAGTCTTTAAGTTGTGATTATGATGGAGTGGAGAAGAATTTTCTGGAGATAGCTGTTTTTTATGACAAATGATTTATAAGCATTTCAAAAAGAAGTATAAAAAAGAGAAATGAAAAAAAGGAGTCGATTCTTTATTGTAAAGGAAAAATAATTTGTTAAGAAATAATGCATATGAATTTTATTTTATACTGGAATTCATATGTCACCAGGCTGTCTTAAATTCTAAGTCTGTTCAGTGTAGGGTGTGCTTACTGATATGGTTTGATGTAGGTCTGGGAAACTTCCCTTAAAATGGGCTCCTATTCAGTTCATCACCAGCAATCCTTCTGGACATGGAAAGAAATGGACATAATGTTCCCTTCTCTGCTCAGATCTATCCTTGTCATGTTCCTTTGATTTTTACAGGCTATTTCTTTATTTATTTATTTTGGGCTGCATTGGGTCTTCATTGCTGTGCACAGGCTTTCTCTAGTTGCAGTGAGCAGGGCTACTCTTTGCTGCGGTGAGGGGACTTCTCATTGCGGTGGCTTCTCTTGTTGCAGAGAACGGGCTCTAGGCGTGTGGGCTTCAGTAGTTGCGGCACGTGGGCTTAGTAGTTGTGGCTTGTGGGCTCTAGAGCGCAGGCTCAGTAGTTGTGGCACAGGGGCTTAGATGCTCCGTGGCATGTGGGATCTTCCTGGACCAGGGCTCGAACCCGTGTCCCCTGCATTGGCAGGCGGATTCTTAACCACTGCACCACCAGGGAAGCCCCTACATGCTCTTTCTAATCCTGGTTCTCTGTTGCCCAACCATCTGCGCTGAAGAATGACAACATTTCTGTTCTTGGGCTTTCTTCTTATATCTGGCAGCACTTCAAGTTTAGGAGAAGATTTTTGCCAGATTAAAGACCTACAATTACTACACCTCTGCCAAGATGTTTCCAGAATATGGGAGATAGAGTGGAGTTTGAAGTGGCTAATCTATTCCCTACTTTGTGAAGATATCTCCCTCATGTTTAGTTGTTACTGGCTGGGAATATAGAGAAAGGCCGTGATTTCCAGACTATGTAAGCCACCACCATAAATTAGTGACTTTATAGATTATATTTTTACAATAAAGATGCCAACAGCTGGGTGAGGCTTTGTTTGGGAAAGGTTAGATAACATTTGGTTATGTCTGTATTCTCCAATGTTTAATTCCTTTAGTTAAAAATGCTCATCTAAAAATGCTTTTAGATCAGTCTAGTTATTTCTACAGATTCAACTTCACAGGATTATCAGGTTGACAAACCTGCTTTGAATTGACTGGGTTTTATTTGGTGTTAAAAATGATTGAGAGCTTAGCTGCAGGGTATTGGAGATGATAAAATAATCATGACAACAGTAATTTTATTTTTCTCTGGTCTATTTCTGACAAGTTTACAGCTGTTATATACTCATAAAAATTATTCACTAATAGTAATTTCTGAAAAATATGATGAAGGCAAAAGTATTTTTTTCCAATCAACATTTCCTCTCAGACCCAGTGTGCTATAAATATATAGAAAATTCTGTTTAGATGAAACTACAACTGGTAAACTCCACACCCAGCAGAAGACCATTAAGACTCTTTGTGAACAGAAGCCACTCTTTGAAAAACCTTATTATTTATTTACTTATTTATTTATACATTAAGATTTTTTGCAAAATTGTGCTATAAACAACAATATCTGACAGCCTTAAACTAATTGTAATCAGTAATAACTACAGTGTATCAGTCAGGTTAGGCTAAGTTATGCTGCAATAAGAACCCCCCAGTCTTAGTGGCTTAAAGCAACAGTTATTTCTTGCTTACAACACATGTTCATTGTGGGCAGCTGGGTACTCTGTTCCAGGATTTCTCAATCCAGACCCAGGCTGATGGAGCTTCCAATGGTCAGAGATTTGATGATCACATTGGTGGAAGGAAGGTAACCTGTAAAAAAAATTCCTGTCACCTAATGGTCTTCACTCCAAAGAAATACACTTATTTTTACTCACATTCCATTGACCAAACAAGTCACCGTCTCTGCTCCATTTCAAGGGAGCAGGAAAGTTCAGTTTTACCCTGGGCCTGATAGAGGATCTGGAAAATTGGTGAACAGCCTTAGTATCTATCACAAACAACAGTGAAAAAGCCAAGACACTGTTTACTATTGCCTCGCTGGGGAAACAAGATAGGATACAGAACAGAGGATTATAGTGGATAGAAAAATGAAAACAAAACAAAGACTTTCTCAGTCTTTCTTCTGTAAGCAGCAAAATGGCCTGCTCCCTGCACCCCCAGTCTCTCCTTCTTTTTCCCTCTCTTCCTCTCTCTCTCTCTCCCTCTTTCTCTATCTCTCCTATATCTCTCTTTTCTCTCTCCTGTGTCTTTCTCCGCTCTCTCTCTTTTTCTCCTTCCCTTGTTCTTTCTCTGCCCTCCTTTGTCTTATGAATTTGCCTGATCCTCTGCCTCAGGATGGTTCCCTGCTAATGGGACCTCAGCTGAAGATATAGCTTCAGGAATTTAGTCTTGTCTAGGCTGTAACAGTCTGCCCTTGTCCTGAACAGGTATTTCTCAGATACACATCATTGGTCATGGCAGGAGAAGACTATATCACAAAGTGTGCATTTTAGAAGTGTTTGTTAGTAGTAATTCCATCCTTTCACAGAAAAGAGAGCTAGTTCTATTATGACTGAGGGCCTCTTGAAAACACAGTTGGGCTCCTTAGTTCAAGTAACTAAGCTCCTACTACATATGGCAGTGTGTAGAATCCTATTTCCCTGTGAATCATTCCACCCCCGTGGTGAAAATCAGATAAGAGATTAATGAAGGGAAAAATGACCTCCTGGAAGGTGCTCAGTAACTAGGGCGACTGCCTGCTCTCTCACCTCCCTTCTTTCTGTTTCCTCTTCCCTCCCTAGCCACACCATCTGTGGTGCCTTAGGGAGGAATCATGGAAAAGGGCTGAAGTGGAGGTGAGAGATGTTAGTTCTGGTCCTTAATTTTATAGGTGAGGACTCTGAGTCTCAGGAAGATTAAGTGTCTTGAATGGAGGCACCAGGACTCAGATCTTGCAGCAACCTATTCAATGTTCTTTCCATCTCACTGATATAACAGACTCCTAGAAACCTTGGTGTTCAGGTCATCCTAGAAATTCACGCAAAAGATGACTGTCAGAGAATCAAGTGTTGGACAACCTTCCCAAAGCAAATTGACCTATTCTGTGATGGCCGGTCAATGTGGGTGCTTCCCAGGGAGGGCAGGCTGCTCTGGCTCTCTTTATTTTCTGTAAAATTCACAAAGTAGAAGTTACCCCCAATTACCAGGCGAAGTGAGCTCAATGTTGGGACAACTCAATGTTCGAAGGTTGATCCTAATAGGTGCTTTAAGGGAGAAATAGTAGCATCCAGCAGACTTACATTTTCAAATTGGAAAACCATTTTCCATGTTTATTCTCATTAAACAATCCTGCCCTTTCAAAACTTTCCCCTGACACTGGATTGTTTTCTGAAACCATTAATGAAAAGAAAGGAAGAGATGGTTGAATAGTGAGTTTGAAACACTAGCAATTAATTGTCAACCACTTTTTAAAAATAGGTCTCAAATGGCACCTGGGTATAAACTGCCACTAACAGTACAGGTAAAATGTTTTTTTTTTTTAATGATGAAAGACAAATCCCACAAAAACATCTTTCCTTTCTTCTCTTAATAATTCCTTTTTTTTTTTTTTTTCTTTTGGCAGCTTTTCTATTTTTTTTTGTGAGGAAACAAAGAAACCTCAGTGATAGTACCTCCCTTCTTGTAAAATGTGGGCAAGCTAATGCCCTGGCAGCAAACACCACTGTTGTGAAAACCCCACCCTCTAATATCAAAATGCAGATTTCAGAGTATTTAATAGATGAATGCCAGACCAATCAAGGAATCACTTAATCCCCAAGTCTTTATTGAGTGCCTTTTGGTAATTGGAATCGTTCCTGAAATAAGTAAGCCATGGTCTGGGATCTGGGCACTGTGTTGTGTTACCTAGAGAACATTGTCTTAATCGTGTTTGTCATAACTGCTTTTGGCTTATAAAATGTTTTCTGTAGGCAGTGTATATATAGACTTGTTGATGGTACTTGAGCAAATGATGTAACCCCTGCCAAGGAGAGCAGAGAGCAGAATAAAGCCATTCCTCTTTGGTGTGCTGGATGGCTCATCAGCCAGAGCCCCTGGGGGAAAATCCTGTGCACAATGGCTAGGCAACGTAGTTTCCTGGGAGGCCAATGAATACAGCAACTCTTGTTTTCCTGACAGGCACAGAAGCAATCCCTCTCTCTCGACACCAGTCAGTGATAGTGCTGAGTGTTATAATGGATACTCCACAGTGGTTTGAGTCTGGAAGCTGCATTAGGCAGCTGCTTGAGGTAATTAGGAACTGGAAGGCAACTTTCTAAAGGCATCCAACAAGAGAATAGAACATCCATAGGAGGAAATGGTTCTCGGAGATGACAGAAAAGCAGGCTGAAAGGAAAGCTGGGGTTCCTGGGGGAATTGCTACTGGTGTGTAAAAATAGACACTTGTAGCTTATGTCTAACTGCTTATAGTTGAGTTACAAGTTGTCAGATGATTTTAACATCAACACCAGGCTTCAGCACATTGACAAGGGTTGGAAAAGTTGGGGCTAAAGGCTAGGTTACGTTCTGGGGAAGCATTTCCCTGACTCATTCTTTTCCTCAGCCTCTGCTAATTTAGCACCTGAGCTCTCTAAGTTATGCATTTCTTCTGTATTTGGTTTTTAAATATGTGCCAACACTCTGAATTCTGAAAAAGTAACTGAATGGGGCATTGAATAGTCTTTTGACAGCGGTATTATTTTTTTCCTGACATTCCTGATAAGATTATCTTTAATATAAGCAAAACAAAAGAAGTTCTGTTTTCCTTGTATGATCTGTAATTAAAAATGCTGGGGTGGTCTGTATATGGCTCAGTAATCATTTTTCATTGCCCTTCAATTGATTGGTGCAGTCATTGGGATGGTAATATGTGGGGAGAAGTTTTTGTGAAAGCCCCTTACCTTGGGGTGGAGGTGGGGGTCTTCTGTCACAATGAAATGCAGCAGGAGATGGGTTCAAGGCCTTTGGTGCTCAGGCAGTGGCAGTGAGGCGTCCATAGAAAGTCTATTAGTACTAGGTCAGGCTTTCTCCTGACCTAGAACCCTCTTGCTGTTCAGGCCCCTGGCTCCCTTTGAGCCTGTCAATGGTAATAAATCCAGCTCCACTTTATGACGTGAATAAATTCCCAGAAGAGACCCTAATTTCCCTGTGCCTAAAATCTCATGGGTAACTTGTACTCTGGAGGTAAGGTGCTGGTGGTGAATTCACTGAGCTGCCTCAACCCAAGTCACATTGAAGCTAGTTTAACTCACACATTTATTCAAATAAAACCACCCTCCTCAAAAAATCACCAGTTCTAGGTTACTAGGAGAAAAAGTTTAATGGAGGAATACTAGGCCTCAGAAAGCAGAGGTTTTCTGGCAAATACAAAAAGTACCTGCACCCCAGTTAACAACGATGGAGCGTCACGTGCTGGGCTAGCAACCTTCCCGGGTGTTGTTCCGTTTCATCCTCACAGTAGCCCCTGGGAGGCAGATGCTACTGTTATTTGCCTTCAGAGCTGAGGACCCTGAGGCTTTGCTGAAACCATAAGTGATTTGCCTCAGGTTATTCAACCTGAATAACCTGAACCAGGTTTTGAACCAAGGTCCGTCCTTATTTTGGTGCAGTCCACTTTGACACTGCTCTGCACAGACTCTATTTTTAGTACAGCAAAAAATGGAAGCCAGTGTGATTGGAGTCCCTCTGGCCTGGATCAAGCAATTAGTTTCTTATATCGTAATTGCTGGTCAGCAGGTCCACCTTCTCATCCCTTCTTCCCAGATGGGAATCTCCTTGCGGAAGGGACTGGATCTCTAGCTCAGACCCCGGCAGTTGAAATATACTAAGTTCGTATTTGAGGGAACAAATGGGATCTGAACATCTGATCACAGTTCTTAGGAGGAAAGGGGAAGTGGGGAAATGCTCATGTCATTCAGAATAGCCACCGTCCTGTGTCAGTGGAATGACTAATTAAAACCATCTGTGTGAACTAGCTTAGACTGGACAAATACCAACAGCAGCCCTGGGACCTTGAAGAAGGAGAGGCAAAGGGAGCAATCAATAGGTATCTCTTGTAGCCACTCCTGTACAGGTCCTCTGTGTTAGGCTCTGGAGTAAGATTATAGAGGGCAGCCATCTTGTCATTATCAAAAGCAAAGTGAAATTGGAGCTTAATGACATGAGTGTTCAAAGGGCAGTGGGAGAGGGAACAATGTCATTAGAACAGGTAAGAAGGGAGCCTGTGAAAGGGGCACTTTTAAAAGCTGATGGTGTACTGAGACTAATAGATTTACTGGGCATGGTAAATAGGGTGAGACAAGGCCTATTGTGCAGGGCTCAGCCAACAGTGTCTCACAAAGAATGATGGATTAAGAAGAGAGGGGGAAAGGATGAAATCGGAGACCCAGGAAAACAAAGAGGATATGAGAAGCAGTGGTAAGGAAGAAGTGCAGCTGAAATGGCAGGGCGAGTTCTTTAGTCAAGCCTGTGAAGAAAGGAATTGACTAACCAGTGCAAGGATTATTCGTGATGGGAGTAGAATGTGTCTTTTGGATATAGTATATCACAGATTAATAGGACTGGAGAATAACTTGTCTATCTATACTGCAGGACTGTATTTAAGTATTGCCCCTTTCGTTTTACACGTATGTGGAATCAGTATCTCTCTCTCTCTCTCTCCACATACACATACATACATATATAATGAAGATACATATACACACACACATATATGTCTCCAGAGAAGATTTTTATAATGTCCTTCCATAGCATGTTTTTATTTTCGCAGACTGTACTGTGGGGCATTTTGTTCCCAGATATAATCCTGCTGCCTGTCATTAGAGGAAGAGAACAGCTGCTCGTGACAACCATGCACTCGCCCCTGATAAATGGAGGCTGTTACCGTTACTCTCTGCTTTTTCCCTCGTTTTCATTTAGTCCTGTACTTCACCCTCCATGGTTGTGCCCACTCAGGCAACAGTTTCTCTTGCTGCCACTCAGCAGGATCAAAGGGACACACCTAGTGGTTCATGGGCAGCTCACCCAACCCTACTGCAACCTGACCGAGTTGCTTTCCAGATATCACCAGTCCTGTGAAAGCTCAATGAAAGCCAGTTGGGGATGACACTTTATGTTTGTGTATAGGGTGAGAGAAGGTGCATTTCAGCAATGACATAGTTTCTCAGGAGATGTATCAGTTTGGGAGCAATTTTTTACAGGATTGCAACTGAATCTGAGGTCCCACTACAACATTCTGGAGATATCTATAAGCAGATTTAACATGAGCAGATTGATGTGGGCTAGTAGCTAGTCAAGAGAAGTAGAATGAATATGGGAAGGAAAAGTCAGTACCTAGAAGACGGTCAGGACCTGAGAATTTCTCCTAGTTCCTCAGTTCCTCCCCTTTCTTTGTACAGTCCACTCTCGGGATTGGTGGGTTCCACAACCGCAGATTCAACCCACCGTGGGTTTGATTTTGTTGTTGACTGAACCCGCAATGCGTGGATGCAGGACCCCAGCTGTACTAAGCCATTTTATGTAAGGGACTTGAGCATTCGCGGGGCATCCTGGAACCAATCCCTGGTGGTAAACAAGGGACGACTGTACTACTTTGTTGTTTCTCCTTCTCCCTTTAGTCATATGACTTTAGTAGGAATCATAGAATCAAGAAAGTTGGACTATCTCTGTTATCTTGGACTCCTTGGTCTTAACTAAGACAAAGTCTTCTGGGTTAGGATATCAGTTAAGACTCATTCAGCTTCAGATAACAGAAGATCCAACTCAAAATGGTTTAAACAATGTGTAAATTAAGTAGCCCACTAACAGGAAGTCTGGAGGGTTTCTTGTTAGGGTGTATTCTGGGTTTATTATCTTTATTATTATTACTTTTTAATAAATTTATTTATTTATTTATTGGCTGCATTGGGTCTTCATTGCTGTGCGTGGGCTTTCTCTAGTTGGGGCGAGTGGGGGCTACTCTTCGTTGTGGTGCGTGGGCTTCTCCTTGCAGTGGTTTCTCTTGTTGCAGAGCACAGACTCTAGGGCGTGTGGACTTCAGTAGTTGTGGCTCGCAGCCTCTAGAGCGCAGGCTCAGTAGTTGTGGTGCACGGGCTTAGTTACTCCACGGCATGTGGGATCTTCCTGGACCAGGGCTCGAACCTGTGTCCCCTGCATTGGCAGGCAGATTCTTGACCACTGTGCCACCAGGAAAGTCCCTGGGTTTATTATCTTTAGTGTTTCATCAAGGACTCGTGTTCTCTCTATCCTTCTGCTCTGACATTCTTACCATATTGATTTATCTTCTTGGTTTCCCTTTAAGAGCTCAAGCTAGCCATTGTAGTTGCAAGTGTAACATGCAAATGCAGAAAGGGAAATTTCTCCTTGCATGTTTATTTTCAAAAGTGAAAAGTCTTTTCTCGAGGTCCCCTGAGAGACTTTCTATGGGGAATGGGAACACCATCATTAACTTAGGTCAATCATGATTCTCCACCTGGGGCTGGAAGGGTCCTCACCTCTTTGGAGCCTACGGCCATGGATCCCCTGAATAAAATCTGGGTTCTCTTAGCAAGAAAGGAGGAGAGGAAGAGGGGCAGAGTGTGGGGGGGTTGGTAATTACTGTTGAGTAGGCAACAACGTCTCTCACAGGAAATTTGGTCCAATAGCCGCCGATTCACTTGTATTTCTGTTGAGTGATATGTGGTTTCAGGGTCAATATAAGCCACTGTTTTTGGTTACAATAGTCCCCCCCCATTATTTGTAGTTTTGCTTTCGGCAGTTTCAGTTACACACGGTCATCCACAGTCCAAAAATATTAAATGGAATATTCTAGAAATAAACAACTCAGAAGTTTTAAATTGCACTCTTTTCTTACTATCATGATGAAATCTTGTGCCGTTTGCCTACATCCTGCCCCATGCTGCCCCAGATGTGAATCATCTTTTTGTCCAGAGTATCCCGCCCGCTAGTCACTTAGCAGCCATCTTGGTTATCAGATCATCTGTCAGAGTATCGCAGTGCTCCTGTTCAAGTAACCCTTATTTTACTTAACAATAGCCCCAAAGCACAAAAAGTGGTGATGCTGGCAATTCAGGTATGCCAAAGAGTAGTCAATGCTTCCTTTAAGTGAAAAGGTGAAAGTTTTCAACTTAATAATGAAAGAAAAAAAGTCGTATGATGATCACCAAAAAAGATACCCCACACCCAAAGAAAAAGGAGAAGCCGCAGTGAGATGGAAGGAGGGGCGCAATCGCAGTAAAATCAAATCCCATAACTGCTGGGTGGGTGACTCACAAACTGGAGAAAAATTATACAACTGAAGTCCACCCACTGGAGTGAAGGTTCTGAGCCCCATGTCAGCCTTCCCAACCTAGGGGTCTGGCAACAGGAGGAGGAATTCCTAGAGAATCAGACTTTGAAGGCTAGTGGGATTTGATTGTAGGACTTCAACGGGACTGGGGGAAACAGACACTCCACTCTTGGAGGGCACATACAAAGTAGTGTGTGCATCAGGACCCAGGAGGAAGGAGCAGTGACCCCACAGGAGACTGAACTAGATCTACCTGCTAGTGTTGGAAGGTCTCCTGCAGAGGCAGGGGGTGGCTGTGGCTCACCGAGGGGACAAGGACACTGGCAGCAGAAATTCTGGGAAGTACTTCTTGGTGTGAGCCCTCCTGGAGTCTACCGTTAACCCCACCAAAGGGCCTGTAGTCTCCAGTGCTGGGTCACCTCAGGCCAAACAACCAACAGGGAGGGAACTCAGCCCCACCCATCAGCAGACAAGTGGATTAAAGTTTTACTGAGCTCTGCCCACCAGAGCAACACCCAGGTCTACCCACCACCAGTCCCTCCCATCAGGAAGCTTGCACAAGCATCTTAGATAGCCTCATCCACCAGAGGGCAGACAGCAGAAGCAAGAAGAACTACAATCCTGCAGCCTGTGGAACAAAAATCACCTTCATAGAAAAACAGACAAAATGAAAAGGCAGAGGACTATGTATCAGATTAAGGAACAAGATAAAACACCAGAAAAACAACTAAATGAACTGGAGATAGGCAACCTTCCAGAAAAAGAATTCAGAATAATGATAGTGAAGATGATCCAGGACCTCGGAAAAAGAATGGAGGCAAAGATCAAGAAGATGCAAGAAATGTTTAAAAAAGACCTAGAAGAATTAAAGAACAAACACCTAGAAGAATTAAAGAACAAACAAACAGAGATGAACAATACAATAACTGAAATGAAAAATACACAAGAAGGAATCAATATCAGAATAACTGAGGCAGAAGAACGGATAAGTGACCCCGAAGACAGAATGGTGGAATTCACTGCCGTGGAACAGAATAAAGAAAAAAGAATGAAGAGAAATGAAGACAGCCTAAGAGACCTCTGGGACAATATTAAATGCACCAACATTCACATTATAGGGGGTCCCAGAAGGAGAAGAGAGAGAGAAAGGACCCGAGAAAATGTTTGAAGAGATTTTAGTCGAAATCTTCCCTAACATGGGAAAGGAAATAGCCACCCAAGTCCAGGAAGTGCAGAGAGTCCCAGGCAGGATAAACCCAAGGAGAAACACACAGAGACACATAGTAATCAATTTGACAAAAATTAAAGACAAAGAAAAATTATTAAAAGCAACAAGGGAAAAACGACAACATACAAGGGAACTCCCATAAGGTTAACAGCTGATTTCTCAGCAGAAACTGTACATGCAAGAAAGGAGTGGCACAATATATTTAAACTGATGAAAGGGAAGAACCTACAACCAAGATTACTCTACCTGGCAAGGATCTCATTCAGATTCAATGGAGAAATCAAAAGCTTTAGAGATGAGCAAAAGGTAAGAGAATTCAGCAGCACCAAACCAGCTCTACAACAAATGTTAAAGGAACTTCTCTAAGTGGGAAACACAAGAGAAGAAAAGGACCTACAAAAACAAACCCAAAACAATTAAGAAAATGGTAATAGGAATATACATATCGATAACTACCTTAAATGTGAATGGATTAAAGGCTCCAACCAAAAGACACAGGCTAGCTGAATGGATACAAAAACAAAATCCATATATATGCCATCTACAAGAGACCCACTTCAGACCTAAGGACACATACAGGCAAAGTGAGGGGATGGAAAAAAATATTCCATGCAAATGGAAATCAAAAGAAAGCTGGCATAGCAATACTCATATCAGATAAATTAGACTTTAAAATAATGTTACAAGAGACAAGGAAGGACATGACATAATGATCAAGGGATCAATCCAAGAAGAAGATATAACAATTGTAAATATCTATGCACCCAGCATAGGAGCACCTCAATACATAAGGCAAATGCTAACAGCTATAAAAGAGGAAATCAAGAGTAACACAATAATAGTGGGGGACATTAACACCTCACTTACAACAATGGACAGATCATCCAGACAGAAAATTAATAAGGAAACACAAGCTTTAAATGACACAATAGACCAGATAGATTTAATTGATATTTATAGGACATTCCATCCAAAAACAGCAGATTACCCTTCCTTCTCAAGTGCACATGGAACATTCTGCAGGATAGATCAAATCTTGGGTCACAAATCAAGCCTTGGTAAATTTAAGAAAGTTGAAATCATATCAAGCATCTTTTCCGACCACAAGGCTATGAGATTAGAAATCAATTACAGGGAAAAAAATGTAAAAAAACACAAACACATGGAGGCTCTACAATATGTTACTAAATAACCAAGATATCACTGAAGAAATGAAAGAGGAAATAAAAAAATACCTAGAGACAAATAACAACGAAAACACGATGATCCAAAACCTATGGGTTGCAGCAAAAGCAGTTCTAAGAGGGAAGTTTATAGCAATACAATCCTACCTCAAGAAACAAGAAAAATCTCAAGTAAACAACCTAACCTTACACCTAAAACAATTAGAGAAAGAATTAAAAAAAAAAAAAAAAGTTACCAGAAGGAAAGAAATCATAAAAATCAGAGCAGAAATAAATGAAATAGAAACAAAGAAAACAATAGCAAAGATCAATAAAACTAAAAGCTGGTTCTTTGAGAAGATAAACAAAATTGATTAACCTTTAGCCAGACTCATCAAGAAAAAGAGGGAGAGGACCCAAATCAATAAAATTAGAAATGAAAAAGGAGAAGTTACAACAGACACACAGCAGAAATACAAAGCAGCATAAGAGACTGCTACAAGCAACTCTATGCCAATAAAATAGACAGGCTGGAAGAAATGGACAAATATCTAGAAAGGTATAATCTTCCAAGGCTGAACCAGGAAGAAATAGACAATAGGAACAGACCAATAACAAGTAATGAAATTGAAACTGTGATTAAAAATCTTCCAACAAACAGAAGTCAGGACCAGATGGCTTCACAGGTGAATTCTATCAAACATTCAGAGAAGAGCTAACACCCATCCTTCTCCAACTCTTCCAAAAAATTGCAGAGGAAGGAATACTCCCAAACTCATTCTATGAGGCCACCATCACCCTGATACCAAAACCAGACAAAGATACTACAAACAAAGAAAATTACAGACCAGTGTCACTGATGAATATAGATGCAAAAATCCTCAACAAAATACTAGCAAACAGAATCCAACAACACATTAAAAGGATGATATCCCATGATCAAGTGAGATTTATCCCAGGGATGCAAGGATTCTTCAACATATGCAAATCAATCAATGTGATACACCATATTAACAAACTGAAGAATAAAAACCATATGATCATCTCAATAGATGCAGAAAAAACTCTTGACAGAATTCAACACCCATTTATGATAAAAACTCTCCAGAATGTAGGTATAGAGGGAACCTACCTAAACATAATAAAGGCCGTATAAGACAAAATCACAGCAAACATCATTCTCAATTGTGAAAAACTGAAAGCATTTCTTCTAAGATCAGAAACAAGACAAGAATGTCCACTCTCGCCACTATTATTCAACATAGTTTTGGAAGTCGTACCCACAACAATCAGAGAAGGAAAAGAAATAAAAGGAATCCAAATTGGAAAAGGAGAAGTAAAACTGTCACTGTTTGCAAATGACATGATACTATACATAGATAATCCTAAAGAAGCCACCAGAAAACTACTAGAGCTAATCAATGAATTTTGTAAAGTTGCAGGATACAAAATTAATACACAGAAATCTCTTGCATTCCTATACACTAACAACAAAAGATCAGAAAGAGAAATTAAGGAAACAATCCCATTCACCATTGCAACAAAAAGAATAAAATGCCTAGGAATAAACCTACCTAAGGAGGTAAAAGACCTGTACTCAGAAAACTATAAGACACTGATGAAAGAAATCAAAGATGACACAAACAGATAGATATTCCATGTTCTTGGATTGGAAGAACCAATACTGTGAAAATGACTATACTACCCAAAGCAATACAGATTCAATGCAATTCCTATCAAATTACCAATGACATTTTTTATAGAACTAGAACAAAAAATCTTAAAATTTGTGTGGAGACACAAAAGACCCAAAATAGCAAAAGCAATCTTGAGGGAAAAAAATGGAGCAGGAGGAATCAGACTCCCTGACTTCAGACTATACTACAAAGCTACAGTAATTAAGACAATATGGTACTGCCACAAAAACAGAAATATAGATCAATGGAACAGGATAGAAAGCTCAGATAAACCCACACACCTATGGTCAAGTAATCTATGACAAAGGAGGCAAGGATATACAATGGAGAAAAGACAGTCTCTTCAATAAGTGGTGCTGGTAAAACTGGACAGCTACATGTAAAAGAATGAAATTAGAACACTCCCTAACACCATACACAAAAATAAACTCAAAGTGGATTAAAGACCTAAATGTAAGACCGGACACTATAAAACTCTTAGAGGAAACATAGGAAGAACACTCTTTGACATAAATCACAGCAAGATCTTTTTTTGACCCACCTCCTAGAGTAATGGAAATAAAAACAAAAATTAACATTTGGGACCTAATGAAACTTAAAACCTTCTGCGTAGCAAAGGAAACTATAAAGTAGACAAAAAGATAACCCTCATAATGAGAGAAAATATTTGCAAATGAATCAACGGACAAAGGATTAATCTCCAAAATATATAAACAGCTCATGCAGCTCAATATTAAAAAAACAAACAACCCAATCAAAAAAATGGGCAGAAGGGGCTTCCCTCGTGGCGCAGTGGTTGAGAATCTGCCTGCCAATGCAGGGGACACGGGTTTGAGCCCTGGTCTGGCAGGATCCCACATGCCGCGGAGCAACTGGGCCCGTGAGCCACAACTACTGAGCCTGCGCGTCTGGAGCCTGTGCTCCACAACAAGAGAGGCCGCGATAGTGAGAGGCCCGCGCACCGCAATGAAGAGTGGCCCCCGCTTGCCACAACTAGAGAAAGCCCTCGCACAGAAACGAAGACCCAACACAGCCATAAATAAATAAAAATAAATAAATTAAAAAAAAAAATGGGCAGAAGACCTAAATAGATATTTCTCCAAAGAAGACATACAGATGGCCAAGAGGCACATGAAAAGCTCTCAACATCACTAATTATTAGAGGAATGCAAATCAAAACTACGATGAGCTATCACCTTACACTGGTTAGAATGGGCATCATCAGAAAATCTACAAACAACAAATGCTGGAGAGGGTGTGGAGAAAAGGGAACCCTCTTGCATTCTTGGTGGGAATGTAAATTGATACAACCACTATGGAGAACAGTATGGAGTTTCCTCAAAAAACTAAAACTAGAATTACTGTATGACCCAGCAGTCCCACCACTGGGCATATACCCAGAGAAAATCATAATTCAAAAAGACACATGCACCCCCAGTATTCATTGCAGCACTATTTACAATAGCCAGGACATGGAGGCAACCTAAATGTCCATTGACGGAGGAATGGGTAAAGAAGATGTGGTATATATATACAATGGAATATTACTCAGCCATAAACAGGAATGAAATTGGGTCATTTGTAGAGACGTGGATGGACCTAGAGACTGTCATACAGAGTGAAGTAAGTCAGAAAGAGAAAAACAAATCTCGTATATTAACGCATATATGTGGAATCTAGAAAAATGATACAGATGAACCGGTTTGCAAGGGAGAGATAGAGACACAGATGTAGAGAACAAATGTATGGACACCAAGGGTGGAAAGCGGGGGTGGGGGTGTGGGCGGATGAATTAGGAGATTGGGGTTGACATATATACATTAATTTCTATAAAATATATAACTAATAAAACTAATTTAAAAGAAAAAAAGATGGAAAAGGCATTAAATTTGTATAATATTTTTGCAGAGAGCACATTCACATAGCTTTTATTATAGTATATTATAATTGTTCTATTTTATTATTAGTTATTGTTGTTAATCTTGTACTGTGACTAATTTATAAATTAAATTTTATCATAATTATGTATGTATAGAAAAAATAAGTATATGTAGTATATTTAGGTTTTGGTACTATCTGTGGTTTCAGGCATGCACTAGGGGTCTGAGAATGTATTTCCTGCAGATGAGGGAGGACTACTATATTTAGATTATAAGGCTGAGATCAAGGTTTATTTCCTATTCGTTTGGCAGCCCGGCACTGATGAGTTGAGCATTTGACTTTGTTCTCAAAATACATAGGCAATAGAAATTAAATGGAAATTGTGATTCTCCTATTAATGAAAAGCTGTACTAATAACTTTATTCTTATTGATGAAAATGTACCTATCTAACTTAAGTAGTGATCATTTTATCAGGGAAGTCTTAGAGATTATGAAACAGTCATTATCAAATACAATAATAGTTACTATTTAAAGATTACATATTATGGGTCAGGGTCTACGCTAAACCCTTTACATGTATTATCTCCTTTAATTTTCCCATCAGTTCTGCTAGGTAGATAGTATATTCTCCACATTATTGATGAAGAAACTGAGCCCCAGAGGAACTACGTTGCTCAGAGTCTAAATCCAAGAGAGAAGAGGTCACATGACATAAGGATTAAGAGACATGACACGGAGACAGGACCAAATCCTGGCTCCACCATTTACTGTGACCTTGGCCAAGTTACTAAATTTTCTATGTCTCAGTTTTCTCGTCTGTGAAATGGGAACAAGAATAGTACTTATCTCATAGAGTTATTGTAACATAATATTGGTAAAGCAATTTCTCCAGGACTAGGAATTTTAGGAACTAAATAATTATTAACAATTCATACTTAAACTAAGTGACAGAGCTAGGATTTTGTTGAAGGGCTGGCTAGCTGCTTCCTTTCCCTTTTTCCATGCTGCCTCCAGGGACTAGCAATGCACACAATGGGCCTGGTGGCCATGGGAAGTTTTGTGTTATTGAACAACTGGAAAACACTTTTCCAAGAAACATATTTTGGGTTAAGGGTGCCAGAAAACATGCAAACATGCAACACCCAGATACTCCTTGGTTATTTTTGTTTCTTTTCATCCTTCTGTTTAGAATACAGTCATTTTCATAAATCTCATAACCCAGAGATACAGTTAGTTATTGTTAAGTAAGAATGAATCACCTATGCATGCTGAGCAAGGACTAATCTTTTAGCTAATTGAGACTCATGGGGACCGAGTTATCACAGTTCCTAGGCATGATATGTTAGCTCTGCAATTCATTGCCATATTATTGCTGAATCCTTCTTCAAGATCGAACAATGGAAGTAGATATTTTCTTTTTATAAATAAATACTATCTTAATATAGGATTTGTTCTTATTCCATTTTGAACATTTCTTCTTGGGAAGCAATTATAGGAGTTATGCACACTTATATATAATTACAGTATTGGCCCCCGTGAGCAGGATTTCTGAGAGTTGACTCTTTATCATGTCTATCTCCAGGTCACAGAGGGAAGTCCTGGGGCACAATTTGTTCGATAATTTACTCCCAAGACTCATTTGTAGCTTGGTGTCAGATTCCTGCATCCATTTTTTTCCCTTGAGAGGGAAGGGATGTCCCCATCATATGGGGAACAAATGCAGATAAAAGGAAGCTTTTATGGAGCCCTTATCTGACACTGTCGTGTCTGGTCTGAGAAGGAGTGAACCTCCTTCTTCCTTCCTTCCTGGTCCCATTTTATTTACATCTTTCTCATCCTTGTTTAACCCCTTGCGTTTTTAGATAGCATCTCTTAGATAATTTCTCATTCCCACCTCCATTTATGCCCTTCTTAGCCTTAGTTGTCTACTCTGGTCTGCCTACATCTCTAGCCCCCATAACGTATAATATCTTATTACAAGGCTCTTTGCTCTACTTCTTTGGGGGTAACCATGTTCTTCCTCACTGTTCTGTTCATTGGCCTCCACCTGGCTCTGCTCAGGTTTGCTTATGGCATTGTTGGCATCCATCCAAGGACCCCATCCTAGCCATACATACTTGCCTTTCAACTAAGATTTAACCCGTAGGGTGGGGTTCAGTTATTCCACTGTATATTATGTTTCATTTTCTTTTTATGTGCCTGCCACGTAATAGGTGCTCAAGTACTCCATGTTTTAGAATTCAAATTCTTACTCTTTGTTCTAGATTCTTCTTCTTTCATCCTCCTTTCTTATTATAACAAGGGTAAACCATAAACCGACCCTATATAATAAAACATAAAACTCAAATGTGGAAAAAGATTTTAAATCTCTGCAAAGGAAAAGCCTTATAATCCACTGTAAGTTATCACAATGCCCTCTGGGAACTTCTCTGAACTCCATAATTATTACTGATTCACTAACTTATTTGGTGCTTTGGTTATTCTAGGTGTATAATTATATAGCCTTTTGTGTACATGTTTTGGCTCTCATTAGATTATCAACCCCATGACAGAAGTCTCCGGCATAGTGTCCAACTCAATTCTCAGCACACTCCTATGCAGTGAGTGTTGGTGCTGATGATGAGTGGAGAGAATATCGGAGGAGGAAGATAAACGAGGCCCTGCAAGAATGGAACCCCTGGGTAAGGCCCATAGAACTCCTCCAGGGCACCCCTTAGATTTCTCACTGAGCATCTGGAAGAACACATTTTCTCCAGGGGTTGGGGGTGTGTATCATGGACTCTCTGAGCTAAGTTATCAGTTTAGTAACTTGTCACAAGTCAAGGCCCAGTGAATAACAGTGAGAATGGTGCTGCTTTACCGTCTACCAGATCTGCTAGTAGAATCTAGATTTTAGTTCTTACTAACTGGCCTCAGTTCTTAGTTCCTACTGAATTCAATAGGAATTCCGTCTAATCAGGTGCAGAGATGGACACCCACTGGTGCAACTTCAGCAAGGCCTCACGGTGGCCACTTTGGCTTCTGATCACCTTGTTTGACCACTATTGACCAAAGTGAGCTGATTTGGCAGCACATTAAGCCAGGCTTGAATTCACTTCCCATAATTTTGATTTGATGGTATAAAGTAACCGTGCAGTAACTGTCTTGACCAATTCAGCCTTTTTATGTTTAAGTTCCATGTTAAATTTTAAAAATCTTAGAAGAGAGCCTAACACATTTTAGGAAACCACAAGCACCTTGTGAAAAGTCAACTTGTAAAATCCCAGCTATTGAAGTAGTATATTTAGTAACTTTTTATACCTACAGTAGGTGTGGGTGCATGGGTATGCATGTGTGCACATGTGTGTTTTGGACTTATTTCAGTAGGAATAAAATGTTCAGGGACAAGTTGATCAAGGTCTGTCTATATTGCTTTTTCTTTTTGTGATCATTCTGTAGCTTTTGGATATTCTGGGAAAGCCATTTTACTTTTTTCAAATCTTAGTCTCTCATCTCTAAAATATGAGGATGTAACCATATGCTTCTTAAGCCTCTCTCAAGCTCTCACTTTATGATTAATTGTCAATAATACAGAAGAGTCATGAACAACTAATTTTCAGAAGATGCTGTCTGGACCAAAAATAAGGAATGATGACTAGTAGCTATATTTTAACCTGAGAGGAGTGGATATATTTACTTAATGTTATGAACTGAATGTTTGTGTCCCCCCAGCATGCATATGTTGAAAACTTAACCCCTAATGTAATGGTATTAGGAGGTTGGGCCTTTGAGGGTGATTAAGTTGTGAGGATGGAGCCCTCATGATGGGATTAGTGCCCTTATAAAAGAGACCCCAGAGTGTTCCTTCACCCCTTTTGCCATGTGAGAACACAGGAAGAAGATGACGATCTATGAACAAGAAAACACACCCTCACCAGACACTGAATCTGCCAGCACCTTGATCTTGGACTTCCCAGCCTCCAGAACTGTGAGAAATCAATTTCTGTTGTTTATAAGTTACCCAGTCTATTGTGTTCTGTTATAGCAGCTCAAATTGACTAAGGCATATAGTGACAGAGATCTTTTATCGCTCGTTCTTCCTCTGGCCTTCGTGCTCCACAAGTGTATATTTTGTCCTCCCAATTCCATTTCTGAATTTCTCTATTTCATTCATCTATTCATTCATATATTTGCAAATATTTTTAGCTATAACCTGCAGATGAGACTTTCCTCTGCCCAGCCTCAGTTTCCTTGCATGTGAAATGAGGGATTTGGGCTAGGTGGACTTTCAGGTCTCCAGCTGCACTAATGTTCTTTAACTCCATGAAGACATTTCCTACATAACCCTGTCAGGAGGAAGAGGCAATACAATCCTTCACTCTCCGTGCATTTGTTCTCCCTACAGGTGCACAGTTTTTTTCTGGTGCGTTCTCTCAGCTGGCAGCAGAGCAAAGAATGAGGTAACTGCTGAGGATTGGCTGCCAAAACCTTATGTGGGAAAACAGAGTTTTCCAGAATTGATATTTCTAGGAATGATTGAAGAAAAAAAATAGATGCAGCTCAACTTGGCAAGGTTAACAACACAGGCAGCAGGCTCTTGGGCTCAGCTGCCAGCATGACCTCGAATAAACCAGCTTTGCCTGACAGGACACCTGACAGGAATGCAGGGTGCGGAGTGGCCCACAGGCTGCAGGGATGACATGGAGAAAATGGAAAGCTGGAGAACTGCTGGGTAGAGTTGTAAAGGATGTCTCTAGAGGTTTCCAAGTCAGCGTTAGATAGAAATGACTGCTACGGACTTCAGATGTGAGGAAGTGTGTAGGGCCAGCTCCTGAGTACTAAGGGAATATGGTCAATTCTTTCTGATTTCTTTCAAATCTCATTTCAAGTCTCTCTGAGAGGAGTTGACTCTTCCTCCTGGTTTCTCTGGAGACTGGTCTGTAATGGAGAGAGTCACCTCTCTGGGAAGTTGTCTTTTAGTATTTTGTTACTATTTTTTGTGTGTGTTGTGCACTTTCTGACCTCTAGCTGTGATGTTTTATGTGAATGGATTAGGTGGAGAACTGGAATGCAGGAGTTCTGGGCCTTTTTTTTTTTTTTTTTTAAATTGGGGTAGAGTTGATTTACAATGCTGTGTTAGTTTCTGTTGTACGACGAAGTGAATCAGCTATATGTATACATATATCCCCTCTTGGACCTCCCTCTCCACCCACCCCCACCCCATCCCATCCATCTAGGTCACCACAGAGCATGAAGCTGAGCTCCCTGTGCTATACAGCAGGTTCCCTCTAGCTATCTGTTTTACACATGGCAGTACACATACATCAATCCCAATCTCCCAGTTCATCCTCCCCCCCACCCCTCCTGCCATGTCCACACTTGGTGGTTGACCTCTCCTTGCTGAGAGACATCTAATTGATGAGAACTCGTGCAAAGGCCTGAGAAGTTGAGAGAGACCAGCAAGTAGAGCTGGCAAGAACCTCAGTGACAACATAATCTGGCCTATCTCTTTAGACCTGAGGGAAACATCCTGCATCTATGTAGGAGAGTAAGAACCAGAAGCCAGGGCTTCTTATTTCCAGTTCACTCTCTTTCTAGCATCTTCGTTCCCTCAATTAAAAAAAGGGCAAATGTGCTGTTCCTAAGCATGCAGCATAAGCAGATGACCTTTGGGGATGTGAGGAAAGGGGCCAGCCGAGTGAAATAGGATATATGTCAGAGAATTCCCCAAAGTGAGGTTAGAGCCAGATTTAGAAGAAGCTGAATTTTAAAAATTGCTGTAGGGCACAGATATTTGGGGCTGGGCGAGGCCTTAACAATCCTGTCATCCATAACCCTACCTTCACAATTGAGACCCAAAGAGGTGAAGTGATTTTTGCACTTCCTTGAAGAGGGAGCTTTATAAATACAACACTTAAACTTCTTTTTCCATTTTTATTATTTGGCTTTCTGACCCGAGTTTTCCTCCCCTTTCTCCTTTTTTGACTGTGACTTGCCAATTTTTTAATTTTTTAAGGGGGATCCCATCAATTTTGCCTATATATCATTTACTGAATATCTTTTACTTCTCTGTTTTTTCTGTTTTTCCTGTCTTTTTGTTAAAAATGCAAATCCATAAATAGTACCTGAGATCTGATCCCACAGACCCTTCCTGGAGAAGGTAAAAGAAGTCTTTGCCTCATTCACATGATGCACATGGCTTGCAGCTACAGCATTTTGTTGTTCTGCCAGGCACATATTCCTGTCATATTGGCCACCCTTCCTGGCTCTCCTGGCAATAGTGCATTTTCAGACCTTCCACCACTTTGTAATATTTATTCCCCTAGGTGTATTTGTCTGAACTATTTTTTGATGCCAAATTTCAGTTAGTTTCCTCTCCTTGTTTTCAAGGTCTTTTTGCCTCCAGCTGCTGGAGACAAACACCAGTGTAATCACAATAGCAGGACTGATTTAACTGATAATTGACAGAACAACCTGGAGTAATCATCCCCTCTCATTTATAACTTCTCTATTCAACATTTCCTCCCCAGAAGTCATGGATTTGGCTAAAGTTTTCTGGTCCAAAAGTCAGTCAATATCTGAATCCTATGCCAGCATAGAGTGTGCAATTATCTAAAGCCATTTCTGTGCCTTCTCACTGCTTACCCCTCTTTTGCTTTCCCTTAAATATTGCTTTTCTTCTTAGGCTTTCCCCTTGCCTCTTCTAGTAGATTGATGGTAAGTACACCCCAGCTCTTCAGTATTTCAGATTCAAAAAGCTCCCATGGTTTTAGGAGCAGCTTTAAAGTCCTTTCTGCAGGCCTGTCTGCAATATCATTTGGGCCATTGAAACTAACAGATGAAAGGAAGGAGTTATTCTAAATTTTCAGTGGCTCTTGATTAGTATGGTTGGAGATTAAAATAACCCAGGCAGCTCCTTTCTCAGCATAGTTTCCTTGGGCTTATGTACCATAGCACTGCAAAATCCTCTGCACCTCTTTTACTTCTAGCCAGCCCTGTGGGATCCTGTGTACCACTCCTACCCATACCAGCTCTGTGGGGTCTTCTGTGCCTCTCCCACCTACAGCCACCCCTGCAGAACCCTCTGCATTTTTCCACCTCTGTCAGTTCTGTGGGACTCTCTGCCTCTTTCCCACCATAGCCAGCCATCAACTCAGGCTCCATCCAGCTGCTTGGAATGACTTTTCAAAATGTAGGTTGCCTGAAGTGGCATATGACGATGAATGTGTATTTTTCGTGTATTCTAACTACTAATGGTCTCCCTCAGGCTGGTGACTTAAAAGTAAATTTTTCATGGTTTTCTCTCTGTTCCAAGCTATGAAAAGACCTAGGTCAGATGAACTAGGCACCAGTCAACACCATTTTGTTCCATACAAAGGCATTATGAAGTCTCTAGATCCTTTCAATTGTTTTTTTGAAGTTAGTTGACAAAGGGCAAAGCATATCAGTAGCAGCTTTGTACTGTGGAATCAGTCAATTTTATCTATCCCAAATTATCTTCAAAACACAAAATTTATTCTCAGTAAGGTTCTCTGTTTCCCAAAAGGCTTATTTCAGCAACTCTACTTTTAGGTGGTTTGTCTTCTCCATCTTCAAGAATTCCATCCTGGCCTGAGTAATTGGGGTGTTTTGTTGGCATGGATTTCCTCAGCCTGCCCAGGGCCATTTGTCAAATGAAAATGCTTTCCTAAAATTTTTTGTCAAGGCAAACTATGAAAAACATGAGATCTATCTACAAATTAATACATATAGTCACATTAATTTACAGATATTAATCTCATAGAGCTCCCTAAGTATGCTATTCTTCAGGTTAACTAAAAATCCCATTTTCTTTTATTGTTCATTTATGACATAATTTCAAGACCCTTTGCTACCTGGTTTCTCTTCACTATTTGCAATGCAGTTTGTCTAAATCCTTCTTAAGCATCTCTATGTCATATTTAGTTTTATTTTTCTTTAAAAAGGAAACCCCTCAACTAGTAATATTATTTTCATTTATTCATTTTCATTTATTGTTGCCTAGGGAGCTCTTCTAATGTGTTTTTTAAAAATTTCTAGAAAATAAATTTGGGCTAAAAGTCCATCTGATCTGCTTAAGATTTGATTTTGATAGGACCTAAAATTCTTGCATAAGAAGAAAGGAAGATAGAGATAGAAGAAGAGGATGAGAGAAATTTTGAGACCATTGACTTCCTGTCTGCCTGGCGCTAGTACATTAGCCCTTATCAAAGTTGGAAGAGCTGGTACAACACAGCCATTGTATGTATTGGATCAATACCTGGCAAACAGCCTGAAGGTCAGATAAAGTACTTAGGCAGGCAGTTTGCCAGGCTAAGGAGATGTCAGGAAAATCAATTAGACTCTAAAGAAAAAGTAGCAAGCTAACTAGAAATCCCATCTTGAAAGGCTCTGTATTTCAAAGGTGTTTTATATACAATCACAGTATCTTTATCTCATTCATAAAATTACATTTGATAAGCAATTAAAACTATCCTTGGGTCACCTGAGGTCATCTCATAAACGATTGTAAACATCTGCACTATCATAGATTAGAAATAGCTACAAAGGATGGAGATTTCATCAGATTCTTTTCAGGGTATACGATTACACAACTTTCGATTAATTTGTTCTTTTTCTGTATTGATTATTTTATATGCATCTGGAATGCCAAAGATGCCCTTGTTATTTGAGTCGTCATAGACAATGTGGACTTTGAGTACTCAAGGATGCCAGGTAGTTTACTTAGTAAGTTATAGCCGTCTCAAGTCAAAAAATAGAAGGGGAAAAACAGCACTGATTGCTTTGGTAAATTTTTTCATCAGCAAGCAAAAGAAGCCTAATATTTACTGTGTGGAAGGCAGAAATATTCGTGCTATTTGTTTACCAGCAAAATCTTTTTGTTATATATATAGTCCCTTCTCTGTCCCAGGGACCTTGTGGGCACATTTTAGTATAAATAACATTGTGATACTCTATTTATCCTGTGTCATATGATTTTCCTGGTATTGTTACATAAGACTACTGACAGATAATTTGTATTTGTAGTACATATTTCTCGCCTTCAGGAAGTTTTTGTTCAGTCTGGGGGAGAAATAATATTTAGGCATTTCAATGCCCTGTCAATAGAGATTTATTCATAATGGATAATTATCAAGGGCAAATTTATGAACTGTGCTAAGCCATGGGTGGAGATAACATGATGAACTAAACAGATATGGTCTCTGCTATCATGAGCTTACAGTCTAGTGAGGGAAATGGGCAATACACAGCACTCTAAAATTGTGTAATTTTAAAACATATGATATGTGTGACAAAGCAAAAAATAAGACAAAATGTGGAAAATGTAAGCTCAGTCACAAAGACTGCAAAGAAGCGGGTAGCGGTGAGAATTTCAGGGAAAGGGAACAGCCTGCACTAAGGGTCTCAGGTTGAGGGACATTAGGGGCCAGATCACATAGGTCCTTGTAAGCCACTGCAGTTTATCACCACAGAAGACTACACTTTCCTTTCTTTCCTTTTCTTTTAACTTTTATATTACTTATCTGTGGTTGATAACAGGGTAATTGCAATAACAATAAATAGTGGAATTTGTTATTTTGGACGTAAGAACTTTATTTCAGATTCATGTATTTGAAGGATCTTGAGTCCCTGTCTTTACAGATCTTTAACTCCAGTAGGTAGATCTAACTGACCTTGACTTTTAGGATGAGCCTTACCTTTTACCCCGATCACAGTGCAGACCAAGGGTCTGCAAAGATCTACTTTTACTCATGCAATAATTGTGCAGCTCAGTACTGAATCAGTAGCATTACTCACTCAGCATGGACATAGGGGAATCTCAGATTTCCTAGGGCTTAGCCCCTGAACCAGGCACCCTGATGTTTTAAGCTGCAGGTCCTAATACTACCAATTGCCTGCCCATTTGGATGCCTATTGATTATCCCCTACCTAGTTCTCCACCTGTTCATACCTTGAATCCCAACTAGCACCTTGGGCTCCTTTGACCCTGATTAATTGAACTCAAATCTAGTCTATCCTTTTGCCTTTGAACAATCGCCCCTGTCTAGGTTCTGCTTTGCACACTTATGAACCTGTAGAATCTTACATAATGGCATCTTCTAGAGTCTAGATGCCTTAGTCCCAGTTACAACCGCCTGTTACTAAGTCCTTTTCTTGCAAGGCTAAAAGGATCATTGAAAATAAATACAAAGTTTCCTTTTCTATACATGTGCAATTCAATTACTTATCCTGATCAGGTAGTTTATTATTGACTTCAATAATATTAACATAGTGTTAAAAAACATGGGCCTTGTAGCTAGAGGGCCTGGGCTATGCCACTTATTGCTGTGTGCAGACTTGTGCAAGTTATTTAACCACTCTGGTTTCCTTATCTCTAGAATGGGGGAATAATTGTTGGGAGGATTAAATAAGTAAATACATGTAAAACACCTAGAATGTTGCCCAGTACAGTATAAAGTCTTCATAAATGTTAGCTAGTAAGTGATAGAATTAGGATTTAAACCTGGACTGAAGTCCAGAGCACATGCTTTAGCATGTATTTCCCCCCAACTTCTTAAGACAGGCGTCTGCAAACTACCATCTTTGGGCCAAATCCAGCCAAGGAGTTAAAAATAGTTTTTATGTTTTTAAAGGGTTGTAAAAACAAACCAACCAGCAAAGAAACAAAGAAAAAAATGTGACAGAGACCTTATGTGACTTGCAAAGCCTAAAATATTTGTTGTATCTTTATAGAAAACATTTGCCGATGCCTGGTTTAATGTCTTGCTCTGCATCTTACCTGTTATGTGATTTGGGGCAATGTATTTAAACTCCAAGCCTCTATTTTCTCATCTGCTAAAGGGAGATTATAAGATCCATGTTACAGGGTTATATAAGGACTAAAAACAATAGCATACAGGCAAGTACCAGCAGGAAGTTCTACAGGTAGTAGATGCCTGCTAAATGTCAGATTCGTTCCTTCCTTTCCCTTGTAAGGGTTATGTTAACTTCTCTTTAAGATACATTAAAGCTATTTTTAATATTATAAAATTGTCATTATGTCACTCTAGATAAGCAGCCTGCTGAGGGGCTTCTGAGTGATGATTTACCAAAGAGAACCAGAATATGTGGAAGGGGCTGGTGACCTGAAGCAGTAGTAATTTGGCCATTTTGGGGGCCCAGGTGTGTCTATAAATGAGCTGCAAACAGGAGATGGCCCTCCTAGGAAATGGTGAAAACAAAAACAAAGCATTATCTGCCATCAAGGTCAAGTAGACATTTGGGTGAATTTAAAACAATATGTGAAACAGCCTGGCTTCTCTACTCTTAATTGGCACAGGAGGCAAACTAAAGACATGAGAGAGAGAGAGGCCATTGTGAGGGTGATTCCCCAGAGTGCTCTGGAGAGAGAAGAAGGTGACTGCATGATCAGTGCAGGATGTTTAGAGGCCAGGAGAAGAATATTTGAGGGCTGGTTGAAAAGTGCCTTGCTTTCAAGGCTCACAGACCAGGGCATGTCCTTCAAGAGTGAGAACAACCTTTTAGCGGAAGTGGAACATTATTTATGATCAGAAGGAGTGGGTTGGGGACTACAGCCAAAATAAAGACTAGGGCAGTGTGTAGGGAGACATGGGAATCTCATGAATTCTAGAAAAGAGAGGGATCCAGGTCTATCTTGGAAAAGACATTTAAAGTCCATATTGTTTAGAATACCAATCCTTATGCAACACTTTTTCTATCCCACAGGTAATATGTTATACAGTCCATTTTAATCTCTCCAAAAATTAGCTATTTAAAACTTCCAGCCTTTTGGGGCTTTAAAAACTTTTTTATTGAAGTATAATACATATATAGAAAAGTAAGTCAACTAATTTTCACAAAACTGCACACACTCAGTTAACCAACATCCCAATTAAGAAAGAGAATATTACCAGCATCTTAGAAGCCCTCCTATCTTCCCTTCCTGTTACCACCCCTCCTTAAAAGTAACAATTATCCAGATTTCCAGTAGAATACGTTAATTTTTCCTCTTTTTGTTCTTTACATATATAGGATCGAATAGTATGTGTGTGTGTATATGTGAGTTTGTGTGTTTTACTCTCCACTAAGCTTGTGAGGTCCATCCCTATTGCTGCATGTAGTTGTAGTTATTCACTCCTATGGCTGTAAAGTATTCAGTTGTGTGAATACAGCACAATTTATTCATTCTATTGTAGTTGGACATTTGGATAGTTTCTACTTTTGGACATCACAAATCGTACTACTGTAAACATTCTGGTGCATGTCTTTGGGTAAACATATGTAGGCATTTCTGTTGCTGGGTCATAGGTTATGTATAAGTTAAGCTTTAGTAAATATTGGTTTTTCTAATGTGGTTATGCCAATTTAAATTCCATATTGGTAGGTTTTGAGCAGAGGGAACAGGTGTTTCTAGGAATCTATCAGAATATGATCTATTAAGGAAATCCTGGGGGCTGGATATGTATCATCCCGTGAGCCAAGGGAAATTAGAGAAGTGGGCAGATGAAGATGAAGATGCCCTGTCAGGTGCAGGATTGGGACAAGCTATTTGCTGTTAGTGCATCCTCACTTTGAGGAGCCTTTCGCAGTGACCTATTGCAGGAACTAGCTTAAACATTTCATTTGTTTGATGGATGATATTAAGAGGAATTGAACATAGAATTTCAGATGTCATCTATTAAACAATTATATGTGCTAGGTTGATTGCCTGGATTGTTTCCTTTTCCTATTTGAATACATATTAAACATTAGCTACCTGCTTGTGACAGGAAACTACTATCACTGAGCCATCTGGATAGACACTCAAGTCACTTCTGATATTGCGGAGTGCTTTCCACTGTTATTAACTGTAGAATATTTTCTGCAGAAGATGAAAATGCCCAAAGGTGGAAAAATATGGTACCTTTTTTAAAACTGGAAGAAATATTGGTCCTTGAAGTTATGAATGCATTATTATATCTTTGGATCCTGGAAACATAAATAGCAAGTCATCAGGTAATTGGCTTCCTGAATTCAGAGTGTCAGGAGTTACCAGAATAGTTTGGGATAAGCTTATGTCAGGTCAGTTTGTTGTCATATTTTGATTGAATGACACATAAAAAGGAAGCAGTAGACATTATCTGGATTTCTGAAATTTTAGATTTCTTCCCTCATGGCATTTCTGTTCATAAACCAGAAACATAGAGACTATTTGAAAAGCAGCATGGTCATTCATGAACTTTGGAGTCATATAGACCTGGATTGGAAATCCAGTTCTGTTACTTATTAGCTAGAAATGTGTGACCTTTGGATAAGTTACCTACCCTATTAAATGCTGAGTTTCTTCATATTTAAAGCTGGGATAACAATACTGGCCCTACAGTGTTGTTGTGAGGATTAAAGGGATTAATTTATATATTTGTGCAGATTCTCAGCTTTTTAGCCCCGTCTCTTCTGAATCCTTTTCTTTGGAGGTCCGGTGGTACTACAAAATGCACCCACAGCTTCTAGACTCATAATTCTCCCTGTGCTCAAAATCTCACTTTGTCCTGTTGCTGCCTGCCCTTCCTATCGCAGCACTTATCATAGAAGGTTGTAGCTTTCTATTTACTTATCTCTGTCTCTGATAGAGTTTTATCTATCAGGAAGCAAGAACCATGTTTGTTTTACCCCCTAACACCTAACAGAGAGCCTTGCACACAAGTAAAAAGAATTATTGAACCTTCCCCCACCTTCTATATCCTTTGATTATTTGAAAATTAGAAGAGAAAGTCCTCATTTTGGTAGCATTATTGATATGTGGACCTCAGGACTACAGTTCAACAAACCCTTGAAAACTGAGAAAAGTGGCCAAGCTAAACAGGATGAGATTAGGGAAGAAAACAAACCGGGCTGACACAAGAAAGGGAATAATTATGTAGGTACGAAGGAAGTAGAAACATGCCCGAATGTGAGTCAGCAGCCTGGTGCTGTTATTAAAAGTGTGAACATGATCCTAGGATGTATTAATAGATGTATGACATGCAGAAACCATGGAGTAATCTGCCTATTTTGACTTTGCATTTCCTGGGCACTTATTGAAGAGTAGTGTATTTTTCGGTGCTCCATATTTATTAGAAGTTGCAGAGAAATTGGGAAGGATGTGGCTAGTGGACAAAAAATATTCAAAGGCATCAAACATACCTTTTGGTGAAGGAAGTTTAAACCTGTTGTGAGGTTTTACTCTATAGAGGAATAAATTAATAGACAGTAGAGTGTATTGTGTTTTTCAGGATATTACGTAAATATATGATGAATATAAGATAATGTCATTAACTCATAGAACTGGAAATATTCATGACAGAGGATATGGTGTATCTTCCTTCCTGTGGGAAGCTGCATGCCTAAACCTTTCAAAAGAGACAGTTTTCGGTCCTTCCTGGAAGTTTTCATAACGTTGCACCATAGCCATCTATTGATTTATCGCTCACAAAGTCAAGAAATTCTTTTTCCTAAGCCCAGTGTCTTTCTCTTTGATTTTGACCATATCCTGTAGTGTTGGTCCATCACTGATAGGGAGAACTTGGGTTCCCTTTATGTTAACTTCTTAATATATCTGAAATTATTAGTCATCCCCTTGCTGTGATTTTGGCATCTCTTCCCTAGCCTAAAATTCTCTAACTTCCCCTTCTGTTGAGTATGCTTTGTAATTCTTCTCTGAACCTTCTCCCTGATGTCCACACTCCTTACAAGTTGAGCCTGATGACTTAAACGGGACATATAATCTAAAGGCTTCTGACCTGCTGAAACAAGCAAAAAAAAAACCCTCACCTTCAACATTATTTCTTCTCACTTTTTCCCTTTAAAAAGTGGTTTCCAACTATTTCTTTATTATATTGGTTTTTACCACCAGTTTTTCACTCCTTAAGAAATTATCTGTCATTTTTACATTTTCTTTTCTGTTTTCATAAGAATATTTTTCATCCAGTAAAGGTAATTTTGAATCTTACTCCCCCCATCACAGTATCAGCATACATTTTGTGAATAGAGCATTGGCTCCTTGGTTCAGTTGTAATTTAGACAACTTGCTAGGACAAACCCCAGGACTGATTCTGACAGAGCTTCCTGGAGGCAGCACTCATGACTGGTACAGAGGCAGTGATAACAATTGTTTCAGTAGTCTTTAAACCAGATATTCCTTCACCCAGTAGAGATAAGGTAAATTAGAAAATGAGTGGAATGGATTGAAAACTTTTATTATCATGTGATAAGTCATCTTTTGTTTATTTCTTGTCTATGTGGGCCATCAATACAGGATCTGACTCAATCTGTTCCTCCCCAAGTTATATGGGATGCAATTTAATATAATAATTATTGCCTGTAGGATACTTACTATTTTTAGTTTTCCTTTTGTGTACACACTTGAGAAAAAAACATACGTTTAGATCAGAGCTTTTTGGCAATAATGATATTCAAGTTGGTATTAGGCTATTTTATATATATATTTTAAATTTCCTGGAAATTTAAAAATTTATTCACCATATATATTCACTTAAAAATGCTTATTGCTAAATGTGCTAGGTGATTGCGATAGAGGTGAATAAAGGTGAATAGTATAGGGTGCATAATTTTTAAATTAGTGAAGGGGAAAACCATGGAAAAAAAATTAAAACAAAAAATCTAATAATATCAATAATAATACTAATAAAAGTAACTGAGGCATAGAAGAAGGGCAGCTACCTATGTGAGAATGTGAGAATGGAGGTTTCACAGAGGAGGTGGTATTTGAGCTCAATTTTGTAACATACTTAGAGAGAGACAACAGGGTTGGGAGAAGTATATTTTATGCAGAACAAACAAAAAGATCAAAGATATGGAGAATTAAACTGCATATAGCATTTGGGAGGCTGCAAGAAGTTTGTTGTGGCTGGAATTAAGATTCAGTAGCCTGATTTGGAAAATTAGGCAGGGACTAGATCAAAAAGCAAGAGCCTTACATGCCATGCTTAGGAGCCTGGGATTTTATCCTGTGGGCCAGTAAGAAAGCTCCTTCAAGGCATTATTTGCAGTTGTCAAGATATGGAAGCAACCTAAGTGTCCATCAACAGATGAAAGGATAAAGAAGATGTGGTATAGATATACAATGGAAAACTACTCAGCCATAAAAAAAGAATGAAATTTGCAGCAACATGGACGGACTTGGAGGGCATTATGCTAGTGAAATAAGTCAGATGGAGAAAGACAAATACTGTATGATATCACTTATATGTGGAATCTGAAAAATACAACAAACTAGTGAATATGACAAAAAAGAAGCTGACTCACAGATACAGAGAACAAACTAGTGGTTACCAGCAGGGGGGCTTGCAATATAGGGGTAAGAGAGTGGGAGGTACAAACTATTGGGTATAAGATAAGCTCAAGGATGTATTGTACAACACGGGGAATATAGTCAATATTTTGTAATAACTGTAAATGGGAAGTAACCTTTAAAAATTGTATACACAAATTTTTAAAAATGATAAATAAATAAGTAAAGGAGGTTCAGAAATTGAAAAAAAAATTTTTTTAAATAGAAAACAAAAAGAAAGGTCCTGTAGAAATTCCAGACCCTTGTTACCTCTCACATGGAGAGAAATAACATCAATGAGGCTAGAGCAAAGGGCATTTATTTTTGGGATATCATAGAGGTAAAATCAAAGGGACTAAGTTATGTATGGATGAGAGAGAGAAGGGACTGTCCAGGGAACAAGGTTGATAGCTTGGGGGATTGCATAGTGGTTTTGCCATTTATTGAGAGAGGGGATGTAGTAATATTCAGTTTGAGGAAGACAGTGAGATTAATTTTAAAAGATTATATTATAGATAACGCTAAGAACACAGAGGTAGAGCTGCTGGTGGAAAATGCAGGTACATTTAAAGTTTGTAATAGATGGCTGTCTGCCATGGAATGTTGCTTCTACACAGATCCAGACTCAAGGGCAATGACTATTGTAAATAACAGAGAAATCAGGGTTTGAATTCCGAAACACTCCTAAAGAGGAGCATGCCCTTGGAAAACAGTTGTTTGATAAAAACAGGCCTTGTATGGAGGGCTTCTTCATGTGTTTCTTCAAACTTGTTTTATAGGTACCTATGGATGCCTTCCAACAATGCAGTACTGCATGTCTCATGTTGACTGTATTCTCTTTCCTGGAATTTTCTTGTCTAAGCTTTCACACCAGGCTGCACTGACTATACAATGCTCTTTGGATGCTTATATTTTTATTCTTGTTATTTAAAGGGAGAAGAAATAGATACAGGTCTTTTGAAATCATAGGAAATTCAGAAATTTCTTGACTTGTTTGGAAGGCAAAACATTTGCAATCAGGCACACATGCACACACACATCTTGCGCCTTCTGTTCTGACAATATTCCTTGTCCAGCTCTGTCTCTTTGCCAGCAGCCCAGGACTCGGCTGGTGAGTGGCGTCAAGGATGCTGTTTTTCAAGCAAATCTACAACTTGGCTTCTCCAAGTCTTTTTAAAAAAATCTTTTACCTACCACACCAGGTTATTGTAAGAATAAAAGGAAATAATGCTTGCAAGAGTTCTTTTTTAAACTGTAAAAGGACTATACAAATGTAAGAAGGTAAAGAAACACAGAGAACTATTCATTTCCATTTCCAATACAGAAGTGTACCTGTTTGTAATTTTCTTTGTGCTAAGGATGTTTAGTCATAAGTGGGGCTATGGGAAGACTTTTGATCATGCATAATTTCTCAGGCACACACTGCTTAAAGATACATTTATCTTTCTCTGACCTAATCCCTTTGTGTATTTCAATTCAGCTGAAGTTTCTCACAGGCTTGTACTGTTTTCACTAAGTTTTTACCATAATACTTTTTACGCATATCCCCACAGACTGTAATAATGTATCAGATAATTCCGGGGTAAAAAAGCCCTGAGAATTTTCTTCAAGGAGAATTGCTTTCCATGAATATGCTCTAATGCCATTTCTACAAGTATGTTTAACTTAGTGTTTATTTACTTTCATGGTTTATTTTGATCGGCTCTCTATCAAATTGCCTTGTAAAATCCCAGAACTCTAGGCTGTTTCTGTACACACATGTTATCTCCAGCTGGTATTTGTGGGGAAGCCGCCAAGCGGCCACAGAGCAGGTGTTTTCAGGCTCCCTCCTGAGAGTGCCTGGCCAGATGGGGTCAGGAAAGCTTACCCAGGAGCCGCTGAAGCCTGGGAGTTTGGCTGCCTACCCAGAAGGGATGATGGCATGTCCTGGATGATTTTTAGACCTGGTAACTTTAGGAGGTAAACTGAGTGAGAGTCACAGTTCCTAATAAATAGCTGTCAAAATGGTTATACACATAGATCCAGCTTAAAAGGTCAGGATGGATTTTAAATATTCTAAAAATTAATTCACGATGATAATTCCTTTTAAACTTACAACTCTGCTGTCCTTAATACGTCACACTTACATTTTCTTCTCAATTAGATAATGAATGCAGATGCCATCTACACTTGAACCTGATCCCAACCACCTAAGGAAATGTTCATGCTTATCTAGAGAAGAAATCTTATTAAGCAATCCTAAGTCAAAATAATTACTGTAAGAAAGCAGAGAAATGCACAGGCTTTGTATTTCCATGAGACGATAAGCATTTGAATAAAAATTTCATTGGATCTTACTTAGTTTTTATAGAAAAAAAGAAATATACTGAATATTGCATGGAAGAACAAGTGTATGCTTTTCCATGCATTTGCAGTGATCAGAAAATGACACATAATATGTTCATATAGTCATATGCGTGGGAATTACATTAAGTCATTTAAAAATTTTTAAACTCAGCGAGTCATTTTTGTGCCTCCGTTTCAGTGAGTCAGAGAAAAATTCTGAGGGACCCAACCCAACAAACGCAGGAATTTGAAAATTAATTTAGCTTATAAAATTACATGTTAACAAAATAGAAATAGCTCAGAGGGAAAAATAATCAGTGATGGAAGCACCCTTCAGTATGTTTAGCTTATCAGAATGTTCCTAAATGACTCAAAATGTGGTTCTTATAGATGATAAATATTTTCTATACTGCAACTATATGTTGACAAATGAACAACATGTACTGTTGGTGAAGAGGCTGTAAGTGTCAAATACTAATTATCATGATTATGATTTGAACTTGTCAGAACTAACATCTTGAAATCATGAAGAGGGTTTGCAGAAGGATGGGAGCAGAACACATTACAAGTTATTTTTTTATTTGGTTAATATTAAACCACTGAGAGTATACAAGTAATGTACATGATAAAAGCCGGTGCTTATATCGTGTACATTACTTGTATATGATGTAACCTACTATACTCTCATTAAAGAGCATTCTATATAATACCACACACTGCTAGGTTCGTCTGTTCTTCCTCCACTCTTGAGAATTTTTGCATGGTTTTTTCTAGATTTCTTGCCTGTTTTTACTTAAGGAGAATGTGATTTATTATCAGGCAAGAGAATTCTGATTGTCTTTTTTTCTATGCACATGAAACTGGTTTAACATTAGAAAACCTCTGAGGAGGTGAGTACTCACCAGGACAGAGGATGGGATTGAAATATCTTTCCAAGTCTAAAGTAAGTTTGATTAGGCTTCCCTTAGTCTTTACTCAGAAGAGAATTTCTTCTCTTTTTAGGCTCTCTCTCTTCCACTCAATTGCCTACCCTAACTTGTATAATCTCTCTAAAACTTAGATCCTATCATTTGACTCTCCAGCTCAAAATCCCTTGACTCATGGCCTTCCTCATACAGTCTTTCTGGACAACTCCATCTCTGCACTGTAGAATCCTCACTCCTTCATCCTGTTGCTCCTCAGGTTGCTGCCATGACACTCACAACACTTTGTGACACTTATTTGTCTGAATATTTGGATATCCTGTGCTCTGCTGTACTTTTCCTGAACACAGAAACGAGAGATGCCATTTCTACATCCCCAGCACTTAGCACAGAGTCTGGCCTGGAGTAGGTTCTTAACGAGCATTTCTTGATGGTATTAAAACAACATCACTTTCACTGCATTCAAGACCCCTCGAAATCTGGCTCACTGTATCTTCCCAGCCTCATCTCCTTCCTCTGGTGCTCAGCTCAGCTTCCAGATGGCAGCCACCCAGGGATCATTTGCTGTTCCTTGAATATGCTGAGCACTTCTAAGCGTTCAAGTTCTTGCCGTATGCTGATCTCCATGTCTTTTCTTGCTGAAATCTCATTTATCTGTTTCAGCCTCATTTAAATACTCGTGTGTATGTCCAAATGTCTGTAAAGTGTGAGAAAACTCTGTCCCTTCTCTAACCCCAGCTAGAATTAATTTTGTCTCCCGTGTGCTATCCTGTAATTTGTTTAATCACAGTTGGCTTGCATTATAGCCAGCTATGCTCATCTTGATTTTACTCCTGGCTGGTGAGTACCCTGAAGATAGGAACTGTATTTATATATTCATTCATTTAAAATATGCATTGGGCATTATCTCTGTGCCAGGCATTTTGTTAAGTTCTGGGCACAATGTGGTAATTATAACAAACAAAATTCCTGTCCTCGAAGAGTTCACGTTCTAGTCAGGGAAGAAAGGCAATAAAAATATAAACAAATGACACAACATATATCTGATGATTAAGAACTCTGATAAAAAATAAAGCAAGAGAAGAGGGACACATACTGATCCCAGAAAGTTTCCCTGAGGAGGTAAACTGTGGGTAGTGATCTGAAGGAAATGAGGGACATCTTTGTGGCTGTGGAGACAGGTGTGGAATTGGTGAGTAGGTTAGGAGGCTAGTGTATCTGTTCAAGCAAGAGATGCTGATGGCTTGAACCAAGGTGGTGGCTGTGGAAGCTTGAGAAGTTGTTGGACATAATGCAAAGGAAATGCTGACACTTTTGCTGAAGGATTTACTGATAAAAAAAGGGAAATCAAAGGTGACTGCAAGGATTTTTAGTCTGATTATGTGGCACAATAAAGATACCAACTGCCGAAATAAAGAAGACTGTAGGACAGGTGGGAAGGGAAAATTAAACAATCAGTATTGGGTATGATAAAGCTGAGATGCCTATTGGGCATCAAAGTGGGGATGTCAAGTAGATAGGTTTGTAGTTAAGTCCAGAGCATCAGGCCAAAAATAAAATTTTGTGAATTTTTTTCCTATAGATAGATAATACTTAAAACTCTGGAACTGGATAAAGCGTCTAATTGAGTTAAGTATAGATTGTGAAGAGATTTTAAGGACTGAATCCCTCACTGTTTTGAAATTTAAAAAAAGATGAGGGGAACCCACTAAGGAGACTGAGATGGAGCACCCAGTGAGGGATGGTTACTTGGTAAAGACTCCCTGATTATTTATTTCTTTTTTTAGTGTAGGGGCAATTCCTCTCATTCTAGTTTGGATGGTCCTTATGACCAGGAAGCAGTAGAAGGAAACAGAGTGCTTTTACCATTTGATCCTAATGACAGAGTTTTACATGTTGATGTCAGTCTGGAAATGTGCTTCCTTCCCTGCCAGATGTGCTTTCCATGGATTCCTGCTTCATCCTTAAGGTAAGGTTATAATCCTGCTCTTCTTCTTTTGCATATACCTCAATTCAGAGAGGAGCGTTTTGTGGTTTATCACCTTCACAAGGTTGCTTTTGATATTTATTTTAATTGATTTCACTTTTATTGGGAATGTATCACAGTTTGGCCAGGGGTCAATTCTATGATGCCATAGTTGGCTTTGGGGCTATCTCGGGACAGTGAGGTCTTTTCAGTGCAGGAACTCCACTATATTACCTCCATCATATTACCTAAGTCATGGAAACATCTTTAACAAATCCTTCACTCCCTTAGGATTTTCACCTTGGGGTGTGTTACTGTCAAATATTCAAAACTGCAAATGTTTCTGAGGATGCAAATGAAGCCTGCTGCCTCATCATGAACCTGTGAACTCACCCTTGTCACTAGAGCAGATGGAATGTGAACAAAGGTCAAAATAGATTCATCTCAGTAGTATGTCTGCTGACATTGTAATAGGTACTTAACGGCTTCTGTTCCCTCGCCGCAACAAACTATGAAAATTACTCATGGTAGTTTAAAGTAGCATCTTACTCCACCCCAGTGGCATTTCTTAGCTTCAAAGTGGAGGCTGCCATCTTGCTACAATTAATGGTCAATTTATATATACATATATCCAGCCTACAACAGGTCTTCCCAGCTAACTTTGTTATGGAATCACTGGAGATGGGTAAGAAAATATTTTATAAACCTCATGCTGGCAATGTCATAAGTGACCTTTAAAAAATGGTTGCCTCCAGTCTAGAATTTAGAAGGGTCAATGGGAAGTTTAAAATTAAAACCAAGTGTATATATATATATATTTTATATATTTATTTTTGGCTGTGTTGGGTCTTCGTTTCTGTGCGAGGGCTTTCTCCAGTTGCAGCGAGCGGGGGCCACTCTTCATCGCGGTGCGCGGGCCTCTTCACTATCGCTGCCTCTCTTGTTGCGGAGCACAGGCTCCAGACGCGCAGGCTCAGTAGTTGTGGCTCACGGGCCTAGTCGCTCCGCGGCATGTGGGATCTTCCCAGACCAGGGCTTGAACCCGTGTCCCCTGCATTAGCAGGCCGATTCTCAACCGCTGCGCCACCAGGGAAGCCCCCAAGTATATTTTTTACAACCTGTTTATCATGGCAAGTTTTTCTTGCTCTTGCTATGTGAACTTCCGTTAGTATCTGTTAAGCACAATGGGAATAGTATTTTTAGTGATAACAGATCAAACTAGAATCAAAATAATTGGGAAATCTTAATTATTAATAATGATGAACAGTTATATAGTGCATTTGATTAATGTCATTTATCCACCATTAAAACCTGTAAGGCAGGCAGTTTTATACTTTGTAGAAAAATAAATGGAGGCTTATAGAAGGTGAATGATGTAAAACAGAGTCATTAAAAATATTCAGTATAGCTGAGTCTGGTAAAACAGAGTCATTAAAAATATTCAGTAGAGCTGAGTCTGGAACTCAGATCTGACTCCAAGGCTATATTTTTCCCTCTACACTATACTATATTATGATCAAATGAATAGACAAAGACTGTTTTCCATGTATTTATTACAGAAAAACCTAAAATAAATGGTTGAAATGTAGGGAATGGTCTAATGGATTTATTTTGTCTTTCTTTTAGAAGCTGAGCTGAAAAAGATCACTAAAAGAGAACACAATGTTATAACTTGGAAATATAATTTTATAACTCTTTGAAAACTGAATATATGTGAAAAGGAGCAAAATATGGGAATGATATAAGCTCATTTTGTCGAGCTGTCTAATTCTGTGAGGAGATACAATTTCATTGTTCATAAGATCTTTGAGGGAATATATATCCAAACACAATTTATGGTATTACATATCATAGTTTCAAAGTTCAAATAAAAATTAAGGCAGAATTGAAAAAAAAAAAAAAAGAAGAGAAAAGGAAAAAACCCAATAATATAGAGGCTATGGTGGAAATATTACTCAAAGAGGCAACATATATCCACCAAGTGGCTTTTAGTATTGAAATATGCCCTGAATTTGACCCCAGTGAAGATGATGAAATAGTCAGTGAGTTAACTTCTAGCAAAGTTATAGTTGGCCATAAATTTGTCTTGGAAATGATGCAGTGAAAATGTTCTCAAATATTATTTTAGCAGAGGAATTTTAGATGAAGAAGATACTGGAAGGAGAAAATGGGCAGCTGCAGAAATCATGAAAGAGTTAAAAAAGAAAAGGGCCTTTTAAGAAACTTGCATTATGAAGTGTGTGTGTGGTGTGTGGTGTGTGGTGTTGGTGTTGGTGGTGATGATGATAGAAATCTACTGGACAACATTGGCATCTGCTTCTAGGCCACACTCATTGGGATGGAGCCTCTGAATCTTCAGACCATTCTTTTTGCTGCCAGCTGCCAGCCTCTCTCTTCCTCTCCAGAGTTTATTGGCGATTGTAACATTTTGGTGTACAGCACAGTTTTACAAAGTCAAGTTCTCCTCTGCATACTCATATCAAGTATTTGATAAGAATTGTTCAACCTGAGCACATTTTTCTCATTAAAAATAATAAGTATTAAGATTATTTTTGCATGAATTTGAGATGCTCATGCTGAAAAGAGATTATTCCTGCTCAATAAGCATTATTATTAATAATAATGTGCCAGCTGAAGGACAAAGAAATTTTGTAAGGTAGGAACTGTTCTATTTCTCTATCTCTTTTAAAAAAATAATGTGTATAATTTCTCATTAAAATGTTGAAAAGTATGAAGAATAAAGTAAAAAATTGCCTATGATTTCAGCTTCCAGAGGTAACCCACTATTAATATTTTGATGTATTTGTTTGTATGTGTGTGAGCATATGTGTATATCAACTGGGTCCATCCTATATGTGCAGTTTTGCAACCTGCTTTCTCAACCTAGCAATGGTTTTTGTATGTTTATCTTGTATATTGCAAATTTGTTGAAATTATTAGTTCTAGGAGGGTTTTTTTGTTTGTTTTTGTTTTTGTAGATTCCTTGGGATTTTCTATGTAGAAAATCATGTTGTTGCAAATAGGAGCAGTTTTACTTTTTCCTTTGCAATCTATTTGCTTCTTAGTGCCTTTCTTGTTGTGTATATTACATGGGTAGAACATGCAGCCCTCTGTTGAGTAAGAGTGATGAAAACAGACATCCTTGCATTGTTCTAGTTCTTGAGAGGAGAACAGTCAGTCTTTTTACAGTAAGTATAATGTTAACTATAGGTTTTTTAATAGATGCTTATCATGTTGAGGATGTTTCCCTCTATTCGTTTTTCTGAGTTTGTATCATGAATCAGTGTTGAATTTTGTCAAATGCTTTTTTCTGCATCAGTTGATATAGTCCTGTGATTTTTCTTCTTTAGCTTTTTAATATGGAGAATTACATTGATAACCTTTGAATATTAAAACCACCCTGCATTCCTGGAATAAAGTTTCATTCATGGGGTATAATTCTTTTTATACATTACTTAATTCTATTTGCTAATACTTTGTTAAGAATTCTTGTATCTATATTCATGGGAGATATTGGTGTGATTTTCTTTATTTGTGCTGTTTGTCTTGTTTTGATATTAAAGTAATACTCAGTAATACAGTGAATTGGGAAGCGTTTCCTCCTCTTTCTCTCTTTCTTTCTTTCTTTCTTCCTTCCTTCCTTCCTTCCTTCCTTCCTTCCTTCCTTTCTTTCTTTCTTTCTTTCTTTCTTTCTTTCTTTCTTTCTTTCTTTCTTTCTTTCTTTCTTCCTTTCTTTCTTTCTTTCATTTCTGGAAGAGATTTTGTAGAATTGGTGTTAAATTATTTTTAAGCCTTTGGTAGAATTCTCCAGTGAAATAATCTGGGCCTGGAACTCTCTTTTGGGGAGTTTTAAATTGAAAATAAATGTCCTTTATGGTTATAGGGCTATTCAAATTACCTATATATTCATATTAAATGAGTTGTGGTAGTTTGTGTTTTGTGGTAGTTATGGTGGTTTGGTCCATTTCATCCAAATTGTCAAATTTTTGTGAGTAGTGTTGCTTTTAGTATTCCTTTATTACCTTTTTGGTATCTGCAGGATCTTTAGTGATATTTTCTATTTAATTCCTGATATTTTGATAATTTGTGCCTTCTCTGTTTTTATTTCATCAGTCTCACTAAAGGTTTGTCCATTATATTGATACTATCAAAGATTCACTTTGCTTAATTAATTTTCTCTATTATTTTTCTATTATTTTTTGGTTTTCAATTTTACTGATTTCTATTCTTATCTTATTTCCTCCCTTCTGCTTATTTTGATTTATTTTGCTTTTCATTTTCTAGGTTTCTGAAGCGGTAGCTTAGATTATAGATTTGAGGTCTTTTCTCTTTTCCATGTTTATATTTAGTGCTACAAATTTCTCTCAGCACTGTATTAACTGTGTTATACAAATTTTGACATGTTGTATTTTAATTTTCATTCAGTTCAATATATTTTTTTATTTTCCTTGAGTCTTTCTCTTTCACCCATGAATTATTTAGAAGTGTTATTTAATTTCCAAGTGTTTAGAGATTTCTGTTATTGATTTCTAGTTTGATTTCTTTGTGGTCACAGAACACACTCTCCACTGTTTCAATTATTTCTTTTAAATTTCTTGAGGCTTTTTTTTTTATAGCCCAGGATATGGTCTTTCTTGATATAAATTCCATGGAAACTTGAAAAGAATGTGTGTTCTGCTGTTGTTAGATAGATTATTCTATAAATGTTGATTAGGTCTTGTTGGTTTCTGGTGTTGAATTCTTCTAGATCTTTGTTGATCTTCTGTCTAGTTGTCTGATCAATTGTTGAGAGAGAGGAGTGGAAGTCTCCAACTATAGTTGTGTATTTGTTTCTCTTTTTACTTCTATCAGTTTTTGCTTCACATATTTTGCAGTTCTTTTATTTGGGACATATACATTTTGGATTTCTATGTCTTCTTGGTGGATTGACACACTATCATTCCATAATACGTCTCTATATCTGTGGTAATTTTCTTTGCCCTTAAGTCTATTTTATATATTAATGTGGTCATTCCTGATTTCCTTTGATTAATGTTTGCATGGTATATCATTTTCTATCCTTTTACTTTCAACCTGCCTAATAATTATATTTGAAATGAGTGTCCTACAGACAGGATATAGTTTACTTAACTTTTAAAATTTACTGCCAGTTGGATAATTGTTGTATTTAGGTCATTTACATTTAATGAATTATAGCTACTAGTGTTTAAATCTACCATTATTTTTCTGTTTGTTTTCTATGTTTTTCTTTCTCCACTTTCTTTTTCCTGCCTTCCTATAGGTTACTGGAACATGTTTTGGAATTCTATTTTGAATTATTGATAGTGTTTTTTAGTATATCTTTTTTATATCAATTTTTTAGAGGTTGCTGCAGGTATTACATTACATTATATAACTTATCACTGTGTACTGGTATCATCATTTTACTGGTTCAAGTTACGTATAGAAAATTCACCTCCATTTATCTCACTTTACACTTCCCAGTCTATGGTTGTTTTAAATATTTTCTCTACATACATTTAGAACCATATGGGACAGTGTTATAATTTTGCTTCAACCATCAAACACAATTTAGAAAACTCGGGAAAAGAAGAAAAGTGTATTGCTTTCACCATATTTTTGTTTACCATGTTCTTTCTGTCTCCTTGCTGTTCCAAGGATCCGACTTTTATCATTTCCTTTTTTTTTAGAGAAATTCCTTTAGATATTCTTTTAGGAGAGTGCTGCTATAGACAAATTATCTTAGTTTCCCTACATCCAAGAATGTTTTGATTTTGCCTTTTATTTCTGAAGGATATTTTCTCTGGATGTAGTATTCTTGGTTGACAGTTGTTTTCTTTCAGTGTTTAAACAATGTACCACGTCCTTCTAGCCTTCCTGGTTTCTGATAAGGAATCCACTGTCGCTAGAATTGTTGTTTCTTTATAGGTAGCTGTTTTTTTAAATTTCACTGCTTTTAAGACTCATTTCTCTGTTTTCAGAAGCTGGACTATGATGTGTCTTAGTGTGGCTTTCTTAATATTTATCCTCTTTGAGGTTTGCTTAGCAGCTTGAATCTCTAGGTTTGTGTCACTTGCAGAATTTGGAAAAATTTCAGCTATTATTTCTTTGAGGCTGCCAGTTTCCTAAGATCCAAATCTGGGATATGTGAGGCCTGAAAAAGACCTGGAAAACTCACTACTGGTTGTTTCTTTGGTCCTGAAGCTTGTATTCAGTTTGCCTTCTTCTTTCCACCTTTCTTCTGAGGTTTGGTTTGTATATAATGTCCAGGGTTTTTAGTTGTACTTAGAGGAAGGAATAGGGAGAAGTATTTCTATTTCATCTTTCCAAAAACCACATATGTTTTCTAATTGTATCTCTTGGATGTTTGTAGCATATAGGATTACTTGTTCTTTTGCCCTTTGAAATAATTTACTAGTGAAATTAGTTGACCCAATATGTTTTAACTGTTCTTTTTTCAATATTTCATGAACTATTCCTTTTCTTCAATTAGAAAACTATTAAATGCTTATTATAGACTATTTGGTAAATATAAAAGGGCATGTACAAAGAAGGACACTACATAATGATCAAAGGATCAATCCAAGAAGAAGATATAACAATTGTAAATATTTATGCACCCAACATAGAAGCACCTCAATACATAAGGCAAATGCTAACAGCCATAAAAGGGGAAATCGACAGTAACACGATCATAGGAGGGGACTTTAACACCCCACTTTCACCAGTGGACAGATCATCCAAAATGAAAATAAATAAGGAAACACAAGCTTTAAATGATACATTACACAAGATGGACTTAATTGATATTTATCGGACATTCCATCCAAAAAAAACAGAATACACTTTCTTCTCAAGTGCTCATGGAACACTCTACAGGATAGATCATATCTTGGGTCACAAATCAAGCCTTGGTAAATTTAAGAAAATTGAAACCGTATCAATTATCTTTTCCAACCACAATGCTATGAGACTAGATATCAATTACAGGAAAAAATGTGTAAAAAATACAAACACATGGAGGCTAAACAATACACTACTTAATAACCAAGAGATCACTGATGAAATCAAAGGGGAAATCAAAAAATACCTAGGGACAAATGACAATGAAAACACGATGACCCAAAACCTATGGGATACAGCAAAAGCAGTTCTAAGAGGGAAGTTTATAGCAATACAATCCTACCTCAAGAAACAAGAAAAATTTCAAGTAAACAGCCTAACCTTACACCTAAAGCAATTAGAGAAAGAAGAACAACAACAACAAAAAACCCCCAAAGTTAGCAGAAGGAAAGAAATCATAAAGATCAGATCCGAAATAAATGAAAAAGAAATGGAGGAAACAATAGCAAAGATCAATAAAACTAAAAACTGGTTCTTTGAGAAGATAAACAAAATTGATAAACCATTAGCCAGACTCATCAAGAAAAAAAAGGAGAAGACACAGATCAATAGAATTAGAAATGAAAAAGGAGAAGTAACAACTGACACTGCTGAGATACAAAGGCTCATGAGAGATTACTACAAGCAACTATATGCCCATAAAATGGACAAGCTGGAAGAAATGGACAAACTCTTAGAAAAAAAAACTTTCGAGAATGAACCAGGAAGAAATAGAAAATATAAACAAACCAATCACAAGTACTGAAATTGAGACTGTGATTAAAAATCTTCCAACAGACAAAAGTCCAGGACCAGATGGCTTCACAGGCGAATTCTATCAAACATTTAGAGAAGAGCTAACACCTATCCTTCTCAAACTCTTCCAAAATATAGCAGAGGAAAGAACACTCCCAAACTCATTCTACGAGGGCACCATCACCCTGATACCAAAACCAGACAAAGATGTCACAAAGAAAGAAAACTACAGGCCAATATCACTGATGAACATAGATGCAAAAATCCTCAACAAAATACTAGCAAACGGAATCCAACAGCACATTAAAAGGATCATACACTATGATCATGTGGGGTTTGTCCAAGGAATTCAAGGATTCTTCAGTATATGCAAATCAATCAATGTGATAAACCATATTAACAAATTGAAGGATAAAAACCATATAATCATCTCAAGAGATGCAGAAAAAGCATTCGACAAAATTCAACACCGATTTATGATAAAAACCCTCGAGATAGTACGCATAGAGGGAACTTACCTCAACATAATAAAGGCCATATATGACAAACCCACAGCCAACATCGTTCTCATTGGTGAAACACTGAAACCATTTCCTCCAAGATCTGGAACAAGACAAGGTTGTCCACTCTCACCACTATTATTCAACTTAGTTTTGGAGGTTTTTGCCACAGCAATCAGAAAAGAAAAAGAAACAAAAGGAATCCAAATCAGAAACGAAGAAGTAAAGCTGTCACTGTTTGCAGATGACATGATACTATACATAGAGAATCCTAAAGATGCTACCAGAAAACTACTAGAGCTAATCAATGAATTTGGTAAAGAAGCAGGATACAAAATTAACGCACAGAAATCTCTTGCATTCCTATACACTAATGATGAAAAATCTGAAAGAGAAATTAAGGAAACATTCCCATTTACCATTGCAAAAAAAAGAATAAAAACCTAGGGATAAACCTGCCTAAGGACACAAAACACCTGTATGCAGAAAACTATAAAACAGTGATGAAAGAAATTAAAGGTGATACAAACACATGGAGAAATATACCATGTTCTCGGATTGGAAGAATCAACATTGTGAAAATGACTATACTACCCAAAGCAATCTACAGATAAAATGCAAATGAATCTATCAAACTACCAATGGCATTTTTCACAGAACTAGAACGAAACATTTCAAAATTTATATGGAAACACAAAAGACCTCGAATAGCCAAAGCAATCTTGAGAAAGAAAAACGGAGCTGGAGGGATCAGGCTCCTGGACTTCAGACTATACTACAAAGCTACAGTCATCAAGAGAGTATGGTACTGGCAAAAAAACAGAAATACAGATCAATGGAACAGGATAGAAAGCCCAGAGGTGAACCCACACACATCTGGTCACCTTATTTTTGATAAAGGAGGCAAAAATATACAATGGAGAAAAGACAGCCTCTCCAATAAGCAGTGCTGGGAAAACTGGACAGCTACATGTAAAAGAATGAAATTAGAACACTCGCTAACACTATACACAAAAATAAACTCAAAATGGATTAAAGACCTAAATATAAGGCCAGACACTATAAAACTCTTAGAGGAAAACATAGGGAGAACACTGTATGACATAAATCACAGCAAGATCCTTTTGGACCCAATTACTAGAGAAATGGAAATAAAAACAAAAATAAACAAATGGGACCTAATGAAACTTAAAAGCTTTTGCACGGCAACGGAAACCATAAACAAGACAAAAAGACAACCCTCAGAATGGGAGCAAATATTTGCAAATGAAGCAACAGATAAAGGATTAATCTTCAAAATATACAAGCAGCTCATGCAGCTCAATATCAAAAAAACAACCCAATCCAAAAATGGGCAGAAGACCTAAATAGACATTTCTCCAAAGAAGATATACAGAATGCCAATAAACACGTGAAAGGATGCTCAACATCACTAATCATTAGAGAAATGCAAATCAAAACTACAATGAGGTGTCACCTCACACCAGTCAGAATGGCCATCATCAAAAAATCTACAAACATTAAATGCTGGACAGGGTGTGGAGAAAAGGGAACCCTCTTACACTGTTGGTGGGAATGTAAATTGATACAGCCATTATGGAGAATAGAATGGAGGTTCCTTAAAAAACTAAAACTAGAACTACCATACGACCCTGTAATCCCACTACTGGGCATATACCCTGAAAAAACCATAATTCAAAAAGAGTCATGTGCCACAATATTCATTGCAGCATTATTTACAATAGCCAAGGCATGGAAGCAACCTAAGTGTCCATCGACAGATGAATGGATAAAGGAGTTGTAGCACATATATACAATGGAATATTACTCAGCCATAAAAAGAAACGAAATTGAGTTATTTGTGGTGAGGTGGATGGACCTAGAGTCTGTCATACAGAGTGAAGTAAGTCAGAAAGAGAAAAACATATACCGTATGCTAACACATATATGTGGAATCTAAAGGGAAAAAAAAGGTTCTGAAGAACCTAGGGGCAGTACAGGAATAAAAACGCAGATGTAGAGAATGGACTTGAGGACATGGCGGGGAGGGTAATCTGAGACAAAGTGAGAGAGTGGCATGGATTTATATAGACTACCAAATGTAAAATAGATAGCTAGTGGGAAGCAGCCACACAGCACAGGGAGATCAGCTCGGTGCTTTGTGACCACCTAGAGGGGTGGGATAGGGAGGATGGGAGGGAGATGCAAGTGGGAGGAGATATGGGGATATATGTATATGTATAGCTGGTTCACTTTGTTATAAAGCATAAACTAACCCAGCATTGTAAAGCAATTATACTCCAATAATGATGTTAAAATAAGTAAATAAATAAAAGTAAAGAAAAGCAGAGTTAAAAAAAAAGGGCATGTAAAAAAATAAAAATTAGCCATTTCCCATGACTGATAGATATTACTAGTAATCTTTTTGTTAACTTCAAATTTATTTTATTGGCAGTTAATAATATGGGACTTTTTAATGTTTATGTAAATGAATCTGTGTTTAACTGGTTTTAGTGCTTACCACTGGTCATTTTTAGACCACATTCTTTCCATTCTTGAGCCCTTAACTCAATTAATATTTTGATTGGTTGAAATACACACACACACACACATTCTCTGAAAGAATTGGATATGGATGATATATTTTTCAAGCTCTTGCATATGTAAGAGTTTCTTTGTGTTTCATTCATTAATTTATTCATTCATATAACAACTATTTACTGAACATCTACTATGTGCTTGGCACCATACAGTGATAATCTTTGAGGAGTTTTAATATGAGAATATTATTAATTATGCATTTTAAGTACTCTGGATATTGAATTTGCTTTTAAAATTCTGTGTATTTTGTTCCTTTGTCTTCTGCAATTTAATTTACAAAATAGAAGTCTGAGGTTAACTTAACTTTGTTTCTTTGAGTGTACTTTACATTATTTTTTTCTAGATGTTTATGAGAAATTTCTTTATTCTTGAAACATAAACATTTCCCAAGGGTTTCTCTAGGTATAGATATTTTTTACTTAATATTTTCTGTAACATTGTGAACTCTATATAACACATACATACTTTATATATATATATATAATACGTATGTATTAAGGACTTTTTTTCAAGTTTAAAATGTTTTCTTTAGTTATAGTTTTACTTATTGCTTCAATTCCCATTTGTTCTGTTTTCTTCCTTAGGAACCTCTGTAATTCTACTATAATTCTGAGACTTAATTTCTATTTTTGTTTCCTATACAGGCATACCTCAGAGGTACTGGATTCCAGACGACGCCAATAAATCGAATATCACAAGAAAGTGAGTCACATGAATTTTTTGGTTTCCCAGTTCATATAAAAGTTATGTTTATGTTATCCTGTAGTCTATTAACTGTGCAATAGCATTATGTCTAAAAAAATGTACATACCTTAAGTAAAAAATATTTTATTGCTAAAAAATGCTAACCATTATCTGAGCTTTCAGCGAGTCATAGTCTTTTTACTGGTAGAGTGTCTTGATGCGATGTTGATGGATGCTAACTGATCAGGGTAGTGGTTGATGAAGGTTGGGATGGCTGTGGAAGTTTCTTAAAATAAGACAACAATGACGTTTGCCACACTGATTGACTCTTCCTTTCAAGAACAATTTATGTAGCATGCAGTGCTGTTTGATAGCATTTGACCCATAGTAGAACTTCTTTCGAAATGCAAGTCAATTCTCTCAAACCCTGCGCCTGCTCTATCAACTAAGTTTATGTAATATTCTAAATCCTTTTTGTCATTTCAACAGTCTTCACAGCATTTTCACCAAGAGTCGATTCCATCTCAAGAAACCACTTTCTTTGCTCATCCATAAGAAGCAACTCCTCATCTGTTAGTTTTATCATGAGATTGCAGCAATTCAGTCACATCTTCAGGCTCTACTTCTACTTCTAGTTCTCTTGCTCTCTATACCACATCTGCAGTTACTTCCTCCGCTGAAGTCTTGAACCCCTTCTCAATCCATGAGGGCTGGAATCAACTGATTCCAAACTTCTGTTAATGTTGATATTTTCACCTCTTCCCATCAATCACAAGTGTTCTTAATGGCAGCTAGAATGGTGAGTCCTTTCCAGAAGGGTTTCAACTTACTTTGTCCAGATCCATTAGTGGAATCACTATCTATGGCAGCTGTAGTCTTACAAAACGTATTTCTTAAAGAATATGACTTGAAAGTTGAAATTACTCCTTGATCCATGGGCTGCAGAATGGATGTTGTATTAACATGAATCTCCTTGTACATCTCCATGCGAGCTCTTGGCTGACCAGGTATATTGTCAATAAGCAGTAATATTTTGAAAGGAATCTTTTTTTCTGAGCAGTAGATCTCAATAATGTGCTTAAAATATTCAATAAACCGTGTTGTAAACAGATGTCCAGGCTTTGTTGTTCCATTTACAGAGCGCAGAAAGAGTAGATTTAGCATAGTTCTTAAGGGCCCTAGGATTTTCAAAATGATAAATGAGCATTAGCTTCAATTTAAAGTCACCAGCTGCCTTAGTCTCTAACAAGAGAGTCAGCCTGTCCTTTGCAGCTTTGAAGCCTCACATTGACTTCTCCTCTCTAGCTATGAAAGTCCTAGATGGCATCTTCTTACAATAGAAGGCTATTTTGTCTATATTGAAAATCTGTTGTTTAGTGTAGCCACCTTCATTAATTATCTTAGCTAGATCTTCTGGATACCTTGCTGTAGCTTCTACATCAGCACTTGCTACTTCACTTTGTACTTTGATGCTATGAAGATGGCTTCTTTTCTTAAGCCTCATAAACCAACCTCTGCTAGCTTCAGACTTTTCCACTGCAGCTTCCTCATCTCTCTAAGCCTTCATAGAATTGAAGAGAGTTAGACCCTAGCTCTGGATTACGCTTGGTCTTAAGGGAATGTTGTGGCTGGTTTGATCTTCTGTGGAGATCAATAAAACTTTTCCATATCAGCAATAGGTGTTTCTCTTTCATATCATTTGTATGTTCACTGTAGTAGCACTTTCATTTTCCTTCAATAGCTTTTCCTTTGCTTTCACAGCTTGGCTAACTGCTTGGCACAAGAAGCCTAGCTTTCAGCCTGTCTCAGCTTTTGACATGCCTTCATTGTTAAGCTTAATCATTTCTAGCTTTTGAGTTAAAGTAAGAGACACGTGTCTCTTCCTTACACTTGAACATTTAGAGGCCATTGTAGGGTTATTAGTTGACCTAATTTCAATATTGTTGTATCTCATAACATTTAGAGGCCATTGTAGGGTTATTAGTTGGCCTAATTTCAATATTGTTGTATTGTTGTATCTCAGTATTGTTGTATTGTTGTTCAATATTGTTGTATCTCAATTAATAACCCATTGTAGGGTTATTAATTGGCCTAATTTCAATATTGTTGTATCTCAGGGAATAAAGAGGCCTGACGAGAGGGAGAGAGGTGGGGTGGGGGTGGGGTGGGGTGAGGATGGCCAGTCAATGGAGCAGTCAGAACACACACATTTATCAATTAAGTTCACTATCTTATATGGGTGCAGTTCGTGGCACCCCAAAATAATTACAATAGTAACATCAAAGATCACTGATCACATATCATCATAACAAATATGCTAATAATGAAAAAATTAGAAGTATTGCGAGAATTAGCAAAATGTGACACAGAGACATGAAATGAGCAAATGCTGTTTGGAAGTGTTGGAAAAAGGCGCTGATAGACTTGCTCAATGAAGTGTTTCTGCAGACTTTCAATTTGTAAAAAATGTAGTATCTGCAAAGTGCAATAAAGTGAAGTACAATTAAATGAGGTATGCCTGTACCTACCATCATTCTCGTTTCATACATACACACACACACACACACACATAAAAAACAAACACACAGATACTCAGGCATATGCATATACATATATATGTATACATATTTATATATAAGCACATATATAGACATACACACGTCTGTGCCTATATATGTATAAATACACAGCTTACGTGTATGTGTGTGGAGAGAGATTGAGACATAAATTCCTCATCTTTTTCTCTGCCCTCTTAGGGATTTTCATTCAAATTTAGGAGGTGTTCTGTCATAAGTGCCAACTAAGTGCCATTTTAGTCTGAAATTGCTATTCTGTTTTTGGAAATTTCCACTTGAAATCTTCAGAAAAGATATAATCCATGCAGAAGAGGTTCAGAATTTGTTCAGTGGTGTTGAGAGTGTTCCAAGGGATACCCAGAGTGAGTGAAGAAACAGAGTATGACTTAGTCGTTTGCTGAAGGGAATTCTCATTCCATTTTATTCCAAAGACAGAATTGCCCTCATGAGATTATGGAGACCATTAATTAGTCTCCTCTTAGTATTTCACCAACCCTTTCTAGATCTGTAACATTCTACTGTATTAAAAATCAGCAAAACAAAATATAAACATAACATCTAGAAGAACAATTTCTGTAAATCCTTTTTAGGAACTCATTTTGAGAGACAGCTCTTCTGGAAGTCTAACCCAATGTGAATGGACATTTTAGAAGCCCATTTCCCTTTTCTCTCTTCAGGAAATGTAGAGAATAGTGTTTTTGAAAAATGCCTAATTTCTTGCTGGAGATAAGCTTCCACAAGTGATTTTGAGTCACTTATGCATTAGGTATATCTGTACCTTAAAAGTTTTCTGCCTTAGCAGGTCCTTCAACTCTAGTCTCCTTTAACATGCTCCTTTTTTGTGTGTGTAGATATGTAGATGTCTTTAATCTAAAGGGATTACTTCTAACTGTAAAATTTTGCTTCTGACACTTAGTGTATTATTTTTTCTGCATGTTATGCTTAGTTTAAGAGAAGTATAGTATCCTGATGAAGAATATGGACTCTAGAGCCTGGGGCCTGGATTGGGGTCTCAACTCCACCCCTTACTAGTACATGACCTTGGGCAATTGGCAATGTTTCTGTGCTTCAGGTTCCCCATCTGAAAAAAAAAAATGAAGGATTCACTTCATTTAAAGAGCTGATGTATTTAATCACATAAAACAGTTTCTATTGTGTTATACATGTAGTTGTGACTGTTATTTTTTATGTAATCATCAGTACAACAAGTCTGTTTTCTTCAGTTGATACGAACATGTCTCCTACAGAAAAAAATTAAATTCTTAATAAATATCATCTCAGGAGCAAAGTTACAAACTTCCTAAATTTATAAAGATTATTATTATTATTTTGGCCATACCACACAGCATCTTAGTTCCCCAACAAGAGATCAAACCCATGTCCCCTGAAGTGGAAGGGCAGAGTCTTAACCACTGGACCACCAGGGAAGTCCCTATAAAGATTATTATTAAAGGAGACCAACTACTTCATTACCTTAAAAATATTGGTTAAATTTTTTTGAATTCATTTTATTTCTAAAAACCCTCTATAATTCTTATATTCAGTGCAATTATATCTTGAGTGGTCTTCATTAAGGAACGTAACTAACTTCTTATAGAAGTTTAACTCTTGATACTCTTGGAAATTGGTCTTGCGCTTCAATTAATTGCATTCTCAGCAATATTTGTTTTTTTGTGTGTGTCTGTTTGTTTCATTCTTCTAATAAATGGCTTCTAAGGTATTATTATCCCTTCCAGTGCCTGTTGATTCAGAGAAAATACCAACAAGTGGAATTTGTTCCTCTGATTTTGAATGAATTTTGTGGCTGTTTGCACTGTAATTCAAGGTACTATTTAATCCCTTTGCTTAGAAACTATTGGAGTGAAAATGTTCGTGTTGCAGATTACTTTTTGACAGTGATGCATGGGAAGATTATTCTGCAAGAACCAGAAAATATGATCCTTGCTGGAAGAAGTTCAGTGTCGCAACAAGTTGAAATAAAGAACACCCAATCCCACATGCTAACAAAGTGGGGATTCCTTTCCAAAGCTTTGTTCTATGCAAAGGATACTTTTCTGGTGTGCTGAGAAGTTGTCTCTGGGACCGTCACACTTGGAATTCCAGCAGATTACCCTATCATCAAGTCATCAGTATGCTGCTATTTGAATAAACACAGCTGTTGTTTTCCAAGAAATATGGCTAGGAGCAGCAAGGAAAAAAAGGGCAATTAGTGTTACTGAAATGGAGGGGTACTCAGGATGGCATATATATATTTATGAGAGTTTTCGTTTCCGAATAGTCTATTTACCATGCTGTGACTTAACAGTGGGGGTGTAATGATCTCCTCTCCAAATCCTTGGTACTTTACTGCATTTTGCTATTTGCCTAATATTAATTATGAATATTTTTTCATAATTAAATAAATACATATTTTAATTCATATGACTTTGTGCTATCTTTTATCTAAAACACCTTAAAATCTTGATGGCAATTTGTTCTAAAGCCCCATATATATGAGAATAGATGAATAGGACAACATATTTTTTAAATTTTACTGATGATTTTATTAGTTTTCTTGACTTTGGAACACCTGGAGAACAAAGATATTATGTGCCAGTCCTGGGAATAAGATTTGTTTTTAGGGTGTCAAGGAGAACCTTCAGCATGTTGTAATGAAAAGAGCAGTGGACCAGAAAGATTAGACCATAAACTGGCACTGTGGCCACAGGCAAGGGATCCCCTCCTCTGGATCTTAGCTTCTTTATCTGAAAGCTGTCGAGACTGAATAATGTGATCTTTCAGGTCCCTTCAAATTCCATGAAACTTTTAATTTAGGCCTTTATTATTCAGGTCTGACAGTCAGTGCTGGGTAAACATTTATAACAAAGATCCATTAGAACTGGAGGTCATTTTTATCAATTAAACCAGCAAACAGACAAATATTCTAGCTATTTTTGTGCTTTTGTATAAACAGAGACAAGCAATGGGATGAGTAATTAAGATGTTCTCAGTGCTCCATTCACCTAAAACAGTTTGTTTTGAATTTGCATAGTCTTGGGTCTTTAGTCCATGGTTAAGAACGCTGGTTCAGGAGTATTGGCTTGGCAGTTGGGAGAGGAATGAGGGGAAGACTAGACAAAGGATGTCAAAGTTGTGTTTCTGTGGTAAGATTGCCAAGAAAGAGAAAGTGGAGATAGGGAGTCAATGCCTTTTCTTGAGAGGGTCATTGCTTTGGTGTACTTTAAAATCATCTCATTAAAGAGGTACAGAAAACATGCCAGCACCCACTTGCTTGGTGGCTGTGGCTGCCTTAGTGTCATTCCAATAACCACTATCACCAATTTATGTATCTTCTACTTTTATTTCTTCTAAAAGTGGAGTTGACCTCTCACTTAAAAGTTAGTCCTATGTTTAGTCCACTGAAACTGAAGGCTTTTAAAAAATCCTCACAGACAAAATGACACATGTCAACAGTGCAGGTATGTTGCTTTTCCAGGTATGTTGTTTCAGGGAGGTGTGGAAGAAAACTCCGTTTAAACCCCATTCAGAAATCAACAAAAACCTTTAAGCAAGAATGACGAAGCAGCGTGAGTAATGTTTGGGGTCCAAACAGGGACGAGGATAACAGAGGGTGTTTGTTCCTTAGTCAGAACATCAACCATCTATGCAATGTCTGAGGTCTGACTGTGCGACCTTGGGCCCAGCTGTGAAATACTGTCGCCCGAACCCAACCCCTCCTCATTAATAGTAACAACACACAGTAGTTTAGTGCTTTATACTTTCAGAGCTCTGATACATTTTTAGGATGGTGTTAGCCTTTCCTCATGCTCTAGCATTTTATCATTTCTTTGCAGATGTTATGGCTTAACTCTTGGGTCTGGTTTTTTTACTCATGCTTTGGGCAACCTGTTGAGGGGATAAAGTGACATTTTGGTTTGTGGTTTAACCAAATAACAAAGTTAAAGTGAAATAGAAAGTTTCTAATGGGCTCAAATAATATGTTCTAAGGGATGAAATTAAGGAAGGTTTATGCAGTGGTAGTTTCTCTCATTATGAATCCATGTCATGCAAACCTTTTCCTACTCATTTTCTCATTTGATCCTCATGGTAATCTCCTGAAGTAGGAGGGTTTATTGTTATCCTCAATGTATAGGTGAGGAAACAGACATTTGAACAGTTTAAATGGCTTTTAGAGATCACAGGGCCAATGGTAGAGCTGGGAATAGTAATGTTCTTTTGCCTCCTTGGACCTGAGTGCCTCCCTGTGCATAAGAGAACTTTCAAGTTGGGACATTTTTCTGGCATACATCACTTTCCCTCCCAGAATTAACACTAGAGGCACAGGAAACCAATTCCGAGTAATGTTAACAGTGCAGGGTTTACTGCATCTTCTGCATTACTAGAGCAGCATGACTTACCTAAGAACTGGAGAAAAATCTGAGAAATAGTAGATGTCAAAGGAGAGCTGAGAGTGAAGTTGTGAAGTCTTCATTTTGTCATTTGGTATTTTTTCTATAAAGAGGAGAGAATTCCTCTTTCTTTGATATATTAAGTGCTGTGCGTCTCTTTGAGTCCTTCAGACAGAAGGCTCAATACTTGTTAATTAAAATTGTTAATCACTAATTGTTGTGTTACGGTTAATATTTTGATGTTTAGTATTACGAAATCCACTGTGTTGAAATTTGGCCACTCAAAAGCCATCATCTGTTGCTTCTTTGGGTATGAGCTCCATGGGTTTTTAAAAGGGTTATTGAATGATGACAGAAAGAAAGTTGGCAAATGAAAAAGTCTGTTAGGCAGTTTTCTATATTCAGTGCCTGTGGAAGCTATGGAAGTTCATGTCCCACCCTATAAAAGAGGGATGGAGGGGCACTCCTAGCATGAGAGTGAGGAGTAGTAAGAAGTCAGGGCAGAACTGAACATAGATGGGGAGGCCACGGCAGTCACTTATTTCAGTACCTCAATATCAGGAACAGTTAAAAAAATCCATTGCTGCAATTCAAACCTAGGACATCTTCCAGGGGACCAAGGGTCTTGTGACTGCTATGTCACTCTGGGTCATTCATAATAATAAATGAAAGTCCTTTAAAAGCCAGGTCTTGGGAAAATGTTGCCCCTTTTCCTCCCAAGATTGGATAGGTTGGTGAGAGATCTGTTTGGCAGGGCAAGGGACAGAAGCTAGGCCCAAGGTCTCTGCAGAGTGGGCATATTACCAAGGTATGCCTCAAAGAGGACAATTAGTGGTTCAAATCCAGAGTCCTGGAAAAGGAACTAAATGTCATACTGGAGAAACCAGAGACCAGGAGGCAGTGAATTAGTCAGGATTCTTCATGCCCATGTAGTAAAAACCATGAAAGTTTAATCAAATATTAGAATATATATAAAGATACAGGGGAGTCTCACTCTAGATCAAGAAATCAGGTGGGCCCCAGTTATAGTAATGGAAGACTTTTGGGGACCTATGGTATTCTCTTTCTCCTTCTCTGTCTCCCTTTCTGTGTCTCTCTCTCTTATCTTGGTTACCTTCTAGACATTTGCTTTTTCTTTCTTTCTACAGACATTCTTTTACTGCTATTCAGTCTATATAGTAGAAATATGCTGTCCTCACCTCCTGAGCTTACATGTTATAGGTCCAATAATACAAGGCATTGTCATTTCCAATGTCAACTTCCCAGGAGCGAATATGATTGCCCTGGTTTTAATCATGTGTCCACTCCTGCTTTGTTCAAACATGACTGATGAGAGCTAACCTCCTGACCCTGTGAAGGGGTGGGAAGTTCCTGGAGAAAAAGGAATCATGATGAGCAAGAGCATGCCATAAAATATGTCTACTGTAGTTGGAGCTGTAAATAAGAGATACCACCAAAGATTAGAAATAGGAAACTGGAACCAAAGAACAAGTGGAGAACAAATTTGGAGGGTGTGGGATTGCCTTGAATGGATCATTGTGATCATGACTCATCCCAATCAGTTGGTGGCCATTGGGCAATAATGGGCAATGAGCATATTAGGTGTACCTACCATCATAGGGCTGTCAGGACAAGAGGTGGGTAAGGGAGATAGGAGGAACTGGATTCATAGCAAGACTGAAAATATTTGGTAGATATGGGAGCTATAGAGCCGATACAAATCCAAAATTCCAGTTGCTGCGGGAAAAGTTCAAATTAGGTGGTGAGTGGCCAACAATCAAGGAAATCCCCGTAAATGGACACATATAGTAACACATACAAGAGAACAGGTAAGTAGCACATTCAGCAAGGGGGTCCCACCTAGGGAGGTGGTATTATTTTATGTGTCTGTTTCTACCTCAGTTTCTTCTCTTGTTCTTGAAAAGGTCCAGTGTGCCAGGTGGGACAAGCAACAGGAGTCTAGGAACAGGAGCATGAAGACCACGGTTGGGCCCAGTTAATCCTTTTGAGGTTGAGTCCTAGCCAGTGTCTGGAGTTAGTGGAACTGAGTTTGGACAGAATATCTAGATCCCGGCCAGGAGGCCCAGGTCTTACCTTCAGCATTTGCACATTGATCTAAGGCCGGAAGACATTTTCCAACTCTCCCTGATAGGCCAGCTGAACTTGTTGGTTTACTTCAGTGTTGGCCCAGAGGGTATCAGTGACTCTGGCTAGAAGGTCTAGGTGAGCAATATGTGAACTTTTGACAGTAATGCCATTATTAATATTTGAGTCTACAGTTAGTGGCATTATCCCCAATCAAAAAAATTTAGGGGACTTCCTTTTATCTTTCATAAATTTTTTAGTTCCCTTGATTCTTTTCTTCTCTTCAGTGGTTGTAAATCAATAACATTTGAACTAGCATTATTGAAATACAGTAATTAAAAAATGCACAAAGTCTTTTGTAATGGAATAATTCTTTCTCTAATGCAAATAATTACCTCCTAATTGTTCTGTAAATCTGTATTTTTTTAAAATTTTATTTATTTATTTATTTATGGCTGTGTTGGGTCTTCGTTTCTGTGCGAGGGCTTTCTCTAGTTGCGGCAAGTAGGGGCCACTCTTCATCGCGGTGCGCGGGCCTCTCACTATCGCGGCCTCTCTTGTTGAGGAGCACAGGCTCCAGACGCACAGGCTCAGCAATTGTGGCTCACGGGCCTAGTCGCTCCGCGGCATGTGGGATCTTCCCAGACCAGGGCTCGAACCCGTGTCCCCTGCATTGGCAGGCAGATTCTCAACCACTGTGCCGCCAGGGAAGCCCTGTAAATCTGTATTTTATTGCATATATTTTTAAAGCAGGCAGCACCTGCAAGGTGATCATCTTATTTATCTTTTTTTTTTTTTCATCAGGCAGCAAGTCTATAGGAAAATACCAATTCAATTTAAAAAAGATTCAGTGATAGAATCAGGGTGAGGAACATGGGGAAAATATATCATGCAAAGCAAAATCGTTTTGAAACAGAGCATTTTATGTGGCCTCCCTCAGGCTTCAGTGGCTTTTTAAAGAGATGGCTCTATACCTTGATTTACTATCTATCCAAAAGTTTAAGTCCAAGATTGTTTTTACAATGATGCCTCCGTTTCAAAGTGTTCTTATTAGGAGATGAGAGCACCCAAACAGAGAGGTGAACGTTTAAAGCATAGAGCGTACAATGAACTGTGCTAATATGAAGCAGTTGTTCTGCATTAGACTCCAGAGAATTGAATTATACAATTCATATTTAAGAGTGAGATGAGCTCCATATTAAGCATTTCTCTGTCTCTGAAACCAGGCAGAAAACTTAGAAATGCACCTCAACCACCTTTCTGAACGAGCTTTTTACTGGTCTGCAGCCACAGAGCACTTGGTTCTCTCTTGACTGTACTGATTTTTAATTCTCAAGCTGTTGAAAGGAGGCCTTGAATCGGAACCTATCCCACAATGCCCTTTATGTAGTGTGACCCTCAGAGGCCCCTGCCTCACACACTGTGGCAAAGACTCACTTAACTTGATATGTTTATGTGTTATCCTTTTCTTTCTTTTTAACAGGAGAGGCTGGGTCTGGGCATAGTGCAGAGGTGGGAGAAGATTCTGGGTAATAGGCCCAATTACAAAGGCTTTTGGAAGAGTGTTGAGGGGAAGCTAGATTTGGTGGAAGGCAAAATCTTTCAAAAGTTGGTATGGCCTAATATTTGTTCTGGAAATAATCCTATCCACAAGAGGCATTTCTACTTCACCCACAATTCAAAGGCATTGAATATTCATATAAAACTTTAAATTGAAAATCTGAGTACAGCCTGGGGCTTGCAGAGCTAAATCCATCATAGGACTTTTTTCCTCTACCATTACTGCTTTCTCATACTTTTTGCAGCCCATGGAAAATTTTGTAATTCCTTTGTGAAAATAGAAGACGTTGAAAGGGCAATTATTGGCTCATTTTAGGTACAAATTTAATGGCCAGAGCTTCTTTGGTTTAACTTCTAGCAGCTTTCATGTGGAGCCCCAGAATCAACTCTTTGCTCATTTGGTGATAATATTTGGGTACTCTTTTGGCTGTGTGTATTAACTGTAGAGAAGAGATCAGAAGTTTAAGCCCTGAGGGCACCAACAGGGCTAAGCCAAGCTGATGAAATTTTTGAGTGACATTGGTAAGTACCACGAGTTGGCAGACAAATGGGAAAAAAGTTGTGGGAGACTGCCACAGAAAGGAAGAAAAGGCAGAGAAAGCAGAGATGGGGAAAAGGCATTAAGTGGTGGCAGTTAGGGGCATTAGAGGCAGTGGTGGCCCCTCATTACCTTGTCACTCCGTGCTGGAGCCAGCTCCAGCAGGCTCACCAAAGCTGATTGCAGTTTTCTTTTGAACTCTGTGTTCAGTGATTTCACGCTGACCACTTGAAACTGGCACAGTAAGAGTATTTACACCATAGAAATTGGCAAACACTGTAAATCAGGGCTCTTCTCCCCACCCCCACCCACCCCAGAGAGCTTGTTGTTAAATAACTACTAGCGCACTACTGGTCTCAGATGTTTCTTTGTGACACAAGAAGCCTAAATTAACCAAATGTGTCACAGCAGGAGAGAGTTTGGGAGAGGCTGAATTAGGCAGGCAGGGGCCAGTTCCCGGACCAGAAATAAACTGGAGTTAACATTCCTACAGTTGCCTGAAATCAGAAGCAGTTTAAGGTCATGGAGAGAAGAGGTCAAAACAGTTGAAAAAGGTATTTTTCCAGGCATTTTGCAGATAATACAAGAAGGATCTTATTTAACTCTCATAACAGATGAGTGAGCTGTGGTTGAGAGAGGTTAAATTTGTGCCACATAGCACAGAGGTAAGAACCAGCTAGAATTTGTCTCATCCCAAAGTCCTAATTCCTAACTCTCGCATTATAGAGTTTCTCTGTAACCTAGATTCAGCCCTCAGAGTCTCTTACTTCCTCTCCTTTGCTACTCCACAGGGCCCTTGCGTCCAGTTAGGCAAGTGGTGCTCCCACAACGTTTGGGGTTGCCATCTACATTGTAACCTATATGAATGGTGCCTCTGGAGTATTATAGTGTACACCCAGGACAGCTGCCTGTGGTCACCTCCCTCTAACTACAATGATAAAGAACATCCTTAGCCAAAACAACACCTGCTCCACTCCAGAGCAAAATGGAGTTTACCGTCATCTTCTAGATTTATAAACTTTCTTTATTTCTGCCATATATTCAATAAACATTTGTTAAAGAGCACTGTGTACTATGATAGAAAGTGGCAATACAACAGAGAATAGCCCATAGAATACAAGGTTGAAGGAGCACAAGGCGAATTCTAATTTGGACACTCCAGAGGGGCAAGTGTGGAGATGTGGGTTTGAGGACTACAGTTAGGGGACCCATACTTTCTATAGCACCATGGAGACTCCATCTTTTTTGAATATTTCTCTTTTCTATGAGCAAAAGCTTTAACCTGGCAACTTAATCTTTTTTTTTTTTTTTTCTCTTTTTTCCTTCACATTATGTCCTTGGCCCTTACCTAGAACCTTCCCTGAAAGATCTTATTCATGGACATTACTGGCCTAGATAGTATTCTCCCTTCAGAGATCCTGACACTTTCTCTGCCCCTACCCCCAAAGTGAAACTATCTTAGATATAATAACATTGTGTGGTATTTTAGCTAGCTCAGACAGCGTAGTTTAATTCTACTTATTGAAGTGTACTTAACTTGTATTTGGTAAATCATTTTGTTATATTGATTTTGTAAAATGGCCTATGGTTTTGAAACATTTAAAATTTTGATCATGTGACATTATTTATTGACTTTTCTGATTTACATTTATTTATTTATTTTTAATTGTGCATTTATTAATGATAGATGCATTTTTAACTATAAATGACTATGGTTTTAAGTATTTTACCAGGTGATGAATTATCCAGAATTACATCAGATATTCTAATGAGGGGTTGGAGTTAGGAATGTGTGGGTGGGGGAGCCATACATGCATAAAGACTGTTTAAGTCAGAGGTTCTCAAAGTTTGGTGCCTGGACCAGCAACGTCAACATCACTTGGGAATTTGTTAAAAATGCACATGTTTTGAGCCCCAGCCCAGACCTAGTGATTCAGTAACTCTAGGAGTGGGCCCAGTAGTCTGTGTTTTGACAAGCACTCCAGGTGATTCTGATGCTACCTAAAGGATAAGAAACACTGGTATAAAAAAAAAAAAAAAGAAAAGAAAAAAAAGAAACACTGGTATACATAATATCAACAACTGAAACTAGTAACAACAAAACAAATTTTAAATGAAGCAATACAGAATTATGTAATTAATCTAGTCAGATCAACACTAGTTTGGATCCTTGGGTATATGTTTTTTCTTACCATGTTCTTAAAAACCGGAAGTGCTTCAGCATTTTCACTTCTTTTGCAAATAACCATTAGACAGATTAGTGAAAAGATTGATTGTATAATTTCATTTCCTCAAGTGGTCATTTATTTGTTAAGATAATACTCGTTCTCTCTGCAGCAGACAAAAGACTTGAAGACATGCACAGCTGAAGGAAATGAAAAGGCAACAAGGCTAAGAGAACAAAGATGAGCATTGCCATGTTACAGAGGGTGGCTGTGGAGGAAGCGACCTATGTGCTTCTGCTTCTATTGGAAGCTTCAGGGAATGAACATGTGTGTTTTGTGTTTTTTTCTTTACACCTCAAGAAACATGGAATAATGATTTTCTTTTGTGGAGGATCGTACATTTAAGCAGACAAAAAATTAGCCTTGAGAATAAAAATATAGAATCAAAGTCCACACATTTAATTATTGCTTCCCCTGGTTAGCCGATCTTTCTCAGTCATGATATTTACCTCTCTGGTATAGGGAGTTAAGGGTTACACCTACTTTTAAATTCTCTTGGTGTATCATGAATAGTAATACACAGAGAATGTTTTCATTTATTCATCAATAGATATTTACTGGAGCTCACCATGTTATCAAACTGACTAAGATGCTGTGAAAGAAACTAGGTAGAGAGCAGCTTGAATCCTCCCCTCAGGGCAGTCAAAGTCTACCAGCAGAGAGCTGCCCATTGTACAAATAAGCATAATAAAAGTTAAAAGTAAATTTTCCATAAAAGGGGTAAAATAAAGGGCTTTGAGAGGTCAGAGGAAGAAAAATGTTCCTTCTAGCTTTGGTTAGATTTGGTCTACAGTCAAATCAAATTCTTATTAATTAGGTTCTTGTTCTGTCTCTTACTGTCACTGGCAAACTAAATTGCTGCAAAAATAATCCTCTCCTATGGGAGATCTTACAGACAGACCCGAATTGCCCCCGCCAAGCTGACTAGAATTGAGTTCTGAAAAGAACGAAACAGAGGTCAAAGGGGCAAGCAAAAGATTTTGCAATATTTGGTCTTTAAGGGCTTGAGCTTATATGATGCCAGAGCCTGGGGGTACACAGCTGAGGTCAATTGGTATTAATTGCGAACACCTAGAGGTAATTAGTAATTAGCCAAAGGAGGGAGAGGAGCGGCCAGACAGACTTCAAGACAGCATTTCCAGGAGCTCCTACCACACAGGGAACCTAATGCTAAAGTTTCTAGGTAAGAGAAAATAAATGTTTTCCACTACAATTTACTTAGAGAGTTTAAAAATTGCACTACAAAGGACCCCCTGAGGGAAGCTTATGTATAGATTTTTTTTTTAACATCTTTATTGGAGTATAATTGCTTTACAATGCTGTGTTCGTGTCTGCTGTATAACAAAGTGAGTCAGCTATACATATACATGTATCCCCATATCCCCTCTCTCTTGTGTCTCCCTCCCAGCCTCCCTATCCCACCCCTCTAGGTGGTCAAGAAGCACCAAGCTGATCTCCCTGTGCTATGTGGCTGCTTCCCGCTAGCTATCTATTTTACATTTGGTAGTGTATATATGTCCATGCCACTCTCTCACTTTGTCCCAGCTTACCCTTCCTCCTCCCTGTGTCCTTAAGTCCATTCTCTATGTCTGTGTCTTTATTCCTGTCCTGCCCCTAGGTTCTTCAGAACCTGTTTTGTTTTTTTTAGATTCCATATATATGTGTTAGCATACGGTATTTGTTTTTCTCTTTCTGGCTAACTTCACTCTGTATGACAGACTCTAGGTCCATCCACCTCACTATAAATAACTCAATTTTGTTTCTTTTTATGGCTAATACTCCACTGTATATATGTTTCACATCTTCTTTATCCATTCATCTCTCGATGGACATTTAGGTTGCTTCCATGTCCTGGCTATTGTAAATAGTGCTGCAGTGAACATTGTGGTACATGAGTCTTTTTGAATTATGGTTTTCTCAGGGTATATGCCCAGTAGTGGGATTGCTGGGTCATATGGTACTTCTATTTTTAGTTTTTTAAGGAACCTCCATACTGTTCTCCATAGTAGCTGTATCAATTTACATTCCCACCAACAGTGCAAGAGGGTTCCCTATTCTTCACACCCTCTCCAGCATTTATTGTTTGTAGGTTTTTTGATGATGGCCATTCTGACTGGTGTGAGGTGATACCTCATTGTAGTTTTGATTTGCATTTCTCTAATGATTAGCGATGTTGAGCATCCTTTCATGTGTTTGTTGGCATTCTGTATATCTTCTTTGGAGAAATGTCTATTTAGGTCTTCTGCCCATTTTTGGATTGGGTTGTTTGTTTTTTGATATTGAGCTGCATGAGCTGCTTATATATTTTGAAGATTAACCCTTTGTCCGTTGTTTTGTTTGCCAATATTTGCTCCCATTCTGAGGGTTGTCTTTTCGTCTTGTTTATGGTTTCCTTTGCTGTGCAAAAGCTTTTAAGTTTCATTAGGTCCCATTTGTTTATTTTTGGTTTTATTTCCATTTCTCTAGAAGGTGGGTCAGAAGGATCTTGCTGTGATTTATGTTGTAGACTGTTCTGCCTATGTTTTCCTCTAAGAGTTTTATAGTGTCTGGCCTTACATTTAGGTCTTTAATCCATTTTGAGTTTATTTTTGTATACCGTGTTAAGGAGTGTTCTAATTTCATTCTTTTACATATAGCTGTCCAGTTTTCCCAGCACCGCTTACTGAAGAGGCTGTCTTTTCTCCATTGTATATTTTTGCCTCCTTTATCAAAAATAAGGTGGCCAAATGTGCGTGGGTTTATCTCTGGGCTTTCTATCCTGTTCCATTGATCTATATTTCTGTTTTTGTGCCAGTACCATACTGTCTTGATTACAGTGCCTTTGTAGTATAGTCTGAAGTCTGGGAGCCTGATCCCTCCAGCTCCGTTTTTCTTTCTCAAGATTGCTTTAGCTATTCGGGGTCTTTAGTGTTTCCATACAAATTGTGAAATTTTTTGTTTTAGTTCTGTGAAAAATGCCATTGGTAGTTTGATAGGGATTGCATTGAATCTGTAGATTGCTTTGGGTAGTATAGTCTTTTTCACAATATTGATTCTTCCAACCCAAGCACTTGGTATATCTCTCCATCTGTTTGTATCATCTTTAATTGCTTTCATCAGTGTCTTATAGTTTTCTGCATACAGGTCTTTTGTCTCCTTAGGTAGATTTATTCCTAGGTATTTTATTTTGTTGCAATGGTAAATGAGAGTGTTTCCTTAATTTCTCTTTCAGATTTTTCATCATTAGTGTATAGGAATGCAAGAGATATCTGTGCATTAATTTTGTATCCTGCTACTTTACCAAATTCATTGATGAGCTCTAGTAGTTTTCTGGTGGCATCTTTAGGATCCTCTATGTATAGTATCATGTCATCTGCAAACAGTGACAGTTTTACTTCTTCTATTCCAATTTGTATTCCTTTTCTTTCTTTTTCTTCTCTGATTGCTGTGGCTAAAACTTCCAAAACTATGTTGAATAGTAGTGGTGAGAGTGGGCAACCTTGTCTTGTTCCTGATCTTAGTGGAAATGGTTTCAGTTTTTCACCAATGAGAACGATTTTGGCTGTGAGTTTGACATATATGGACTTTATTATGTTGAGGTAAGTTCCCTCTATGCCTACTTTCTGGAGGGTTTTTATCATAAATGGGTGTTGAATTTTGTTGAAAGCTTTTTCTGTATCTATTGAGATGATCATATGGTTTTTCTCCTTCAGTTTTTTAATATGGTGTATCACATTGATTGATTTGCGTATGTTGAAGAATCCTTGCATTCCTGTGATTAACCCCACTCGATCATAGTATATGATCCTTTTAATGTGCTTTTGGATTCTGTTTGCTAATATTTTGTTGAGAATTTTTGCATCTATATTCATCAGTGATATTGGCCTGTAGTTTTCTTTATTTGTGACATCGTTGTCTGATTTTGGTATCAGGGTGATGGTGGCCTTGTAGAATGCGTTTGGGAGTGTTCCTCCCTCTGCTATATTTTGGATGAGTTTGAGAAGGATAGGTGTTAGCTCTCCTCTAAAAGTTTGATAAAATTTGTCTGTGAAGCCATCTGGTCCTGGGCTTTTGTTTGTTGGAAGATTTTTAATCACAGTCTCAATTTCAGTGCTCGTGATTGGTCTGTTTATATTTTCTATTTCTTCCTGGTTCAGTCTCAGAAGGTTGTGCATTTCTAAGAATTTGTCCATTTCTTCCAGGCTGTCCATTTTATGGGCATTTAGTTGCTTGTAGTAATCTCTCATGATCCTTTGTATTTCTGCAGTGTCAGTTGTTACTTCTCCTTTTTCATTTCTAGTTCTATTGATTTGAGTCTTCTCCCTTTTTTTCTTGATGAGTCTGGCTAATGGTTTATCAATTTTGGTTATCTTCTCAAAGAACCAGCTTTTAGTTTTATTGATCTTTGCTATTGTTTCCTCCATTTCTTTTTCATTTATTTCTGATCTGATCTTTATGATTTCTTTCCTTCTGCTAACTTTGGGTTCTTTTTGTTCTGCTTTCTCTAATTGCTTTAGGTGTAATGTTAGGTTGTTTATTTGAGATGTTTCTTTTTTCTTGAGATAGGATTGTATTGCTATAAACTTCCCTCTTAGAACTGCTTTTGCTGCATCACATAGGTTTTGGGTCATCGTGTTTTCATTGTCATTTGTTTCTGGGTATTTTTTGATTTCCACTTTGATTTCTTCAGTCATCTCTTGGTTATTTAGTAGCATATTGTTTAGCCTCCATGTGTTTGTATTTTTTACAGTTTTTTTCCTGTAATTGATATCTAGTCTTATAGCGTTGTGGTCAGAAAAGATACTTGATACGATTTCAATTTTCTAAAATTTACTAAGGCTTGATTTGTGGCCCAAGATATGATCTATCCTGAAGAATGTTCTGTGATCACTTGAAAAGAAAGTATATTGTTGTTTTTGGATAGAATGTACTATAAATATCAATTAAGTCCATGTTGTCTAATGTGTGATTTAAAGCTTGTGTTTCCTTATTTTTTTTCATTTTGGATGATCTGTCCATTGGTGAAAGTAGGGTGTTAAAGTCCCCTACTATGATTTTGTTACTGTCGATTTCCCCTTTTATGGCTGTTCGCATTTGCCTTATGTATTGCGGTGATCCTTTGTTGGGTGCGTAAATATTTACAATTGTATATCTTCTTCTTGGATTGATCCCTTGATCATTATGTAGTGTCCTTCCTTGTCTCTTGTAATAGTCTTTATTTTAAAATCTATCTTGTCTGATATGAGTATTGCTATTCCAGCTTTCTTTTGATCCCCATTTGCATGGAATATCTTTTTCCATCCCCTGACTTTCAGTCTGTATGTGTCCCTAGGTCTGAAGTGGGTCTCTTGTAGAAAGCATATATACAGGTCTTGTTTTTGTATCCATTCAGCCAGTCTGTGTCTTTTGTTTAGAGCATTTAATCCATTTACATCCAAGGTAATTATCAATATGTATGTTCCTATTACCATTTTCTTAATTGCTTTGGGTTTGTTATTGTAGGTCTTTTCCTTCTCTTGTGTTTCCTGCCTAGAGAAGTTCCTTTAGCATTTTTTTGTAAAGCTGGTTTGGTGGTGCTGAATTCTCTTAGCTTTTGCTTGTCTGTAAGGGTTTTAATTTCACCGTCGAATCTGAATGAGATCCTTGCTGGGTAGAGTAATCTTGGTTGTAGGTTTTTCCCTTTCATCACTTTAAATATGGCCTGCCACTCCCTTCTGGCTTGCAGAGCTTCTGCTGAAAGATCAGCTGTTAACCTTATGGGGATTCCCTTGTATGCTATTTGTTGTTTTTCCCTTGCTGCTTTAATATTTTTTCTTTGTATTTAATTTTTGATAGTTTGATTGATATGTGTGTTGGCATGTTTCTCCTTGGATTTATCCTGTATGGGACTCTCTATGCTTCCTGGACTTGATTGACTATTCCCTTTCCCATATTAGGGAAGTTTTCAACTATAATCTCTTGAAATATTTTCTCAGTCCCCTTTTTTTTTTCTCTTCTGGGACCCCTCTAATTCAAATGCTGGTGCATTTAATGTTGTCCCGGAGGTCTCTGAGACTGTCCTCAATTCTTTCCATTCTTTTTTCTTTACTCTGCTCTGCAGTAGTTATTTCCACTATTTTAACTTCCAGGTCACTTATCCGTTCTTCTGCCTCAGTTATTCTGCTATTGATCCCTTCTAGAGAATTTTTAATATCATTTGTTGTGTTGTTCATCACTGTTTGTTTGCTCTTTAGTTCTTTTAGGTCCTTGTTAAACATTTCTTGTATTTTCTTCATTCTATTTCCAAGATTTTGTATCATCTTTACTATCATTACTCTGAATTCTTTTTCAGGTAGACTGCCTATTTCCTCTTCATTTTTCTGGTCTGGTGCGTTTTTACCTTGCTCCTTCATCTGCTGCATATATCTGTGTCTTCCCATTTTGCTTAACTTACTGTGTTTGGGGTCTCCTTTTTGCAGGCTGCAGGTTCGTAGTTCCTGTTGTTTTTGGTGTCTGCCCCCAGTGGGTAAGGTTGGTTCAGTGGGTTGTTGTAGGTTTCCTGGTGGAGGAGACTGGTGCCTGTGTTCTGGTGGATGAGGCTGGATCTTGTGTTTCTGTTGGGCAGGACCTGTCCAATGGTGTGTTTTGGGGTGTCTTTGTATGTATATATTATTAAAACTTACAGTCCCCTGTGATCCAGAGGTGGAGTTTATTTGCCCATCCCTTGAGTCTGAGTTGTTCTTATGATTTACTTTAACCAGTAGGAGGCAGGGAAAGTGAAATTAGGCTATTCCTTTTGCTCGGTCTTAAGAGACCTTGCAACTTCCACCTTTACTTTCTAGGAATGCTAAGCTGAGATCATCTTGTGAGGAAGCTGGTGTAGCCTACTGGAGGATGAGCAGCATTGTGGAGAAGACACAGGCTTCACAGCAGACGGCACAACTCCAGACTTACGAGGTTTTCTTTGCATTTTTCCTCTGTTGGTGTACCTCAATTATTGGATACTCAAAGTAGATTCTTTCACACCCTCCTCTCTTCCATGACAAATTTATTTTCAATAATAATAATTTTCTTGGCATATTCTTTAATTTTAAAACAATTGGCAAAATAATGAATGTCAGTTGCAAAGATATTCATTCACGTGGAGAAAAATATTTTGTGTATAAATTAAAAATTGTATTTCCCAAACAAAAATATTATTTCTGACAATTCTCACTTTGCCTCACCTTTAAAATACTTTTACATAAATAAAATCTCCAAGTGGTAATAGGATAATGATTGTAAACACAAAGAAACAGAACTTGAGTTCCTTCTATTCTGTTGTTCTATCCTTGTGAAGTTCAAATCTTAAACAGAAGAGTATGTAGTGCCATGGAGTTGGAGATACAAACTGCACACAAAGAAAGACTGAAAAATTCCCAATCATTATGAAATTATTTTTAAAACAAATGTGTAGTTAGTTGATCTTGTGTGGGTTGGGGATGCCAGCTGTAGTAAGTTTTCCAAATTAACTTCCAGATAGAATACAATGCTTTTTTTAAAGGATAAGTAATAAAATATACTAATTTGAAACTTACATACATATTATTAAAAGTTAAGAACTTCAGCATTGTCTAGAAATTAGACTAACGCTATAGAGTGCCCCTCCAAAATTCGTATGTTAAAACCTAATCCCCAATGTGCTGGTATTTGGAGGTGGGGCCTTTGAGAAGTGATTAGGTCATGTAGGTGAAGCTCTCATGAATGGGATTAGTGCCCTTATAAAAGAGACCACAGAGAGCTCCCTTACCCCTTCTGCCATGTGAGGATAGAGCATCTGTGAGCTAGGAAGTGGGTCCTCATCAGAACCTGATCATGGTGGTGCCCTCCAGACTTCTGGCCTCCCAAACCGTGAGAAATGAATTTCTGTTGTTTATAAGTTACCCAGTCTATGGCAGTTTGTTATAGTCTATAAGTTACCCAGTCTATCACAGTTTGTTATAGCAACCCGAAAAGACCAAGACTACTCCCCCCAGTTGTTTTTCGGGGAGGAGCAGTTTATCCTGACACTATTTAGAAATACTGGCACATGGTGATAACCAAAAGCAGACTGACTTTTAGCCATTTTTTATTATTGTTTTGAAATTCTACAATGTACCTTGTTGCCTGTACCTTGGGTGAACTGCTTCCAGTCATTCTACATCTTATCTCACTGCAACCCCATGAATGAGCCAGATGAGACCAGCAGAACTGCCCAATCAACACAAAGAACTGTCAGAAATAATAAATGGTTATTCTATGCTGCCAGGTTTTGAAGTGATAGCCATATATAACTGGTGCAGGGAACAATCACTTAGAGCAATTGGCCTAGATTTTTCTTCCTGATGCAAGAAACAAATGTAGGAGCTTTAAATGTGTACTGGCCTCCATGTTTGAAGTTGAAGGTAAAGATTTGGAGAATATGTGTATACATTCTGGCTTATTTAAAAAGATGAAATCATTTTAAACAAGATAGGAGAGGTGGTTTAAGAAGGAAACAAGGAGAGAAAAATGTATCTGTGATGATTGGATATTTAGAATTTTCATGAAGATATTGGAAAATGGGTAAGTGTTTCAAAGAAATCAGTGTATAAACTGCTGAGGATAAATCCTGGTAGCATCCTGAGCATGAAACCAGACTTTCTGGAGGGAGATTTTAATATCAATGAAACAATGAGGCACATCCCTAGGTAGTAGCAAGGATACAAAGCTTTGTCCCCTAGACCAGGAGGAATAACACATTGTGGGGATTAATAGTTTCCTGGTATGAAGCTTTGACATACTTAGTTTGTAGGTAATTTCTGGAGAACTATCTAAGATATCATGAGAAAAAATTGGCAAAAATTAATAAATAAAACCCACTAATAACTTTTAATTTATGTTGGGGTCAATTATATAACCAAAGATAAATGCTATTTCCATATACTCTACCTGAAAAGTCTACAAATAGGAAACTGAAGTCACAGAAACTAGAAAGTTATTTTAAACATTTCTGTGTTAATCATGACTTTTTTGACTTTGATTGATTTTTCATGATATCCCAAACCTTTCTTTCTCAAAGAATGGATTGTTTTTTTGGGGGGAGGGTTATAATTTGGCAAAGATCAAGTGCATATTTTGAAAATTGGAAAGACTGTGGATACCAGAAGAGGTGATCTTCTGTTCAGGTGAAATTAAACTGAAGCTTGTAAGGCTGAGAAATAAATTCCTGGAAATAATGAAGAGCTGTAAGTTTCAGCTGTTGTGGAATACAATAGATGTCTAAGGTAGAAGAACAATGATGGAGGATGCACTGGTGACAAGGGATGATCAGGGCTGAAAATTATGATCCCAGTTGGCCAATGACAAACAAGAGAAATTTGAAAATTTAATTTTGAGTGATGAATATAAACTCATGTATCACTGAGACTTAATGGGTAGAAATTTTGGAATATAATGTGGCAGTGGGGAGTATATGTCTTATTCAAACAACATGGAATGTAAGAGCATAGTTTGGATGTGATGTGATTTATAATAAGAAATATACATTTGGGCTTTGTCCCCATTTCTGGCATAGAGATCCTAAGTCCCTTGGAATTCCCTAAGTGAAGAGAGCATAAATGTGTCTTTTGGTATTTTAATGGTGACTTTTGGATTGTATATAAGGTTGGGGCTGGTTGCCAGTGGAGCAGGCTATGTGATTAGAGGGTTTCAGCCTGGCTATCCCACCCCACCACCCTTCCCCTAGTTCCCCAACCTCCAGGGAGGGGAGAGGGGCTTGTTCAATCTCCACTGGCCAATGATTTAATCAATCCTCCCTTTGTAATAAAGCCTCCATAAAAAACTCAAAAGGACTGGGTTTGGAGAGCTATTGGGTTGGTGAGTGGTGTACTCAGCACGTGGAAGCTCTGCAGACTTGCATCTCTTGCCCTGTGCATCTCTTCCATCTGGTTGTTCCTGAGTTACATCGTTTTATAATAAACTGGTAAGCTAGTAGATAAAATGTTTCTCTGAGTTCTGGAGCCATTCTAGTGAACTAATCAAACCCAAGGAAAAGGTGGTGGGAACCTCTGATTCATAGCCATTTGGTCAGAAGCACAGGTGACACCATGGTCTTGTAACTGACATCTGAAGTGTGGAGGGGGGCAATCTTGTAGAACTTAACCCTTAACCTGTAACCCAAGAAGGGGGTCGTTGGACCCTTCAGTCTATAGCTGGTTGATCAGAAGCACAGGTGGCAAGCTGAGTTTGCGATTGGCATCTTAAGTGGAGGGCAGTCTTGTGGGCCCTTAATCTGTGGAATTTGATGCTGTCTCCCAGTAGCTAGTGTCAGAATTGAGTTGAATTGTAGGATGCCCTGCTGGTATCAGAGAACTGCTTGGTGGTATGAGGAATAAGCTCCCCTCCCCCCCGCCAAATTAAAATTGTTGGATGGTCAGAACCTTTTTTGTAGGATAACCCATTTTTAATAGGATAGAGGTGTAATGAATGGTGGAGACGTTTTGGGAATGATATAAAGAGAGAAAAATAGACCTGATATTTTTGTGGAATGGACTAAAGCATGCTTAGTCAGAGAATGGGAATGAGGTTTTCATGATAAAAATCACAAGACTAGTAAAGATACAAGACACAAAGGTGTGGCAGATTTTTATTTACTGTCCAGACTTTATTAGAAGTGTCCTATTAAAAACAGAGAAGTTGGTACATGATTAATATTCCTGGCTGACAATGAATTTCATAATTAAGAAAACAATAAGAGAAACTGCTGGTATGCACTTATTTTAACTAATAAGAAAAAAACAGCTTGATACAAGAACAGTGTCAGGAAATTTGGGGTGGAAGTCATCATGATATGATAGAAGTTCTTCATAGGTAAAGAAGGAAAAGGTGACTTGGTCAGACCTGATCCCAGCATCCTTGAAGGTATAGAAGGTAAATTTTAGAGAAAATCAAGTTATAATTCCATAGCTAAGGATTCAAAATGAACCATAGCTAAAATGATGTAGAAATATGTAACAATGACAGCAGTGATAACTGAGTTTCTACTACAAACTAATTACTCTCCCAGGCTTCCATGTTTTTCTAGAAAAACAGTTTGCTTTCTCATTTATCATGGACCCTAAAGAGGAGAAAATGTGTGTGTGTGGGAGAACCAGTGTGACTGCTTATAGATAAGCTCAGATACTTTTAAAAGTCACATGTAAAGAGTAAAGGAACGTATCCCCAATAAGGGCTAAGTGTAAAATTGTGGCAGAAAACTGTAGGAAAATGTTACATATATACTGAGATCAAAATATTCTGAGGCTTGAGAAAGATGCCAACCTAGAACAATTCTGGAAAGCAGGAATTAGTCAGGGGCTGCCTGTGGTGCATCCAGGATGTCAGTGACAGAAATGCTGTTCCCTACTCTTGTTTGCTTCCCTCTCTGTCAGGAAGAAGCTGCAAACTGGAAAGAAAACAAATATAGCTTAAGCAGTATTTAAATGTGTGATGCGGAGATAAGTGACAAAGAGAATCTTGCTGTTTTAAATGTTTGTATCTCTGGACCATGTCTGAAACTGGGATAGGACCACGTCCAAGTGAAGCAGTCATGGTCAGGCAATCATGCTTCTACCTATTGTGTGTCTGTGGTTCTGTCTGCTGCTAACTGGCATTCTTAAATAAAATAAATGTTAATAAATTTATTTGATATTATATGACATGTAACCTTATGAGCAGCATTCCAAAAAGTATTTTCAGAGCAAAATAAATCCTAACAATGGCAATTTCAACAAGTAATTTTGGGTAATGCTGGTGACTTTGCTAAGATATCAAGTTATGTTATTTGAGTATTATCCAATAGCATTTGCTGGTATTTTCCAGTGTTTGAATCTTTGCTATAGCCTGTGTCTCCTTGTAATTACTATTAAACATATATTTCTTATTTAGTAAACAATGTTTTAGATATCCATAATAATGAGTAAAGAGTATGAATAATATTGAAAGTATTTCAAGAGTAACTTAAGATTTCAGAAATTCCTGAGAATTGCTGAGAATCTGATTTATTGTTGCCAAATCCCAAAGATTAATATCTGTCAGCAATTTAGAAATGTTAAGTGAATCACTGTGTGCTCATAACAATTATGACAAAACTGATTTTATTTTTGCTGGTGGGAGTGGAATGTTTGTTAACCAGGCTGCCTTTGATTTATTGCAACTGGATTTTTTTTTAATTAATTTATTTATTTGTTTATTTTTGGCTGTGTTGGGTCTTCGTTCCTGTGCGAGGGCTTTCTCTAGTTGTGGCAAGCGGGGGCCACTCTTCATCGCGGTGCGCGGGCCTCTCACTATTGCGGCCTCTCTTTTTGCAGAACACAGGCTCCAGACGCGCAGGCTCAGTAGCTGTGGCTCACGGGCCTAGTTGCTCCGCGGCATGTGGGATCCTCCCAGACCAGGGCTCCAACCAGTGTCCCCTGCCTTAGCAGGCAGATTCTCAACCACTGCGCCACCAGGGAAGCCCCTTGCAACTGGATTTTAGTAAAGCAGTTCACAGTCTCTTGTTATATCTTATAACAAGTGGAGAAGATGGAGATATCTGAGCTGAATAATAGCACCATTAAGTAAATTTGTAGCTTGTTAAAACAACAATATCTGAAGTAAGTATGTTGATTAACAGATCAATATCATCTTGAAGTTACCATACTAGAGTTCAGCCTCATGGCTATGACCTTGGCCATACCCTCATGAATGACTTAAAAGAAGCTAAAAAAAAAATTACTTTTCATATATGCATAGTATTATTAAACACACATAGAATGTGTAAATAATATATTAGCTGATAAAGACTCAAAAATTTCCAGTAAGTTGGAAGAAGATGCTAAGAACAACCAGATGAAATTTAAGGCTAGCAATTAGATTAAAAAAACCCAGCTTTACAAGTATATAATGCCAGGAGCCTTAAAATTACTGACAATTTATGTGGGAAAATAATCCTAGAAGTTATAATGGACTGGACATTCAATATGAACTTACAGTAAGACAGGGTTTCCAAGAAATCTAATGTGATCTTTAGTTTCATTAACATAAATAACATATCCAGAAAATGCAAGGTATTAGTATCCTTGGATTCTATGTGGGTCAATATCTAGAGTATTGTATTCAGTTTTGGAGTGTCATTGATAAATGGGCATAAGTCCAGAATATGATGCCCAGAATAGAAAAAAAGTATCTAGATATCACACCATGGGAGAACTGGAGGAGTTTCACTGGATAAGGGAATACTGATGGGGAAGAACCACTGTTTTGATATATCTGAAGGACCCAGTCTTGCCTATGCATATGAACTAGAGATTACACTTATTCAGTATAGCCCTAGGTAACTGGGACTGATTAGTTTAGGTTATATGGAGATAGATTATAATTCAAATTACAAAAACATAATGGGAAAGGCTCTAAACTCCCCATCACTGAAGACATACAAACGGAGGTTAGTTTTGCTGCTTCACAATTTACCTGTTTTATTTTTCTGCATTTTCTGGGAGATTGTATTGGGTGACATCTAAGTTTCTTTCATTGGGAAGACTCTAAGATATTATGTAATAACCAATAAGCAGACCTGAAAATGGAGAAAACGAGCACATCTGCCATATTATTGACTCTGATTTGTTACAGTCAGATTAGACTGACCAACTATTCTAGTTTGCCTTGTCCTGCCCCAGTTTTAACACTGCAAGTCCTATTTCCCAGGAAACCTCTTAGTCCTGGGCAAACAACAGTTGGTCACCCTAGTTAGACTCAGTCAGTAATACAAGGTGTACATCTTATCTCTTGAGTTGATTATAGAGTTGATCCATGGACTGGGATTTGCTCTAAAGTGTTGGTTGATCTGATTTCCACCCCCACCCCCAGCCTCCCCTACTATCCACATCCCACACCAGAGTGGTATATTTGTAACTGTTGATGAAATTACATTGACATATCATTATCCAAAGTCCATAGTTTATATTAGGGTTCACTCTTGGTGGTGTATTTTCTGTAGGTGTAGACAAATGTATAAAGGCATTTATCCACTACTGTAGTATCATAAAGAAGAGTTTTATGGCCCTAAAAATCTCCTAAGAATATACCTATTCATCTTTTCCTCCCACTAAACCCCTGGCAACCACTGACTTTTTTTTTTTTTTAACTGCTTCTATAGTTTTGCCTTTTCCAGAATGTCATATAGTTGGAATTATACAATATGTAGCCTTTTTAGATTGGCTTCTTTCACTTAATAATATGCATTTAAGCATTCTCTATCACACAATTTTCTAACTATTTAGATAAAAAAAATATACTAGGAGTCTCAACAAATGAGAGGGGCCTACATATCTTGACCCACAAAAGAGTCTACTCTCGGGAGGCTTAATTTACTTCTCTAAATCTCGATTTCCTCATTAGCAAAATGGCGAATAATAACACTTACCTTGGAATGCTGTTTTGAGGATTAGAGGTATTGGATAACAAATAACACTATAATAGTGGAATTGCTATTGTGAGATTATTGGGAAGGACCCAATGATATAGGAAGTAATTGATAAGAAAGAAAAAAAATGAGGGAGTAATACAAAGAAATAAAATAGTACTATCAGCAAAAGGCTTATAAGTTTTCTTCCTTAGAGAGAAGAGAGTGGGTTCCTATGGCACTTTTGCTTCTTTTGCTTCTGTTCGGGAATGATTTAGGAGGAGAGACTCCATTTGCAATAGCTACTCCCAAGATCTGTCCACGGAAGGCAGGATGTTAACGAAATAATAGATTGATATGCTCTTTTTTTTTTTTTTTGGGGCTGTGTTGGATCTTTGTTACTGCACGCAGGCTTTCTCTAGTTGCAGCAAGCAGGGGCTACTCTTCATTGCGTTACACGGGCTTCTCATTGTGGCGGCTTCTCTTGTTGCGGAGCACAGGCTCTAGGTGTGTGGGCTTCAGTAGTTGAAGCATGTGGGCTCAGTAGTTGTGGCACACGGACTTAGTTCCTCCACAGCATGTGGGATATTCCCGGACCAGGGATCGAACCCATGTCCCCTGCATTGGCAGACGGATTCTTAACCACTGTGCCACCAGGGAAATCCCTGATATGCTCTTAAATGTAGAGTAGTCAGTAATGAGAGGTTAGATTTAGAGGGAAATTTGTCTCAAGATTCACTGTACGTGAAGGTCTAGGATGGGCTGGGTGGTAGAATATGAAAGTGAGTGTGCCAAGGCCTCATGTGTTCACAGACGGTGTCAGTATTTTTCAGTAGGATGGGTGTTTGGCATGCTGCAGTCTCCCATGGGTACTCAGTGTCTATTGCCATCTTCACACCTGATACTTGTTTTATGAATTTTATAATCTGTTTTCTTACTTGAATGATGTGCCAGATATTTTGTTTGCCTCCACCCCTCGCCCCCCAGATCTACTTTCTATACTTCTCTACTCTGCTCTCTGTGCTGGAAGGCTGATCTGTATGGACCACATCAATAGGTCCCATTCAGGTACAGGTATCTTTTCCTAACTCTGTGTCAAGTTCTACATTTAAGATACTTCCTGGAGTTCTGAGAGAGGGAGACAGTGAAATCTGTTACACAGAAAGTATCCATAAAATTTAATGAATTGTGGAAGTCATAACAGATTGTGTGGATTGTACTACTACAGGTTCAGTTCCTCTATGTAGTAGGTGCTTAAATAATATGTACAATTAACATCACATGTTCCTTGTAGAGAACAAACATATGGACACCAAGGGGGGAAAGTGGTGAGGGGGTGTGGTGGTGTGATGAATTGGGAGATTGGGATTGACATACATACACTAATATGTATAAAATAGATAACTAATAAGAACCTGCTGTATAAAAAAATAAATAAAATAAAATTCAAAAATTCAAAACAAACAAACAAAACAATCACATGTTCCATTCTGAAAACAGGGCTAAAGCATTTTAGTTTTCTTCAAAGAGTAAATGTTGAAAAACTAAAATTTTTTTCAGGTTTCTGAAAGGGGTAACTGGGCTAGGACATTTACAATTTTTATTCCTTCATTCTTTTACTTTCCTCTTTCTTTCCTTTTCTCTCCCCCCCCCCTTTTTTTTTTTAGCACTGCTTGAATAATGTAAGATGAGTACTGGTATAAAAGCATGGGTATCTGGAAGGCATAGATTTATCAGAAGGGACTGCCACCTAAGCAAAATTTGACACTAGCACTTGGACTCTTCCTTCCATTTTAATGATCTTCAGGATATAGTCTTTAGATAACAACAGATAAACAGAAAGATAAACAGAAACTTTAGCTAGCTAATAATCAAAATCCTGTATAGGTAGATTACATTTTATTATTAAGCTCACATTTACAACTTAGGTTATACATGGGATATTTTGCCAAGTTGGAAGTTATTTTTTTCTAATTTTTTCTCCATTATTCATGTTACTAATTTATTGTTATAATTAAGACATAAAAGGTTATTTAAGCGTTTGCAAGAAAAGTCCCCAGTAAAATCTTAGTGTCTGTATTGTTTGAGATCTAGAGAACAAACTGATTCACTCCTAGATATCATTAAAATATTTAAATCAATTTTAATTATCATTGATAGGAATTTTTAATTAAAATGTTTCACAGAGTTCAGGCTAAGTCATAATATAGTCTAGTGAAATCCCTTATTTCAATTACTGCAATTTATATTTTCCTACAATTTTTATCTCTTCTCTGTATGTCACTAGAGTGGTAGGTTTTCATTATGTTCATTTCGAAATTTTGATGAATAATTTCATTAATGATCCCCATATAAAAGGCTATGTGTCTGTCCATCCATCCTATATTCATCCGTTCATTTATGTGCCAGGAAATGTGTTAATGTGTGGAAAAGCAAGAAAAGAAACTAAATTATTACTGTTAGTGAACTTGCAGAACTAATGAAAGAGACAGGCAAAAAAACTGACAATTAGTGTGATGTGGTTAGGCTGCTAATTTAGACTAGGGTGGTCAGTGAAGGATTTTTTGAAGGAGATGAAGGCCTAGAGGTAGGAAACGGGTTTGGGTGGATTTTAAGTTGCCGGTGAGCGAAATTAAAACTGGGAATTACCTGAGTGAATGGAGAGAGTGAGGAGGCTAGAGGCTGAAGCTCATTCGAGGGCATAAAGGTCTGAGAGATCATGCCATATTTGGGGAGGTGTAATGTACATTGTTTAATACATCTGGAGTATAGGGGATTGGTGAGAACCATGATGTGCCCAAAGTTACAGGCAGGTGTCAGATCATGAAAGCTCTCTTGTGAGCTTGGAGAGTTTGCATTTTTATTTTCCAAAATTCATTGGCAAGCCAGTGATGGGTGTTGAGTAGAGCAGAGCGATCAAGTATGTGTTTTAGAAGGATTACTCTCAGAGCTGTGGAGAATAGATAGGAGGGGCCATTAGACTATGAGTGAATGAGAGCAGGGACCACGTCTGTTTGCTCACCACTGTACCTCTAGGAACTTGCCCAGTGTCTGATGCATGGTAATTCTTTCATCAATATTTGTTGAATATAGGAATAAACACAGAGACCATGTAGGAAACTTTTGAGGTAATCCAGGTAAGAAATGATGAAGATAATTGAGAAGGATAAAAAATGGGTAGTTTGGATCAGTGTTTTTCAGATTTTTCTAATTAAGACCTACATTAGGAAATATACATACATGACTCAGTACATACAGGCATATGTACACGCATACCCACACTTAAAACTAATGTTTTACTAAACAGTATTTTCTCCTAGTACCTGTGGCACACTCTATTTTCTATCCTATGTCATGCCATGCTATACTATTTGTATTAGTTTGCTAGAGCTGCTGTAATAAAAACCACATACTTGGTGGCTTAAACAAAAGAAATGCATTTTCTCACAATTCTTGAGGCTAGAAGTCTGAGGTCAAGGTGTCAGCAGGTTTGGTTTCTTTTGAGGGCCATGAGGAAAGCATCTGTTCCAGGCCTCACTCATTGACTTGTAGAAGGCAGTCTTCTTCCTGTATCTTTGTATGGTCTTAGCCCCTTGCATGTCTGTGTCCTAGTCTTTTCTTATAAGAACATCAGTTATATTGGATTAGGGTCCACGGATGTGACTTCATCTTACCCTAATTACCTCTTTAGGCCTTTTCTCTAAATATAGTCACGTTCTGAGGTACTGAATGTTAGGACTTCAACATATGAATCTGGAGGGACACAGTAACACTATTCTATTAAAAAAATCAACTGAAGTCCATTGTGCACATTAGGGTTCACTCTTTGTGCTGTCCATTCTGTGGGTTTTTAAAAATCTATGTAATTACATGTATACATCTATATAGCATCATGTAGAATAGCGTCACTGTTCTAGAAATTTCCTGTGCTTCACCTCTTCGTTCTGCTCCTTCCCAAATCCCTGGCAGCCGCTAACGTTTTTACCATCTCCATAGTTTTGCCTTTTCCAGATTTCATATAGTTAGAATCATACAGTATATAGCCTTTTCAGATTGGCTTCTTTCACTTAGTAATATTTTCTTTTTTAAATGTTGCTTCTAAACTGTTAAGTTGATTTCATGACCGACTAAAGGATTGCTAACTTCTATTTGTAAAACATCGGTGTAAGGAGATACTAAGGAGGTAGAACTGTCAGGACTTGGTGACTGTTAAGGTAAGGAGAGGAGAGGAGTAGGGGTCTGGGACTTAAGAGACAGGCTGTGATGAATATTTGGCCGACATGCAGGTGTTAATTGAAGTCCTGGATGTGGTTGGGTCCACCCATAAAGTGAAGAGAGGGTGAAAATTGAAGAGTTGAGGAATAAATCATAGAGAATGTGAATTCCATAGGTGTCAGACTTCGTCTTGGGTTTAAATTTGAGATGAACATCTTTAGCTGTGTTGGTTTACCATTTTGTTCCTGTGAGTTGTTCATATCTTGTATAAACATTTTTTATTGATTTATTGATCTTTTCAACAGTTTGAGATAGAGTTTTCTATATTAAAGGAAATATTTGAAAACATATAGTAATGGACTATTTTGCCCTTATTTGTCTTTTAGCTTTGTCTATGATGTTAATAGCTATGCAGAAATTTTAAATTTTTATGTAGTCAATTTTACCAATGTGTAAGTTTATATCTCCTGAATTTTATGGCATGCTTAGCAAGGCCTTCTCCACTCTAATGTTTCATAAAGAACATTGCTGTATGTTTTCTTAAAGTACATTTATTCACTTGTCTAAGCTTTAAATTTGAAAATTTTATTATTCTGAAATAATGTTGGTGTATGGGGCAACATAGGGATCTAATTTTGGTTTTACCCATATGACCTGGCAAACGACCTAGCACTCTTTATTAAAGAATTCTCTTTTCTTCTCTAATTTTAAATGATATATTTATCACATACCAATATATAATATGTATTTGAGTTATTTCTGAAGTCTTCATTCTGTTTCATTAGTCTGCGTGTCTACTCCTGACCAGAACAACATAATTTTAATTCATTTTATGATATACCTTTGAGATACTGACTAGGGCTAGTCTTTCACCCACATACATTAACATGGATAGCTTCACTTATTTAGTCTTCCAAGTGATCTTTAAAATAAATTGTCAGATCATGTCTCCACCTTAGAAATCCCCACCCCCAAACAAACAAATACTTTGGAAACTTGACTGGGACTGTAATGAAATGACAAAGTAGGAAGGTTGCCTTCTTCCCACTAGTGATTCATTATATATAATTTTATTGGGTATCCATCAGGTTTAGGACAATGGACTTATAGCATCTGCAAAAATTTCTTCCCCAACCCATAAGAAAATACAAGAAAAGTAAGTTCTATGCAAAACAGTGCCCTTAGCATACCTGGCAGACAGAACATGCCAAAACTGCAAAAATAACTGTCTGTAAAGGCCAAAACAATGACCAAATTCCAGTAAGTGATCTTTCACATCACCCTCTCATATCCAAAGAAAAACTGTGAGGAAGACAAGAGGGAGGCAAGCAAGGAGCCGTAATGGTGATTTGGAAGACTGCCTCAAAATATTATATCTACCCTGAATCTGGAAAAAATCAAAATCAAAACCTGGAAAGGTGTCTGTCGAAATCAGAGCAAGAGCTACAGGTCAGAGGCTTAAGAGTTCCTGTGATTTAAAGGTACAGGCCCAGTTTACAAGGAGAGATGCAATTACATGGACAGACCTGATTTAAATAGGCACTCTTCAAAATGCACAACTTCTGGGGGAAAAAAAGGCAAAGGACTAGAAAGTGCTCCTTTGCAGTCTGGTAGTTAAGTAGAAATAGAAAAGAAGGGTGGGGGAGATTTTTAAGAAAGGCAAGAAAAAAAGAGAACCATGAAATTAGAGGACTCACACCCTTTCCCCAACATCAAAACAAATAAAAACTTCTTGCTAAAGTTTCTTGACTGTGCTGTACTGACAGAAGAGTGTGGTATTAAGAATTAGGAATACTGGAAAATACTCCAATATAATAAAAATGAACAAAAGAAAGATAAAGTCCATATAGAGAGATATTGCAGAAAATTAGTAAATGAAATTTCACACATAACTGAGAAAATTAACCACCGCTCACGTTGAAAAATGAAAACAAAGCAGAAGAAAGCTGTAAGCCAGTAACTCTAAACAAAATTAAATACGCTCAAACAAGCATTTGAGGATTTGAGAAACCATCTTTAATCAGAAATTTGAAAATTAAAACAGAACCAGACAAAAGAAAATTGAGAAGAGAGTTTGAACTCAGAAATAGAAAAAAAAAAAGTATCTCATAAATGAAGAAATAAGTTACAATAATAAGCTCAATAAATATTATAAATTCCAAGAATAAACTTGAAGAAAAGTTTATTAAGGCACGTTGGAAAAAACAAAAAAACAAAAAACTAGGCAAACAAAGAAATGAAAATCAAAAGACATGACAAAATCAAAAAAGAAGAAAAAAATGGCCAGAGAGAAAGTAGTAAAAAGGGAAACAAGGAAAAAACTAATAACATTAATATTTTCAGAATCTGTAAGGAAGAGAACAATTTGAAAAAGGAACAGAGGTAGTATTTAAAACCATAATCCAAGAAAAATTTTCAGAGATAAGAAAAGACCTAATTTATGCATTGAATGGGTTCATCACATACCTGGGAAAATTAATCAAGAATAATAAAAGCTAAGACATATCCTAGTAAAACAATTAAATTTCAAAGATAAAGGTAAAATTCGCCAGTCTTTAAAAAAAACTTAAATAATTCGTAAAGGCAAAGTAAACTGGCATCAGGCTTTTCAAACAAGACACAGAAGAAGACAAAAATGGAGCAGCACTTTAAAAAAAATTTAATTGAGGAACATGCGAACTAAGAATTTTACATCCAGACAGCTGACCTTCACACGGCAAGGCTATTAAAGGTTTCAACACATGAGAACATCAGGATCTCTGCACTCATTGGCTATTCTTGAGGAATCTACTTGAAGATGAGCATCTCCTAACTAGGTAATGACTGGGAAACCTTCAGCAAAAGGACTGTTGTGCATATTTAAAATATATGTGTTTGAGACTACAACTAAGGAAAAGATGAGAATTAAAGACTGATGTGCAGGTATTATAAATTGTGGCAATATATAATGCCAATGATGAAACTCAATAAAACTAAAAATAGAAGTAAATGGGGAAGAGGTACATAGAGAAAGCTTATTGCTGTATAGATAATCGGTAAGTGTTAAAACATACTGAACAACAACTGATAAATCAGAGTAAAAGGTTAATAAGTGTTAAAACATACTGAACAACAACTGATAAATCAGAGTAAAAGGTTAAATAAGAAAACAGTGAACTAAGGGCATTAAATAATTTATATATAGAAAGGTAACCATTAGAATAAAAATACAACCTTTCTAAAGATACATCTTGAAGAGAAAGAAATATACCAACTCTAATAAAATATACACAACTATGAAATAGTAATATGTTGAAACGCAGTGTAGCAATTATATCAATAAATGTGAATGGGCTTAACTCATCTATTAAGAGGAAAAGATTTTCATTTTGGCCTCCCCAGTAAGACCCAGATATATGCTGTACAGAAGAGAAAACCTAAAATAATGTAATTCAGGAAGACTAAAAATAAAGGGATGTTCATACTGGATGTTGCTGGAATTTCAGAAGGGAATGCAGTTGTAACAAATCTGTGTTTCAAATGTATGACATAACCTCACTGTAGCGAAGGGGGTGGGGGAAAGAAGAACTGACCTAAGTAACGTTGGAGAATGGTGTTTTTGTTTTCTTTTTAAACATCTTTATTGGAGTATAATTGCTTTACAATGGTGTGTTAGTTTCTGCTTTATAACAAAGTGAATCAGCTAAACATATACATATATCCGCATATCTCCTCCCTCTTGCGTCTCCCTCCCACCCTCCCTATCCCACCCCCCTAGGTGGTCACAAAGCACCAAGCTGATCTCCCTGTGCTATGTGGCTGCTTCCCACTAGCTATCTATATAAGTCCATGCCACTCTCTCACTTCGTCCCAGCTTACCCTTCCCCCTCCCCATGTCCTCAAGTCCATTCTCTACATCTGCGTCTTTATTCCTGTCCTGCCCCTAGGTTCTTCAGAACCATTTTTTTTTTTTGTAGAGTCCATATATATGTGTTAGCATACGGTGTTTGTTTTTCTCTTTCTGACTTACTTCACTCTGTGTGACAGACTCTAGGTCCATCCACCTCAATACAAATAACTCAATTTCATTTCTTTTTATGGCTGTGTAATTTTCCATTGTATATATGTGCCACAGAATTGTGTTTTGATGGGAAACTATGAGGCTAAAACCAAAAGAACCAGTACATAAACACTGTAGTCTAGTCAGTAACTTTATCTCTCAAGGGAGTATCGGTTAACAATTCTGAATCTGCTTTTCCTGTCTACTGGAGAGGTGGATGGTTAGAATCATGTTTTTCTCACGTATTTTGTAATTTTTATTTGTAGACTTATTTTGAATGAATTCTTTTCTCTTTCTCTGTACTTACTGTTTCCTATTTAGGTTTTGGGTTTTTTGTCTTTTGGGGTTTTTTTTGTTTTGTTTCTTTTTTAATCTCAACTCTGTCCTGGGACTAACAAGTCCAGAACCAGCCTTATATTGTTGGCTCAAGCTTCCATCTTATTTGGGGGACATTCCGGATATAGTCTCCAAGGCTGAAGACTGCTTGGCCAGGTGCTGGCTACAAAGCTGATCTGTTTACTTCATCTTTGCTTGGTGGTCAACTTCTTACAAAGACCTAGACTAAGACAGAAGACAACTTTAGCTTCTTTTCATGTCCATTCACATATGGGTGAATCTTGTTCCAACTCCTCTTTTCATAAAGTGAGTCTGTGTCCAATCCTTTACTGGATATGGAACACTTAGTCCTTAGTATGTTGGAGAAAATGAATTCCTACCTGTCTCTGCTTGCTTCTGGAATCAGAGCTCAGCAGACCAGAACCTTCATCCCTGCATTGCATTAGATCTCTCTTTCATTTCTGCTCCATGGAGATGTGTGTGTGTGGGGGGGGGGGGGGGTGTGTGTGTGTGGGTGTGTCTTTTGAAATTTTTGTTTTATATTTTATATACTGTTTTGTATGTAGTAAAGTCTAAAAATATGAACTGCAATTTGACTTGAAATTTCTTATTCCCTTTGAAAGTAGAATTTCAAATTTTTTATGTATCCTGCACATTTTTTGTTAAATTTATTGCTAAATTTTTAATCTGTAAACAATATTAGTGTGATCTCTCATCTATTACAATTTCCAACTGGCCATTGTGCAAAGGAATGCTATTGAATTTTACATATATGTATTTTTTTATAACCAGGTACCTTAAATTTTTTTTCTATTTTTCTAATATTTTTTATAGTATATTTGCTATTGTTTATATAAATGAAATTTTGACATCTGAAAATAATGACAATTTTGCCTGTTCTTTTCTAATGCCTATACTTACTTTATTCTTTTGGGTAAATGTATTAACTGTAACTAGATGTACTAACTGTAATTTCAAGAAGGATATTGTTGTCTTATTCCTAACTTTAATGAAAACAATTCAGTTAATGTTTCTCCATATTGTATGACATAGCATCTTTTTATTTTATTTAGGTCCACTAGATTGTAGATTAATTAAAAAGTAGTTTAAAACCTACAATCATTAAAAATTATGTGTAACTTAAACTTCACATTTTAACTTAAGCATTCATTTGTCACACTTTTGTTATAGAGTCAAGTCTTCTTATTTGAATATGGGCTACTGATTGGATTCATTTGTCACACTTTTGTTATAGAATCAAGTCTTTTTATTTGAATTTGGGCTACTGATTGGAGATTTACAACCTCTTTAGCATAAACCATACCCATAAAACTTTGCATAGAATTTATGTTTTTTAAGTACCTGGCATTTTAAGGTATTTATGAAGCAACATGATTCATAATACTTCTAAACTATGACCTTACCCCAACCATTATTGTTTTCTGAAGTACTTTAATGGTTCATACTTATTGCGTCATTCCAAAGAATTTAACTGAATTTCCTTAGAAACACTAACTCTTTTTTGACACTTATATATATATATATATATATATATATATATATATATTTAACATCTTTATTGGAGTATAATTGCTTTACCATGGTGTGTTAGTTTCTGCTTTATAGCAAAGTGGATCAGCTATACATATACATATATTCACTTAAAACACTTATAACTTAGTGAATATTCACTTATAACAAAGTGAATCAGCTATACATATACATATATCCCCATATCTATACATATACATATATCCCCATATTTCCTCCCTCTCCACCTTCCCTATCCCACCCCTCTAGGTGGTCACAAAGCACTGAGCTGATCTCTCTGTGCTATGTGGCTGCTTCCCACTAGCTATCTATTTTACGTTTGGTAGTGTATATATGTCCATGCCACTCTCTCACCCTGTCACATCTTACCCTTCCCCCTCCCCATATCCTCAAGTCCGTTCTCTAGTAGGTCTGTGTCTTTATTCCCATCTTGCCACTAGGTTCTTCATGACCTTTTTTTTTTTTTTTTTTCCTTAGATTCCATATATATGTGTTAGCATACTGTATTTGTTTTTCTCTTTCTGACTTACTTCACTCTGTATGACAGACTCTAGGTCCATCCACCTCACTACAAATAACTCAATTTTGTTTCCTTTTATGGCTGAGTAATATTCCATTGTATATATGTGCCACATCTTCTTTATCCATTCATCTGTTGATGGACACTTAGGTTGCTTCCATGTCCTGACTATTGTAAATAGAGCTGCAATGAACATTGTGGTACATGAGTCTTTTTGAATTATGGTTTTCTCAGGATATATGCCCAGTAGTGGGATTGCTGGGTCATATGGCAGTTCTAGTTTTAGTTTTTTTTTTTCTTTAATATTTATTTTTGGCTGTGTTGGGTCTTCGTTTCTGCGCGAGGGCTTTCTCCAGTTGCAGCAAGCGGGGGCCACTCCTCATCGCGGTGCGCGGGCCTCTTTACTATCGCGGCCTCTCTTGTTGTGGAGCACAGGCTCCAAACGCGCAGGCTCAGTAGTTGTGGCTCACGGGCCTAGTTGCTCCGTGGCATGTGGGATCTTCCCAAACCAGGGCTTGAACCTGTGTCCCCTGCATTAGCAGGCAGATTCTCAACCACTGCGCCACCAGGGAAGCCCCTAGTTTTAGTTTTTTAAGGAACCTCCATACTGTTCTCCATAGTGGCTGTATCAATTTACATTCCCACCAACAGTGCAAGAGGGTTCCCTTTTCTCCACACCCTCTCCAGCATTTATTGTTTGTAGATTTTTTGATGATGATCATTCTGACTGGTGTGAGGTGATACCTCATTGTAGTTTTGATTTGCATTTCTCTAATGATTAATGATGTTGAGCATCCTTTCATGTGTTTGTTGGCAATCTGTATATCTTCTTCGGAGAAATGTCTATTTAGGTCTTCTGCCCATTTTTGGATTGGATTGTTTGTTTTTTTGATATTGAGCTGCATGAGCTGCTTGTAAATTTTGGAGATTAATCCTTTGTCAGTTGCTTCATTTGCAAATATTTTCTCCCATTCCGAGGGTTACCTTTTTGTCTTGTTTATGTTTTCCTTTGCTGTGACACTTATATTTTATTGATTGTTGTAGCTTCTAATTTACTTATGTGGTTATAGCTCAGTGTAAACAGTGTTTTGTAACATAGAACTTCGTAAGTATTCACTTATCAAGTTGAAGCAAACGTGTATGAACCTATTGAAGAGTAGTCTGTTATCTGCCAGTAGTCGTAAATCCATGATTACTAATTTCTTTTTTAGAGAGAAAGCTAAGCAGTTATTATTCCTGGAAGCAGACCAAGTAGATGTCAATTAAATCTTCTTTTTAAAATTCTGTATATTTGTCACCCTGAGGAAGGTCATAGCAGTCTGAGTTTACTTTTCAAAAATTAGAAATGTCTATTGAATTTTAATATATTCATTATTTTAATTTTGCAATGACAGTGTGATTTTTCTCTTAAAGTGAATTGTATCATTAGGGTTCTTAATATTGAGCTATGCTTGCATTCTGTCATATTATCATTTGAATTTTATTATTATAATACATTAACATTTTAATAAATTTGATTACATTATTTCTTTAATATACACTGAAATCAACTTGCTATCATTTTATTTAGGATCCTGGCATTGAAATTCACATGTGAAACTGGTCTACATCTTTGCAAACTGCCTTCTTCATAGTTTGGAAATTTTTATAATCTGTTGAAGACTCATAAACTTAAATGACATTATTCTTTGAATTTTGTCATGGATGGGATTTTCAAGTAGATGTTTCCTACATTGAGAAGTTTCTTATTAATGACAATAGCATTGGTATCAATCATCACCGCCACCTATTTCCACTCAACCTTCCTGACATTTCTCCAATCTCCAGTGGGGAGCTTCTGTCTCTTATTCCTAGAGTAAATAAATGATGAACAAAATGAAATATTATACTATATATTATCTGCTGAGTAAATGGTAGGGCTGGGGATAGTTTTTTATTCCACATACACACACACTCTCTCACACACGCTTTCTCTCATATCATAACAGAAGATTAATGCAAATTGAAATGATTACTGAGGGCCTTTCTCTCCAGTGGCATTAGGTACATGATTTTCTACTGACACTAATGGAACTTCAGTGGGTTTATCTCAGGAAATTGATCCTAAGGATGGCAAACTTTGTTTTTCAAAATTGTTCTACTTGAGAAGATTAAATTTTCTTTACACAGGAGGTAGATTTAAATAAACATATGAAAAAAGGAAATGATAAAGTTCATGAACATTTAGATAAGGATGCATCTTGATCATTTCCTTTCTCTGAAATGAATATTCTATTAAATTTATTTACACACTCATTCAAACTGTACTTTCTTTGTGGGTTAATCAGTTCTTAGATAATTATTAAGCGTTGATAATCTTTTTTCATCTACTCATTTTTTTTTTAGATAGAGACGGCAGCTGAGGACAGAGGGGATATATGGGCATATTCAAGTTATTAGCAGTGTATTAGAGGTGAGAAATGCTTTTGAGAAAATAGCAAGTGGATATACATCTAGCTATTACATTTCTGTTTTGAAAATCAAATATTCTATTATTGACAGATAATTTTCTGCCTCTGGTGTAGGTGTGTAATTTCTTATTTTTGAGGTTGGTAAACATTCCTTAAAGTGATATTTTTATCTAAGTGCCCACATTAATACCTATATTTACTTTAGAATCAAACATGGTATATTACCATGAAGACTTCATTTTGCATTTTTGTTATGAGACATTATTAAACATTTCATGTGTTGTAAATTATTTATAATGCTACACTCAGCAGCATCTTAAACTGTTTGCTGATCTATCTAGAAATTGCATTTCTGATCATAGTCTGCATGTTCAAGAAGGGGAAAAAAAAACTTTATTGTGGTCTTTAAAAAACAAATAATGAACTGAATTTATAAAATACAAAGGAATCAGATCCTAATACATGTGAACGAGGGTAACTTTCAGAGATAGATTGTAACATAGTGATAACAGATTTAAGTATAGAAAAAAACCAACAAAGCTACCTTGTTGTCAAACCAGTAGCAACAAATTTTGCCAGAGATTAGTCTTTAGTTGTTAACAAAGCTATGAAAAGAAGACATTTGGCACCTTGTGGTTTTAACAGAAGAAAACAGTTGAACCAAGAGTGGAAATATTAAATAATTTTTTAGTATTAATTATTTAAACATTAGAAAGGACATTGAATAATAAAATAATCTTTCATTATTAAGTTTCTTTCTCTTTAGGTTTATTAACATTTTCATATTTGCCATAATTTTCTTAAGGAAATTGCCAAGCACTTTCTTTAGCTGGGCTAACTTGGCTTTAATTGATCTGTTTTCTGGTTTCCCCAATTTATAATTAATAGCATGAAAAGAAAAACGCATTCGTACTGCCCATCCCCGAGTAGCCATGGCTATATAATGTAGAACAGTGAATAAATATATCTTTACATTTTCGTTCAGAAGTCCAGAAATAATGACTTAAGTCTGTTGTCTGGCACAACTCCCAAGTACTTGTAAAGAGACCAAGATCTCTGAAAATGATAGGTCCTTTCCAACACACCGTGCTGAAAATTTTGTCAGTTGTAAAACAATTGTTAGCCATTGTGGGGTTTGGGGCAACAGGGATTTACATGACTATTGAGATAATTTTTTTTTAGAACTGTGTAGGGTCTAGCCAGCAGTTCTTGGCAACATTTTAAACAGCGTTTAAGTTTCCTGGGAATGCCAAGGATCAGGTCCAGGGGAACTGACTTCATCACCATAATTATTTCCAAGCTTATTCTGTTCCAAAACAAAGCAACTTGAGGACTGGTCTGTTGTAAATTTTCTAAGATTGCTTCACATGCAAAGTCCTTCACACGCAAGGTCTCTTCCAGACACATGTGTTTGGAACAATTCAGATATGGTTTCTTTGAGTTTTGCTACTTGGCACTGTTACTACAGTCTTGGTCAAAGTCTGAAATTTCAAGATTTAATAGTCATAGGGGAATCATGGCCTCAAATTCACTGTTCCATTGTATGAGAGATGTCAACATGTGAGCCTGTCCAAAGAATGGGTACCAACATCAAGGACAAGAATTGCTTCATATCAGCCCCAAACAGTCGTAAATTGTTTAATTTCTATGTGTGCACATGGGTAGAGAGGAGGAAATTGAGTCGCCATTGATCTTAACGTGTATGGAAAGAGTGACTATTCAATGAACTTTATAATATGCTTAACAACTTAATGAGTTTTAGAATGAAAGGAATCATGTAAATCATTGCAAGTTCACTGTTAAAGTTCAGTGTTCTTATCAGATTAAACTGCCATGACCCTGAAAGAAGTGACTGGAGGGACCACATCATCTCACTTTTTATAGGTGAACTGTAAACTAATCACATCCATGGCATACCCTGTCCCATTCCTACCCCCCTACGCCCGCAATTCCAGGAAGGGGTTTGAGAAAGAACCCAGGTATTTGACAGTACATGCTGGTTAAAGACCTGTCCTCCAAACATGTTTTCGTTTGTTTTTTAAATGGCATTTTTTTTAATACATCTTTATTGGAGTATAATTGCTTCACAGTGCTGTGTTAGTTTCTATTGTACAACAAAGTGAATCAGCCATATGCATACACGTAGAGGTTTTCAAATTTCACACGAGTGGATGAGACTCAGATCTTATATACCAGCTCAGGCAAACTTTGTGCTTATGTATTACATAATGGAGCAGTTTGGTTTGCAGAACCTGATTTAGGCATAAGTCTTTAAAAGACATGGGGTGCGTTTATTGGAGACCTAAGTGTCAGAGCTGGAGGCAACTATAGACAACATTTGCCAGTATTTTTTCATAGGCAAATAAATTGCACAGAGAAATTATGTGACGTGATTGGGTCATGGAGTTACTCAGGGCTAGACCTAGAGTACAGATCTCCTAACTCTTGATGATGTTTCACTAGATTGGGAAAAAAAAAATCAACAGGGTTAGAAGCAGCATGAAAGTAAAGATCCATTTTTTGTTGTTGTTGTATTTAGTCAGGGCATCTTTATAGAGTGCTTTGGCCATCTCTCTGTAGATATTCAGGATATATACTTTCTTGTGGAGTCTCTCTTGCAGTGATTTGGGAAACATACAGTATTTTCAGTGAAGTTTTTTTTTCTTCACGTTGATGATTTCACTTTGTTTCCTTGTAGTACTTCATTACAGAAGGTCATCTTTCAAAATTTATTTTTTTAACACTAGTAGAAATAACTTTTATGATGTAGCTAACTTGAACTCCAGGACTTATTTATTTCAAAGGAATTGGTTCACAATAGAATTTACACTGTATTATGTATTAAATCTATTTGATCTATTTTTTTCAAAAGTTCAAGGTCTTTTTGTATCTTTCTGTTAAACCTAGTTACACACATGGCCCTGGTAATTGCCTCTGAGGGCATCTGAATTTTGAAGTATGTAATGCAGTCCACATACATCTGGTAAGCCATAGAATTTTGCACTCTTGGGTAATATTGTAATTTTTTTTTTTTAATGATAGCCAAATGCTTTAGAAATGCACTGTCAGATATGGCAGACACATGTTTACATTAAATTAAATTAATTTAATGTAAATATATGGCTATTTAAATTAAAATCAGTTAAGTTTAAATAAAATTTAAAATTCAGCTCCCGAATCACACTAGCCACATTTCAAGTGCTTAGTAGCCACACGTGGCTATAGCTACTGTATCGGGTAGCACAGACATAGGACATTTCTATTATCACAGAACGTTCTATTGGACTGCTCTTCTCTAGAAGAATTAGTACTCCGTCCCAAGATCCTTGCATTCAAAATGCCTCCGATACCTGAAGAACCATATATCAATTAGTAAATATATCAAGCATGTGATTTTTCTTAAATATTTTAATTCATGACACATTAACACTTTTGTGCTATTTTGTTGACCTTGTCACTTTCTAGATGTGCAGTTTTGAAAAATTTACTCCCTGTGCTTCAATTCCCATCTTTTAAAACAGAGAACATGATATTTGATAGTATTGTTGTGAGAATGAAATGATATAATTCAGGTAAAGTGCTCAGCACATTATCTGGTATATTTTAAGTACTTAATAATCAGGAGGTCCTCAAATTACTGCCCTTCCCCAGTATACACAAATACTTAGTAACTGTTAATGAAAATGTTTATATTATGACACCTTTTCTTAGAATACTCTGAAGTTAAAAAAAGCAATGAGGGATTCTGAATAACAGAAAATGATTAGAATCTACATCTTAAAGCAGTCATCATCTCCATTGTATTTTAGTAATACCTTGAACTTTTATTTTTATACTTGTACATTGTTTAGTGACTGGGCCTAATTATAGCTTATATTTGGGGAGTAGAGTTTGTGTATATGGGAGGGTGTAAAAGTTAACTTTACTGTAGATTGAGATTATGTTTTAAAAGCAATGTATCTTTGCTGAAGTAGATATATTTGAGCCAATTCCATGACAGTAGTTGCTATAGACTGAATGTTTGTGTCTCTGCAAAATTTATATGTTGAAATTCTAACCCCCAATGTGCTCGTGTTAAGAAGTAGGGCCTTTGGGAGGTGATTAGGCCATGTGGGTGGAGTCCTCATGAATGGGGCTAGTGCCCTTATAAAAGCCCTAGAGAACATCCTTACTCCTTCTGCCCTCTGAGAACACAGAGAGAAAATGGCCCTCTGTGAACCAGGAAGCAGACTACCACCAGACATCAGATCTGCTGGTGCCTTGATCTTGGACTTCCCAGCATCTAAAACTGTGGGTAATAAATGTTTGTTTTTTTAAGCCACCCAGTCTATGGTATTTTTGTTATAGCAGGCTGAACAAACAAAATAGTGTAGGATTTTGGATAATTCATTCACATGTTCTTTCTCAAATAGCTCCTTTTATTTCTCAAGGCACCTCTTTGTGAAAAGGCAGGTCCATAGCAAGGTTCTAATCTGCAGTTATCTAGGAGAACAAAGCTGGCCCAGAAGATACTGAACTTAAAATTGTTATCCGCAATCATATTTTTCTAAATTAAAACTTTTAAAGCCAGCAATCGGTTGCTTTCCTTTTCTTGTATTTTTCCATAATGCTTTGGTATTAATTAAGTGCCTTTACCAAAAATGTAAAAACATTTTTTTGACATAGAATTCTTTTACTTTAGAGGTGGAAGTCTAGGTTGGCACGTCTCCCTCTCTCCCCCCTCGCCCAGCTCTTTAAATTTGTCTTTTCATTTTTTTCTGGTTGTTTTTATTGAGAAGTCATCTTCACGTTTAGTTGTCCTTCCTTTGAAGACATGTGTGTGTGTGTTTGTGTGTGTGTGTGTATATGTGTTGTAATATATGTGTATATATGTATATATATTTCCCCCATCCCCCTGCTGCTTTAAAAAATTTTTTTTTGTCTTTTGTTTATAGCAGTTTGACTGTGATGTACCTAGGTGTTGTATTCTGAGTATTGACCCTGATTTGAAGGTTCCTGAATCTGTGGCTTGTTGACTTTGGTCAGTTTTGGGAAATTTTGGCTATTAGCTCATTGAACATTGCTTTTGTTACATCCTCTTTCTCCTTTCCTCTTTCTGGGATTCCAAATACATTTCTTAAATGTATATGTAAACACTTTTCTTATATGTGCAGTATGTTCTTATATTTTCCACCTTTTATTTTCTCTCTGTGTTTTAATCTGGATATTTTCTAATAATCTATTTTTAAAAGACTTTATTTTTTGAAAGCAGGTTTAGGTTTACAATAAAATTGAGAGGAAGGCACAGATATTTTCCATATACTCCATGTTCCCACACATGCATAGCCTCTTCTATCATCAATGTCACTACCATAATGGTACATTTTTTACCAAGGTCCAGAGTTTACCTTAGGGTTTACTCTTGGTATTGTATATTCTATGAGCTTGGACAAATGTATAATGACATATATCCATCATTATAATGTCATACAGAGTATTTTCACTGCCCTAAAATTCCTCTGTACTCTGCCTATTCATCTCTGTACCCCTCAACCCCACCTCTGGCAACCACTGATCTTTTTATTGTCTCCATAGTTTTACCTTTTCCAAAATGTCATATTGTTGGAATCATACTATGTGTAGCCTTCTCAGATTGACTTCTTTCACTTAGTAATATGCATTTAAGGTTCCTCTATGTCTTTTCATGGCTTGATAGCCCGTTTCTTTTTAGCACTGCCTAATATTCCATTGTCTGGATACACCACATCTTGCATCCAAACACCTTGGACATCGTGGCTGCTTCCAAGTTTTGGCAATTATAAATAAAGCTGCTATAAACATCCATGTGCAGATTTTTGTGTAGACATAACTTTTCAGCTCCTTTGAGTGGATACCAAGGAGCATGATTGCTGGATTTTATGGTAAGGATACATTTAGTTTTGTAAAAGCTGCCAAACTGTCTTCCAAAGTAGCTGTACCATTTTGCATTCCTACAAGCAATGAATGAGAGTTCCTGCTGCTCCACATCCTCATCAGCATTTGGTGTTGTCAGTTGTTCTGGATTTGGCCATTCTAATAGGTGTGTAGTGCTATTTCATTGTTGTTTTAATTTGTATTTCTCTGACATATGATTTGGAACATCTTTTCATTAGTTGCCAACTGTATATCTTCTTTTGTGAGGTGTCTATTAAGATCTTCAGTCCATGTTTTAATCAAGTTGTTTGTTTTCCTCTTGTTGATTAGTTGTTGAGTTTTAAGAGTTCTTTGTGTATTTTGGATAAAAGTTCTTTATCAGATATCATTTGCAAATATTTTCTCTTTGTGGCTTACCTTCTAATTCTGTTGATTTTGTCTTTTGCAGAGCCTAAGTTTTTAATTTTAATGAAGTCCAGCTTATCGATTATTTACTTCATGGATTATGTCTTTTGTGTTGTATCTAAAAAGTTATCTCCAAACCCAAGGTCATCTGGATTTTCTCTTCTGGATATTATCTTCTAGGAGTTTCATAGTTTTGCATTTTATATTTAGGTCTATATCCATTTTTGAGTTAATTTTTGTGAAGGGTATAATGTCTGTGCTGATTCATGTTTTTTGCATATGGATGTCCAATTGTTCCAGCATCATTTGTTGAAGAGATTATCTTTGCTGCATTGCATTGCCTTTGCTCCTTTGTCAAATATCAGTTGACAGTATTTATGGGGTTCTGTTTCTGGGCTTTCTATTCTGTTCCACTTATTTGTCTGTCCTTTTTGCCAGTACTACACTGTCTTGATAACTACAGCTTTATAGTAAGTCTTGAAATCGGGTAGCATCAGTCCTCCAAATTTGCTCTTCTCCTTCAATATTGCATCGGTTATTCTGGGTCTTTTGCCTCTTCATATAAATTTTAGAATCAGTTTGTTGATATTCATAAAATAACTTGCTGGGATTTTGATTGGGAATAACCTGTTTTTTAGTTTACTAATTCTCTCTTTGGCCATTTTTTTAAATTAAATACTCCTATTGAATTTTTAACTTCAGTTATATTTTTTAGTTCCAGTATTTCCATTTAATTAAAAAAATAAATTCCAATTCCCCTGTAAAGTTCCCTGTATTTTGCTTATTTTCTTGTTTTTATAAGTTACAGCTATTTTAAAGTCTCTATATGATAATTTCAATATTGAACGTTTCAATGCATTGCTCTCTTCATTATTTTTTCTCTTGTTTTTGGGTCATTTTGGCCTTTCTGTGACATATTTGGTAATTTTGTATTGAATGCTATACATTGTGTATGAAATGTTGTAGGAGATCTGGATAATGTCATCTACTTCCAGAAAGAATTTGCTTTTTTTTTTTTTTTTCTGGCAGGTAGATAAAGTATAAGCAGATTATCTTCTTCCAGTCAATACTGGGTTTCAAGGCTTTGTTATGACTGATCTATTTTTAGTTTGCCTTTACTCCTTGGACACAGATTCTTTTCCCTAGGGCATGGCCCTTTTGAGGTCTCAGTAGAAGTCCTGGAGTATTTACCTGAACTCCTATATATCTATATCTCCATGAGACAACTGAAACTTCTGTTTAGGTCTTTGGTCTACCAGTTGTTGTTTTCCATTTGATTTCTTGGTGTCTCAGCCTGAGCATGCACAGTTTAGGAGTTGGCGAATGTCTTAAGGAGAAATTGCACGTGGACTTTTAGGCTCACTTCTCTTGGCCCTTGGTCCCTCAAGTCACAGGTGACTTGGAAGTCCTGAATTCCAACCTCTGTGTTTCCAGCCTATTGAAGCTTGCAGGCTCAAGGCGACTGTGTACCACTAGCCTACACTCTTGTTATACAGAGAACTGGTGAATTCCTCAGTAAACTGCAGAGACAAATGTGGAACTCTATTCAGTGTATTTCTTCTCTCTCTGGGAACTTGGCCCTCAAGTCCTGGCTGCCTTAATTGCTTGTTGATGCCTTCAAAGAGTAGTATTTTTTATTTTATCCATATTGTGTAATTGACCCTACTAAGGTAGTCTGATACAGGCTACTGCATCATGGCTGGAAGCAGAAGTCCAGGATCCTGCATTTCGTTTGATCTTCAACAAATCTGTGCCCACAGCTAACATAATGCACAATGGTAAAAACTAAAAAGTTTTCCTCTAAGATCAGGAAAAAGACAAGGATGTCTACTCTTGCTACTTTTATACAACATAGTACAGGAAGTCCTAGGTGATTAGGCAAGAAAAAAAATAAAAGGTATCCAAATTGAAGTGGAAAAAGTAAAACTCTATTTGCAGGTGTCATATATAGAAAACCTTAGAGATTCCAGCAAAAAAACTGTTAGAACTAAGCAACAAATTCAGTAAAGTTTCAGTATATGAAATCAGTATACAAAAATCAGTTGTTTCTATACACAAATAACAAACTATCAGAAAACTTAACAAAACAACTCCATTTACAATTGCATCAAAAAGAATAAAATGCCAAGGAATAAATATAACCAAGGAGATGAAAGACCTGTACACTGAAAACTATAAGACATTGATGAAAGAAACTGAAGAAGACATAAATAAATGGAAAGATATTCTGTGCTCATGGATTAGAAGAATTAATATTGTTAAAATGCCCATACTACCCAAACAATCTACAGATCCAATGCAATCCCTATCAAAATTCCAGTGACATTTTCACAGAAATAGAACAAACAATTCTACAATTTGTATGAAACCACACAGTGCCCTGAATAACCAAAGCAGTCTTGAAAAAGAAGAGTGGTGCTGTGGAGGCATCACACGTCCTGATTTTAAACTATATTACAGAGCTATAATAGTCAAAACAGTAAGGTACTGGCATAAAAACAGACATATAGATTAGTAGAACAGAATAGAGAGCCCCAAAATAAACCCATGCTTATATGGCCGATTAAGTTATGACAAAGGAGGCAAGAATATACAATCAGGAAAGGATAGTCTCTTCAATAAATGATATTGGGAAAACTGGACCTTTGCACCATACACCAAAATCAACTCAAAATGGATAAAAGGCTTGAACATAAGACCTGAAACCATAAAACTTCTAGAAGAAGCCACAGAAGGTGAGCTTCTTGACATTGGTCTTGTCAGTGATTTTTTTGGATTTGACATCAAAAGCAAAGGCAACAAAAGCAAAAATAAACAAGTGGGACTCCATCAAACTAAAAACCTTTTGTACGGCAAAGGAAACCATCAACAAAATGAAAAGGTGACCTACAGAATGGGAGAAAACATTTGCAAATCATATCTGATGAGGAGTTAATATCAAAAATATAAAAAGAACTCACACAACTCAATAGAAAACAAACAAAAATTCAATTGAAAATGGGCAGAGGATCTGAATAGACGTTTCCCAAAGGAGATACAAATGGCCAACAGGTACATGAAAGGGTGCTCAACATCACTAATTATCAGGGAAATGAAAATGAAAATCACAGTGTTAGCATGGTTATTACCAAAAAGACAAGAAACCATGGTCCTAAATCTCACACCTGTTACTATGGTTATTATCAAAAAGACAAGAAATAACATCTTGATGAGGATATGGCGAAAAAGGGAACCCTTGAGCACTGTTCGTGGGAATATACAGTGGTGTAGTCCTATGGAAAACATTATAGAAGTTCCTCAAAAAATTGAAAGTAGAATTACCATATGATCCAACAATTCCACTTCTAGGTATTTATCCAAAGAAAATGAAAACACTAGAAAAGATATCTGCACCACCATTTTCATTGCAGTATTATTTATAATAGCCAAAACATGGAAACAACCTAAGTGTCCATTGATGGATGAATGAATAAAGAGAATGTGGTGTGTGTGTGTGTGTGTATAATATATAATACATATATATATATATAATATGAATATGATCCAGCCATAAAAAAGAAAGAAATCCTGCCATTTGTGACAACATGGATAGACCTTGATGGCATTATACTAAGTGAATAAGTCAGGCAGAGAAAGAAAAATACCTATGATCTCACTTATATATAAAATCTAAAAAGAAAAAAACCAACCAAACAAACAAAACCAAACTCATAGATATAAAGAACAGATTGCTGGTTGCCAGAGGCGAGGTATGGGGAATGGGTGAAGTGGGCGAAGGTGGTCAAAAGGTATAAACTTCAGTTGTAAGATAAATAAGTCCTGGGATATAATGTATAGCCTGGTGGCTATAGTTAACGGCACTGTATTGTATTTTGAAAGTCACTACGAGAGTAGGTTTTACAAGTTCTCATCACAAGAAAAAGAAAATTGTAACTATGTATGGTGATGGAGGTTAACTAGTCTTATTGTGGTAATCATTTTGAATTGATATACATATCAAATCATTATGTTGTACACCTAAACTAAATACAATGTTATCTGTCAATTATATCTCAATTAAAAAAAAACTAAGGGGGTGGGTGGTGGTGGTGGTGGGATGAATTGAGAGATTGAGATTGACATATATACCCTAATATGTATAAAATAAATAACTAATAAGAACCTGTTGTATAAAAAAATAAATAAAATTCAAAAAAAAAAAACAAAAAAACTGAGAAATAAGCCTGACATGGAATTGAGTCTTAGGAAAGTTAGGTAACTTGCCATGGCACAAGACAAATAAGACAAATAGGCGGTCCTAGAATTCAGGTCAGGTATTTTGCCTCTCTTCTTAACATCAACCATAGCCTGAAATGTGTTTCATATTCAGTTTTGGATTCTGGGCATCATAAAACTATTCCTTTTTAACTCTGTTGGCTTAAACATGCATTTTCTCTCCTTATTAATATGTTCTGTGTTTAAAAAAAATTCTGAGCACCTTAAAATGACATAATAAAAGTACTTATTGTCCTTGAATTGACACAGATTTGCATACAGCTTGTACCTTTTTATGTTATGTTGAATAACATAAAAAACCTGCTGACTTGTCTATAAGAATGTTGGGCATTGGCTCCCTTCATTAATAGATGGTAAACAGTCATTTAACTTGGAGGCTTGGGACCGTGCTCTGAATCAGTATCATTGCACTCTTTCTATCCTCTGGAACTTTATAATGTTGCAGATAGGTAAGAGGATTTTCAACCTATACACTTCTAGTATTCTAAGCTTCTAAAATCTTAATCTTCTAGGAAGCCATTTTTAAAGATGCATGGACGGAGGATGCATGTGTGGTGTCTTATACTCAGGCAAATCTTACATTCTCTTTGGGCATGTATAATATTTCAGTATGGAGGCAGAAGGCAGCAGAAGAGTTCAACTTTGTGAATTCCACAGAATGTACTATATGGGATTTGCATGATGGTGTGAACCCATGGCGTCCATGGGGTGGGGCAATGATAATTCTATATTGTAAAACTTTAAAAGATAATTCTACTGAGTCATTTTATTAGCATACTACTTCTTAGATAATATTTGTTAATCCCTTAAATATTTTCGAAGTGTTTTTACACTCATTATCCTACTGTATCTTTATAAATACTCTGACAAGTAAACAGAACAAATCATATTCTCTGTTTTAGAGTTGAGAGCAGGGACATTGTTACTTGTCCAATATAGCAATGCTGGGAATTGGGTAGAATTAGAACTTGAACCCAGGTCTTCTGACTTTTTCTTCTAGACTTTTCTAGAGATAGTGATATGTAAGGGAACCAAGCAAGGGCTCTTTGGAGGCTGCACTTTTGTCTAAGTACTGAAAGACCAGCAGGAGAGATGATTTTGGCCATAGGAACTTTCCAACGCCACTCAAATTGTAAGATAATTTTGCATCTTCCCCCTTGTTCCTTTCCTATTTCATTAATGGTAGCTCCTGGAAAAATGTCCATGTTGTCAGTGTGACAGAAAGTCTCTCTCAGACTTTTTATTTCAGCAAAGCTTTCCCTGAGGGAAATTCAAAACAATCATTTGCCCTCTTGGAACAAGTATCAGTTAAGATTCTTAAAAATTCTTGTTTTTCTCAGAGGTGAGGCCCTGCAACTATCTTAAAGAAACCCAGAGTTTTGTGGGAGAATAATATTGAACAGGGAGAGGGAAGTGCAGCTTGTGAGTCATAAATATTTACATTTCGTGGAGGATCTGGGTAACATTAAGAGGGTTGAACAGCACGACTTTGTGTGAGGAGGTGGCGGCACATTCTCTGAAATAGCCGAGGTGTTACCGCTCAGGCCTCCAGCAATAATATAAATAACTTTCTGAAAGGTATTTTCTCAGTTGTTCAAGGCTCCCTGGGTCCATTTAAATCTCTTTTTCAGCTTTGATTTATCCTGCTTTTGTCATTTAAGGACCATGGTTCGATCCACCCCCATCATTTGGGGGGATTTTAACAAATTTCCGTAGCATAGACCCAAACACATGAAAATTAGAAATATCAAGCAGAACATTCATTCATCTATTTGTCTTCAGCCTAATTGCTTAAAGACTTATAATAAACACAAAATAGAATGTACTGGAACTTAGTATCATTTAAGAACACTTCTGGGGGGCTCTTTGTTTGACTAGGATTCAATTAGAATTTTAATTTATCTTTGTTTTATTTGCATAACAAGGTTATGAATGATGAGGCAGCTAGAGCCAGACATGTTGGCTCCAAGGTTTGCAATTCAAGTAGGGAGTATTTTGCGAGAGAGAAAGGGAGGGGGTGAGAATTTACTCTTTTTGTAATATGCATAGCTTGCTGAAACCTGAGTTTCCTAGATTGTCTTCCTTGAGTTCCCATATCTGTAAGAATAGAGAAGAAGCGGGAGGTTGCACAGCAGACTTGGAGAGCGGATTAGCTTTCTTAAGTGGGGTGAATACATCCCCAAAGCAGGAACATTCCCATGATGCCCAGCTGCTGGCTGGTGCTTCTCTGTGCTGCAGGCTGTCTGCGGAAAAGAGATATACTGATGCAGAGGAGTATCATACGCTAGTATTTTCTAACATCTTCTTCATTCAGAAATGGATAATAGTTGGAATTGCACTCTGACTATTGGAAATTGACCATGACTGTTGCCTCAAAGACACAGACAAGTCTGTGTAACGTAGGGGGAATTTCTCCTCAGAAATCTTTTATTCCCATTTAAGTCACCTGCCTACATTCTAACAAGGGGTCTCTGACCCAATTGTGGCACCCTCTTGGCTGTCTTCCTATTTCTGTGGAGTCAGAATATCTGGGGCTTTCATCACTGGGTAGGTATATTTTGAAAAAGCTTTTTCAAGATTTTGATATGTTCCTCATTGCTTTATGTCTGCCCAGATTTACCTGTCTAAATCCCATGGCTCTAAGCCCTAGCCCTAATCCTAACATTTAACTTGTAGTTACTGCTGTGAGCTGAACCTGCCTTAATGGACTGCCCTTTGGGTCAGTACTTGCTTCTTTAATAGTGACCATCATAACTTTGTCTCAAAGAAGTGACCAGGAGCTTCAAGAACATGGGGGGACCGTGAGGGGAGATATATTTGGTGGGGAGCATTTTGGGGGCATTCTAAATATCACATAAAGGTGACCACCTATTCTAACTAAGCATAAGATTGTCTTTGCACTAAACTTTCTGAGGTCTAATATATTGATAAAATTATTGAAAGAGCAGACTGATATGTGATTGCCTTGGTTTATCCAGCCTGAGGCAAGGGACCTATCTGGAAATTGCCATTTGGCTTTCCAATCCATTAAAGACCTCTAGATTTGCCCTTTGCTGCCAGTTTCACTTTCAATTTCACCTTGACACTTCTGTTAATTTTGTTTAGGAAACCCAGTTACCAAGCTTCAGATGAGATGGAGTTAGAAGTAGATATGCTCAAGCTATATTGAATCTTAGGAAAGCAAAAGCTGTTCTTCATCTGGGACTGTCTGAGGAGTGACCGCTCTTTTTCTGCTATTTCCCAGCCAGCAGCCACAGTGAGGAGTCAGGGGGGGTTCTGACTTCTCCTGTCAGCATCACCTCTTTCCCCTGTGGCTAAGGCAGGCCTCTTATAAAGCATCTCAGATACCAAGCTGTGATAGCTCAGGTATCAGCAGGAAAGGAAAAGGGGGAACAATTCCTCTGGGCTATCAAAGTACTGTTTTCTTTTTCACCTTGGTGAGCATCTGAAAGACATGCCTAGGTTTTCACTCTTGGGAAAAGTGATCCTCTATGCTGATCTCACTTGAGATAAGGGAAGACATTGTCCCCTGTCCATCTGTGTCCTCCTGTTTGCTGGAGATAGTTCTGGGAGGACAAGGGGAGACAGAGACTAAGATCCATGTTTACTAAAGTATGATACACAAGCAACTGGTGGCACGCAAAATGACTTCAGGTGGGACCAAGACAACCTTTTATGTATTATATTGAAAACAGTTATACATTTATTTTTATAGCAAATTCTAATTTCTGGTAAATGAAATGAATTTGTAATTTATGGTTATAATGGAAAATTCCCTTTTAAAATAAATTTAAGTTTAAAAAGAGAATCCCTTTAAGGAAAAATTTTAGAGGAATAATAGTATAATTTGTATGCTGATAGGACAATATTTATGAAGTTTGGTATGTGAATGACTGAAGCTTAGGAAATGTTGACTCCCACAGGCCAGGGCAGAGTGGACCCAGAGAAAAAATCATTGGGAATTTCTTAATTTAATTTTTTCTTTTTTAAAAAACCTGTAGGCCATGAATGTTTTGTGGAGGTTAGCAGTTTGATTCTTCATGGTCTCTCGAAATCTTAGTTCTTAAAAGATGCCATTATTAGAAATAGTGTTATGAAAGTAAAACCCACAATGTGGATTTTAAAAGGAGGGAGAGGTCATGCCCAACTCTGGGCTTTTAATGTTGGGTCTTGATTATTCTGTTGAGTACTTAAAGCTCATTCTGAAACATTGAGCTGTGAGAGCCCATTTGGTTTCCCTGATTTAGTGCCTCTAAATCCATTCATCTCTATGCCTCGAGCTAATACTGTTTTCCTACTTCCTATTCAACTGTCTAATTCCCTGGGAGTCTTCCTGAAATCACAAATAATAAAATGCAAATGCTATTATTCGGTAATTAGAAGAGAAGATTTACAGAGAAGAAAATAGAAATTCAAGCTTTGCATTTATTTATTCATTTAAAAATAGTTCTAAAAGATTTTTACTTTTTTTGGAGACACTCATATTGAGGAAAACATTAGGGATGATGCAATACAGCCATCGTTTCCATTGTGGAGAGTATGTTGTTAACAGGATCCAAAATACAACATTAATATGGTTTGGTGGGAAGAGCTTTGGAGTTAAGACATAATGTGGATGTGATTCTTGCTTTTTCCTACTTCTAGCTATATGATCTTATATGTATCCCCTCTAAGCCACGATTTCCTAAACTATGAAAGGGGGGAAAGCAATATTTGTCTTATGTAGCTGTGGTGGATTAATTTAGGAAAGACATAAAAAGAGCATGTCATGTAAATGGTGTACTTTTTTCCTTTACCTTTTCCTGTAAGTGGAATCTCTCAATTTGACTCTTTATTTTATACTGATTGATTATATGCTTTTATTTAATTGCTTCTTAGTTCTGCCTCCATAAATCCATAATGGTAGGGACAGTGTCTTCCTGCTTGTATTATCTGCAGTGTTAGGCTCAGAGTCAGTGCTCAATATTCACAAGACTGATCAGAGGAGGATAAGGTGACTGGCTTAGGAAGCTACATTCTCATAGCTCTGTGGACTGGACGAGACTACCCAGATCTCTTAGAGCAGTGACCTGTCTCTGACAGGTAGTGAAACTTTGTCAGGGAGTTGACCTTGCAAGGCAAAGAGATTCACCATCATTTCTTAGCACGGTTTGGTGCCCTGGGCAACTGGCAGTTTCTTTTAGGCATCTAACTTCAATCATGTCTTGCAATTTGAAGCCTCCTTCTCTTATTCTGACTTCCATGGAGATAGTGAGCATTTAATCAGTGTCTTTTGCAAAATGTTTCTTTAGTATTCTTGAAACCTATTATTGTTACCTCACCTTCTTTCTTTTATTTTCCACGCACTGTAATTCTAGAGAAACCAGTAGTATTGAATCTGTTTTCCAGCAACTCAACATCTCATTCAGGATTCAGTTCTTATTGGTATTGGCTGCAGTGAAATCAGCTGTTCCAATACAAGGAAATATTTGAAACCATGCATCTTTTGAGAATTAGTTGGGTGGGAGAGGCAATGTCCCTAGGCAGTTGGAATAATTTGTTTCTGTTGTAAATCTGAAGTTTTGAAGTCATCTTGTAATTAAACCTCAATTTACTGAGATTTTAAAAATATGAAATATTTACTGAAATGTCTTTAGAAAGGACTTTCTAGGTTTGCTGATTTCCTATAAACTTAAAACCAGTCATAGGATCTAGTAGTTCAGAGAAGTCATGTAACTTGTTTTAAATTTACCACATTCTCTTCTATATGCATTTAGACAGATTATTTTATCCTCTCTATCATGGTTTATCCACCAAATATATCTGGAACAGGTTTAGCTGTCATAATTTCACTAATAGATTATCTTAGAACTTTTCTTGCATCCTGCAAATTGATGTGAATAACTTTTAAATGTTTAAAAAAAATTACAAAATAAAATTTCATTGCCACAGAATTATCTGTCACTGTGTCTCCTAATAGACCATACTCTCTATGAGGGTAGGAACTGTGTCAACTGTTTTAACTTTAGTGCCTTATACAATGCCTGGCACTTAGTAGGCACTGAATATTGTTGAGTGAATAAATAAAGGAATGAAGAGAAGCTAAGCATCTGAAGTGAATGGCTCTTGGTAGATAGTTTTCTCTGAGTATAGGCTGGTTATATATGTGTCCAGAGTTTGGAGCTGCTTGTATCTTAGTTTTTACGAGTTGATTCTGGGTCAGAGTGGTCAGATCAGGGGAAGTACCAAAAGCTTAAGATTAATTTATTGTCTTCCAGGTAATAAATTTTTATGAATGTCTAGACCTTTGCGGGGAACAATGGAATTGATTGGACTCAAATCAACAGATCTAATAATGCATACTGTGCATCTAATAGTGTACCATTTGTGCTAATATCTGGGGATACAGACTGGCTATGAGCATCCTTGTTCTAGGTGGTTTGAAGGTCACATATGACATATTTCTTGGGTTCAGCTATCCTGACATAGGTTTCTAGGCAAAATCTGGCTCAAATGGATCATGCCATAAATAGCATGGATGCCATAGGGAAGAACTCCAACTTGCTCAAGTTCAAATTCTGACTTTACCATTTTCCAGATAAATCGTCTTTGTCAATTTATTACACTTTTGTACTGTATCTGAAAAATTGTGACAAATTTCAGTTTGTTTTTTTACCTCCCTCAGAGTATTTGTGAAGATAAAATGAAATAATCCATATAAAACCTTTATTCATTCATGTGGCACATAATTACAGCTCAGTAAATGTTAGAAGCTATTATTACTATTATTATTATATTAATATTATTACTGCCTCATGAAAATATGGAAATAACCAAGTTGTTAAGTTATTTGGTGAGTAGAAAATAAAGACTTTCAACTCTCTTTAAAACCAAGGTATCTTATACCAGCGGTCCCCAACCTTTTTGGCACCAGGGACCAGTTTCGTGGAAGACAATTTTTCCATGGCCGGGGGTGGGGGGATGGTTCAGGCGGTAATGCGAGCGGTGGGGAGCGATGCGGAGCGGCAGATGAAGCTTCGCTCGCCGCTGCTCACCTTCTGCTGTGCGGCCCGGGTCCTAACAGGCCGCGGGCCGGTACTGGGGGTTGGGGACCCCTGATCAATGGGTTGATGATCTTACATGGTTCCCTAATCAATGGGTTGATGATCAGTCTCTTTCATTTTAGTATAAAGTCCTTATAGACCTGCCAAATTTTAATTGCCTTTGACTTGCCCTCACCTGGTATAGTGATTGTCACATGGCAGCTTTTCAATAAATATTTGGTGAATGAGAATGAGTGAAACTTACACAGAGTTTCAGAGTGTTAATGCCCCATCCAAAATACCCATGGTCCTATTTAATGTTGGATTTTGTTCTGCGATAAGATTTCAGAAGTCTTTAAAAACTTTCTTTAAAATGCTTTTGTTTAAAAGTAAAACAAAGAAAAATAAATCTTCCTAAAATATAATTGGCCATGTGTATTTTTGGAGAAGAACTACTACTATGTTTGGATGGGAACAATCTGTACATTTTCATAAATATGTCACATATTTGAACTATAAGAAAAAAAAAGGAAAAGAAAAATTCAATCTCCTGACTATTGTTTCAAATTCCATCCAGTTTAGAGACTCTTTTTTTTTAACCACCCCTGATAAGTGTTAATTGTGGTGCTGGTGTGGTAGCAACTAGATGGGCTAAGACTTGTGCCTTAATGTATAGCTAGTGTATAATATCCGGTAGTTGCTCAGTGTACCTAGCCTTCCATCTTTACCAACTCCACTTGTGCCTGGTGGGTTAAATGTGAAAAACTCTAGAACCAAACATATCCCAATTCCCCTGGGCAATCCGCTTTTAATAGCGGGTTCACATATAGCTGCACATATTTTCTCTAAACCCTTAGGGATAATAATTTCAGACACTCCTTTAAGCATGCCTTTCTTAAATTTCCCTCACATTCTGTCACAAATGAAGCCACCTGATTCCAATCTTCTTTGCAGGGTTTGGATAGATATCTCTTCTGTCCCATCCAATTGCTCTCCCTGCTGCTCAGATGTCTCCTTCCCTATTCTGTGTTCCTGCAGCTGCCATTTTTTGGGGGCTCCTTTCTCTGCTTTTGCTCTTGCTCAGACCTGAACTTCAGGGTTGAGGAAGTTGTCACGGTGAAATCTCTAGACTTCTCTGACTGGCATTTGAGATCATTTCCCAGCCTCTGTAATATAATAGGAATATCGTCACAAAATTCCCATAAATTGATAAAAGTTAAAATGAGTATAGGAGAGATAATATATTACATGCAAGTAAACAGATAAAACAGAAGAGAGAAAAAGAGAAGTCTTCATAATTTCTGCTTCTCCTGAGTCTGCATGCAGGCTGTCATGCAGGCTGTGCAGACATCACTACTTATGGATCTAAACACATTTGAGCGAAAACTTTCATTCATCAAAGGAGTGTCAGTTAGGAATTGTGTGAATACACACAGGGTAATGCTGGCCCCTATGTTAGTTAGCGTTCAGGAAACACTAGTGTTAGAATAAACACCAAGATTTCAGTGGCTAAACAAATAGAAGTTTATTTCTTGTTTATTTATTAACAATGTAGGTGTTACTGCTGGTCCATGGGGCTTGAGGGATGAGGCTCTACTAAAAGATGTCAAGCATGAAATCCAGGCTTAGGTGCTTCCATCTTCTACATGTGTTTTCCAGTAATTAAAAACATGGGGGAAGATGCATGGGAGATTTTTCTGGATCAAGTTTGGAAGTGGTGGACAGCAGTCATTTTTATTCACATTCCATTGGATGAAACTCACTCATATGGCTGCCCCAATAAAACAGAAGCTGAGACATACGTATAGGAAGAAGAAGAAACAAATACCTATTTGCTTACAAGTTAGTTGTGTGTGCCAATAACCACCCCCAAAGTTCCTTCTTAAGCATAAATCTCAAGTCTGAATTATTTCTTTACTTTATCATCTAAATGGTAAGTTGAAAAACAAAGGGAGAAAAGGAACCATTCTGATAAACAGCTAACATTTTGATTAGTTTTTCTATTCAGAGGTCATACTCAGCCCCTCCCCAAAGGAGAAAATTAATAGTACTATTTAGGTGTTGTTTCCAGGTCGAAGTCCATAATTTCTGAGTGATTAGCAATTCTCTCAATCAGGTACAGATATAGCTCCATGAGTTCCAGTCACCTCGAACAAAAAAAAAAAAAAAAAAGAAAAAAAATCTCTTTCCTCTACCAACAGATATACAATACTAGATCAAGGACAGGGTAACTGCAAGAAAAATTCCCTTTAGAAAAGGGAAGATGAGAAGGCCCAGTGGGTGGTCAGTGGTCCACTTCAAGGATGGAATCTTACTGGGCAAGCATTGTGAGGACCCCCTGCTCAGCAGAGGAGGACATTTCTGAGCAGACCTTGGATTCACTCTCATTCCCTTTTTATTTGTTTTCTTCTGTTCCTGATCTGCCCTTGAAGTCTTCTTCGTTGACTTGAAGTTCTTATTTTCCCTGTTCATGTGAAGTGAGTCATTGCTAAGTCTACCTTTCTTGGGGGAACAGCTTTTGCAACCTGCTCCCTGTTAGTGCAAGTTTGGGGTGCTAAGACTTCTCTTATGGGCTAGTTTTTCTTTATTTTCGTGGCCAAATTCACAGATTTTTTTGGTAATACAGCTCCTTAAAAACTCACGGGATTTGTGCACTCTGTGCTTACAAGTTAGTTTCATGTGCTAATAATCATCAACCAGAGTTCTTTCTCATATATATAATTCTCAAGCCTGATTTATCTCATTGCATCCTCATCTTAATGCCTCTTTCTCTCAACTTGTGGAGGCTGTTTCGAGGTCATTTGAAACAATTTGAGTCCTTTGTGGAATTGCTGAGAATTCATGGGCCTTTTCCGCTCAAAGCCTTTTTCCATTTTACTTAGTACTTTCTGGGGTTCCGAAGCTGTTGGCTTTTTCAAGGTTGTGAGCCTTCAGATTTTTGCGTTCACTTTAATCCTGGAAATTTACCCAAAACTTCTTAATCCTTGCCTTAACTGCAGTCTTCCTCACAATAACTTGCTGTAGGCAGCATATAGCAAACGATACACACTAACATCTCTCTTTTCAACTATTTCCCCTGGGACTAGTCTCAGGAGATCCTGATCAGCCTTGCAGATTGTTGCCTACAGCAGCACTTTTTATCAACTGTCTTGCGGAAACAAAACAGGGTTCTCTGACCTTCTAGCCATCCACCACCTGAGTGCTAACCCAATGCCAAATATTGGGGGTTTTGTTCCAACAGTATCCCACTTCAAGTAGGGTAATGGTTAGGATTTAGGATAATGTTAGCTGTTGTAACAAATTAGCCCCAAATTTCTTTGACTCCATGTATTAATAAGTTTATTTCCTCTTACATGAAAATTCAAAGTTGTTGTTCCTGTTTGGTGTGTGTGGGTTCTGCCGCTCATGATCATGCAGAGAGACTCATGCTGAGGGAGGTTTTGCTCTCATTTACCTTCAATGTGTGTCTTCCAACTTTGCTTGGAATTTCGACTTTGGCCTTGCAGAAGTAGGAAGAGCATGGAGATGTACACAAAGGAAACTTATGTGGACCAGGTCTGTAGTGTGTTTGTCCCTTTCACTATGCTCATGCAACTGCATTTAACACTAAGAGAGGCTGGAAAAAGTAATCTAGCTGTGCACTTGGGAATCAGAGAAGATGGATTTGAAGCATAGCATTCGTAGTCTCTGCTCTAGTGCCTTAAACAAGGAGTTTTTTTATGTGCAAGAAGTCTCAGAGTAGGTTGTTGAAAGCTGGTGTGCTGATCCTATGATGACAATAGAGACCGTTTTTTTCTCCCCTACTCCCTTTTCTTCAAGAAAAAAAAAAAAAAAAAAGCACTCGCCTGAGATTTCTGGCAATGACTTATCATCCAGACCTGAATTAAGTGACCATTGTTAGTAGCAAGGGAGGCTGGGAAATTGGAGATTTTAGCCAGGCACATTTCTCCTCTGTTTAAAATTGGTTCATTTAGTATGGATGAAGAGGAGAATGACATTGGGTAGGTTATTAGCAGCGTCTTCCTCAAAGCATAATATGATTTCCATATTCTAGGGAAACATCGTTCCCTGGTACAGACCTCTTTTTCTCTCAGGAGGTAGCATATAAAACACTCCTATCTTCTAGAAACATTCAGAAATATATATTTGAAATAGGTCTTTCAGTACCTTGCACCACGCCTGGAGCATACTAGTTAATTCTTTATCGGAATAGTTAACCAAATGAGTAAATACGTCAGTACACCTGTGTGACTGGAGGAGTCAAAAGTAGATGTCCTTTGACAACTGTCACTAACAAATGTGCAAGTCCAGCTATGTAATGAATAGAGTGAGATTGTTACTGTCTATATACAAACCATTTCCCCTAGATGTTTCTTATTTATGAGGTAGTTTATGCCTTCTAAGTCCTTAACAATTTGCATTCAAGTTTCTTCTCTTTTATGTTCCTAGAGAAAACTTAAAAAAAAAGAAAAACTCAAACAAAACCCCAAAGAATTCCATAAAAAAGAAGTCACCCAAAAGAGTGAAAAATATATTTAGTAAAGAACTCTAAGCTTCTAGAAGGCAAGGACTGTATTTGGGGGTGGGGGGCGGGCAGGGGGAGAATACTGTTATGAAACCAGTAAAATGAAAAGCGAACTTATTTTTTCTTTTGACTGAAATAGATTGATTGTGCAAACACTGATTATTACCCTGCCTAGAAAAATTCGTCTAGTCAAAAATAGCAAATGCCATGACTACATGTCCATGAGTCTCTCTCTTTTTAACTTGTTTTATCTGGTGGTTAATACATAGAGGGACAGGTACGTGAGAGGTACATGCTATGTGCCACTGTTGATGCAGCCAAAGCCACTTCACGGTTTCACTTTGGAAGCCACAAAAGACTTCCTGTGATGTCAGGCAGCCTGTAATAACCCAAACAATGGCCCCCAAATGCACATCTCTGACGTAAGCTGCCATTATCAAGCGATAATTATTTCTTCTTTACAGGAGTCAGCCTGCCAATCACTCTGACATGCTTTCAGTTTGTTCAACAGAACACGTTTTTCTTTTGCTTTTCCAGGGAAAGTCTTTGACAGACTTCGTTACTTTCAGTGCCCGTCACTGCCTTGTTGGAAGTCTGTAGCATCAAAGTGAGAAAAAAATATCTTGACAAGCTCACCTCTCTTTGTGAATCCCTTGGACACTTGGGCACTGGTGTGCTCTGAATCCAGGATTGTGCTGGGGAAGCAGTAAGCTGATGGCTGTGGAATGTGCCCTTGGAAATGGCATGTCCCGAAGGTGGGGAATTTCAGCCAGGTGCTGGCATTGAAGAAGATCTAAGCAAATTCCTCCCGGATTTGTATGTAGAGATACATTTTTCCTAAAATTAAAAACTTGCATTGTGAAAATTCTTGTAGGAAAACAAAACAGGAAAACATTTTGACTTAGCTTGTCAGGAAACATACAGGTTTTTTTTTTGAAGACACATATTTTAAAAATATAACAAAAACAAAATTAAGACTAATTTTAACACCTGCTGGATAGGGAATTTAGAGTATTGTTTGAAAATGGACCTACTTAGGGGTTATTATGTTTCTCTTGCTTTCTCTGGCTCCACAATTCCAGAACAATACATACATTAAAAACTTTGTTCTGCTTCATAGAAACTAGCCTTTCTTTGTTAAACTTTGTGTTTTGGAGGTGCCGTATGTATCCACCACGGATATAATCTCTGATTCTCTGGTTCCTTTTAAAAATCGCTATTGTAGTTGACACAGCTTGCCTTCATCCTCCAGGGTATTCTGTAGATCTCATATTTCCTTAACTTTTGCCCCAGGCTGCTGAGTTTTTGAAGAAAATTTTAAAAGTTGGTGATATAAATTTCAATTTATTTCCTATCGTCCATGGTTTTTTTCAAAACATCTACATTTTCTTGTTTTGTGTTATGTCTTATTAACAGGGCAACATGATGCTAGGGGCCTGCTATTTTAACCCTTTTCTCCCACCTACTGGGAAAATTACCTGTATGGAATAATGGTACCTCCATTCATACCACGGACAGTAACACCTGACAACTGGGAGGTACACTTCCCTCCCTCCCATTCTCCGTATCCACTCAATTATCAAGGCCTGTGGATTTTTACTTCCCACATGTTTTCATAATCTGTTCCTTAATGTATTCCTGCTGCTGTATTCTTGGTCCAGTCTAACATCACTCTCTCAGCTAGACCATGGCAATAACTTCATTACTGACCCTTGTTCATATTTACCTCATTCAGCATTCAGCCAGAGTAGTCCTCTCTAAATGCATATCGAATATGTCATCTTCATGCCTAAGATCTCTCAATGACTTTATCTAAAGACATAGACCAAACTCCTTAACATAGTCTAACAGGGCTACATGTCTTCATTTCATTCTTCTCCTTCTGAACTTCTGTGTCTTTCTTGAAAATAACCTGCTTCTTTGCCCCTCAAGGCCTTCTTCTTGCTTTTCCATTTTTTTGGATGTCTCTTGTCCCTCTGAACTGACAGGAGCTTGAGCCTTGTAAATTGACCTTAAAAAATTTATGTGACTTGTATAGTGGTCATGGAGCTGTGGGATTCCGAGTCTTTGGTTTACAAATATCTCTAGGCCTTTTTGCTTTGCTTCCGCTCGGTGCTGTGCAACAAACTGGCAGTCCTGCCCTTTGGATGAGTCCACACAAGTTACTTGGATGCCTTTCTTTAAATCTTGAATGTTACACAAGCCGCATCTGCCCTGGCCTAAGAAACCAGGGCATGTTACTCCAGTTGATGATTCCTAATTGGAACAATCCAGCAAATGAGTCTCTAAAAGTGTCATTTTGGGGACTGTATAACATGTCTGCTGGAGCTGAGTTTGTTTACACTTTGCCAGTGTCATCATTTACAAACTTCAAAAAACATATTGACAAATTCCCTAGCTGTTTTGGCAGTGCTTCCATCAATCACCCAACTAATAGCACCAACATTTCTCCTGGGCTATTATAGTCACTTCAATCGCTGCTGCTTCAGCTTTAGGAGAAGATAAATCAGAAGGGGTTCTTTTAGATGGTCTCAAGTACAACACCATTTTTTATTAAGAGGTGCTTCTCTTCTCACTCTTTTCTCCCTGCCCTTCCTCCAACCTCCCATAAACAATTCTTTCTGCTTTGTCCCGCCTTAGATAAAGTAATCTAGATCTATGGCTTTCTTTTAGAGGCCCCTTTGCAATATTATTGGGTCATGGGTCCATTTATTATTTTGGATTTTTGTGTGTGCTCTTTAGTTACTCTGTGCAGCCCTCTCAAATCAATAAGTGTATTGTGTTTCTGCTGGCAACAGGTGCCTCGCTTCCCAGGCCCAACACACTCTCAGAGAGCGGCTCACATGTCTAATGACCACAGCATGAAAACCTGAAACCCTTTTGCCTTTCAGCCAGGTTCTTTGTGTGGCAGCGTCAGGCAGCAGCTGTATCTCTAAGACTGAGTGGCTAGAGTATCCCTGCTCTTTCACTTTTATCGTTTCCTTCTCTTGCTAAAGCCTCACACCCCTTTTCACAAGGAATAAATATTGCAAATACTCAGCTGCTACATCACCTCTGCAGATTTGTTTCTCTTGGGGTTACAATCCTTCCTTATTTTCTGTGTTCAAAGCTTGTCTTTTTTTCCTCACAAACTGACCTATCTTAAGCAAGAGTGTATTTAAAAAAAAAAAAAAGAAAGAGAGAGAGAGAGAAAGAAAGAAAGATAGGGAGGGAGGGAGGGAGGGAGGAAGGAAGGAAGGAAGGAAGGAAGGAAGGAAGGAAGGAAGGAAGGAAGGAAGGAAGAAAAGAAAGCAGAAAGAAACCAGCCGACCTCTTCCAACTTCCTCATCATTAAGAAGCATGACCACAGAGTCTCCCTTCACTGCACACACATTCAGAATCTGGACAGTGAAAGGGGAGCGCCTGCCAAACTTGGCAGATCAGGTGAGGAGGGCTGGCTGGGGATCTGCTGCCCAGCTGGAGTGTTTGCTGGCTGTGGTGCCAACTGCAGGGCCAAACAAACCGTAAGACTGCATTTCAAGTTGCTGCCTGAGAGATACTGTTAACTCCATCACTGAGGGCTCTATTCATCCTAAATGATCCATGGTCCTGGACAAAGCACCAACTGCAGCCTGTTGCAAATCTTGGCTCTATACCTGACCAACCTATTAATCAGAATTTTAACTGGGCCTTGGAAGCGTTTTTCTTTCATGTGTTAAGTCAGAGAGCTGATCGTGGTAGAGACTTCATGTAAATGATGCCATCAACTTGATGCATGGGGCCTTCGATGTCTGAATCTGTGGTCAAAGGGAGTATTATTTACCCTAAAAAAGTAATCCTTCTCCTGGATGCCTTAACTGCTTGAGGCTGTCTTCACTATTAGCACTTTCTTTGATTGCCAGCTCTGTCTTGGTGCTGAAATGACCAAATGGCAGTAATCATTTTTATGTTTGAAAGGACTTTTCTCTTTAGTTGAAAGAGAAATACCCTTGATTTTTATGTTTTTTTCAAAACAGTTTTTCCAAGGTGGATTTTTTGTTTAAACTCTAAATGGTAATCAGCCTCAAGGCTGTTTTTAGTTGACCAACAATAATTAACTACTTGTATAAGTGAAAGTATTCATAAAAACAACTGGCTGATTAGAATTTACTGACCTCATAATGGAGGAATATTTTCGAATTCCATTTTAGCCTCAGTAACATGAGAAATCCTTAGTACAGAGAAAGAATCAACATTTGTTCCTTGTGTATATTGATGATTTTATTTATATCAGACCTAAAACTGGGGTGATAAATGTAAATATGCCAACACATTTGCGGTAGACTGTTTTGAGTTGATATTTTAAATAGTATGATGTTTGTCAAACTTGAATATTGCACAGATTCCATTTAAAGGATTCAATTGATGTGTCCCTCCCATATCAACTTAAATTTGTTAAACCAGCAAAAACCTTCTTATGCATATAACTTTCTCTACTACTATAAAACCTAAACAAATTAACTAATTAAAACAAAACCACAAAATCAATAAAATGTAATTAACAACATTAATTAAATGAGAAAGAAAATGTTGATTCTTAAAATGAAATGGGTCACTCACAGTGGAACTGGGGTACTAAACCATGCATGACTTAGTAGAATGTGGCATGCTGATGTTAACGTGTTGTATGATCACTAGTGAACTGTGATGCTGTATGGCCTTCCATGGTATGAATATATCATTTATGCCCTTTGCTTTTCTTCTTGTCCCATTGGCTCTTGACAATTACTGAAGGACTGGTTGGCCTCACCTTGATCATGAGATACATGCAAAAGCTAATTTTCAAATCATGGGACAAAAATTGGTTAGGAGGCAATTTTCCAGAAAACACAGAATCTTTTCATAGAGTTTTAAAAATCATCAACAAAGTGAGAATACAGAATTTTAAAATTCTTATAAAAAAGTCGTTGAGTTCTGAAAATACATCCTTTAACTGTGGTTTTAGAAATACTGGTTTAAAAGAGAGCATATCTAAGAGTATACCAGCCTTCACTCTTCTGCTGATCTACTAGTCATAATCCAATGAGATGTTCACTTAACCTTCTCAGACTTTAGCTATTAATTTGGTTGGTCTTATAAGACCAACCAAAAATGACACAATTCAGTTCAATACTATTATTAGGTGTCTACTGTGTGCCAGTCATGGGGTAAAATGTAGAGCAGATCAGGGAAGAAAGAATGACAGTCTATTATAAAAGAATATGGAGATTCTGTCGACTTAAAAGAAAAAGAAAACATGGACAACATAAAAGCTGTGAGTCAAGCTTATTCGGGCTTACTGAGGACTATAGCATGGGAGACAGCCCCTCAGATAGCTCTGAGAAACTGTTTCAAAGAAGTGAAGGAGGAGGTCAGTATATATGTGATATTGGATAAGGAGGGTATATGCAATCAAGCACACATCTCAGTAGAGGGTTGCTGCTAGTCATGAGGAACAGATATCTTAGTTAATGGTTTTAGTGCTTTTCTAAATATGGGAAGATGCAAGAGTTTGGGTTCATAAACTTTTCTCGTGAAAATATCTCACTATCTGAAGGCCAGTTCTGCCATTTTTCCCAGAGCACAGAATGCCTCATTCCTGATTTCTGCTCTGAACTCCTTTCAGGGTATATTAAAGGTCCGTAACTGCAGTGAGTGGTTGATGACTCAATCACTGTAGAGCCGGATGGCTAGCTACATTCTTCAGTCGGCATTTCCAATACAAACTATCCAAGTAGAATCAATTTGGAAGTTTTGATAAACTTAGTTAAAATTTAACTTTGCCCTCCATAAACTGATTTTGAGAATTTTAGATTTTTATTCACAAGGATAAGATACTAATGATTTCAGCAAAGAATATCCTAGAAATTTCCTTTTAAATAATTTGAAAAAATCATATGTACTTAAAAATAAGCATCCATTTTTCTAAAATTGGACAATAATTTCAAATTTTCATCAAGTTCAAACCAACCTACCTTAATTGAGTCTAATTACAGAAGTTTGACTCTCTTTTTAAAATTCACTGCCTTGTTCTTTCCTTTGTTCAATGTAATAGGCATGAGTTGACAGCATATAATATGCATGCATTTTCCCTTTTATTAACAGTGCATTTACAATTGTAAACTGAATGACCAACAGTATAGTTGTTGGCTTCCAGCAAGGTGGTCAAATTAGCGAATATTGAAAGGCTGTCTTTCAGCTATAAAGCCATAGAGATGCTAATAACCTGGACAATTTTGATACATACCTAAACTTAAAATAATTACCTATCAGAATTCTTTCATAATCTGGAAAATAAAAGGATCCAACAAAGGAGTGAACCATGGTGAAAATAAGCTAATTCAGTTAGAATAGGCTATCTTATTATGGTTCACATTGCATGTCCAGCTGGGGTTGTCAGAGGACTCTGTTGTAGTCTTCTAGCCCTCATAGGGACCCAGGCTGACTGAGACTCCAACTGGGCACACGTGATTGCCAAGGCAGGAACAAGGAGACATGGTGAATAAAGTTCTGGCTTTTAAAACTTCTACAAGTAAATGACATGAATTAATTCTCTTTACATATTACTGTCTATAGAGAGTCATTTGAGCACAACCAAGTTCAGTGCATGCAGGGAAATATATAATCCCTGTGTCTAGAAAGAGAGCAGAACTGGAATATTTGTGGACATCCCTAATAAACTAAGGATTAAAAAGTTATAAGCCACACAAAGGAATTGAACTATGGCAAGAGAGAGTCATCAGGTATAAAAAACAAAAACAAAGAACCAAACAGGAAATTAGCATCTGAGTCACAATCCACACTATATAAATATGTAAGCAAACATATAAACTATGCTTACTATCATTAAGGAGGGAAAAAGGAAACTGAAACCATGAGAGAACAAGAAAAGATAAAGCAAAGAGACAGACTTGAGCAAAGAACTAAATTAAACTGGAAGATAGATCTGAGGAAATCAACCAAAATGTATTATAGAGTGATAAACAGATGGAAGATATGAGATAAACAGATGGGCATTATCAAGGGAAGTAAAAAAATACCATGGAGTCTCGAATGACATAGCCCAACAGAATTTTAACAGGAATTACAAAATGAAAAAGAGAATCAGGGCCAGACAATATTGGAAGAGATAATGGCTGAAAAATTCCAATAGTTGAAAGATATGAGTCATTTGGTTTAAAATATAAATATATATAGATAGATAGATAGATAGATAGATAGATAGATAGATATATCTCGAGAATATCTGAGGAAGATAAATAAAACAAATGCCCATCTAATTCTGTCACAGAAAAACTGTAGAATATAAAATACAAAGAAAGAATAATAAAAGCAAACAACAGGAGGACAATAAAATGACAGCAGAGATTTCATCAGCTCATCTAAATGTCTTAAATGTAGTCTCAGGCTCCAAAAACTTCTACTCTAAGCCAAGAACGAATATACCGTGAAAAGTTCATATACTGGAACTGTGGACTCCAGGAAATTATGGCAGCAGGAGAACAAACAAATATTTCTGGGAAATAACCTGTCTATAAGTGAGAAATTTTATGCTATAAAAATGTTGTCTTATATACTGTGAGACACTTAAGATTTTTAAAATTGCTTTTATATAAATCTTTTGATGCCATATTCATAGTAATTGCCTCCCATAGGAAAGGCAATAATTATTAGCTCTGTTTTAAAGATGGCAACATTGAGAATCTTTCAGGTCAAGCAATGTTTAAAAGTCATAAAGCTGGTAGGTATAAGAGGAAGGTTGAGAAACTCAGGTGCTCTGATCCTTGATTCATATTTTAAGTCAGAGTTTACATAAAGCAAATATTCAGTTATTGTATTTGCAAAATATACCACATTGAAATGGGGCATTATTAAAACAGAGGTTATCTGTCAGTTCTAAACATAGTTGTCTCAGAGAGTAACACTAGAATTGCTGCATTTAGTCTTTTTTACAACAATCACATTTGACTACAGATATTCTTTTAAAAATGCAACATGCTTCTCTAAATATTGTACAGATACTTATTTTTTAATGCCTTTAATAAGAATATATTTGGCTCCGACATACATTAGTAGGGACTTCTAAAATATAAGTTCTAGAGTTAAATTAGGATAGAAACACATGAACAGTTTGGATTCTTTTGTGAATAATCAAATCTAAGCCAAGAGTGATTTGGTTGTATTGGAGGTCCTTGCCATGGATGATATGATTATTTACGCAGAAAATTTAAAAGAATTGGTAGAAAAATTACTGGAAATTAAAAAATTTCTAAAGGTAGGGTATCTACACATAAAATTGAAAGGACAGACAAATTATTAGAAATAAAAAGAATTTCTGAAGGTTTTCTGATATTAAATATTGAATAAAACCTCTTTTATAATAGTTCCATGTATCAACTTTAAATAATTGGAAATTTTTAATAATGTTAGTTCCCAAATGTGGAAAATAATCAATATGCATGCTAGTCCTTACAGTAAGAGGTGGAGTCTATTTCTCCTTCCTGTGAATCTGGTTGCCCTTGTGGTAGAAGGTGGCAGAAATGATGCCATGCCCATTCCAGACTCAACATTTAAGAGAGGTGGCAGATTGTTCTTTTTCTCTTCTTCTCACCTTGTGAGAAGTCAAACTACCTTGATGACACCATGCTGTTAGAAAGCACAATATATTCACACAGAGATAGAAGGAGGTTCCCAACCTAGACCCCAGCTATTATATCCACTCCACCTGAGGGACAAACATGTGAAGGAAAAAGCCATCTTGGAAATTCTAACTCTGGAAGACAGCAAATGAGGCAGAGGAATTTGCTTGCTGAGCCCAATCCAGATTAAATAATCAAAAAAAAAAAAAATACATTTGTTTAGAAAAAAAAAAGAAAAATAATACATTTGTGTTTTAAGCCACTAGTTTGTTATGCAGCAATAGACAGCTGTAACATAATGTGGTATCTACATCTAGGGGTGCTGCTAAAACAAGGACATAAAACATAAAATTGGCTTTGTGTCTGAGCAGTGAGTGGAAGGACGCCTAAGTGAGGAAATTGTTGTTGGAAGGTGGTGAAGAAGACAACCTGTTTTATCTAGTGGTGGAATGTCTGGCAGCACAATTGTCTGCAAGTACATGGAAGAAAGAAAACACACCTAATGAACTTGTAAATTTGGCTGAAGAGATTTCTAGGAAGAATTTTATAAGCTGTCTATGATAAAGTGCATGAAAAGAGAAAGAAAATAGAAAATGAACTTCTCATTTTACACCAGGACTCAGAAAAAAAAATCCAATCCAGGGCATGCTGAAATTTATACTATTTCTTATTACCAGCTTGTCCAGCTGACAAAATGTTTCAGAATAAGAAATGGCCTCAAGGAAAAGACCAAATGTAGGGAGATGTCAATACCTTAGAATTAAGATCAAATCAAGTGTATGACTATGCGATCTTTTCTGAAAACATCAAGAAGATTGGAGTCAGTGCCTCAAAGACCTTCTAAGTCAGACAAAAATTTCTAGGAATTTTAAGTGTGTTGTCCCACAGCAGTCTGACCTGCAGAGAGTGTTCTATCTAAATAATATCTGTGGGTGCAACTTCTGTCTAATGGAGTCAACTGCAGTAAAATTCCTAGAAAACCCGTCAAGCTTTTAAGACAGTTTATTGGAGGGAGCATTGCTAGTTTGAACAAAAAGAGACTTACAATACAAAAATAAAAAGAAGTCTTAGGATCTCCAACCTTACATAAGCAGCAGACCCATACAAACACACAACAAAACAAAATGACGCAATAATGACACACACCTGATATTAAAAGATACAGAAGGGTCACAAATGTAAAATAAGATAACAGAAGTAAATCCAAAATTATTTGTCAGAATGACAATGACAGTTTTAATATAAATAAAATAAACTTGCCTAGTTCAAGGAAAAAAAAAGTAGACTACCAGATCTGTTTAAAAAAAGCAAAACAAAACTGAAACCCAGCTTGAGGAGAGGGGATTCAGAGCACTGCCTAAACGAGCTCCAGAAATGCGTGTGAGCCGTGGCTATCAGCACGGACACCAGAGATGGGCATGAAACATTAAGGCTGCTGCTGCAGCCACCAAGAAGCCTGTGTGCAAGCACAGGTCACTATCCACACCTCCCCTCACGGGAGCCTGTGCAGCCCGCCACTGCCAGGGTGCTGTGATCCAGGGACCGCTTCTCCAGGAAAACATACTGTGTGCCTCAGGCTGTTGCAATGTCACACCGGCCTCTGCTGCCACAGACTCGCCCCACATACTGTACCCCTCCTTCCCCCCCGGCCTGAGTGAGCCATAGCCCCCTGATCAGCTGCTACTTTGACCCCGTGCTGTCTGGGCAGGGAACAGATGCCCTCAGGCGACCTACACACAGAGGCGGGGCCAGATCCAAAGCTGAACCCCAGGAGCTGTGCGAACAAAGAAGAGAAAGGGAAATTTCTCCCAGCAGCTTCAGGAGCAGTGGATTAAATCTCCACAATCAACTTGAGGTACCCTGCATCTGTGGAATACCTGAATATACAATGAATCATCCCAAAATTCACACAGTGGACTTTGGGAGCAGCTGTAGACTTGGGGTTTGCTTTCTATGTCTAATTTATTTCTGGTTTTATGTTTATTTTAGTTTAGTATTTAGAGCTTATTATCATTGGTAGATTTGGTTATTGATTTGGTTGCTCTCTTCCTTTTATTTTATATATATATATTTTCCTATTTCTCTTTTTGTGAGTGTGTATGTGTATGCTTCTTTGTGTGATTTTTTCTGTATAGCTTTGCTTTTACCATTTGTCCTAGGGTTCTGTCTTTCCGTTTGTTTATTTATTTATTTATTTCTTATTTACTGGATAGTTTTTAGTGCTTGTTATCATTGGTAGATTTGTTTTTTGGTTTGGTTGCTCTCTTCTTTCTTTTTTTTTAAATTAATTTTTAAATTTTTAATAATTTTTTAATTTTAATTATTTTATTTTATTTTATTTTATTTTATCTTTCTTTCTTTCTTTCTTTTTTCTCCCTTTTCTTCTGAGCTGAGAGTCTGAGAGGGTCTTGGTGCTCCAGCCAGATATCAGGCCTGAGCCTCTGAGGTGGGAGAGCCGAGTTCAGGACATTGGTCCACCAGAGACCTCCTGGCCCCATGTAATATCAAATGGCGAAAGGTCTCCCAGAGATCTCCATCTCAACGCTAAGACCCAGCTCCACTGAACAGCTATCAAGCTACAGTGCTGGACACCCGATGCCAAACAACTAGTAAGACAGGAACACAACTCCACCCATTAGCAGAGAGGCTGCCTAAAATCATAATAAGTTCACAGACACCCCAAAACACACCACCGGATGCGGTCCTGCCCACCAGAAATACAAGATCCAGCCTCATCCACCAGAAAACAGGCACCAGTCCCATCCACCAGGAAGCCTACACAACCCACTGAACCAACCTTACCCACTGGGGGCAGACACCAAAAACAACAAGAACTACGAACCTGCAGCCTGCGAAAAGGAGACCCCAAAAACAGTAACTTAAGCAAAATGAGAAGACAGTGAAATACACAGCAAGTGAAGGAGAAAGGTAAAAACCCACCAGACCAAACAAATAAGAGGATATAGGCAGTCTACCTGAAAAACAATTCAGAGTAATGATAGTAGAGATGATCCAAAATCTTGGAAATAGAATGGAGAAAATACAAGAAACGTTTAACAAGGACCTAGAAGAACTAAAGAGCAAACAAACAATGATGAACAACACAATAAATGAATTTAAAAATTCTCTAGAAGGAATCAATAGCAGAATAACTGAGGCAGAAGAACGGGTAAGTGACCTGGAAGATAAAAGAGTGGAAATAACTACTGAAGGGCAGAATAAAGAAAAAAAGAATGAAAAGAATTAAGGACAGTCTCAGGGACCTCTGGGACAGCATTAAACCACCAACATTCAAATTATAGGGGTCCCAGAAGAAAAAGAGAAAAAAAGGGGGCTGAGAAAATATTTGAAGAGATTATAGTTGAAACTTCCCTGATATGGGAAAGGAAATAGTCAGTAAAGTCCAGGAGGCACAGAGAGTCCCATACAGGATGAACCCAAGGAGAAACAAGCCAAGACACATATTAAGCAAACTATCAAAAATTAAATATGAAGAAAAAGTATTAAAAGCAGCAAGGGAAAAGCAACAAATAACATAAAAGGGAATCCCCATAAGGTTAACAGCTGATCTTTCAGCAGAAACTCTGCAAGCCAGAAGGGAGTGGCAGGACATATTTAAAGTGATGAAAGGGAAAAACCTACAACCAAGATTACTCTACCCAGCAAGGATCTCATTCAGATTCGACAGAGAAATTAAAACCTTTACAGACAAGCAAAACCTAGGAGAATTTAGCACCACCAAACCAGCTTTACAACAAATGCTAAAGGAACTTCTCTAGGCAGGAAACACAAGAGAAGGAAAAGACCTACAATAACAAACCCAAAACAATTAAGAAAATGGTAATAGGAACATACATATCGGTAACTACCTTAAATGTAACTGGGTTAAATACTCCAACCAAAAGACAGAGACTGGCTGAATGGATACAAAAACAAGACCCATATATATGCTGTCTACAAGAGACCCACTTCAGATCTAGGAACATATACAGACTGAAAGGGGATGGAAAAAGATATCCCATGCAAATGGAAATCAAAAGAAAGCTGGAGTAGCAATTCTCATATCAGACAAAATAGACTTTAAAATAAAGACTACTACAAGAGACAAAGGACACTACATTATGATCAAGGGATCAATCCAAGAAGAAGATACAACAATTGTACATATTTATGCACCCAACATAGGAGCACCTCAATACATAAGGCAAATGCTAACAGCCATAAGGGGGAAATCAACAGTAACACAATCACAGTAGGGGACTTTACCACCCCACTTTCACCAATGGACAGATCATCCAAAATGAAAATAATGAAACACAAGCTATAAAGGATACATTAAACAAGATGGACTTAATTGATATTCATAGGACATTCCATCCAAAAAGAACAGAATACACTTTCTTCTCAAGTGCTCATGGAACATTCTCCAGGATAGATCATATCTTAGGTCACAAAACAAGCCTAAGTAAATGTAAGAAAATTGAAATTGTATCAAGTATCTTTTCTGACCACAACACTATGAGACTAGATATCAATTACAGGAAAAAATGTGCAAGAAATACAAACACATGGAGGCTAAACAATACACGGCTTAATAACCAAGGGATCACTGAAGAACTCTAAGAGGAAATCAGAAAATAACTAGAAACAAATGACAATGAAAACACAATGACCCAAAACCTATGGGATGCAGCAAAAGCAGTTCTAAGAGGGAAGTTTATAGCAGTACAGTGCTCCCTCAAGAAACAAGAAACATCTCAAATAAACAACCTAACCTTACACCTAAAGCAATTAGAGAAAGAAGAACAAAAAAACCCTAAAATTACCAGAAGGAAAGAAATATAAAGATCAGATCAGAAATAAATGAAAAAGAAATGAAGGAAACAATAGCAAAGATCAATAAATCTAAAAGCTGGTTCTTTGAGAAGATAAAAAAAAATTGATAAACCATTAGCCAAACTCATCTAGAAAAAAAGGGAGAAGACTCAAATCAACAGAATTAGAAACGAAAAAGGAGAAGTAACAGCTGACACTGCAGAAATACAAAGGATCATGAGAGACTACTATGAGTAACTATATTCCAATAAAATGGACAAAATGGAAGAAATGGACAAATTCTTAGAAAAGCACAACCTTCCAAGACTGAACCAGGAAGAAATACAGAATATAAACAGACCAATCATTAGCACTGAAATTGAGACTGTGATTAAAAATCTTCCAACAAACAAAAGCCCAGGACCAGATGGCTTCACAGACAAATTTTATCAAACTTTTAGAGGAGAGCTAACACCTATCCTTCTCAAACTCATCCAAAATATAGCAGAGGGAGGAACACTCCCAAACTCCTTCTACGAAGCCGCCATCTCCCTGGTACTAAAACCAGACAAAGATGTCACAAAAAAAGAAAACTACAGGCCAATATCACTGATGAACATAGATGCAAAAATCCTCAACAAAATACTAGCAAATAGAATCCAACAGCACGTTTAAAAGATTGTATACCATGATCAAGCAGGGTTTATCCCAGAAATGCAAGGATTCTTCAATATATGCAAATCAGTAAATGTGATATACCATATTAACAAAATGAAGGAGAAAAACCATATGATCATCTCAGTAGATGCAGAAAACGCTTTTGACAAAATTCAACACCGATTTATGATAAAAACCCTCCAGATAGTAGGCATAGAGGGACCTTACCTCAACATAATAAAGACCATATATAACAAACCCACAGCAAACATCATTCTCAATGGTGAAACACTGAAACCATTTCCTCTAAGATCATGAACAAGACAAGGTTGTCCACTCTCACCACTGTTATTCAACATAGTTTTGGAAGTTTTAGCCACAGCAATCAGGGAAGAAAAAGAAACAAAAAGAATCCAAATTGGAAATGAAGAAGTAAAGCTGTCACTGTTTGCAGATGATATGATACTATACATAGAGAATCCTAAAGATGCTACCAGAAAAGTACTAGAGCTAATCAATGAATTTGGTAAAGTAGCAGGATACAAAATTAATGCACAGAAATCTCTTGCATTCCTATACACTAATGATGAAAAATCTGAAAGAGAAATTAGGGAAGCACTCCAATTTACCATTGCAACAAAAAGAATAAAATACCTAGGAATAAACCTACCTAAGGAGACAAAACACCTGTATGCAGAAAACTATAAGATAGTGATGAAATTAATTAAAGGTGATACAAACAGATGGAGAAATATACCATGTTCTTGGATTGGAAGAATCAACATTGTGAAAATAACTATACTACCCAAAGCAATCTACAGATAAATGCAAATGAATCTATCAAACTACCAGTGGCATTTTTCACAGAACTAGAACAAAAAATTTCACAATTTGTATGGAAACACAAAATGCCCTGAATAACCAAAGCAATCTTGAGAAAGAAATACTGAGCTGGAAGAACCAGGCTCCCGGACTTCAGACTATACTACAAAGCTACAATAATCAAGACAGTATGGTACTGGCACAAAAACAGAAATATAGATCAATGAAACAGGATAGAAAGCCCAGAGATAAACCCATGCAAATATGGTCACCTTATTTTTGATAAAGGAGGCAAGAGTATACAGTGGAGAAAAGACAGCATCTTCAATAAGTCTTGCAGGGAAAACTGGAGAGCTATATGTAAAAGAATGAAATTAGAGTACTCCCTAACACCATCCAAAAAAGTAAACTCAAAATGGATTAAAGACCTAAATGTAAGGCCAGACACTATCAAACTCTTAGAGGAAAACATAGGCAGAACAGTCTATGACATACATCACAGCAAGATCCTGTTTGACCCCCCTCCTAGAGAAATGGAAATTTAAAAAAATATATACAAATGGGACCTAATGAAACTTAAAGGCTTTTGCACAGCAAAGGAAACCATAAACAAGACGAAAAGACAACCCTCAGAATGGGAGAAAATATTTGCAAACAGAACAACAGACAAAGGATTAATCTTCAAAATATATAAGCAGCTCATGCAGCTCAATATCAAAAAAACAAACAACCCAATCAAAAAATGGGCAGAAGACCTAAATGGACCTTTCTCCAAAGAAGACACACAGATTGCCAACAAACACATGAAAGGATGCTCAACATCACTAATTATTCGAGAAATGCAAGTCAAAGCTACAGTGAGGTTACCTCACACCAGTCAGAATGGCCATCATCAAAATATTTACAAACAATAAATGCTGGAGAGGTTGTGCAGAAAAGGGAACCATCTTGCACTGTCAGTGGAAATATAAATTGATACAGCCACTGTGGAGAATAGTATGGAGGTACCTTAAAAACTAAAAATAGAACTACCATATGACCCAGCAATCCTAGTACTGGGCATATACCCTGAGAAAACCATAATTCAAAAAGAGTCATGTACCACAATGTTCATTGCAGCACTATTTACAATAGTCAGGACATGGAAGCAACCTAAGTGTCCATCGACAGATGAATGGATAAAGAAGATGTGGCACATATATACAATGGAATACTACTCAGCCATAAAAAGAAATGAAATTGAATTATTTGTACTGAGTTGGATGGACCTAGAGACTGTCGTACAGAGTGAAGTAAGTCAGAAAGAGAAAAACAAATACCATATGCTAACACATATATATGGAATCTAAAAAAAAAAAAACAAATGGTTCTGACAAACTTAGGGGCAGGACAGGAATAAAGACACAGATGTGGAGAATGGACCTGAGGACGCGGGGAAGGGGAAGGGTAAGCTGGGCCGAAGTGAGAGAGTGACTTGGACATATATACACTACCAAATGTAAAATAGATAGCTAGTGGGAAGCAGCTGCATAGCACAGGGAGATCAGCTTGGTGCTTTGTTTCCACTTAGAGGGGTGGGATAGGGAGGGTGGGAGGGAGATGCAAGAGGGAGGAGAAATGGGGATATATGTGTATGTATAGCTGATTCACTTTGTTATACAGCAGAAACAAACACAGCATTGTAAATAATTATACTCCAATAAAGTATTAAAAAAAAAAAAAGAAAGGAAAAGAAACTGAAACCCAACCCTACACAGAACGTAAAAGACCTGTTTAAAAAGTGACTATGAAAGATGATGGAAAAGATGAGAAAGTGTATCCAAGTCCAATGAAACCAAAATTGCAGGGTTAGCAAAATTCCTATCATAGAAAAAATTAAACAAAGCTAAACAACATGGAAAAGAGAATATTTAAGGGAATTGCCCACAATAGAGATATAATTGTCGTGTCTGCTAGTATGAACAACAAGACAATATAATTTTGTGTGTACAGGTTTGGGAAAATCAACATACTAATGCACTGTTTCAAAAGTAGAATCTTAAATTATCAAATGTGTTAATTTGTAGAATTGCCTTATTTGTAAGCTTTATATGAGGGTGACTTTCCCTGTCTCAGTCAAGTTTAAGATTTATAATCTCAAGACAATGAAAATGTCTTAGTTCATGATTTGGAAATTAAGGGAGTATCTTTCAAATTAAATGCAGTCATGTCTGCTTCTATTTTGATCTTTTTTTCCTTACCAATCACATACACTATAAATTACCCTTTTTTTTTTTTTTTAGCTTAAACAGATTTTCACTGGGTTTCCATCACTTGCAATAAAAAATAAAAGGCATCCCAACTAACACATATGGCATATGGATATTATTAATCAACTGGACATGTAATTGCTGGGGCAAATGCTCTGTGCATTATCTATACCAGTTATCATCAAAAGCTAAAAATGTGAAATACAACTAGTAAGTAAATTCAGGCAATAGTGTGTCAATAATTGGTAAAGACATATTTGTAATATATTATTTTGGTGCAAGTTTTTTTAAAAATTTCTATTTTATATTCGAGTATAGCTGATTTACAGTTTTGTGATTGTTTCAGGTATACAGCAAAGTGATTTAGTTATACATATACATATATTCTTTTTTAGATTCTTTTTTCATATATAGGTTATTACAGAGTATTGAGTAGACTTCCCTGTGCTATACAGTAGGTCCTTGTTGATTATATTTTTTATATATAGTAGTGTGTATATTTTAATCACAACCTCCTAATTTATCCCTCCCCCGTGACGTTTCCCCTTTGATAACCTAAGTTTGTTTTCTAAGTCTGTGAGTCTGTTTCTGTTTTGTAAATAAGTTCATTTGTATCAGTTTTTAGATTCCACATATAAGTGATATCATATGATATTTGTCTTTCTCTGTCTAACTTACTTCACTTAGTATGATAATCTCTAGGTCCATTCATGTTGCTGCAAATGACATTACTTCATTATGGCTGAGTAATATTCCATTGTATGTATGTACCACACCTTCTTTATCTATTCCTCTGTCGATGGACATTTAGGTTGCTTCCATGTCTTGGCTATTGTAAATAGTGCTGCAGTGAACATTGGGGTGCATGCATCTTTTCGAAGTATGGTTTTCTCTGGATATATTGGTGCAAGGTTTTTTGCCAGGTTTGTTGAGGCCACTCACAATGATTACCCAGTTAATGCTTCAGGAACTGAATTGTGAATCCTTTTGTCACCAAATAAGTCCCTTGTTTGAAAAGACATCAAGGAAACAATTCATGGAAAGCAACTGCTTTGCAGAAAGAACTTAAATCAGTTCTTGGGACTTAAACTATTAGAGTAGCCAGACGTCGAAATGTTCACCAAAGAAGCAGGAGATAATGAGGGAGAAATAATATGATTGCATTTGGATTTGGTGATTTGAAGATTAACTTGAAACTAGGAATTATATGGGGAAAAAAGAAGCTCTTTTTAGATATTTAATCAAGTGAGGTACTTTTCATCCAGCCACTTACAGCTGGATATACCAGTTATAAGATATGTGTAAGTATATATACATACATACACATGTATACCTATTGTGGGGAAACTCATCTTTAACAGTAGAATAAGACATTATGGAATATGTATGAAATAATTCTGTTAGAAATCTACAGTCCTCATTTTACAGCTTATAACCTTGACTTTATCATAATACTATCTTATTACCCACAAATCCTGAGGATGCTCAAGCCATCATCATTTACTGAAGGAAATTCTTAGTTTATCGCCTTCATTCAGAATGGCATTTCCTATCTATTCCAGCCCTACTCGGGAGTTGATTTTGAAGTTATTTACCCTGCATTCTCAATGTGATACATTCCTTCAGTTGACCTTAGCCAAGCATTGCAATCAATCAAGTGCCAGTGGACAGGATCCACATTTAGTTTTGCTACCCTAAAACTGTTGTCAATATATTTTTGATCATCACTGTGCTTAGTAAGCTAAATCCTTTTCCCTCTAGTCCTATAATTTACCTAGTTCCAGTGGCTAGGTTTCTGCAGGAGTTCTGTAGAACTGTTTGGCTGGGGCCCTAACTATCTGCCTAGTCCTTTTTCCCTGGTATGAAATATAGTGCAAGGTTTTTTTGCCAGATGTATTGAGGCAACTCAAAAAATGTGTTGAGGTCCTCATAGCTCCAGCTAATTTGGGGTTCCTATTTCAGTGCAGATAAACTGACTCCCTTTCTCTGGCAACAAGATGGTCTTGCCCACTGGAATATGTGTTAACTTTGTCAGAACCTACTGCCATGTGCCAGCCCATCAGGTTGAACTCTAGATATTTATGCCAGTCAAGGTCAGAGCTGAGAGTGTCAGGTTGTTTGACATTGTGATATGGGAAACTGGATACATACATATAGTCACTTATCAATTGGAACCCAGAATTTGCCTTTTCTTTCTGCTGCTGTTTCTGTTGATCTGTTTTAAAAAATACAGACATATTTTGAGGCCCATGGATTATGACATTTGATTTCTGCTGCTTCTAATTCCAAGTCTATGCCATATATCCATGATATTCTAACTATGAAATTAATGTAAGGTAAACTTGAGAAAATATTTGACAAATAGGATTTTTTTACACATTAATAATTTATTTAGAAAAAAAATAAAAGCAAAATTAGAATTTGCAGTGTTACCTTTTAAGAAAATAGAATCAAAACAACTGACCTTTAGCTTCCCAAAGATATAATTTATGCAAACCATAATGTACACTTACTAAAAAATAAAGGCAGAGATTAAGTGTGCTTGAAATATACAATTTCTATCACGTTTTGCTTCCAGAAAAGGAAAGTGATGTTGATTGATTTCATCACCTTTAAAAAAAAAAAAAAAAAATTCTACCCTGAATTTGGAAGTTAACTAGTGCTTGCCTTTGAACTTAGGAATGTTTTCAGGACTTTCAAAGTCTATATTCCACATTGTAGTGAACAAAAATCATTGTATCTTACTGCTTCTTGTTCCCCTAAGTTTGTTGGGGTGATTTGGCTTTGACACAATTTACCAAAAAGGTACTAAGACTCTGATTTCTTATTACTCACAAATAATTGATTATAAGAACACTATCAGGCACAAACTGATTAAGGGACTGTGGTGCTATCAGGGGACTCAAGAATTCTGTCATTTAGCATTTATGATTGGTACTAATTACAAACTTCTTTTGATATTTAAAAACTTGATCTCCACTTTAAATTATGATTCTACAAACTAGAGCACAAGAGCTCCTTTCTCGATAGCTATTAACTACTTATCTACAAGTCAAGAGGAGTTATTGAAAGCTCTGAGTCTCATTTATTATACATCTTAGTATCATCTCCCTGTAAAATTTTTAATATTGAAAGATTTCCCTGATTTACTGCTTCATGATGAACAGATCATATAATTAAAAGTTTGATATCTGTATTATCTAAGGTCTTAAATTGGATGTTATACCAATTAGGAATTCATTAAGCTGTAAGTAACACCAGCCCAATTTACAGGGCCTTAAAAGAATTGGGGTTTATACTTGGTACATCACAAAAGGCCTGGAAGTAGTGCTTTGATTTAGTGCTTTGATGGTAAAAGGGCCAGGATCTCTTGACATTTCCCTTAAATGTGTCACTTCTTGGCCACAAGAAGGGTACTGCATTTTCAAACACCACATATGTGTTTAACTTAAGGGGTTACCTCTTTCTGAGCCCTTTTGTCAGGAAGGGAAAGGTTTCCCAGGAACATCTCCATACACCTCATTTGCCAGTGATAAGTCACATGTCCAAGGGAAGCTGGGAAGTTGTCAACAGGTGGTCATGATTGGCTTTGTCCAATCATGATCTATCACCTTGGGCTAGAAGGCAGATATTTCATTTGCATAGGATGTGCTAATGACAAACACAACAAATAAACTATCTGAGGAATTTCATCTCCTGATGGTTGAACCCAAAATTATACCCTTTATAAAATAATCACCTAACAGTCATCATTATAGGGGGTGATGACATCATCTAATCTTAGCTTCACTGCATGTCATATATTTGAAAAATCTTAACATGAAAGCATGTGTACCAGCTTGACACAGGGTTTAACAGAAAAATAAATGGTAAAGCTAAAAAATAGACCATAATCTCTCAAGAGAATCCATTTTTCCTGTGAGAAGAGACCAAAACAATCTTGGTTGATAATGCATATTTACTTTTCAAGATAATTTCAGGGACTACATCTCAAAATGTCTCAAGTACTTTTAGTTGAGATATTCTGTTTCAAACATCTGCTGCTGTTATACTTGCAATTCTGTTATACTTGTAATACAGAATTTTCATTTCACTATAAATTCTGATGGGTGTGCCTTCCTTTCATTTCAGTTTAATGAATTTGTGAAAAAAAAGGTATCTTTGCCTCTACAGATAGACACAGTCTTTCTTTCCTAAACTTTCATACGCTATATAATGTAATAATAGCTAATATTCATTCAGTACTGACCATATGTTAGGCATGGTATTAACTCATTTTATACTGACACTAATTCCGTGTGATACACCCTTTTGATGTTGGCTTTATAGATAGGTAAGTGAGGTACAGAGAGATTCAGTAACTTTCCAGATTTATACAGATAGTGAAAGGTAGAGTTGGAATTCAAACCTGGGCTGGCTCTAGAGCCCAAGTTCTTAACCACCACCTAGGAGAGATTTTGTTTATTCTGCTTCCTTGGAGGCAGTATACATTGTTTGTTTATGTCAGGATCAACATTTTTAATGATCCCATCAAAGTCAGCTTGTACCTAACTTTTAGAAGTGATTGGCTTGTAATTGACATGTTTATTTTATTTATTTACTTAAAAAACTATTTGATTTAACTTCAGACTTTTTAAAATATTATTTTATATATATAGTGTCTAATAGAATGTCTAATTTTAAATATCAGAAAGAGGGACTGAAACATAAGTGTGTTTCATCTAACTAAGGACTTAGATTCCTAGGGACTGTGCTATACTTTGGGGGGCTTTTTGATGTATTGAGAATCTTTTACTGATAATTGCCTAAGGATATAACAGTTTCGTGAACATATAAGAGATATGCTCTTATTTAAAAAAAAAAACTGTGAGTTTTATCACTGAATGCATACTGTCATTAAATGGTTGGGTATTTTTTCTTGGGAAATTTTAAAGAAGATACAAAGGTCATAGGAAGGTGTCTTTTCTAAAGAACTGGGAAGAAAACAGTGAGGGAGAAGAAAATGTATAGACTTTGCCCTTAAATTGACTGGGACTTGAATTTCAGCTTAGTAATTATAAACTCTAAGGTCCTGGGCACTTTCTTCTCACTGTCTCTGAGCTTCTGTTTCCCTCCCTCTCTATAAAACGTTGGTACTCAGCTCAGTTTCCATCCTTCTCTATGAAAGGTCTGACATATTTGTGTGTATACACACACCTATGTTTTTGCTACCAATTGTTGTGTAAGAAACGGTTCCAAAGCTTAGTGACTTAAAGGGACAGTAACATTTATTTTGCTCATGAATTTTCAATTTGGGAAGGACTCAGTGAAGACAGCTTTTCTCTATTCCACTAGGCATCAAAGGCATGAGCTAGCATTATCTGAGTGCTCACTCATGTATGAGAGAGTGAATGTTGACTGTCAGTTGGGACCTCAACTGTGGCTATGGTTAGAGCACCTATATGTGGCCTTTCCATGCGGCCCTAGTGTCTTCAATGATGAGAGTTGCAAAACAGAGAGAAAGGCAGAATCTGAGTTGCTTGGAAGCCACACATTTTCACTTTTCCTTTTTCTATTTATTAGAAGAGAGTCACTAAGACCAGCCCATCTTCAAGGAAAGGAGAAATTGACTCTACTTTTTGAAGGGAGCAGTTTCAAAAACTTGTAGATATGTTTTAAAGCCACCACTATGGCATATTGCAAACGCTCAATAAATATTCATTGCTCCTGTACCTTCCTTCAGATTTTTTCACAAATCTGTTTTAGTTTAGGATGTCATTCAACCTGTTATGTGCCTTGAACTATTAGATACTGGTGAACAAGATAGACAACTTCTATTCTCTCATGGAGTTTATAGTCAAGTGCACATCTGAATAAACTACATATAATTATTCAGGTACTTCTAAACATTTATTAAGCCCCTACTACGGGAAATGTCCTCAGGTGTGAACATTGAAAGAGTCAGTTGTAGGGCTCATGTCCTCAGAACTTGCAGTCTAGCAGGGGGAATAGAACATGCACAGTAACAACTGTAGTAATGTAGACTGTAGTCGGTATTGTAGATGAAGATTAGATAAGGGGAGATGAGAGGTAAAGAAATAATTAGCAACTGTATGGTTCAGGGAAGGCTTCATGGAATCAATAGTATTGGGGCTGTTGTTAGAATGATTGGAATGTGCAGTATTATCTGAAAGCTCTTCCAAACCTAGTCAACAGAATTTCTTATATTTGCAAACTGTTTTACAGTTCACAAAAAGATAAGTTATGTCACCTAATTTTTCCAGTAATCATATAATTTTACATAATGTTATTTTATTATTGGCAGCATTTTATGTATTATATATATTCTATGTAAAATTATGTATACATAAAATTATATATATATACGTGTATATATATACACGTATATATGTGTGTGTGTATATATATGTATGTGTGTGTATGTGTATATATATATGTATATAATCAGCAGATGAAATTGTGACCCATGGGACTTAAATAACTTAAGATTGCACAGATGGTAAAGGAAACACAAAGGGGAATAGTTAGAAATTTACCTGATGATTTGATTGGGGCTTGGTCATAAAAAGCCTTGAACACCAAGCCGAAGGAGCTCAGACATCATTTGGTAACTAAAGCAGGTTTATTGGCGGCAGAGACATAAAAATAGAACTGTGCATTGGGAAAAGTATTCTGCAATCAGTGTCAAAAATAGGTCAGAATCATATTTCTTAGAGGCATGGAACCTTGTCATAACAGCAGTTTATGTCAGAGGTAATGAACCACTGACATGATGGTGGTTTTCATGAAGACAGAAAAGAGTGGTGCATTTAGAAACATAGGGGGAGAAGTGACCGCATTTGGGTAAGCAATGAGAACCGTCGAAGTTGAAGACAAGATTTTAAGCCTAAATCATTATGACACTGACATTGATATTGGAGAAGGTTATAGCACCACAGCTAAAAGTGGGAGGAGTTTGTTTGTTTGCTTTATTTTGTTTCTTTTTTGCAGAACCAAGGTGATATAGCAGGTTCATTTTTATATATTAGGTTTGAGGTGTCAGTGAGCAATTCAGATGGATAGATAAAATGATAGGTTAAAATATGGGACAAAAGCTCATGGCGGGGGGTGGGGGGTGTTTAGAGATCAAGTTATAGATTTGCAAATTAAACTTAGAGTGAAAGGTGAGTTTGACAGTATTGCCAAATGATAGAGTTTAAGAAGAAAGAAAAGGAAAATTAAGAGCAGAACATTGAGAAATAATTTATTTTCAGCAGTTGATTAAGCCCTGGTCCAATGGACATCATTCTAATTTGACTGTCTCAGTCTGTTCCAGCTGCTGTAACAAAGTATCACATACTGGGTTGCTTATAAAAAACAGAAATTTATTTCTCACAGTTTGGAGGCTGGAAGTCTGAAATCAGGGTGCCAACATAGTCAAGTGACAGCCCCCTTCCAGGTTGCAGACTTCTCGTTGCATCCACTTGTGGGGTAGGGGTGAGCTAGCTCTCTGGAGTCTCATTTATAAAGGCACTAATCCTGTTCATAAGCACTCCACACTTTTGAGTGGAGTCTCTAGGTCCATCACGTCTCTACAAATGACCCAATTTTGTTCCTTTTTATGGCCGAGTAATATTCCACTGTGTATATGTACCACATCTTCTTTATCCATTCGTCTGTCGATGGGCACTTAGTTTGCTTCCATGACCTGGCTATTGTAAATAGTGCTGCAGTGAACATTGGGGTGCGTGTGTCTTTTTGAATTATGGTTTTCTCGGGTATATGCCCAGTAGTGGGATTGCTGTGTTGTATAGTAGTTCTATTTTTAGTTTTTTAAGGAACCTCCATACTGTTCTCCATAGTGGCTGTATCAATTTACATTCCCACCAACAGTGCAAGAGGGTTCCCTTTTCTACACACCCTCTCCAGCACGTATTGTTTATAGATTCTCTGATGATGGCCATTCTGACTGGTGTGAGGTGATACCTCATTGTGGTTTTGATTTGCATTTCTCTAATGATTAGTGATGTTGAGCATCTTTTCATGTGTTTGTTGGCCATCTGTATGTCTTCTTTGGAGAAATGTCTATTTAGGTCTTCTGCCCATTTTTGGATTGGGTTGTTTGTTTTTTTGGTATTGAGCTGCATGAGCTGTTTGTATATTTTATAGATTAATCCTTTGTCAGTTGCTTCATGTGCAAATATTTTCTCCCATTCTGAGAGTTGTCTTTTCATTTTGTTTATGGTTTCCTTTGCTGTGCAAAAGCTTTGAAGTTTAACTAGATCCCATTTGTTAATTTTTGTTTTTATTTTCATTACTCTAAGAGGTGGGTCACAAAAGATCCAGCTGCGATTTATGTCAAAGGGTGTTCTGCCTATGTTTTCCTCTAAGAGTTTTATAGTGTCTGGCCTTATATTCAGGAGACCTGGACCACTTCTGACGTGCTGCCCCAGTAAGTGCTAGTAATGGCTGCTCAGGTGCCGTTCCAGGTCTGAGCCACCTTTGTCCCTCACAGCTGAGCTCTCCCCTCAGCTGTGGCAGCCCTTCTTCTAGTGTGGAGCTGCATCATGAAACAAATGGGGCCAGAGCAGGCCCTCCGCTCAGGCTGGGATGCATACTGGAGCAGTTGTGGGATGTAGGGCAGCGTCCTGTGCAGTTTCAGTTCGCCCACGCTGCCCTGTTTTGGGAGTAAGCAAGCATGTGTGTGTTCCTCATGAGCAGAGTCCAGGCTTCCCACAGAACCTCCTGTTAGTTCCACTGGCCCTACAACCAGACAACGGTCTAGGACCCCAGGGCTGGGTTGCCCAATATACGGCTTGAACGGCTCACTCCCCAAGGAGGATCTCCACCCATGTAATCCCCCTCCTCTTCTGAGTCCCCTCCCAGGGCCACAGGTCCTAACCTGATTGCTTCTCTTTCCTTCCTACCCAATTCTGTATGTATCTCTTCTAGCCTTGGTTGTATAGAAGTCTTTCTGCTAATCTCCAGTTAGTCAGTGAGAATTGTTCTACATGTAGGTGTATTTTTGATGTGTTCATGGGGGAAGTGAGTTCTGCATCCTCCTACTCCACCATCTTGATGTCCTCCTCCCAAGCATGGTCTTTTTTGAGAGAAATTTGACTGTCTATGAAAACGTATGTGTGTAGTCAGCAGTTCTAATAGGTTGCTAACCTATAGGAAATTCATACTCATGCAAAAATATGCACATAAAAGGATGATAATTGAAGCACTGTTTTTAAGCCCACCAAATGGAAAGTCCATCAGTTTCTATCAGTAGGGTAATGCTTAAATGAATAGTGATTTATGTATATTTTAAAATGTTATTCAGTCATTAAAAAGAATGAGCTATGTCTTCATGAACTGATCTGGAAAAATACCAATTATATATTGTTAAATGAAAGTGGTAAGATGCAGAGCAGCCCATATAATGTGGTTTCCTTTATGTTAAAAAGCATACATTTGCATATGTGTCCATACATTAGGGAAATGACTTGAAAAGAAGATGTTAAATGAGGTATTTAAACTGTTAAAATTGATTGCCTCTGGGAAGGAGAGTGAGATAGGAAGGACGGTATGTATAGGGCAGAGAAATAAAATGAGACTTGGATTTCTTACTCTTTATGTTTTTGATTTGTTTGAAATTTCCACAAATGAGAATATGTTACTCTGGTAATTGTTAAAAATAGAAAAAGTTAGTCAAAATCTTCAGTTCTCTCCACTCTATTTCCATTTCTGTCTATGTCTTTTTTAACACCACGGCCTACCCCATACTTCCAAAACCAGGAGCATAAAAGCCAGGGGTGGATGGCTTTTCTGCTCTCTGCCTCAACTGCTCTTGCCTACCAGGATCCATCTTGGGTTTTTCATCCTCAATTTCAGACATTTTGGTTTCAGCTCTCTGTGAAGAGTCCTCCTCCTGGAATTTGGGACTCAGTTTCCATCTCAGTCTTAGGGTTTTTGCTGAGAGAGAACAGTTTTTCACTGAAGTGCCTGTGCTTATATTTTCTATACAACATAATAGAACAGTGATCTTCTAAAATTGACCCATCACTTTCATAGAATCTTTTTATAGAGAGAGAAACCAAGTCTGAGAGAGCTTGACAGGCAAATTCATATAGCCTTATATGGCCTGTGTGATCTTGGAACCTGTTTTCTTGTCTGTGAAATGAATAATTTGTAATTTATGATGCACATGATCTTTTTCAACTTTACCATGGTACTTAAGTGAAGATAAAATCTGCTTTAAATGACAGATATATCCTGGATATATGTAGGTATGTTTTACTGTTTAATTTTTGCCATATGTTATTAATCACATACCAGTAATAGTCACAGTTTGTGATGGATTATGACAACACAAGGTCTCAGCTAAGCCAACCTCTGAGGTCTTGAGATAGAATTTAGTATTTTTCTAGACAAAGCATGAGAACACACACACACACACAAAGTGGTTTAAGAGACCAAACCAAAGTGTTTTGTATTTGATTGTATTTTAAAATACTTTCATATTAACATTTCATGATTCTTTAATATGTAATCATGAAGACACATTTGCACATAAAAGACCAATAAAATTAGTAAAATCTGAATTATGTAGCACTGAATATCACTTTTATCTTAGTTTAGAAATTAGAATGTGTTTCTTAAGGTTTTTGGAGAGCAAAATCAATGATTATATTCTCAAATGACAAACTACACATTAGCTGAGTGAACATCTTAAATACAGAACATTGACAAGCAACATGTTTGAGAAAGAAGGAAGGGATATATACCAAGAAAAGAAAGATACAAGCTAGTTAGTGCAGCGAATACTATAGGCAATAAGCCTGTAAAGATGTATTTTTTCCATTGGCATTATTATAATTCCCCTTAAAATACTTAATTTATACTAGATCCTGAGATTTTTTTCAAGACAGAGACCTCAATTTATCGCGTTTAAACTCCCAGCTCCTACCATGGCTCTTGACAATGACAATCCAATTTTGGTTGAACTGGAAGTCTTTTAATGGGTCAGATCAAGCTAAATGTGCTGTGACTTCACCAGTTAGGGGAAGAAGGCATAAAAGACAGTGTATTTTTATTTCTGTCAGGCTGATAAACATTTATATTATTTAGCCTTCTAATTTATTCATAAATTTAATCTGATTCCAGATGTGGTACTGGAGCATGTTTGTGTGTGTGTGTGTGTGTGTGTGTGTGTGTGTGTTGATGGGGGAGAATGGGGCAATCATTCTCAAATTTATTTAGAAAAATAAGAGAAAAATACCTAGAGATTTTTAAGAATAAGGAGGGAGTTCTTGTACTTTCGGAATTGAAAGCCAAGAAAGAGGCCTAATATATAATATGCATGCTGCATCAAATTAGTGGCAAAAGGTGAAATGGTTGGTGCTGAAATATTTAGTAATATGTTTTACAAGCTATACAAAACAAGCTTCAGAAGAATTAAATTTTTAAGTATAAAGCATTAATTTAAAGCAACTTGGTAAACACCTACATGATCCTGGACTATCAAAGGGCCTTTTAACATGACATCTAAAGGAGAAACCATAACTAAAAGAGAGAAAAATTTGACTCCTTAAAAGACTTAAAATAATTCTCTTTAGCAGAAATAAACTTAAACATAGAAAAAGCAAGTAGCAAACTGGAAAATCTATCTCTATCATAGGATAAATTATTATTCTTAATAAAATAAGAATTATTTCTCGTCATTTAAAACAAAGCAACAAGCAAGCAAACAAACATATAACCACTCAGTAGATATCAGGCAAAGGAAATGAACAATAAAGTCATAAATGAAGAAATAAAAGTGGCTAATAAATATTAAAAACTGTATCTTTTTACTGTTGATTGTTAAAGATGAAAGAAAACCACATATCAAATGTTTATTTTCTTATTTATATTTTTTTATCATTTAGAAAGTATTAAGGTATTTACAGAAATGTTTCAATATAAAAGATAAAACATAAAAGCTGAAAAAATTTGACAAATGCATAAGTAATTCAGAAACAACAACACAACAAATAGGAATAAGACAAAGTAAGAGATAAGATTACTATGTAATTATATAATTTCTAAGCTATAAGTCATCAAAATGACTATGTATTTCAGTGTTCAGAGAAAAATTTAAAAATAGAGTAGGCTTACAAAAGTCATATTGCCCATAATTTAAAGTAGTAGACTGCTATTCTATTGCTGGGAATATGTATGGTAACATTAGTCCTTAAAAGTAAATTTGGTAAATAAAAAAGTAAATTCTAGAAACTCTGAGTTCATCTGTAATCTTCTCTATGAAAGGTATTCATAAACTAAGATATTAATTTCTTGGCTTTTTAAGATGAGGTACATCTTCAACTCATATGCCTGCATTTCTGAATGCAATACTATGTGCACACTTGGTACTCAAAAACTATTTTTGATGGTGATTAGCTTAAGGCTCAAAACTTGTATTCTTCCACTTACAAACCTGAATTAGTTTCACGATGTTGATTGCACTAGTTGTGACACCATTTATACTGTAGTAATGAAACTTTTAATTGATGTTTTACTATTTATTATATGGTGTCTACATTTGGACAAATATCACAAGAAATTGCTTCTTAAAAAATGTACAATAAAGTTAAACATGTAGTTTTCATAACTGTGGAATGATGATTAATCTTTGCAATGTGGAATTCAGTTCCACCATTCCAATCATAGCTGGTGTTACTCCTCTTGTCTGTCTCCTCCTCATGATCCAGAGGTTTAGTGCCTTTAGTTGTATTTGAATCTTTCCATCACCCTCCTCCTCTTTAAAGAATGAATCAGTTTTAAAGTATAGATCACAGAACAGAGATCTGGCAGGGACTCTGTGGTGAGTCATTCATTTAGGATATCCCTTAATAACTATATATTAGGAATGCTGGCAGTTATTTGGTCCATGAAATCACAGGGCTTTTTGGGCCCTGAATTACCAGGATGGCTATCTACATTTTTTTCACCTAGTACTATTTAGTCACTTTTATATCATTATGAGCCTTTATTACTTTATGTTAGTCTTTTTAGTCTGGGCAGCAGCCATGGTGTACATAAGAACTCCCAGTTTGATTCAAAACTGGATGGGTTTCTAGAGCATAAATAGAAGAGTCACCACTATAGGCAACATTCAAAATTATACTAATGTCTGAGCGATATACAGGGTCTAATTTCCCCAAACTTACCTTTAAAATATTTGCTTTTTTGATATCTAGCCATTTTCTCAAGTATATGACCCCTCTTTTTTAAATGTTTTGCTCTGTTGCTTTGTTATAGATGGCAGAAGCTGAGTTCTGAATACTTCCTTTAATTCCATAAATGGCAGCACATGTGCCACCATGTGCTGGTAGACTGGCTATCTGACTGGAAAAAAAAAAAGCCTGATTTGTAGTGTTTGCTGATTTCTCTGGTGTAAATATTTCCACCATGGCCGGTTTCAGCCACCAAAGGTTTATCTATCAGTTCACAAATTCCTCAATATTTAATAATTGGCTTTCTATGAGCAAGAACTCACTGGCTCAAACACATCACTCTGTGTGTGTGTGCGTGTGCATGTGTGTGTGTGTGCACGTGCATGTGTGTGTGTGTATGTATGTGTGTGTGAAATGGCAGTCCTTTTGGAGAGAGTGTTGAATCTGCTTAGTATTCTGCGAGCTAAAAAGAAAAGATAAAGGTAGATCAAAACCATCTAGGGATTTGCTGCAAATTTACTTGCAGACTGTTAAAATTCACTCCTACTAATCACCCACATCTTTTAAGAAAATTTTGAAAGCTTTCCCAAGAGTCCTTAGCTTTTAAAGTGCCATTTGCATTCTTTTGGCCCCTGTTAATACCTATCCATTTAAATGTTTCACAGCCTGCTCCTCCTCCCTGCATTGGCAGGCAGCTTTCTTCCTCTAAGAGCATCTGTAGAGTGTATTGTCTTGGTGCAGGATCAGCTTGAATGGTGGGTGACTTCAGGTGAATATCTTTCATAGCTCCTACTGCAAATGAGCTGGGAGAAGAGAGGATGGAACTTTTTTTTTTTTTCCTTGCTGCTTGTGGGTTGTTCTGTGCCTGGATAATAGAGTTTAGTGTAATGGATAGGAAGCCAAGCCATCAACTATTATTAGACACCCATGAACTTAGAAATGCTGAGGGTGGGGTGTATAAGGATGGATACAAAGGGACATTTGTACCCAAGACATTTCTTGCACTCAAGAAAATTATAATAATATTATTGTAAGACAGATGCATGTATCTCTGGGTGTTAACTGATGGTTGAGGTTTCCAGTGTTAGGACTTAATGTTTGGATTTGGTAGAAATATGTTTAGAGCAAATGTTGACTGGTGTTTATTCTTAACTGCCATGGACCAAATAGAGGCATTTTAAATTTATATATCAGTGATATGGACAGAGTAGACACTAGTAAACACTTTCATTTATTGACATCTGTCACTTTTCAATAACAGCCAATAATAGTGGCTAACAATGAGTAGTTACTATGTTAGGCATTCTGCTAAACACTCTATACCACTTTACATAATTCTCATAATCCAATGAAAGAAATATATTAGTGCTGTTTTATAATTAGGAAAATTGGGGCTTAGAGAAGTTGAGGAGTGGATTTAACTTAAAATTATTTTTATTTGTTTTCAAACCTATTTGTCAATTTATAAATGTATGTGTGATGAATTTACATATTATGGAAATAAAGTGAAAATCTAACAGTATTTAACAGATATGTGTACTAAGTTTGGAGTGGCATGGTTTAAACTGCCTGCCAAGTTTTGGGTGTGTGAGGGGTTCCCTCACTGGCTGTGTAGTTTGAGGGCACTTCTTGGTGGCCGGGCCAGCAGCATGTGACATTACTGTCATTGTCCACAAAGTCCTTTCCAGTTGCTATGTGCACCTTCAAATATTCTGGGCTTATGTCTTATGGATTCCTGAGTTTCTATCTCAAGTGAAATCATGACTGAAAAATGCAGTGTGATCTAGGAGGCCCAAGATAAAGAAGAAAAAAAAAAAAAGCTCACACCAATGGAGTAAAAAATCTAATCTCAGATGCATTAAAAAATGTAAATTAATAAGCATTATTAGTTTCATGCTTCACCTTGGTGTGCAGCACTTTGTACGTAAGAATTCCTAATGGTTTCATGCCTTTATGTCTATTATACCTATATTGGACATTTTTAGAGACTTTGTTTCTGTTCATGAATAAACACTTTTAGTGTTCATATATTTACATAAACTGTTTTTTTTTTACAGTTAATATTGATGTGATATGGAAAAAAATGGGGCATAACTGGCTTTTTTAAAACCTACCAGACTATATCTCCTTTTTTTTCTTATGCAAAATTTCAGTTTGATTTAAGTGTTTTTGAATTACTTGCCACTCTCCAGGAACCTAACCAACATGTAAATTAAGAGATGTTAATATATATGTCAATGAGTTGTTTTTTAAAAATCGTAGCCCTGAATAAAAGAGAAAGCAGACACACTAACTAGGGATTACTGCTCAGAATCTGGAGAACCCAGGAGAAAAAGTAAAATATGATTAGATAATTCTTATTATCCTTTAGAAGCAAGTGTTCTAATTTTTTTTTAAGTTTTTTTTACATTTTCTCAGATAGTACGTTCTCATAAGAATTTATCACAACTGACCTTATCAAAGGAATATTGAACAACATAATATTTTCATCTACAGCTTTATAACAAATATATAGGTAGTCTTCATATGACTTTTTAAATTTTTTTTTATGTCCACCCTCAGTAACAATCGAGGACATAAATAAATTAAGGTAATTCTGTTGGAATTAGGTTGAGCTAATGAGGCTCAGAGATGTAGGAAATAATGTATGAAATTAGCAAACAATACAAGGAAGCATGGGAAGCATGTAATCACACATTTTCCTAAAAGGTATAGACTCTAGACTGGTCAGAGAAAGAATATAGTAGGTGTTGGTGTAGTGAATAAGTCTTAGGGTAAAAATAAGGCTGATACTCAACCTAGACTTTGAAGACAAAGAATCAATGAGTGGATATTGGTAGATAGAAAACCAAGAATATATAAGCTAAGAGAGAGTTAAGAGTGTCATGCTATCAGAATGAAGGGTAAAGAATGATGAACTTTATCTGATTGGAACATACCATTTGTGTTGAAAAATGCTAGAAGACACAGTTTCTAGATTGTAAGGTCCATTAAGGCACAGTTTGTGTCTGGCTTGTTTCCCAGTACTAGGACGGTGCCTGTGCCTGACGTATAGCAGGAGTTTTATGTGTATTTTTGCCTGATTTTTGATACCTGAGATAAGGTTCTACATGTAAAGTGGGTCCACGTAAGTAGTTTTAGCACCAGTGCAGTGAAAATTTTATTACAGCAAGAATCAAATGTCTTGAGTTCAAATTCTGACTCTGTTGTATACTTTCCAGTTGTATAACCTTGCCTAATTTATTAACACTCTGAACTTTACTTCTTAATCTGTAAAATGTGGATAACAATGTTAGTATGTCAGACCCATTGTGAAGATGAGAAAAGGTAGTATGTATGAGGAAGAAATTTGTAAGCTGTTTTGTGTTCTCTCATTTAAGATGCTATTAATTAAAAAGGAGAATCCTTCATCTCTAGTTATACTGCGTGTGCTTCATGTGGATGGCTGAGATTGTTATGTGTTGATTCTTAGTCTCTTCCTTCTAGGCACACAGCTACATTTCCCAGTCTCCTTTTAGTTATATGGAGCCAATATAACTGAGTTTCAGCCAATAGAATGTGGTTGAAGTTAATGTATACTCAGGAGATGCTCTGAGATAAAGACTGAGCTCTGCTTTAGCCTGACTAGGCAGGTGCCTGGGAGAATTAGCAATAGAAGAATTAGCATAGAATTAGCAATAGAAGCTACAATTAGGGAAATAAAACAACTTGATCATATAAGGGTGGTCCTTTTTGTCCAACTACAGGGGCTGGATTGGGCTAAAAGCTCAGAAATTGTGCCTCCAGGAGAGACAAATAGCCCTTTCTCACATTTTTTATTTTTTAATCTGATATCTATCCATCATCACAAGGAATCAATAGAAAAATAGACCTCTCCTCATCTCAGGCTTTCCAACATGTGAGGTGGGCACCAGCAATTTATTATAAATCCTTTCACATGGTCTGGATATCTTTCCACAGGACATATTTTTGTTGTTCTTTTCTTAATGTTGTAATTTATTTTGTTTTGATAGAACTTTAGGTTATTTCAAACTTAAATTCAAGCTTTGGCAAATAATAGGGAGAGAGTTCTAGACAAAATATTTATATATCAGCATAGGAATATGCATTAAATTCATGCTTGTTTTCTTTATTCATGCTACTGTGTGCTATGTCTGAAGAACAAAGTTGAGAAGGTAAGGAAAGAGTAATTTTGTTGATCATTAGAAAAGTATTCAATTGATATCTATTTGAAAGTTTTCATTAGGAGGACTTCAGGGAATCCTGATTTAGTAGGGGAAGCAGACATGCAAACAAATAATTTAAATGCAGCATAAAAAAATGATAAAGTAAAGAATTTGAAAGTTCTGAGAAATGGTAAACAGTGAATTCTGGTTGGGGAGTTGAGGAAAACTTCATGGAGGAGAGGACATGAAAATACCGATAATGATGGTGGTGATGACGATAGTTACGCAGGTTTCCAAATGTGAGCCAACAACACACCTATCAAATAGATACTGTTATTATCTGAAACTGATTCAGAGAAGAGAAAGAGCTTAGCAATACTCTTAAAGCTAAGAAAAACTGAAATTGCGGTTTACACTCACATGTATCTCTTTCCAAATCTTACAATCTAATTCTAAAAATGATACATATTTGAAAATATGGGTAACAACACCAGACAGTACATAAGAGCAAATGAACCATGAGAAGAGAGAAGACTTAAAGGAAACAAACCTCCTGTTGTGGAGGATAGGCCAGGCTTCCCAGAGGGGCAGCAAAGAACTGCGCATGCTATTCTTTTATGCAGTCAGAATCTCATGTTGTGTGAGCTTTCCACAATTTGTATGGCCGATCTGAAGCTCTCAGTGAATGATCTCATCCAGCTTACAAGGGGGAAGGAGGGTTTTATATATAAATACATTGCCTGCCACGTTTGGCCAAATATTTCCTCTGGCTTACGTGAAGACAAAATCCATCTCTATTAAGAACAAGTTATATCTGTGCTATGATTTCTGTCATCTTATTCCCTATTCACTAACACAAGCCTTTTCTCATGAAAGATCAGCTCATTATTAAATTGTTTCCAGTCTGAGGTGCTATATGTGCACACTCTCTGGAACGGATCAATTTATTTCAGGAGTGAGAATGTGGAAACCAAAGGTCACAGACACTTGGCTTCATTTATTTTCTGGACTGAAAATCTGTTAATTACCTATCCTATATTCAAGCAACTGCAGGGAAAAATGCTTTACACTTTTAGATTTTTAAAATGTGTTTTAGTAGATTATCTCAATTTCTGTTGAGGGAACATGTGTTTTGGAGTTGTAATTATGTATAATTTTGTCAGTTTCCACGTTTTATGCTGCCTTGTGCCCTAAATATCTAATACAAGTGTAATATGAATGATTAATTAATGATCTTAAACTAGCACATCACCTGTCTCTTTGCAATGACAGTAGATGGACGTTTATTGGGGATTTTAACAGGGGTTGAAAGCTATAGCTGGAGGGCCTAATCAGGCTTCACTGTCTGATTTTTATAAACTTTCCAAAGTGTCCCTGGAACATAGCCATGCTCATTCCATCACATATTTTCTATGGCCGCTTTGACACTATAATGGCAGATTTGAGTAGACCATATGGCCCACAGAGCTTAAAATATTTACTATCTGGTCCTCTATAACAAAAGTTTGCCTAGCCCTAGATTATAAATAACATCATGGTTCAGGAAATGTTATATTTTAATCTTTCTTTGCCTGTTCTCAAACCCAGGAAGGACTTGAAGTTTTCATAAGTAGAACTGATAGAACTCTGACACTTGGTGCTGGATAGTGAGAAGAGGACAGCCTCTGAAGACAAAAAGGCTTGGCTTGAGTCCTGATTTAGCCATTTTCTATCTGTGCTACCTTAGGCAAGTCATTCATCCTTGCTAAGCCTCAATTTTCTTATCGGTGATAACATATATAATCTCTATCTCATATGTGTGTATTGAAAATAACATATAAAGTCAATACATACTATTATGGTTACAACTATGAAAATAACTTATTTTAGAGTCACCTGCATTCAGATTCATGATTTTCAATCATGGTTTGTGACACCCTAAGAAATTACAGTCATCTCAAGATTGGCTGTGTAGTTTTCTCTGTTGAATAAGTATAATTCAATTTGATAGTGTCCTATGTTATTATTGGAGGAATTAAAGGATGTATTTCCAATTCAAACTAATAACTCATTAAAAAACAATTTATTGAAAAGAATTTAAATGTTTGGAAACCATTATGTTAGATCCTGGGCATGTAAAGATAAGTAAGACCTTGATCTTAGGAAGTTATAAACTGGGAGGCAGAACATAATTTCTAAGTTTGAACATAGACAAATGATTAAAATACAAGGAATTGCATTGTGTTACAAGAAAGGTTCTAACAAAATTCTTGGAGTGGGATGAACTCAGAATATGACACAAATCAGATATACTTTGGAGAATCAGAGCAAAATTTTATAGAAGTGGAGAAATTTGGGATGGACCAAGAGGAGAAGAGAAGGCAGAACATTCCATGGAAAGGGAATACTAGGAACAAATACAGAGAAATAGACAAGCACAGGGGTGTCCTGGTAATAGTGAGTATTGTTTTGACTGGGACATATGTATGTAAATAATAGTAGTGAGAGAGAATGCTGGAAAAGAACACTGGGACCAATGTACTTGGGAGTCATGAGTCTAGAAAACATTGTGATTGTCCAGGTGAGTTATGTCTTCTACATTGTGTGAAGACATTGAATGAAAAGAAAGGAAACTTTTTAAGAATTAATACAGCTTTTTTTTTTTTAGTGTTTATACACATTCATACATTGTCTCATCTAGTGCTCACAACCTACCTGTGGAAGGTATTATCTCCAATGAACAGATGTGGAAAGGGAGGCTTACAGAGGCTGAAGGCAGGTAGTGAGGGGAAGCACAGAGGTATTTGGGCTCTAAGTCCAGTGTTCCTGTATTACATTACATTTGCTGTTTGGATGAGGAAAGTGGAAAGAGGGAAAATTCAAAGGTAATTCTGTGGTTTCTGATCTGAGTGGGAGCTGAGTTATAAAGAGGAACTGGCTTAGGAGGGGAAGAAGATAAGTTTGATATGGGTCCTGTGTCATATAAAGGGATGATGAGTGATCCAGTGCATGTGTTCAGAAGAGAGTTGAAAACATAGTTCAGGGGCTCAGATGACATATGCCAAAGGCTTTCTCCTGATCTACAAGTCTAGTAAGCTTCATTTATGTCCTCATGCTGCCCTTGCTTCTCCCATATCCTTCTGGGCTGTTTCAACTGTCTTGTTTCTCCTCTTACTGACTGGAAGGCCACAGAACTTTAGAAGGAAGGGAGAGAAACAGGAGGACAGAATGCCAATATGCACATTCTGGGCCCATGTGCTTCCATCTTCATCCACCCTTTGGATGGATTTGGGGGTGGATGTCTTGGATTTTATGCCAACCTGTCTGTACTTTTCTTGGGCAGCTTTGGACATGGGATTGATTGGTAGGAGCCAAGTCCCAAATCCTACTTTCTTGATTCTACCTGAGGTCTGTTATCTTTTTGGTTTCAAGACACACCAGAAGGACCTGGGGGTGCCTGTGGGAATAACTGGGGAATTACAATTTAAGCAGTGATAATATATGGTATGTAAACATAGACGATTTTCCTTTAAAAATAAAAAATAAAAAAATTGACCACACAATGGAAAGCTTCCTGAGGTATTGTACAGCCTAAGGAGGGACAACTAATAGCCTGGGAGTCTGAATATTTCACTGATCAAATCTTCTTGGATGAAGTTCTTACTCCATTGAGTAGAACATGATCAGACTATCAACTGAGAGATCTAGGTTTTAGACATAGCTCTAAGGAAACTAGGTGAGTGATTATTAATTAGTACATTAATTTGTAAAATAACGATGATATATGGCCAAATTCCCTGAGTTGCTAAAAAAAGCAAATGTTGTAATAAAGACTGATGTACTCACTGAAGAATTTCTATGAAGAAGGAGCTCTTCCCTTTGTTTCTGCATTCTTCTACTATCCTAATCTCCTTTGTTTCTCTCTCCTTTTTCTGGTCTCTCAAACCTATGCCAGTTCTTCTAATCATAAGCCAGTGGTGAACTTAGCAAAATGTATCCTTCCATCTTCCTGCATCTCAATTGCCTGAAAGTGTCAAGAATGATATAACAACAACTTGCTTTTGAACCTGTGTATTTCTTTAAAGATAAGGCAAAATCCTAATATAATCCTATGACATTGACATTGGAGAAAATTACTATAATTATGCAAATTAAAATAAGTCAACAAGTTTCAGAACACAATGCATGATAAGTAATGTTTTTAAAAATAACAGTCACTGAGCCTGGTCATTTGCACTTAATAATAGGCTCAGGAGGGAGCCTGGTGTCTGGGGAGAAACAGCTGTGGTAATAGATGTATTATGGCTTTGATAGGTTCTCTCTCATAGTTTTATTTCTGTATTTGCTTTAGACTATAGAATGCTCCTAGAGTGCCCTGCTATTGAAATTCCCATCATACCCAGGACTTTAATTAAGTGAGTGGATTTGACAGAACTTGAATTGAGGAGGCCCACCACTATGTTAGTTTATGCCAGGATGATATTATCAGGGCCCTGGCAAGTACATGCTTGGAACTTAATTTATGTCTTGAGCTGTCTCACTGTGAAATATAAGGAACACATGCCTCCATGTGATTTGATTTTATTTTTTTAAATTTTAAATTGAGGTATAATAGACATATAATATCATATTGGTCTAAGGTGTACAACATAATGAATTGATATTTGTATACATTGCAAAATGATCACCACAATCAATCTAGTTACCATCCATCACCATAAGAAGTTAACGTTCAGGGTTATCACTCTTCTGGCAACTTTCAAGTATACTCTACAATATTAATAAGTATAGTCACCATGCTGTATATTATACCCCATGACTTGTTTATTTTATAACTGGAAGTTTGTACCTCTTGACCCCCTTCACCTGTTTCACCCACTCGCCAACTCCTCTCATCTGTTTTGTGTATCTATGATTTTGATTTTGTTTGTTCATTTATTTTCTTTTTTAGATTCACATACGAGTGAAATCACGTGGTATTTGTCTTTCTGTCTGACTTATTTAGCTTAGGACCTCAAGGTCTGTCCATGTTGTTGCAAATGACAAGATTTTTATGGCTGATTTGTATTCCTGTGTGTGTGTGTGTATAAAACACCATATCTTCTTTATCCATCCATCTATTGATGGACAATTAGGTTACTTCCATATCTTGGCTATTATAAGTAATGCTACAGTGAACATGGGGGTACATATATCTTTTCAAATTAGTTTTTGTTTTCTTTGGATAAATACCCAGAAATACAATTGCTGGATCGTATGGTAGTTCTATTCTTAATTTTTTGAGGAATCTTCATACTGTTTTCTGTAGTGGTTGTGAAAATTTACCCACCAACAGTGCATGAAGATCTTATTTTCTCCATATCCTCGCCAACACTTGTCTACAAACAACACTTGTTGTTTCTAATATTTTTGATAATAGCCATTCTAACAGGTGTGAAGTGATATCTCATTGTGATTTTGATTTGCATTTCCCTAATGATTATGAATTTGAACCTCTTTTCATGTGCTTTTTGGCTGTCTGTAGGTCTTTGGAAAAAACGTCTATTCAGATCCTCTGCCCATTTTTTAAATTGGATTGTTTGGCTTTTTGCTGTTGAGTTTTATGAGTTCTTCATATATTTTGGATATTAACCCCTTACTGGATATATGATTTGAAAATATTTTCTCACATTCAGTATGTTATCTTCATTTTGTGGATGATTTCTTTTGCTGTGCAGAAGCTTTTTAGTTTGATGTAGTCCTACTTGTTTATTTTTGGTTTTGTTGCCTTTGCTTTTAGAGTCAGATCCAAAAATTCATCAACACCAATGTCAGAGCTGGTCACCTGTGTTTTTTTCCAGCGGTTTTATGGATTTAGGTCTTACATTCAAGTCTGATGCATTTGAGTTAGTTTTTCTGTGTAGTCTTAGTTTCATTATTTTGCATGTCAGTCTATTTTTCCCAACATCATTTATTGAAGAGACCATCCTTTCCCCATTATATATTCTTGCCTACTTTGTCATAAATTAATTGACCATATATGTGTGGGTTTATTTCTGGGTTCTATATTCTGTTCAATTGTGTCTGTTTTTATGCCAATACAATACTGTTTTGGTTACCATACCTTTGTAATATAGTTTGAAATCAGGGAGTGTAATGCCTACAGATTTGTTCTTCTTAAGATTGCTTTGGCCACTTGGGGTCTTTTGTGGCTCCACACAAATTTTAGAATTATTCTATTTCTGTGATAAATGACACTGGAATTTTGATAGGGATTGCATTGAATCTATATATTGCTTTGGATAATATAAACTTTTAACAATATTAATTCTTCTAATATATGAGCATAGAATATCTTTTCATTTCATTGTGTCTTCAATTTCTTTCATCAATGACTTACACTTTTCAGTGTACAGGTCTTTCACCTCCTTGATTAAACTTATTCCTAGGTATTCTTTTTGATGCAACTGTAAATGGGATTGTTTTCTTAATTCCTCTTTCTAATAGTTTGTTATCAGTTACAGAAACACATCCAATTTTTGTGTATTGATTTTGTACCCTGCCACTTTACTGAATTTGCTTTCTAGTTCTAACAGTTTTGGTGGAGTCTTTAGGGTTTTCTATATATAATATGTCATCTGGATTTTTGTTTCTTATGAGGTTTTTGAATGCTGATTCAATCTCCTTACTAGTAATCAGTCTATTTAGATTTTCTATTTCTTCCTGATTCAGTCTTGGAAGATTATATGATTCTAAGAATTTATCATTTCTTCTAGGTTGTCCAACGTGTTAGGGTATAATTGTTCATAGTAATCTCTTATGATCATTTGTATTTCTGTGGTATCAGTTGTAAATAACTTCTTTTTCATTTCTGATTTTATTTGAGTCCTCTTCCTTTTTTTCTTGGTTAATCTAGCTAAGATTTTGTCAGTTGTGTCATTTCAAAGAACCAGCTTCTAGTTTCTTTAATCTTTCTATTGTCTTTTTAGTCTCTATTTCATTTATTTCTGCTCTGATCTTTATTATTTCCTTCCTTCTACTAACTCTGGGCTTTATTTGTTCTTCTTTTTCTAGTTCCTTTATGTGTAAAGTTAGATTTTTTTATTTGAGATTTTTCTTGTTTCTTGAGGTAAGCCTGTATTGCTGTGAACTTCCCTCTTAGAACCGCTTTTGCTGTATCTCATAGATTTTGGTAGGTTGTATTTCCATTTTTATTTGTCTCTAGTTTTTTTGTTTTGTTTTGTTTTGTTTCTAATTTCTCTTTTGATTTCTTCACTGACCCAATAGTTGTTCCGGAGCATGTTGTTTAATCTCCACATATTTATAATTTTTTTTTTTAGTTTTCTTCTTATAATTGATGTCTAGCTTTATACTATTGTGGTTGGAAGAGATGCTTGATATGACTTCAGGCTTCTTAAATTTATTGAGACGTGTTTTGAGACCTAACATGTGATCTTTTCTGGAGACTATTCCATGTCTGCTCAAGAAGAATGTGTGTTCAGCTGCTTTTGGATGGAATGTTCTATATATACCTATTAAATCTATCTTACTTAAGGTGTTGTTTAAGGCCCATATTTCCTTATTGATTTTCTGTCTGGAAGAGCTATCCATTGATGTAAGTGGGGTATTAAAGTCCCCTACGATTGTTATATTGCTGTCAATTTCTCCCTTCAGGTCTGTTAATATTTGCTTTATATATTTTAGTGCTTCTATGTTGGGTATATAAATATTTATGTTATATCTTCCTGTTGGATTGACCCTTTTATTGTTATGTAATGCCCCTTTTTGTCTTTTATTACAATCTTTGTTTTAAAGTCTATTTTGTCTGACGTGAGTATAGCTGTATCAGCTTTCTTTTTGTTTCCATTCGCATGGAACACCTTTTTTCATCCCTTCACTTTCAGTCTCTGTGTCCTTATATCTGAAGTGAGTCTCTTGTAAGCAACATATAGATGAGCCTTGTTTTTTTATTCAATTAGCCACTCTATGTCCTTACTGGAGCACTTCCTCCATTTACATTTAACATAATTATTAATAGGTATGCATTAATGCCATTCTGTTAATTGTTTTCTGGCTGCTTTTGCAGTTTCACTACATTCCTTTCTTCTTCTCTTGCTCATTTCCCTTGTGGTTTGTCTTATGTTTTAATTTCCTTTCTATCTTTGGTGTATCTACTATAGGTTTTTGCTTTGTGGTTACCATGAGGTTTACATATAACATCCTATGTTTATAACAGTGTATTTTAAGTTGATAGCGACTTAAATTTGAGCTCATTCCAAAACTCTACATTTTTTCCCTGCTGCCCATGTTTTATGTTTTTGATGTCACATTTTACAAATTTTTATTTTATGTATCACTAACTTAATTATTATAGTTTTAGTTAGTTTTACTACGTTTGCCTTTTAACCTTCATACTAGCCTTATAAGTGATAAATCCACTACATTTACTATATTTGCCTTTATTAGTGAGATTTTTACTTTTGTATGTCTTCCTGTTATTGATTAGTGCCATTTCTTTTCAGCTTAAAGAAGTCCCTTGATTATTTCTTGACTGGTCTAGTGGTAATAAACTCCTTTACCTTTTGCTTGTCTAGAAAACTCTTTACCTCTCCTTCAATCCTGAATGATAACCTTGCCAGGTTGGATTCTTTTTCTCTTTCAGTACTTTGAGTGTATCATGCCACAGGCTTCTGTCCTGCAAAGTTTCTGCTGAAAAATCTGCTCATAGTCTCATAGGGGTTCCTTTATACATAATAAGTTATTTTTTTCTTGCTGCTTTAAAGATTCTCTCTTTATCTGTCACTTTTGACATTTTAATTATAATGTGTCTTGTTCTGGATCTCTAGGGATTCATCTTATTTGGAACTCTCTGGACTTCTTGGACCTGGATGTCTGTTTCCTTTCCCAGAATAGGGAAGTTTTCAGTCATTATTTTTTCAAATAAGTTTTCTACTTCTTTCTCTCTATTCTCCTGAGACCCCTAGAGTGCAAACACTCTTCTGCTTCATGTTTTTCCATTGTTTCCTCAAGCTATCTTCACTTCTTCAAATTCTTTTTTCTGCTCTGTTTTGGTGCGTTCCATTGCCCTGATTCATTCTTCTGCTTTATCTAGTCTGCTGTTGATTCTACCTAGGCCAAGGGTGTGGGGGTAGGCTTGGGGTTGGGGGAGCCTGGGAGGCTACAGCTGCAGTTCTGAGCTATTTTGCTTCTCTGAGCCTTGATGGTGGTCTTTCCCTAGGCCAGGGGTTGGGTGCAGGGTGTGAGGGGCTGGAGTTGCACTTCTGAGTGAGCTCTGCTTCTCTGTGGTAAAGTGGCAGTGTCTGCCTTGGTGGAGAGCAGTGCTGGAGCAGGAGCCCAGTGTAGGCTGGGGGTACACTGGGATGGTCCTGGCAGTCTGGCCAGAATACCAGGCTGTTTTCAATCTGCTGTCTCTCTGCTGTGACTGGGATTAAGCAAGTCTGTGTGTGCACTCTTCAAGGGTGGAGTCTTGGTTTCCTACAGTCTTCTGTTAAGCCCCACTGGTACTCAAATCAGCCAAGGAGGCTTATCTTCCCAATGTCAGACCCTAGGGCTAAGGTACCCAATATGGAGCTCAAACCCGTTGCTCCTTAGGAAGGATCCCCAAAACCGTGATATCTTTCTTCTCTTCTGGGTCACTCACCAGAGGTGTGGGTCCCAACTAGATTGTTTCTCCTCCCCTCCTACCAGTTTCTCTGTGGTTCTTTCTTTATTAACTTTGGTTGTAGCGGAGCCATTCTGCTAGTCTTCAGGTCATTCTGAGAGAGAGTTGCTCTATATGTAGTTGTGGTTTTAATGTGCTCGTGGGAGGAGGTGAGCTTCTTCCTACTGTACCATTTTGATCTGCTTTCTCCCTCTATGACCATTACTTTTAATTCTTTATCAGGTGGATTACTTATCTTTGTTTCATTAAGGTCTTTTTCTGAGGTTTGTCTTATTCATTCTTTCAGAAAACATATTCTTCTTTTTCCTCATTTTACTGAACTCTGTGTGTGTCTTTCTATGTATTAGGTGAAACAGCTACCTCTCCCAGTCTTGGAGTGGCCTTGTGTAAGTGACAAACCTTATCATTCAACCTTTCCCTAGCTCTTGGTTGTCTCTTGAACCTTTGTGATTGTCTAAGCAGCCTGACTTATTTTTGATAGGTCCCTGTTTTTGAGCGTGTGGCAAGACCTATCAGTGTTCCAAGAGGAGGAATATCATTTAGCACCTAGTTTCAGACTGATTGTAAGCTAGATCCTCAGGCACCAGCTTTTAAAGGATGCAAATATATACAGCCCTGTGGGGCTGCAATTGTAAACCCTGCTGGCCTCCAGACCAGGAAATCTAGAGTTTTCCCCTGGGTGACAGTTACAAAAATCAGGGCTCCAGATGAGTGTATAAATTCTTTTCTGGGCGGTATCATTGAGCTGTAGCGAGGCCAAAGGAGTGCACAAGGATGGTGTCCTCCATCTACATTCCCTGAGAGAGCCTCCATAGCTTCTAGATGTGTGACAAACCTGAAGCTCAGGCTGAAGGTCCAGGATGAGTAAATAGACCTTTTTGGGTGTGTTTCAGTCTGCTGTCTGTGCAGCAACCTGGGGGTGGTACCCTGCTAAGAACTGACTTTCCGATTATTACAATCCTGTGGAGACCAGGAACACAAGCCCTCTTGGCCACCAGGGCCAGGCAATAAGGGGCATCTCCTGTGTGGATTGCATATGCCCACCAGCCTTAGTAAGGGAGTGGGAGCCCGGCTCACCCGTTTCAACAGGGCAGGCCTTAGTAAGGCAGTGGGAAAGTGCCATGTCTGTGCTAGCAGGGTGGAGGGAGAGTGCAAAGACGGCATCCACCAGCACCTGTGTCTCAGGAGAGAGTCCTAACTATACCCTGCCCCTCTAGCAGATGCTTTACAATTAGCAAATGAACCTCCTTCTCATATAGTCTAGACACTTTCAAACTGCTGCTTTTGTGCTGGGCCGCAGGGTAAGTGATACTGCACACAAGCCTATTAAAAGGAGAATCTCAGTTCCCCACAGCCCTTTGGGTCCCTTGGACATAAGGTCTGTGGGTTTTCTAAGCCAAATGTTTTGGGGGCTTGTCTCTCTGGTACAGGTCCCAAGGGTTGGGGTGCTTGCTGTGGGGCACAACCCCCTTGCTTCTCTGGGAGAAGCTCCAGACCTGTGGGCTCCCCTCCTATTGTGGAGCACCACACTGGAGTTGGGTTTTTGGTGAGACCATGTCTCTGCCTCTCCTACCCATCTCGATGTGGTCCTTTTATCCTTTGTTGTGGAGGAGCAGTGCAGCTAGTTTTCACTGCTTTTGAAGAGGGAATTGTTCCATATGTAGCTGTAGATTTATTGTGTCTGTGGGAGGAGGTGGCTCGGGATCTTCCTACCCCACCATCTTGGACCTCTGCCTCCACGTTATTTAAAAAGGCACTGAATTTGGCCGACACAGTTGTATGGCCTTCATAAACTTCAAATGACAGGATGATACAAAGCGGATATTTCGTCCTCATGGAGTAATGGAAAGCATATGAGCTTCAAAATTGGAACTACCTAGGTTTAAATCTCCAATCTACCACTCATTAGTGGGATCATCTTGGATAAAGATCTAATTTTTCAGACCTTCTAATATCTCTTTTTAAAAATGTCACTCCAGCTAACAGGAAAAATGTGAAAGTTAAATGTTGTCATGTAAATAAGCCCTGAGCCTAGTAGGTGTAAAGTAGGAGATTAATAATGATTATTTACTTCCCCCACCCTCCACCCCAATATGAAATCAGTCACTGCTGGTCAGAGTATTTTTCCATTTCTTTCTGCCTGTGAATCTTTGAGATATAGGTGCTATCTCTTGTTTTTAGGACAAATTTGGCCATGCGGGTCCAAGGTTGAACCTTGGGGTTGTAACCACTTTTCTTCATTTTGGGAAAAAAGTAAAACACCATTTGCAGCAGTTTGGCCTTGTAGCTTTCCTCTCGTGGCTTAGTCCACCCGACAGAGACCTCATCGAATAACAGGTGTCAATGCTTTACCCCAAGAGAGCTGCAAACAGCTGCAACATGCTAGTAGGATGTCTAACATTGATCACAAATACTGATTTGTGGTTTTTCTGTCTTGGTATGAAGCCTCTTGATGCAGACCAGCTCCTACTTCCTTGGTAACAAGAAACACACCCCTTTCATAATGAGTAACAGAACTTGCTTTCGTCCAAACCAAACCTAAGGCCAAAGTTGGACATACAGAAATTGTTTGATTTAGCATATGTTGCTCATAGCATGAGCACTTAAGGATCAAAAGTCTCATTTCTATCCTATTTGTTACTTTAATTCTGTGCAAGCAGAAGGCTCTGTCATGGGTTTCATGATTATTAAAGCAAAAAATAGACAACAAATGTTAGCATAGTGGGTCAATGAAAACTTATTAACTAAAGAGAAATACAGGAAGGTAGAGACTAGTTCAGGCCTAGCTGGGTTACATACCATCTGCAAAGCAGGCAGGCAGAGTTGCTCTATATCGGCCCCTGGGAAGAGTATCCAGCCTTGGTGTACATACCTCTTTCTAATATTTATTAATCTGGATAGAGGTGCAGTAATCCTACAGATTAGAGTCCGTCCTGGGAAAGCCATGATGTAAGAAAGCTTGATCCTCTCATGGTATTTTCCTCACATTGGTGCTTTCTTTCCCTTTTCCTGGGTGCATTGTAGCTTGAATCTGGTCTTGGGATTCTCTCCTTAGCATGATTCAAACTCATGTTTTCCCCCTATTTTCCTCCCTGTATAAACGCCTGATGTCTGTCATCATCGATGTTAATGACTACCAGTCTTCTTCTAGAGATATTTGTATGTTAGCAGAGACAATGCCCTAAACATTTTTCTTATAGTTGGATCTTAAGTAACAGGAATATATAACTAAAGCACTTTGAAGTAGGCACACCCTTTCTACATTATTTGAAGTAGGCACACCCTTTCTACATTATTCTGTGGCATATCACATGCCACAGAAACATAGGAATAGGAGTTACAAACTTCCCTTGTGGACTTGCATTTAAGTTACATTATTTGATTTTTTAATTTTTATATTTTTATCTTTATTGGAGTATAATTGCTTTACAGTGTTCTGTTAGTTTCTGCTGTACAACAAAGTTAATCAGTTATATGTATACATATATCCCCATATCCCCTCCCTCTTGAGCCTTCCTACTACCCTTCCTATCCCAGCGCTGTAGGTCATCACAAAATATCAAGCTGATCTCCCTGTGCTACGCGGCAGCTTCCCATTAGCCATCCATTTTACATTAGGTAGTGTATATATGTCAATGCTACTCTCTCACTTTGTCCCAGCTTCCCCTTCCCCCTGTATCCTCAAGTCTGTTCTCCACATCTGAGTCGTTATTCCTGCCCTGCCACTAGGTTCATCAGTAACGTTTTTTTAGATTCCATATGTATGCGTTAGCATATGGTATTTGTTTTTCTCTTTCTGACTTACTTCACTCTGTATAACAGACTCTAGGTCCACCCACCTCATTACAAATAACTCAATTTTGTTCCTTTTCATGGCTGAGTAATATTCCATTGTATATATGTGCCACATCTTCTTTATCCATTCATCTGTTGATGGACATTTAGGTGGCTTCCATGTCCCGGCTATTGTAAATAGTGCTGCATTGAACACTGTGGTACATCTATCTTTTTGAATTATTGTTTCCTCAGGGTATATGCCCAATAGTGGGATTGCTGGGTCATATGGTAGCTCTATTTTTAGTTTTTTACGGAAGCTTCATACTGTTCTCCATAGTGGTTGTATCAATTTACATTCCCACCAACAGTGCAAGAGAGTTCACTTTTCTCCACACCCTCTCCAGCATTTTTTGTTTGTAGATTTTTTGATGATGGCCATCCAGACTGGTGTGAGATGATACCTCATTGTAGTTTTGATTTGCAATTCTCTAATTCTTAGTGTTGTTGAGCATCTTTTCATGTGTTTGTTGGCCATCTGTATGTCTTCTTTGGAGAAATGTCTATTTAGGTCTTCTGCCCATTTTTGGATTGGGTTGTTTGTTTTTCTGATATTGACCTGAATGAGCTGCTTGTATATTCTGGAGATTAATCCTTTGTCAGTTGCTTCGTGTGCAAATATTTTCTCCCATTCTGAAGGCTGTCTTTTCATCTGTTTATGGTTCCCTTTCCTGTGCAAAAGCTTTTAAGTTTCATTGGGTCCCCTTTGTTTACTTTAGCTTTTATTTCCATTTCTCTAGGAGGTGGGTCAAAAAGGATCTTGCTGTGATTTATGTCATAGAGTGTTCTGCCTAGGTTTTCCTCTCAGAGTTTTGTAGTGTCCAATCTTACATTTAGGTCTTTAATCCATTTTGAGTTTATTTTTGTGTATGGTGTTAGAAAGTGTTCTAATTTCATTCTTTTACATGTAGGTGTCCAGTTTTCCAAGCTCCACTTAGTGAAGAGGCTATCTTTTCTCCATTCTATATTCTTGCTTCCTTTGTCAAAGATAAGGTGACCATATGTGCGTGGGTTTATCTCTGGGCTTTCTATCCTGCTCCATTGATCTATATTTCTGTTTTTGTGCCAGTACCGTACTGTCTTGATTATTGTAGCTTTGTAGTATAGTCGGAAGTCTGGGCGCATGATTCCTCCAGCTCTATTTTCCTTTTTCAAGATTGCTTTGGCTATTCGAGGTCTTTTGTGTTTCCATACAAATTGTAAAATTTTTTGTTCTAGTTTCGTGAAAAATGCCATTGGTAATTTGATAGGGATTGCATTGAATCTGGAGATTGCTTTGGGTAGTATAGTCATTTTCACAATGTTGATTCTTCCAGTCCAAGAACATGGTATATCTTCCATCTGTTTGTAACATCTTTGATTTCTTTCATCAGTGTCTTATAGTTTTCTGCATACAGGTCTTTTGACCCCTTAGGTAGGTTTATTCCTAGATATTTTATTCTTTTTGTTTCAGTGGTAAATGGGAGTGTTTCCTTAATCTCTCTTTCAGATTTTTCATCGTTAGTGTATAGGAATGCAAGAGATTTCTGTGCCTTAATTTTGTATCCTGCTACTTTACCAAATTCATTGATTAGCTCTAGTAGTTTTCTGGTGGCATCTTTAGGATCTTCCATGTCACCTGCAAACAGTGACAGTTTTACTTCTTTTCCAATTTGGATTCCTTTTATTTCTCTTTCTTCTCCAATTTCTGTGGCAAAAACTTCCAAAACGGTGTTGAATAATAGTGGTGAGAGTGGGCACCCGTGTTTTGTTCCTGATCTTAGAGGAAATGGTTTCAGTTTTTCACCATTGAGAATGATGTTAGCTGTGGGTTTGTAATATATGGCCTTTATTATGTTGAGGTAGGTTCACTCTATGCCCACTTTCTAGACAGTTTTTATCATAAATGGGTGTTGAATTTTGTCAAAAACTTTTTCTACATCTATTGAGATTATCATATGGTTTTTATCCTTCAATTTGTTAATATGGTGTATCATATGATTGATTTGCATATGTTGAAGAATCCTTGCATTCCTGGGATAAACCCCACTTGATCATGGTGTATGATCCTTTTAATGTGCTGTTGGATTCTGTTTGCTAGTATTTTGCTGAGGAATTTTGCTTCTATATTCATCAGTGATATTGGCCTGTAGTTTTCTTTTTTTGTGACATCTTTATCTGGTTTTGGTATCTGGGTGATGGTGGCCTCGTAGAATGAGTTTGGGAGTGTTCCTCCCTCTGCTATATTTTGGAAGAGTTTGAGAAGGACAGGTGTTAGCTCTTCTCTAAATGTTTGATAGAATTCACCTGTGAAGCCATCTGGTCCTGGGCTTTTGTTTGTTGGAAGATTTTTAATCAGAGTTTCAGTTTCAGTGCTTGTGATTGGTCTGTTCATATTTTCTATTTCTTCCTGGTTCAGTCTTGGAAGGTTGTACTTTTCTAAGAATTTGTCCATTTTGTCCAATTTATTGGCATATAGTTGCTCGTAGTAGTCTCTCATGATCCTTTGTATTTCTGATGTGTCAGTTGTTACTTCTCCTTTTCCGTTTCTAATTCTGTTGATTTGAGTCTTCTCCATTTTTTCCTGATGAGTCTGGCTGATGGTTTAGCAATTTTGTTTATCTTCTCAAAGAACCAGCTTTTAGTTTTTATAAATTTTTTCTATTGTTTCCTCCATTTTGTTTTTCATTTATTTCTGATCTGATCTTTATGATTTCTTTCCTTCTGCTAACTTTAGGTTTTTGTTTTTTGGAGGTTTTTTTTTTTGGTTCTTCTTTCTCTAATCGCTTTAGGTGTAAGGTTAGTTTGTTTATTTGAGATGTTTCTTGTTTCTTGAGGTAGGACTGTATTGCTATAAACTTCTGTCTTAGAACTGCTTTTGCTGCATCCCATAGTTTTTGGGTCATTGTGTTTTCATTGTCATTTTTTTCTAGGTATTTTTTGATTTCCTCTTTGATTTCTTCAGTGAACTCTTGGTTGTTTAGTAGTGTATTGTTTAGCCTCCATGTGTTTCTATTTTTTACTGCTTTTTTTTTTTTCCTGTAATTGATATCTAGTCTTATAGTGTTGTGGTCAGAAAAGATGCTTGATAAGATTTCAATATTTTTAAATTTACCGAGGCTTGATTTGTGACCCAAGATCTGATCTAACCTGGAGAATGCTCCATGTGCACTTGAGAAGAAGGTGTATTCTGTTGTTTTTGGATGGAATGTCCTATAAATATCGATTAACTCCATCTTGTTTAATGTGTTATTTAAAGCTTGTGTTTCCTTATTTATTTTCTGTTTGGATGATCTGTCCATTGGTGGAAGTGGGGTGTTAAAATCCCCTATTATTATTGTGTTACTGTCATTTTCCCCTTTTATGGCTGTTAGCATTTGCCTTATGTATTGAGGTGCTCCTATTTTGGGTGCATAGTTATTTACAATTGTTATATCTTCTTCTTGGATTGATCCCTTGATCATTATTTAGTGTCCTTCCTTGTCTCTTGTAACATTCTTTATTTTAAAGTCTATTTTATCTGATATGAGAATTGCTACTCTAGCTTTCTTTTGATTTCCATTTGCATGGAATATCATTTTCCATCCCCTCACTTTCAGTCTGTATGTGTCCCTAGGTCTGATGTGGGTCTCTTGTAGACAGCATATATATGGGTCTTGTTTTAGTATCCATTCAGCCAGTGTTTGTCTTTTGGTTGGGGCATTTAATCCATTAACATTTAATGTAATTATTCATATGTGTGTTCCTATTACCATTTTCTTAACTGTTTTGGGTTTGTTTTTGTAGGTCTTTTCCTTCTCTTGTGTTTCCTGCCTAGAGAAGTTCCTTTAGCATTTGTTGTAAAGCTGGTTTGGTGGTGCTGAATTCTCTTAACTTTTACTTGTCTGTAAAGCTTTTGATTTCTCCATAGAATCTGAATGAGATCCTTGGTGGTTTGAGTAATCTTGGTTGTCAGTTTTTCCCTTTCATTACTTTAAATATATATTGCCACTCCCTTCTGCCCTGTAAAGTTTCTGCTGAAAGATCAGCTATTAACCTTATGGGGATTCCCTTGTATGTTATTTGTTGCTTTCCCCTTGCTGCTTTTAATGTTTTTTCTTTGTCTTTAAATTTTGTTAATTTGATCAATATGTGTCTTGGTGTGTTTCTCCTTGGTGTTATCCTGTATGAGACTCACTGTGCTTCCTGGACTTGACTGACTATTTCCTTTACCATGTTTGGGAAGTTTTCGACTCTAATCTCTTCAAATATTTTCTCAGACCCTTTCTTTTTTTTAATTTTTATTTTCATTATTTTTTTTCACACACACACACTGTATTTTATTTTTACAAGAGATAAACTGACACCAAGCATTGTAAATGGGTGACCACAACAAAAGCAACAATGATTGCAATTACCAAACACAAAACACACTCATACTATGTCATAATATTGACATTCAGTCCAGTAATCCTCCACTGTAACAGCTCCTTTACTTTGCAGTGAAAATTGATTTGTATATTTTTTGCCTCTGAGCCCTTGTGGGATTTTTTTTTTATTCAAACAGAAAATCACAAAAATTATAATCATCCTCATCAGTTCACTCAGTCCCATGTAATTAATTTTGTTTTCATCTTTATCTTTTGTTAGCACTTTTATGAATTCATCAGTTTTCCATTAGAGTTCTGAAAATGCTTATTCATTCAGTTCAGCAGTATAGTCAGTTACCAGAAACCTGTACTTGTCAGAGTCTTTTCCATGAATTCCTTGAAGATGAAACCCTTTTATAGGAACATTTTTGCAAATGCATCAGAGTACACCCAGAACTGTCTGTAAATGACAAAAGACTTAAAAATGACCATGGTTAAAGATTTGATGAAAGTTCATAATAATGAAATTGACAAGGAAATTTAGTTATTTCTGAGATATACATTTTAAAGTAATAACTAGAATTATGACTTATAACATTATAGCAGAATATATAAGATTTTTAGAAATTTCATGTAATGCCCTTTCTTTTTTTCTTCTTCTGGGATGCCTATAATTCGAATGTTGGTGTGCTTAATGTTGACCCGCAGGTCTCTGAGACTGTCCTCCATTCTTTTCATTCTTTTGTCTTTTTTCTGCTCTGCAGCAGTTATTTCCACCATTCTATCTTCCAGCTCAGTTACCCATTCTTCTGCCTCAGTTATTCTGCTATTGATTCCTTCTAGGGTATTTTTAATTTTAGTTATTGTGTTGTTCATTACTGTTTGTTTGCTCTTTAGTTCTTCTAGGTCCTTGTTAAACATTTCCTGTGTTTTCTCTATTCTGTATCTGAGATTTTGTATTATCTTTATTATCATTACTCTGAATTGTTTTTCAGGTACTTTGCCTATTTTCCTCTTCATTTATTTGTTCTTGAGGGTTTTTATCTTTCTCCTTTGCCTGCATGATATTTCTCTGTCTTCTCATTTTGTGTAATTTACAGTATTTGAGTTCTCCTTTCCCAAGGCTGCAGGGTCGTAGTTCCTCTTGCTTCTCTTCTCTTCCCCTGGTGTTGAGTTTGGTCTAGTGACTTGCATAGGCTTCCTGATGGGAGGGACTAGTGCCTGCCTTTTGGTGGGTGGAGCTGAGTCTTTTCCCTGTGAAAAACAGGGCCGTGTCAGGTGGTGTGTTTTGGGATGTCTGTGAGCTTAGTATGACTTTAGGTAGTCTGTGTGCTGATGGGTGGGTTTATGTTCCTATCTTTATTTTGCTAGGAATATTCCTAGCAATAAAGGGCATTAAAAAAAGAAAAAAGAAAAGACTAAAAAAAACCCAGAAAAATGGTAAAAAGTAAAATCAAACAAACAAAAACAGAAACAAGGAAACACGCACACACACAAAAGGAACAAAAACAGAACCAAATAAATCAAAAAGCAAGAGAATAGCCAGACAACAAAAGAACACAAGAACAAAATCAAACAATTAAAAAGGAAACTGACAAAAACACAGAACCAAAAAACGAAACCAAAGCAGAAGGCCACCTGAAGATGAAGCAAAGAAACAATACACACCGAAAAAAAAGATAAAAAAAAGAAAAAGAAGAGAAAGGGGAAAGAAGACAGAACAACAGAAAAGCAATATAGAAATAGAAATATAAAAAAAAATAGAAAATAAAGAAAAAAAACCGAAAAAGACAATACCCCAAGAAATGGTAAAAACAAAACCAAACAAACAAAAACAGAAACAAGGAAAAACACACACCTGCAAAAGAAACAAAAACAGAACGAAGTAAAACAAAAACAAGAGAACAACTAGACAAATAGAAGAACTCAAAATGAAATCAATTAGGATCCAAACTAACAAAAAGACAAAACCTAAAAACAAAACCAAAGCAGTGTGCCAGCTGAAGAATAAAGCAAGGATGCAGAACAAATCAATAAAAATGATTTTTAAAAAATAATAAAATAAAATAAAAAGGGAAAAAACACAGGACAAGGGAAAACCAAAGTAGAAATGGAAATATAAAAAAAGTAAAAAATATATTAAAGAAAAAGAAGAAGAAAAAAAATAAGGGGAAAGAACACAGAACAACAGAAAAGCAAAGTAAAAATAGAAATATAAAAAAAAATAGAGAATAAAAAATATGTTAAAGAACATGAAGATCCCAAAAGACTAAATTAAAAAAAAATACGAGAACAACAAACAAACCAAAGAAAGAAAGAAAGAAAAAAGAACTAAAAAAGCCAGAACCAACAGCAGAATGAATCAAAACATAATAAAATTAGTAGTAATAATTGTTTCTCTGGGGTCTCAGCTGAAGGTGTCCTTTCACACACCGTGAGCCACAGCCCACCTTCAGCTCCCCAGGAGGCCTTCCTCTGCCTCTGGGCTGGTCTCTGGACCTGCTTTGGGCCCTGTGGGGACCTCTCACACTCTGATGTGACCCAGTTCCTGCGTGTGCTGACCCCAAAGTCCACAGCTGCCTGAGCTAGACCTTTTTCATTTGTGGCGGACACTCATTGTCTACTCAGATATTCCATAGATGCAGGGTCTACCTACCTGATGTCAGGGATTTAATCTGCAGCTTGGACAGCTGATGAAAGATTTTTGATCTTCTTCCTTAGTCCCCTTGTCCCTGGGGTTCAGCTTTTGTTTTATCCCCACCTCTGCATATAGTCTACCCACAGGAGTCTGGTCCTGAGGCAGCCTTGGAGCATTTGGGTCTGCCTCCAGTGAGGACAGGGCGCAGAGGTGGTATGACTGCTTGGATTGTGGGATCCCCGGTGGCACCAAATGTGCAGGGAAGCCGGCGGCCACAGGCACAGGAGATATGGCCCTAGTGAGGGCCTTTTCTGGTGCCCGGCATAAAGCGCACCAGGACCAGCCCTGACAGGGCTTTTTCTTTTTTTTGCCCTGCAGCCAGTGCATGAGGGCCAGCCCTAAGGGGGCTTCTTTTATTGTTCGTCTGCAGCTGCCAGTGTGTGGGGAGAGAGAGGCTACAATAGCAGCTCCTCCCCCTATGTATGACTCAGCGGTAGTGCCCTGCTTCCGTGGCAGTCCGGTCTTCCTCCATAGGCATTCCTTGCTGTGCATTTTTCCCTCCTGTCCCCTCAGCCTGTATCCCCACAGCCAACAGCAGTTCTCACTCCAGACCTGTTCTCCAATCCCCATACACAAGCTCCCAGCCCCCTTGCACACCTGTGAACACACATCCCAGTCCGGGACACATAGGGCCGTGGTACGGACCATCTGTTTATTTCTTACTCCGTCCCGTCTGCCACCGATAGGCTGCATCACCCTCTTCCAACAGCCTCAAATGCTTCCCTTCTGTCCCAATCAGTTTCCCCGTCAGAGAGGGGGTTTCCCCAAATTTGGGAATCTCTCCTCTGCTTCAGCTCCCCGACCTGGGGTGCAGGTTCCATCCTGCTTCCTCTCCTCCTCCTTCTCCCTTCTTTTTTCCGTCCTACCCAGTTATGCAAGGATCTTTATAGTCCTTTCTGGTGTCCAAGGTCTTCTACTAGTTTTCAGCTGGTGTTCTGTGAGAATTGTTGCATCTACTGATGTATTCCTGATGCATCCATGTAGAGATGAACTCCATGTCCTCCTACTCCTCCGCCATCTTGAATCCCCCTTCAGTCTCTCTTCATTCTTTTAAACTATGATGAATGTTCAGATAAAAAGCAAATCAAAAAAAGTACCAAAGTGCACAATATATTAGCTTATGGCAGAACAGCACTGCCACTGAGAATGACAGAAAAGTTGGACAAAATATAAAAATGATCTGTTTGAAGAATTTAGAGAACAGCTGAGATGACTGAGGGGCCAAGTTGCTAGAAAAGAAGGTAACTACTGAGAGAAGAGCTTATATTCTGTGAGTTGGTTTCCTCATAAGGATATTAACCAATTCTTGGCCTGTGGAGGGAGACTAAGAATCCAGCAGAAGGTTGTAGCTAAGAGAGAACCCAGCAGAACTTCTGATAATGTCACAGTGCAAGAGGGATAAAAATTGAGGTACAGGATTATGAAGTCTGCTAGGACTTGAGGGACCAAGATCCTGGAGAGAGGGAAGGTACAGAGGAATAAATTCGACCTTTTAAGATTTTCCCTTGCATCTGTGTGTGTGTGAGAGAGAGAGAGAGAAATTCTTAATCTGGGAAGAGAAAGAGTTTAAGAAACAAGCCAGAAAGTCTCTGAAAAGCAGTTTGGGGCTTTTGACATTCTTCTGGAGATAAAGAGACAAAAATTGGAGTCATCACCTGTCAAGTAGGAAGAGCTCGCTAGTCTCTCAGTACGGACCTCTGGAAGGTACACACTAGGAGTGGTGAACCAGAGTTACCTGAAGGTTTACAAAATCTGTAACCAGCCTTGACTTAGCTCCCTGCTTGGACTTCAGGCAGTCCTAATTGGCATTACCCAGCTCCTAATTAGCATTTCCAAATGCATACAGTTTTTCTTTATGTAGAAGAGTTTTACCATTTGCTTTTGCTGTTTAGAAAAACAAGAGTGTTCAATTTAAATGGTAGAAGAGATTTTCAGGGGGGGGCATAAGATGAATCTCTAGAATTCCAGGGTGCTAAACCATAACCTATACCCTTCATGAGCATTTTTTGTTTTTTCAATTCAGTCAATCACACAAAAAGTATTTATTTAGTGTCACCCAGTCTGTTCCAGGCACTAGTCATGTGCAGGTGGTACAACAGAAAAGGTAGACAGACCTATTCTCTGTCCTTGAAGTGTTCACAGTCTACTGGGGAAGCAGATGCACTGAGTGTAATCAAGAAATACTATACACATGTCTAACAATTTCCTAACATTCTGAGGGTCAAATACAATACAAGCTCTGAAAATGCGGGGTTTGGGGACATGTAACTTCATGGGTTTCTTAGTGTTGGGTGATGATGATACACTAATCTGAAGGCGGTAGGGTAAACCTGTTCATTGTTGAGTGTCCTTTCTGAAGTTTTATGATTGAATATAAATTATCTCTTTGTCTACATCTGGGTTAAAATATTCTCTTTCCCAACCCCATTCACAGTGCAATGTGAAATGATGTACTAAATATGGTCTAGAGACCACAAGGATTGACAGCAACCTATGTGTGTTTCCTTCTCCTTTGGTGCTATGGGTCCTAACAGTACATTCTTTCTCACCATATATAGGGATAGTTGCATAAATACAGGAGGCAGTATCAGGAGAGGACTTTATAATATTTTGAAAATGCCAGGAACTTAGTAAAGAACAGGGTTTTTATCATTTCCTAGCTCATTTGAGTAGAGACTAGAACACGCTCTGGCCATTTTTGCATATGATGTATTGCAGCAGAGTGAGCAGGCAAGGATCAAGTCTGGGTGACTAGGTTTTAAAGCAGATTAGGTTACAGGAGCCATGGATTTAATATACACAAAGGAAAAGTGTTGCAAAAGGGGACCATTTGGCTAACCTTGTCAAACTGGAAGCCTACCACTTGAGAGATATGGTCTAAACAGAGCAGCGGTACCTATGGGAATCAGATAGAAATGAGATCTGGGTGGAATAATTCTGTAGCTTATCTAGACAAGATTGTCCAGATCTTGTATTTTAAACATCTATGGGGTAATTTTTAAAATAAAATTAAAACTTATTTTTCATTAAAATATATAATGTAAAATGTGTAAACAGCTTTAGGCAAGACACTGGCTGTGGAATTGTCTTGAGAAGTTTGGAACCCAATGCATGAACCTGCACTAGAATCATCCTCCCAGGATTCTTCAGGAGCAGTTCAGTCTGGGGCAGGGTGTATAGGTGTGTAAGTCATTCAGAAGTATGGATATGTTGCTTACAAATGGCAACATTTAAGGAGGAGACAAGTCATTATGAATTAGTTTGAGACACTTTAAGGAGCCTTAAGGTGATGACTCTTCCTACCCATTCACTGGTGCCAGAGAGAATGTTGCAATAAGACCTAGAAATACTGGGGCATACAATAGCACTAAATCCAGGCTTTGAGATAAACTGTTCCCAACTCTTTTAATTTAGTCCCTTCACATTGTGTAAATGATGTAAGCAGGCGTTAATGATATTTTTAATAGAATTGATTCAGAAGCATTATGAGCCAAATGGGATACTTTAGGGATGAGTCACAGCAATTTAATAGGCTCAGGTACAGGTCATTTATTTTCCAGAACTGTGCTGTCCATTCCAATTGGGATGGCATCAGAGAATAACAACCTGTAAGTCCTTTTCTTTATCATCTTCCCCCTTCTAGTGTGTGTGTGTGTGTGTGTGTGTGTGTGTGTGTGAAGAGTAACACTTGTTACCTTGGAAATGAGCTTTTCCTGGAGATTATCATCCCTGTCAGTTTCAATCCTGGGTGTTCATAAGAAGGGTCTTGGCTGTATCTTTATCCTGTGTCTAGGACAATGTGTGACACATAGTTGGTGCCCAGGAAATATTTTTCCGTCTTTTGTTGATTAAGTGAAAAACTGAAACATTGACTGAATGCCAAGGACTTAGTCAAGGTAGCTAGGGAAAAACAGGCTGAAACCCAGTCTCTGGATGGCAGGCAGGTCAAGAGGCAAAGATGCAAACTTTTGACACCTGTCAGATGGACTAGAGAGTTTTTAAAGTGGAAAATAGGGTTTCTTATATTTTCCCTGCCAAGGGACAAACATAGTCTATATAAAGGATAGGACTGAACCTAGCAACTGGGAGAATTAAGCACCTCCTTCAAGTTTAGAGCAAGAGGAGTAGGGGAGAAAGGCTTACCATTATGCCAGATTAAGATTTGGTTTACAAGGTACTCCTAAATGAAAAGTTAGCCCAGACAGTGTTTTGCTCTTATAATTTTTTTTAAGTTTTGAATCCATCTCAAACTTACAGAAAAGTTTCTAGTACTGTATGAAGAACTTTGGTTTTCCTGCACCATTTGAGACTTAAGTTGCTGATCTCATGCTTCATCAATATTCTGAATACTTTAGTGTGTATCTCCTACCACCAGGACATTTTCCTACAATAACCACAATAAAATCATCAAAATCAGAAAATTAACCTTTATATATGGCTACCATATAATCTTCAGATTCCATTCAAGTTTTACAGTTTTCCCAGTAATGTCTTTTTATAGCAAAAAGACCTAGTTCAGAATCACATCTTGTATTTAGTTGCCATGAATCTTTAGTCCCGTTTGACCTGAAACTGTTACTTCATCTTTCCTTGACTTTCATGACCTTGAAAATTTTGAAGATTACAGGCTACTTATTTTGTAGAATGTCCCTCAGTTTGAGTTTGACTGATGTTTGCTCAAGAACGGATTCAAGTTATGCACGTTTGGTGGGAAGATCACAACAGTGATGCTGTGTTCTCTCATTGTACCTTATTAGGTAAATTTTGATTTGCCCTGCTGCTGATGCTATTACTTTGATCATTTGGTAAAGATGGTATCTGCCAGGCTTCTCTACAGTAATGTTGCTCTTTTCCCCTTTGTAATTAACAATTATTTGTTTGGGGTGATACTTCACAGCTATGTAAATATTTTATTACTCATAAGGCTTTCTATTCATTCATTCATTCATTTCTCCATCACACTCTAAATTTATTCATTCATTTACTTATATCAGTATGAATTTATTGTTTTCTATTCAACTGGCTATAATTTGTAATTGCAATTATTTATTTTAATGTTTGAATTGTCCCAGATTTGTCCAGTGGGAGCCCCTCAGGCCGGCTTCTGTGTCTTTTTTTGACATGTCACCATCTCTGTTTTTGAACACTCTCTTGCTTTCTGGTACATAAAGATATTCCAGGCTTATTGGGAACTTCTTTGCCCTAGTCATGGAATGAGCCATTTCTCTAAGGAGTCTAGTTCCATTTAGTGATGAATGGTATTTAGAAAACAATTTCTGTGTGCACATTGTTATTGGAGTGTCACTATTCCCATGCCTTCTCATTTGTATCTATTTCTGTATATATTCATATGTTTATATCTCTAGATGTCTGTCTGTCTGCCTATCTATCTATGTATCCCCTAATTCTGCCAGCTTTGACAGCCCTGCCTGCCACCCCAAATGTAGATGTTCTGTTCATCCTACCGAGCTCTGATTCCTGATGCCAGACCACTGCTGCCACTGCCCTCTGCATGGATGCCATTCTAACCTACTTGGGCTTTTACATCCTGCTCTGGGCCATATCTCCTCCATCCTGGTGAGGAAATTTACCATACTCAATCCCACTTCATGGCTGCTTTAGAACTGAATTGTTCTAGGAGGGAATGGAAGAGAAGAGACAAAGAAAGAGAGAGAGAGAGAGAGGAAGGGGAGAGGAGAGGAGGGGAGAGGAGAGGAGAGAAGAGGAGAGAGAGAGAGACAGACAGACAGACAAAGTAATATTAAAATAAATAAATTACCTATTCCATTATCAAAATTCCTATCCATTACATAGTTTTGAACCAATTTATGTATTTTAAAGATACAGACCCACAAGCTCTTCAGGATTTGAGGGATACCAATCTGTTTTGGGTTTCACTTGGTAGATTATGGGGCTTGGGTTTGTTGTCCTTGCCATGTTTGAGTGAGATCCATGGTTTTCAAACTGTGTTCTCCATAGCCGTAGGTTCTGTGGACGCATCTCAAGACTTCTCTGGGAGGGTGGGTTGGGGGAACTGCAGTGTCTCAGTGGCTTGAATTTGTTTCCCATCCTACTTCAACCAGAAAATTCTGTTTGTAACTGTTCTGTGTATCAGATTTCCACATAAGACTTCAGTTGAAAAAAAAAAAAAACTCAAATGCTAAAAATGTTTGAAAATCAGAGTTAGATGATCTCTCTGAGAATGTCAGCTGGGAGTTATAAGAACTAAGCTTTGGAATTCTTAAGTGTACATCTTTTCTTCATGAATCTGAGCAATGGATAATTTTGTCATTAAAAATGTTTTCAACATAAATGTAATACATGATTCTTTTTGATTGTTCTCAAAGTGTGGAAAATGGAAAGCCATTACCTCTCTCTCACTTCCTCTGCCCCAGTACAATGTGAGAAGGCCTTTCTTAACATTTTGAAATATTCCTTTCGAGTATTTTTATTGTGCTTCAGTATAATTTTTGAAAGTAATTGTAATCATATATTATATATAATCTACTCTCAGTTTTCTAGACATAGAATTTCTGGGATCTCAGTTTCAATGAGGGATAAAGCAGCAGGGGTTTCCATTCTTTCATTCAAATATTAAGTTCCTTCTACAGTGTTAGAAGCTGGGATACAGTCCCTGACCTCATTAAATTTGCAGTCTAGTTGGGGAAGAGACTAAATAATCTTAAGTGTGAGAGGTATTAGAAAGAAACACAGAGTGCTATGAGATCATACAATGGGCAGACTTTACCTGTTCTAGGGAATGGGTAAGGGGATGGGCAATAACTCTGAAGACTTGTTGATGAAACATTTAAGGTGAGACTTAAAGTTCAGTGAGCTGGTGAAGGATGTGCAGCTGGGGAGGAAAAATGATTTTCAAACAGAGAATATAGCCTATGCAAAGGCTCCGTGGTAGGAAAAAATAGGGCATGTTCAAGGAGGCAAAGAAATCTACCGTGGTGAGAGCATAGAAAATTAAGCAGCACAGGATGAGATAGGAGAGGTAGTTAGGATGCAAACTGGAGATTTAAAAGATTCTGTCTTTATCTTAAGGGAAATGGGAAGCACTAAAGGGATTTAAACAAGGAAGTTACGTGATCAATTTTGTGTTCTAGAAAGAAGTCTCTGGGTGTTTTGAGAAGAATGAATGTGGACTGACAAGGGAGGATGCATCTTCACTAGTTAGGTGGCTACCAACTAATTCATGTGAGAGATGCCAATGACTTGAACTACAGTATAGGCATTTGGGTTAGAGCATAAGAGACAAATGCATAAGACATAGGGACCACAGAATTGGGTGTCATATTTAATGTGGTAGTGAGGGAGGCCTGGATGTGTCAACCTTATTAGTAGGCCTCCACAAAGAAGAATCTGCTTACCAGAGTTGGTCACCTGTCCCCTGTGGATGGGACGGGGGAGTACACCTTGTCTATTGGAGTTGAAAGAATCAGGACATTTCATCCCTGTGGCCACAGTGATTACTACACAGATGAGCACATCTCAGATCTGCCCATCAGGCCTAACAAGTTTCAGTGGTGGGACTTTTGTCTGTACTATCATGAAAGTAGACTTATTCATTTCAATGATTCTGAAGATTGAGAAGACATGGGGACTGGAGCTAAGTCCCACCTTGACACTTTTTGGCTGGCCCCAAAGCTCAAAACTGAAATAAAGAGATACACTTGAGTCTGGAGGATGTTATTTGAATCCTGATTCAAACCATCTCCTTCCTCCTGCACTTTTTGGATATATAGTAAGAAACACTATTTTTATAAGGCTACTGTGGGATGGATTTCCTGCCATTTGCAATGTAAAGAATCTCCCCTGATATACCCACCACCCAAAATAAACTAATACCAACAATTTAGTTGTATTATATCAGCATTTCATCAAATGATGTATTTTAACAAAGTTGAAATCATAAATGTATGTTGAATTGATTTGAGAGGTCACCCCGAGAAACACTAGCAGGGAAGTAGATAGCAAGGAAAGGAATTCAATAAAATGTGTGTTATAAGAAAGTTTCCAGTGTAGGCACATGGAGCTTAATCCTTGGTGAGGAGTCTCTGGGAAATAGTATAGAACATACTTCAGGGTCATCCTACCTTAGCGGTGAAGAAACTGGTGTATTTATCTACCATTTCCTCACTCATCATTGGTTGAAAACTACTGGAGGCATTACCTCTCTTACACCTTCAGTTTGCCCTCCATGTGGGTGGGCTAAGTTTGTTCCTGTGTCCAGAAATATAGTCCCTAGTCAGAGTTGCAGGTATTCCCCAGTAATCAGTAAGTGGAGGTGAGTACAAAGGATGTGCCAATATCAGTGACCACTTCTGGACTCTCATCTTACTCAGCCTTTCATCATAATTCAACAAAGATATGCCACCTTCTTAAAGATTTTAACAATACCATATTTTCCTACCTCATTGGTTACTCTTTCTCAGTCTCCTTTAATGGATCGTTTTCTGGTACCACCTGTGATTGTGCCAGTTTGATCCATCTATATGCTCTCTCTCACTTAACTAATTTAACTCCCTTTACTGCTTCACTGAACTCCAGACCAACATATAGACCTGCCTACTTAACACTTCACTTGCATACCTAGTAGACATATCCACATGTATAAAACAAAACCAAAATCTTGGTTTTTTCACCAAAACCTCTTCATTTACTAATGTTTTACATTTCAGAAAATGTCCATTTCTCTAGTTGCCAAAACACTTATGAACCATTCTTGATTTCTCTTTCGCTCACCTTCCACATCTGACTTTATTAGTAAGTTCTCTGTCTTTTTTTTTTTTTTTTTTAACTTTTGGGTTTTATTTATTTATTTATTTATTTATTTATTTATTTATTTATTTATTTATTTATTTATTTAATGGCTGTGTTGGGTCCTCCCCTCTGTGCGAGGGCCTTCTCTAGTTGCGGCGAGTGGGGGCCACTCTTCATCGCGGTGCGCTGGCCTCTCACTATCGCGGCCTCTCTTGTTGCGGAGCACAGGCTCCAGACGCGCAGGCTCAGTAGTTGTGGCTCACGGGCCTAGTTGCTCCGCGGCATGTGGGATCTTCCCAGACCAGGGCTCGAACCCGTGTCCCCTGCATTGGCAGGCAGATTCTCAACCACTGCGCCACCAGGGAAGCCCAAGTTCTCTGTCTTCATCTCAAAAATAAAAATAATAAATACAACAGTTTCTCCATATTCATCTCTATCATCTTAGCACAAGGCATTATCATCTTTCCGAATTTACTTTCAATGGCTTCCTAATTGGTCTATAGATTCCTCCACTCTTGTACTGTTATAATTCATTCTATACACAGTAAACTATATGATATTTTTAAATCATATTGCTTCCTTCTTAAAATCTCTGATGGTTTCCCACAATACTTGAAAACAAAAACAGCACCATAATCTTGCCCTTCCCTACCACTCTGACTCATTTCCTACCACTTTCCTCTGCTTTCTGCACACTAACCACATTTTCCTTCTCTTCTTAGTCATTCTTAACAGGAAAATACCACGCCATGGGACATTTTTAAATTTTTGGTTACATCTTTGCTTATTGTGATGTTTGGTAGTGTGTGTGGGTCAGTGATCTAAGATGTCCTGCAGTGTGCAGGGTGTCCATGAAATGAGCCCAGTTCTGCATCCCGCATGACTTTCAAATATCCTGCCAGACATTCATGTAGGTGAAAGACGTCTTCTTACAATTATTTGGACCTAAAACCTGATTCAATTTTACATATAAACACAAAGTTATCTATCATACCCTGAAATTTCTAGGAATGCAACCACATTGTAAATTGAGAAAAGATTGTAATTTGTTTTGTTAAAACTCTATCAAGACTTGCTCACCGTTTCAGAAAATCACATCACCAATGGCAACGCCATTTGTGGCATATGAGTTTGCCAATGCAACACACCTGTACCTGAGTCCATTTGTAGTTGTCGCACTCATGCTGTTTCTAAGTATAGACACAAACATCTGACTACTTCATATGGCTTCTTGTTATTATACCTGAGCATTTTCATTTAGAAATACATATCATTTTACTATAAATTACCTTTCTGTTCTTTTACTTTATAGTATAGTTAGGGGATTATAGTAATATTTTTTGGAAATTATTTGTGTAAATAGTTTATAACATATATGAATTTAGTTTCAGGGCAAAAAAGGGGATTCTACAAACTGTCATAAAAAGAGGGCTCTGGATCTAATTGGATTGAGAACACTGCTCTAAAGCTTTAATCTGGATACTATCCCAGCTGTTCAAAGTGCTAGTTCCATTTGCCATAGTCTTGAACAATGGGCAAATTTCTATAGTCTATAGAGGGAGGGGAGGACAGTACACCAGCTCCTGAGCAAATTCTAATATCTCTCTGGAATTAACCTGGTAGAGCTGTACATGAGGCAGAGATAATTAGCCATTTACCAAAACCTTTTACTCTTCATTAGGTAGAGCATATTCCCTAGCACCTTTGCCATTAGGTGTAGAAGAAATTGAAAAAAAATATTTTCAGCATGTACTTTTTTCAGAGTTCATTTTGTCTATGTATATAACTCTTATTTCTGGGGAGTAGACCTTGTAAGGTACACTGTGCATTGACATTTCCCTCCTTCTTCCAATCCCATTTTTTTTCCTGTGAGTTGCTCTCATGAAAAGGATTTAGAAAGGATGTAGGGTACAAGGTGTGATAAGTACCCAAGGAAGCAGTATGATAGAGAGGTGGTGGCTCCATTTGCTTGTTTTATTGTTTTGTTTTCAGCTCTTTCTTACATACACTGGGTCATACTTAAATGGTGTAAAATGTAAGATATAATACATTTTCTTCCTTTTTACGGGTAGTCTCTTTTTATAAGATAAAGTTAGAGTAGGGTTTCTCAATTCAAGTCTATTTTCCTTGTACTTAATGTGTATGTTTCTGAGATTTTGGCATTGAGTTGCCCATAAAACATTATCTTCAGTATTGAAGATTTTTGCCCTTTGGGAGGGAGTATTTTTATATGTATTTTAGGGATTTTTAGAGTGACTACATTGGAAGCTAATGGTGTGGAACCTTTTTAAATCAAGAGCAATTGTATTGATTTATATATCAGACAGTAGCCTGTATAGTTGTCACAGGATGATGGTGATCCATGGAGAAATGGTAATGAACAGAAGAAAAGAATATAAGTCCTTTGTTGTAGGTAAAGGCACAATTTATGATACACAGACAAAGGAGATGAAGAAGCGTGTTGCCCTTTGATGGGGGAAGCTTCAGTGGACTTCAAGTTCCCACAATGATGACCCAATGCCAATGAGACCTCCTGACTAGGGTGAAGACACTACCACTTTTCAGGGGGAAGCTCACTTTACCATTCTTATTAAGATTTTTCTATCCACCTGGTCATTCCCCACTGCTCATGACACTTGGAATACCTATCTACCTGCCAGATGCAGGTGGCTTTTTGGCCTACCTGTGAAATTATATTATGAGAATGAAAAAGCCAATTCTCTAGGGTTAATTTGCCCAGAGAAACTCTCCCTTTAGCAGCCCCAAAGCTTAGAATTGTTCAGTCTGTTCCTCCAAAGTTAAATACTCCATCGTTCTCTAATGTTAGTTCTCAATTTTAAAGCAAAATTACCACAATTATGTGATGAATATTGAAATTAAGATTGAATTCTTTGTTCCAAACACTAACTAGTACTGTGAATGGTTCCTTAGAAAAGGAGTCAGGGCAATGCTGTACCAGCTTTATTAATGAAGGGATTGTTGGTTAGACCTTCATATGACTTACTTTTAGAAGTGCCACCTATCAGAAAACACCACTGACACTCTGGGCACCACAAGATAGCATTGTAAGATCTGACTTGGTTAGCTTTATGCAGAACCTACTCACAGCACAACATTTATCAGAACAGTTCAGTCAATGAGTAACCCCTGTAGCTTACTCATTCTTAAGGAAAAATCGGAGTGATTAAAAATGTGCCTTACAATAGGCTAGTCAAACTAGAGAACATATTATTGCTGGGGGTTGCTTGGGTCAAAGGAAATGTAGAACTAAATAGACTACTAACAAGCAAACACAGTGCTTCAGAATATGGGAATTACACATCTCATAAAATCCTGTTTTGAAGACAAATTATAATTTAGGGCAAAATGCTAGGCATTTATTGAGGACTAGATCAAATATCTCCTCTTCTGTGAAATCTTGATCAATCTACTTTGGCAGAACTGGTCAATCCTTCCTCCAAAAGTAATTTGTTCAATGATATTGAATTATTCCTATTATTATTATTATTATTATTATTGGTTGTTGTTGTATTGGTAGTCTAGTAGTTATTTGGCAGAGCCTATGTCTTATTATGTATCCTTATGGCTCAGTTCATTGTCAGGCCTATAGTAATTGCCCCTCAAATATTTATTGAAATGAATCCCTGCATGCCTACGTATATGAATCAATGAATGAACCAGTTTCAATGAAGGCTAAATATGGTTTCCTCCACATCATGTGTGGAATAGATCGTGAATCCTATAGAAATGGTAGGATTGTGACTTTCCTATTGTAGCAATGCATTTAAATTTTATTGATGGAAAGAATGCAGTCTAATGATATTTCTCTAGTGTCAAACTTTCTGAAAGAGGGACATGTTCTAAAGGTTGAATTTTAAAACATCAACAAAAAAGTTATGGAAAACTTTTGCAATGTTAAATGATCATGAGAACAAAAATTTGGATCACATTTTAGACCTGGTTATTTCGTTTTAGAAGCACAGCAAATTGAAGAAAGATACAGTTTTTCCCCTCCTTGGGGGCCTCCTGCTTTCTGTTGGCAAAAGTCAGCCATTGCATGGGGAAGCTAGACTCCAAGAATCCTAAGTGCAGGGTCAGAGGGTATTTGCTTGCCTTTGTATTCCCAGTGCTCCACACAGATGTTAGAACATATTAGGTTTTTAATAATATTTGTTGGATAAATGGATCAATAAATGAAACATGTTAATCTGACTGTGGTTTTCTTATCAGCAGATTTATAGGCACAGAGCCAGTTTCTACTGAAAGTTAGTTATAGTAACTTTCATAGTTTCACTCACAACTTTTGTTGTCCCATCGTATTTATTCCTCAAAGACATATTATTTGGAAATGTGAATTCTCCTGGCACGGGTTTCTACTACAACAAATTCCTCTTGATTCCAGCTGCGTGGTGCTTAAGTTTCAGTTATTTCAAGTGCTTCTCCAGCATTTTGTCCACAGAACTACTGTAGCAGTTTTCACACATAATTTCCTTTACAAAAAGCCCTTACCAAATGCAATTTGCCTTTCATGAAATTGTACATCTGCAGATTTACTTTTGTACACTTTTCCACAATCGGGAGAATCTTACTTTGATTAGATGCACACCTGTTGGGGATACTTTGAAAAAGAGGCAGTAAAAAGTTGGGAATTTGAAAAAGAGAAAAAAGAGGTAAGCAGGTGGCAGACCAGGAGAGAGATTTTTTAAATGCAGCTTTGGGAGAAGTTAAGGTGGCTGAGGCAAAGTTAGAACTGCATCCCATTGGCTGGAAGGAGGAGAGGTACATGTGTTCTAGCACAGAATCATCACAAGCAGAGGTAAGGTTCTGTGAGTGGGTAGAACGAAGGCCTGAGAGGTACATATTTGGTGTGCCTAGTTGCTTAAATGAAAGTTGCTGAGGACTTCTTTCCAGCCAAGTTACTTTATGTATTTGGGGTCACCGTGTGACCCAGGAAGCAGGAGTCAAGGAGTCATCCATCTACCCAGCAAGGCATGTGATGTAATATGTATTGGGTAGGGGAGAGGTATATTATCTGCCACAAAGCAAAACAAATATACAGGTATGTTGTTGAAAATGCTGGGAAGAGATTTTATTACGTTATCTTCATTGTTTGGCTTTCAAGAACAAAAAACGTCTATTTATAATAACTTTTGTAGCTTCCTTCAACCTTGGTGGCCCAAACTTATTTTTCCTTTAAAGGCTTATTTTTTCTGGAAGTGTGGATTCTTCTGGCACAGGGATTTTTGGAGCCTAATCCTTTTATTGGAGAGGGAAAGTATATGTTTGTGTAACAATCTAAAAATTGCATAAACCATAGATATGCAAAAATATTATCAATACTTTCTTTATCTTTCCATAACTCGACTTAATTTTAATCTTCAGCCCCCTTTATGGTCTGAAGCAGAAAATGTCATTTAGTTACTTATACTTTTAGTGGTTTCTCAATGATTTCAGATTTAAATCTAGTCACCTTCAAGAATCCCCCCCGCTCTGATTCTCCTTGGGGTTGATGTTAATCATGAATGTTCCAGGATACAGTATTTTGGGAGAGAGGGCATCCATTCCTCCACATTGATTTGCCCTGTGCTGACTTCAACCAAGAAGGACAATAATCCTATCATAGACTTTGTTTGTCTGTATGTCTGGAACATGAGGACCCTCCAAACTGTTATTTTGGGAGGGAGTGCCATCCCCCTTTCAGATTGAAACTTTATGATCTATACTGTAGCAACTTACTCTTCCATTGAGCACCAGAATCTTCCCTGTCTAATAGCTTTGTATTACATTTAGGAAATTCTTTGCCATGTAAGAGAATAGAGAATATTTGGTAGTCTGACTGATTCCGACTGGACCCTTGAGGACTTCTATGAGAATGCGGAAAACCCATTGTGAATTCATCCTTCTTCCTTTCTTCCTTCCCTCCCTCCCTCCCTCCCTTTCTTTCTTCCATCCATACAACATTTACTGAGTACCAGGTACTTACTAGGCACTGGTAGTAGAAGAGTCCTTCTCTGAAGAATTTCATTTTCTAATAGAGAGTAAGAATTTTACTTTCTAGTAGGATGTGAGAACCAAAAAGTTGCCTCCTACCTTCCCCCCACCCAACACTCACACACAAAGCTTGCACACTGGAAGCTTGGAAACTACTTTCCTTGACAATGTACTGTCTATATTAAAATAACTTTATTATTGGGCTTCCCTGGTGGCGCAGTGGTTGAGAATCTGCCTGCCAATGCAGGGGACGCGGGTTCGAGCCCTGGTCTGGGGAGATCCCACATGCCACGGAGCAACTGGGCCCGTGAGCCACAGCTACTGAGCCTGCGCGTCTGGAGCCTGTGCTCCGCAACAAGAGAGGCCACGATAGTGAGAGGCCCGCGCACCGTGATGAAGAGTGGCCCCCACTTGCCATAATTAGAGAAAGCCCTCGCACAGAAACGAAGACCCAATACAGCCATAAATAAATAAATAAAATAAAATAAAAAAAAAAATAACTTTATTATTTTATGAAACCCTTGCCCAGACTTATGGCTTTAACTCTTCAATGGAAAGCTTCAATAAACACGTTGCACCCTCAAGTTCTTTGAACCTCTTGCCTCAAAAATTCTTACCTTGCTGTTTCATGGTCCTTACCCAGTCCTAACCAACCCCCCATCTCCAACCTCACCCCCCAAATTAAAAGACCACCTTAAACCAACCTTCCAATTCTCAATAAATTATGAGCTTGCCTCTCTGAGACACTGCCGAAGCACCATCAGGGTAGTATCTTCCCTTGCATGGTAAGCAACAAACTCAGCTTTGTCTCAACAAGCTATCAACAGGCTGTATTGTTGGTATGCAGGGAGCCAGCACTCGGCAGTGTTATCATCATAACTCAGTAGCTAGCCCTAATTTTAAGAGAAGGTATGTTTAGTAAATATAATTAGCTCAACTTTCTGTGAAAAATTATTTTAAATGTATGTTTATGTATGATCCGAAGTTAGGCCTTTCATTGCTGCTTCACGGTATGGTTTGGATACCCAATAGAGATTACTTCTCAATGGATATTAAAAATGTTATCTTTGTTAATCACCATGTTAGGGTTTATATAATACATGTGCTACTCATGTCTCAGGTATTGAGTTTAATAATTCCAGATGCTGAGTGTCCCTCACCTGTCCTAGACCCATGCTCCACTCAGTCACCTGCTACTGTGATTAGGTTCCTAAAATAACTGACACAGGAGACATTATTTTAAAACATTCTTCATTTTTGACTAAGCCTTGTCCCTTCTATCTGCTGACCTACCCAGGTTTTATGGTCTGACTGTATCCCTCCAAAATTCATATGTTGAAATCCTAACCCCGAAGGTGAGGATATTAGGAGATCAGCCCTTTAGGAGGTGATTAGGTCATGAGAGCAGAGCCCTCATGAATGGGATTAGTGCCTTTATTAAAGAGGCTCAGATTGCTTGCTTCCTCTTTGCCATGTGACGATACATTGGGAAGTCTGACCTGGAAGAGGGCCCTCACCCAACTGTGCTGGCACTCTGATCTTGGACTTTCAACCTCCAGGCCTGTGAAAAATAAATTTGCTTTTTTGGTAGGCCACCCAGTCTGTGGTATTTTGTTATTGCATCCTAAATGGATGGACTAAGAAGTTACCTGGGCTGAACAATAAATACAGTCCCTAAAATTCCTTTGTTAAGCATATGTAAGACCTCCATTGACCAGCATTCTTAGTTGTAGGCAACAGAATCTGACCTAGCAAGTTTACTTGGCAAGGGATTTATGATAGTTCACAGAATTATTGGGAGAGCTGAAAGTACAGACTCTAGGCTGAATTTCTGGGAACAATGCCCAGAACCACACTGAAAACTGGCTTGCTAAGGAAGCTGCTATTGCCATTGGCCTGGAACCCAAGGCCTCTGCCATGATCACAAAGATGTTACATTGGGCAAGTTCTCCCACTGTTGCTGGCCTCCGAAGAACCAGACCCCTCTGCCACTATGCTGTCTGAGAGTGGTTTTCAAAGTGTAGTCCCTGGCAGCAGCATTGACATCAGCTGGTAACTTGGTTAGAAATGTAAATTCTCAGAGCCCACCCCAGACCTATTGAATTAGATGCTCTGGGGGTAAGGCCTGATGATTTGTGTTTTTGATGCAGGCAAAAAGTTTGAAAACTACTGCTGTATGAGATGGTTCACTTTATTACTATAAATTTTCTGCACATATAGGTGTATCTGCTTGGCAGAATGTAGGTCATATGAGGAACTCTGGCTACAAAGAAGACTAAAGGAGTCTACAACAGTATTTCTCAAAATTCAAGGTGTATATATATATATATATATATATATATAATGAATCACCTGGAGATCTTGTTAAAATGCAGATTCTGATCAGGTCCAGTGGTCACTGCCAATAAGACCAGAGGTGATGCGAATACTTCTGTTCCATGAACCGCAATTCGAGTAGAAAAAGTCTGTAGTACAGAAACTCGTGCTGGAAAGGCAGGCAGAGGGATTATGGCTAATCCAATATGTAATATCCTCTATTTACCCTCTCTTTTAATAAAAAATCATAACCTCCAAAATTTGCAAGAGAAAGACATTCTCCTCCTGGGGAGAAGTCTGCTGAGTCTTCATACATTTTTCTTGTCTACTGCCTTTACTTGAATAAGGAATCCACATCACCTTTCTTGGAAAACTTTGGGGTGTCTGGGTATTTTCAGGGAGAAGTTGGGTTTTCCTTAAAGCTTGAGGTGAGCCAGACTCAGTAGGCAGTTCCTTAACTTTTTCTTTGAATCTATTCAATCTTATAAGACTACCTCTCAATCAGAAGATAAACCCTATAAACTCAACAGTACGCCCTCACCAAGGCTCTTCTTGCTCCTGCCGCTATTGAGTGCCCACCTACCAAGAGAGCCTAAAGTTGAGACCTGATATGGTAACAATTCCTGGAGGATTCATCTGGCTACCTGGTAGCCAGTTGATTACATTTGATCCCTCCCCTCATGGCTAAAGTCAGTGCTTTGTTTCCATAGGAAGATTCTCAAATTTCAGGAACAGTTTTGCCTTTCCTGCCTGGACAGCCTTGGCCAGCATTACCATTCGTTGACTTATATTTCTTCATGATATTCCACCCAACATGGCCTCCAACCAGAGAACATATTTTACAGCAAGGAAAGTGTGACTGGTCTTCCGATGTGCCCATTATCCAAAACAATGGATAATGTCTCTGGTGGAAGCTGTGCCTGCTGCCTGGCTCTTCATGTTTTTGAATCAGGAGACAGAGAAAGGAGTCATTATTCTGGTTGAGATAGGTGTGCCAATTACTAGGGGTAAATTGGGTTGCTGCTAAACAATAAAGGCAAAGAGAACTATATTTGGAGCCCAGAGGACTCACTAGGGTATCTCTTAGTATCTTTTCTTGCTCAGTAGTCCTGATCAACGGAAAGCCATGAAAACCCAATAAAGAGAAGGTAACTAAGGACTCATATTCTCCCACCCCAGAGAAATGATTCGAGTCACCTCACTAACTAAAGAGCCCCATCCAACTGAGGTATTGACATAGGGTAAGAATGAATAGTGTCAGCTGTGATTACAAACAGAGACCTTGTGATCAGCTTTAGAAGCAGAGACTGTAATAACTATTTTATGTTAATTAATTGCTTCTGTTCCTCTGTTCCTCTTCCTTCCCTACTACCCTACATTGAAAAAAGAACCGATGATGGCTCATGATTTAGGTTTCAGGTAGGAACATGGCCATGATGAGTATCTGATGCGACTTAGCTGGGGAGATAAATCTCTTGCCTGGACAAAGAATCAAAGTGGACGTTAAGGAGTGCTTGTGAAAATGATTGACTTTTGCTGGTTATCTCCTGCTTGCTACTCCAAATCAACTTCACCCTTCTCCTCCCACCTCTGTGCCTAAGGGCAGTGACTGGGATGAAAGTCATCGTCTCCCTTCCCTTCTGCTTTCTGTCTGTTTGAATAAGGGGGAACACTAGCACGAGTTCTGAGGGAGGACAGCACATTTAGGGAACTTGTTTTCCCGGTTTCCTGTGGGTTTGCTGGGTACTGGCCGCTTTCATAAGCCCAAGGCCTCTGTCAGATGGCCCTTTCCATACCACTCTCTCTGCCTCCATGTTCTTTCCTTGAACCTGCAGGCCCAGGGGGTAATGACACCCAGTACTCCTAGCTCTGGAATACTGCATGCTCCCTTATATTTTTTAATATCTTCCCCACTCCATTTGTAACTACTCCTTTGTTAAACTTTCCTCAAGTCATCCACTTTGAGAGTGAAATATAAATCCTGCTAGGACCATTTTTGATTCTTGGGTGAGGATTGACAACCTCCCCCCTATAATGACCAAGATTTAGACCCTACTAATTCCTTTTGTGGCTGTAGAATAGTTAACTTTTACTTTAAAATTATTCCAGATAATATTCAGTTATGTAGAAGTTATCGCTTCAAACATCTTGTTATTTTGACCTGAATTGAAGTTGTATGGAACTAGTTTTCAGTAGATTGAAACAAGTGAGAGGCTCTAACACCAGGAGTACAGACAGCAGAGATGAATCCTATTCAGTGTGCATTGAATGATTTTACATATGCCCCTAAGCAGTGGATTTTAACTTTATGTCAATATATTTCATCTTCAGATGTCAGCTGTAAGGGGGAGACAACAAGTTTTCTATACATTTTTTTCATCAGATTATATATTTTTGTTGTTCTTAAGTCCAAAATTTTAATTTGGTTGGGAAATAAGTTGTAGTTACATATTTATTTATGTTACTTGCTACAAAACTAATCTGAGTTTCCTGAGAGAATAGTAACTAAATCTATTTTGCTTATTTCTATGTACATACATAGAAGACAATATCACAATAAATCTTTGTTGAGCAAGTGAATTAAACTCATTATTTGAATAGAAAGAAAAAGGTATAGGGGCTCTAAATTTGGTTTATGTTACCAAGAGAGTTTGTGATATGAGTATCAATGTGATTGGTTTACAGATTACCTATACTGTTTTTTTACCACGAATTCAGTATTTTCAGTAATATTATATATATTTTTCTCTTGGGTACCACAATTAAAATTATGAGAATTTATTTTCTAATTGAGAATAAAATGACTCCTAAATAAGTCAATGGATTTTTATCCTTGCTTTAAAGTTTACATAAATAATGAGTAAATGAAAATGAATCAACAGATATTGGCCTTAAGAGGAGAACATGTAGGAGAGATAAGTTGCAATACTGTGGCCTGGGAAATGTGGGGGAATTGAGGATATCATATATGTCAGTCACAATTTTTTAGGGTGAACCCCATAGAGGATATTTCATTCAGCTCACTTATCAACTCACTCAGTTTTATTTGTTGTTATGGTTAGTAAATATTGTTTGTGAGCCCCTGTGTGCCAGACATTGTTTCAGGTCCTGGGCATACATCAGTCAACACAACAGATATAGTCCTCCTGTCATTTAGTGTCCAGTCAGGAGAGACTCTTTTAGACTTAAAACAATACTTCCTATGCTATCCTTGTTTTGTCTGAACTTCAGGTTGATTGATCATGGCTTCTGCTGAGAAGCAAAGGCTAACAATTCTTTTGTTGGAATGAGAGAGAAAAGGGAAATAGTTTTAGTTTAAGGGCAAAGCTTGATTCTAGAAGCAACTGTATACGCTTGATTTGCGAAGCATTGTGAGCTAATGAGAGAACTGGGATGGGCAGAATGTTATGGTTTCTTAGTAAGTAGAAGCACTGAGATCAATTTAGTCAAGTTGATACAGGCTTATTGAAGAAGAATTACATCCGAGTTAAAGAAATCATAAAAGAAAGATGTTAAATTATTAAGGAAATGAGTAAGATTTTTATCTTAGAGTTACATATGAACTGAATGAATTTTGAACAGAAGATTAAAAAAAGGAATTTGTCAGTTATTTGGATACAGATTATAATGATATGAAAGAGTCAAATGTACTAAAATGTCATTTGTTCTTTGCTGTTATTGATATTTCTCCTTTCAGGTGGCAGAGCCTAATTTCATTCTCTTTGAGTCTTTGAGTGTAGTTGAATTTAGTGACTCACATTTAATAAATTAAATAAAGTGGAAGTGATGCTATACAACTTCCAATAGTTGGTCACAAAGGCACTGAGGCTTCCTCCTTGCTTCTTTTTTTCTGATGTCCTGCTCTGGGGGCAGCTACCTGCCACTTGGTGAGAATGCTTAAACAGCTGTGTGAGAGGTCCATTTATGTATGTATGAAGGCTACACGTCAACAATCTACAATACACTGAGGCCTCCAGCCAGTAGTCATGCAACTGAGCCATCTTGGGAATGGATCCTTTAGCCCCAGTCAAGCTTCCAGATGATTGCAGCCTCAGCTGACAACTTGACTGCACCCTCATGAGAGCTCCTGAGCCAGAACCACGTAGCTAAGCAGTCCCTGGATTTCTGACCCACAGAAATCTGTGTAAGATAATGCATGTTTATTGTTTTAAGCTGCTAAATTTTAGGGTAATTTGCATCACAGCAGTAGGTAATCAAACAGGAAGAAATACAAATCTGTGGGCTTATATTTGCATAGTATGAGTGCCTTTACCTCAGAGCAGTTTCAAGATATAATTTGCAAGACTCAGGATCTCAACCTTGGGATACAAGCAAAGTAGTGGGACTGACCATTACTGTGGGTATAGGTAGAAGAGCAAATGTGTGAGGCAGTTCAGGGTATCATGAAGTAACAAGAGGGAAGGATCTCAGCTACAGAGAAGCTACAGAGAAAAAAAAAAAAAATTCTCGGGCTTCCCTGGTGGTGCAGTGGTTGAGAATCCGCCTGCCAATGCAGGGGACACGGGTTCGAGCCCTGGTCTGGGAAGATCCCACATGCCGCGGAGCGGCTGGGCCCGTGAGCCACAACTACTGAGCCTGCGCATCTGGAGCCTGTGCTCCACAGCAAGAGAGGCCGCGACAGTAAAAAGGCCCACGCACCGCGATGAAGAGTGACCCCCGCTCGCCGCAACTAGAGAAAGCCCTTGCACAGAAACGAAGATCCAACACAGCCAAAAATAAATAAATAAATAAATTTATTAACAAAAAAAAATTCTCTTTCCTAGTAAAGCAAATGACAATTGTGAATTTATGTATACAAGAGAGTAGATCTAGGGCTAAATCTTGGTATCCTGTGGTGCCAAATGTGGATCTTCACAAGAGTGAGAAGTTTACTTTTGTTGAGTTTGCCAGGGAAGGGAAAGAAGAAGAAAGGAATAAGCAGGAGTTAATTATTCTGGTTTTGGAAAGAGTTTACTGCTTTATCAATCCATCTATTGCCTTGATGGTCATCCTAATATCCTGAAGCTGTGGCTGTTGCCTGACTTGCCCTCTTAACTCCAGCTCTTACATGCTATTTTGCACCAAGGAGGTACCAATACATATATATTTACTGAAATAGTCAGTGAATAAATTAAAGAGAGGAGGATGAAGAAACAGAAAAGAAGGAAAGGCGAAAAGATGGGGTAAGTGTAAGGAAATCAAAGGGAAACGGATGAGAGAAAGAGGAAAAGTAAAAGAGACAGGGAGAAAGGGAGAAAGGGGAAACTGGAAGGGGAAAAGAGGAAAGAAAAGAAAAAGGGAGATACTGTATGGTGCTACTGTATCGGACCATGAGCCTGAATGAAGGTGAGACTGGAGGCTGTGTTCGCAGGTCCCAGAGAGAACAACTCCAGTTGAGTTGGCTATGAGAGGCAACTGAACTGGGAAGTTCCACCAGGCTCCCACTTTGTCAGCCTGATGGCAGCTTCCACAGTCCCCTCATCCTATTGTTGGGACATGTTTTTCTTATACAATGCATATGCTTTCTATGACTTTGCCCTCAAACAGAGAATCAGAAAAAAATCTTATTTGTGTGATTCAGAATTTTGAGACCTTTTTTTCATGATTCTAATAAACAAAAAAATACCATATAGAGAGCACTGTTACCTTCTTGTGATGTATTTCCAAAGCTTTATGATCATAAAAGTTACCCAAGAGCTTTAAAAAATACAGGTTCCTAGGCCCAAACCCTACTGAATCAGATTCATTCATTCATAAGATTCTCAAAATACATCAATCTCTTTTTACTGTCCATGGGAATTTCCCTGAAAAATATCTTGCTCCAAAATTTCAACCTAGTTATCTTAGTCCAAACCAAGTGCCCCAATCTCAGTTACTGACCAAAAGATGTACTTTGGTGCCAGTGTTTCTCAAACTATCTGTATGGAAGGACCAGTTTTTTTTTCTTTTTCTTCTAACTTCCAAACTGTCACAGACCAATTTTTAAAGTATAAAATACTATATAATTGAATTAATAGAAAAATGAAGTTAAAAGATATACAAAACAAAACCTCCAAATTTTTTATTATTAAGTTCAACAGATATGGATACTCTGTCAAACTGCTACACAAGTTTCTAAATACTTACTGTGAATTTCTGTATTAATCTCATTGGGAGATGGGGCTGTAATGGAGGGCCTCCTTTGGGATTTTTCTTCCTAGCTGAACATTCTAACCATTTCTCTTCTACCAAGTAACAGTTACTACGTTAGTTCACTTTCCATGACAAGTGAAGTTTAAATTCTCCAAAAATCCTGCGTACAGCTCTCATGGACATACATGGGAAGAACAAATGTTTGGCCCCTACTTATTAGCTGTCTGCCACTAAGTCCCCTCCCTCTGGCTGACACTAGTTTCCTGTCCCCAAGCCAATCCGTAATCCATTCCAAAAGTTCTTCCCCCAAGCTATGTTTTTGATCTTGTAAATCAATCCTTGTGTCATGCAGTTGTATCACATGCTTCTCTGATGTCCAGCTGTCCACTGTTTCACCCTGATCTGTTCATTAGACAGTATACTCAAAGGATTGAAGTCAATTAATGTGGAAGGGCACATTGTTTCTCTAGTGTTCCTCACTTGTGGGTTGATGCTGGGAGTTCTGTAAATTGTCAATTAACACGCTTTCTCCTATTGCCTCCAGACATGATTTTCAATATGTTTTCATGAACTTTGAAGTTCATGGGCTAGCTTCCAATTTATTTTCTTTTCTAAATATTGGGAATGTAGAATGTATTTCTGTTTTATTATCCAAACATGGACTATATGTTTCCTTCTTTTTTGGATTAAAATAAGTAAACGTTTATTTAAAAAAAAAAAAGACCCCCATGTTAGTTTTTTGGAACACTCTCAATACACAATAACAATAGAAATAATATGAAGAAAGGAAAGGTATGTTGGTATCAGTCACCATTTAACCCATTCCCTGGATTTCAAAGATGATGTGTCTCCCCAGATAACTTCCACAATCCTTATTCTCAAATCATCTGACCATCTACTAATGATTCAATCCCAATGACTGGTCAGATAGTCCTAAGTGTCTGGTTGGCATATTTTAAGTTCAACAGATACCAAATAAATTTAATATCTTTTTCTCAAACCACATATTTTATTTGCCAGTTATTCAGGGCAAAACCTTGGTATTATCTTTGAATTGACTCTCTCCCTACATAGCTAGCCTTACAGAATTCATTTCTGCAAGGTGTAATCCTTCTTTTCATTCCTCTGTTACAAACCAGGCTCTCATTTTTATTTAGAGAGTTGGATTGAGTTCCTCTCTTTCAACCACTCCTAATGTTAACCCAACGTAACACAAGAACCAGATGAATTTATTTTAAAGCACAGCTTGGCCTTAGTGAGTCCCTTTTACTGTTACTGAATACAAGTTCTTGTGCCCAATGCACAGTGAGGCCAAACAAACTGAAACATCAGAGTTTGGAACAGAAGTTTTATTGCAGGGCCAAGCAAGGAGAATGGGTGCCTTATGTTCAAAAACCTGAAATCCCCAATGGTTTTTGGGGAGAAGTTTTTATAGGCAAAATTTGGGGTGAGGGCTGCAGAGTGTGTGACTTTCTTCTGATTGGTTGGTGGTGAGGTAACAGGGTGGTATTCTAGAATCTTGTGCTCAGCCTGAAGTTGCCATCCTTTACCTGGGTGGGGCCCTTAGTTCCTGCAGAAGAACTCAAAGATATTGTGAGGTATATTTCTTGAGGAGGAACCAGGATCCTGTCCCAAGGCTGCACTATTGTTTCTTAACTGCTCCTCCCTTTTTTCTGCATACCCTCCCTTCCCTGATTAGGAACTGTTTGAATCTGACCACTGGAACACAGGGAAGGTCAAGGAGGCTGAATGAAGCCTATTTCCTACAAACAGGAAATGGGGGACACAGAAAGGACTTGCACCCTGGGAGGGCCCCACAGGGTCCTACTCTGTTTTGTTACCAATGGAATACAATTTGTATTCCTTAGCATGGTGTTTAAGACCTTCCTATCCCTGTAAGTACTCTAAACTCCTGCAAAAAACAAAAACAAAAAACAAGAACAACAAAAACAAACAAAAACCCCAAAACAAAACAGGGACTTTGAAAAGTACATACAGTGTTGCATCTGTGTGTATTTATGTTCCATTTTCCTAGAATGCCCAGATTCCCACTTTCCAAGGGTCTATTGCTTACTCTTTACAATCTCTGCCTCTCTCAAGAAGTCTTCTCTGATTCATCCATTCAAAAAGAATTCTACCTCCCATAATATTTTTTTATTTCTCTTATTTTATGCATTTCTTATATCATCTGGTAGATTGTAAGCAGTTCAGTTAAATATTTAAATTGCATTTTACTATTGTAGTTTTAGAAACCATCACAATACTATCCTTTTTATTATTATTTTGATGTATAGGATTTTGGAGTCAACAGACCTGGATTCTAATCCTGCCTCTACCATTTTTCACTTTATATTTTTTATCCTCAGTTTCCTCTTCTGTAAAAAGGGGATAATAATAGTGCCCATCCCATTGGGTGTTGTGTGTGTGTGTGTGTATGTGTGAGTGAGAGTGAGAAAGAGAGAGAGAGAGAGAGGCTTAAATGAGAATCTATATCCAGCACTTAGAAACTGTTTCATATGTACCAAGTGTTCAATAAATGTTGGCTATTGTTATACCACAACTGAGATAAGGTGAGGTTAATAATTAAATAATTTGCACCTCAAACACATTTATTTTTTATCTACAGCTTTAATTACCCAGGGTTCCTAAAGAATAAAGTGATATAAGAAACACTACAGAATCAGCAGAAATTATCTCATTGGGATTATACTACAAGAAAGGTCAAACAAATGCAAATATGACTCTTCTTCTTGCACAAAGTATTTGCTCTTCTCTCTGCCAGTCTGTGGCTTCCCTCACAAGATTCATTCAACTCCCAGACAAAGATGACTAAGATATGTTTCCTGCTCTGTGAGGGTTTATAATCCAGTTGGGTGAGATAGGTCTGTATACATATAACCATCATATGAAATAGATTATAATTCCAAAGAGGAACAGCCTTGAAGTATATGAATGGCTTCAATGAGCAGAAAAAATTTGGAAATCATCCCTAATGAAAACAATTAAGAACATGGCAAAGGCAAAGTGATGGAAATCCCCCTATCTTTGGGAATTATTGCTTGAATATTTTATTCCTCTTCTACTCACCTCTTAGACAAACTTAAAACTTCTAAGGTGTAGAAAATTAGGGAGTATTCTACCCAGATAGAGAGCCACTCTTAGGAACTCTCTGTGTAGGTGGAGTGCCACTTCTACAATAAAAGAACCAAGTGAAGAAGTATCTTCCGGTCACTTTTTCTCTAAGTTTTGCTGTATGGAGTAGTTGCGATAATGGTAAGCATGGATAGTACAAATAGATAAAATGCAATAATATATGCTCATCATCAATAATATATGCTCATTACCATTCATGAAAAGAAAGCAAGTCAGTTAGTATCAATATCTTTTCCAATAATTGGAAGAACACATTATAAACACATCTATAATAAAGTTTCAGGTAAGGTCTAGGTGTCTTTCTTTCAGATATATTTATTACAAGGTATGTGCATTTACTGTAACCAATAATAGATATAATACAATGATCATGACATCAATCTGTATAGCTATGCTCCCTTTCCTCTTAAAGTGCTTTTAATATTTCATTCTCCATCATTGACCCAATTTCTTAGAGAGGAGTCTGAGGAGGCCTTTTTTTTTTTATAAAGCTTATAGAGAAAGTGGGCACTTTTCTTTTTAAAAATCATATAAAAAATAGGACAAAGTACTTTGCCAGCATGGGATATTAACATAAAACACATGGAAAGTGCTGCTGTCACAAAATAGCTTATACTTTTTTCTTAGATCCAATTTATCATGGTGTTCTGAATTTGAGTATAACTTTTTTTGGTAAAAATGACTCTTCACTCATCTATGTGAACAAATGGGACTTTAGGCATAGCATCACAAGAGGATTTCCTATGCTATGTTAAGACCCCAATATGGACATTCCATTGTGAATATAAATAACCTCAGTCCCTCTAAACACACTTCTCCATATGGTTTTGCTTAACAATGCACAAATGCCCTGGATGGAAACCACCTCTTTAGCTATAGGCAGGCCAGCAAGCTTCTGTCACTGTGTTGTCACTGGTAGGTCACTGGATGTGAATGCCAACCAGGGCAATTCCCTTGGCAGTCAAACTTGCAGGCAACTTGCCAGTACAGGGATATTTTAAGGCTGCTGTACCTTAGAAGCCTGCCAGGTTTGTTCTTTTGTGTGTGAGGCCATGTCAGGTTTTTTCCCCCAGGTCTGATGCTTCAGAGAAATCTATTGGGATTAAAGTCAAGGAAGAAAGGACTAGATGAAGATATATAGTCAACATTGACATTGATTATTTTTTTCCACTACTCTTAGTCAAATGAGCATTGAGAATCTCTGAAAATGTGTTTTCAATGAAAGGCTCCCCAGTTGACCGCACTCATCATGTGTTCACAGAGGCTACAGAAATTGTTTCCTGGATGTAAGAAATTCATTATAAAAATTCTTAGGAGTCTGAGAGTTTTCTGGATTAAAAGAAAAATTAAGATTAAAGTTTTAGGAAAACGCTTCTTGCCAGAAGCTAACTCTTACTGAGGTATTAGCGATATTTACTTTACCATAACCCAGCCTATGGAAAGAGAGGTTACTGCCTGCTTCCTCAGCCCATTTCTTTTACTCACGGCTCTTAACGTAGGCATCTACTTCCATTGATTCATTTATGATTATTGATTCCTGCTTCTTCACATACTTCCAAATCCCCTCTCCCTATACTCTAGTGAGGACATAAGAGGATGGATTTCCATAACCGTGTTCACTTATTTTACTAAAAGTAGAATTAGTAGCATTCCGAATCCTGTTAGTTTACTTGTGTAACTGTGTCTTTCAGTTTTTGATAAAAATCATCACCTTTTAGCATCTTTCAGCTAGTAATAGTAAGTATCATCCATGTGTCAGGACTGCACTAGATGTTTTGCGGATATCATCTTTAACTTTTGCAATGAGCTGAAAGATACAGAAGAAACTGAGGTCCAGAGATTTGACCATATTGGGCCAAATCCTAGAAGATAGTTACATTGGGTTGAGAATACAGTTTTCTTTTCTCCATAATTCAAGTTCATTTCACTATAACTTGCTTTTATCTGTAGACTGAGACTCTTTTACTGTCTAGTTTTCTCTATTGGATTTTATATTTTTGAGATTGGATAGCATTTTATTTCTACTATAGAAGGGCTGTGCCTTGCTTACACTTAAACTGTCAGTGATCACTAACTTATTGACTCTGGAATTAATAAAATATACTGTCTCATCCTCGCATCAACATCCACTTGTCGAGTCATTGGTACCAAGCTTCTTTCTTCCATAGCCTGTGTTGACAGAATTGAGCTTTTGTCCTGGACTCCATTCCCAAGAACTGGGATGATGTTAAGATTACCCAAAGCCTGCCTTGATCACTTGGACAAGGCCCTCCTGCCATCCTATGAGAACTCTGCAAGAGATATCATACAAAGGAAGTAAGGGACCAATTTATTATTAGGTGCAGCTTTGACATAATTATAGAAAACTGGGCTGAATTTTCAAGAGACTTCTTTTGGCAGGTTAAAGGCTTAAAATATTGCCCCCCGGGCTTCCCTGGTGGCGCAGTGGTTGAGAATCTGCCTGCCAATGCAGGGGACACGGGTTCGAGCCCTGGTCTGGGAAGATCCCACATGCCGCGGAGCAACTGGGCCCGTGAGCCACAACTGCTGAGCCTGTGCGTCTGGAGCCCGTGCTCCGCAACAAGAGAGGCCGCGATAGTGAGAGGCCCGCGCACCGCGATGAAGAGTGGCCCCCACTTGCCGCAGCTAGAGAGAGCCCTCGCACAGAAACGAAGACCCGACACAGCCATAAATAAATAAAAATAAATAAATAAAAATTAAAAAAAAAAAATTGCCCCCCAAACTCAACCAAAAATCTCTGGACTTGTTTATTTGTTAGATAAACAAAGCTCAAATCTTTGCCTTCAGCTAGCCGAACAGAATATTGATGCTCTAGGCAATTTTCAGGGTTTAACCTGAGCTAACAATTTTATAGCTTCTTACAGAGTGAAATGATATTCAAGAAGAGTCAAAGTAACCTTCTATTCGTCTTTCTCTTAATATATTCCAAGTTTTACCTATCATTGTGCTTTCACCAGAAAGTTTATAGGAAGTTTTTTATTTTCTACCAGGCAAAATACTTGATGCTTTATATGATTTATTAAATTATAAAATCCAGAATTATATTCACATTGTAGATATTATCATTTCATTTTACAAATGGTGCAACAGGCTCTGAAAAGTTAAGGAAATTTTTACAATATCATTCAGATAGTTATTAATGGAGACAGACTTTGAACATGTATATTCCTAATACTCAAGTCTTGTTACATTGAATTAAAACCATGAGTTAGGTTTGATTATGTCGTCTGTTTTATTGAGGCTCAATATAAGAAGTGGTAATATAGTAGATATTGATTTCTTGATTCTTTGTAAAATCATCAGTGAAATTTTTTCTGTCTTTTGATTGTGCCTTATATGGAAACTAATAAAATAAATCACTTCCAAATTTGATTTGAGGATAAAGTGTTTTCTCTTAAAGAGCTAATGTTTTCTTTTATTATAATAAATAGAAGTATATAGCATTTTTTTTTCCTTTTTTTGCTTTGCTTCCAGGAAACTCAGAACTAAATATTAAAGCTTAATCATGGAAATTATTTTAGGAGGTTAGGAGATTGATGTATTTTCTTCTTCATCACTTAAATTTTTTTTTCTTTTTTTATTGACAGTTTTCTTTTATTCTAAGTCTGAAATCCATTTTTAAAGAAGAGGTTTAGGGAGTCTAGGGAGAGGTTTAGGGAGGTTTAGGGGAGAATGGATACGTGTATACGTATGGCTGAGTCACTTTGCTGTGTACCTGAAACTATCACAAACTATTGTTAATCGACTATACTCCAATATAAAATAAAAAGTTAAAAAAAAGAGGTTTAAATCATAAGTTAATATAGATACAGATTCAAAATCTATATTTTTAAAATGAGACTTCTCAAATTTGTGTCTCATCTATCTACCTACCTACCTACCTACCTATGTTGTTATTACCCCACATTTTTTTTTTCAAATTTTGAAAGCTGACTTATTGTCATAGCAAGTCTTAAGCATTACTCTTTCAAAGCTCAAATTGAATATTTATTTAAGAAAAAGCTTGCAACATTCTTTTAAAGGACAGAACTTACAAATTAGATTTCGGTTAAAAAATGATGAAATGCCAAGTCTTAGTTCACAGTTTATTTTAAATTTTATAAGAGTTTGCACTTGTCTTCTTTTCTCCTCCTGTCCTTCCCTGAAACATTCCAGTCATTATCACATTGTATTTATAGCAATCTTTCCTCTGAAAATGTGTTCATGGAACACTGACCATGTTTCATATATAAAAATGAATCCAAAGTAAATTGATTGAAAATATACATATTGTGTTTGAGTTAAGATGATGTCAAAGCAACTGGGCAACTGGTTCGTTAGGGCACTTCAGGTGTTTAATGCCTGTCGTTATTTGGCCAGTTCTGTGCTAAAATGAGTCCAGGTAGTTACTTGGCATTGTGGCAGACAAAAAACGTTGACAAAATTTTGCATTTTCTGTGTAGTTCTTTTGACATCCCCTAGGATAATGAGCTTTACATGTTTTCAACAGCACTTTGATGTGGTCTGTCTGGTCTGACACTATTTGCTTCTCTGACTATATAGGAGTAGAGGGCATCTCATGCCTTGAATCCCAAAGATATGAATCAAACTTTACTACCTTCTATAGCTCTTCTCTTTTAATTAACCTGCACGCATTTAAAAATATGCACATCTACCCTCTAATATTTGCACATACTTTGTGTATTTAATTTGCTACATATATGAAATAACCATTTATTCATACTTACTTCTTTTCCTTGTTAAGTTTCAGAAGACTTTTTCTGCATTAGTAGGGGTCTTAGAATAGATGCAGGAGAAAACATTGTTAGGCCTGTAACAAGATAACCTAATTTGTCAAATCTGAGACTATTGGAGCTGACAGATCGAATGTTACCTTTCAGGGCAAATGTTGAAAATAGCCCTGGGACAAAACTTTTTGGAATGAAGTTGTTAATAAATTGCCAAATTACTTAAATTGTGATGAAACAGAAAGAAATAATATTATTCTTTCTTATTTATGATTAAATAGCTTAAACATTCTGAAAAAACAGCAAATAATAACTTAAGTATTCTTTTTTTTTTTTTTTTTGGCTGTGTTTTGGGTCTTCGTTTCTGTGCGAGGGCTTTCTCTAGTTGTGGCAAGTGGAGGCCACTCTTCATCGCGATGCACGGGCCTCTCACTGTCGCGGCCTCTCTTGTTGCGGAGCACAGGCTCCAGGCGCGCAGGCTCAGTAGTTGTGGCTCACGGGCCTAGTTGCTCTGCAGCATGTGGGATCTTCCCAGACCAGGGCTCGAACCCGTGTTCCCTGCATTGGCAGGCAGACTCTCAACCACTGCGCCACCAGGGAAGCCCAAGTATTCTGATTATAGGTGAGTTCCACGTTTGATGGTGCTTTTACTGCTTTTCACTTTTCCTGAATATATTGCCATTATCTGGATCAAGATATTCTCTAATATAACTCCAATGGCTAAACATCTATATCTTTAATATTCTGATGTTTGAAAGTGACAGTATAAAATAATCATGCTCAGAATTGTGAAGTTTACTGGCTCTGCTGTCACTGTTATATTTTATTAGCACGTTATATTTATTAGCATAGATTACAAAGTGAAGTGGGGATTTGGCAATTTTATGGTCTATTGATCAAGGTAGGCAGCACAGAAAGTTACTTTAGGACTTAAAGTGAACTTATTAGTTGGACTGTAACTACTAATCAGTTATTCAGAAAATCCAGAGTCCACACTTCACTCTCTGCCACCTACATAATCCCTGTGTATATGACCAAGATACATAGGGGTGTTATTTTATATGACATGAACCAATTTGACCCAACCTCTTCCCCCTTCTTTTTAACATCTGAGTTACAGGACATGATGGAACATTTTCCATTATGCCTTCATGTTGCCTATAAGGGTATCTCTAGTCATGGCCTCCTCTGGATTGGAGGAGGGAGGATGTCCTTTGACCAGCTGCAGGGTGGCCAACTCAGTCAAGTGCTGCCTTGAGGGGAGGGACTGAACTTTCTTTTGTTTCACATTCTTGAAGGCTTTTCCTGGCCAGTGCTGATTTGGCAGGAGTGTGCACTTGGGCTGTTGGGCTGCTGCCATCTCTTGGTCCTGAAACTGGAATGAGGAGGATCCTGCCAAAGATTAGACTGAGAAATCTGGATGCCGGCTGGCAATCCAAGCAACAGCTCCAGCCAAATTGGCACAGTTGGGAAAACCTTGGAGAATCGCAATTATTTTAGACAAAATACGAAGTTTGTGGGCTTTCTAAACATTATGTAAATCAGCCTTAATTCCTAATTCACAGGAGCACAGGGGTCCATCACTTGTGGTAAATCTGTAAATGTAGGAGTGCCCTGACTCATGTCCAATTGAACCTTGGTTTGCAAAGAGGAAATTGAATGGTGCTGCTGTGGGTGATGCTTCAGCACCTGCAGCAGCCGGCAGAAAACTCAGGTGTCTCAACATCTTTCTCAGAATTCTGGTTCTCATCCCTTTCCTGACCCGGGAGCTGCCAGTCTGTGGGTGTGCTTGTGATTTGAGGAAGCTGATGTGGAATATTAACAGTGCCGTTTATGGAGAACCTACTCTTCATGCCTCACACACATGATCTCATTTAGGGTAATCCTCACAATGGTCCTGTGAGGCAGGCACTGCTGTTGTTCCCACTTTCATGTTGTAGAGCTGAGACTCAAACCAGGTTTCCCAAATGCTGGAGCTTCTAAATTTTTTAAACAATTTCAGCTCGATTGAGGTATAATTGACATACACAATTGTAAGATATTCAAAATGTATGTTGTGGTGATTCAACACACCTATACATTGTGAAAGAATTCTCCCCATCTAGTTAATTAGTTATTTAACACATTCATTATCTCACGTCTTTTTTTTTTTTGGTGAGACCATTTAAGTTCCACTCTCCCAGCAAATTTCAGTTATATAGTTGACCCTTGAACAACACAGGTTGTAACTGCACGGATCCGCTTACATGAGGATTTTTTTCAATAGGAAATACTACAGTACTGATCGATCTGTGGATGTGGAACTTCAGATACGAGGAATTGTGGACATGGAGGGCCAGCTATAAGTTATACTCAGATTTCCAAATGTGCAAAGGGTGGGTGCCCCAACCCCAGCTTTATTCAAGGATCAACTGTACAATACAGTGTTGTCAACTATGGTCACCATGTTGTACACTAGATCCTCAGTCTTTATTCATCTTATAGCTGTAGCTTTATACCCTTTACCAACCTCTCCCTATAGCTCCTGGCAATACCTTTCTGTTTTCTGTTTCTGTGAGTTTGACTTTTTCTTTTCTTTCCTTTTCTTTTTTTTTTTTTTAGATTCCACATACAAGTGATACTGTGTAGTATTTGTCTTTCTCTCTCTGGCTTATTACACTTAGTATAATACCCGTAAGGTCCATTCATGTTTTGGCACATGGCAGGATTTCCTTCTTCCTTACGGCTGAATAATACTTCATTGTGTATATAGACCACATCTTCTTTATCCATTCATCCACTGATGAACAATTAGGTTGCTTCTATATTTGGCTATTCTGAATAATGCTGCAATGATCATGGGAGTGCGGATATCTCTTTGATATTCTGTTTTAATTTCCTTTGGATATATACCCAGAAATGGGATTGCTGGATCATTCTATTTTTATTTTTTGGGGCAACCTCCGTATTGTTTTCTGTAGTGGCTGCACCAATTTACATTCCCAACAACAGTGCACAAGGGTTCCCTTTTCTCCACATCTTCACCAACACTTAACTCTTGTCTTTTTTATGGTAGCCATTCTGACAAGGTGTGAGGTGGTATCTTATTGTGGTTTTGATTTGCATTTCCCTGATGATTAGTGATGTTGATCATTTTTTCATGTATCTGTTGCCCATTTTTATGTAATTTTATCCTCATGTGTATCTTGTAGTGCTTTTCAAAGTTTGGTCTACTTAGAAATCCCCAAGGGAGCTTTTAAATGTGCTGATTCCTGGGTTCCATGCAAAGAAATTCTGATTTCATAGGCTTGGTACAAGTGGCACAGGTGGTTTTGTTTCTGATGGTTAGAGGCCAACCTTCAGGAAATACTGCTCTATGTTGTCTCTTGATTGTACTGAAGTGTGTACATGCATGTGTTGGTGTAGGGTGGTGTTTTTTTTTTTTAACTCCCAAACTGCTTGTAGTGATATCCAGAAGCATCAGCTGCAGTCTATTCTGTGGTGTTGCACTGACTTTCCTTAACGCTATCCCTAAACCCCTTTTTAATCTCTTCTACAGGCCTTTTGTTTACCCTAGAGCCCCTAGCTTGCTCTATTTTGAGATCACTGAGACCTGTTCACTATTTTGAAATGCCCCAGTGATCTGAAATATACTTAAAGTATTTGGATAAAACTTTATACATCAGACTTGCTTAGAAGTCCTGTGGCAAAACAGATAAACTCAGATCATCCAATGACTTATTTCAGTACTCTGGGTTAATAATGCTTTTTCCTGTCTGTAAAGAGAAGACATCTTACTGCACTATATAAAGTCTACAAAAGTTATTTGAGATCTTCAAAAAAAAAGTTAAATAATTACTTGCGTAGCTTAATCTACTGGTCTGAAAAAAGGGGTGAAATATTTTGACAAATAATTTGGAGAGCCCCTAATATATTATCAAGCTCATTTGTGTCTTTTAAAAAAATATATTATTTCATTGAATATATCTTATTTCTTCGCAGAGAAAAGCTTAAGAAAAGTTCAGTGCTCCTGCTTCTAAGCCTAAGCGAAATTTAACCTGAAAATTTGTGAGTTTTAAAAATACTGGCAGAAAATAAGCAAATAAGAAGACGTTTTATGAGCTTCAATAATAGTGTCCTTAAGACAAAAATAAAATGTCAGTGTTTATTTTGTGTTCTCCCTGATTTAGATCTACACTTGTGTAATATTATACTTAAAAACAAAATTCAATTTGTAGAATTCTGTTGCTTAAAAAAATCAATTTAATGCTATGTATATTGATTCATGACTTTAAGATAAATTTTTTTTGATTCTCTCATAAGCAAAACCTTCCTATAAAAATGTGGACATGCTCAAATTAATCAATGTAACTTATGGTTTTCCATTTATATTTGCTCTGAAATTATGGTGATTTCAAAGGATGTTAAATTTTCTTTCATTTAGCATCTAGCCTGAGTGGCGGTATTTCTTTAGTGAGTAACTAGACAAACTGTTGCAATTTTTTTTTAAATTTTTGAATTATATTTTACTTATTTTTTTATACAGCAGGTTCTTATTAGTCATCAATTTTATACACATCAGTGTATACATGTCAATCCCAATCACCCAATTCAGCACACCACCATCCCCACCTCCCCGTGTCTTTCCCCCCTTGGTGTCCATATATTTGTTCTCTGCATCTGTGTCTCAACTCCAGCCCTGCAAACCGGTTCATCTGTACCATTTTTCTAGGTTCCCCATACATGCGTTAATATACAATATTTGTTTTTCTCTTTCTGACTTACTTCACTCTGTATGACGGTGTCTAGATCCATCCACGTCTCAACAAATGACTCAATTTTATTCCTTTTTATAGCTGAATAATATTCCATTGTATATATGTACCACAACTTCTTTATCCGTTCGTCTGTCGATGGGCATTTAGGTTTCTTCCATGACCTGGCTATTGTAAATAGTGCTGCAATGATCATTGGGGTGCATGTGTCTTTTTGAGTTATGGTTTTCTCTGGGTATATGCCCAGTAGTGGGATTGCTGGATCACATGGTAATTCTATTTTTAGTTTTTTAAGGAACCTCCATACTGTTCTCCATAGTGGCTTTACCAATTTACATTCCCTCCAGCAGTGCAAGAGGGTTCCCTTTTCTCCACTCCCTCTCCAGCATTTGTTGTTTGTACATTTTCTGATGATGCCCATTCTAACTGGTGTGAGGTGATACCTCATTGTAGTTTTGATTTGCATTTCTCTAATAATTAGTGATGTTGAGCAGCTTTTCATGTGCTTCTTGGCCATCTGTATGTCTTCTTTGGAGAAATGTCTGTTTAGGTTTTCTGCGCATTTTTGGATTTGGTTGTTTGTTTCTTTAATATTGAGCTGCATGAGCTGTTTATATATTTTGGAGATTAATCATTTGTCCATTGATTCGTTTGCAAATATTTTCTCCGATTCTGAGGGTTGTCTTTTCGTCTTGTTTATGGTTTCCTTTGCTGTGCAAAAGCTTTGAAGTTTCATTAGGTCCCATTAGTTTATTTTTGTTTTTATTTCCATTACGCTAGGAGGTGGATCAAAAAAGATCTTGCTGTAATTTATGTTAAAGAGTGTTCTTCCTATGTTTTCCACTAAGAATTTTATAGTGTCCGGTCTTACATTTAGGTATTTAATCCATTTTGAGTTTATTTTTGTGTATGGTGTTAGGGAGTGTTCTAATTTCATTCTTTTACATGTAGCTGTCCAGTTTTCCCAGCACCACTTATTGAAGAGACTGTCATTTGCCCGTTGTATATCCTTGCCTCCTTTGTCATAGATTAGTTGACCATAGGTGCGTGGGTTTATCTCTGGGCTTTCTATATTATCCCATTGATCTATGTTTCTGTTTTTGTGCCAGTACCACATTGTCTTGATTACTATAGCTTTGCCGTATAGTCTGAAGGCAAGGAGTCTGATTCCTCCAACTCCATTTTTTTCCCTCAAGACTCCTTTGGCTATTCGGGGTCTTTTGTGTCTCCATACAAATTTTAAGATTTTTTGTTCTAGTTCCATAAAAAATGCCATTGGTAGTTTGATAGGGGTTGCATTGAATCTGTAGATTGCTTTGGGTAGTATAGTCATTTTCACAATGTTGATTCTTCCAATCCAAGAACATGGTATATCTCTCCATCTGTTGGTATCATCTTTAATTTCTTTCATCAGTGTCTTATAGTTTTCTGCATACAGGTCTTTTGTCTCCCTAGGTAGGTTTATTCCTAGGTATTTTATTCTTTTTGTTGCAGTGGTAAATGGGAGTGTTTCCTTAATTTCTCTTTCAGATTTTTCATCATTAGTGTCTAGGAATGCAAGAGATTTCTGTGCATTAATTTTGTATCCTGCAACTTTACCAAATTCATAGATTAGCTCTAGTAGTTTCCTGGTGGCGTTTTTAGGATCCTCTATGTATAGTATCATGTCATCTGCAAACAGTGGCAGCTTTACTTCTTCTTTTCCAATTTGTATTCCTTTTATTTCTTTTTCGTCTCTGATTGCCGTGGCCAGGACTTCCAAAGCTATGTTGAATAATAGTGGTGAGAGTGGATATCCTTGCCTTGTTCCTGATATTAGAGGAAATGCTTTCAGTTTTTCACCATTGAGAATGATATTTGCTGTGGGTTTGTCATATATGGCCTTTATTATGTTGAGGTAGGTTCCCTCTATGCCCACTTTCTGGAGAGTTTTTATCATAAATGGGTGTTGAATTTTGTCAAAAGCTTTTTCTGCATCTATTGAGATGATCATATGGTTTTTATTCTTCAATTTGTTAATATGGTATATCACACTGATTGATTTGCGTATATTGAAGAATCCTTGCAACCCTGGGATAAATCCCACTTGATCATGGTATATGATCCTTTTAATGTGTTGTTGGATTCTGTTTGCTAGTATTTTGTTGAGGATTTTTGCATCTGTATTCATCAGTGATATTGGTCTGTAATTTTCTTTTTTTGTAGTATCTTTGTCTGGTTTTGGTATCAGGGTGATGGTGGCCTCATGGAATGAGTTTGGGAGTCTTCCTTCCTCTGCCAATTTTTGGAAGAGTTTGAGAAGGATGGGTGTTAGCTCTTCTCTAAATGTTTGATAGAATTCACCTGTGAAGCCATCTGGTCCTGGACTTTTGTTTGTTGGAAGATTTTTAATCACAGTTTTAATTTCATTACTTGTGATTGGTCTGTTCCTATTTTCTATTTCTTCCTGGTTCAGTCTTGGAAGGTTATACCTGTCTAAGAATTTGTCCATTTCTTCCAGGTTGTCCATTTTGTTGTCATTGAGTTGTTTGTAGTAGTCTCTTAGGATGCTTTGTATTTCTGCAATGTCTGTTGTAAGTTCTCCTTTTTCATTTCTAATTTTATTGATTTGAGTCCCCTCCCTCTTTTTCTTGATGAGTCTGGCTAATGGTTTATCAATATTGTTTATCTTCTCAAAGAACCAGCTTTTAGTTTTTTTGATATTTGCTATTGTTTTCTCTGTTTCTATTGCATTGATTTCTGCTCTGATCTTTATGATTTCTTTCCTTCTGCTAACTTTGGGTTTTGTTTGTTCTTCTTTCTCTAGTTCCTTTAGGTTTAAGGTTAGATTGTTTATTTGAGATTTTTCTTGGTTCTTGAGGTAGGCTTGTATAGCTATAAACTTCCCTCTTAGAACTGCTTTTGCTGCAACCCATAGGTTTTGGATCATCGTTTTTTCATTGTCATTTGTCTCTAGGTATTTTTTGATTTCCTTTTTGTTTTCTTCAGTGATCTCTTGGTTATTTAGTAACGTATTGTTTAGCCTCCATGTGTTTGTGTTTTTAACGTTTTTTCCCCTGTAATTCATTTCTATTCTCATAGCGTTGTGGTCAGAAAAGATGCTTGATATGATTTCAGTTTTTTTAAATTTACTGAGGCTTGATTTGTGACCCAAGATGTGATCTATCCTGGAGAATGTTCCATGTGCACTTGAGAAGAAAGTGTAATCTTCTGTTTTTGGATGGAATGTCCTATAAATATCAATTAAATCTATCTGGTCTATTCTGTCATTTAAAGCTGCTGTTTCCTTATTTATGTTTATTTTGGATGATCTGTCCATTGGTGTAAGTGGGGTGTTAAAGTCCCCCACTATTATTGTGTTACTGTTGATTTCCTCTTTTATAGCTGTTAGCAGTTGCCTTATGTATTGAGGTGCTCCTATGTTGTGTGCATATATAATTGTTATATCTTCTTCTTGGATTGACCCCTTGATCATTATGTAGTGTCCTTCCTTGTCTCTTCTAACATTCCTTATTTTAAAGGCTATTTTATCTGACATGAGTATTGCTACTCCAGCTTTCTTTTGATTTCCATTTGCATGGAATCTCTTTTTCCATCCCCTCACTTTCAGTCTGAATGTGTCCCTAGGTCTGAAGTGGGTCTCTTGTAGACAACATATATATGGGTCTTGTTTTTGTATCCATTCAGCAAGCCTCTGTCTTTTGGTCAGAGCATTTAATCCATTCACATTTTAGGTAGTTATCAATATGTATGTTCCTATGACCATTTTCTTAATTGTTTTGGGTTTGTTTTTGTAGGTCCTTTTCTTCTGTTTCCCACTTAGAGAAGTTCCTTTAACATTTGTTGTAGAGCTGTTTGGTGGTGCTGAATTCTCTTAGCTTTTGCTTGTCTGTAAAGCTTTTGATTTCTCCATCGAATCTGAATGAGATCCTTGCCGGGTAGAGTAATCTCGGTTGTAGGTTCTTCCCTTTCATCACTTTAAGCATATCATGCCACTCCCTTCTGGCTTTTAGAATTTCTGCTGAGAAATCAGCTGTTAACCTTATGGGAGTTCCCTTGTATGTTATTTGGCGTTTTTCCCTTGCTGCTTTCAATAATTTTTCTTTGTCTTTAATTTTTGCCAATTTGATTACTATGTGTCTCGGCGTGTTTCTCCTTGGGTTTATCCTGTAAGGGACTCTCTGTGCTTCCTGGACTTGGGTGGCTATTTCCTTCCCCATGTTAGGGAATTTTCTGACTATAATCTCTTCAAATATTTTCTCGGGTCCTTTCTCTCTCTCTTCTCCTCCTGGGACCCCTATAATGTGAATGTTGTTGCATTTAATGTTGTCCCAGAGGTCTCTTAAGCTGTCTTCATTTCTTTTCATTCTTTTTTCTTTATTCTGTTCTACAGCAGTGAATTCCACCATTCTCTCTTCCAGGTCACTTATCCGTTCTGCCTCAGTTATTGTGCTATTGATTCCTTCTAGTGTAGTTTTCATTTCAGGTATTGTATTGTTCATCTCTGTTTGTTTGTTCTTTAATTCTTCTAGGTCTTTGTTAAACATTTCTTGCATCTTCTTGATCTTTGCTTTCATTCCTTTTCTGAGGTCCTGGATCATCTTCACTATCATTATCTGAATTCTTTTTCTGGAAGGTTGCCTATCTCCACTTCATTTAGTTGTTTTTCTGGGGTTTTATCTTGTTCCTTCATCTGGTACATAGCCCTCTGCCTTTTCATCTTGTCTATCTCTCTGTGAATGTGGTTTTTGTTCCACAGGCTGCAGCAAACTGTTGCAATTCTAATGATGACTTATGATTTGAAGAACAGGCCAGTCCACATGTCATCACAATTTCAGTTTTGTCTAGGTGGTGTGTTGAAATTTTTTTCTCTTCAAGTCTTTCCTACAGGTTTTGCTGAGGGGAGATATTCCCAAAGATGCAAGGTACAAGAGCAAGAAAACAATGTCTTGATAAGTCTGTTACACTTTTAGGATTATGGCCTTAAAAAAAAAGTCTGTGAGCTGTATGTTAGTGCAGAGAAACAGTCAAACTTTTCCTGTGTCAGTGTTGTTTTGGGATCAGGATATAAATGCATTATGGATGACCTTCACATCACAAAATTGTGGTATAAATCACAGGCATATGAAGGATATGACTAAATTTGTATCATTCCTGAATATAGAGCCAGTTGTAATAGAACTATGCTGTGCTTATTCCAGTAACTTTTCTTTACATAACAATGTTAATGATATTCCTTATGAGGTCAGAGGGCAGAGATGATCATTTGGTAGTTTTAGATGGTGGCTTTCTATTTTTCAAGGGGATGGAACTTTAGCCTTGAGCAAAAGGAACAGAACATTTGGAAGGTCTTGGGGGACAGTGACAAGAGAGTGGGTGGTTTGAGAACTGGTGACACAAGTGGAAAGTAAGAGAAGAGGTGAAGTACTAGGTCAGTGGAATAGAGGGGGTGGAGAGCTCATTTCATCTGGGAAGACTAACACAAGTAAAATGATGAGATGGAAATCAGCAAGTCATGTGCAGTCAGAAAGGTGTATTGGAGAAAAGTCAGAAACCCAAATTGGAGAGTAAAAATAGGTGAGGTTAGGGATGTATAAGTCGTTTGATGGAGGACTTTGAATTCTAGATTTAAAAATTTTTTAGTAGATGATGTGGTCACCACAAGGTGCTATTGGAAGAATCTGTATGTATCACTATGTAGAAAACAGTGAAGCAAATCCAGAGGCAGCATAAAACCCACATTCCTGCATGAAAACAATCAGGAGGCGCTGAGCATTATCTGCTCACTGGATGGAGCAGGAGCTCTCTAGCCAGCCAGGGTCATCACTTGGACCCCTTTGGTCACTTCCATTACCTGCCTGACTCCTATGGGTATCTGAGTTTGCAACTTCTGCCCTTAGGAGTTGCAGGGGAAAAGGGTAGAATTTGGCAATAGCATGACTTATTTCTGCAGATACAGGTTATCCTCAAATGCTACTAGTCCTTCCAACAGGTAGACTGACCAAGAGGCTAAGTCATCTTGCATCTTCTGTCAGTGGGCATCAATCACCCTCCTGACATAGGAAAATGCCAATCACCTGACTGGTTGTTTTGAATGATACACAACAATTGCCATAAAGTTTTCATGTTATCAACTAAACTTGCCATTCATGGTGTTGGCATGCCAGAAAAATAGCCTAAGGCAGAGACTGAATTCAGATGAGAACTTGTGCTCACTGGTTGACAGAGGTTTCTCTAGGACACCAGCCTCAAGGAGCTTTTCAAGAGATTCATCATAGTATAAACATTGCCCTGTAGTTGAAAGATCTGAACTGTATTTCTTCCTGAACACCACCTTTAGAGATTGTGGTTTAATGTGTCTGGAGTAGGTCCCATGCATTGATATTTTCTATAAGTTCCCCACACGATTATATAGCCAAGTTTGAAAATTCTTGATCTAAGTCATTAACAAATGCATTCTTCTTGCTCAGGTGCCTGATGTGAACAAAGTTGGATAGTTTCCCAAACAGGTGGTTCTAGGGTAGAAGATTCTTGCAACTGAGGCAAGGAAGTGAGGAGGTATCTTGAAGTAAAGTAGCTGGGATAATAAAAATCTACAAGTACTATCAAGAGAAACCAAGCTTGTAGCTAGGAAAAGCATAAAAACATCAAGTCTAAACGTTGAGTTGGGGCAAAAATGGAAGAAAGAGGTGCGAGCTGAGTAGCCAAGAGTGAAGCCAATAGGTAGTCAGGTGTGAGGAATGTCTAAGAGAGATTCTCAGGACTGAGTTCAACACTAAATGGTGAGTGAGTTTTCTCTTTCCCAGTGTTTCTCCTGCATTTTGTACTGGCAACAAAGTTATAGGCAGGTCAAATGCCGCTGGCAGTCACTTGAACTTCAGAAGACTAAAGATCATATTATTGCAGAGTGAATAGAGCCAGGGATGCATTTAAACCTGTTGTACTTGAAAAGCATTTTTAAAGCACCTTTATCCCCTCTCCCCTTCCAAAGTGCATATAGAATACCAGAAATCAGGGGACCTATTTGAAACGGTCTCAAGCATAATTGCCACTCCCCTACCACTCCTGCTAAGTTTCTCATTCTCTCTCTAAAATCCCTGATCCTGAACAATATGCAAATGACCGTTTTCTCTTACTCCACCTTCTGTTTTACTTTTAATTCAATGTTTTAAAAATCTCTAGTACCACTAAGCCATCCTTTTTTCTTCTGGAGGAGCAGCTGAGGCTTTGGGATCAGTCAGACTGGATTCAAATCCCAGTTTCATAACTTACTAAATGTACAGCCTTGATCAGGTTACTTAGCTTCTCCCAGTTTCAGTGTTGTCTTCTTTAAAATGGGAATAGATCATCTGTCTCTTATGGTTCTTGTGTTGATTGGACAAAGTACCTCATTTTATGCCTACGTATAGTAGTACTCAAAAACACTAACCTTCCCTTTCGCCTGCTGGAGAGAGTTGAATACAAATGCCTCATGCTGCATGAGGACTTAAAGAAATCACAGGGGAAAGAGCTGCCTCTCCTAGGAGATATGCATCAGTAGCAGTCAGTTTTGATTTAAACATTTTCCCATAAATTTTACCTAGTTCCTGTGTTCCAGAAAGTGAGTAAAGTTGGCATGGGTTGTGAGTTTGATGGATTATGCCAACTTTGTTTCACAAGCTTTACACCCACCAGTTGTGAAATGTAGATAGCATTTTACTTAGAGGAATGCAGAACTATTGGAAAATCACAGCCTTAACGCTGCATGAACATATACGTTATTTCTTACTTTAGTTTAAAATACCAATGCATGATTTTTTTTTACCTGAGATTTTGAAATAACTTAAAAATTTCAAAAGATATTAAATCAATTTTGTTTCTCAGGCAGTAGGATGTAAAAGCTTTTTTTCCCCTTCTGATTAATGGAATTGGCTCTAGTTGACAATGAGTGCCGGAGTTGCTGTGTTTCAAAAAGTGTGTCTGTGGTTACTTTAATGCACTTTTTTATGTTGAGGGTGCCCTTTTCACATTTCGAGTTACTGACGGTGTCAAATTATTTATGTATCCCAGAGTTCACAATAGAGCAGAAACAATTCATTGTTTGTTTATTCACTTGTTCATAAAGCCATCAGATATTTGTTAAACTTTTTGTTTATTTGGCCAGGCCTTGTGCTTCTAAGCACTGTAGGTACTGAGAAGAAAGACCTAGATACTGCTTTCCAGAGCTCTTAGTCCAGCAGACAAACACCAGTAATAAGCAAAACAATATTTATACAGAAGCAGCAATGTGTAGTGAAAAGAGGATGGCTCTATCATCAGACAAATCTGACTTAAATACTCTGCCATGTACTAACTGTATGCTCTTGGGGAAAGAATAAGCCTCAGTAGTTAATAATACCTCCTTGGCAGTGTACAAATGAGGACGATCAGGAATGGATGTCAAGGGCCCACCACCAGTGCCTGGCACATAAAGGTGTAAGGAAGTCACTGTCCTTTTTAACACAGTAATGCTGTTGGCTAGGCAATATGGACAATATTATAATTATTCACATTTGACAAGGTGTATGCTGAGATTCAGTGCAGTTTAAAAAACTTGTCTAAAGCTACATAGTCTCTAAACGGTGATGCCTAGATTCAAACCAAGCCCTGTCTTCAGGCTTAAAACCTGAACTCCATCCACTTTGTCTCCTCCTCACACTATCCTGCTGGTCAGACTTCTAAGATGGTTTCTATTAGTGGCTCAGATCTGTACTTGTGATTTGGGCATGTGGTAGAAAATATCTCAGGAATAGAGAATTCCTGTTATCCCAGAAATTTACACAAAGAAGAAAAATACAGCATCAAGTAGGCAAGAGGGTACCATATTTGAATTAAGGTGAGAATTAAACATTTATGACCAAGTCTGATGAACAGCCGCTTGATATTTTTGACAACTGATATGTATTTCCTGAGCAATGTGGCAGGAATGGCCACCAGAAGTCCATTTGGATGACCTCTGAGGATTTTCTACAGAGAACTCATTCTGAAGGTAGAAAGATCCCTGGACTGAATTTCACATGCTAAGAAAGGCTTAGCTGTCTGGGGTGAACAATAAGGAATTATGGATACACAGAAGTGTCTTTTACTTGCCATTTGCCTCACTTGTGCTAATGCCTGAAGGCCGGGATGAAAAACAAAAACTGGAAGAACAGTTTCAGCAAGAATCTTTCAACACCCTGTCAGGTGTTAGGAGGGTGGTGGCGGATGGGAAGCAAGCAGCCCTGCCTTAGGTTCTTCTAACAGTGAGCATCTCAAAAGCAAGAGGCACTTCGATTCCTACCCCTTTCATCCCAGTGGGTTCTACAGAATTAATGACAGCACCCAGTGAGTATGAGGGGAGGCTCTGGTCCCCACCGACCAGGTCAGAAGCTCTGAGGCCCGATAGAGTAGAAGCAATTCTCAGCCTAAATATTATTGCTTGTGAGCATGTGTTGAACAACTGTGTATCCCTAGGAATATTTGATGGGAAGCGTTTAAAGGAGGGGACTCAATTTGTAGTAAAATTTGGGTGTTACGGAAAATATAACTCCACGTGAATTCCCAGGCTCTGTTTTCTAAGAGTACTGGAGTTATATGTACCACAGATATTCTTACAAAGAAAACGTTCCATATTTGCAGCCACTTCAATATCTGGGCATATGGCACTGCACGTGGTATATTGTGTTTTTTGATCTGGTTGTAATATTTTCTGTGCAGCAAATTATCTTGGTCGGTAACTAAGATACTTTGTTCTTGACACCAGTTCATTGTTTCCTGCACCTGCAAATCTTCTACCTGTAACAGGTCTCGCACTCCAGTAAACAACTGTCCAAATCTTATGCATTCTTCAAGGGCCAGTATCAAATGCATTCTTTGCCATGAACCTTTTCTAATTCCCCAGTCCAGAAAAGACAGTACCATGGAGTGGGAAAGAAAAGCCATCTTGAATACCTGAATACTCAGGTCAGAATAGAATTTGAATCTTGGCCACTGCTTGCAAGTCACTTTATCTCTCCAGCCTTTGCTCTCCTCTGTAGAGTGGAATGGGAAGGCCATCCTTCTTCACGGTGTTGTTGTAAAAGTCAAATGAGGTGGTTTTAGAGAAAATGTTCTCAGTTTGGAAATTATAGCATTGTGGAAGCTTGACAGCTAATGGGAAGAAAATGTGATTTTTATGTGAGACAATGAAAGTTACAGGTTTTTAATTTACTTGTGGCCTTAAATTACTTAACATTTTAAAATGTAAGCTTTATTTATGTAAAGTAAAGAAATCCTAATACCTCCCTTATAAGGTGGTGGAGGAGTATGAATAATATATTTAAAACATATGCTCCATAGGGACTACTCAGTAAATGTTAGTTTTATTCTTTTTTGAAGGAATCTGTGCTTTTTAAGAATCTGTCTTTTGATACTAATCACTTTATGCCTTTTATTGAGCTATTCGTGTACTTTTCTCACCATCTCTATAAGACTACATTCAGAACAAGGTGTGGACCTTATTCGTGTTTGTAGCCTTTACATCCTAGAACATCCTCAAATATTTATTGAGTGGCTAAATGAAAGAATGAGTAGGAAAGTCAGATTCCTTGCCTGAGAGACTTTAAAAGACTAGATGACCATCACAGCCGTTAGTTGAGACAGTTAGTTGGAAGAAGACATAGTAATTAAAGGTAAATCGTGGAAGCCATGTGCAGACTGTGGGACTCATTTTGCTCCTCAGAGGAGCACATGCAACACACAGGAAGGCCAAGGGCAGGAGCATTTTGTGATTTCTGGTCCAAAGATGTATTGCATTGAATACACTCACATAAAAATCTTCGGGCTTCCTAGGGATTAAAGTGTGTGCCTAAGAGCAAAACAGAGTCTTAAGTAACCTGTCAGTTCCCCTCTCCTTACCACCTACTTCTCTTCAGCATATTGGAAAACAAAGAAGCCTACTGTATATGCACAGCTAATTTGTTCAGGGGAGAGCGCTCCCTCAGCGTTGTGTGCTTCCACACGCTGCTGTAGCTTTGGAGTGGACCAACAGGCTGGTTGCCACCTGAAACCTTGGGCATAGTTCTTTCTGTGAGAGGCTGGGTCCTAAGAATTATCCTCAGCAGAGGAGCAAAAGTGGGGCTGACTCCTTCTCTCTCTATGGACCTGTCCTTCTACCTTCCATGATACCTTAATCCAGGCTGCATGGGTTTAGTTTTTCAGAGTACTAAAAATTGGGGTAACCAAAGGAATTTCCACTTTGAAGAGAATATTGATAGGTGTATGTTAAATATAATTTTCCCCCATAATCCAAAGGAGAGGAAACCAAGAAATTAAGTCCTCACAGGATGTACCCCTTTTCTAACCTTGTTCCTCTTTCTTCATCTTCATACCACTCTGAAATGCCCTCTCTCTAATCTCTGCTATTCAGGCTATCTATTGCTGCATATCAAAGTACTCCAAAACCTTGTGGCTTAAAATAACTTTTATTTTGTTCACAATTTTGTGGGTGAGGAATTTAGAAAGGGTTCAACGGGTATGCTCATCTGTGATCTGTATAGGATTCACGTCCAAGATGGCTTCTCCACTCACATGTCTGGCGCCTCTGTACCCTTTATCCTCTCTGTCTCTCCATGTGCATCTCAATTTTCAGAACCTGTCCATGTGGCGTCCTCAGGCTTCTTCACAGCACGCAGTCTCAGGGTAATCAGCTTCTTCCCCCAGAGCTAGTGTTCTAAAGGACAGGAAGTAGAAGCTACTATTTCTCAAGACCTGGACTCAGAAACTGGTACATCTTGACTTCTGCCCTATTCTGTTGGTGATACAGGTCACAGGACCTTCCCAGAGCCAAGAGAAAGAAATATAGATCTCATTTCTAGATGGAAGGTCGATCAAAGATATAGAGGCCTTCTTAATCCACACATTTACCATTTTATCTTCTGAAAATCCTAAACCACAGAGTACCTAGGAATTCCTTCTCCTGTCCTGACTTTCTAGTAGTACATTTAGCACAGTTTGAGTTATTCATTCAAGTCTGGTTGTGAGTTATACACTTGCCTTTTTATTCTCCTGATTATCCAGCAGGTAAATATTGATACGGACACATAGGCACAGCTTTCCAAGGCATACATTAATTTTCTAAGACAGTACAATTTAAATTTATAAGGAGTACAAAATATTTTCCTGACATCCTCCATAATTTACGAGGCTTTTCTTTCACAATGGAATTATTATTTCATATTTTCACGTGAAAAATTTCACGTTACTTTTCTTAATCCTGCCTTCATCTCCACTTTGCCTGTCTTTTTATATTATGTTCTGTCAGTGTGAGAAGAAATTAGTCCTTTGCTAAACGAAATACATCTTAATGTCCAGTCCTTTAGGAAAAAGAAAGAGAGAGAAAGGAAAGAAAAGAAGTAGATCCCCAACACTTTGGAATAACTATAAAAGAGATTTAATTAGATGACTAAAGGCTCTTCTTGTGCCTGTGTTTTGGGAAGAGAGACATGATTTTGTCCTTTGGTAACATAAAACATTTTTATATTAATAACATCTTATATCTGGTACAGGTGAATTAATACATGTATTGAAAAATCAAATGACTCCAGAGCTCAAAAAGACTTTGGGAATGCCTGGCCCAGTGTTTTTCAAACTTAAAAAAAATCAACATAGTTATTTTCCCCAAATTTATGTTACAATTAAATAAAATTGGCTACAAATATGTAAAATTCATAAAAGCATAGCTGCTATGGCTTGAGTTAAGGAAGGAAGAGTTGTGGTACCCCTGCCATCGTTCTACCCCTTCATGTCCCTCTTTCCTTTTCTAAAGTGGCCTCTGAGGAGCTTTCAAGAAGACCTAAAATTCAGCAAAATGCCTTTCACCCTCCTCATGAAGTGGAAGAACCTGAAATCCAATTTGAGTAAATGATTTGCCCATAGCTAGTTAGTATTCAGAGCTAACGGTGTTTGATTAACCTGAACCAAGCATTATTCTAAGACTTGGCATGGTTTAGAGCATCTAATCTCCACATCAGCTCTATGATGTAGACCCTCTCATTATCCTCATCTTATAGATGAGGAAACTGAAGTCAGAGAGCTTACATGATTAGAAGCAAATCTAAGACTAGAACTCAGGTTTCCTTAACCCTAAGGCCAACAATCTTGACACTCAGCAGTTCTGCCTCTTTCAGAAACACCTTTAAAACCACCCTATGATTAAAACTGAACTTGAGCATCAACAAAAGCATACAAGTCATTTTTTAGTGCTCTGTTGTTTTAGGTTCTTTCCAGGGAGTTAATAAGTCAGTTAGAGGCCTGAGAAGCTTAAAACTTTGGCGTTCTCACACACCCTCATGATTTAACTGAAGCTCCAGGATGCTATAGGCCACATGTACAAGAAAAGTTGCCTCAAGCTTGGCCATTATGGGGAACTTGGGGTGTGAAAACCCCTGAGGAACAGTGGTAAAGAGAAGAGTTGAAAAGGCCTTTCGAGTATCCGTGTGCAGAATCAGATTTGTGTACCACCTGTGATAACAGGAAAAATCTTATCTTTTCCTTTTTATTTCTATTTCTCTAGGGGTGGAGACTGTGTCTACAACTATATCTTGATGTTCCCCTTGTGTGTTGCAGAACTTGAATACATATTTGTTGAACTAGTGGACAAACTGGCGGCATTATCTCTTTCTCTAATTAACCAACTGTCCTAAAGCCAAACAGCTCACTCCCTGACTCCCTCTCCAGCTTGCCTTGCTATTAATGGCACAAGGGCCAGCTGAAGAGTGATGGGGACAGCTGTCTGCAAATTACAGTTAAGGGGTAGAGAAGAAGCCCAGGGTGTCTGCATGACCTACCAATTGGATAATCCACTTGTCGTTAATTGAGAACAAGATTCAATTAACACGTTTGTACCCTGTTCATCTGAAAAATTCCAAGAAATTTAAAATCATAAAGAAATTATGCAAGTTAGATGCATGGTGCATGAATATGTTTTGGGGTGAGTGAAATTGTTTAATTTGGGATAATATGAGGAAGAGTGATTAACTTTCTTATCTGAAGTCAGATGAGTAGCTGGGAAGAAGATGGTATTTGAAAGGCTAAGCTGAGTGGAGCCATGAAGTTTACTCCACCTTAATTTAAAACAGAAGGTTCAGATCTTGTGAATTCTGACACATGCATATATGGAAAGAAGGAAACACACTTTTTAAATACCACTATTTTAGGTACCATAAAGTCTTTAGCTCAAACTTTTAAAGCCCAATTTAGTTGGATGTAGAAATGATGGTTCTATCTCCTGGGATGGCCTATAAAAGTGAGTATTTGTTCAGCATTTTAAGATCCTCAAATTGAAAGTGCTGTGTAAATACTGGGCCAGATTAGCTCGCCATGTGTCTCCCTATGTGCACAGAGCTTTCACTGACTTCAGCGGGTGGAATGTGGTGGGAGAATCTGGCTCATTATTAGTTTTCCTATTTTGATTTGATCAACTGTTGTCAATTACAGACATTGGTAATTACCCACAGAAGAGGAGAGGAAGGAGAAAAAAACTTGCAATCATAATATTTATCTTATCAGTTATGGTATTTTCCTATATTGAAAAAAATATTGTCGTGAATTGTGTAACACAGCAAGTACTGATTTTACAGTGCCCTTGACTTGAGTGTAATTTAATACAGAGTTTTTAATTTCTCAAATAAAATCCACACAGTTATAGAGTAGTGCTGCTTATCACTGTGCCCTGTTAATACCCCTTTTTGGCCCTTAGATTTGACCCTTAGATTCTGTCCCCCCTTCTAACATCATATTCGAGACGATGGCTGTCCAAAACACTTTCTGTGATAATGAAAATGTTTTATATCTGCACTATCCAGTGCAGTGAACACCCAAATTGTAGCTCATGTGATTGGAAAACTGAATTTTTAATTTAATTTAATTCATTTAAATTTAAATAGCCTCATGAAGCTAGTGGTTACTATATTTTAGTGCTATCCAAACTCATATGCCTTAATTATTATGATAACCTGTTGATTGCTCTTCTTACTGGCAGGACATTTGTCTTCAGTCTTTCTTCTACAACACCAAATTAATCATCTTTAAATTCTGTTTTCATCAGGACATTCCCTGACCAGAAATCTATGGTGGTTTCATGAAGTCTATCTACTACAGTAATCTGTCTAGTAAAGTACCCTAAATCTGGCTGCTCAACAGAATCACTTAGGGACACAACTTAGATATATAATCATTAGGTCCAAGATAGAGCCTAGGAAGCCGATTCTGATATAGCCAACTTTAAAAATAACTGGTCTGGTATCTCCACTTATCTTCATATCCTCTGTTTCTATCTAGATATATCCATGAACATGTCTTACCTGGAGCCCTGCAATATTCTTCAAACTTTTATCCCTATCTCTTTTCTTGCCATTCCTCCCTGACTCATATTTACATTCCATTCTCCAAATAACAGCTGAAGTGATCTTCTTAAAATTTGTAATAGCACAGGTTGTTTTGACAGTTCAAATCCTCCACAGCCTCTGCATTACCTATAGAATAAAATGAAAAAAAAAAATTTCATGGTCTACAAGGGCTACATGGTATGCTTCCCCTCTACCATTTAAACCTTATTAAAAATGAACACACATATACACACATTTCCTCTTGCTTATGACTGACATTTTCCTTCTTTGAATACATATACGTTAGGTTTCTTCCCATCTCAAAGCCTTTGACTTGCTGTTTTCTCTGCTTCGACCACCCTGGGATCTTCAAAAGGACCTTCAAAAGGCCACCCCTTCTCATTCTTCACATGTCGGCTACCATATCACCCAGAAAGATAATCCTTGTCCACATTATCTCCTGCCTGTATTCCATCGTAGTCACTCTCTATACACAACATCTTTTTATATCTGCAAGCACTTATTATTTCATATATTATATCTGATTAATTTATATGTCCATTACTTATCTCCTACTACTAGAAAATAGGTTCCATAAGAACAGATACTTTCTTGTTTTAATGCTCAGTTTTTAAAATCACGATCATCTTTTTAGTTCACATTGCCCTTAACCTTCTCTTCAAACACAGTGGTTTACAAAATGCAGTTTCTAGACTAGCAACATCAGCATTACCTGGAAACACGTTTGCAATGTAATTCTGTGGCTCTACCTAAAGACCTACTGAATCAGAAACTCTGGGAGTGGGGCCCAGTAGTCCGCATTTTAGCAGGTCCTCCAGGTGATTGTGATGATGTTGAGGTTTGTGAATGACTGCTCGAACACATATATTCAGTGTCATAAACTTCAGCAATTAATTTTCATATCATTATCTAACTAGTTCATATGGAAGTTAATTTTCCTTTCTAGAGTAACATTATTTGAGGATGCACTCTGTGAAATAGTTCCTTTATTTCTTTGAGACTGAGATATGTCAGATCCTATTGTATGTCCAAAGCATACAGTAGGGCACTAAATGCTTGATATCGGAAGCATATTTCATTTGTTAAACTAGTCTTTTTTTCCCACATAGCTATGGTTCTTTCCTGATCAACTTTTTACGTGTGCTTGTGACAGTATATTAAAAGTTCCCAAGAATATTTTTTAACTTATATTTTGGTTATTTGTTTCTAAGACATTACATTCTGGTCTGAGAATGTGAAATGCGTAACCTCTGCTGATGCTTTACATTTGTTGAGAGTGTCAGAAAGGGCTCAATAAATAATTGAATGGTTGCATGTGGTTTCAGTCACCTTTGGGGCATCATGGTGGAATTTGTTAATGTGTGTTAATAGGATAATTTGCAATTACCCTATTTTCACTGTTGTGCTCCTAGCTGGCCACACATAGTGAGGAGAAACTGGAGAAATTATTATTGGTAAGTGGGTTTGATTCTAAGAGAAATGAAAGAAAAAAGTCTGGAAGAGAGACAATACGAAGTACAATATGTTATTATACCTCTTTATACATTGCTTTTCCCCTTTTAATGCTTATTTGGTTGTGGATCAGTTAGGATCCTTCACTGACATATAGCAGAACATCTAATTCAAACCAGCTTAAACCAAAGGGAGAATTTACTGGCTCATTTACATGAAAAGTCCAGGGATATCCCACTTTAGGCACTTCTTGGCACAGTGGCTCAGATGGTGTTATCTATCAATTTTTCTGCATCTTTTGGTTCTGCCTTCCTCCATGTTAACTTAATTTCTAGGCTTCACACAGTGGCAAGATGATTGCCCTTAGCTTCTGGTATAATTTTTCCTTAATTTAACAACAGCAGAGAGAAGATGTTTGCTCTTCCCAAAGTTAAGACAAAAATCCTTGTCCTTACTGTAGTTGGCTTCTGTTCTGCCGTGAGCCTACTTCTGAGGCATTCATTATGGATGAGGGCATACCATGGATTTAGTCACCCAAGAATAAATAATGTACTCATACCTGGACTAGTGATCAGTTTCACCAAACAGAATTGTTTAAAATTATGGGGAAAGAGTGGTATTCAAGAGGAATTTTGGAGAATTAGTATCAAAAGAGTAGAGAATAGGTTTTAGTAAACCAAAATAAATATGTAAATAAATAAGAAAAAAAACAAATATTGACTCTTTAAAGTTTGGATGTACAATTCTAAATTCAAAATTATTTTCTCTTAGAACTTTAATGATATTACTTCTTTCTCTTTAGTTACAGGATTGGCAATGAGAAGTCTAATGTTACTCTGATTTTTATTACCTCAAGTATAAGAGTTTAATATCCTATCTGGAACATTTTAGGATGTTTTTCTTTATCCAAGGTCCTACTCTACGCCTGATAGATCTTATCAGATTTATTGAAGGTTTTTTTTTTTTTTTTTTTTTTCCCAGCTCAGGGAATTTTCCTGTGTCATTTAATTGGCTATTTCCTTTCTTCCATTCTCTCTGTTTCCTCCTTTAACCTTTTTCTATGACTCAATATAATAAAAACTAAACTTCTGGATTGACACTCCATTTCTCTGACCTTTTCTCCCATAATTTCTACATCATTCTATATTTGTGCTACGTCCTGGAAGTATATAGCACAATGAAATCTTCCTACTTTTTATTTATTCTCCAGTTGTGCCTTTTCTGTCATTCTGTTGATATGCCTACATCTATAGAGGGGCTTATTTTTATTATTATTTTTTAAAATGTTGGCAGTCACATTTTTTGTTTCCAGAGCATAAAATTGGTTATTTTTAAAAAGTAGTATTAGTATTCCATAATTAGTATTCTTTGGATATTTACAATTAGGAAGAGATATTTGCTCCCACCCCAACAACTAGAGAAAGTCAGATAACATACAGGATCAAAGTGGGTTTTGTTTGTTTTAACCATAAGAGAGTAAGAGTGCAAAGAAAAATAAATAAATGGAATCCCACAAAGCAATGGATAGTTCTTGGCAGGGTAGAGAAGCAGGGCCTTTTTCCATCCCTAGTAGAGCTGTGGGAGAGAAGAAATCCATGACAGATGGGTATAAGGAGTAACCAGCTAAACTTTTAATAACCTATTATTAGTCATGTGTAGTCATGTGAGTGGTGGGTAATAACCATCCACAGCCAGAGGTGAGTCTGCACCCAGCTACCAACTCTTTTCTATGAGCCTTTAACAAGTGCATGGGTTCTATGCTAAAGCCTGGTGGCAGGGCATGTTTGAGGCATACGGACGTATGGAGGTTGCACCAAGTGCAAAGCAGTGCCCCCCTTGAAGGCTGGTGTAAGACACAGAGCTGGGGGAAATCCCTCCAGGGTAATTTATACCCCCACCAAGTGCTGAAAACTAGGAGGAGGGCAGTAGAGCAAAGAGCAATCTCACAAGGTGTAGAAAGAGACTTCTTATGGTTTGGAAAGCTTATAAGTAAGCAGTAGAGCACGAAGACATCACCAAAGGTTCAGATTCCAAGTTCCAGTGAATGGATAGTCCTGATCTTTTCCTCAAAACATCTGAAACCAGAGGTAAACTGAGTCTAAATAAACTGCAGCAAAGCCCAGATTCACCTCAACTACAGATTAAAGTGGCTCAGCCCTCAACACTAAGGCCTGACAGAGGAAGGGGCATGCTTTATACTGGAAGTAATTTTATTTCTTTAATTTCTATTGTGGTTTATTTTTATCACAAAATAGCTTGTATGTAATCAAAAGTTATAAGATACACAAAGAAGCAGGAAAATATGATCCATGAAAGAGAGGAAGCAGTCAATAGCAGCATGCCCAGAGATGAACCAGTTATTGTAATTATCAGACAGAAACATTAAAAAACTGAATATAGACATTAGGGTCTAATAAAAAAATTGGACATCATATGAGAAGAGGTGGGTAATATCACTAGAGAATAAAAGTATAAAAAGTGAGATATACATGCACACTCATCAGAAATGAAGCATACGTTGGTGCCATTAACAGACTAGACAGAAGAGAGGAAAGAATCAGTGAATTTGAATGTAGGTCACTAGATAATTTCCAAATAAGCATTAAAAATTTTAAAAATAAAAGGAACAGAGCATCTGACATCTGTATTGGGAATACCAAAAATATGTAGTTAGAGTTCCAGAAGGAGGGAAGATTAATAATGGGACAGAGGAAATATTTTAAGGAATAATGACTGAGAATTTTCATAATTAATAAAGATTAATGAAGTAGTAATGGACAAGTAAATATGGTTCTTTATTGTCATTAGTAAAATTGATAAACCCGTGGTAAGATTGATCAAAAAAAAAGGAGAGAAAATACAAAATACACATATGAGGAATAAAAAAGGAGACATCACTACAGTTCCTGCAATTTAGTGCAGCTGAATCACGAAGAAATAGAAAATATGAATAGTTAAATATCTATTAAAGAAGTTGAATTAGTAATTTTGAAACTTTCCTCAAAGAAAAGAAAACCCCAGGACCAAATGGCTTCACTGGTTAATTCTATCAAATATTTGAATTCATGTATATAAATTTGGGAATATATAACCCCAAATTTACACAAACCCTGACAGAAAATAGAGTAGTAGATGGGAGTACTTCCTACCTGATTTTATGAGGCCAGCATTACCCTGATACCAGAACCTGATAAACCTATTACAAGAAAAGAAAATTTAGGTCTAATATCCCTCATGATTACAGATGTAAAAATTATCATCAAAATATTAGCAAATTGAATCCAGGAATGTATAAATAGACAATACATTATGCCAAAGTAAATGTTACTTCAGAAATGCAAGGTTTAATATTTTTAAATGTTCATTTTAATTATATTTTATTTTAGTTTAATTTTCAGTCAGTGTAACTCACCACATTATTGGAATAAATCAGAAACATTATGATTATCTCAATAGATGGTTGGGGGGAATTTTTGACCAATTCAGTACTCTTTCATAACACAAAGTTTCAGCAAATGAGGAATATAAGGAAACATCCTAAATCTGATAAAGAACACCTATTTTAAAAATCTTTCAGTTAGTTTTATACTTAGTGGAATAGTAAACTTTTCCCCCTAAGACTGGGATCGGAGTAAGACTATATGCTTTCACTACTTGCAAAGACTCAGTATTGTTAAGATATCCATTCTTTTCAAACTGATCTTTAGATTCAAAGCAAGCTCATTTAAAACTCCAAGTTTTTCCTCCCTGGAAACTAACAATTTTTTTCTAAATTTATACAGAAATGTAAAGAATCTAGACTACACCAAACAGTCTTGAAAAAGAAGAATAAAATGACAAAGTTTACATTACCTGCTTTCGGACTTACTATAAAACCACAATCATAAAGAAAATGTGATATTGACTATTTGTATTTAAACAAGCAGAGAGTCCAGAAATGGACCCGTATACACACAACTGATTGATTATTGAACAAGGTACCAAGTATAATATATCCCATACCCACTAGAATTGCTAAAATAAAAATGATTGACAGAACCAAATGTTGGTTAGGATGTGGGGCAAACAGAAATATAATACGTTGCGGTTAGAGTGTGAAACGGTACAAACTTTTGAAAACTATTTGGCTTTTTTTCAAATAGGGTTAAACTTCTATCTACCCTATGGCCCTGAAATTCCATTCTTACCCAAAAATACTTGTACAAGAATGTTCATAGCAGCTCTATTCATAATAGCCCCAAACTGGAAACAAGCCAAATGTCCTTCAACAGGAGAATGGATCAATAATATATAATTATACAATGGAATACTGTTGGTTAACTAAAAATGTACACAACATAGATGAATGTCAAAAACATTAGGTTGTTTGAAAGAATATATACTATTTATATGAAATCAAGAACATATGAAATTATTCTGTGGTAATTTAAATTGGAATGTTGTTGCCTGGGATGGGGAAATTGTGGGGCAAGGGACAAGACACAACTTCCTGAAGTGATATAAATGTTTCAAATCTTATTTGGGAGTGTTAGTTACATAGTGTATACAATTATCAAAATTCATCACATGGAACTCTTAAGATCTAGGTATTTATTTATGTAAATTATACCTCAATTTTAAAAATGTTCTTTCAGGGTCTCCTGTTTGCTCTGTTAAGTTTGTTCCCTCAGGTGTTAATTCTTCTTAGTTTGGTGCATTTACTTCATGAAGTTGGTTTCCTTGAAATATGTCATAATTGTGGTTGGATGTCATCTTTGTATCAGAGAGTCCCTATTTACCTGTCTGTAGGTGTGGTTCTGTTTATTGTAGCCTACCTAACTTCAGGGGAATGGTAAGACATGATGTTGATGGTGTATATGAGTAGCTCAGTTTCTCATCATTGAAACTTCCTTTTCCTCCTGATAGTAGGATTCTGTACTGCCTCTTTGGTCCATGTTCACACACTCATTGCTGTAGACTTTCAAAGATCTCTGCTGCTGCCGCTGCTGCTGCTACTGGTGTGTGTGTGTGTGTGTGTGTGTGTGTGTGTGTGTGTGTGTGTGGTGTGGTGTGGGTGGGGGCAGGGAGCAATTGGTTAGACTGCTAAACTTCTCCAAATGTGTCTATACAACAAATCACGCTGATCGTTGCCTCAGCTCTCTGGGCACAGAGCAACTTTGAAGCTCCTTCTACCTTTTGTGGCAGTTTTCTTCTGTGCATATTTATTTCAAATGCTTTCCATGTGGCAGAGATTTCCTAACATTTCTGGCCCAAATTTATCTCTCTTATGCTTTTCCAGCGCTGTAATGAACTTACAATTAAAGAAAATGGGTGTGTTTTCTGTCATTTGTGGAGACTTGGGTTGGGACTTAGAGACAAACACATTTGCTCTATTTGCCATCTTGATCCAATTTCCCAAGTCACTTTTAATTAGCAGCTGTGTTGTTACTTTACATACTGATGTTTCTTGGTGACTTTCATTATCCCTTTTATGTGGCCCTATATAATGGTCTACTGACCTGGCAGTCACCTGGACTCCTGATATTTATAAAGTAGATATTTGACAAGTTCACAAAGGTTGATTCTTGATTGATCTGTAAGGTAGAGACAGTTTTGAGCAAGGAAAAAATTACCTCAACATGCTTGTGTTTGCAAAAAATGGGATTGTTGTTTCAGAATCCCTACCTGGAGATTCAGTTCTATAGACAAGCAACCCCAAATGGAGAATGTAGGAGAGCCCTGTTCAAAATTGCTAAAATCTCCCTAAGCAACCTGGCCCCTGACTATTTATCATTCCAGTGTTGACCTAACACCTTAGGAGGCTGTGTCTGTAAATGAAGGATGTGTTTGTGCACTAAAGTCAAGTGCTATTTGCTGAGGATACTGACTTCCGTTTGACTTTCTTGCTGATAAAAGCAGATGGGAAAGGTTTTCTTTCGTTGTTGCTTTCACATTAAAAACAAATACTTACTGCCAAAAACAAGGATTGAAATAACCGCAGTTCCCCCTCACAGCTGTTATTTAGAGGTGGTCCAAAACTCTTTTCAGAACATTAGATAGTACAAATCCATAGGAAGCCAATGGTGAAAACAGCATTTACTAGTTCCTTCCCCCCACCCCCCATTGTACAAAGGTTGTTAAAAATGTCAAAAGGTGATATGGTATTGAATTCATGAAAGGTACAATTGTATTTACAACTTTTCCATGTTACAGAGCAGGAAACTGAATGAAGCACAGAATAATCAGGCAATGAGATTTATTTTTAAAAGAATATAGAAAAGATTTTATGAAAATTTAAGGCTTCTACAATGTCATTTGAAGGAAGACTGCACTTTGGTTACTATGATAAACTGGCATTAAATCAATCATTTTTATCAAATAGATTTTTGGTGCTGTATTTACAACTTTCAAAAAGTAGTATAACAGACTTTTCTGATTTCATAGACAGATATTCATTGTAAAAGAGTTAAAAATCTCATAATTCTACAATCCAGAGGTCAATATCTGTAGTTTTCCTGCCTAGATATACTCTCCTATTGTAAAGCTCATAGGCTTTTATCAAAAGATTTTATTTTTATTTAACAACCTAGCTTTAAAAATATACTTTAATAGATACAATATATATTAATATGAATGAAACTTTGTCCCTTTTACTGGAAAATTTTATTTTTCTCTTTTCTGTTATAAATTATAATGCAACCAACATCTTTGCGAGTAAATATATGGGTATATATTCTGATTATTACCTAGGAGTTGATTCTCAGAAGGAAAATGAACAGCTCAAACAGGGTTTGTATAAATGATCTACTTGTAGCTTACGTCTCCTAAATTATTTCCAGTATTCTGCTGATCTGAGGAGCTGAGTATTTCTTTATTCCTTCATCAGTCCTAATGGCACTTCCCTGGAAGTTGAAATGATGACTATTCTTCCTTCAGGGGTATATGAATAGTTGTGTTCCCTTACTGGAACCTCCAAACAAGTTCCCAAGGTCCATTTGTTTGATTTAAACATTTTGTTCAGGCTTCTGATAACTGTAATCAAATTGTTTCTAGAAATGTTCCTCCAATTTATACTCCCACCAGTGTTATTGTAAGCATTATTGGATATTATTATTTTTTTAGAAATTTGATAATTTAACATTTTAAAAGATGCCATTTTTATTCTCATTTTAATTTGCATTTGTTTATAAAAGGTTTACCAGCCATTTGTATTTTTCTTTTGTGAAATATACATTAATGTCATTCATCCATTTATGCTTAAATGGTTTATCTTTTGTTGATATGTAATTTAGATTAATTAAAAGCATGTACAAATTGACACAGAACATTGCCATGTTTGTTAAAAATGTTCTATTTTTTTTAATTTTTGAATTTTATTTAATTTATTTATACAGCAGGTTCTTATTTGTTGTCCATTTTATACATATTAGTGTATATATGTCAATCCCAATCTCCCAATTCATCACACCACCACACCCCCGCCACTTTCCCCCTTGGTGTCCATACATTTGTTCTCTACATCTGTGTCTCAATTTCTGCCCTGCAAACCGGTTCATCTGTACCATTTTTCTAGGTTCCATGTATATGCGTTAATATACGATATTTGTTTTTCTCTTTCTGACTTACTTCACTCTGTATGACAGTCTCTAGATTCATCCACATCTCTACAGATGACCCAATTTCGTTCCTTTTTATGGCTGAGTAATATTCCATTGTATATATGTACCACATCTTCTTTGTCCATTAGTCTGTCAGTGGGCATTTAGGTTGCTTCCATGACCTGGCTATTGTAAATAGCGCTGCAGTGAACATTGTGGTGCATGTGTCTTTTTGAATTGTGGTGTTCTCTGGGTATATGCCCAGGAGTGGGATTGCTGGGTCATATGGTAGTTCTGTTTTTAGTTTTTTAAGGAACCTCCATACTGTTCTCCATAGTGGCTGTATCAACTTACATTCCCACCAACAGTGCAAGAGGGTTCCCTTTTCTCCACACCCTCTCCAGCATTTGTTGTTTGTAGATTTTATGATGATACCCATTCTAACTGGTGTGAGGTGATACCTCACTGTAGTTTTGATTTGCATTTCTCTAATAATTAGTGATGTTGAGCAGCTTTTCATGTGCTTCTTGGCCATCTGTATGTCTTCTTTGGAGAAATGTCCATTTAGGTCTTCTGCCCATTTTTGGATTGGGTTGTTTGTTTTTTTAATATTGAGCTGCATGAGCTGTTCATATATTTTGGAGATTAATCCTTTGTCCGTTGATTCGTTTGCAAATATTTTCCCCCATTCTGAGGGTTGTCTTTTCGTCTTGTTTGTAGTTTCCTTTGCTTTGCCAAAGCTTTTAAGTTTCATTAGGTCCTATTTGTTTATTTTTGTTTTTATTTCCATTACTCTAGGAGGTGGATCAAAAAAGATTTAAAAATTTTGTTTCATATTGTTTTAGGAAATAAAATATTTATATATATATTTGTAGTCAAGTGTATTAATTTTCTTTTTGATTGCTTTTAATCTTAAATAGCATTTCAAATTGTAAAATTTTTAGTGTAGTCTTTTTCATACCATAGATATTGCTAATGTCAGTTAAATGTTCTGTGTTTAATTAGAATAAGTATGTTCAAATGTGCAAATTTAATTTTTATTTCTAGCTCCTTTCTTCAAAGAATATCCTATTACATATTGTTATTTACAGTTAACTTCCTTTAAATACAATTTCAAAATATTTTACATGCAATTATCATTAAGTAGTGATTCATGATCCTCAGACAATTTTTAAGACTTGGTAAGATTCTTTTCTCCTCCTCTAGCTTCTAGCCCCAGAACTTTGTTGTGTCAAAAGACAGGCCATTCCAGATCAGTTTTATCGATTCCCCAAGCTCTAAGTTATTTGGTTTGAAGTTACTAGACTAGTTTCAGCAAACAAGTTTGAAGGTTAAGATCTGATGATTTGGAATTGTAGGTGCTAAGTTCTTTTTTGCCCAGAGCAGGTAGGATGTTATCCATTTTGCATTTCAAGCAAACTGTAACCCATTTGTGCCCATGGATCTGTCATCAAACACAGCTCAGATTTCAGCTTTAGCTTATCTAAATATAGGCTTACTGCGAGTGACAAGATCCTGGTAAATGGCATTCTCTGCCACCCTCTTTGATATTGTTTCTAGTAGGATGACTCATGGCTCTGCTTTGCCCTAGAAAATGTTTAATTACACCAGGGACTTTTCATTGAGTAAAAGCTTCATTGACAGATCAGCTGCCACCCTGAGAACTTGGATTGTTATTCTGCTGTCTGGAGATCACACAGTACTTACTTTTCTAACACTGACCATTCAAAGGGAATTTCAGCTGGATTTCTATGCTGTCTGATGCTGTCAGCTGGAAAGACAATTGAAAGTTCAGAAATACAGATAGAGATATCTTGGTTTTTTCGTTGGATCCCACCAAAATTAAATCCTAAGAGTCCTCATCACAAGGAAAATATTTTTTTTCTTTTATTTTATATCTATACGAGATGATAGATGTTCACCTAAACTTATTGTGGTAATTATTTCATGATGTATGTAAGTCAAATCATTATGCTGTACACCTTAAGCTTACACAGTACTGTATATCAATTATATCTCAAAACTGGAAGAAAAAATAAAGAGCTTTGATTTTTTTATGTATAAACTTTTAGGAGCATACAAAAAATAACTTTACCTCTTGATTTTACGTTTTATTCACCTAACAAAAGCATACACAAACAGAACTTTGATATATTTGGCAATGTCATTACAATACCTTGAGACATGGGTCTCATTAAGGAAACAGTGTCCTTTGGTTCCATTGATGACTACTCTGCCGTCTAAATTTGCATATGTAGGTTCTCATTCAAAAGGTTACCCAGTAGCTAGAAATGGTCATGAAGTGTCCATTCTAGCCTTTGGTGCAGGTATCTGTTGTAAAGTGATCTTTCTTTACCTTGAGTGACTTTCACATCCTCATTTCCCACTTGGAGCCTCATGCATTTGAGTGTACACTGAGCTGAAAAGTGATTCCAGTGAGCAAGATTATGTTTCTCCTTAGCATGTTTTCAGAGAGGTCAGAATGCTTTCTTCCCCACAGATGGGGAACACTGGAGGCTTCTTGTTGATAGGTTTTATGGTTGATAAGGCTAATACTGCCTTGCTTACTCCCTCTTGTATTTTCATGGATGGGAAAAGGTTCAGGGAGCAAGTTAAAAAATCACGTAAATCTTTCAGCAAGAAAACTGTCCTCTCCTTTAATCTTTCTAGATTGTTACTTTCCCCTTAGCTCCTTACTTTCTGTCCCAGGTTTCTTGAAGGATTAACTGCTCTTACTTTTGAAAACCAGAGATGTGGTGTGGGATCAATCATGTTCCAGATTTTACTATGAACTTTGACTCTTATAAATCAGTTCAAGTGGGTAGAGATCCAAGCTGGATTCTTTATTATATACTTATTACTATTATCTTCCTTTTTCTTCTGATTTTAAGAGAAATTAAAATTTGAAAAGAATTCATGGGCCCCCGTAAGTGTCATGGGCTCCAGGCACTGTGCTTAATGAATAAGTAGGCCCTGTCGTCATAATTTGATCTAAAACATTGTTCTTTGTTCCGCCATTTAGACTGCAGCCCTTCCCTAGCGACAAGCCCAGACCTTACTCCAAACCTGCAAACCATTTTGTGTGGAATGTTACTATGACAGTCAGTTGCCAACTAATGTTATATTTTCACTGGGAAAGACCACCCAGAACCATGGCTCTGCTACCTAACTCTAAGCACTGCAACTTGCTAAGAACCTCCAATGCCTCAACCAGTCTTTAAATCCAACCCCCTCGGATACTGACACAGGCCTGCAGTACACTTGAGTCATATTAGCTCTGTTACTTGTACCACTAAATTATTTTCCAAAGAGGCTAGTCCTACAGACAGTCCCTCTTGAGCCTGACTTTCTTCCCTCCCTCTGTCTTTCATTGGTACTGTAGCATGCCATAAGTTACTGAGGAGGCTAATAGTAACTCTCTGACTGCTGGTAAGATGGTGCAGAAACAAGTAGGCTATTAGGAGCAAAGTCTGTATCTAAAAAACAATTTTATACTTCTTTGTAGTAATTTAAGCCTGAGGTAGAGCCTACTGTTCTCTTCCCCTTTACTACTCAGCTTCCTGAAGAGTTGTTTACTTCACCTGTGGCCACATTTGTTCATGCAATGAATTCCCAAACACAGAAGGTCTTCTTTGTGCCAGAAGCTTTGCCATGTCCTCCCTATTATCCACAGATTCTAAGAGAATGGCATTTAATTTAGAACTTAGTACTTGTTGGTTGTTGTTTGGTCTTTTGTTTTGATTATGAAAATAATACATGCTTTTTGAAAAAGACACTGAAAATTATAGCTAAGTATAACAAGGCAGAGTGAAAGTTTTGTATTGTCTTCCCAGTTCCACTAGTTATATTTCTCCAAAGGAAATGGTCTTCAATCTTCTGTCTTCTCTTTTTCTCCGTTGCTTTCAAAAATTTGGACTCCTTCACGCTGAAACATTTTTTTCCCTTCAGCTTCTGAGGCACTACTTTAAAATTTTACTTAATTTTTTACTTCCCTTTGTAAGGATTTCTCCTATCAATTTTGCTGACCCTCAAATTTTGTCCTTTAGATTTCTCTTTGTGGTTTGTCTCTTCTGATTTGGTTCTTTCAATGTGTCTTTGAGTTGGAGGACATGGGGAATTGCACTTATAAATACGCCACCTCTAATGGTTTGGAAAGAACTTTTTGTTCATTTGCATATGTCTCCATTTTATAAGCCTGAGATGTCTATGACCCTAATGGTATGTCTTTGCATTTCAAAATATGTGTTTATCAACTTTTATCCAAAGATCTCAAATATTTTACCTCTTTTCTGTCATGTAATTTCCAGACAACTTTCCATTTGGCAGTTGAGGGATCATTCCTCATTCCATGTAGATACAGGAGGTGCTGATGTCTTTCTTCTAACCCGGCAGACACAACTCCCTTCATCCTCTTCACACTACCCTTGTCCCAGAGGCTGACTTGAATGGAGTACAGCAAAAGCAAATGCTTATTAGCTTTTGGTGAGGTTTGACCAGTGGGGAGCCCCAGAAAATTGGAGAGAAGGAGGAATGTGAGGCTGGTGTATTTATTCCCCTGCGTCCGCCCCTGTCAGGTTGCTGTGGGTTGGCCTGAAGTCTCCATCTCCTGGCATGCAGCTTATACCACAGAGGTGTCCCTCCAGGTGCTAGTTACTGGTTCTTTCCCTGCCCGTTCTGGCCTGGGATTTGTAAGCGTGGATGCAAACCCTAAAATGTTTCACTTCTCTGTGGCTTTTCCTAAGCAATTCCTATGCTATAATAAAAAGTCCCTTTATTAAATTCTCCTTAATTATTCAGATAAAATGTGCCCTTATTTTCCCTGCTGGGGCCTTAATTGATGTACCTAAAATCTACTGAAGTTATTCAGGAGGTATTCTTTAGGTTCTCCTTTCTCTCACAACACAGATTAGGCTTGCTGTTTATTTTAAATTCTCTAACTATAATTGCTTTCATGGTCTGCCTGCTGAATTCTGTGCCATGAACAGCATTTCATGGACTGTGGTGATGTTGGTGGTGAGAGGAAGATTTTACCCTCTGCTTACTTCAGAACATCTTTGCTGGGATCTGAGGTGAAAACGGCTTTCCCATTACAAAGCTCCAGAAGATTTCCTGTGTAACACACTAAATATCTTTCTGGCAAGACCATCTCAGGATGTAACTAACAACTTCACACCCAGGACAGAGCGAGCTAAAACAGCACCTCAAATAGGGAAGCCTCCTATGACATGGACCCTGTCTGCTCCCGTTCACTTATAGTAATTAAAGCATTTCTCTCTCTTTTTTTTTTTTTTTTCCATAATGAACTAGGGATGGGGAAGACACTATTGCCTCCTCCCATTTACAGGGAAAAATATGTCACATTTTGGATTTGTTACTTAACAACAGAGACAACTTTGCACATTAAAGTGTTCTAGCAAAATCTCTTTAATTTGAATGATATTTAAATACTTTTTCTGATATGTCCCATGATTTTTTAAATCACTGTAAGGTTTTTACATTTAAATCACATTCAGTTATGAAAATACCTTTTTCCTTCCATGAATATCAGAAGCCTCTGCTAACTACTTGTTTGGAAACAAATTTGAAACAGATTTTATTTATATATTTATTTGTATTATATATTATATGATTTATAAATAAATCATACATTTATTTATTTATGTATTTATATAGAATATAGTCTACGTATTCCCTTTAGGTTTCACCTTCTTATTAATTTGAGTCTTCTTATAAAGTGTGTTAGTAAAATGGTCGATCAATAATCAGGTTTCTAGATGGAAGGTTCATGGCTGATGAAATGTTTGTTCTCATGTTCAAGAGACCTCCACACGTCCCTGCAGCCCTTATAGTGACTTCATGCATAAATGGGACAACCTATAGTTGATTAGAATATTTCATTAGTCTGAACATATCTCTACTTGACCTTGTCAAATAATTAAGATGTTAATTTCTTTCCTTAGATCCTTCAATCACAGACAAAGGGACAGTCAATAAATTATGTGATTTGGAGGAAAGCAGTGGAAGGGATTTTTAATTCTTTCTGGCACACAAAGCAGTGTTGTTTTTTCTAATTGCCATGGCCTTTTATTCCTGTGATATATAGAATTGAGCTTTAGGCAGCATAAGGTATTGATATTGATAGGGTGAGATATAGTCCACATCAGAGTTATTTCTTTAGATCAGTACATGGCCAAATCCTGTTTTTTATGAACTGTGAGCTAAGAATGGTTTTACATTTTTTTTAAAAATCAGAAGAAAAATATTTTATTACATGTGAAAATAATATAAAATTCAAATTTCAGTGTTCATAAATAAAGTTTTATTGGAACACAATCACATTCATCCATTACGTGCCCATGGCTGCTTTCATGATACGATGGCAAAATTGAGTAGTTGAGATGGAGACTGCAAAATCTAAAAGTCTCTGGCCCTTTACAGAGAAGTTTGTTGACCCCTGCTTTAGATAACTAAGTATACTTAAAATAATAACCTAACTGAAAAACTTAACCTTCTTGGTAACTATTGAATCAATGATTTTCAAACCATCCCATGTGTAATTTTTTTACTACTAGTTTTTAAAAGGACAAGAGACATGCCAGCATTTATCTCACAGAGAGGCCTACAGCTGGAAAGATGATAGAACCCTATGAAATTGTTTAGAGGTCATCCTATTGTTTGATTATCTAGTATGACATATGGCATGAGTCCTTATATTTGACAGTGCTTCTGGATATCTTCAGAACTTTATATAGGACATTTTACTCACCTCAAAGTGGAGCAACAGCAAGAAAGAGAGCTAAACCATTGTTTGCTTCAGATGAAATTGATCTCATGACATGCCTCATGAAGTAACAACTACTGTGGTGTAAACACTGCTACCACCCATTCCCACTTTCTGTGTGAAAGACAAAGAAATCAATGGATATAGTATGAATATATTTTCCTCATCTTTGTACTCAAAATGGGCCCCAGAAAATATGAGAACAGGTGTTTCAGTTATGATCTTATCCAGGACTCTTGATTCTTGATGGACAATTGCGCATTATATCTTTATTTGTTTTTTTTTGGTTTTTTTCTCCTTGCAATGTAGTTCCCAGCAGGAAATTTAGTGAGCTGCCAACTTGCAATCATCTAATTGACTCAGAAAGAATCTGAATGAGTTTCTAAATATCCAACTGAAATCAATTGTGACTGTCTTTATTTTAGGCCCCAGGCAGATTGAAATTGAGACAATAAATGGAAATACCTCATTCTGAAAGAATGAGAGTTGGCAACTTCACAATGAGCATCACGTACATATACTCACATACACTCATGTGCACACACGTATACATGCACACATTTACAGAGTTTTATATTCAGAAAGAATGCATAATTGCATATATGTTTGGCATCTTCAAATCTCTGGCTTTCTGAGATCCATGATTTCAAAAATCTAGAAGAACATTTCACTCAATAGAAGGAAATATTGAGGACTGTTGGCTCACTGTAGTGGGGAGCCATGGTTAATATATAGCTTAATTACATAGAGTTTTGTGCTCTCAGTTTCTACCCAAAGTCTTGAGACTCTCACTTTTTTGGACTCTGTTTTCCATTTTACTCATGAAAAAAGTTTTTTCCAAGGTTCATCTATTCGTGCGTATTTTATGTTTAAATGTTTTCATTAAATTCCAATTTGTGTGAAATAGAAACAACAAGAATTTCAAACAGCATTGTTATGGGTTTAGTAGCCCATCTGCCATTCTATCCTCTTTTCCTAACAGTTAGAGATGAAACAACTGTGAGAATAAACAAAGTGTTTAACACCACCCCTCAATGTTAGAATTCTAAATACGTATCTGAACCTTCAGGAAGGAGGGATCTGCATATTCAGTTTTTACTGTGCTGTGTAATCATGTTGAGCACTATTAGAAACTATGATCAGAGGTGAAGCCTCATAGCATAAATTCCAGTGAACATTCAGTGATTAGACAAACACACCATGAGCTATTGTTTTCAGGGGGAGATTTAATGGTGTGACCAAAAGTCTTCTGGTGCTGGGCAGGGAAGACCTGAATCATTTCAGATTCTTACAAAGGAGGCTCTCTTTTCAGCAATGGAGTTCAACAAGCCCTATCCCTGTCCCTCCCAAAGGAAGAGCAGAGACTGAGGAGCTGTAAGAACACAGATAAACACAACAGTCTGATGACATGTGGAGAAAAGCCGTTTCTGACTCAGGCAGGAAGCCAGCATTTTGCAAACCACATTGGAGGGAGGAATATCAGGATGGAACAATTCAAGACAAATCTTCAAGGAGCTTTGTTCCCAAGTCTGGTTTATGCCCTTAGACAGATAAAAGCCAAATAGAATGGAGAACTGTGGGGGATCCACTGAAGAGGATTAACAGAATTTGGACAATGAATGAAAAAGGGGTTTGTTCACATTCTGGACCAGAACACACTGGCTAAGGGTTATTTTCAGGCATTGCTCACTGGAAGTTGATACCCTACCATTGCATGATGTTCATAGCTGTGTGTGCTTATGCTAAGCTAAATGTATTCAAAACTAAAGATTTTTCTCTTTAAGGATAAGAGGATATTATTAATAATCATTAATAAGAAAGTATTAAGACTATGTATGGTCTTAATATTGATTCTTAAATGAAGAATATGAGAATATTCTTAACATTCTTTTCCATTGTATTCAAAATTACCGCACCAAGGAATCTTCCCCCAGTACCATTATAGATATTGTAGGTGGTAAACAGAGCAAAACAAAATACACATGTATTTAAAAGAGGGTCCTAGGAACCCAAATGTCTTGTCATGCAAGCATCACCCCATGAGAAGGCAACATTGTGGACCAGGAGACAGTTTGGCCCTAGAGTCAGGCAGAGCTGGATTCAAAAACTGGCTGTTTCATTATCTGTGACTCTAAGCAAGGTACTTGGCCTCTCTAGATATCATCTCCTTATCTATTAAAGGGAGTGTACTGATTTCTTAGGATGGCCATAACAGTACCATGAACTGGGTGATTTAAAACAACAGAAATTTCTTTTGCACAGTTTTGGAGGACAGAAGTCCAAAATCAAGATGTCAACAGGGCGGGTTCCTTCTTGGGGGCTCTGAGGGATAATCTGTTCCAGTCCTCTCTCCCAGCTCTGGTGAGGGCCAGCAATCCTTGGTATTCCTTGGCTTGTAGATGCATCGCTCCAATCTGTGCCTCTGTCTTAGCATGACAGTCTCCCCATGTATGTGTCCAAATTTCTCTCTTTTTTTAAGGACACGAGTCATGCTGGATTAAAGCCCGCCCATCTTAACTTGATTTCATCTTAACTTGATTACATTTGCAATGTCCCTATTTTCAAATAAGGTCACATTCAGAGAATGAGGGTGCAGAGTATGGGAGTTCAGTATATGTTTTGGGGAACACAATTTAACCCATAACAGTGGATGATAATCAGATACCTTTCTCACAGCACTAAGAGAAGGATTGAATAAATTAGTAACACAGAGACCATTGAAAGCAGGTTTGTCCCCATAGGTAAAAACACTTCTTGGACTCCCCAACATCCATCATGTATGACTTTGTAACAGAGTCAGTCTCTGGGCCCTGTTCGCGCCACTGGTTCTACTACCACCAACTCCACGTGTTGCCTTGGCAAGTTATTATTACCCTGAATATTATTATAATGTTGCCCTAACTTTGCTTCTTCTGTGTGGGTGTGTTCAGCCCTTGGTAAAGCTTGCTGCCTATCCATAAACTTTCTCTCTGTTCTAACTGTTCAAAGTTCTGCTTGGAAGTGGCATCGAGCTAGTATGAACTGGAAGTCTGAATGGCTGTGAGAACACAAAAACAGATGGTAGAATCCCCATTGGAATGTGTGGCCAGCACATGGCTGCTCTGTGTTTTCACTCTTAAGTAGTCAGCAGACACACTGTGACTGTACTGCCGCGGTGCTGAGGTTTACTTCCAGAACTTTTCAAGACTTTGGGGCAGTGCATAGCAGGGGTTACCTGGACAGGAGAAGTCCTAAACAGGAATAAAAGAATCTTTTAGTTCCTTGGGAACAGGATATAGGCGGCAAGGTTCCTCATGAATGAGTAGCCATATTTTAATTTTCAAGAGGCACTTGAAAGCCGAACTTCTGCTTCCCATATAATTCTGACTCAACTTCTTCAGTGTTTTCCTGTCATCTGAAGGCTAATGCCCTAGTTTCTTTGCATTCCTTACAATCTAGTTCACAATCTGGCCCCTGAAACTTTTTCACATTTATTCTATTTCTTGCCTCTTATGCTACCGATTTTTTTTTTTTTTTGCATTTCTGACACATGTACAATTTCCCTGGAATGAAGTTTCTACTTCACCTGGATAATTCCTGCCCTCTTAAAACTTCAGCTCAGGCTACCTCTCTCCCAGGGAGTCCTTTTCATGGCCACATCTGGGATCATTGGGCATCTATCTTATTATTTCTCAAATTATATTCAACTTTTTTCCATTTTTTGTCTGTCTGGACGATATCTTTTTCATTTTGAGTCCTTTGGGTCTAGAAAGTAGTTAGTGTGTAATAACTGTTAGTTGTGTTGAATTTCATAAGAATGAAAATTTTAATCTTTTTTTTTTCTCTCTCTCTTTTTATATAACTTGGGAGAAAAGTAAACAGATGTGAGATCCTATGTAATACCTCTTTCAGAAGAATGAAATTTTTTCTTAACTTAGGAGGACATAAAAACTCCTAGAGAACAAGAGGTTGAATAAGCCATATCTGAAAGACATTCATTTATTCAACAAATATTTACTCATTTTCTTCCACGTAGTAGGCATTGGCGATAGAAGGTGAAAAAGTTCTTGTCCTGAATCATAAGGAACTCTCAGTATAAAAGGGGTAAAACATGTAGAGATAATTTTTGTATGGTGAACGAGAACACAAAGAAGTTAATCCCATGCCGACATAATCAAAGTGTTCCAAAACATGGGAAGGCAATCTTGTCTTAAAAGTAGCTGAATAAATTTCTGTTTTCACTTTCTCACTGTCAGTACATTCCATAACTAGCTCTAATCTTGTTTTCACCCCTACTATTCCACTTACATGGCTCTGTCAAAGTCAACAATGACCTCTATGGTACCAAATCCAGTGATTATTTTCCTCTTTTTCATATTATTCAACCTATCAGCAAAATTTGATATAATTTTCATGCCCTTTCAGAAAAACTCTCTTCCCTCGGTTTCTTTTTCTTTTTTTATAAATTTATTTATTTATTTATTTTTAGCTGCGTTGGGTCTTCGTTGCTGCATGCAGGCTTTGCCTAGTTGCTGCGAGCGGAGGCTACTCTTCATTGTGGTGGGCGGGCTTCTCACTGAGGTGGATGTTCATGTTACGGAGCATGGGCTCTAGGCATGCGGGCTTCAGTAGTTGTGGCACACGGGCTCAGTAGTTGTGACACAAGGGCTTAGCTGCTCCGCGGCATGTGGGATCTTCCCGGACCAGGGCTCAAACCCGTGTCCCCTGCATTGGCAGGCGGATTCTTAACCCCTGCGCCACCAGGGAAGCCCCCCTTGGTTTCTAAGATACCTCACCATCTTGATTTTTCTACTGTACTTCTGATGACTCTTCTTCAGTCTCCTTTGTAGGTTCCTCTAGCTTACCCAGAGCCAGATTTGCTGCCATGCTAACTCTCCGTCGCATGGCCACTTTCCAAAACTCTGGGCACAGGGCTCACAGGGTCATATGTTTTTGCAAAATTTTTGAAAGTAAAATACTATAACCACAGGGGTAGAGGCAACAGTCTCTTTCCATTCCAACTCCCCCATCATGCTTGCCATCATGTTCATGGTGTTGGATTATCCATGAGAATTTTTGGAATCTTGTTAAAGGCTATTTGGGTTGAAGATATATTTCCTCTGGATTGAGTGGGTTACATTTGTATGGTTCATAGTCATGTCAAGTTAATGAGTTTATTGCCAGTTATCCCCCTAGCCAACTCACCTGCTGTTGTGACATGAGGGAGCAAGGCAAAAGTAGCACCATGACAATGAATGTGGCCCCAGCACTGAATGACTGTCGGTAAGGGAGGAGAAAAATGCTACAGGAAAGACCAGATTACTCTTCCAGTGGAAAATAATATTACAAAGTATTTGTAATGTGAAAAGGCAATCAGAATATGCAGCCAAAAAATAGGGGAAATGAGTAATTAACAATGGGTCAAGCAGTTAATATTTGTAAATATTATACAATTGTTCTGGACTCTGTGATGTTGGTGGTATTTATCATCATTTTTACATATGTAATTTCTCATTCTAATATATCTAATTTTGAATTTATAAATTTTCATAATTTTCCTTAAAGAGAGCCACCCAAATTATATGTCCCATAAAACCTAAGTTCATTCTTGAGTTGCCCACGCCTGCTGTCTTAGGCCACACTTTCCTGCGTTCTTTCCTAGGCGACATTGTCCATTCCCTTGGTTTTGAAAGTCATTTATGTGCATATTTGTTGACTGAAAATGGATACTATTTTGATCATAAAAGAACTGGAATATTTTAAAATTTACTTTAAAATTGTTTTTAGCTTTTTAAACAATAAAAATAGTTCCATTATTTAAAATAAAAGTCTCCCTAGAAAAAAGAGGAAACCATTATATTGAGTTTGCTTAAATATTTACATTTTCATTTATGTTCAAATGTCTATATATCTATATCTATATCCCCAGTCACACATATATATACACATATGTTATATATATATGTCTATATGTATACATACACATAGCATATACACACACACATATTTGGATATATATAAACACATATAAACATACAAAACATAAAAATGGAATCAACTATAGGATTCTAAGTCTTTTTTAGAAAACATCATACCGTAGATTTCTTTCCATGACAGAACATATAGACCTAATTCATTCTGTCATTCTGTTTTTTTTAAACATCTTTATTGCAGTATAATTGCTTTACAATGATGTGTTACATTCTGCTTTATAGCAAACTGAATCAGCTATACATATATCCCCATATCTCCTCCCTCTTGCATCTCCCTCACATCCTCCCTATCCCACCCCTCTAGGTGGTCACAAAGCACCAAGCTGATCACCCTGTGCTATGCAGCTGCTTCCCACTAGCTATCAAATTTCCATTTGGTAGTGTATATATGTCCTGCCACTCTCTCTCTTCGTCCCAGCTTACCCTTCCCCCTCCCCATGTCCTAAAGTCCATTTTCTACATCTGCGTCTTTATTCCTGTCCTGCCGCTAGGTTCTTTTTTTTTTTTTTTTTTTTAGTTTCCATATATATGTGTTAGCATGTGGTATTTGTTTTTCTCTTTCTGACTTACTTCACTCTGTATGACAGACTCTAGGTCCATCCACCTCACTACAAATAACTCAATTTCATTTCTTTTTATGGCTGAGTAATATTCCATTGTATGTATGTGCCACATCTTCTTTATCCATTCATCTGTCGATGGACGCTTAGGTTGCTTCCATGTCCTGGCTATTGTAAATAGAGCAGCAATGAACACTGTGGCACATGACTCTTTGAATTATGGTTTTCTCAGGGTGTATGCCCAGTAGTGGGATTGCTGGGTCATATGGTAGTTCTATTTTTACTTTTTTAAGGAACCTCCATACTGTTCTCCTTAGTGGTTGGATCAATTTACATTCCCACTGACAGTGCCCAGTGCAAGAGGGTTCCCTTTTCTCCACACCCTCTCCAGAATTTATTGTTTGTAGATTTTTTGATGATGGCCATTCTGACTGGTGTGAGGTGATACGGCATTGTAGTTTTGATTTGCAATTCTCTAATGATTTGTGATGTTGAGCATCCTTTCATGTGTTTGTTGGCAATATGTATATCTTCTTTGGAGAAATGTCTGTTTAGGTCTTCGGCCCATTTTTGGACTGCATTGTTCGTTTTTTTGATATTGAGCTGTGTAAACTGCTTGTAAATTTTGATGATTAATCCTTTGTCAGTTGCTTCATTTGCAAATATTTTCTCCCAATCTGAGGGTTGTCTTTTCGTCTTGTTTATGATTTCCTTTGCTGTACAAAAGCTTTGAAGTTTCATTAGGTCCCATTTGTTTATTTTTGTTTTTATTTTCATTTCTCTAGGAGGTGGGTCAAAAAGGATCTTGCTGTGATTTATGTCATAGAATGTTCTGCATATGTTTTCCTCTAAGAGTTTTATAGTGTCTGGCCTTACATTTAGGTCTTTAATCCATTTTGAGTTTATTTTTGTATATGGTGTTAGGGAGTGTTCTAATTTCATTATTTTACCTGTAGCTGTCCAGTTTTCCCAGCATCACTTACTGAGGGGGCTGTCTTTTCTCCATTGTATATTCTTGCCTCCTTTATCAAAAATACGGTGACCATATGTGCATGGCTTTATCGCCGGGCTTTCTCTTCTGTTCCACTGATCTATATTTCTCTTTTTGTGACGGTACCATGCTGTCTTGATTACTGTAACTTTGTAGTATAGTCTGAAGTTCAGGAGCCTGATCCCCCCGGCTCCATTTTTCTTTCTCAAGATTACTTTGTCTATTCAGGGTCTTTTGTGTTTCCATACAAATTGTGAAATATTTTGTTCTAGTTTTGTGAAAAATGCCCTTGGTAGCTTGATAGGGATTGCACTGAATCTATAGATTACTTTGGGTAGTATAGTCGTTTTCACAATGTTGATTCTTCCAATCCAAGAACATGGTATATCTCTCCATCTGTTTGTATCATCTTTAGTTTCTTTCATCAGTGTCCTATAGTTTTCTGCATACAGGTCTTTTGCCTCCTTGGGTAGGTTTATTCCTAGGTATTTTATTCTTTTTGTTGCAATGGTAAATGGAAGTGTTACCTTTATTTCTCTTTCACATTTTTCATCATTAGTGTATAGGAATGCAAGAGATTTCTGTACATTAATTTTGTATCCTGTTACTTTACCAAATTCATCAATTAGCTCTAGTAGTTTTCTGGTAGCATCATTAGGATTCTCTATGTACAGTATCATGTCATCTGCACACAGTGACAGCTTCGCTTCTCCTTTTAAGATTTGGAGTCCTTTTAGTTCTGTTTCTTCTGTGATTGCTGTTGCTAAAACTTCCAAAACTATGTTGAATAATAGTGGTGAGAGTGGACAACCTTGTCTTGTTCCTGATCTTAGAGGAAATGGTTTCAGTTTTTCACCATTGAGAACGATGTTGGCTGTGTGTTTGCCATATATGGCCTTTATTATGTTGAGGTAAGTTCCCTCTATGCCTACTTTCCAGAGGGTTTTTTATAATAAATGGGTGTTGAATTTTGTCGAAAGCTTTTTCTGCATCAATTGAGATGATCTTATGGTTTTTCTCCTACAGTTTTTTAATGTGGTTTATCACATTGATTGATTTGTGTATACTGAAGAATCCTTGCATTCCTGGGATAAACCCCACTTGATTATGGTGTATGATCCTTTTATGTGCTGTTGGATTCCGTTTGCTCATATTTTGTTGAAGATTTTTGCATCTATGTTCATCAGTAATATTGGCTTGTAGTTTTCTTTCTTTGTGATATCTTTGTCTGGTTTTGGTTTCAGGGTGATGGTGGCCTCATAGAATGAGTTTGGGAGTATTCCACCCTCTGCTATATTTTGGAAGAGTTTGAGAAGGATAGGTGTTATTTCTTCTCTAAATGTTTGATAGAATTCGCCTGTGAAGCCATGTGGTCCTGGGCTTTTGTTTCTTGGAAGATTTTTAATCACACTCTCAATTTCAGTGCTTGTGATTGGTCTGTTTATATTTTCTATTTTTCCTGGTTCAGTCTTGGAAGGTTGTGCTTTTCTAAGAATTTGTCCATGTCTTCCAGGTGGTTGGTTTTATTGGCATTTAGTTGCTTGTAGTAATCTATCATGATCCTTTGTATTTCTGCAGTGTCAGTTGTTACTTCTCCTTTTTCATTTCTAATTCTATTGATTTGAGTCTTCTCCCTTTTTTTTTTTGATGAGTCTGGTTGATGGTTTATCAATTTTGTTTATCTTCTCAAACAACCAGCTTTTAGTTTTATTGATCTTTGTTATTGTTTCCTTCATTTGTTTTTCATTTTTTTCTGCTCTGATCTTTATGATTTCTTTCCTTCTTCTAACTTTGGGGGTTTTTTGTTCTTCTTTCTCTAATTGCTTTAGGAGCAAGATTAGGTTGTTTATTTGAGATGTTTCCTGTTTCTTGAGGTAGGATTGTATTGCTCTAAACTTCCCTCTTAGAACTGCTTTTGCTGCATCCCATAGGTTTTGGGTCGTCATGTTCATTGTCATTTGTTTCTAGGTATTTTTTGATTTCCTCTTTGATTTCTCCAGTGATCTCTTGGTTATTTAGTACTGTATTGTTTAGCCTCCATGTTTTTGTAGTTTTTACAGATTTTTTCCTGTAATTGATATCTAGTCTCATAGCATTGTCGTCAGAAAATATACTTGACACGATTTCAATTTTCTTAAATTTACCAAGGCTTGATTTGTGACTCAAGATCTGATCTATGCTGGAGAATGTTCCAAGAGCAGTTGTAAGAAAGTGTATTCTCTTGTTTTGGATGGAATGTCCTATAAATATCAATTAAGTCCATCTTGCTTAATGTATCATTTAAAGCTTGTGTTTCCTTATTTATTTTCAGTTTGGATGATCTGTCCATTGGTGAAAGTGGGGTGTCAAAGTCCCCTAGTATTATTGTGTTACTGTCGATTTCCCCTTTTATAGCTGTTAACATTTGCTTTATGTATTGAGGTGCTCCTATGTTGGGTCCATAAATATTTACAATTGTTCTATCTTCTTCTTGGATTGATCCCTTGATCATTATGTAGTGTCCTTCTTTGTCCCTTGTAATAGTTTTTATTTTAAAGTCTATTTTGTCTGATATGAGAATTGCTACTCCAGGTTTCTTTTAATTTCCATTTGCATGGCATATCTTTTTCCATCCCCTCACTTTCAGTCTGTATGTGTCCCTAGGTCTGAAGTGGGTCTCTTGTAAGCAGCATATATATGGGTCTTGTTTTTGTATCCATTCAGTCAGTCTATGTCTTTTTGTTGGAGCATTTAATCCATTTACATTTAAGGTAGTTATCGATAGGTATGTTCCTATTACCGTTTTCTTAATTGTTTTGGGTTTGTTATTTTATGTCTTTTCCTTCTCTTGTGTTTCCTGCTTAGAGAAGTTCCTTTAGCGTTCCTTTGTTGAAAAGCTGGTTTGGTGGTGCTGAATTCTCTTAGCCTTTGCTTGTCTGTAAAGGTTGTAATTTATCTGTCGAATCTGCATGAGTTCCTTGCTGGGTAGAGTAATCTTGGTTGTAGGTTTATCCCTTTCATCACTTTAAATATGTCTTGCCACTCCCTTCTGGCTTGCAGAGTTTCTGCTGAAAGATCAGCTGTTAACCTTATGGGGATTCCCTTGTGTGTTATTTGTTGTTTTTCCCTTGCTGCTTTTAATATTTTTTCTTTGTATTTAATTTTTGATAGTTTGATTGATATGTGTCTTGGTGTTTCTCCTTGGATTTATCCTGTATGGGACTCTCTGCGCTTCCTGGACTTGATTGAATATTTCCTTGCCCATATTAGGGAAGTTTTCAACTATAATCTCTTCAAGTATTTTCTCAGTCCCTTTCTTTTTCTCTTCTTCTTCTGGGACCCATATAATTGGAATGTTGGTGCATTTAATGTTGTCCCAGAGGTCTCTGAGACTGTCCTGAATTCTTTTCATTCTTTATTCTTTATTCTGCTCTGCAGTAGTTATTTCCACTATTTTATCTTCCAGGTCACTTATCCGTTTTTCTGCCTCTGTTATTCTGCTATTAATTCCTTCTAGAGAATTTTTAATTTCATTTATTGTTTTGTTCATTATTGTTTGTTTGCTCTTTAGTTCTTCTAGGTCCTTGTTAAACGTTTCTTATATTTTCTCCATTCTATTTCCAAGACGTTGGATCATCTGCACTGTCATTACTCTGAATTCTTTTTCAGGTAGACTGCCTATTTCCTCTTCATTTGTTTGGTCTGGTGGGTTTTTACCTTGCTCCTTCATCTGCTGTGTGTTTCTGTGTCTTCTCATTTTTCTTAACTTACTGTGTTTGGTGTTTCCTTTTCGCAGCCTGCAGGTTCGTAGTTCCTGTTGTTTTTGGTGTCTGCCCCCAGTGGCTAAGGTTGGTTCAGTGCGTTGTGTAGGCTTCCTGGTGGAGGGGACTAGTGCCTGTGTTCTGGTGGATGAGGCTGGATCTTATCTTTCTGGTGGGCAGGTCTGTGTCTGGTGGTGTGTTTTGGGTTTTCTGTGAACTTATGATTTTAGGCAGCCTCTCTGCTAATGGGTGGGCTGTGTTCCTGTCTTGCTAGTTGTTTGGTTTAGGGTGTCCAGTACTGTAGCTTGCTGGTCGTTGAGTGGAGCTTGGTCTTAACATTGAGATGGAGATATCTTGGAGAGGTTCGCCATTTGATATTATGTGGAGCTGGCAGGTCTCTGGTCGACCAATATTCTGAACTTGGCTCTCCCACCTCAGAGGCACTGGCCTGACACCTGGCCGGAGCACCAAGGCCCTGTCAGCCACACGGCTCAGAAGAAAAGGGAGAAAAAATGAAAGAAGGAAAGAAAGAATAAAATAAAATAAAATAAAAGTTCTTCAAATTAAAAAAATTAAAAATTAAAAAAATTAAAATGTAATAAAAAAAACCCGGATAGAGAGAACCCTAGGACAAATGGTAAAGCTATACAGACAAACTCACACAAAGAAGCATATACATAACCCTCACAGAAAGGGAAAAAGGAAAAAAAAAAAAAAAAAAAAAAAAAAAAAATATATATATATATATATATATATATATATATATATATATATATATATACAGAAAATAAAGGGAGAGAGCAACAATATCACTAAACACATCTACCAGTGATAATAAACTCTAAATTCTAAACTACGAAAAACATAAAACCAGAAACAAATTAGATGCAGAAAGCAAACCCCAAGTCTACAGTTGCTCCCAAAGTCCACCACCTCAATTTTGGGATGATTTGTTATCTATTCAGGTATTCCAGAGATGCAGGCCACGTCAGGTTGCTTGTGGAGATTTAATCCGCTGCTCCTGAGGTTGCTTGGAGAAATTTCCGTTTCTCTTCTTTGTTCACACAGCTCCTTTGGTTCAGCTTTGGATTTGGCCCTGCCCCTACATGTAGGTCACCTGGGGGCGTCTGTTCTTTGCACAGAGAGGATGGTGTTAAAGTAGCAGCTGATTAGGGGGCTCTGGCTCACTCAGGCCGGGGGGAGGGAGGGGTACGGAATGCGGGGCAAGCCTGTAGCGGCAGAGTCTAGCATGATGTTGCAGCAGCCTGAGGCGCACTGTGTGTTCTCATGGGGAATTTGTCCCTGGATCACGGGACCCTCGCAATGGTGGGCTGCACAGGCTCCCGGGAGGGGAGGTGTGGCTAGTAACCCATGCTTGCACACAGGCTTCTTGGTGGCTGCAGCAGCAGCCTTCGCATCTCATGCCCATCTCTGGTGTCTGCGCTGATAACCGCGGCTCGTTTAGGCAGTGCTCTGAATCCCCTCTCCTTGCGCACCTCAAAACAATGGTCTCTTGCCTCTTAGGCAGTTCCAGACTTTTTCCCGGACTCCCTCCCGGCTAGCTGTGGCACACTAGCCCCCTTCAGGCTGTGTTCACGCAGCCAACCCCAGTCCTCTCCCTGGGATCTGACCTCCGAAGCCCGAGCCTCAGCTCCCAGCCCCCACCTGCCCCGGCAGGTGAGCAGACAAGCCTCTCGGGCTGGTGAGTGCTGGTCGGCACCGATCCTCTGTGCGGGAATCTCTCCGCTTTGCCCTCTGCACCCCTATTGATGCACTCTCCTCCTTGGCTCTGAAGCTTCCCCCCCGCCACCCCCCATCTCCGCCAGTGAAGGGGCTTCCTAGTGTGTGGAAACTTTTCCTCCTTCACAGCTCCCTCCCAGAGGTGCAAGTCCCACCCCTATTCTTTTGTCTCTCTGTTTTCTTTTTTCTTTTGCCCTACCCAGGTATATGGGGAATTTCTTGCCTTTTGGGAAGTCTGAGGTCTTCTGCCAGCGTTCAGTAGGTGTTCTGTAGGAGTTATTCCACATGTAGACGTATTTCTGATGTATTTGTGGGGAGGAAGGTGATCTCCACGTCTTAGTCCTCCGCCATCTTGAAGGTCTCCTGAGACCTCTTTCATTCTTTTTAATGACTGCAATTTTTAACTGGTAGAATCGTTTTATGTTATTGGAAAGAATATTAGAACATCTCCACCTTAGAGCTCTATCAAAGCAGCTGATTACTAGTGACCTTATCCTTATGTTACTGTAGCCAATGCACCTTAATGTGGGACTTAATATACAGCAAGGGAGCAAAAGCAGAAAGCTGAGGGTTGATTTATTAAACTAAAGGGTCTTAAAAACAAACAAACAATGGAATGGGCAAATTTTTCTTTCTGATTTCTGATTCATTTTACTTGATTTTTATTACAGGGAGACACTGAAGTTCGCCCTAGGATAACATTTGTGATGTCCCTAAGGCTCACAGGTTAGTAACTCTGGATAGTGACCCTTGGAAAATGGTACAACCTCTTTACTCCCACTAATGTCTTCTTCTGAAAATTTTTAGATTTCACAGTAAGATAGAGCCTCCAGAACACAATTACATTCATTATTTCAGGGTTTATGATGATTTGAGAATTAAAGAGTTCTTTTGTTTTTATATGTTTAACTAAATTAAACTAGTACCACCTACAAACAATTTTAGCATTTGAATTTTAAGATAAAGAACAATTCTGGGGGAAAGGAAATTTTCAGAAGCAGCTGTAGAGATGTGAAAGTGGGCTGGGACTGACTGAAAGAATACAGATTTCTTGGAAGGTTTGTAAGGGTCTGGGAACACTTGGAAGAGGTGACCGATATTCTGGAGATAGAAGAGGGCCTCCAATTAATAGGGTGGATACAATTTGAATTCATTCCAAAGGGTTGCAGTACTGATGCAGTACTTATCATCAGTGGCTTTATTTTGTGTGTATATATGTAGGCATTATTTATCGCAGTTAATTATGGTATCAATTCCTTAAGGATTTTTGTTGTTGTATACACCCTATCTTTGTAGCATTTTCTCTGTTATCTACTACACCCCAGAGAAGAGTAATAATTTTAGGTCAGTACACAGACTTTCCTAGCCACTGAGGCTGTCTAGTATTGAATTGGGATCCTCCATAGGTGCTAAGCTTCAGCTTGGCCTTTGAGGCACATTTGCAAATGGATGGGAAGGATGCATATATAGGAGGTTTAGAGGAGGCTAGCTCCTATGAATGGAATATGGTTGGATTCACCACAGGATAAAATCACCCTGATAAGTTTAGAAGCAAAAGTGAAAGAAAATCAGAATTTGTAACCAGATGAAAATTGACACTTTGCAGGGTAAAAGGAAGGCTGCTGCAAAAGTTTGTGCATCACTGCACTGCATATCTAGATGTGTTCTATCCCTTATTCATGCTTGTGTGTTTCTGTATTCCTGTCTATGTACCATGTGTCTCTGGTGTTTTTTATATTTATGTGAAGAATGATTGTATTCATCCAGTTAATTCTGAAGCCTCTTTCAGATCTGGAACCCTATAGCCCTATGATTCAGTGCTTTTATCAGAGTTCATATTTATGTCTATTCAGTGTATATCTGGTATGAATATGCTCTAGGTATTTATTTATAGCACTGCACATGCATAGTTTTAATGGAAGTTGGTGGGAAGAGTTTTTCTCTCACCCTTATGATCTAACTGGAATCAGACAGGTAAATGTTTGACTTGTTTTCTTGCTTCCTGGCTACACTTGAAACCTTGGAAATAGTCATGAAATGAATAAAAGTTGATGGTACCTGCGATGGTTAATTTTATGTGTCAACTTGTCTGGACCACAGGGTGCCCAGATATTTGGGTGTGTCTCTGGGGGTGGTTTTGGATGACATTAGCATTTGAGTCAGTAGACTGAGTAAAACGGATTGCACTCTCTGATGTGGATGGCCGTCATTCAACCAGTCAAAGGACTGAGTAGAATAAAAAAAGCTGACCCTCCCACAACTAGGAGAGAACTCCTGCCTGTTTGCTTAAGCTGGAACATTGGTCTTTTCCTGTCTTCAGACTCAAACTGAAACATCAGGTCTGCTTTGATCTTGAGCCTGCTGACTTTTGGGCAAGAACTGTACCACCAGCTCTCTAGATTCTCCAACCTGCTGCTTGCAGATTTTGGTACTTCTCAGCCTCCCTAAACACATGAACTAGTTCCTTGTTTTATTTGTGTACATGTATAATCGATTGATTCTGTTTCTCTGAAGAGCTCTGATTAATAAAGCAGCAAAGATATCTGTCAGCATGGGATGTGCTTCTGGAAACCTGCTTAGGGATGGGGCTTTATGCATGGCAGTGGGGAAGCCTAGAGAGAAGGGAAGGCCTGAAGTGATTCACAATTCCCTCCCACCTGGTATTGCTTCAAGAAAGGGCGACAACTCAAATCAGGGTTACGGTAGTTTGGATCTCCTGAAATATGTGCCTGGGAACTTTCAAAATGTATGTAAGGAGACTGCCCTTAAATTTCTTAAGCCTAAAAGTGGCCCATACAGAAATGAATTATTATTTCCCGTGGATATTTGCTTCTTTTTCTATTTACCCCCACCTTCGCCTTGAAACATAACTCTGTATTTAAGCCTCTTATAATTTTAACATTTCTAAATAATTTAAATGTAAAATGATTGGAAGTGGGAATAAGTTAAGGTATTGTTTAAAAGGTCTTATAGAAAGTCTTTGTCAGTTTCTAATTTGCTTTGACTTGTCTAACATGTTTAAGGTAGATTTTTCTTTTTTTTTTTTTACTTCTTATTTTATATTGGAGTATAGTTGATTAACAATGTTGTGATAGTTTCAGGTGTACAGCAAAGTGATTCAGTTATACCTATACATGTATCTATTCTTTTCCAAATTCTTCTCCCATTTAGGTTGTTACATAATATTGAGCAGAGTTCCCTGTGTTATACAGTAGGTCCTTGTTGGTTATCCATTTTAAATATAACGGTGTGTACATGTCAATCCCACACTCCCTAACTATCCCTTCCCCCCATGCTTCCCCTTGGTAACTATAAGTTCATTCCCTAAGTCTGTGAGTCTGTTTCTGTTTTGTAAATAAGTTCATTTGTATCATTGCTTTTTAGATTCCTCGTATAAGCAGTATACGATATTTCTCTTTCTCTGACTTACTTCACTCAGTATGACAATCTCTAGGTCCATCCATGTTGCTGCAAATGGCATTATTTCATTCTTTCATGAAACAGTATTGGAAAAAAATGAAATGTCCCTGACCTTCTAACTTTTCTCCTACCATATGTTTGCCTGTATTACAATTGCACAGAAGAATTTCAGACTAAAAGCTACAACTCATCCTTCAAGAAAACTTGGTCCTCTACTAGGACTCAATGACAGGTGTCTGGGCTCTTCTAGCTAGGGATTCTTTGGGATTGTGAAGAAGCCACATAGCATAGCACTCACAGGAGAGACACTGGAATCTGATTATTAGAAGGTGGTTTAATTTAATTCAACTCTGAACACCTCTAAGCTTGAGAATTCCTTGGAAGCTCCTTGTTTGGCCCCATGACCCAGATCTGCAGCAACACTGATTCTTCCATTGATTTCTTTTTCACTTATAAATGATCCCTTGCCCTCGGGACAGGAGACAGCATCTTCTAGTGCCTGAATATTTTGCGTTTATATTTGTTGGTTTTAATTTTTCATGCCTTATTTAAAAAGGGCAATTGCAAGTCCTTTCTGTTTCTTCAGTTCCCTGGAGACCTACCTCCAAGCTTCTAGGCTTCTCCACCTCTGCACCACTCTCTGGACTTCATCCAGCAAATGAGTGTCATTAAAATCTGATAGATCCCTGCATGTGATACTGGATGTAAAGAGGAAGTCTGTGAACTCACATGCCTAACAGGACTACTTAGACGACATAAATGGATGTGGTGATGTAAATGGGTACTGATGGTGACTGAGGTGAGCTGTAGAGCTCATGTTCTATCAGAAGAGAGCAAAGAAGATATGAAAGTCCATGTCAAATACCCCAATTTAAAAATAGAGCTTACTAAATCAAATATCTTTCAAAGAATATAGGCCAGGGATATATCTCTCCATCTGTTTGTGTCATCATTGATTTCTTTCATCAGTATCTCACAGTTTTCTGCATACAGGTCTTTTGCCTCCTTAGGTAGGTTTATTCCTAGGTATTTTATTCTTTCTGTTGCAATGGTAAGTGGGAGTGTTTCCTTAATTTCTCTTTCTGATCTTTTGTTGTTAGTGTATAGGAATGCAAGAGATTTCTGTGTATTAATTTTGTATCCTGCAACTTTACTAAATTCATTGATTACCTCTAATAGTTTTCTGTGGCATCTTTAGGATTTTCTATGTATAGTATCATGTCATTTGCAAACAGTGACAGTTTTACTTCTTCTTTTCCAATTTGGATTCCTTTTATTTCTTTTTCTTCTCTGATTGCCATGGCTAGGACTTCCAAAACTATGTTGAATAATAGTGGCGAGAGTGGACACCTTTGTCTTATTCCTGATCTTAGAGGAAATGCTTTCAGTATTTCACCATTGAGAATAATGTTTGCTGTGGGTGTGTCATATAAGGGCTTTATTATGTTGAGGTGGTTTCCCTCTATGCCTGCTTTCTGGAGAGTTTTTCTCATAAATGGGTGTTGAACTTTGTTGAAAGCTTTTTCTGCATCTGTTGAGATGATCATATGGTTTTTATTCTTCAATTTGTTAATATGGTGTATCACATTGATTGATTTGCGTATACTGAAGAATTCTTGCATCCCTGGGATAAGTCCCACTTGATCATGGTGTATTATCCTTTTAATGTGTTTTTGGATTCAGTTTGCTAGTATTTTGTTGAGGAGTTTTGCATCTATGTTAATCAGTGACATAAGCCTGTAATTTTCTTTTTTTGTGAGTTTTTTTCTGGTTTTGGTATCAAGGTGATGGTGGCCTTGTAGAATGAGTTTGGGAGTGTTCCACCCTCTGCAATTTTCTGGATGAGTTTGAGAACGATAGGTGTTAGCTCTTCTCTGAACGTTTGATAAAATTCGCCTGTGAAGCCATCTGGTCCTGGACTTTTGTTTCTTGGAAGATTTTTAATCATAGTTACAATTTCAGTGCTTGTGAATGGTCTGTTCATGTTTCCTATTTCTTCCTGGTTTGGTCTTGGAAGGTTATACATTGCTAAGAATTTGTCCATTTCTTCCAGCTTGTCCATTTTATTGGCATATAGTTGCTTGTAGTAGTCTCTTATGATGCTTTGTATTTCTGCCATGTCAGTTGTAACTTCTCCTTTTTCATTTCTAATTTTATTGATTTGAGTCTTCTCCCTTTTTCTCTTGATGAGTCTGGCTAAAGGTTTATCAATTTTGTTTATCTTCTCAAACAACCAGCTTTTAGTTTTATTGATCTTTGCTATTGTTTTCTTTGTTTCTATTTCATTTATTTCTGCTCTGATCTTTATGATTTCTTTCCTTCTACTAACTTTGGGTTTTGCTTGTTCTTCTTTCTCTAGTTGCTTTAGATGTAAGGTTAGATTGTTTATTTGAGATTTTTCTTGTTTCTTGAGGTAGGATTGTATTGCTATAAACTTCGCTCTTAGAACTTCTTTTGCTGCATCCCATAGGTTTTTGGGTCATTGTGTTTTCATTGTCATTTGTCTCTAGGTATTTTTTGATTTCCTCTTTGATATCTTCAGTGATCTCTTGGTTATTTAGTAACATAATGTTTAGCCTCCATGTGTTTGTATTTTTTACAGTTTTTTTTTCCTGTAATTGATATCTAGTCTTATAGCGTTGTGGTCTGAAAAGATGCTTGATACAATTTCAGTTCTCTTAAATTTACCAAGGCTTGATTTGTGGCCCAAGATCTGATCTATCCTGGAGAATGTTCCATGTGCACTTGAGAAGGTAGTGTAATTTGCTGCTTTCCAGTGGAATGTCCTATAAATATCAATTAAGTCTATTTGGTCTATTGTGTCATTTTAAGCTTGTGTTTCCTTATTTATTTTCTGTCTGGATGATCTGTCCATTGGTGTAAGTGGGGTGTTAAAGTCCTCCACTATTATTGTGTTACTGTCGATTTCCCCTTTCTTGGCTGTTAGCATTTGCCTTGTGTATTGAGGTGCTCCTATGTTAGGTGCATATATATTTACAATTGTTATATCTTCTTCCTTGATTGATCCCTTGATCATTATGTAGTGTCCTTCTTTGTCCCTTGTAATAGTTTTTATTTTAAAGTCTATCTTGTCTGATATGAGTATTGCTATTCCAGCTTTCTTTTGATTCCCATTTACATGAAATATCTTTTCACATCCCCTCACGTTCAGCCTGTATGTGTCCCTAGGTCTGAAGTGGGTCTCTTGCAGACAGCCTATATACAGGTCCTGTTTTTCTATCCATTCAGCTAGTCTGTGTCTTTTGGTTGGAGCATTTAATCCATTTACATTTAAGGTAATTATCGATTTGTATGTTCCTTTTACCATTTTCTTAATTGTTTTGGGTTTGTTCTTGTAGGTCTTTTGCTTCTCTTGTGTTTCCCACGTAGAGAAGTTCCTTTAGCATTTGTTGTAAATCTGGTTTAGTGGTGCTGAATTCTCTTAGCTTTTGCTTGTCTGTAAATCTTTTGATTTCTCCATCGAATCTGAATGAGATCCTTGCTGGGTGATCTAGAGAGATATACTATGTTCTTGGATTGGAAGATTCAATATTGTGAAAGTAACTATACTACCCAAAGCAATCTACAGATTCAATGCAATCCCTATCAAATTACCAGTGGCATTTTCAACAGAAGTAGAAGAAAAAAATTTACAATTTGTATGGAAACACAAAAGATCCTGAATAGACAAAGCAATCTTGAGAAAGAAAAATGGAGCTGGAGGAATCAGGCTCCCTGACTTCAGACTATATTACAAAGCGACAGTCATCAAAACATTATTGTACTGGCACAGAAACAGAAATATAGATCCATGGAACAGGATAGAAAACCCAGAGGTAAACCCACATACCTATGGTCACCTTATTTTTGATAAAGGAGGCAAGAATATACAATGGAGAAAAGACAGCTTCTTCAATAAGTGGTGCTGGGAAAACTGGACAGCTACATGTAAAAGAACAAAATTAGAGCACTCCCTAATACCATATTTAAAAATAAACTCAAAATGGATTAAACACCTAAATGTAAGGCCAGACAGTATAAAACTCTTAGAGGAGAACCTAGGCAGAAACTCTTTGACATAAATCACAGCAAGATGTTTTTTGACCCACCTCCTAGAGTAATGAAAATAAAAACAAAAATAAACAAATGGGACCTAATTAAACTTAAAAGCTTTTGCACAGCAAAGGAAACCATAAACAACATGAAAAGACAACCCTCAGAATGGGAGAAAATATTTGCAAACAAAGCAAAACTGACAAGGGATTAATCTACAAAATATACAAGCAGCTCATGCAGCTCAATATCTGAAAAAAAACAACCCAATCAAAAAATGGGCAGAAGGCCTAAATAGACATTTCTCCAAAGAAGATATATAGATGGACAAGAGGCACATGAAAAGCTGCTCAACATCACTAATTATTAGAGAAATGCAAATCAAAACTACAGTGAGGTATCACCTCACACCAGTCACAATGGCCATCATCAAAAAATCTACCAACAATAAATGCTGGAGAGGGTGTGGAGATAAGGGAGCCCTCCTGAACTGTTGATGGGAATGTAAATTCATACAGCCACTATGGAAAACTGTATGGAGGTTCCTTAAAAAACTAAAAATAGAAGTACCATATGACCCAGCAATCCCACTACTGGGCATATACCCTGAGAAAACCGTAATTCAAAAAGATACATGCACCCCAACATTCATAGCAGCACTATTTACAGTAACCAGGACTTGGAAGGAACCTAAAGGTCCATCAACAGAGGAATTGATAAAGAAGATGTGGTACGTATATACAATGGAATATTACTCAGCCATAAAAAGGAATGAAACTAGATCATTTGTAGAGACCTGGATAGACCTAGAGAGTGTCATACAGAGTGAAGTAAGTCAGAAAGAGAAAAGCAAATATTGTACATTAACACACATATGTGGAATCTAGGAAAATGTTATAGATGATCTTATTTGTAAAGCAGAAATAGAGACACAGACATAGAGAACAAATGTATGGATACCAAGGTGGAAAGGGGGGGGTGGGAGGAATTGGGAGATTGGGATTGACACATATACACTATTGATACTATGTATAAAATAGATAACTAATGAGAACATACTGTGTAGCACAGGGAACTCTACTTAATGCACGATGGTGACCTAAATGGGAAGGAAATCCAAAAAGAGAGGATGTATGTATACTTATAGCTGATTCATTTTGCTGTACAGTAGAAACTAACACAACATTGTAAAGCAACTATATTCCAAAAAAAATTACTTAACGATAAAAAAGAATATAGGCCAGGAAACTATACTCAATACTTTGTAAAATCCTATAAGGGAAAATAATCTGAAAAAGAATATATAATATACATATATAATATATATGTATAATATATAAAACTGAATATATAATATATTATATATATATAAAAATGAATCACATTGCTATTCACCTGAAACTAACACAGCATTGTAAATCAAGTATACTTCAATTAAAAATACATAAAATAAAAATTTTAAATACAAGCCAAATCTTACAAACAGGATTTGGCTCATAGTCCTCTAGTTTGTGACCTGTGTTTTTGGATGATTTTTTTTTTCACATGTTTTATCAAATGGGGGTGAAATATGGTTGCAATTATGTGAATGCACTAGAAATTTTTATTAAGGAAATGTCCTCATCCCCTTCAAAACAGCTTTTCCTTGATTTCCTTTGCCCTCTTTTCTTCTGTCTTGCTTCCTTCTTACATTCCTAAAGTAACAACACAAAGGATTTTCTCTAATACCAGTTAGCCATATATATATGGCTGTATACTCTATTATACATTATGTATAGTTACATGAATATTAAACACATACATATGTGTATATCATACTGTATTTGCATATATTATATAAGAACTATCATATATAATAGCTAATCATATATTTAATAAATGGCTTGAAGTATACAATTGCTTGCAACCCGCTCCCCTGCAATCCTTTATTCAGAAATCAGATATTTGGCAATACAAGCATTTAGAACATAATTGTGAACTTGGGAATAGTATTAAAAGGTTTTCATGAAACCTCTATACTGTCTTTGGAAAATAAGATAACTGTCTTCTTCTGGACACATATAAAATAAGGTAGCACATTGAAAACAGCAGACTGGAAAGGTGGGCAGCTAGGATGACTCCTTAGGAACCCACACATCCAACTTTGCAAAAGGAGTTGGGCAGGCGTTAAAGCAGAGGTCTTAAACTGTCAGCTTGCAGGTCCAATTACCATGCTCTTAAATGATTTGAGTTTAATGCTTCTCCAGTTTCATTGTCCTCACTGCTCTAATACCAGGCTGAGCTTTCCTTATTTAAATTACATGCCTGGCCTTTGAAGGCATTTGAATTTGCAGTCCTTGTGTTAAACAGCATTATGGGAGTCAGGAAAAAGGAAGGGAAAAAGGGGGAACTCTGCAGTGCTGAGTTCAAGATGTAGAAGGAGTAAATGCCAACTTTAGTTTTTCATTTGAAGAGATCTTTGGGACCTGTTGTTGGGCTGGGTCCCTGAAATCATGTCCCACCGTACAATACTTTCTTTCCTTCCACAAGCATCTCTTCTTTCTTTTCTAAAGTGATGGCCACTAACCGTTTCTTGGGGTTACTCTCACTCACTCCAAGCCCAGATGAGGAGAAAGAGTCTTCCCAATTAACCTTGTCTTGTTGTCCTTCAGAATGGAGGGTGTTCTCATTTTTTAGACAAGGGGTGTGTGTGTGTGTGTGTGTGTGTGTGTGTGTGTGTGTGTTGGTGTGTTTGTGTGTGTGTTCATTTCTAATCTCTAAGAGAAAGCATACAGAGGATAATGACAAAATTCGCCAAAATAGTGTCACAATGCTTGAAGAAATTAAATTTTATTTTAATTCTAGTCAGCTTTTTCAGAATCTCTTTCCTACCTAGTACTAAAAAATTTTAATAATGTAGCTAGAATTGTATTTTAGCTGTTGTTAGCCTAAGCTGTGTAGACTTTGGCTCAAAGTAGAATCAGATTAGAACTGCTGCTGACCCAGGGGAAGACTACCCCTGACAAACCTGTTCACTAATCTTGTTCCTGCACTTGAACCCCTCTGGTTGCCCCTCAAGCTTCCTGAAGCAGGGAAGTCACTTTCCACCCTTGTGCTGAGGGCTCTCCTCTAGGGGGTCCTAGATATTCTAAAACCATTTTTGCAGGCATCTCCTTCAAACCCTCAGAGATCCCTCAGGACAGGAAAGGCTATTCTCTATCTGGTCTAAAGATTTGTTCCCTGGGCCTCAGACTGTGCTGTAATCACCTTTCTGGAAACCCCAGTAGAGATCTCCCTTTGCCCAGGTCTTTCTGTGGGTGTAATTTCACTAGTGGGTTGCTGAAGAAGTTTTTGTCTTTCAATATTGCTCAAGTGTTTTCACTTATTTTAAATCCACATCTAGTCATGGCCTCCTTAGAAGTCATGGCATCCCCAGAAGCCTGGCCATGCTGCATCTCACAAGGACTAGAGGGTCTCATCGAACACGTCAGTTACAGTTTACAGCCCTATTCTCTGATGGACCATGTCTGATGCTTCTATTTCTACTTCGGAGGGGCAGGGTTTTCCTATAACACAATAACAAACATAGCTGGACATCAGTGAGTGATTTAATCCAACATTTTCCGAGTCATGTTTTATAAAACCCTACTAATACCCCACAGTCAAATATGTATAGGAAACTGCATACTGTAGCCCTTTAGGAAAAGTTACCATGTGCATAACCTGTTAACGATCCTGTGAAGTCCTTCAGTAAAGATACTTGATTGGTTTCTTATACCAACATATCCCAACTTAATTGACCATGGAATAATCTTTTTCCGCCAATGAAATGACCTTTTAACATCTTTTAGTATCCTGTAGACCACTGATGAGGAAAAATGGATTTACTACTTTCTAGTATCAGTACTACTACTTTTCCCAGTCAGTGCCCTCTCTCCCCTTCCTAGATGACTATTTCCTTCCATCATCTCACTCCTGCTCCTCAGTCCTCCAGGTGCCCTTCACTCACCCTCCTTACTGTGTGCTGATGACTTGATTATGACTTCACTCACTGAGAAAATAGAAACAATCAGAAGAAAACTTCTGTACCCTCTCATCACCAAATTTAGCATGTTACTTGTACCTGTGCCATTTATAGGATATCTTCTATCCTGTTACAGAAAATCAACTGCCCACACTCTGATGTGAGGCCAACACTGCTACTGGCATGGTGAAGCCCATTTCTTTTTAGCGACTTGAGAATTTTTCTCCTGCAATGATGCTATTTCTCTCGTGTCATTAATTGTTCACTGTCTACAAGATTATTTCCCAACATACACACATATCCTACTATCTCTTACATTAAAAACAGAACAAAACAATTCCATTCCATTTTCTCTACTCTGGTTTATAGCAAAAGTTCTTGAAGGCGTTTTCTATACTCACTTTCTCTACTTTGTCTTCTTTCATTTTCTCTATAACCCGCTCCAGTCAGAACTTTGCCCTCAGAAATTGTTCTTTTTTTGCAATAAGATCCCCATGTTGACAAATCCTCAGTTCTTATTTCCTCATTCCCAGCATTTCACCTAGCTTATCCTTCCCTCCTTGTGGAAGTACTTTTTCTTCCCCCACAGCAAGCCCAAAAGGATCTAGACATTTTATTATTCCTGGGACAGCAGATGGTTTGAACTTCTTGCTTGCACCAGTTCCCCTTGTCCCCCAAGTCCCATGGGGGTGTTGCAAGGGCAACCCTGAGTGAATGGTGTATACATGACAGTCTGTGTCCCAGCTTTGGAATTTTGAGTTTGGAAAACCCCGGTCTTTTAAAGTGGCTACTAGAAAACCTGCTCAACCTTTGCCCTGTAGGAAGAGATGATCTTTGTTACCCTGGTCAGGAAACAAGTCTGCCCTTTGCCCATGAGGGAGCTACTATCTCTAGCTTCCAAGGCTGCTCTACAGATATCCTTGGAAGTAGTTTCAAAGTTGTTGCAAGACATGTGGAAACACCATGGAGAATTTTTTCCCAGTCAACACTCCTTCTGTCTGGAGTTTTCCTCTCTCAGATATTTACATGGTTTTCTCCCTCATTTTACTCAGGTCTCTGTTTAAATGTCACCTTCCCTGACCACCCTATCTCTCCCCATCCCCTTTTCTTTGTAGCCTTGGCTCTATCTGGCATATGAATTTAACGTTGGATTGGATATCTGCCCTTTGCGAGCTTCATGGTGTCCAGAAGTTTGTTTTGTTCACTGTTGAATCCACAGCTCCTGGAATAGTACCTGACAGAGTAGGTGATCACTAAATAGTTGTTAAATGAACATCTGAATAATTCCACTCAGTAACCCTCTGCCTCTTTTTTAGAATAAATCACTTTGTTGCTATCCCCATGCAAGGAAGTAAGATTTTTTAAATTATATTATTTCGGTATAAAAAAATAAGTAGCTTAACCACAAAGAGAACATTAATTCACGCAGTTTGCACAAAAGAAAGAAAATAATTTGTTAATCTATCCCTCTGTGAATGATGAGTATTCTCTGGACCTTGTGTGACAATAAAGGGAAGTATATAATATATTTTAGCCTGATTTCCAACAAAAGTGGCTAAATATATTAGAAAGCTTTAAATCTCTAAAAAAAAGCTTCAGTTATCAGGAAAATTTACTAACATGAAATATAGCTTTATGTGATTATCTTGGTTAATTAATGAGCTGTTCTCTATTCAATTATCTGGTTCAGTCCTTGACAGAACATACTAAAAATAAACAGAATGCCTTTGCTCTAATCTAGCTTTGCAGCTAGGTTAAAAAGATGCACACAAAATTGATTCCCATAATTTCCACCGAATGTTGTTATGCATAGAAGCTCTGTGTCCTAGCCACAGGATCCATAGCAAGTATCTTTTTTATTTTTAAAAGTCTATGTCCTTCTGCATGATTTATTTTAAGACCCAGGTTCTGATCCCACTCAGATGCTTTGTCAGTTGACCTATGTTGGTTTATCTGATTTCTCACCTGCTACTCAGCAGTCATTTCATCCCAAGCCCAGATCTAAGCTGCCTTCTCTAGTTATCAAGCTTATTAAGTATTTTTCTGTTCTTTTTTCCAGTCAAGTTAGCTAGGTGTGAAGCTGATGAGCTTCCACCCACTGTACACTAGTTCTTCAATGGATTAGGAGCTCAGGAATGGGGGACATTTCATCAGCAGCAAGCGAGGAAGCAGAGCACCAGGGCCCACGCCTGCATCACTGATTGAATCATCTATGTGCCTGGACAGCAGGCAGGCCGATTACAGGCCACCATATGGGTGTGAGGCCTGGCTGTGTTCTCCCAGACTTTCCTCTGGGTGCTAATTGCTTTAGTGAGAGAGACTGTGCAAAGCAATTAAACAGCCCCTTTCTCCCACAGTCCTAGTTCTCAGAAGCTAGGGGCTGGGAAAGGGCTCCTGGTCTCCCAGTAGGTTGCAAATTGCTCAGAACGAATAAATACATTTGTTCACTTTTCAAACTGTGACCAGCCACCTGGTCTCTTGTGCTGCTCTCAGAGCAGGGAAGGCAGATGATGGGCTCCTCATTGCTGAACTCCAGCCTATAAAAATGCTTCACCGAGCTCTGAGCTATTTTTGCAAGGACATCTGTTGCCAAAAAAGAATTTTAATTAAGCAAAAACACATCTCTGTTGTGTCCATGGCAAGGAGGCTTGTGAAAGCTTTCTTGTCTCAGATGCATGCTAAATCTGGAGAAATGGAAGCCTTAAGGTATTTTGTGGGGGATATTTTGCTGCTCAGTTTGAGGGACACAACAGATTTTCCATGGGAAGGAAATTATTGGAAGTGCATGTTTGTGCTTTTCAAAATAAGGCTCAGCCTGCATTAATAATTAATTGTACATAATATAATCTGACATGTTACCCCATGGTTTGATAAAGTCGAAAGCTATTTCCACAAGGCAACTTGCCAGTTCTTTTGCTCTCGTCCAATCTTCTTCTCAGGTGATATTCATCATTTTAACATCACGCTTCCAGAACAGCACATTAACACGTAAATGAGAGGACCTGATGCTGTGCTGGGTGTTATAACCAGTCCAGATAAAATTGTCCAATCAGAAAGGGGAAAAAAAAGTAAAATGATAAACAGAATCAGAAAGCAGGTTGTAGACATTAATACTGCATAAATTGCTTAAGATGGGATTGGAAAAGGAGAGGAGGCAACCTTTCTCTAGCTTTCATAAATGCAAGTATATTGGGTATTTTTTTTTCCTCTTCAAACACTGACATAATGGCAGATACAAACCCCTCAATTATGAAACTGATTCTGTAACCATACACCCTTCAAATCCCTTAAGTGCCTTTAGGGGCACCCTCTTTGGCAACACAAGCATATTAGACAGGCTGATCATAAGAGGGGCATTTTCAAGTAGCAGGTACCAAGGGGGATTGCTGGGTGGTATGGGGGGATGAATTCCCTGATAATATTAATTGTTTTTGGCCACTACTATTATTTGCCCTCTTGGAAGGTGGTCAGGGAAAATCTTCTAGGTTAAGGCGGCAAGGAGTTCATATTTCTACACAATAGGATCTTTGCAGACAGGAATCTAGCCTTTACATTAGGGACTGAAATACAGAATCCCATGCTGGACATCACACTTGGAACGTTTCTCTACTCTGGAAAGTTTCTGACAATTCAGTACTCACTTTCGGAGATTTACCCTTCATGGGTGGGGGGAGGGGTGTAAGAATAATCCCCTCCTATTCCTTCGTCTCTCAGCATACAACCATGTTACAAATCTTTCCTACTGGCTTGCAATGTTTATGTGTTCTACTCCAGCGTAGTATTACATATTGTTCCACTATGGGTGTTTTTTGTTTGTGTTTAAGTTTTCCTTTTCCAAGAATAGTGGCTATTTTGTGATTGCTAGGACGCTCCCCACCATCCCAGCTCTTAACAAGATTAATTGCTCTACTTAATACATAATATAAATAAATAGAGCATGGATCTCTCAGGACCTGGTCCCCTCACCTAAATAAATATTTATACAATTTAAAAATATGTGTGTGTGTGTATATATATACACACACGTACACATATATACGTGTATATATATATATATGTATGTGTATATATACATATATATACACATACATATGCACATATTGCTCACTAATTCTTTCAACACACTGGTTTTGTAATGATTCTTCTGAGGGTAGTGAGTGATAGCTGCTCGTGCATATTTAATCTAAATTTGGCTTTCAACTTAGTTTTCTTTGGGCTCTAGCTTGCCACTTCCTGGTTTTATTAGTGAGGACATTTTGGGTATAAGTGAAAGAATCCAGCAAAAAGAAGGTTAAGAAGAAAAGGAAAATTTATTAGCTAGCAATACTGCCAAGTTCCAGGTTAAAGGCTTCAGAAACTGCCAGAGCCAAGGCCTCCATCAGTGTCATTGGAACTCAGTCTGTTCTTCCATATGTTTTCCTCTATAGTGACTTTTTTCTCAGGCAGGTATTTCTACATAATGGTGTTGAGCAGTTCCTGCCTCAACTTACCTTTGAAGAGTGCTTTTTTTTCCCATTGATTCTAGCCAAGGGCTAGACTGTCAGTACCATGGTCAGGGCACAGATTGATGTGGACTGCCTAGATTTGTATCTTGACTCTTCCACCTACAAGCTTTTGACATCTGGAAGGAAACTGACACTTTGTGCTTCAGTTTCCTCATCTGCAAATTGAAGATAATAATAGTGTCTAATTTTAGGTGTATTAAGAGTATTAAATAAATTTAATATATATGCCAAGCACATAACAAGTTTTAACAATTAATAGTAATAATCGTTAATTATAATAATTATGAATAATGCCATCCATGAACCTTATTACTGTGGCCAGGGCATAGAATACATTGATTGGACAGACCTGGGTCATGTGTCTTCTCTAGAGACTGGGATGAGATCTTCTCCCAGTTAAGCCATGAGGATTTATAATGAGATGAGAATAATTTGGGGGACTCTTAGAAGGTAAAGGATGCCAAGAATCTTAGTAATTTATACAACTAGCTGAGGTACTCTTCAATATTGGTATTGCTTGGAATCTAATCAAACAAAATGGTGGAGGTAAAAATGTCTTTGAAACAGCAAAACACAATGAAAATTCAATGTGATTGGGTCAATGACTTCACAGTTGTGAATTTTAAAAGTGGACACACAGCAGATATGGCCCCTCTCATCATGCAGTTCACCATATTATTGAGAACACAGACATTTAGGTACAGCAAGGAACTGACATGGGTTCAACAAGAAACAAGAGCAGAAGAGTCATATATAAATTAACAATGGCAAGATTGACAATTATTAAGAAATCAGAGTAGCTAGTTATAATCATGAAAGATTTATTAAAAGAAATCACTCTCTAATGGAAATGTGAAACCACAGAATAAAGCAATATTAAACTATTAACCCCACCTCCACAATATTCAACTCAAGAGATCTATTGCTGCATTGAATCCAAATTAAAGGAACAATTCAACCACTTACCCAACCATCAAAACACTACCTGGCTTAGGCACTGTGCACACTTTCCTCGGCTAAGTCACAGAATTTAGCCATGCCAGTCTCTTAAGGAGTCATCCCAAGGCCATACCAATCCCTTGCCAAAGTTCAGAATCTTTGGGAATGATGGGATAAAAGATGAGAAGCATTTGTATCCATTTTCAGTGTTAGTTATCTCCCCTTTATCTTGCTTAATGTGTTTTCACGTACTACAGGTGACTTGTTCTTTCATTTTCTGAATACATGATAATACATGAAAGGAAAAGTTAATGTTTTACTGAGGGACCATGCTTATTCAGGTACTTTTGAATGCAGACTGTTCAGCTATTGATATAGTAATGTCAATCAAGATTATCTTTCAGAAATTTTGTGCTAAAAATGAATGCCCACTTCCTTGTAAAGATAACTCAGCACAAAAGTGGTGGGTCCTTGGATGGCTGGTCTATCTCAGAAGCAATCTATATAAAGAACACAGCATAGTAGTCAGGCCCTGCCCTTTGTAACAGTGAACGTTTACTCTGAGTTGTTACACTTTATGGGAGCTGCTAAAGCCATTACATAATTGCAGAGTCTCTAGCTATGCTTTATTTTGTGTACCTTTATCATTATAAAATAGCATCTGCTCTCCTTTTCATCCTTATAGTAATAGTGTAAGGTAAATAGAGGCAGCAACTATGCTAAGAGGTAGCTTCTGGGAGATCATCAACTGTACCCATTAAGGCCCTCAAAAAACAGGCATGCTCAGTAAAAAATGTGTATTCTCAATATAATACATGCTCTAATTAAAGCCCCTCTGCAAATCACCCCAAGTAAACATTCCATGTAAATAAAATACACTGTCTTACCTATGCATACCTGGTTTTAAGACAGATTTCCTAGACCTCCAGTTCTAATCTTTTGGCTCCTCACTGCCCCTCTAGAAATTGTGGAGCTACTATTGGATAAAAGCAAATAGTACAATAATCACTTTAATACTAGAGAATCTGGGGCAGACTTGTGCAAACTCAAATGGGGACTTCTCGGTTCTATCTACATGACCGCTGAATGTGTCAGTGCTTAGGAAAGGATGCTGTAGTTTTGGTTTAGAAAATGATAGTATGAAAAACAGGATATTCAAGACATTATCTAGCTGCCTGTGGGATTAAGCTGTGGGTGGAATTTTGAGCCAAGTTACTGAAGGGTGTGATCTTATCAAAATTCAAGTGAGGGTGATCAGACTTCCAGAATGGTGGGGTAAAGATCTACAAAAATTCATTCCTCCATAAAAGCAATAAGAACATTGCAAAAATTGTCAAAATCAACTTTTTTTAAGAACTCTGGAAATTAACCAAAGGCTTGAGACAATCTGCAGAGAGTTTACTAATGAAACCTAGCTGAATCTTGGTAAAAAAACAGTAAGCTTTGTGGCATTTTAACATCTCCTATCCTAATTTCTCTTTCCCTCGTTCCATAGTAGTCTTGAAAGCCAACAGCCTTGCAATCACTTTAGCCATGAAAATAGCAGACTAACAGCCACAGGAGAGGGAGTTTCAAGTGCCCTCAAGGCCTCATTCGCAAATAATTTTTATTATTTGAAGTTCATGCAGGTCTCTGGAAATCACCACTTGCGGGGCTTGTGTTTGTTTGGACTGCTTTTGGGCTTACTCAGTGCAAACAGCCTTTCTTCTGGGGCAGTTGGCAAAGACAATCAGTGACAGTTGTTTAATGTTGCAGCTGCCTGAGGTGGCCATAACTGTTGGACGAACAAGAAGCTGACCAAAAGACTTAAAAGAAGAATCTGGGTAATGAGCTGTCCATAGGGTGCTTTGAACAACTATAACATATTTCTGATAATCTAGAAAGACATATGCACATTCAGGGCTGTTTGCATGTTCAGAAAAGACCTGAGGAGTCGTTATTCTCTCACCTCTGACTGATATTGAGGGTCTACACAAGCAGGAAGTGAAAGTTAAGGCAGAATTAGACACTACCTATGGAATATTGCAGGCATACCTCAACATACCCACACACAACCCTCAGCAAAGGTTGGGAGACTAATTTGATCCAAAGCAATTAAAAATATCTCTGTCAAATAATTAGCTGACCATTAAGCAAACCACAGAGACTTCAGTGGTCAGACATGTTAAAGATTTCAGACTTTAAAGAATTACTTGAGAAAAGTGATTATGCAAAAAATAGCAACTAAAACAAGGAGCAACAAGGAAAAAAACTCTGGTAGGATTGATCTGATATGCAGAGTTGCCACCTTATATTATTTACAGTGTCCAGTTTTCAACCAAAAATTATCATCCACATAAAGAATTAAGAAATTATGGCCCACACAACTAGAGAAAGCCCTTGCACAGAAACGAAGACCCAACACAGCCATAAATAAATAAATAAAATTTATAAAAAAAGAAATTATGGCCCATACACAGGAAAAAAATCAGCCAATAGAGAATGTTCCTAAGGAAGCCTGGACATTAGATTTATCAGAAAAAAATTTAAATCAACTACTATAACTATGTTCAAATAACTAAAGGAAACCTTGTATAAATAACTAAAGGAAAGTAGGAAAGTATGAGGATGACATCTTGCCAATAGAGAATATCAGTAAAGAGATAGAAATTATTTTTTTTTAAATTCTATAGTTGAGAGGTAGTACAAAAAATCGCTGGAGGGGCTCACCAGTGATTTAAACTGATGAAAAATATTAATCTGTACATGCACAGAGCTCAACAAACTCCACTCCAAGAAGGATAAACTTAAAAAAAATCGACACTGAGACACATAATCAAGTTGTCAGAAGTCAAAGACAAAGAGAGAATCTTGAAAGCAACAAGAGAGGGGGAACTTACATGTACAAGTGATCTCAATAAGGCTAACAGCTAATTTCTCATAGGAAACCTTGGAGGCCATATGACAGTGAAATGATATATTCAAAGTGCTAAAAGAAAAAAAACTGTCAACCAAGAATTCTATATCCAGCCAAGCTATACTTCAAAAACTAGGGGGAAATTAAGGCACCCCCAGATAAGAAAACTTCGAGAGAATTTCTCTTTAGGAGATATGACCTACAAGAAATTCCTTCAGCCTGCAGTGAAAGGGTACTCCGCAGTAGCTCAAATCCACATGAAGAAATAAAGAGTGCCAGTAAAGGTAACTGTGGAAAATATAAAAGACAATGTAAGTGTATTTTTTCTTCTCCAATTTTATTTTAAAATATTCAAATAAAGCAATAATTATAACGGTCTGTTGATGGGCCTATGATTAATAAAGGTCTCATTTGTCTAATAATAACAGCACAAAGTAGAGGGAAGATTTGGAGCTATTTAGGAACAAAGATTTTTGTATACTTAAGTTGATACCAATCTGAACCAGATTTCTCTAAATTAACATGTTATTGGTGGTGCCCAGGGAAAACACAGACACACACAAAAAATTAAAAATACATATGGTAAAAGAAATTACACAGGAATTATAATGGTACATTAGAAAATAACTGACATAAAATAAGGTAATAATGAAGAAATAGAGCAATAAAAAAGACATAAGACATAGAAAACAAGAAGAAAAATGTCATCTGCAAATTTTTCCTTATCAGTAGCAAAAGTAAATGAAAGTGAATTACATATTGCAGTTACAAGTCAGAGATTGGAAGAATGGATAAAAACACAGTATTTGTGTACTGTCTACAAGAGACACTCTTTAGATTCAAAGATACACATGAATTGAAAATAAAAGGATTGACAAAAATACACCATGCAAAAAAGCTGGAGTGGCTATACTAAATCAGACAAAATAGAATTTATGACAAAAGTTACCTGAAACAATGAAAAACATTTTATGATGAAGAAAGTGTTAATCCACATGGGGGAAAAACCCCACAATTATAAACATACATACATCTAACAACAGAATGACAAAATGCATGAAGCAAAACAGATAGAATTGAAGGGAGAAATGGATCATTCAACAATAATTTCTGAAGACTTCAATACCTCATTTTCAGTAGTGAAAAGACCAACTAGATTGAAGAGCAAATAAAATAATGCTTAATATCATTAGTTATTCGGAAAATAAAATCAAAACCACATAGAGGAAGAATCTGGGGAAGATTTTGAGTATAAAGCACCAGGAATCCATCTCACTACCTAGACAAGAATTGCACTGACAGAATCTGACTGATGTAACTATTTTGGAGCTCTGGAGTCTATTAAAGGCTTGCAGATTCTAAAGGAAGGCTTGGACAGTAAGTAATGGTTAATTGTGGTCAATTTCAGTTTTTTAGCATGGTAGCAATCACCTGTCTCCCACTCACAGCCCCGTAGCAAGCAGCTGTGCATGTATTCCTGGAGCAACTTGCCCACAACTTGTGGGAGCCAGGGTGGAAAATAAAGAATGTCCTCCAAATATTGAGGATCTGTCCTCTGATAAATGATTGACACTTCTGACTGCAGAGGTACAGATATAGAGTTGGGTAGCTATTGTTGCAAACCCCTCCCCCCACAGCTGAGTAAATTCCAGGGTATTTAAAGGACTGGGACAGACCTTCAAGATGGCAGAAGAGTAAGAGGTGGAGATCACCTTCCTCCCCACAAATACATCAGAAATACATCTACATGTGGAACAACTCCTACAGAACACCTACTGAACGCTGGCAGAAGACCTCAGACTTCCCAAAAGGCAAGAAACTCCCCACGTACCTGGCCATGTGGATGAATATACATGCAAAACTCCTCAACAAAATACTAGCAAACAGAATCCAACAACACATTAAAAGGATCATACACCAGGATCAAGTGGGATTTATCCCAGGGATGCAAGGATTCTTCAATATATGCAAATCAATCAGTGTGGTACACCATATTAACAAATTGAAGAATAAAAACCATATGATCATCTCAATAGATGCAGGAAAAGCTTTTGACAAAATTCAACACCCATTTATGATAAAAACTCTCCAGAAAGTAAACATAGAGGGAACCTACGTCAACATAATAAAAGCCATATATGACAAATGCACAGCAAACATCATTCTCAATGATGAAAAACTTAAAGCATTTCCTCTAAGATCAGGAACAAGACAAGGATGTCCACTCTCACCACTATTATTCAACATAGTTTTGGAAGTCCTAACCATGGCAATCAGAGAAGAAAAATTAAAGGAATCCAAATTGGAAAAGAAGAAGTAAAACTGTCACTGTTTGCAGATGACATGATACTATACATAGAGGATCCTAAAAATGCCACCAGAAAACTACTAGAGCTAATCAATGAATTTGGTAAAGTTGCAGGATATAAAATTAATGCACAGAAATCTCTTGTATTCCTATGCACTAATGACGAAAAATCTGAAAGAGAAATTAAGGAAACACTCCCATTGACCATTGCAACAAAAACAATAAAATACCTAGGAATAAACTTACCTAGGGAGAAAAAAGACCAGTATGCAGAAAACTATAAGACACTGATGAAAGAAATTAAAGAGGATACCAACAGATGGAGAGATATACCATGTTCTTGGATTGGAAGAATCAATATTGTGAAAATGACTATACTACCCAAAGCAATCTACAGATTCAATGCAATCCCTATCAAATTACCAATGGCATTTTTTACGGAACTAGAACAAAAAATCTTAAAATTTGTATGGAGACCCAAAAGACCCCGAATAGCCAAAGTAGTCTTGAGGGAAAAAAAACGGAGCTGGAGGAATCAGACTCCCTGCCTTCAGACTATACTACAAAGCTACAGTAATCAAGACAATGTGGTACTGGCACAAAAACAGAAACATAGATCAATGGAACAAGATAGAAAGCCCAGAGATAAACCCATGCACATATGGTCAACTAATCTATGACAAAGGAGGCAAGGATATACAATGGACAAAAGACAGTCTGTTCAATAAGTGGTGCTGGGAAAACTGGACAGCTACATGTAAAAGAATGAAATTAGAACACTCCCTAACACCATACACAAAAATAAACTCAAAATGGATTCGAGGCCTAAACGTAAGACCAGACACTCTAAAACTCTTAGAGGAAAACATAGGAAGAACACTCTTTGACATAAATCACAGTAAGATCTTTTTTGATCCACCTCCTAGAGTAATGGAAATAAAAACAAAAATAAATGGGACCTAATGAAACTTCAGAGCTTTTGCACAACAAAGGAAACCATAAACAAGAAGAAAAGACAACCCTCAGAATGGGAGAAAATATTTGCAAATGAAGCAACTGGCAGAGGATTAATCTGCAAAATTTACAAGCAGCTCATGCAGCTCAATATCAAAAAAAAACAAACAACCCAATCCAAAAATGGGCAGAAGACCTAAGTAGACATTTCTCCAAAGAAGATATCCAGATTGCCAAAAAAACACATGAAAGAATGCTCAACATCACTAATCATTAGAGAAATGCAAATCACAACTACAATGAGATATCATCTCACACCGGTCAGAATGGCCATCATCAAAAAATCTACAAACAGTAAATGCTGGAGAGAGTGTGGAGAAAAGGGAACCCTCTTGCACTGTTGGTGGGAATGTAAATTGATACAGCCACCATGGAGAACAGTATGGAGGTTCCTTAAAAAACTAAAAATAGAACTACCATATGACCCAGCAATCCCACTACTGGGCATATACCCTGAGAAAACCATAATTCCAAAAGAGTCATGTACCAAAATGTTCATTGCAGCTCTATTTACAATAGCCAGGACATGGAAGCAACCTAAGTGTCCATCATCGAATGAATGGATAAAGAAGATGTGGCACATATATACAATGGAATATTACTCAGACATAAAAAGAAACGAAACTGAGTTATTTGTAGTGAGGTGGATGGAGTTAGAGTCTGTCATACAGAGTGAAGTAAGTCAAAAAGAGAAAAACAAATACAGTATGCTAACACATATATATGGAATCTAAGGGAAAAAAAAAAAAAAGGTCATGAAGAACCTAGGGGCAAGACGGGAATAAAGACACAGACCTACTAGAGAATGGACTTGAGGATATGGGGAGGGGGAAGGGTAAGATGTGACAAAGTGAGAGAGTGGCATGGACATATATACACTACCAAACGTAAAATAGATAGCTAGTGGGAAGCAACCGCATGGCACAGGGAGATCAGCTCTGTGCTTTGTGACCACCTAGAGGAGTGGGATAGGGAGGGTGCGAGGGAGGGAGATGCAAGAGGGAAGAGATATGGGAACATATGTATATGTATAACTGATTCACTTTGTTATAAAGCAGAAACTAACACACCATTGTAAAGCAATTATACTCCAATAAAGATGTTAAAAAAAAAACAAAAAAAACTAAACTGTTAATTACTAAGTAATAACATCTACTGCCTCAAATTTGTTTTGAAATGTGACAATATGTAAATAATAAGTACATTAATGTTAAAATCCACTGGGTTTCAGAATTGCAGGTTCAGAAACAAATGAATAAAGGAATTTTGCCTCAAAAGGAAATTAAAATTAAAATTAACAGATGTGGTTTGTAGATTCATGGGAAATGAAGAAGACTTTGGAATTGTGGGAGACCCAGAATTGGTAACTAGTTAACTTGTTCAAAGTCCGTCTTAGTCCATTTGGGCTACTATAACAAAGTATCAGAGACTGGATGGCTTACAAACAACAGACATTTATTTCTCACAGTCCTGGAGGCTGGAAGTCAGAGATCAGGGTGCCAGGGTGGTCGGGTGAGGATCCTCTTCCTGGTCGCAGACCTCTTGTATCTTCAAATGGCAGAAGTGGGTAGGGAGCTCTGTGCAGTCTCTTTTATTCAATGTGTTGTTAAATATGCTGAGTTTTACTTTGTGATTCATTCTTGCTTTTTAAAACACTTAATTGTATTAACGGCTCAGTAATAAACAAGATACATCTTAAAAAAAAAAAAAAAAAGAAAGTAAAAATAGAACTCCCTTATGACCCAGCAATCCCACTACTGGGCATATACCCTGAGAAAACCATAATTCAAAGAGTCATGTACCACAATATTCATTTCAGCTCTATTTACCATAGCCAGGACATGGAAGCAATCTAAGTGTCCATCGACAGATGAATGGATAAAGAGGATGTGGCACATATATACAATGGAATAATAGCCATGAAAAGAAATGAAATTGAGTTATTTGTAGTGAGGTGGATGGACCTAGAGTCTGTCATACAGAGTGAAGTAAATCAAAAAGAGAAAAATAAATACCATATGCTAACACATATATATGGAATCTAAAAAAAAAAAAAAAATGGTAATGAAGAACCTAGGTGCAGGACAGGAATAAAGACGCAGACGTAGAGAATGGACTTGAGGACATGGGGAGGAGGAAGGGTAAGCTGGGTCGAAGTGAGAGAGTGCATGGACTTATATATACTACCAAATGTAAAATAGATAGCTAGTGGAAAACAGCCTCATAGCACAGGGAGATCAGTTCGGTGCTTTGTTACCACCTAGAAGGGTGGGATAGGGAGGGTGGGAGGGAGACGCAAGAGGGAGGAGATATGGGGATATATGTATATGTATAGCTGATTCACTTTGTTATAAAGCAGAAACTAACACACCATTGTAAAGCAATTATACTCCAATAAAGATGTCAAAAAAAAAAAGAAAAAAGAAAAGGACTGGTATACTTTTTACTCCCTTTATTTTATCTTTGCTCCTTTTGTGTGCCAGATATTTAAGGACTAATACATTTCAAAGTATATGGGGAAATTTAGAAAGTCACTCTGCTTATCTAGGGAAAATCACAATCTTAGAAAAGACCTGAGAGAACCTTAAGTTCATACCTTAGGCTGATCCCCAGCACAGAGCCACCCTCCTACAATAAATGAAACAAAAAACAAGAAAAAAACAAAAATAAATGGCAAACCCTGGGGAAGGGGGATAATTGAATCTTCAGTTACCACATTATAAGATTCAAGTGCCTAGTTTTCAACAACAATTTTAAAAAAAATCACAAGGCATACAAAGAGTAGGAAAGTAAGGCTTTTTCAAAGGAAAAATATCAACAGAAAATGTCCCTGAGAAAGACCCGATGGTGGACTTAGTAAACAAAGTTTAAAACAACTGTAAAAGGTATTTAAAGAGCTAAAAGAAGATATGGAACATGGACAAAGTCAAGAAAATGATGTATGAACAAAATGGAAATATAAATGGAAAGATAGCATAAAAAGGAACCCAAAAAGAAATTCTGGATCGGAAAAGTACAATAATTGAAATTTTAAAAAATCATCAGGGGGATTCAAAAACATATTTGAGTAGGCAGAATAAAGAAAAAGGCAACTTGAAGAAAGAACAGTTGAAATTACTGAGCCTGAGGAATAGAAAAAAAAGGTTGAAGGAAAGTGAAAAGAGCCTGAGCGATCTGTGGGATATCATCAAGTCAAGCAACATAGATATTTTGGGAGTTCCAGAAGGAAAAGAGAGAGAGAGAGAAATTATTTGAAGAAATAGTGGCTGAAAGTTTCCCAAGTTTTATGAAATACATGGATACAGGCATCCAAGAGGCTCAACCAACTCCAAGCTTGATAAACTCAAAGAGACCCACTCTGGGGCACATTGTAATCAAACTGTTGAGAGCCAAAGAGAAAGAGAGAATTTTGAAAGAAGCAAGAGAGAAGTGACTTGTCATACTCAAATAATTCCTGATAAGATTATCAGCAGATTTCTCATTAGTAACGTTGGAGGGTAGAAGGAAGTGGGTTGATATATTCAAAGTGCTGAAGGAAGAATATTATCAACCAAGAATCCTATATCTGGAAAACTGTATTTCAAAAATGAGGGTGAAGTTATGGCATTCCCAGATAAACAAAACCTGAGGGAGTTTGTTACTGCTAGACCTGCCCTACAGGAAATGCTAAAGGAAATCCTTCAGGTTGAAATAAAAGGACACTAGGCAATATCTTGAAGCTATAGGAAGAAATAAAGATCTTTGGTAAAGGTAAATACACAAAAAATCATACTATGGTTTGAATGTTTGCCCCCACCCCCGAATTCATATGTTGAAATTCTAATACCTAATGTGATGGTATTAGGAAGCTGGGCCTTTAGGCAGTGATTAGGTCATCAGGGCAAAGCCCTCATAATGAAATTAATGCCCTTATGAAAGAGGCCCGAGAGATTTCTCACCCCTTCTGCCGTGTGAGGTCACAGTGAGAAGACATTAGCTATGAACCAGGAAGAAGGCCTTCACCTGAATGTGACCATGCAGGCACCTTGATTTTGGACTTCCAGTTTCTAGAACTGAGAGAAGTAAATTTCTGTTATTTATAAGCCGTCCAGTCTGTGGTATTTTGCTGTAGCAGCCAGAACGGATTAAGACAAATTATAAAAGCTAGTTTTATTGTAACTTTGGTTTATAACTCCACTTTTTGTTTTCTACATGATTTAAGAGACTAATGCATATAAAAACAATCATTAGTCTATGTTTTAGACATACAATGTATAAAGATGTAATTTTGTGACATCAACAGCTGAAAGGGGTAGGGAGGTAGCTGTATAGGAGCAGAGTTTTTTTCATATTGACATTATGGTTGTATAAATGTAAATTAGAGTTTTTAACTTTAAGGTATTAAATGTAATCCCCATGGTAACCACACACACACACACACACACACACACACACACACACACACACACAACAGCTAGAGGAGTCAAAGTCAGAGAGAGAGAAAATAGAATGTGGTTGCCAGGGGCTGATGGGAATGGGGAGTAATTGTTTACCGGGTAGAGTTTTAGTTTTGCAAGATGAAATATTTTCTGGGGATGGATATTGGTGATGATTGCACAACAATATGAATGTTTTTAATGCCACTGAACTACACGTTTAAAAGTGGTTAAAATGGTAAGTTTTACGTTATATATATTTTATCACAATTTAAAAAGCACAAATATGCATTGAGATATTCATAACTACTAGGATTGATAAAATGAAAAAGACAGTGTTGGTAAGGATGCAGAGAAATTGAATCCCTCATAATTCTTGGTGGGATTATAAAATGGTTCAACCACTTTAGGAATCAATTTGGCCATTCCTCGAAACGTCAAACATAAAAAAGTCCATATGATATAGAAATTCCATAATTTTGAATTATATAATCAATAGAATTGAAAACATATGACCACACAAAAACCTGTACATGATTGTTCATAGTAGCGTTAGTCATAATAGTCAAATAATGGGAACAACCCAAATGTATATCAACAAAGTGGATAAACTGTATGTGGTATATCCATACAATGTAATATTACTCAGCCATAAAAATGAATGGCAAAAAAAAAGAAAAATAAAAATGAATGGCATACTGATACATGCTATAGTAAGGATGAACCTTGAAAGCATTATGCCAAGTGAAATAAGCCAGGCAAAAAAGACTGCATATTGTATGATTGTATTTATATGAAATGTTCAGAATAATAAAATCTTAAAAATAGGAAGTAAATTATTGGTTGTGAGGGGCTTATGAGGAAAGGAGATGGGGAGCAATTCTAATAGGTGAGGGGTTTCTTTTTGCAGTGATGAAAATATTCTGAATTTAGATAGTGCTAATCATTGCACTACCTTGTGAATATACTAAAAAATACTTACTTTTACACTGTAACAGTATAAATTTTATGGTATGTGAATTGTATCTCAATAAATCTGTTATTAAAAAAAGATTCACACGAGACACACAATTTCGCTGTTGGCTCTTGTACAAGGAAACCTTGGCTGATGAAACAACCCGTGATGTTAGTAACCTAGTAAACAGTGGTATTTATTTTCCATTAGGAAAATGATTATAATTTCAATAGAGTAATTGCATAAGGTATTAAAATAGTTTCTCCTTTTCGCTCCCAGATGTGTTTCACTGATAGTTCTTATTGCATAAGTGAGTATAGATTTGCTTAAATTACACTATGTAAAACCCTTTCAACCACATCTGGAACAGGGCTTGTCAAGGGCAGAAATGAAAGTGTAGGCTTATCATGGTGAATCACAGGACTGAGCCAGGTACACCTCTTGTTTGGTATCTATTTTCTCACACATGCATTTCTCAATAGGTATTTTCAAAGAGTTGAGAGAGAATTCTCTGGACCAGGCCCAATATGAGAACCAGGCCAAGTCCTTGCTGCCCAGAGAAAGCACCTTAAATTCTCCTTCTATTTTTCCTGGAATCTTAGTATGATTTCTATCTTGGGGAGTATAAGACTGTGTGTGCCAATTCCTAACAACTTTTACGGTATTGAGGAGAATAAAGATCTTGGCAAGAAAATCTGCAAGTATGTTGTTGGACCCTGAAAGAAACTGGGGTGGGTTCAGTGAAGGGAGGGTAGGTCAAGAGCTAAATGTAGTCCTCCTTGCCACAAGCCTAGAAATGGACCACACACTTCTCTGGCTTTCCATCTTGGTGATACTGTGCTTCCCAAGCGTAGTTAGCATGTACTTGAGCAGCATGAAAATATAAGTTTGAAAGTTGGTTTGGACACCATTTTGATGTTGCAGTTTTGTTACAAGTGTATGTGTGTTTTATAACTTTCTAAAATTTTCCTTAAACATTTCTCAATCCACTGTTCAGCTAAAAAATGGAAACGATAGTGAAGTTTTTTCTAGTTTTTTGTTTAGTACGTAAAGAAAATCAGGAGATGGGTATCAATTTGAAAAGAATTTTTATGCTGTTGGGCTTTAAAGTTCTTTTCAAATTGATCCCATTTCCTGATTTTAATAGTATTAGTATTAGATAATTAATATTTTCTGTGTCTTCTAAAATATAAAATTGACATTCAAATTCAGAGGGCTGGGTAGAGTCAGGTCATTATGGAGTTTGTATATACTGGTTCAACATTGTGATCAAAATTCTGCCATTCCCATTGATTTTCCTGTGAGATTAGAGTCAATGATATAAGGTTCCATAACCTGGGGAGATAATTATAGCCAGAGTTAGAGAGCTTAAGCCCTAGACTACTACTTCCAGAGTTACAACTACTGGACTTCTTGAAAGGGGTACCATAGACATACATATAAGATCTTAAAGGCTGACATTACCAGGCCAATAGCAGCAGGTGAATATAAGCAGCCATAATATAAGCATGGGTGAATGAGTATGGATTAGGAACGTATGCAAGAGGAGAGACTGAAGCTAAACTAGACATGATCTTGGGTAAGGTCAGGAATCCATGAGGAGGGAGAGCTCAAGACAGAGGCCTGAATCTACTAACAAATCCAGGATGAGCCCTATGCAATGCTGGTGGAGAATAGACTAAGGGCTGAGAAATGAGGTGAAGAAACAAAGTATAATCAGACGTTAACTTGCAGGCAAAGCTAGATCAAAACCTAGGCACGGTTGTAATAGGTCAGCAAAGCCTAGAAGCAGATTCTGAGAGGACAGATAGAACACATAAGGGAGAGGGACAATTGGCTGTAGCCACTGAGATCTATCCCTGTTTTTATGGGAATCTATGAGATTGAGTGTGAGAATCAAGGCTGTCGTCACCATCAGCATTACCATCATCAACATCATCATCACTGCCATGACCATAGTCTCCCTGTTTATAGGTGTCTTATTTTACATTCCAGGAACTAAGAATTTACGTATATTGTTTAATTTAAACCTCTTAACAGTTCTATACTCTTAATTTTATTATCTCATTTTCATGTTAACAACAACAACAGCAAAACAACTAATGCTCAGAAAAGTTAGATACCTTGCTCAAAGGCATGCAGGCAGTAAATAAAGAAAGCTAGCATTCAACACCTACTCTACAGTCTGTGTTTTTAAAAACCAGACACTCTGTCTCTTAATAGCATCTCTTTCCTATTAGTATGAGAGCTGCATAAAACCTAAGAGAAGCTTACCTTACCCTTGTCTCAGGTAGTCATGGATTGTGGTTTATAGATGAAGGGGTAAGAGGTTGCAGGGAGGAGATTGACCCACTATAAAGTGCAAGCAGAGCTTGTCCTGCTCATTAGATATTATAGCCAACTTAAGATGCTACCCATACACCCGTATCCTGAGTGTATGTATGTGGAGAGGGGGAAGTGTTTTTTACCTATGTCTCATAACTCAGAGAGTAGAGCTGGCAGTGTCCTCAGAGATTCCCCAGCCCAACTTTCTTGCTGATTACATGACCTCCTAACTCAATTCCAGTGCCAAACGGAAACTTCTGCCAGCCTTTCCCAACTCCCAGGCCCCCAAGCAGAGGGAGTTTCTCTTTCTTTGGAGTTCCACAACATTTTTCCCTATGGCTACGAGAGCACTGGCTGTATTTTGTTGTGCCTTATTGTTCACAGCTCTATCTCCGCTCCCATCGTTATTGGGGTTGCAAGTGATCTAAGGTCAGAAGTTCTGTCCTAATCCTTTTTTTTTTCTCAGTACCTATTACCTAATACAGAAGGAGTGTAGTTACCAAAATTTATTGAATTGAATTTCACATATGACTAAACTAAGTGCCAAAACGTTAAGCAATTTGCTCAAGTCACGTGTAGATTGATAGCAAGACCAGGAAAGATTTCTCCTACTCGTAATTTATACTACAGAATTGTGGCCCTCATCCGGGGTAAGTGTTAGTCTCTTTCTCTTTGTACGAGGTATTTGAGGGGGTGTTACTTTCTAACCATGCTCCTCTGAGCACGCTGTTATCACTCTCACGTCATTCTCCAGGATTGTTTTTTTGCTGTGTGGGCACCTACAGAGTAAGGATGGAATTTTAAAAATTTACTTTGCATGGCACCAAGCACAAGGCTACTTTATTGCCTTTTTTCTTTGATGAAAAGATTGTAACTCTAATTCAGGAGGAGCTAAATTGATTTCTATACAATCTCATAGGGAACTAGTGACAAAAGTAGAACACATTTGAATCTAGGTGAGTGTTTTTTGGTTTTTGTTTTTGTTTTTTAGCTCTAACAGCATTGAACCATCCCCTGCATAGTCTTAGAAAGAGCTTAAAACAAATATATTATGAATATCAATGCTACAAATACAAATGCTTTAAAAAGCAATGTCCACAACCAAACCAAAAAGACCTTTTGTGTGTGTATATAACTTTATGTATGTTTTGTGACTGTGAAGAAATATGTGGAAGATCACTCTCTATTTTCTACCTTGGAAGGAGAGTGGTGGGATTGGAGGGAATTTTAGTTGGAGATTATTAAATTTTTTATTCATATTTTTGTGGTTTCCCACAAAAATTAATAAACATTTTTAAGAATTCTGACTGACTGAACTTAACATCTGAACACATTATTTTCACTCAGGCCCATCTATTCAGCTTCTTTATTGTAAGAAAGAGATGACTCAGGCTAGCACAAGTAAATGAGATTTGCTGTATTGATAAGTGAGCCATGACTGCATAGGACCCAGGGACAGGAGAGGAAGCCTGGTTTCCTGGGAACTTTACCCAGAGGGTGAACTCTGAATTCAAGAAGATGTTTGGAATTTCAGAAAAACTGCCTGAGATTGACTCTGTGCTCCCTGTTAACACCTCACAGCCACACTCCCTGTGGTGCCTTCCATAACTGTCCCACTACCAAGTGACAAATTCTTCTCGATTTTCTCAGTTAAAATTCCTGAGGGGGGAGAGAATTGGATTGGCCAAAATAATCTCTTGATGTCACATCTTATAAAACATTGTTTTCCTTTCTAGTGTATGTGAACTACAAAGTTGTCTTTCTAGCAGACGCCCATCCCCCTGGTACAACCTGTTGCCTGGGAGCTGGGCTCATGTGTTGTAAAAGTCATATGGATGTGGGAGGGATGGGGAAGTCTTTAACTCTCTTGCTTTTGGTAAACCCATTCAATATTTATTTTTCTTGTCTACTTTAGCCCATGTGGAGGAATATTATTATACATGTGCCTCACTTGTTATTTTGAGGCCCATAGTTATTTCTTAGCTGCATTCCTTGCTTAACTCTCATTACATTCTACTGAGGTTGCCTCTGTATAAGTGTGTAACCATTACTAGACTGCAAGTTCTCCGAGGAACGGGCTTTGATTGCTTAATGTGACATCCCAGGCATCCATCTAGCCAGCTCAAAGGTCTTCAGCAAATATTATTGAAATGAATCATTGGCCTCCAAGATAACCAGGGAATTCTTTGAATTTGTTAAAACACAGTGGTGTTCAATTTCTAGGAGCCTGAGTCCCTTCCAGTGCTCATCTGTAATTGATATTTGTATTAGTGATTCTGCAACACAGCCTGGGGCCTAGCAGGTCTTCAGGGTGTTGACATGATTTTGAGTGTCTTGGAAATGGTTATGAAAAGATGGCAGTGGTTAGCAAGGTGGGGCTGGGCAAGCGTGAGTGAGGTGGGAGGCTGAGTAACTTGGGGTTGATTATGTAACATGAAAGACAGCTTACCCATCTGAAAATGTAAAGTAAAAAGGAGGCTATGCAGATCATATCTGTTTCTATCTCTGATCTGGAAAGCTCAGAAACAGTTGTCAAACCCTGTCTGGACTCATCCACATGCTGCCTTTGATATGAATCCTAGTGGGTGATACCCACATAATCACAGCCTTGTTCCACATTGCATAATAAGCCTGCCATGACCTTGGGCTCTCACGCCTGTTCTGAGGGCGATGTACAGTGACACCAGAGCTGTCAGAGAAGCCATTTTCTGTCTGAATAGTTTTTAGGACACTTTTAAATGTCACCTATCAAAGCATAGTTTCTTCCCATGGTACCTAGCTTGGGAAAGTGTTATTCAGGGTGCATAGGGTGGGAAGCATGACGTCAATGTAAAACCACAGACTGCCTAAGGGTCGAGACTCCCCTTTGCCCCCAAGCCCTGGTTATTCCAGACCAGTCAATTTTTCTGTTCTCTAGCCTGGGATAAACTTGTCAATGGCATGAAAGAGCACAGAGCCTACATCTGTTTTGGCCAGAAAAACATAGAGCCAGTTCACAGTAGCTTAAGCCAATGACATTCCAGGAATCCTCCTCAGGGTCCATCTAACCTCCATGGCCTATCTTATAGACAGTAGAGTAAACCGACTGGGGTAGAAGTAAAAAGATATGATTATTTTTAAAGATTGTACAAAATTACTGCCAAGTGGTGGTGAATGGAGACAATGATCTGGATATTTTAAAAGAGAATTTTCAATCCCTTTGCCTCAGCATTCTAGACAAATAAGGCAAAAGAATTACACTCAGCATCAATGGTTATTTCTCAAGCTTTGTGGTAAGGAGCATGAGTTTTGGTGTCATAAAAAAATTGGATTTGAATCCAAACTTGAATACTTACTAGCTATGGGGTCTTGGCTGAGTTAGTCCCTTAAGAGCCTGCATCTCCTCACGTGTAACAGGGATACTCAGATCTCCCTTGCATGTTTCTTGGGAGGATTAAGTACACTGAAGTGAAGCACTGAGGACAGTCCATGGTCTGGAGATTGTCCAATAAATAGTAGTTCGTAGTAAAATTCCACTTGGAATGTATTGTCTTACCTAGGGCCTGCCTGTCTTCCTTCTCAGTCTTATCCAGACTTTTATAGAGCTTTTGATTGATGGAAACCTGTATAGAAACACTGAGACAGGGCTTGCTTCCTAGTGAATACTAGACACCAGCATTGGCGAATGATCTAAGGAAACAGCAAGACCTTATTAAAACATTGCCTTTGAACCCCTCATGGTTGGTGCCAGTGCCTCATTGTAAAATGTGGAGTTACCCACTCTCTTTGCCTCAATTTGGTATGGATAACTTAACAGATACGCCCACATATGTCTGTCAGGCTTGGAACAACATGTTACCACATGCCCTGTGTACCACTATAAAGAACTTTCTTTTTTGCCATTTGAATATATCTTAAGTTGCTTTAAGTGTTTACTGACGTTGCTGTTATAACGTTATTTATCAGCTTCATGAACCTCCAAACTGTTCTCCATAGTGGCTGTATCAATTTACATTCCCACCAACAGTGCAACAGGGTTCCCTTTTCTCCACATCCTCTCCAGCATTTATTGTTTGTAGATTTTTTGATGATGGCCATTCTGACTGGTTTCTTACTTTCCCAACTGTGAACTTTAATTGTCCAATTTTAAGCACCAACTCAGGTCATTTCCAATCCTGAATTAATTAATTGGCTCCCAGTCTCTAAATTTCCTAGTATATAGATCAAGGATTTAAATTGTGAGATGATGCATCTTACTAACAACTACCTTATTTTTATGAGGATATGTATGGCACAGTATCATGATTGAGAGCACAAACACTGGAGCAGACTGTTCAGGTTCTAATCCAGAACCATCATTCACTATGTATGTGACCTAAGACAAGTTACTTAGCCCCTCTGGACCTCAAGTTCCTCATCTTCATAGAATGCTTATATGGATTCAATGAGTTTGTATATGTAGAGCACTAAAACACAGTCCTTGCATAGTCAGTGCTACAGAAGTGTTAACTGTTGTCATTATTGTTATGCATATAAAATAGGCTGGTCCCCCCTTTTCTAGAAAGAGCACTAATCAAACTCTAGTCATTGTCCTCCTAGTATTCAGGCATACAGCCTCAAACGGGACTGTCTGATGGAACCCCCCGAAGGCAAGTAGGACTGGAGGTTAGAGCTGAGGACAGGGGACTCTTTTTGTACACAGAGCTGTGGGTTTGCTGGATACAAGGCAGGATGACATGCTGAAAAGTCACTGGGATGTTGAAGAAAAGGATTCACACAAGTCACAAAAACAAGTTTGATGTATGATATATAAAACTGGTGTGGGAAAGGTGATGGAGGTGAGAAAAGAGTCATATGCATTGTACCAGAGAATCATAGGATGACAACAGGAGCTAGTCCCAGGAGAATTCTTAATGTGGCATGGGTGAGTTGGCTACATTGAAATGAGAAGGGCCAGAGCAGTCATGATGAACCACCCGTTCTTTTCCCTATTAGGTTAAGTTTGACAGTTTCCTTGTTAACCTACTGGCAAATCTTGGCACGTTCTAATGTATTCCCGAGACAGGAAATAATTTCCCTTTGCTAGTTCTATAACCACAAAAATCAGGTTCTAAGTTGGTCATGGTGCTCATGGTGGGGGTGGGGCTGTCTAGGACTTCTTCAAACAGTAGCTTAGCAGTTACAGATATGGAGAATTTTAAGTCATATTCTCTAATACTTGGAAAATAATAAATAGCTGTTAATTCATGGAGACAATAGATTTCAGAAATGACATAAAAATTCGTCTCCTGCCCATGCTACTGTAATTTAATGCATACTATGTGCTGAGTCTTCAGCACTTTGTGTCTGTCCTCTCATTGATCCTTAGATGAACCCAATAAAAGTTACATATTATTAGATTTATTTTTTTCGTATGACTGATGTACTGCTCAGAGAGATTCTATTATTTGCTGCATGATATCCTAAACTGGCTTAGGTTAGAAAGGGTCATTTTGAGGTAAGTAGGGGGCAATAATGAAGTCAGTGGGATCAATTAGAAGACTACAGCAGCAGTCTAGATGAGACATGATGGAGGCTTAGACCAAAGTGGAAAGGCTGGAGATGGTGGGAAACTGTCAGATCCTGGATACATTTTGAAGGTATAATGAACAGGAATTTGACAGAATGAATGTGGGTAAGGAGAGAAGCTGAGGAATCAAGAGGGAATCTAAGTTTGTTGGCCTGAGGAAATAGACAGTTGAAATTGTCACAACCTAGGTGGGAAAGACGGAAAGGGAAACAGGTTTAGAGAGCAAGAACAGGAGTTCAGTTGAGGACCTGTTAAGTTTGAGATGTCTAGTAAATATCCAAATGGAGATGTCAAGTAAATAGTCTGAAATTCAGGAGAGAAGTCTTGGATAGAGATAGAAATGTAGGATTCTGGCCCATAGATTTTTTTTTTCTTTGAAGCATAGTTGATTTACAATGTCATGTTAGTTTCAGGTGTAGAGCAAACTGGCTCAGTTCTATATATATATATATATATATATGTGTGTGTATATATATTCTTTTTCAGATTCCTTTCCATTACAGTTTACTACAAGATATTGAATATAGTTCCCTGTGCTATACAGTATGTCCTTGTTGCTTATCTATTTTATATATAGTAGTGTGTATCTGTTAATCCCAAATTCCTAATTTATCCCTTCTCCCCCCCACCCTTTCCCTTTGGTAACCATAATTTTGTTTTCTATGTCTGTGAGTCTGTTTCTATCGTGTAAATAAGTTCATTTGTATCATTTTTAAGATTCCACAGATAAGTGATACCATATGATATTTCTTTCCCTGTCTGACTTACTTCAATTAGTATGATAATCTCTAGGTCCCTCCATGTTTCTGCATATGGCGTTATTTCATTCTTTTTTATGGTTGGATTATAGATACTTTTAAAGATACAAGGCTTTAAGAAATTACTCTAAGCATGAGTGTAGATAGAAGAGAAAAGAGGACCAAAGACAGAGTGTATGGTGGGCCATACCTCTTAGAAATTGGTGGGAAGAGGAGGCGTCAGCAAAGGGCAATGAGAAAAAAATATCCACTGGAGCAGGAGGGGAAGAAAAGATTGTGGTGGCCTCAAAGCCAAGTGCAAAAAGTGTATTAAAGAGAAGTGAGGGATTCAACTGTGTCCAAATGCTGCCAGCCATCAAGATGAAGAGTGAGAGCTGACCATTTAGACTTTAACAACACAGAGTTCATTGGTGGTCTTGAAAGGAACTGTTTGACAAAGTGAGCTTGTATGGGAATCTTTGGGGAAACAAGGCCTAACTGGAGTAGATTTAAGAGAGAGTGGGAGGAAAATATTTGGAGGCACCAAGGGGAGCGGGAAGAGATGTACTTCTGGAATTATAAAGTTGTATATTTTCACAGAGACTGGGGACGGTGTATGTGAGAGCTGGAGTTTGACCTTGATCCTCTGATCAGTTCATCATGACACATTATCCTAAGGTTTTTACAGATTGGACCTGTATATTCATTTTTCTCCCCTTTAACCGCTCTTTTATTTTTCTTCTTCTCTCTTTTGTTTTTGAATTTTATTTATTTATATTTTTATACAGCAGGTTCTTATTAGTCATCAATTTTATACACATCAGTGTATCCATGTCAATCCCAATCTCCCAATTCATCCCACCACCCCATCCCCACCCCCGCTTTCCCCCCTTGGTGTCCATACATTTGTTCTCTACATCTGTGTCTCTATTTCTGTCTTGCAAACTGGTTCATCTGTACCATTTTTCTAGATTCCACATATATGCATTAATATACGATATTTGTTTTTATCTTTCTGACTTCCTTCACTCTGTATGACAGACTCTAGGTCCATCCACCTCACTACAAATAACTCAATTTCATTTCTTTTTATGGCTGAGTAATATCCCATTGTATATATGTGCCACATCTTCTTTATCCATTCATCTGTCGATGGACAGCTAGATTGCTTCCATGTCCTGGCTATTGTAAACAGAGCTGAAATGAATATTGTGGTACATGACTCTTTTTGAATTATGGTTTTCTCAGGGTATATGCCCAGGAGTGGGATTGCTGGGTTGTATGGTAGTTCTATTTTTAGTTTCTTAAGACACCTCCGTACTGTTCTCCATAGTGGCTGTATCAATTAACATTCCCACCAACAGTGCAAGAGGGTACCCTTTTCTCCATACCTTCTCCAGCATTTATTGCTTGTAGATTTTTTGATGATGGCCATTCTGACTGGTGTGAGGTGATACCTCATTGTAGTTTTGATTTGCATTTCTCTAATAATTAGTCATGTTGAGCAGCTTTTCATGAGCCTCATGGCCATCTGTATGTCTTCTTTGGAGAAATATCTATTTAGATCTTTGGCCAATTTTTTATTGGGTTGTTTCTTTTTTAATATTGAGCTGCATGAGCTGTTTGTATATTTTGGAGATTAATCCTTTGTCCATTGCTTTGTTTGCAAATATATTTTTCCCAATCTGAGGGTTGTCTTTTCATCTTGTTTATGGTTTCCTTTGCTGTGCAAAAGCTTTTAAGTTTCATTAGGTCCCATTTATTTATTTTTGGTTTTATTTCCATTTCTCTAGGAGGGGGGCCAAAAAAGATCTTGCTGTGATTTATGTCAAAGAGTGTTCTTCCTATGTTTTCCTCTAAGAGTTTTATAGTGTCCGGTCTTACATCTAGGTCTTTAATCCATTTTGGGTTTAATTTTGTGTGTGGTGTTAGGGAGTGTTCTAATTTCATTCTTTTACATGTAGCTGTCCAGTTATCCCAGCACCACTTATTGAAGAGATTGTCTTTTCTCCATTGTATATCTTTGCCTCCTTTGTCATAGATTAGTTGACCATAGGTGCGTGGGTTTATCTCTGGGCTTTCTACCCTGTTCCATTGATCTATATTTTTGTTTTTGTGCCAGTACCATATTGTCTTGATTACTGTAGCTCTGTAGTATAGTCTGAAGGCAGGGAGTGTGATTCCTCCAGCTCCGTTTTTTTCCCTCAAGACTGCTTTGGCTATTTGGGGTCTTTTGTGTCTCCATACAAATTTTAAGATTTTATTTGTTCTAGTTCTGTAAAAAATGCCACTGGTAATTTGATAGGGATTGCATTGAATCTAGAGATTGCTTTGGGTAGTATAGTCATTTTCACAATATTGATTCTTCCAATCCAAGAACATGGTATATCTCTCCATCTGTGTCATCTTTGATTTCTCTCATCAATGTCTTACAGTTTTCTGAGTACAGGTCTCTTACCTCCTTAAGTAGCTTTATTCCTAGGTATTTTATTCTTTTTGTCGCAATGGTGAATGAGATTGTTTCCTTAGTTTCTCTTTCTGATCTTTCATTGTTAGTGTATACGAATGCAAGAGATTTCTGTGCATTAATTTTGTATCCTGCAACTTTACCAAATTTATTGATTAGCTCTAGTAGTTTTCTGGTGGCATCTTTAGGATTCTCTATGTATAGTATCATGTCATCTGCAAACAGTGACAGTTTTACTTCTTCTTTTGCAATTTGGATTCCTCTTCTTTCTCTTCTCTGATTTCCATGGCTAGGACTTCCAAAACAATGTTGAATAATAGTGGCGAGAGTGATCCTTGTCTTGTTCCTGATCTTAGAGGAAATGCTTTCAGTTTTTCACCATTGAGAATGATGTTTGCTGTGGGTTTGTCATATATGGCCTTTATTACGTTGAGGTATGTTGCCTCTATACCCACTCTCTGGAGAGTTTTTATCATAAATAGGTGTTGAATTTTGTCAAAAGCTTTTTCTGCATCTATTGAGATCATCATATGGCTTTTCTACTTCAATCTGTTAATATGGTGTATCACATTGATTGATTTGCGTATATTGAAGAATCCTTGCATCCCTGGGATAAGTCCCACTTGATCATGGTGTATTATCCTTTTATTGTGCTGTTGGATTCTGTTTTCTAGTATTTTGTTGAGGATTTTTGCATCTATATTCATCAGTGATATTGGTTGGTAATTTTCTTTTTTTGTAGTATCTTTGTCTGGTTTTGGTATCAGGGTGATACTGGCCTTGTAGCATGAGTTTGGGAGTGTTCTTTCCTCTGCAAATTTTGGAAGAGTTTGAGAAGGATGGGTGTTAGCTCTTCTCTAAATGTTTGATAGAATTCACCTGTGAAGCCATCTGGTCCTGACTTCTGCTTGTTGGAAGATTTTTAATCACAGTTTCAATTTCATTACTTGTTATTGGTCTGTTCCTATTGTCTATTTCTTCCTGGTTCAGTCTTGGAAGGTTATTCCATTCTAGGTATTTGTCCATTTCTTCCAGCCTGTCCATTTTATTGGCATAGAGTTACTTGTAGCAGTCTCTTAGGATTCTTTGTATTTCTGCTGTGTCCATTGTAACTTCTCCTTTTTCATTTCTAATTTTATTGATTTGGGTCCTCTCCCTCTTTTTCTTGATGAGTCTGGCTAAAGGTTTATCAATTTTGTTTATCTTCTCAAAGAACCAGCTTTTAGTTTTATTGACCTTTGCTATTGTTTTCTTTGTTTCCTTTTCATTTATTTCTGCTCTGATCTTCATGATTTCTTTCCTTCTGCTAACTTTGGGTTTTGTTTGTTCTTCTTTCTCTAGTTCCTTTAGGTGTAAGGTTAGGCTGTTTATTTGTGATTTTTCTTGTTTCTTGAGGTAGGATTGTATTGCTATAAACTTCCCTCTTAGAACTGCTTTTGCAGCATCCCATAAGTTTTGCATCGTTGTGTTTTTGTTGTCATTTGTCTCTAGGTATTTTTTGATTTCCTCTTTGATTTCTTCAGTGATCTCTTGGTTATTTAGTAGTGTATTGTTTAGCTTCCATGTGTTTGTGTTTTTTACGTTTTTTCCCCTGTAATTGATTTCTAATCTCATGACATTGTGGTCAGAAATGATGCTTGGTACAATTTAAATATTCTTAAATTTACCAAGGCTTGATTCGTGATCCAAGATCTGATCTATCCTGAAGAATGTTCCATGTGCACTTGAGAAGAAAGTGTAATCTGCTGTTTTTGGATGGAATGTCCTATAAATATCAATTAAATCTATCTGATCTATTGTGTCATTTAAAGCTTGTGTTTCCTTATTAATTTTCTGTCTGGATGATCTGTCCATTGGTGTAAGTGAGGTGTTAAAGTCCCCCACTATTATTGTGTTACTGTTGATTTCCTCTTTTATAGCTGTTAGCAGTTGCCTTATGTTTTGAGGTGCTCCTATGTTGGGTGCATATATATTTATAATTGTTATATCTTCTTCTTGGATTGATCCCTTGATCATTATGTAGTGTCCTTCCTTGTCTCTTGTAACATTCTTTATTTTAAAATCTATTTTATCTGATATGAGTATTACTCCTCCAGCTTTCTTTTGATTTCCATTTGCATGGAATATCTTTTTCCATCCCCTCACTTTTGGTCTGTATGTGTCCCTGGGTCTGAAGTGGGTCTCTTGTAGACAGCATATATATGGGTCTTGTTTTTGTATCCATTCAGCGAGCCTGTGTCTTTTGGTTGGAGCATTTAATTTATTCACATTTAATGTAAATATTGATATGTATGTGCCTATTACAATTTTCTTAATTGTTTTGCGTTTGTTTTTGTAGGTCCTTTTCTTCTCTTGTGTTTTCCACTTAGAGAAGTTCCTTTAGCATTTGTTGTAAAGGTGGTTTGGTGGTGCTGAATTCTCTTAGCTTTTGCTTGTCTATAAAGCTTTTGATTTCTCTGTCTAATCTGAATGAGATCCTTGCTGGGTAGAGTAATCTTGCTTGTAGGTTTTTCCCTTTCATCACTTTAAATATATCGTACCACTCCCTTCTTGCTTGTAGAGTTTCTGCTGAGAAATCAGCTGGTAACCTTATGAGAGTTCCCTTGTACGTTATTTATCATTTTTCCCTTGTTGCTTTTAATAATTTTTCTTTGTTTTTATTTTTTGTCAATTTGATTACTGTGTGTCTCGGCATGTTTCTTCTTGGGTTTATCCTGCCTGGGACTCTCTGCACTTCCTGGACTTGGGTAGCTATTTCCTTTCCCATGTTAAGGAAGTTTTCGACTCTAATCTCTTCAAATATTTTCTCGGGTCCTTTCTGTCTCTCTTCTCCTTCTGGGACCCCCTATCATGCGAATGTTGGTACGTTTAATGTTGTCCCAGAGGTCTCTTAGGCTGTCTTCATTTCTTTTCATTCTTTTTTCTGTGTTCTGTTCCACGGCAGTAAATTCCACTATTCGGTCTTCCAAGTCACTCATCCGTTCTTCTGCCTCAGTTATTCTGCTATTGATTCCTTCCAGTGTAGTTTTCATTTCAGTTATTGTATTGTTCATCTCTGTTTGTTTGTTCTTTAATTCTTCTAGGTGATTGTTCTTTAATTCTTCTAGGTCTTTGTTAAACATTTCTTGCATCTTCTTGATCTTTGCCTCCATTCTTTTTCCGAGGTCCTGGATCATCTTCACTATAATTATTCTGAATTCTTTTTCTGGAAGGTTGCCTGTCTCCAGTTCATTTAATTGTTTTCCTGGGGTTTTGTCTTGTTCCTTCATCTGGTACATAGTCCTCTGCCTTTTCATTTTTTCTGTCTTTCTGTGAATGTGGTTTTCATTCCACGTGCTTCAGGATTGTAGTTCTTCTTGCTTCTGCCCTCCGCCCTCTGCCTTCTGCCCTCTGGTGGATGAGGCTATCTAAGAGGCTTGTGCAAGCTTCCTAATGGGAGGGACTGGTGATGGGTAGAGCTGGGTGTTGCTCTGGTGGGCAGAGCTCAGAAAAAATTTAATCTTCTTTTCTGCTGAGTGGTGGGGCTGAGTTCCCTCCCTGTTGGTTGTTTGGCCTGAGGCAACCCAGCACTGGAGCCCACAGGGCTTTTGGTGGGGCTAATGGTGGACTCCAGGAGGGCTCACGCCAAGGAGTACTTACCAGAACTTCCCCTGCCAGTGTCCTTGTCCCTGCAGTGAGCCACAGCTGCCCCCTGCCTCTGCAGGAGACCCTCCAACACTAGCAGGTAGGTCTGGTTCATTCTCCCATGGGGTCCCCATTCCTTCCCCCTGGGTCCCGATGCATACACTAACTTGTGTGTTCCCTCCAAGAGTGGAGTCTCTTTTTACCCCAGTCCCATTGAAGTCCTGCAGTGAAATCCCACCAGCCTTCAAAGCCTGACTCTCTGGGAATTCCTTCTCCTGTTGCCAGACCCCAAGGTTGGGAAACCCAGTGTTGGGCCCAGAACTCTTACTCCAGTGGGTGGACTTCTGTGGTAAAATTGCTCTCCCGTTTGTGAGTCACCCACCCAGCAATTATGGGACTTAACTTTATTGTGATTGCACCCCTCCTACCATCCTACTGAGGCCTCTCCTCTGTCTTTGGATGTGGGACATCCTCTTTGGTGAGCTCCAGTGTCTTCCTGTCGATGATTGCTCAGCAGTTAGTTGGGATTCCAGTGCTCTTGCAAGAGGGATTGCCCCTTTAACCACTCTTGAAGACATCATTCTTTAGTTGTGCACTGTGTCACTATTCTATTCTAAATTGTGATGTTGTGTTGTGATTTGGCCATAGTATGGTGAAAGGGTGACTGTAGAACTTGCTCTGACAGAAAGGCAACAACCAGTCTGCTGTCAGGTTTCCTTTGACTGACCTGGGAGTAAAAATAACTCTTCTAGAGAATAGAGTCTAACTGGTCATCAAAATAAGGTTGAAGTTTCTGTAGCCTGTGAGGTTCTTATCAGGAGCTAGAGTTTTCTGTCAGGGCTTTGAAGGATCAGAAGAATAAAAGCTTGGAATAGCATTGAGTCTATTAGTGGAAAAAGGAATCTGAGAAAAAAATAGTATCTAAAACTATTGCTTATAACTATGCTCCCCAAAATAATGAATAAAGAGCTGGATGGAATGAGACATATACATATATGTATGTATGTATGTATACATATATGTATGTATATATGCTAAGGGATGAATAGACACTGTCTAGGAAGGCAGTTGTTATTGGGTTTAAGGATTTGACTATCTTCATCAATGTAGTGTCCCTTATAGGCCATTTACAAGCCAACTTACTAATTTCAGGATGAAAGCCACTCTTTTTTTCTCATTAAACAAATTTAAATTTAGAGTAGTGTTGCCTTATATGTTTATAGGGTCTCCACCAGATTGCAGACTCTTTGGAAGAAAAACCAAGTTTTTTTCCCCCTTTTATTACTTCCCTGTTTAAGCGTTCTGAAATGTATTATGTCTCCAGTCAACATTTCTGATCAGTCCTCTCAACATGTGATGAATGGTAGTAGATGGGGCAGATGAATGAAAACCTACCGTGACTGAGATGGAAATCTGATAATCGGAAACAGTTGGGCAGAGATCCTCAGTTGGTTGTTGTCTTGACAGTTATCAGGGAGTGCTGCAGGTGATTCTTAAGATTTTATTTTATTTCTTAAAATTTTCTCTTGAGGATTAGTCATTATTTGTCAAGTCTCTACATGAGGAGATTTATTTCTCAAGACTGAAAGAAAACTCTTATACCTTACATACCTTACTTTGTGGTCAAGGTCATATTCTTGGGTCCCTTGTTGCTTGCTTATCAGGACAAGTTAGCATTTATGAACCAACCCTGGTTCATGATACTTATTTATTCCAAGGAAAGTAACTATTATATAAAGTGATAAATTAATGAACAACTATTTTTATTTAGAAGCTATTGTTTTCTAATTCCATCTCCAGGGTTTCACTGGCTCAATCAACAAATATTGAAATACTGAAAGAAAACCCCTAAACCCTTAATGGTTATCTACATTTTACACAGTATGAATGTATCATTCTTTGTGGGTTTATTAAACAAATAGGTTTAATATAAATATAAAATTAAATATTTAATTTAAATAAGTTTGATAGAAAATAGTCTACTGATAAACAATTCCATTGTTTTCAATTTTTACTACCACAAACAATGCTGTAATGAATGACATCATAAATGTATCTTTTTAATTTGTAGGAATTCTTTATGTTTTACAGTTATTAATCCTTTGTTATATGCCTTTCAAATATTTTCTTTCAGGCTTTTTCCCCTCTTGACTTTTCTTGTCTTTTTAGTTCTTATGGGTAGCATAGACTAACCTCCGGTACAAACAACATCACAGCTATCCAAGCTGGGATTACCACTAAAATTTACAGAACAGACAGCTGTATAATATACATGCAGAACAAATGATCAATTAATACATAACTCTACCTCTTTGTCTTAATACCCGTTGTCTTCCCTAACATTCTTTATTGTGTCAGTGGCATAATTTGGGGTCTTCTCTCATTTGTCTAAAACAACCTCAAGAAAAGTCCAGAGTCTATTAACCCTGAGGGGGCATGTCTAGCTCTCAGAGATGGTATGAAAAATGATTTGTAACACAGAGTTTGAAGCTCTTAGAGAATATGTTTTTAGAAACAAAAAAATGGTGTTATGAATTCAAACATTAATATGATTATTATTTTACTATGTTAATAATATTTTTTAATGTCCAACTCACCATTTCTCATGTCAATATCCTAGTTTATATTGAAGCCTTCCGTTTATATTTGAAATCTTATATACTTAAATCTCTGGACTGAAAACCTGTAAAAGGTGGTCTTTACTGAGTTACACTCTTATCCTCCCATCATTGTGCAACTGTTTCATTTCTTGATGAAGAAATATGTAAACTTTAACATGATCAAATAGTCATAAAATTCTGTCAGAAGCCAATGTGTGTGTCAGTATCTTGGTCTGCACTGCTCATACACAGAATCTTTGGAGTGGCAGAGTGATGGGTTCATAGAGGCAGAATCCTAGTAGGGATAATACTCAGCATCCTATCTTCCCTTTTTACTTATTCCAAAGGGCATTAAAATTGGGAGGAGAGTTTGGGTCATTTGTTTCAGGAAACATGATTCCCAAGAAGAAGGAACTGGATGGTGAGGAAGGGATGAGGGTCCAGCAGGATGATGACTTTTTCTCCCTCTCACTCCCATAGAGGTGTGACTCCCCCCACACACAAAGACTGTAAATTTATTTGGGTAAATGTATTTGGTTTAAGGACCCAGAGAGTGTCATGTCTGTTAACCTTCTCTTAAATGGAAGTGTCCAGGGCATGGATTATGTAAAATTTTCCTGAATAGTGATACATAAACCCCAGTACAAAAGGACTATAGCAAAGCACAAAATTAAGTCTCACCACACTCTGCACAGACTGTCTCATTGTCACCATGTCCCTTCTGTTGGGCCGCGTGGGGCCCATGCAAAGATGCTACACTGGTCTGCCATATGTGTTCTTGCATTTGTGGCCTCCTCACTTGCACTAAATTTTATAACATTTCCTAAATAAAACAAGAGTCTATTGTGTGAGAGGTCTCTTTTTTCCCAAGCTAAATCTCACCTGAAATGCTGAATTGATATTTGAGGAATTTGCATTGCTCCACCTAGGACCAATTTTGAACCTGATTTTTTTAAGCCTTTGGATCAAGTACTATGGCAGTGAGTTTCCTCTCCCTTTCATCCTTAGTAAGAAATCCACAAAATAATTTGGAATGCCACTGAAGTCTTTTAGACTACATTTCCCAATCTTTCAGGAAGTGGTAGCCATATAACTAAATCTGACCACTGAGATGGAAAAAAATATTATTGAGTCAGGCTTCCAGGAAATTTCAGAGAAAATTAGGGCAAGCTTTTGTACTCATACCCTCTGTGATCCATTCCTATGACCTGGTATGTGGATGTGATAGATGGAGCTCCAGCAGTTATTCTAGATTATCAATGAAATTGTAAGTCACGTACTGAGACACTTGAACAGAACCCAAACCTGTGTCTCTGAGGACTGCAGAGATATCAGTTGACTCTGGACTGCCTAGTTTCAGAGTTCTTTTATGTGAGGAGGAAATAACCTATACTTTGTGTAAGCTATTTTTAGGTTTTCTTTTATGTGTAATTTTCTTATTTTTTATTGTAAACCAGAAACACAGTAGCCACAAGATAGAAATACATAAATTTAGTTCAGGAGATGCTGCAGTTTTTCCTTTAAGTCTGAATATATAAAATATACTTTCTTGAGTATATGTGTTATTGCCTTACTAAGAAAACTGATTTAATGCCTTAGCAGCAAATATGGAAGAGAGCCTGCTTTTATAGTTGAGGTTTTAACTTGTAACCCTACTTTCTGGGTACCTGGACACTTGAGTTATATTTTGATTACCTTTGGAATACCTAGGACAACCAGTAACAATCTACTTTCTACATTAATCTTCTCTCATTTCTCTTACCTAATTCCCATGTGCAGTGCTGTCCAAGAGTACACCTTCAGTCAATAATTGATTTGTTATTCACTTTTGACACTGGCCAGGTCACTAGCCACTGATGAACTTAGCAATCCCCTGCCTCCTAGGAAGTATAAAAACTGAGCTACACAAAAACACAGGGGTTGTATATGTGTCTTTCTGGAGACAGTGGCACATAACCTGTCTAATAATCAGAGGCACAGCATCCTCTGTATCCTGGCCTGTCAGATAGAAAGGTATCCAACCCTGAGGGAACTGCCTATCACCAGTGGAGAGTATATGAGGGACTGACTAGATGGATCACTGTTGGATGCACAGTGAACATCTGGGAATACTGCTGGGCAATTGCCAACAACGCCTTATCTCTACTAGTGTGTAATTTGTGTTAATTTTAACAAATTCTGTTTCCTTTTGCATTTCCACATTGGCAACCTGAAGTTTAAAAAATGTTCTACAGAGTTTAGCATGGAGAATGTAAGCAAAACAAAAGCTAGTGCCGAAATGGAGAAAGAATGAAATGACCTTCTTGTCCTGGAAATGCCTGATGGGCTGCTAAATTACTCCATGTAGATGCTGTGCACACACATGTATGTGTGTGTATTTGTGTGTGCATTTTATCATTGTCCTTCCATTTGTATCTGAAGGTGTCTTTTCAATTTTCTCTTCTGTATATGCCTTGCTTTTTTTTCTACTTTTCTCTCTAGCTATCTTTCTCCTTGTGAAATTCAGATTATATTTATGAATTATTGTTTCAGAGTCTTTTCCTCTAAATTCCTCTCTCTTTTTGTGTTAACAATTGCTCTCTAATTTTTGTACTTTCTTTTTGCCTATCTCCTTCATATCATCTTTCTGTTCTCTCTTCTGACCACGAGGTCAGAGAACTGAAGTGCCGTATGTATAATGTCTTTTCTCTATCTAAAAACAAACAAAAGAAGCTTTTTCAGTTCAAAACAACTGTTTGAACATGTTACCTCTTGTCCCTCTCTAAGTTTTAATAAAGTAACACGCAAAAAGTATAAAAATAATATTCTTAAGACATTTTGGAAAAACTCAGTGGGATGTTATTCTCAGGCTAAAACAATTGAGAGATTTCTGTGAGATAATAAGCAGATGGAATCAGCTCCAAAATATACGAGTTTTTGTTTGTTTGTTTGTTTGTTTTGTTTTAGTAGAACTCTAAAGTAATCCAGTGTCACATAAAGTGTAGACTGGGAAGAGGAGAAAGCCATACAGAGTTTGCTGTTGGACAGCTTTATCTATCCCTCCTGCTTAGATTAGCTGGTTTCACTATTTGTCTGGTGTAAACAGGGGTAACACCTCACTTGCCAAATACATTTGGTAGTCCTGATGCAAGAGATTCCCAGAATGAGAACTGAGGGCTATCAAACCAGGACAGTTCCCTTTTGTATTTGTAAGCTGTTAGGAGGAAAGAGAAACTGATACCTTGAAAAGTAATTGCCAATACTTGTTAAAGAAAACCTTCTAAATTTATGTACTCCCTTTCACGTCTCATACAAACACATAGCCCAGATTCATCATATAGCCCAGGTTCTTGCAATCAGAATCTTGATTTGCTGTAGTGGGAGAGATATTTTCACTTGAACTTAGGACATAAACATCATTTCCTAGGACACAAATTGAGGAAAGCTAAGAGCATGAAAGAGGACCTCTACGTGCAACAAAAGGGATAAAAATATTAAGGAAAACTGTTGGTGATGTGAGTAAATGGATAAATTAATATAAATGTAATTATTACCCCTAAGTGAATGTTTGAAGATATGACAAAAACAGTAGCAACAACTATACCAGCAGATTGCTATGAAAAGGAAGTTTTCATAATTCATGAAACTTAAAGATACAATCATTGATTTAAGACAAGATGTAATAGATAAACTGAGAGGACACAGCCAATGCATGAATTGGTGAAATGAAAGAACCAAGGAATTATTCTAGAATATAACGCAAAGGTGAAAGAGAGACAAGATGCAAAAGAAACATTAGGAGACATAGAAAATAGATACATTAGTTTTGTTATAAATCAGAAAGGGGTTTCAAAAGAGATATAGGGGAGCAATACATGAAAATATAATAGAAGAAAATATTCTTGAGCTGAAGACAGACTTGTCTTGAGATTTAAATAAATTTTTGGATATCAATAAGGAAAACAAAATGAAAATACCTAGATTCTCCCTGGTGAAATTTCAGAATACCAGTGATAGTAAGAAAATTCTAAACTTCCAGAGAACAAACTTCTAGTTCACTATAAAGAATCCTCCTCAGAATGGCATCAGACTTCTCACCTACAGCACAGACGGTAAAAGACAAGGAAAGGTTGTCTTCAAAGTTCTGGGAGAACATAATGTAGAACATAGATTTGTCTTTACATTAAGCTAAACTAACATTTAAGAGTAGAGGCCAAGGAAAATATGCTTTGTCATAAAAGGATCAAGAGAATTTATTAGCAACAAAATAGTTGTAAATGAATTACTGAGAGTATACTCTAGCATAATTTGGAACAAAATTCTGAAACATTTTCTGAAAAATAGGGGTGAGATTGATGAAAATCAGAAATTAAAGCATGTTGAAGTTTTTATTTTGTTTGGGATGAGGATTAAATATGAATAATTTTCAGCTGTGGTGGGAATTGCATTAAATATGTTTTTTGTTTGTTTTTTTAACATCTTATTGGAGTATAATTGCTTTAAAATGGTGTGTTAGTTTCTGCTTTATAACAAAGTGAATCAGTTATACATATACGTATGTCCCCATATCTCCTCCCTCTTGCGTCTCCCTCCCTCCCACCTTCCCTATCCCACCCCTCCAGGTGGTCACAAAGCACCGAGCTGATCTCCCTGTGCTATGTGGCTGCTTCCCACTAGCTATCTATTTTACATTTGGTAGTGTATATATGTCCATGCCACTCTCTCACTTTGTCCCAGCTTACCCTTCCCCCTCCCCGTGTCCTCAAGTCCATTCTCTAGTAGGTCTGTGTCTTTATTCCCGTCTTGCCCCTAGGTTCTTCATGACCTTTTTTTTTTTTTTTCCCTTAGATTCCATATATATGTGTTAGCATACTGTATTTGTTTTTCTCTTTTTGACTTACTTCACTCTGTATGACAGACTCTAACTCCATCCACCTCACTACAAATAACTCAGTTTCGTTTCTTTTTATGGCTGAGTAATATTCCATTGTATATATGTGCCACATCTTCTTTATCCATTCATCTGATGATGGACACTTAGGTTGCTTCCATGTCCTGGCTATTGTAAATAGAGCTGCAGTGAACATTGTGGTACATGACTCTTTTTGAATTATGGTTTTCTCAGGGTATATGCCCAGCAGTGGGATTGCTGGGTCGTATGGTAGTTCTATTTTTAGTTTTTTAAGGAACCTCCATACTGTTCTCCATAGTGGCTGTATCAATTTACATTCCTACCAACAGTGCAAGAGGGTTCTCTTTTCTCCACACCCTCTCCAGCATTTATTGTTTGTAGATTTTTTGATGATGGCCATTCTGACTGGTGTGAGGTGATACCTCACTGTAGTTTTGATTTGCATTTCTCTAATGATTAGTGATGTTGAGCGTTCTTTCATGTGTTTGTTGGCAATCTGTATATCTTCTTTGGAGAAATGTCTATTTAGGTCTTCTGCCTATCTTTGGATTGGGTTGTTTTTTTGATATTGAGCTGCATGAGCTGCTTGTAAATTTTGGAGATTAATCCTTTGTCAGTTGCTTCATTTGCAAATATTTTCTCCCATTCTGAGGGTTGTCTTTTCATCTTGTTTATGGTTTCCTTTGCTGTGCAAAAGCTTTTAAGTTTCATTAGGCCCCATTTGTTTATTTTTGTTTTTATTTCCATTTCTCTAGGAGGTGGGTCAAAAAGGATCTTGCTGTGATTTATGTCATAGAGCGTTCTGCCTATGTTTTCCTCTAATAGTTTGATAGTGTCTGACCTTACATTTAGGTCTTTAACCCATTTTGAGTTTATTTTTGTGTATGGTGTTAGGGAGTGTTCTAATTTCATACTTTTCCATGTGGCTGTCCAGTTTTCCCAGCACCACTTATTGAAGAGGCTGTCTTTACTCCACTGTATATTCTTGCCTCCTTTATCACAGATAAGGTGACCATATGTGTGTGGGTTTATCTCTGGGCTTTCTATCCTGTTCCATTGATCTATATTTCTGTTTTTGTGCCAGTACCATACTGTCTGGATTACTGTAGCTGTGTAGTATAGTCTGAAGTCAGGGAGCCTGATTCCTCCAGCTCCGTTTTTCTTTCTCAAGATTGCTTTGGTGAGAGTGGGCAACCTTGTCTTGTTCCTGATCTTAGTGGAAATGGTTTCAGTTTTTCACCATTGGGGACGATGTTGGCTGTGGGTTTGTCATATAGGGCCTTTATTATGCTGAGGAAAGTTCCCTCTATGCCTACTTTCTGCAGGGTTTTTATCATAAACAGTGTTGAATTTTGTCGAAGGCTTTCTCTGCATCGATTGAGATGATCATATGGTTTTTCTCCTTCACTTTGTTAATATGGTGTATCACACTGATTGATTTGCGTATATTGAAGAATCCTTGCATTCCTGGGATAAACCCCACTTGATTATTGTGTATGATCCTTTTAATGGGCTGTTGGATTCTGTTTGCTAATATTTTCTTGCGAATTTTTGCATCTATGTTCATCAGTGATATTGGCCTGTAGTTTTCTTTCTTTATGATATCTTTGTCTGGTTTTGGTATCAGGGTGATGGTGGCCTCGTAGAATGAGTTTGGGAGTGTTCCTCTGTCTGCTATATTTTGGAAGAGTTTGAGGAGGATAGGGGTTAACTCTTCTCTAAATATTTGATAGAATTCTCCTGTGAAGCCACCTGGTCCTGGGCTTTTGTTTGTTGGAAGATTTTTAATCACAGTTTAAATTTCAGTGCTTGTGATTGGTCTGTTCATATTTTCTATTTCTTCCTGGTTCAGTCTCAGAAGGTTGTGCATTTCTAAGAATTTATCCATTTCTTCCAGGTTGTCCATTTTATTGGAATAGAGTTGCTTGTAGTAATGTCTCATGATCCTTTGTATTTCTACGGTGTCAGTTGTTACTTCTCCTTTTTCATTTCTAATTCTATTGATTTGAGTCTTCTCCCTTTTCTTCTTGATAAGTCTGGCTAATGGTTTATCAATTGTGTTTATCTTCTCAAAGAACCAGCTTTCAGTTTTATTGATCTTTGTTATCGTTTCCTTCATTTCTTTTTCATTTATTTCTGATCTGATCTTTATGATTTCTTTCCTTCTGCTAACTTTGGGGTGTTTTTTGTTCTTCGTTCTCTAATTGCTTTAGGTGTAAGGTTAGGTTGTTTATTTGAGATGTTTCTTGTTTCTTAAGGTAGGATTGTATTGCTATAAACTTCCCTCTTAGAACTGCTTTTGCTGCATCCCATAGGCTTTGGGTCGTCGTGCTTTCATTGTCATTTGTTTCTTGGTATTTTTTTATTTCCTCTTTGATTTCTTCAGTGATCTCTTGGTTATTAAGTAGTGTGTTGTTTGGCCTCCATGTGCTTGTATTTTTTACAGATTGTTTCCTGTAATTGATATCTAGTCTCATAGCGTTGTGGTTGGAAAAGATACTTGATATGATTTCAGTTTTCTTACATTTACCAAAGCTTGATTTGTGACCCAAGATATGGTCTGTCCTGGAGAGTGTTCCATGAGCACTTGAGAAGAATGTGTATTCTGTTGTTTTTGGATGGAGTGTCCTATAAATATCAGTTAAATCTATCTTGTTTAATGTATCATTTAAAGCTTGTGTTTACTTATTTATTTTCATTTTGGATGATCTGTCCATGGTGAAAGTGGGGTGTTAAAGTCCCCTGCTATGATTGTGTTACTGTCGATTTCCCCTTTTATGGCTGTGAGCATTTGCCTTATGTATCGAGGTGCTCCTATGTTGGGTTCATAAATATTTACGATTGTTATATCTTCTTCTTGGTTCAATCCCTTGATCATTATGCAGTGTCCTTCTTTGTCTCTTGTAGTAGTCTTTATTTTAAAGTCTATTTTTTCTGATATGAGAATTGTTACTCCAGCTTTCTTTTGATTTCCATTTGCATGGAATATCTTTTTCTATCCTCTCACTTTCAGTCTGTATGTGTCCCTAGGTCTGAAGTGGGTCTCTTGTAGACAGCATATATATGGGTCTTGTTTTTGTATCCATTCAGCCAGTCTCTGTCTTTTCGTTGGAGCATCTAATCCATTTACATTTAAGGTAATTATCGATATGTATGTTCCTAATCCCATTTTCTTAATTGTTTTGGGTTTGTTATTGTAAGTCTTTTCCTTCTCTTGTGTTTCCTGCCTAGAGAAGTTCCTTTAGCATTTGTTGTAAAGCTGGTTTGGTGGTGCTGAATTCTCTTAGCTTTTGCTTGTCTGTAATGGTTTTAATTTCTCCATCAAATCTGAATGAGATCCTTGCTGGGTAGAGTAATCTTGGTTGTAGGTTTTTCTCCTTCATCACTTTAAATATGTCCTGCCAATCCCTTCTGGCTTCCAGAGTTTCTGCTGAAAGATCACCTGTTAACCTTATGGGGATTCCCTTGTGTGTTATTTGTTGTTTTTCCCTTGCTGCTTTTAATATTTTTCCTTTGTATTTAATTTTTGATAGTTTGATTAATATGTGTCTTGGCGTGTTTCTCCTTGGATTTATCCTGTATGGGATTCTCTGTGCTTCCTGGACTTGATTAACTATTTCCTTTCCCATATTAGGGAAGTTTTCAACTATAATTTCTTCAAATATTTTCTCAGTCCCTTTCTTTTTCTCTTCTTCTTCTGGGACCCCTATAATTCGAATGTTGGTGCACTTAATGTTGTCCCAGAGGTCTCTGAGAATGTCCTCAGTTCTTTTCATTCTTTTTTCTTTATTCTGCTCTGCAGTGGTTACTTCCCCTATTTTATCTTCCAGGTCACTTATCCGTTCTTCTGCCTCAGTTATTCTGCTATTGATCCCTTCTAGAGAAGTTTTAATTTCATTTATTGTGTTGTTCATCATTGTTTGTTTGCTCTTTAGTTCTTCTAGGTCCTTGTTAAACGTTTCTTGTATTTTCTCTATTCTATTTCCAAGATTTTGGATCATCTTTACTATCATTATTCTGAATTCTTTTTCAGGTAGACTGCCTATTTCCTCTTCATTTTTTAGGTCTGGTGGGTTTTTAGTATGCTCCTTCATCTGCTGTGTGTTTCTGTGTCTTCTCATTTTGCTTATCTTACTGTGTTTGGGGTCTCTTTTTCACAGGCTGCAGGTTCGTAGTTCCCGTTGTTTTTGATGTCTGTCCCCAGTGGCTAAAGTTGGTTCAGTGGATTGTGTAGGCTTCCTCGTGGAGGGGACTAGTGCCTGTGTTCTGGTGGATGAGGCTGGATCTTTTCTTTGTGCTGGGCAGGTCCACGTCTGGTGGTGTGTTTTGGGGTATCTGTGACCTTATTATGATTTTAGGCAGCCTCTCTGCTAATGGATGGGGTTGTTTTCCTTTGTTGCTAGTTGTTTGGCATAGGGTGTCCAGCACTGTAGCTTGCTGGTCGTTGAGTGAAACTGGGTCTTGGCATTGAGATGGAGATCTCTGGGAGATTTTTGCCATTTGATATTACGTGGAGCTGGGAGGTCTCTTGTGGACCATTGTCCTGAAGTTGGCTCTCCCACCTCAGAGGCACAGCTCTGACGCCTGGCTGGAGCACCAAGAGCTTTTCATCCACACGGCCAGGTACGTGGGGAGTTTCTTGACTTTTGGGAGCTCTGAGGCCTTCTGCCAGCGTTCTGTAGGTGTTCTATAGGAGCTGTTCCACATGTAGATGTATTTCTGATGTATTTGTGGAGAGGATGGTGATCTCTGAGTCTTACTCTTCTGCCATCTTGAAGCTCCTCTCAAATATGTTTTAAAGTGAAAATGATAGCACTTGATAAAAATAATGGGTTTTATAACTCATGGTTCTCAAAGAAAAAAGGACAGTGGAAACAACCTGTTTGTAGTAAGGCACTCCACATTCAAATCAGAGATAAGACAATAGTATGTAACACTGTTATTGTTCTAATTTACTCTGTAGAACTTAACCAATATAATAAGTTTATACAACATGAATATTAAGAAAAACAAAAAACTGTTAATTTTTGCAAAGTTTATAATTGTTCACTTAGAAAATCCTGATGAAATAATTGAAAAACATTAAGACCCCCATAAGAGTTTACTAAAACTCCCACATATTATACACATTGACAAAAATCAACAGCTTGAGTAATTACCAGTTAGAAACTAATAGAAAAATATCATTTTAATAATAGTAATAAACTTTAAATTATATAAGAACTGATAATAAAGTATTATATTAAAATCACTGATAAAACTTGATTAAAAGATGAAACAAAAACCCCTGAGTAAATGGAAAGTAATGGTATCTGTAGGATTCAATATTATAGAAATATCAGTTTTCAAATTAATCTGTGATTTCAGTTCAGCTTCAATCAACATCCTACTGGCATTGGAGGTTTTCTTTTTTTTAGAATTAAATTTTCATGTTGAGATAATTTTAAGCTAACAGAAAAGTTTACAAAAATAGTACAGAATTCCCATATATTTTTCACTCAGCTGCCTCTTAAGTTAACATCTTACCTAACCTTAGAACTTTTATCAAAAGTAAGAAATTAACCTTGGTAAATACTACTAACTTAAGTCAAGAACTTAGATTTTACTGATTTTTCCACTAATATATTCTCTTTTAGGATTCAATACAAGATACCACATGGCATTTAGTTGTCATTTCTCCTTAGTCTCCTCTGATCTGTGAAAAACTCTTATTCTTTCCGTGTCTTTCACGACCTTGACACTTTTGAAGAGTCACTTATTTAGTAGACTGTCTCTCAGTCTGTGTCCATGTGAAATTTTCTCTTCATTAGATGTGGTTCTGCATTATTGGGAAGGATACCACAGAAGTATCTGAGATATGCCTTTCTCAGTGCATCATCTCAGGGGTACATGAGGTTGATATGTACCACTGGTGATGTTAACCTTGATCACTTGATTAAAGTGGCATCTTGTAGGATACTGCACTATAACTATTTAGGCCTTTGTAATTACAAATTTATAGCGTACAGTGTTTGAGTGGTTATTGTATCTTAAGCTTTACAGTACCCACTAAAAACATTGTTTTCTAAAATTACTTAATCAGTTCTTTAAAGTTATTTAATTATGATCATGTGATTCATATTTTTCTTCATCAAGACATTTAATTTAATTTGTTTGTGCTCAAACTCTCATCCATTAATTTTAGCATCTTTTGGTGGACCCTGACTGCAGTACTATGGCATTCTAACAGTGATTTTAATTTTCCTTTATTCTTTTTACATTTATTAATTGGTATTCTTCTGTAAAGAAGAGTTGTCACTCTTATTTATTTATTTGACAAGTTTGTTTAAATTTATATCAGTGTAGTATGGGTTAATGGGTATTTATTTTATTCTTTGGGTTATAATACAGTATTACCATTATTTATTTTGTTGGTCAAGGTGACCCACCATTGACCATTGGAAGCTTTCAGATTGGTTCTTAGGGCCTTTTGAAATGTTGCTATCTTTTTTTTTTTTGGATCAGTTTCTTATTTCCTGGCACCACAAGATGCTTCAGGTTTATATTGTATTTTAAAACTGCCTCAGCTTTGGATGATTAGGCCAATTCTCCAGAGAACCCTAGTTTTGTTTGTTTGTTTTGGGTTTTTGTTTTAGAAAACGGTATTTAGAAACCAAGATCTGAGTGCCAAGTATGCTCATTGCCATTGGGGTGTCACTGCTTCTAACCCCTCTCAGTGGATAGAGCTGGTACACACACACACACACACACACACACACACATTCATACACAGACACAAACTTGTGTACACACCCTTATCTATCTATCTGTCTATCTACCTACCTACCTACCTATCCGTCTATCTAGCTATCCATGTTTTTAACTGCACATTTGTATTGATACCTCTGCCTCATATCTAGCACCACAAGTTCGTTCTAGTCTTCTTTCTTTTCTTAATTTTAATTCCTTACTCTGACTCTAGTTATCTACAGTACATTTACTTATTTGTTCACCTAAGATATAAAAACAAAGTAGAATCAGAATTTCTAACCCATATCCCCATGAAAAACAATTTACCAAGTACAGTGCAGTATTTGAGTACAGTTTTTTCATCTTTAGCTTCATTGTATCCAAAGTACTGTTTTCTAAACTTACTTAATCATCTTTTTCTTCCCATTTCTTTTAATATTATTGGGTGACTTATTTGTAGTACAGTTAGATGCATTTGTCACAGTTTTTATTCCATCTTTCTCCTCCCTCCCACACACATTCTGATTGACTTATTTTTTAAAAATTCATATGCAGTGAGTTCCACACTTTGTGGTTTATAGTTTTCTGACAAATATACAGAGTCCTGTATTCACCACCACAGTTCTCCCAAAATTCTCTTGTGCAGATACCCCTCTCCCCAACCCCCAACTGAGCAACTACATCTGCCTTTTCCAGAGTGACACATAAATGGAATCATGTACTATGTTGCCTTTTTGGTTTGAGTTCTTTAACTTAGTAAAATGTATTTATGATTCATGCAAGTTGTGTGAATCAATAGTTTGGTACTGAGTAATATTCTATTGCATGGATATTCTGCAGGTTGTTTATTCACCATTGAAAGAGATGTCCCACCCCTAATTTTTGGTGTTTATGAATAAAATTCCTGTAAATATTTGTATGTAGATTTTTATATGTAAATAGTTTTTATTTCTTTGTGATAGATGCCCAAGAGTAGTATAGTTGCATATTTAAGTTCATGAGAAACTGCCATATTCTTTGCAAAGTGACTCTAGCGTTTTGAATTCCCACCAACAACTTATGAAAATTTCAGTTGCTTCATTTTCTTGTCAGTACTTAACATCACAAGTTTTTGTTGTTGTTGTCATTTTTGTTGTGTTTTAATTTTTTTTAGACATTCTAATAAGTGTGTAGGGGTATCACATTGTGGTATTAATTGGCATTTCCCTAATTACTATTAATATTGAACATCTTTTCATATGCTTAATTGTCATCCAGTTGTCATCTTACTGAAGGGTTTTTTTTGGATCTTTTGTTATTTTGTTAAATAACCTATTTGTTATTAGATTGTTCATTTTTTAGTTATTGGGTTTTGAGAGACTTATATATTTTGGACACAAGTCCTTTTTCAGAATTGTGATATGCATATATATGCTCCCAGTCTATGGCTTGTCATTTCATTCTCTTAACATGATCTTTCATGCAGAAAAAGTTTTTAATTTTAAAGAAGTCAAATTTATCATTTATTTTGTTTTGTGGGTCATAATTTTGGTATTATGTCCATAATCTCTTTGCCTAACACAATGTCATGCAGACTTTCTCCAATATTCTTGATTATTCTGGTTCCTCAGTGAACATAGGGAAGATGATCAGACAGTTTCTTTGCCCTCTCACACAGCTGCTTTTCTCTACAATACACACTTCTTAGGGCTTTTTCCAATCTTTTCTGAGTGCACCATGTGGGGTTCGTGGAGAAACAGACTACAAGAGCATGTGGACAGTTTCTATGGCCTCCGAGGCTTCACTCTGTCCTGCCAGGCCGCACTCAGCCTTTACCAATATTTTGACTCTTCTAGTTTAACTTTTCTTACTGTATCTGGTTTCTGTCTACCCTAGGTGAGTGAATGATCAAATCTCCTGTCTCCCTGCAGGCACCGTCTCTCCTTAGATGTTTGGGACTATTTGTTGGGACTCAGCTCTTTGATGGGTTAAAAAAGACTAATAAACTTGAAGTTAACCTGGCTCTTTTTCGTTGCAAGGGTGGGCATGATCTCCTATCACCTCTATGTCTTAGGTGAAAGCTGAAATTACCCCATTTTAGATTTTTAAGAAATCAGAATAGCTGATTTCCAGTAAATGAAAAATACTATCCAAAAAATATTTTTAAAAAGTAGCTATAAGGCAAGATTTTCCTTCTAAACATTATATTATAAAGTTACCTTATTATATTTTAAATAATAGTTTACTATATTATACGGCTCCCTCAATCAAAACAATGAGATTTTGGTAGAGAAATAAGCACAACAGATCAATGGAACAGAATTGATTTTCCAGAAACAGAGTCTATAAATATGCTAATAATATATGATAAAGGGCATAATTCAAATCTCTAGAGACATACATTACTTACTTACTAAAAGATTTAGGGACAATTGGCTATCCATTAGAACAATAATTTAATTTTCTGTGTCATAACTTTCACAACAATAGTGTCCAAATACACTAAAGATCTAAATATAAGGAAAACTAACAATAAAGGTATTATAAGTATGAAATTATAGAATGTTTTTATAATCTTGGCATGGGAACATTAAGGAAGACACAGAACCCAGACACTACAAACAAAAAGAATGAAAATTTTAATCAACTAAAAATAAATATTTATTAAAATGTCTGAATAACACAAAACATCATAACTAGAGTTTAAAAAACAGTGATAGGACAGGAGAAAATATTTGCTTATATTTTCTTTCTCTATAGGACTCTACAATCAACATGAACATTACTAAATAGCTAAATAAAGTTATTGGCAAAAGATTAAAATTGACAATTCACAGAACTGAAATGGCCAAGAAACAAAAGATAAAATGCTCAACTTCCTAGCAATCAGAAAACAACAACAACAATGAGATATCAGTTTTCTTTCATAAGAATGGCAATTTTTAAACAAGCTTATAATCAATTCTTATTGATAACAGTGAAAGGAACTGAAAACTTTTATATACTATTGATGAGAAAATATGTTTAAAATGCCTTTAAGTGGGCTAACTGAACAGTATCTTTTGAATTTTAGCATGTTTAAAAAAAGTCCGATTTCTTGATCACAGGAAACAAATCCTCTTTAAGCCTGCTTATTCGACTTAAGCATATTATTGACTCTTCCAACTGAAAAATTCAACTGAAAGGAACTCAGCAAGTAAACATTAGCTTTAATTGAGGCTGGATCAGTAAGCACCTATTTCCTACTGATTCTCAATTCTCCCTTCTGTCCTGTAGTTGCCTCCCCCTGTGATAATGAGATGGTGTTATGAGAACTGAATCATGTACTAAAAATTCGTATGTTGAAGTCCTAACCCTCAGTACCTCAGAATGTTACAGTATTTGGAGGTAGGATTTTTTTTTTAATTAACGTCCTTTTTTTTTTTTTTTTTAACATCTTTTTTGGAGTATAATTGCTTTACAATGTTGTGTTAGTTTCTGCTGTATAACAAAGTGAATCAGCTATATGTATACATATATCCCCATATCCGCTCCCACTTGCATCTCCCTCCCAGCCTCCCTATCCCACCCCTCTAGGTGGTCACAAAGCACCAAGCTGATCTCCCTGTGCTATGCGGCTGCTTCCCACTAGCTATCTGTTTTACATTTGGTAGTATATATATGTCAACACCACTCTCTCACTTCGTCTCAGCTTACCCTCTCCCCTGCCCCCGTGTCCTCAAGTCCATTCTCTACCTCTGTGTCTTTATTCCTGTCCTGGCCCTAGGTTTGTCAGAACCAGTTTTTGTTAGATTTCATATACATGTGTTAGCATACGGTATTTGTTTTTCTCTTTCTGACTTACTTCACTCTGTATGACAGACTCTAGGTCCATCCACCTCACTACAAATAATTCAATTTCATTTCTTTTTATGGCTGAGTAATATTCTATTGTATATATGTGCCACATCTTCTTTATCCATTCATCTGTCGATGGACACTTAGGTTGCTTCCATGTCCTGACTACTGTAAATAGTGCTGCAATGAACATTGTGGTACATGACTCTTTTTGAATTATGGTTTTCTCAGGGTATATGCCCAGTAGTGGGATTGCTCAGTCATATGGTAGTTCTATTTTTAGTTTTTTAAGGAACCTCCATACTGTTCTCCATAATGGCTGTATCAATTCACATTCCCACCAACAATGCAAAAGAGTTCCCTTTTCTCCACACCTTCTCCAGCATTTATTGTTTGTAAATTTTTTGATGATGGCCATTCTGACAGGTGTGAGGTGATACCTCATTGTAGTTTTGATTTGCATTTCTCTAATGATTAGTGATTTTGAGCATTCTTTCGTGTGTTTTCTGGCAATCTGGATATCTTCTTTGGAGAAATGTCTATTTAGGTCTTCTGCTCATTTTTTGATTGGTTTTTTTAAGTGTTTTTTTTTATACTGAGCGGCATGAGTTGCTTGTATATTTTAGAGATTAATCCTTGTCAGTTGCTTCATTTGCAAATGTTTTCTCCCGTTCTGAAGGTTGTCTTTTCATCTTGTTTATGGTTTCCTTTGCTGTGCAAAAGCTTTTAAGTTTCATTAGGTCCCATTTGTTTATTTTTGTTTTTATTTCCATTACTCTAGGAGGTGGGTCCAAAAAGATCTTGCTGTGATTTATGTCATAGAGTGTTCTGCCTATGTTTTCCTCTGAGAGTTTTATAGTGTCTGGCCTTAAATTTAGGTCTTTAATCCATTTTGAGTTTATTTTTGTGTATGGTTTTAGGAAGTGTTCTAATTTCATTCTTTTACATGTAGTTTTCCCAGCACCACTTATTGAAGAGGCTGTCTTTTCCCCATTGTATATTCTTGCCTCCTTTGTCAAAGATAAGGTGACCATATGTGTCAGGTTTTCTATCCTGTTCCACTGATCTATATTTCTGTTTTTGTGCCAGTACCATACTCTCTTGATTACTGTAGCTTTGCAGTATAGTCTGAAGTCAGGGAGCCTGATTCTGGAGATAGGATTTTGAAGAATTAATTTAAATGAGGTTCTCAGGGTGTGCCCTAACCCAGTGTGACTAGTATATTTATAAGAAGAGAAAATTTGAACACAGGCACACCCAGGGAAGACAATGTGAAGACCCAGGGAGAAGATGGCCATCTGTAAGTCAAGGAGAAAGGCTTGGAGCAGATCCTTCCTGCAAGGCCCTCAGAAGGAATCAACACTGCAGACACCTTGGTCTTGGGCTTCTAGCCTCCAGAACCATGAGAAATTAAATTTCTGTTGTTTAAGTCATCCAGTCTGTGCTACTTCATTACAGTAGCCCTGGAAAACTAATACAGATGACATCCAACATTTCCCAGGGCTACATTCTTCCTGTACATGTACAGTAAGAAAGAATAAGTATCTCAGAATTCCCATCAAAATACCTGAGTTTCATTTGGATTAGAAAGGTTCTAAGAAGTGCCATCCTCTAGTGCATCATTGTTGTGATCAGAGGTGTTAAATGGGTTCATTGCCTTAGCTAAGTCCTAAGCTCCACTTCTTCTGAAGGCTGATGCCCCAGCACCAAAAGAGCTTGAATGGAATATGAGGCTACTGCAAATGGGGGAGCTAGGACTGGATGCCAGGTAAATGTCTTCTCTGTTCTTTGACCTGCAACTAGTCTTCTCACTAACTGAAGGAAATACTGACATGTGTGTCCAAAGGGCCCATATGAGCTTTTTATTATGCCATCTTTGTAATAGTGAAAAATTGGAATCAATCTCAATGCCTGCCAGTAAAATAATGACTGGCTAATCTGTGATAAAAGCACAGAATGGATTAGCATGCCTTCTATGCAAATGTTTAAAAGAATTAATTATATTTACATGGTTTGAAATGGAAGTATCTGCATGACCAAAATGGGAAATGTGAGTTCTGAACAATATCTGTAGAATGATAATAGTTACCAAAGAAGTCAACAAATTACATTTCTGTGCATACATATAAATGTGTATGCGAATTTTAAAAGTGGCTAGGAGCATACCCACCTAACTGGCAACAGTGGTTATGTCAGAGGAAGGGTTTAGGATAGGATTAGGAGGATTCATTATGGAGAATTTTGCTTTATTTGTGGTTTTTGCTATTTATGAGAATACATTCAAGTAATTAGTATTTATAAAACGAAAAAATGATAAAGTGCTTAGTATCAGATCTGGAATATAGTGAGCACTTAGTAAGCGTTAGCAGTTATTGCTATTATTAAGGATAGGTGAGACTTTTCAAACCAGATTCCTCCAGATGCATGTAAATTAGACCAGGGAAAACTGTCGTCTTGGCATAGTGGGCCAGGTGCTTGGCAAGAGGGCCAGGCAACAAGATGACATATACATGTTACGTGTACATGTATGGATTTAAGTGCACAGCACAAGTGTAGAAGGTCGCTTACCAGGCTGGTAAATATGATTAGCACTGGGGGCTCATGGAGTATGGAGGGGATGAAGTTGGCCTCTGTTTTTATTCCACCTATTATATTCTTTTAACTTTTCATAAACATGCATTATTTTGGTACTATTTGAAGTAATCAAAATTATGCTTATATAATCTCCAGTTTGCTTCTATAACCTATATCCTCATTTGCTTAAAAACTTAGCAAGGAAGAGCAATTTACAAAAGCATTAATTGGGGCCCTGTTTGTGTTCTTATATTCTGGGCTATTGAGTGAGAATGAGGATTGTTTGTCAAAGCAGGACCAGCTGGGATTCTCTGGCTGACTCCCAGGCGCAACTGTGAAGACACGGATCCTGGGTGCTCTCCCACCTCGTCAGGAGCAGCGCTTCTCCTGTCTGCTCTTGGCACCCCGCAGCATCCTGTGCCCTGCTAAGGTGTTAACTGACAACTGACAGATTTTACTAAGAGCCTACTCTTCTCAGTAGTATTTTCATTTTAAGTGTTGACTTTAAAACCAAAAAAAAAAAGAAAACCTTCTAAGATTCAAGGCATAAAGTTTCTTCATGATAGCCCAAAAATATGATCACCACTCTCCCATCCTTGAAGCAAATAAACAAATGGTCTCTTGACACCTGAGTTCCCATTAGCTACCATCCAGCACTTACCAATTTTTATGCAAAATTTTCAATAGAACATTTCTTTGTCTCTTCTGCTAACCTCTGGACTACTACAACTGCAATGTAATCTGGCTTTCATCTTCTCTCCTGAAACTGCTCTCTTTAAGGTCACCATCTTTAAGATCTAATTGCCAGTCCGAGGGACTACAATTTAATTCAGTACTCTCTAGGAGAGTGGTGCTACGGCATTTGTCACAGTTTTTAATTTGTTTGTTTATCTGTCTCCCCACCTTGACGGTGAGCATCTCTTGGTATGAATCTCTGCCTCATTCATTCTCATATCATAGTTGTCTTTTACAGTGCTTAGCCCATGAGCACGCTGACCACAGATGCACTTACTCCCTGAATTTACTGAAACACTGGATGATTTGGGAGGCCCAGTGCTGGTCACGTAGTAGGAGAAAATAAAGTATGTGTGAAAGCATGACAGGCAGTGGGAGTATCAGATTGGGGGAGGTGCTTTAGCAGGTTCTTTTAGCAGCTCTTCAATAATGCTACCTGCCCACTCTTCAGATTGGCTCTGATTACAAGAATTAGGAACACGAAGGTATCACTTGGTGCAAGGACCAGAATGATGTTTTGGTTGAAAGAGAGGGGTGGCATCTCCGTCATGACATTAGGTAAAGCATGGGAATAAGAGGAGGAGAGAGGCATTCTAATGTTAGAGAAAGAATGTAACTCCCGAGCCCAAGGTTTAAACCGTGCATTATTCTCATCCCTAAACCCCAACAGCGCAGGCCAGGCCTCTTCCATACTGCAGACACCTAAAGCAATGGAATTGAAGGTGGCTTTTAGTCACTTTTAATGACATCTCCAAGCAAGTCCTGAGCTGTGCTGAAGAGACAGGTATAGGATCTCAGCTTTGAATGGGAGTAGCGCTCACAAAGTGCTGTAGTGGAAAATAGTACTTCTGATTGTGATCCCACCTCCCACACATCTCCCCTATTTATTTCCCCAGGTTCCTGTTGATTTAGTCTTACTGTGGTGCAGACCGTGTGTTGGGGGTATGCTAGGAAGGGATAATGAGTGGAGGGGAAGAGGGAAGACTTCACTAGGTCTGTAGACAGGTGAGGTGATAAATATGCTCAGATGCACTGGGTGACTTTCCTTCCACTGAACACGTCTGAAGTCAGACAGAATAATTGTAAGTTTAGCCTGCTCTGACTGTAACAGAAATAAAACCATTGTAATAGAAACAATGGTTCCTAAGATCAATGTCTTCCACTTCTAAACCAAACATCTTCGCTGTGCCTCTGTGTTTGGTTTGGCTTTAGAAGCGGACTCCTTTATCAAACAGTAGGAGACCATTATCTGGTGATAATGTATCTTGATTCCATTGTTGTTATCTTAAAACTGGTTACTTCTGGGGCCATCCTTCTGGTATGTTTTTTTAATGACATGTTTAAAAATCTTTGTAAGAGCTGTATTAAGATGACAGATATTTTATATTGCCAACATAAACCACAGTCTCCAAGGCTGATAATAAACTCTGCTCCTGGTCTTGGCTACTGTATGCTTTAAAGCTCTTAGTTACTTTTCAAATGTTGGCAGAGTTGTCAGTCATTCTGTATCATGCTTATAGTTTGTGTGAAGAAGCCGTTTGTTAAATTGCCACCTCCTAGACTCAAAGAACACTTAACAAATGCTTTCAGATAGAATGCTACCTTATTCTGTAAAATACTGGGAATCTTGCAAGGGGAAGAAATACCTGAGGGAAAAAGCAAGTTATAGGAAAGAAAAGTAACAAAGCACATTTCTCCATTCTCTATTAAACTTCTGATGAGAACAGAGAATAGTACCTAATTCCTCTCTTTCCTATGTGTGTTTTTGTTATTCGTTTGACTGGTAAAGCTCTTTGGGGACAGGAAACGATACTACACTGGTGGCCTCGAGATTATAAAGGAATGACCACCCTAGGATGGTGACTCAGTGTGGTGACCCCAGAGTCAAAAAAGCCTCTCTTCAGATTTTCCTCATATTCTACCATCCTTTCCCTCTTTCTGATAGACCCTACTATTCTCTAACTCCCGGGAACTGATAGGATTTTACAATTTTCTTTCCACCTGGTGTTTAGAAGAAGAAATTGGTATCTTTTCCAAGTAAGCCCCAGCATTACTTAACAGGATTCAGGAGAGGTTTGCTAATGGAAGTCTATGGGAATTTGATGGATAATTGAAAAAACAAAAGAAATATGTGACTACATTTGTATACCAAGCTTGTAAAGTGGGTCATACTACTTGCATATGGATATTACCGTGCTTCCCATGTATGCATTATGAATACATAGTAGTCTTTTAATGTTTTTTATTTCATTAATTGGCAGATACTATGTGGGAGTTTGGGAAGTTATTCAATATCAGAAAGGAATTCCCATTCTTAAAAATAATTACTGAATTGAGGGGAAAGAGAAAACTCTTGAGTTTCGTATGAGCTTACCCCCTTGTTCCTGCTGATCAAAACTCTTAACAAACATCAAAAAAGGCTGTGCTTAGATCCAGGGACAGTCATTAAGGAAAGGTCTAGAGTGCATTTCACACCTGGGGAAGGGAGAAATCCTATTTGAAACCATCAGTGGGAACTTTCTAGTCTTTAAAGCCCTTGGAAGAATAAAAAGAGATGTCAGGTAGCCAGGTGTATTAGATTTTTAGGGCTACCATAAGAAATACCACAGACTGGGTGGCTCAAACAACAGAAATTTATTTTCTCACAATTGTGGAGGCTAGAAGTCCAAGATCAAAGTGTTGGCAGGGTTAGTTTCTTCTGAGGCCTCTCTTCTTGGCTGGTAGAGTCGTCTCACTATGTCTTTACATGGCCACTCCTCATTCTGTGCTGGCTGTGTCCTAATCTCTTTTTATAAGGACGCCAGCCATATTGAAATAGGACCCACACGTATGACCTCATTTTACCTTAATTACCTCTTTAAAGGAGATATCTCCAAATATAGTCACACTCTGAGGTACTGGGGGTTAGAAATTCAACATATGAATTGGGAGGCGGGCACACAATTCAGCTTGTAACATCAGAAGACTGAGGGGGATCTCCAAGAATGGCTGCGGTACGATCCCTGGATGCCTAGGTTTTCTTCCTCTTTGGATCCGGTGCTAGGGTCTCAGCTCCTAACAGCCCTCAAGTCCCTGAAATCCTAGCTCCTGCAGTGTTGGGGCAGGGGGGTTCAGCTCCTGTCGAATGATGAAGAAGCAGATGACTAGAGGTATAAGGGAGTCACCGACGTGTGGGTCAGAGTCGTGCAACCAAAGTTGGAACTGGAAATCACTTTCAACGTAGAAACATCTTTCTGTGTCATGATCAGTTTCTTTTCAACTCTCAGTTTTCTATTTCAGATATGCAGTTGGTTAAAATGGCTTTCTTGGCCAGGCTGAGTATTTGCCACAATAAGGCAGTATATTTGTTTGCAAACGATAGAAAAAGAGAAATAAATATTAATTATAACCTATTCACACAGAGTGTCTTCCTGTACACCGTTTTTTCCCCCTCAGGGCCTATCAGTGCTTCTTAAACATGTTTTGATTGATTAGTTTTTGGTTCACTGAATTCTACAAAACACCTTCAGGCTTCCTCAGGCTGTGCCTAAATGTTTCTTGAGAATGGTCAAGTTATACAAAACACAGGACTGACTCCATATATTTTCTGTTGTTGTATTTTCTGATGCCATGATTAGGATCAGCTAGATTGAGTAGAGACAAAATTGACATATCAGATTCATGAGTTCATGCAAGAATCCTTACAAGAAAATGATTATACATTTTTCCTTAATAGAAACAGCTGGTGTCAATGATGCGGATAGCTGAAGTTTTATTTGGATGACAGCAGTTAGTATAACAACTCTCCTGCTGCTTACATTTAAAATACCCTCACGGACACATGGTGCTGAAAGGATAGCGAGGCTTGAGTCTTCCAATGTGGGATTTAAACCCTAGCTTGGCCTGGGACTCCACAAGAGGTAGGAGCATTGTGAAAGCTACTCTTCCTGGGTTGCACCTGGCAAGCCTGGATTTTTTTTCTCAATTGAATCCTCCCATGATTTATCCATTTCTATGTGGACCTTGTTTTAAATTACCATGATCCCTGTCTTGTGTTTTTCCTGAAGGAAGTACAAGAGAAAATGAGCCAAAAAAATCTGAAATGAAAGCTGAGTTAGTCTTAATAAAAAACATTTTTAAAAATACGGAATATTTTCAATTTAGTTGTAGCCAAAAATTCTCTTCTTAAGTTTCTTGGGGAAATTTATTTTTATATGGGATTGAGTGAAACCCAGGCCAGAATAAGAGCTTAAGGTATTAAAAAATAAAGTACATTGCCTCCTGGATCCTTTATGGACCTCTTCAAGCAGGAGGAGAATTAATAATGATAATGCAATAACTATAATTGTCATCTACTTGCAATCTGCTAGGTATTTTGTATACATTATTAAAGTTAATTCTTACAAATTTATGTGGGGCCTATTCTTAGCTTCATTTTCATATTTAGAAAACTGAGGATCAGAGAGGTTAAATAACTTTCCTGTGATTACAGAGCTAATGTAGTAAAGCAAGAATTTGAACTCAGTCTGGCTCCAAAGCTGCTGCTTTTAATCATACCCTTAATTATTGCACTGTAATGCCACAGGTTGCCTCTAAAATGTCCCCCTGTCTAGATTAACTAATCTAAATTTAATCTAATTCTTCTCAGCTTTGGCTTCTTAAGAAATAGGAAATGAGGTACCATTCCCCTCCTTTGCCTACTTTCCCCCGTGCTATTCGGCTTCATTCTCTAACTCGCCAATTCTTGGTTCATACCTTATTATATTGAAGGAGGAGGAAACTGAGCAAAAAATAAGGCTTAGAAACATGTGTTAAGAACCTGATGTGCTTTATCATTCATTGGTACTTTCATTTGATAAGTATAGCTACTTAGTCCCACTCAGAGCAGCTAATTTGCATAGTTCTTAGTTACAAATATTCATTCCCTTAAGTAGCTGTTCCTTTCCTGGTTTTTAAAGGTCATAATCTAATCCATCCCAAGTAGGTATTTCACAGGGGAAAAAAAAAGAAATAGGTCCACATGTATCTTTATTTTAAAGCATGAAATTGGTGCATCTTAGAAGCTCCTCCATCCCCTCAGTTTTCCTGAAGGTGTGATGGAAAATAGCACTAAATTATGAACTGGGTTACAAGGGAATAATTTGGGAATTTAGCGACAGGTTTGTAAATCCAGCTGCTAATTTGGATGTGTAATAAAAGGGCTAAGGCCGTGAAAATTTTTAACTCAAAGATAGAGACTGTACTACAAAATTACAGTACTTCCAAATAGCAACATTTCAATTGACTAGAAGGCTTGAGGGATGGAGTGCTTGTTCATTGAATCTTTTGAAAAATTTGAGATTATCTATTGTACTCTTTGCTTCAGTATGATGATGTTACCGTGAAACTTTGTGACGCTCCTCTCTCAAAATCGCTATCTTGGAGTATGCCAGCTTCATTCTGTGAATAGCAGAGACCATATAGAATTTTAAAATATGTAAATAATACCAGTCTCCACCAGAATTATACAAATGGAACTTGTATACTGCACCTGTCCTCGACATGCCTTCCTTTCTTGCAAGCGCACATCCCACTTTCAGTTGAAAACAAGTGGCAGTAGCAAAAGAAGGAAGGTGGTTGTAGTGTTACAGTACTTGGTGGTGGTATCATTAGTATTTCCTATTAGCTTTAGGTGACAGTAGCTTATAAAGTTATCCTTTTGTAAGTGTATTTATTTTTTAATAGAAACTGTATCCTAGAAGCAAAAGGCATACCTAGAGCCTTTAAAATTATCTCAATAACTATATAATATACTTTCCACATTCATCCCTCCATGACTTACTTCTATCATCACTTGTGGAATATATTTTTTTTTGATGAGGAGCTGGGGGAAAGGACTAATATCCTTCATTTTTTCTGCAATTATGAGCGTTAAGTTGAACTGTCAATTACTAATAAAGGTAATGGGTTCTAGCAAATTTAGGACTTTTGCTTGAAGCATTTGTGAGACTCCTTAGGTAATTGGAAGAAGTCCTGGACTGTTTTTGGAGAAACTGCTCTCGGATCTTCTGCTTCTACTTAACTATGTGACTTTCAAAAGGAGTGTAATCTCTCCAAACCTCAGTTCCTCATCTGTAAAATGGGAATAATGATGGCTACAAGACAATGCATGCTTATACCTGAGTACTATTGTATCATAAGACGTTGGGTTATGTGCCTCCCCAGGGGCAAGCCAGTAAATGCACCACAGTGAGGGTTGGGTGTATGAGGCTCAGTAGCCTGATTTTTTGACATAGGGAGAAAGACTTCATCTCTCAGAACAGTACTTACATCAACCAAACCCTATGTATTTGTAAATAAGGAATGGTGGTGAATTGACTCATAATGAGAAAAAACTTTCACAGGAACAGGAACACTGGTAGTCCATTCTCTCTTTGAAAGCTCAAGCCTTATAAAGAGAATTAAGTCTTAATGAGAAAATTGCCTAAGGATCTTGAGACTGAAATAAGGGGAATTGGATGATGTGAAAATTTAATGGCATAACTCTAAGACGGCCTAATGTATCCATCTCAAAATAGTGATAATTTTATTATTGGGACAGGAATGTTGCAGATACACTGGCCACAATCCTTTGTGGTCATCTTTATATTAAAAATGGCTTTGACAGGAGGACTAAGCTGCAGCTAAGGTTTTGGTTATCCTCTCCCAGAAACAATGAAATCTGCCAATATACCATGTGAATCTTCAATTTCCATATTCAGTAGCCACTCATTCTCTTTACATTTGACTTTTTCTTGTTTAGCTATGATAAAGCATTTATTCAAGTTGCAGCCTTATCTCCAAGGCCAGGAATCTATTTCTTCTTTTTTGCATGATCCTGCCTATTTTTACTCTAAAATAATTTCAAAATTTAGTCCTCAGAAGTAATCTGACTTCTCTTTTTTCCAAATTCCTGGTTCCATTTATGACAATACCTACCCCACACTGTTATTATGAATGCTAATTTATATATAATGCAACAGAAAGTGTGTAGTATGACTCCTAGTAGCTTTTGGACATTCAACGAATGGTGTTTTAACTTGAATATGAATGTCTTCTCTGAAATACTCTACTGTATATTTTTGTCGGTTATTGGTACCATAGCATACTAGATTTTCTGGATCATTTCATCCCAATTTCAAAAAATTGTTCCCATTTTCAAATAGTCATTCTCATTTTCTGCTAAGCCAACAAACTATCCTAAAAATTTCATTTTTTGAGCATCTAAACTACATTTTCCAGATGCTCTTACACCTCTGACACATTTTTTGGACTGTGGTGCCTGATTTTTAGTTAAAGAAAATACCCATTAGGATTTGAAGTATATACAAAACAACACTCTATTATAAAATTTGGAAGTATCATAATGTCACATTATAACTTGTATTACAGTGAGATACAGTTACTCAGCTATGGCAGGTAGTGGTTACTACTTTTCTATTGTATCATAGTTTGTTGTCAATGTAAATATTTTGCTTTTCATGTTCTCCTCTAGTTTCTGTAAGGACAGGGACAAAGTTTCACTCATCTTTGTATTCCCTAGGTACTCAGTAAATTTGTATTGAATAAACAGGTAATAGCCCAAAAAAACCAGGTTCTAACATTAAGGAAGATGAGCTTAATTTCAAAATGCTACCTTTTTTCAATCGTAGTATTTAAAACTGCCACATCAATTTATTAGCATAAAAGATGCTCTACTATTCCAGACTGTATTCAGTAGGAGCATTTCTCCCAACTATTTCCTGGCTATATTCCTGATAGAAATGTATGTTAGGGGACTGGTAAAGCAGTTAATTGAAATCACTGACATTTCTGTCATTGTTTACCTCTTTTCTCAGTTGGTCAGAGTTAATTCTGTTAGTTTCTGTGACTTTGCATAAAAGTCCTTCTTATGTCACTTTGTAACTAACATAATTAAGGTCCCATGTGGGCGAACAGTAGGATTTCCCAGACTCTCCTGAATCTCAGTCAGACATATTTTGAAGACAGTCTGTGTAGAAAAAAAAAAAGGACAAACTTTTTGTCATAAACATGTATAATTCCTTAACTTTTCTCTTTATCCTTATATAACCATATTACCATGGAATCTCTGAATTACAAATAAAGTGTCCCTGATAAAGGAACCTCTCTCAATAGCTTTCTCTATATTCTGCATAAATACTTTATGTTGAAGCGACTTTCAATGATGGAAAATCCACTTCAACATAAAGCAGCTATTTGGAGCCCAAACTAGTCTCTCCATAATTCCCACACCTTGGTTTCCTCCCTGAAGCCATGCAAATATAACATACATTTTCTTACATCTTTCTTAAATGTCTTAAGAATAATATGTGACTTGCTATAGTAAGCATGACACAGAAACAAGTGATAACCCTTTTCCTTGTCTCTGCAGTTTCATAAAACATCATCACCCTGTTTGGATCTTTTTCATATACAGTGATATGAACTGACATTTTCTTGTGTTTTCACATTACTAGGTCAGTGACATTCCATCTCCTAATTAGTGTTCTATTGCGGTTGTGTGAATGTTGACACACTCCCTTGGTATTTTACTTATACTCTACTGAAAAGATCTTCCTAAGATATTTAAGAGAGAACATTCCAGTTTTCCCCTTTATCCTCTTTTTTTTCAACTTTAGTAAAATGTATAAAAATTTTAAATGTAGCATTATTAAGTACGATACATGCATACAGTCATTAAAGAGAAAGGTACTGTAGAGGTTTAAAAACATGTCTCCATTCTTCAATATATGCACATCAATCAATGTGAAATACCATATTAACAAATTAAAGGATAAAAACCATATGATAATCTCAATAGGTGCAGAAAAAGCTTTTGACGAAATTCAACACCAATTTATGATAAAAACTCTCCAGAAAGTAGGTATAGAGGGAGCCTACCTCAAGATAATAAAGGCCATATATGACAAACCCACAGCCAACATCATTCACAATGGTGAAAAACTGAAACCATTTCCTCTAAGATCAGGAACAAGACAAGGCTGCCCACTCTCACTGCTATTATTCAACATAGTTTTGGAAGTTTTAGCCACAGCACTCAGAGAAGAAAAAGAAATAAAAGGAATACAAATTGGAAAAGAAGAAGTAAAACTGTCACTGTTTGCAGATGACATGGTACTATACATAGAGAATCCTAAAGATGCTACCAGAAAAGTACTAGAGCTAATCAATGAATTTGGTAAAGTAGCAGGATACAAAATTAATGCACAGAAATCTCTTGCATTCCTATGCACTAATGATGAAAAATCTGAAAGAGAAATTAAGAAAACACTCCCATTTACCATTGCAACAAAAAGAATAAAATACCTAGGAGACAAATAAACCTACCTAAGGAGACAAAAGACCTGTATGCAGAAAACTGTAAGACAGTGATGAAAGAAATTAAAGATGATACAAACTGATGGAAAGATATATCATGCTCTTGGATTGGAAGCATCAACATTGTGAAAATGACTCTACTACTGAAAGCAATCTACAGATCCAGTGCAATCCCTATCAAACTACCAATGGCATTTTTCACAGAACTAGAGCAAAAAAATTCGCAATTTGTATGGAAGCATAAAAGACCCTGAATAGCCAAAGCAATCTTGAGAAAGAAAATCAGAGCTGGAGGAATCAGGTTCCCTGACTTCAGACTATACTACAAAGCTACAGCAATCAAGACGGTATGGTACTGGCACAAAAACAGAAATATAAATCAATGGAACAGGATAGAAAGCCCAGAGATAAACCCATGTACATGGTCACCTTATCTTTGATAAAGGAGGCAAGAATATACAATGGAGAAAAGACAGCCTCTTCAATAAGTGGTGCTGGGAAAACTGGACAGCTACATGTAAAAGAATGAAATTAGAACACTCCTTAACCCTGTATACAAAAATAAACTCCAAATGGATTAAAGACCTAAATGTAAGGCCAGACACTATAAAACTCTTAGAGGAAAACATAGGTAGAACACTCTATGACATAAATCACAGCAAGATCCTTTTTGACCCACCTCCTAGAGAAAGGGAAATAAAAACAAAAATAAGCAAATGGGACCTAATGAAACTTCAAAGCTTTTGCACAGCAAAGGAAACCATAAACAAGACGAAAAGACAACCCTCAGAATGAGAGAAAATATTTGCAAATGAAGCAACTGACAAAGGATTAATCTCCAAAATATACAGGCAGCTCATGAAGCTCAATATCAAAAAAACAAAAAACCCAATCCAAAAATGGGCAGAAGACCTAAATAGACATTTCTCCAAAGAAGATATACAGATTGCCAACAAACACATGAAAGGATGCTCAACATCACTAATCATTAGAGAAATGCAAATCAAAAGCACAGTTAGGTATCACCTCACACTGGTCAGAGTGGCCATCATCAAAAAATCTACAAACAGTAAATGCTGGAGAGGGTGTGGAGGAAAGGGAACCCCCTTGCACTGTTGGTGGGAATGTAAATTGATACAGCCACTATGGAGAACAGTATGGAGGTTCCTTCAAAAATTAAAAATAGAATTACCATATGACCCAGCAATCCCACTGCTGGGCATATACCCTGAGAAAACCATAATTCCAAAAGAGTCATGTACCAAAATGTTCATTGCAGCTCTATTTACAATAGTCAGGACATGGAAGCAACCTAAGTGTCCATCGACAGATGAATGCGTAAAGAAGTTGTGGCACGTATATACAATGGAATATTACTCAGCCATAAAAAGAAATGAAATTGAGTTATTTGTAGTGAGGTGGATGGACCTAGAGTCTGTCATACAGAGTGAAGTAAGTCAGAAAGAGAAAAACAAATACCGTACGCTAACACATATATATAGAATCTAAAAAGAAAAAAAAAAAAAGTTCAGACAAACGTAGGGCCAGGACAGGAATAAAGACACAGATGTAGAGAATGGACTTGAAGACATGGGGAGGGGGAAGAGTAAGCTGGGACGAAGTGAGAGAGTGTCATGGACATATATACACTACCAAATGTAAAATGGATAGCTAGTGGGAAGCAGCTGCATTGCACAGGGAGATCAGCTTGGTGCTCTATGACCACCTAGAGGGGTGGGATAGGGAGGGTGGGAGGGAGGTGCAAGTGGGAGGGGATATGGGGATATATGTATACATATAGCTGATTCACTTTGTTATACAGCAGAAACTAACACACCATTGTAAAGCAATTATACTCCAATAAAGATGTTAAAAAAAAAAAAAAGAATTACCAAAATGTGACACAGAGACCCAAAGTGAACAAATGCTATTGGAAAATTGTGCTGATAGACTTGCTGAGTGCAGGGTTGCCACAAACCTTCAATTTGTAAAACATGCAATATCTGCAAAGCACAATAAAATGAAGCAAAATAAAACAAGCTATACCTATATTTTATTTAACCCTATATATCCAAAATATTATCATTTCAGTATGTAATCAAATAGAAAATATTAATGAAAAGGTTTACGTTCTCACTCATTTTGTGCTGTCTTCAAAACTGAGTATTTCACACTTATAGAACATCTCAATTTGAATGCTAAATTTTCATGGGAAATCCTTGATCTGTACTTTTGATTTCATAAAATTTATAGTTGAAAAAGAATATTCACAGACCTCATTTTTTCCAAACATACTGAAAAGTTTTCTAATAACTGGATGGAGTATTAGTTTTTAAATTTAAAGAAATTGAAATAAAATAAAATTAAAAATTTTTACTTTATTATCCAAAAAAATGAATGTAATAAAAAAATAAAAACATGTCTCCAAAGTATTTGATACCACTCTCATCAAGAGGTGGAGTCTGGTTTCTTTTCCTTTGTCTGGCAGTAGAACGCAGCAGAAGTGATGCTTCATGAATTCTGAGACTGGGTCCTAAAAGCAGTGCTACTTCAGCCTGACTCTCTGCTGGGACATTTGCCCTTGGGACTCTGACACCATACTGTGAGGAAGAAAGTGCTGGCCACATGGAGAGGTATCATAGATAAAGCTCCTAGCTGAGGTCCCAGGCAGCAACCAGCATTAACCACCAAAATGTGAGGAAGCTTTTGAGATGGCTGCAGCCCCAGGCACCATCTGACTGCAATCTCGTGAGAAACCCCCAGTGAGAACTGACTAGCTGAGACCAGTTGACCCTCAGAACTCTGGGAGATAATACTAGTAAATTACTGTTGCTTTCATATGATGCCAAGTTTGAGATGGTTTGTTTTACCACCAGAGATAACAAGAAAATAGTTTATTGCCACATTGGGGGCTGCCATAGCCAAACTTAAAATGTGGGGCATTGACTTTGAGATGCGGACAGTAGCTAGAAGAGGCTGAAGTTTTTTAGCAAAGTTTATAGGGTCTTGAGGACTTTGTCAGTGAGAACTTAAACACACATGAGTAAAGCATTATTAAAAGCTGGAGGAAAGGAGACCCTTGTAATGTAGTTGTGAGACGTTTAGCAGTGCTGTCAGTTATTGAAATGTGGAAAATAAATATACCTAATGAACTGGATGATCTGCCTAAGGAAATTTCCAAGCACAGTGTTGAAGATTCAACCTGATTTCTTCAGCTGCTTGTAATGAAATGAGAGAAGAACTAAAGAAATAAGAGCTTTAAAAAAAGCTGTTAAATATAAAGAATCCAGGACTTGGGTTCAAAAATAAAACAGTTTCTCATTCCCAACCTCTCCAGATGGTAAACTATTCTCAAATTAGGAAATAGCTTTCAGGCAAAGATCAAATCCAGGGCACTGTTAGGAAAACATGGCCTAAAAAATGACTTTAAAGCAGTTTCTAAGACTTCAAAAGTATTTAAGGTGGTGCCTCATATACCTTGACAGACAAAAAGGCCATCTGAGAATCTTAAGAGCATGCTTCACATATCCTCTCAATTAAAAATTCTGGCTTCTAATAATTTTTAGGGCATTATCCTACAGAAACTTGACAGGGAAGTGAAGGTAGAGAAGGGTTTACCTTAAGACACTTTATGTGAGTGGGCTTTTTTTGTTTAATGAACTGAACCCTAAAAGATTCATTGAAAATCCATTAAAAATTTAAGATAATTGTATTAACAGAAACACTGCCAGCTTGGACTAAAAGGGGAAGCAACACTATGAAATGAAAAGTGGTCTTGGTACGCCCAAATTTTTATGGGAAGGAAGCAGGCAGAGAAGAGCATTCAGCTGTAGTCATGTGTTACATTTAGACAAAAGGAAAGACAATTCAAAGGGAAGGACCAAGAGCCATGGAGAATTATTGTCAGACAACAGGACTAAACCCTAATCAAGGAACTGGGAATATGTCCTTGTCTGGATTCCAGAATTAAAATAGACCAGTGACTACTGTATATCTTCCATTTTTCTTTCCCTTTCTTTCCTTTTTTCCCTCCCTATACAAGAGCATCTGTCTTATGCTGTATTTTCAGTGTGTGAGAGGTAGACAGTCAATTTCTTCAGCGCATGTGCATGCACACACTCACACACACACACACACAACACACAATGTACCCAACAAAAGAACTACTGACAAATGCATTTTCCATACAGGCATCTTAGACTGTCAATGAAACCAGAGAAGCAGAAATAGGCAAAAATTGTCATACAGCAGAAACTAACACACCATTGTAAAGCAATTATACTCCAATAAAAATGTTAAAAAAAAAAAAAAAAAGAAATAGCCAAAAATATTTATTATTAGCCCTCTACAGAAAAAGTTTGTTGATCCTTGGTCTAAAAAAATTGATATACAGTGCTACCACTAATGAAAATAAAATTGGAATAGTTATGTTAATATCAGACATAGTATGTTTCAGGGAAAAGAATATTGCTAGAGATAAGAAAGGCCATTTAATAATGATAAATTGGTCAATTTATCAAGAGTACATAAAAATCCTAATAGAGTATGTATATAACAGAGTTTCAAAATAAGTAAAGAAAATCTGATAGAACTGCAAAGCAAAATAGACAAGTCTGCAATTAGTTGAAAATTTAAAAATCTCTCTCAATGTCAGATGGAATATATAGACAGAAAATTAATAAAGATGTTGAAAACATGAACAGCACTATCAATCAACCTGATCTAGTAACATTTATAGAACACCCCATTCAACAGCATCAGAATATACATTTTTTCGAAGTGCAGACAAAATTTTTTAAAGATAAGTATGCCATGTTCTGGGCCATAAAACAAAGTGTCAGTATATGTTAAAAAAATTTAACTAGTACGAAGGGTACTCTCTGATCCCAATGGAATAGAATTCTAAAATCAACAAAAGAATATCTGAAAAATCCCCTAAGGATTTGGAAACTAAATATCACACTTCTAAATAAAACCCTGAAATAGAGAAAAATCTAGAGGAAATTAGAAACTATTTTAAACTGAATGAAAGTGAAAACATGACATATCAAAATTTGTGGGATGTAGATAAAATAGTAGTTTGAGGAAATTTTTATAGCACTAAATGCCTATGTTAGAAGAAAAGAATGGTCTTAACTCGGAGACCTAAGCTTGTACCATAGAAGCTAGAAAAAAAGAACAATTAAACCCAAAGTAAACATAAGAAAGGAAATTTTAAGAAGAGCAGAAATCAGTAAAATAGAAAACAGACAAAAACAAAAGATTAAAAGCAATAATATCACAAGCTAAGGATCAAAAAATTGATAACCCCCTAGCCACACTGATCAGGAAAAAAAGAGAAAAGACAAAAATTGCCAGTATCACAGATAAGAAAATGATAGCCTCTACACATCCTACAGAAATTTAAAATATAAGAAAATATTATAAAGAAATTTATGCTCATAAATTAAGTAACTTAGATGAAATGGATGTGTATCTTGAAGGACACATATTACCAAAGCTCACTCAAAAAGAAATAGGAAATCTGAATAGCTCTATACCTATTAAAATAAATAAATTTTTAGGTAAAAATATTTTCGTAAATAATAATCCAAACCTAGATTACTTCACTAGTGAATAATACTGAATATTTAATAAAGAAATAATACCAATTCTATGCAAACACTTTCAGAAAATTGAAGAAGAAATTCTTCCCAACTATTTTATGAATTCAGCATTATCTTGATAAAAGCAAACAAACCAACAAACAACAAAAAAGAGAAGACCTAACAAGAAGAAAACTTCAGACCAATATCCCTCATTGGCATAGATGAATACATTCTTAGCAGAATTTTAGCCAGTCAGATCCCACAATACATACAAATGATAATATATCATAACCAAATATGATTTATCCCATGAATGGTTTAATGTTTGAAAAATCAATCTATGTACTTTACCACATTAACAGACTAAAAGGGAAAAAAATAAAACGTATGATCATCTAAATAGTTGCAGAAAAGCATTAAGGAATATCCAACATCCATTCATTTAAAAAATATATCAGAAAAGTAGGAATAGTAAGGAACCTCCTCAACCTGATAAAGAACATCTATGAAAAATCTACACTAACATCATTATTAGTGTTGAAAACAATGTTTTCCTCCTAAGATCAAGAACAAGGCAAGCCTGTCCACTCTCGCCACTTCTGTTCAGTACTGTGCTGGAGGTTTTCTCTGGTATAATAAGGCAAGAAAAAGAAATAAAAGACATCCAGATCGAAAAGGAGGTAGTAAAGCAGACTTTATTCTCAGATGACATAATAGTCTATGAATGAAATCTAATGGAATGTGCCTAAAATGCTAGTAAATGAATAAGGTTAGCAGAGTTATAGAATACTAGACTATTACGGAAAAATCAATTCGTTTTCTTTATACCGTTGACAAGCAATCAGAAATTGAAATAAACAATACCACTGATAATAGCATCAAGAATATGAAATACTTAGGTATAAATTTGGCAAAAGATGTAAAATATCTCTACACTAAGAATTACAAAATGTTTCTGAGAGAATTAAAGATGACCTAAATTAGTATAGAGATACACCTTTGTTCAGTGATGAAAAGTCAGTATTGTTATCCTGACAATTTCTGTAGATTCAATGTAATCTAAAACAAAATCAAATAAGGCTCTTTTTTGTAGAAATCATCAAACTGATTCTAAAATTTATATAGAAGTACAAAAGACCTAAAATAGCCAAAAGGACTTGGAAAAAGAAGAACAAAGTCAGAAAACATGAAATACCCGATTTGAAGGCTTATAAAGCTGCAGTGACCAAGTATGGATTATTGGAACTGAATGGGATGTCCAAAATAAACACACGTATACAGTCAATTGATTTTTTTATAGAGATGCCAAAGCAATTTAATTGGGGAAATTATTGTTATTTTCAATAAACTGCAAGACTTGTAGGAATAGCCAAACAAACAGGCAAAACCTTGACCATTACTTCAAAGGAGTATCATATACTTAGCTTGAAATGGATCATATACGTAAATCTAAGAGCTAAGTTTATAAAATTTCTAGAAGAAAACATTGGAGAATAATTTAGAAATCTTGGATTTGGCAAAGATTTCTTAAATAAAACACTAAAAGCATGGACTATTAAAGAATAAAACCAATAAATTGCTCTTTAACAAGAGTAAAACTTTTGTTCTTCTAAAGCCATTTTCTAAGAAAATGAAAGAGCAGGCAGCTGACTTAGGATAAAATACTTACAAATCGTATATCTGACAAAGGACTTGTATGTAGAATTTGCAAAGAATTCTTATAAGACAACAAATAGCCCAAATGAAAATTGACAAAATAGTTGAATAGACATTTCACCAAAAGAAAATACACATATGGCAAATGAGCACATGAAAATATGTTCAACACCAGTTGAAATTAGGGAGTGCAAATTAAGTCCTACTGAGATATTCCTTAATACCCATTAGAATGGCTAAAATTATAAAAAGACTGATCATGTTAAGTGTTGGCACCATTGTGCCACTAGAAATCTCATAAAATAAAAAATCTTGGAATATAAAACGGTACAAACACTTTGAAAAATCATATTGACAGTTGGTTATTTTTTTAATGAAAAATTACACCTACCATACAACCCAGCCATTCTACTCTAAGGTATTTACCCATGTTAAATATGAGTTTATATCCACACAAAGACTTGTTTATAATTGTTTATAGCACCCTTATTTATAATAATCAATACTGGAAATAACCCAAATGTCCATCAACAGGTGAATGGTTAAACAAATTACAGAATACTGTGGAATACTGCTCAGAAATAAAAAGAAAGCAAATATTATTACATGTAGTAACATGGAAGAATCTTAAAGTAACTGTGTTAAGTGAAAGAAGCCAAACATGAAAGAGTACATAGTCTATAATTCCATGTATATAAAATTCTAGAAATTGCAAACTAATCCATAATGAGAGAAAGCACATCAGTGTCTGCCTGTGGATGTGGGTGAAGGGAGGGAAGGATAGATTACATGAGTATGAGGAAACTTTTGGGGGTGATGGATATGTTTGTTATCTACATTGTAGTAACGGCTTCATAATTGTTAACACATGTCAAAGCCTATCAAATTGAACATTTTAGATATATAGATTATTATACCAAAATAAATTTGTAAAAAGAAATTACTAAGCTTTATTTGTCAAAGGACAACATTAAGAGAGTTAAAGGAAAGCTACAGAATGGGTGAATATATGTGCCACACATGTACTTTACTATGGCCTTAGAATATATAATGTTTTTCTAAAAATAAATAAGAAAAAAACACAGGCAACTCATTTTTTTTTTTGAATTTTATTTTACTTATTTTTATACAGCGGGTTCTTATTAGTTACCTATTTTATACATATTAGTGTATATATGTCAATCCCAATATCCCAGGCAACTCATTTTTTATGGGCAGATATTTAAGTAGGCACTGCACAAAAGAAGATACTTAAATTATCAATCAACATTAAAAGGTTTCACAGTATTATTATTAGAGAAATGCACATTAAAACTACCAACGAGTAGTGACCCATTGAGACAGCTAAAATTAAAGAACTGACTGTACCAAGTCTTGACAAGAATGTGGGACAATTGGAACCCTTATACAATGCTAATTTGATATTTATTGTTATAATTACTTTGGAAAACTAGGGGTATCTACTAAAGCTAAACATACATATATATACCCTATGACCCAATAATTTCAATCTTGGATATTAACCAATAGAAGTGAGTGTTAACGTCTAACAAGAAACGTAAAATAATGTTCATAGTCTTATTCATCATAGCCCTAGTTTGGAAACAACCAAATGCCTAATTAATTTTAGGATAGGCATATAGGCATACTTCATTTTATCACGCTTCACTTTATTGCGATTCACAGATACTGTGTTTTTCACAAATAGAAGGTTTAGGGCAACCCTGCATGAGCAAGTTTATCAGCATCTTTTTTCCAACAGCATTTGTTCACTTTGTGTCTCTGTGTCACATTTTGGTAATTCTAACAATATTTCAGACTATTTCATTATTATTTGTTATGGTCATCAGTGACCTTTAATGTCGATCTATTGTTATCGTTATGGGGTGTCATGAACCACACCCATGTAAGATAGGGAACTTTATCAGTAAATGTTATGTGTATTCTGACTGCTCCACCAACCAGCTGTTCCTGGTCTCTCGCTTTTTCCAGCTGTTCCTGGTTTCTCTGTTTCTCCTCAGTTCTCCGTAGTCCCTGAGATACAAAAAGATTGAAATTAGGCCAGTTAATAAACCTACAATGGCCTCTAAGTGTTCAAGTGAAAGGAAGAGTCACATGGCTCTTAATTTAAGTCAAAAACTAGAAATGATTAAGCTTAGTGAGGAGGGCATGTCAAAAGCTGAGATAAGCTGAAAGGTAGGCATCTTGTGCCAAACAATTAGCCAAGTTGTGAATGCAATGTAAAAATTCTTGAAGTTAAAAGTGCTACTCCAGTGAACACATGAATGATAAGAAAGAGAAACAGCCTCACTACTGATATAGAGAAACTTTTAGTGGTCTGGGTAGAAGATCAAACAAGCCACAACATTCTGTTAAGCCGAAGCCTAATTCAGAGCAAGGTCCCAACTCTCTTTAACTCTATGAAGGCTGGAAGTGAAGAAGCTGCAGAAGAAAAGTTTGAAGCTAGCAGAGGTTGGTTCATGAAGTTTAAGGAAAGAAGCCGTCTCTATAACATCAAAGGGCAAGGTGGAGCAGCAATTACTGATATAAAAGCTGCAGCAAGTTATCCAGAAGATCTAGCTAAGATAATGAAGGTGGCTACACTAAACACTGGATTTTTTCAATGTAGATGAAACAGTCTTCTGTTGGAAGATGACATCTAGGACTTTCATAGCTAGAGAGGAAAAGTCAATGCCTGGCTTCAGAGCTGCAAAAGACAGGCTGATTCTCTGTTAGGGGCTAATGCAGCTGGTGACATTAAGTTTGAAGCCAGTGTTCATTTACCATTCTGAAAATCATAGGGCCATTAAGAAAAAAAAAAAAGAATTATGCTGAATCTACTCTGGATGACAGGACATCTGTTTATGGCATGGTTTACTGAATATTTTAAGCCCACTGTTTGAGACCTACTATTCAGAAAAAAGGATTCCTTTCAACATATTACTGCTCATTGACAATGCACCTGGTCACCCAGGAGATGAAAATGTACAATGAGATTCATGTTTTTCCGTGTCTGCTAACACAACATACATTCTGCAACCCATGGTTCAAGAAATAATCTTGATTTTCAAGTCTTGTTATTTAAGAAATACATTTCGTTAGGCTATAGCTGTCATAGATAGTGATTCCTCTGCTGGATCTGGGCAAAGTACATTGAAAATCTTCTGGAAAGGATTCACCATTCTAGATGCCATTAAGAACTTTCATGATTCATGAAAAGAGGTCAAAATACCAACTTTAACAAGAGTTTGGAAGAAGTTGATTCTGACCCTCTTGGATGACTTTGAGGGGTTTGAGACTTCAGTGGAGGAAGTAATTGCAGATGTGGTGGAAATAGCAGGAGAGCTAGAATTAGAAGCAGAGCCTGAAGATGTGACTGAATTGCTGTAATCTCATGATAAAACTTTACAGAGGAGGATTGCTCCTTATGGATGAGCAAAGAACAGTGGTTTCTTGAGATGGGATCTACTCCTTGTGAAGATGCTGTAAAGATTGTTGAAATGACAAAAATGACTTAGAATATTACATAAACTTAGTTGATAAAGCAGCAGCAAGGTTTGAGAGGATTGACTCCAATTTTGAAAGGAGTCCTACAGTGGGGTAAAATGCTGTCAAACAGCATTGTATGCTACAGAGAAATTGTTCCGAAAAGGCAGAGTCAGTCAATGCAGCATACTTCATTGTCTTTTTTTGTTTGTTTCTCATACACACACTGTATTTTATTTTTACAAGAGATAAATAAACTGACACCAAACATTGTAAATGGATGACCACAACAAAAGCAACAATGATTGCAATTACCAAACACGAAACACACTCATACTATGTCATAATATTGACATTCAGTCCAGTAATCCTCCACTGTAACAGCTCCTTTACTTTGCAGTGAAAATTGATTTGTACATTTTTTGCCTCTGAGTCCTTTGTGGGATTTTTTTTTGTTTTTTCAAACAGAAAGTCACAAAAATTATAGTCATCCTCATCAGTTCTCTCAGTCCCATGAAATTATTATTATTTTTTTTCATCCTGATCTTTTGTTAGCACTTTTATGAATTCATCAGTTTTCCACTAGAGTTCTGAAAATTCTTATTCATTCAGTTCAGCAGTATAGTCAGTTACCAGCAACCTGTACTTGTCAGAGTCTTTTCCATGAATTCCTTGAAGATGAAACCCTTTTATAGGAACATTTTTGCGAATCATTGTCTTATTTTAAGAAAATGCCACACCAACCCCAACCTTCAGTAATCACCACTCTGATCAGTGTGCAGACATCAACATTGAGGCAAGACTCTTCACCAGCAAAGAACTTACAACTCACTGGAGGCTCAGATGATGGTTAGCATTTTTTAGCAATGAAGCATTTTTTAATTAAGGAATGTACATTTTTTTAGATATAATGCTATTATACACTTAACAGACTACAGTGTAGTGCAAACATGACTTTTATATGCACTGGAAAGCCAAAAAATTTCTGTGACTTGCTTTATTGTGATACTCACTTTAGGTACAATGGAATATCAGATGATAAAAATGAATGAACTCCCTAATGTAAACTATAGACTTTGGTTAATTATGATTGATGTGTCAATGCAGATTCATCAGCTGTAACAAATATACCCCTCTGGTGGGGGATATTGATAATAGGACAGGCTATGCATGCGTGGGGGCAGGAAGTACATGGGAAACCTCTGTACCTTCCCTTAAATTTTGCTGTGAACCTAAAACTGCTCTAAAAATTAAAGTCTCCAAAAAGAATGAACTACTGTCCACACAACAGCATAGATAAATTTCACAGGAATAATGTTGAAAGAAAGAATATGGATCCAAAAAATGTGCATGCAATATTCTACAAATATGAAGTTTTTGATATCTATTGATTAGAGGCTACAAAAGGGACCTCGTGAGGTTGTGGAAATAATCTAGTTACGTGACAGTATATTATGTAAAATATCATCAAATTGTACAATTAAGGTTTTTGTCCTTTAAGTTATATCTCGTTTTTTAAAACTAATTATATGTAAATCCCTACAAATGTAAACTCCTCAAAAATCTGAATTTAGATATATACATTCAGATACACGTGCATACAGGCATATATAGGTAGACTCATAGATACTAAATACAGAGGTGGATATATGTGGGTGTACTAATGGAATATTTCTGAAAAGATACACAAGCACCCGGTTACAGTAAGAAATGGGAGCTGTACTTGTTTTTGTATCTTTTGGACTTTACACCCTTTACATGAATTTCCTATTCTAAACAATAAATAAAGGGAGTGCAAGAAGAAAATATTAACAAAATATTACATCTCTGCTCCAGAGTCTTCTTAACTTGCATTAATCTTTTGCTTCTCTAACCTACAAACTGAAATAATTAAAATAATTTTTAAATGAGTTAATATGTAGAAAATCATACAGAATTTTCTGATGTTAGAAGTTGGTTTTTAATCTTAAATATTTATGAATTTAAGAATACAACAATACAATTAATTACATGGGACTGAGTGAACTGATGAGGATGAGTATAATTTTTGTGACTTTCTGTCTGAATTAAAAAAAAAAAAAATCCAACAAGGACTCAGAGGCAAAGAATATACAAATCAATTTTCACTGCAAAGTAAAGGAGCTGTTACAGTGGAGGATTACTGGACTGAATGTCAATATTATGACATAGTATGAGTGTGTTTCATGTTTGGTAATTGCAATCATTGTTGCTTTTGTTGTGGTCATCCATGTACAATGCTTGGTGTCAGTCTATTTATCTCTTGTAAAAATAAAATATAGTGTGTGTGTGTGAAAAAAATAAATAAATAAAAATAAATAGCAACTATTTTAAACAGAAAAAAAAAAAAAAGAATACAACCAAAATTCTCTGATAGAATTATTTCTCAGTGTGTTAATTACACCACTGAGAATTGCTTCGTTCTCATCCTACCATGTCAAGAGCAGAGTGGAAATAAGGAAACTTTAGAGTGTTGATTGTATTGTCCTATTGTTATGAGGTTGAGCTTTCACAGTACAAATTGGACTAACTTTTGCTGTTTTCCCTATCAATTCTTTGAGCTTTCTTCACTCCTTCACAAATTGGGATATCATTTGACCAAAAATTTAATTAGCAGCGAGAATCCCAAGGCTCATGAGGGCCTAAACATCTTTGTAAGAGGCAAGTTTAGAGAAATGAAATCATCGATGGATGTCGGGAAATTGCACTACACTGACCTTATTCTCCAGAGAAGTTTAGTTCAAACTGAAGAAAAGCATGTGCATTTCCTTGCTTTGGCTCCAGTTTAGAGAATCTTATGTCTGTATGGCCTTTCCAGGGATGTTGGGAGCCAATGTTGAAACTGTACTTTAAAGAGCACCAAAGTTAAAATTCACAGGCTAAGGAACAACTTGTTTTCACAGCAATGAGAGCTGGCATGGCAAACACTTCTCAGTGATGACTTACATACTTATTCAGTGATTTAGACTGCTTCTCTGGCACGGGTCAAATGGCATATTAACATGGGATATAATCCTTTCTCACCCTGTAGGCAATGGCTCAGTGTGATATTGGCACCATATGAAGCTTCATTAACCCTACAACACGTTGCCTTCTTACTCTTGGCGCTCTCCTGCAGGCTGCAGGCAGTAACCCATGAGTAATCTGATTACCTACAACCGACTGTAGCCACATGGAATGGAGGCTGCCTACAGAGTGGAACACAATTACAGTCTTTTGAGATTCAATTAGAAAGCTGTTGGTAGAGCTTCCTTCGGAATTCTGTAACTGGCTCCAGTAACCCCTCGTGAACTGCACGTTTCTTTAAGAGCCCACAGTAAAGAATGAACTTAAAAAGCTTCACCTGTTATGCATATGCCTTTTAAGAATTTGTCCTCCTGAAGTGCATAATAAACCACACTTGCAGTTAGAGACAACAATAACTATTTCCAGACTCTACGTGGAATTTTTTTTTTTTTTTTTGCCTTCTCTAAAGGGGAAATGTTATTTGTTTCCTCCACAGAATTATTCTGATTGTAGTCTTCTTTGTAAATGGACATTAAAAATAAATGCTACTTAGCATGGAGCTGAACACTGTCAGAGGCTAATTGTCCTTCAAATAAAACCTGAGGTTAAGAAAAATTAAGCTTCACATTTGAAAAAACAAAATTAAGACAAAGATGTTCTAGACTGGATTATGTCATTCTGTGACATCTCACAAACCTCAGGTATGCTACGTATACATACACAAAAGCTGTCATTCTTTGCTTGTTGGTAGTCTGAATTTCTAATTGCACATTTAAAATGGAGTGGTTCTAAAATGCATTGTTGGAAGAAACAATGCATTATTTAGAAGGTGTTTCAAGTATATAAAATGAATTCGGTAATGGAGTGTTTGTTTGTTTGTTTACTGTGTTATTTTTGCCCCCAGTTTGCCTCATCTTACTTATTTGTTATGAGATTTGCTTATTCTATTCTGACAATTATGAAATGAATATGAATTTTGGAGGCAGACTTGAGCATCAGTCCTAGCTTTGCTACAATCTATGAAAACTTTACAAGTTATTTAATTTTTTGATCCTCAGTTTTCTCTTTTATGAAAAAGGGAATAAAATACCTTATAACAGTGTTATTGCAATGATTAACAGCACATGATGAAGGAAATGGCACAGGGTATGGGGTATCATAAACATTCAACATGTGTGCCTTTCTTTCTTACTAAATTTGTAGATCTCACTGGAAACTTTATCAGCTAGTTGTGAATTCATATCTTTGTTTTTATCACTATGTATAACAGTGATCTGGTTTAATGATATAAGCATCTATTTTTATGCCATGAAACTGGAGAAATCATCACTAATTGATGAAATGCATTACTTATAGGCATTTATTTGAGTCCCTGGGTTTCAGTAAGTGGAATCTGAGTTTGAATTAATATGATATTTTCCTTTTATTCCCATTGTCCTTTCTTCAAAGAAAATGTGTATACACATTTCGTTCATTAAATTCAACTGATTTCCAAAAAACACAAGGTAACACTTCAGACTAATGCCAGTTCTTTGACCTCTGTAAGGTGCATGCAAAAAGAGTTTAAAAATGTAGCGTTTTCAAATCTGAAAGTTGGATGGATGGTTACAAATGCTCAGAGTATACAAAAAATCTCTCTACTTAACTCTGCAAGTAAACAGCTAGTAAACTGCTGAAATACTAAACAGTTGATAATATTGAAAAGATATGACTGAGAAAGTCACTTTCCTCCCTTGACTCTGTAGATTAGCATGTGTCTGGGGAATCCCCACTGGTACTGGTTCCAACATCAGGACTAGTGTGCATTTGATGACTGCTGGTGTGGGAGGCTATATGACCCCTTAACACCCATGAATCAGATGGCTTAGTTAGGTCCAGTCATCACTTACAATAATTTAAGCAGATTTGCTTTATGCATATTGTTGTCTAATGTGATACACCTTACTTAATCATAATCCATAATGAGTCACTACACGTCAACAGGTCAAGCTTAGCATTCATTATTCCCCAAGGTTTTGGGGCAATTTTCCAAAGTTTTGTTAACACATTTTGCTGGATTTCCATTATTGTAATTAACTATAGCTGGGTCATTAATACAGGAAAGCCAAATGGAGCCCTGATTCCAAAGTGACTTGTCTCGAACTGAACTACTTTTCAAAGAATAATCCTAAAAGCAGCACTGGCTACATCACCAGCCATGAACACGGCTGGAAGAGTAAAAAGCTGGTGTACCTTAGTTTATTTATTTTTCACTCTTGTTTCTCAGTTGACCACTTAGGCGTGTCCATATCACCAATGAGAAATCTGGATCAATAATAGTTCAGATAAAGGAAATCGAAATGGGGTTGGTTCAACTTTTCAAGCATCAGATAAAATAAGCTCTCAAAAAAGGTACAGAAACTCAGTTTTTTAGATTGTTTGGTCAATACTGTTCATGACTCTCATGAAAGCATTACCATTCTTTTCTTTTTCTTCCTTCTCTTTTCTTTTTTGACTCTAAGCCTGGAGCAAAATAATCAACTGGACAAAGCTTGACAGTAAATTGTTATTCTCATTTTTCTCACCTCGCCCTCTCCCCACCCCATTTTTATCTATTCCCTCATCCATAGCTAAGACTATTATCATTGCCTGGGCTAATAGATTTCATACTTTTCTCTTTGTTTCAAGTATCTTGTCCTTCCTACGCATCCTGATTACTCCTATCAATGCATGTTTCCCTTTTCATGTTGATCTTCTTCAATAATGCCACCAGCAGCCTCTTCTTGTGTGTTCTTATTCTTAGGCCAATCTCAGTCAATTCTTATGTTTTTTTCACCCTATTAACTGACTCTAAAAATATTGATAAATAATACAGCTTTTATTGGAACTTTGTTCAAAGAGAGAGATGTAAAGTTAAATGGAATGCACATAGTCAAAAGGCCCCTGAATGCTCCTAAGTGTCTTTGCTCTTGTCCCAAAGTTCCTCTTTTCCCAGACACTACCTCACCCTTTCCTTTTAATAGTTAGAAAACTTCTCTTCTCCCATTGCATTCTCACTTTTTTTCTGTGGCTCAGCAAAACAAAGCACCTGCCTAAGCATCCATGCTGGGTAGGGATGGGGGTAAGAGTAGTGGTATAAACAATGTATCATTTCATTGTGAGTCCCACATGCATCAATTCATTTAAACTTCACAACACTCCAAATGAGGAAACAAAGCACCAGAAAGGTTCAGTACCCTAGATCAAAATTAAGGGGCAGAGCTCAGATAGAGACCAGGTCAGGTTGCTTCTGAAGCCCTTGTATTTGCCACCAAACCAGCATGAGAGGTAGTTTTAGGTGATGGTTAATCTAACTTTTAAACACTTTGGCAATATATATTTATTTCAATAAGTATTCTTTAAAATATAGTACAACTCATGGTCTATGGATGTGGAAAAGAATTGTAAGGATGTTATTCAACTGAATAAAGTTCAGGAAGTACTATCTGACTATATTACTTCATACCTCTGCCAACTGTTCTCTGAGAGTCACCATACAATGTGTAATTTGAATAGTCTCTGTGCTTCTGTGCTACCTTCTCTATCTAGAATGTCTACCTTGCCCCATTTCTTCTTACTGAAATCCTGCTTACATGGAACTCCCTTCACACAACCTTTCCCACTTGCCTCTCTTCTGGAGATCTTCATCCACGTACTGACATGGCACTGAGTGGATTATGTACCTTTTGAGGATATTTGTCAGTGTGTTTGTTCCCTTCTATTCACCTTGTAGTCAGGAACGTCTTCATTTACATCACTATAGCTCCCTTTCCCATAGTACTTGGCTTAAACATAAGTATCCAGTAGAAAGGCGCTATAAAAAATGGGAAGTCAAGGAAACTACGTTCAGTTCTTACCACCTGCAACTTACTCACTGTGGGACCCAGGACAAACAAGGTTTGAGTCTCTGTGAGGATTATATAACATAGTATGTGAATGTAATGTGAATATTAAATCTTACTAGAGAGTCAATATACATTAGTGCTTTTTGTTTCTACCTCCAGTAAATATTTTCTGAATACATAAAAATGTACAGAAAAGATTGATGCAAAAATTGTGTTAAGCTCCCCCCCAGTTGTTTCATACTCTTGCGTGTAACTTGGGTATTACTCAGAGAAACAGTATTTAGCAACAGTATCCATTTGCCCAAGTGCTTATAAAATTCATATTAGTCAGGATTTATGGATGCATGTGACTGAATGCCAACTCAAATTTGTGTAAGAAAAAGAAATCTTAAAAAATTGAGAGAGGGAGAGAGAATGAATATTCTTTGTCTCAGGAAACTTCAAAGTCCCAGGGTTAGGATTTGGTTCAGACACAGCTGGATCGGGGATGCACAGGTAGTGTCACTAAGGCTTTGTCTCTCTCCATCTTTTTTTTTTTTTTCCCTCTGTGTTGGCTTCATTCTTAGGCTGTTTGTCTCCAAGTATAGGCGGTAAGGCCAAAAGCAGCACTGGGTTAACCTAGCCCTTTTAACTAGTATCCTTAGGTGGGAGCCTCTCTACCAGCATGTGTATCAGTCCTCAAGGACTCTTACTGGCCTTTTTTGAGTTTTATGCCTTGAAATAATCACTCTGTCCAGCATGTTGGGTCACTCTGATTGCCTCACTGGCCCAGGGTTTGATGGAAGAGGAAGAGACTCTGATTGACAGCCCCATTAGTTCCAGAGAGAAAAGGTATAGGACAGTTACAAAACAATAGATACCTTGTCTAAAAAAAGTGAAGTTGCATGAACACAAGCATTCTAGGACTGGTGTAGCAGATGTTCTTTGTGCCTCACTCACATACCTTCAGCATTCACTATTCCAGTAACATGCTGACAGTATCCTATGGCACGTACCTTTACCTTCACCCAAGGGTTTTCTTTGGCCCGGCTGACGTACAGGGAAAGCAGGTGGTGAGATAGTTAGTGCCCCTGGAAGCATCCCTTGACCAGTTATGGGGGAGGAGCTGGTGGATATATACCTCAGCTTCCTCTCTCCTCTGTTGGGATATCTTAGAGGCATGTTTTTCACTGTCTCCTAGAATTCCCTAGTAAGATTGGTTGCTAGGTGCCATAGCAGTAACCCACTTGGTAACACATCATTTATTGGCTTCTTTCCCTTCACTGGATCATTTGTCCGTTTCCCTCTACCCAGGATAACCTCTCACATTAATTACTTATTCTTACCTCCTGATCTTGGGGGTCTGTTTCTTGGGGAATCCAGCCCTCCCCCCCAAAAAAAATCTAATAAGAAATCTCTAGTCAATTCCAAAGTTTTCTGGGTAAAATTTGCTCATTGCAATTAATTTCATGAAGACTGAATAGTTACATTGGGATGGCTATTATATTTGTCTGTGATATGTGAAAATCAGAAAAAAACCTCTATATGAGTGAACATCATAATGAAGGCTTGGAACACATTAGATGGGATGCAGGTGAGGGGCAGTACTGTTACAATCCTTCTCACACCTTTTCTTCCAATTAAAAATTTCTGCAGTTGCAGTCATTTTAATGGTATCTGAGACCCATGAAAACATTTTAAACCAGGTTTGAAAACATTTGGCTCATATATAAGCTCAGTTTTTAAATCTGATGCAAGAGAAACACAATTACTTTCATCATTCCTACCTGTCTTTGGCAGCCAGTTTACCCTTTGATTCAATTAATTTCTACAAATTAGATATGTGGAAATGTAAAGAAGATAAACTCATACCGATGTGTTCAGTGAATACAGTGAAATTCTTGCTGTTATCAACTATGGGGTTATAAGAAGTAGACAGTATACTTTCAATTCTCAAGGGGAGTTTAATCTAGTGGCAAGGAAAGATGCAATGAATGAAGAGAGTGCAGGGGATCTGACAATGTATGTGAAGGTTAGTACAAGCAAACACCCTTTTGGAGTTTGGGAAGTAGAAAGTAACGATAGTCAAGAAGTCAGGATCAACATGAAGACAAAATAATGGCAAAAAACATATAATATGTTCTGGCAGACACTAAATTGATTGGTTTAGCCAGTAGGGCTTAATTAAGAATGACCTTTTCCAGATGTCCCTTACTCATGCAATTTGCATATTGGGGATTTTGAAATGTTGCTTTTCCATCATTTGCATTTGGGTGCTGGGAAGGGATAAGAGGGAATGAGGTTGAAAGGAAGAATTCATGCCAAGGGTTTAAGGGAAATATATGAAGTTTGTGATGTCACTTGTAGCTTCTTCTAGGTCTCCTTTGTAAGTTTCTCTTCTCTTCTCACAGCCCTCTTAATGTTGGAATATCTCATTATTGCATTCTAGGTTCTTTTCTTTTATTGAATTATGGCCTTGATGACCTCATTCATCCCAGTGTTTTTAAACATCATCTGTATGCTGGTGATGCCCCAATTACCTCTTCAGACCAGAGCTCTCTCATGAGCTGCAGGCCGAGTTTTTTCAACTGCTTAATCAAACTTTCCACTTGTATGTTTAACAGACACTTCAAACTTAACATGTCTAAGACTGAACTCTTCTTTCCCATAAAATTTGCTCTACCTATAGCCTTTCTCAACTCAGATGATGGCAACTCATCCTTTCAGGTACTCAGTCCAAAAACCTTGGAGTCATTCTAAAATCTTATTTTCTCTCATAACCACACATCCAATCCAATGTGAAATCCTGTTGGCTCTACCTTCAAGATATATACAGACTATTTCTCACCACCTTCTTTGCTACCATCCAGGTCCAAGACATCATCATTATTCACCTGGATATTATGTTAGCCTTCTGTTGGTTTGCAGTCTTTTATCCTTGTTTTACCTTGAGACTAATGGTGATCTTCATGTCACTGTTCTGCTCAAAGCTCTGCAATGACTCTCCCATTTTTCTCAGAGTAAAATCAAAGGCTCAGACCGACCTACAAGGCCCCGTGTGATTTGGCCTCCTGTCACCTCTTTGACCCCCCGTCCTACTGCTCTTCCCTTGGCAAGTCTGCCCCAAAGCATCACCTCCTTAGCCATTCCTGGAGCCTGACCAGCCCTGTCCTGCTTTAGGACCTTTGCTTATGCTGTTTGTTCTGCCATTCATGTTCTTACTCCAAGGATTTGTTTGACTCAGTGTCTCACCTCCTTCATCTGTTCACTCAAAGACTACTTCCTCGATGAGGCTGACCACCTATTAAACCAACTGCCATCTGCACCACCCCAACCAAACAGCATTCTGATTCCTCTTGTCTACATTTTCCTACATTACTTCTTCATTTACTTTTTCTTATGTTACCACTTACCTACATTACTCCTACACTTGCTTCCTTTCCTAGTACTTACAATTGTATAGTACATTACAATAAATGTACTATATCATTTATTTTTTTACTCGTATGTATTGTCTATTATATATCTTTACTTGATGGAATATAAGCTACATGCAGGCAGAGCTGTCTCCCCATCTCGTTCCCTGATGCTTCCTCTATTGCTGAGTAACAAACTGCCGACAAATGTAGTGGCTTAAAACCATGCAAATTTATCAGCCCACAGTTCTCTATAGGTCAGAAGTCTGGCATGGTTCAACTGGGTTTTCTGCCTAGGGTTTCAGAAGGCTGACATCAAAGTGTTAGCCAGCCTGGGCTCTTATCCGGGGGCCCTAGGGAAGAATCCACTTCCAAGCTCATTCACCTTGTTGGCAGAATTCACTTCCTTGCAGGTGAAGAGCTGAGGTCTCCATTCATTTTATTTTTTTTAATTAAAGAAAAAACTTTATTTTTTAGAACAGTTTTAGATTTACAGAAAAATCGCAAAGATAGTACAGAGTGTTCCAATATACCCTACATTCTTTGCTGGCTGTCAGCCAGAGTCCTTGCTTTCAGCTCCTAAAATCCCGAAGGCCTCCTGCAATTCTTTTCACATGTGGCTTTCCATTTTCCAACCCGTAATGGCACACTGTGTCCTTTTTATACTTCAGATCCCTCTGACTTCCCCTTCTGCCCTTACTTCTGCTTTTAAGAGCTCATATGATTACACTGGGCGCGCTTGGATAATCTAAAATAATCTCCCTATTTTAAGGTCAAGTGACTAGTAACCTTAATTGTATCTGCAAAGTTCATTTTGCCATGTAATGTAACATATTCACAAGAGTAGTAACAGGGAGGAAAGGTCATGGGGGCCAAAATTCTGCCTACTACACCTCACAAGCACCAAGAACTGGGTCTTCTTGGCACATAGTACAGGTGAATGATTATGTGGCAGTGGACACCTGAGCTAGAGGTTTTATTTGCAGGAAGTTGGTTATTTGCCTGATGCATTTGGGAGAAAATGTTCCAAATCCTTCCAATTTGAGTGTATTGGAATGTAAAAAATCACTTGTGTGTGTGTGTTTTTTTTTTTTTACAAGTTATTTTGTAGCTTTTTTTTTTTTAATTTTTATTTATTTATTTATTTACTTATGGCTGTGTTGGGTCTTCGTTTCTGTGCGAGGGCTTTCTCTAGTTGCGGCAAGTGGGGGCCACTCTTCATCGCGGTGCGCGGGCTTCTCGCTGTCGCGGCCTCTCTTGTTGCGGAGCACAGGCTCCAGACGCGCAGGCTCAGTAACTGTGGCTCACGGGCCCAGTTGCTTCGCGGCATGTGGGATCTTCCCAGACCAGGGCTCGAACCCATGTCCCCTGCATTGGCAGGCAGACTCTCAACCACTGCGCCACCAGGGAAGCCCGACTTGTGTTTATTTTGAGAAGGAGGAAGAATCAGGAAATGAGAGAAAGAGATAGAGAGAGGAAAAGATGGAAAGCCAGGGAGGGATCAAGGTGAGGACAGAGTAAGAGAATGCCCAAGGCCATGCGCCTGGGAGCCTCTGATTTTCTGTTTCACACACACTGAAAGTAGAGATTTTCCACCTTTGTTAATGTTGTCAGTCCCAAGACTCTCACTCTTGTGTGCCAGATGTGGTTTTCCAGGCTTTTAGAGCTGTAATTGTTTAATAAACTAGATACCCTTAGAGGTTAGCTTGTATGCACCGACACGTATCCTGCCTGAACTAGGAGTTCTGGTAGATGCCACAAGTTCACAAGGGTGGCCAGGAACTGGGAGGCTTGGGATGGAATTCATGGTTTCTTCTCCTTCTTGGCAATAACATATCACTTTATCTTTATTACATTAAAACACAAGATATTTGAATTTAAATTTGAGAAATTACTTCATTTTCTACAAGAATGCTTAAACTCCATAGGGAAATTGATTTGGTAATTATGACAATGTCTGAATATCAGAAAACTTTAGATTAATTGAAAATGATAAATTAGTCATTTTTCAGCCTTGTGTCTGGATTCACTCAACCATGAGTATGCTGCCAGTTTAGAACTCTTCTCTCCTTCTCCACAGTGAATTCTCAGAGTCCACATTCAAAGTACAGGGGTCCAGCTGGCCAATCTTTTCCTGTAGCGTTCACACTTGGCTCTTTCAACTGGCTGACTAGGAGAATCCTTCCCCTGACTGAGATGACAGCTTTGGGTGTCCTCCAGAAGTACCATTCTGTATGGTCCTTTCACTTTCTGGTGAAATTATGCTAGGAAAAAGATGTTATGCTAAAAAATTGTTTAAGAAAGAATGAAGAATTTTACCTTCTAATTTTGTCATTTCTTCCACTAGCTTTTCTTCATCCACTCATCCAACAGACTTGTGTTGAGTGTTCTCTCATATAACAGAGGGCTAGTGCATTGGAGAGACAGATTTGGGACTAAGTTCAAATAGTTTGAATTTGTTGACTGAAGTCTAGTGAAGAGTTGGGTGGGCATGGGAAGAGGAAAGAATGACTTGGGGGAGCTGGTGGGGGTGGGGGGGACTCTGTGACCTAGAGCAGGGATAGGCAATCTATGGTCTGTAAGCAGAGTGGGAGTTAAGAATGGTTTTGCATTTTTAAATAGTTAGAAAAAAATCAGAGGAATAATTTTTTTAAAAACTTATAACACATGAAACTTACATGAAATTTATATTTCAATGTTCATAAGAAAAGTTTTATTGGAACACAGTAATGCTCATTCATTTTACATCGCCTATGTCCACACTGGTAGAGTTGAGTAGTTGCAGAGATGGGTGTGGCCTGCAAAGCATAAAATATTTATTATCTTGCCCTTTACAGAAAAAAGTTTGCTTGCCTCTGAAAAGGGGTTAAGAAAGAAATCCTCATTCATTCTTTAGGAACTGAAACAAAATAACCACTGTAGAACACCAGGCTGTGGTGGATGATGGGGGCTAAGGCTCAGGAATTGTAGATTGGATTTAGGTGGTAAGGGAGGGGAGGAGAATGACACATCTGGCAATGGCAGGAAAGGGGATGAAGCATCCCAGGGGCTCAGTCCTGGCAATGCATGGAGGTCACTTGCTCAAGTAATAACAAGCAGTCTAGGTTCCATGCTAAAAATAGTATTAGAAGTTATTGGAATTCCTGTAGTTACAAATGATAGAAATCCTACTCAAATTTAAACCACAAGGAAATTTACTGTCTCACGTGACAAGTTTCAAGGGCTCTAGCTTATTATCTAGGCTCTGCTGATTTGCAGAACTTCACATTGCAAGCATGTCACTTCCATGTAGCAGGTAGGATGGTGGCCAGTCCCAGAATCACAGCCTTCCGGTTTAGAGTAGTCCCAGCAAGGGCTCTGATTTGCTTGGCATGGTTCACATACTCCCTTCTGACGCACTTCCTGAGGATGAGATGAGAATAGAGAATTTTGATTAGCAAATTTGGGTGACCACAAGAATGGGTTCTGAGCTAGAAAAAGGGTTTCTGTTACCAGAAGAGTAGACAAGTTTCCAGATAAAGACAACAGATGTCTGCTTCAGTGAGACAGTTGTGGAGAAATGGCATTGGCACAGGGTAGCAGGCTAATGAATGTGGCATCTCTGGGCAGCATCAGAAGCATCGAAATGCAACATCATTGGCATGGCTGGGCAGTACTTCAGTAGCTGGGTGGGCCAAGAAGCTGAATATAAAATAGATATCATCTGCCTGTTGTGGGCTGCTTCTGAGATCATGCACACACCCGAAAACCAGACAAGGGGCCTTGGGCAAGGTCTGAAGTTCCAGGGAAGTCTAGTTACAAAGTCAGATTTGTGATTATTGGACCCTTGCACATAGCCCCAGGCTAAAGTGGCTTAGGGGAATGTCTGTTACACAGAGATAAATGTCACTTGGGCCCTTACAGTATGTAGTCTGTTTCTCTTGGTCCCAAGGGTGGAAAGACAAATAAGTAGCTATAATTTAGTGAAGTGTAAGTACTATCATAGAATTATATGGTGAGATCTTAGAATGCATAACAGTGTTTAAGTTGGGTTTTCTGGAAAAGTTACCTAAAAGGTCAGTTAGGAAAAAAATCCCTAGACAGGTAGAACCATATATGCAAAGAGATGTGGACTTGAGAAAGCAAGTAGCAAGTAGCTCAGTGTGACTGGGTTGAGAGGGCAGAACTAACATTAGTCCAGGTGCTAAGTTAGGTGCTTTCAATTCTTTATTTGATACATAGCATAACCTATATCACCCTGCTTACGGTGAAGCAAGAAGAAGAGGTTTTGCAATCAAAGGAGAAGTATAGGATGATTAAGGCTTCTTGTTGGGGCAAATGGGTGGAGAGTGACATTTTCAGTGGAGGCAGAGATTAAAAGAGTAGTTATCTGATTAGCAGGGGAGGTAATGAGTTCAGATTTGGAATTTGAGTTCATGATGCCTGAGTGATAATCAGGCGGCCGTGTTTAACTGGCAGCTGGAAATATGGATTAGAGTTCAGAGAAATAGTTCAGGAATTTTGTGTTTACTCTTCTCCTAGTATCCATAGGAGATGAATAAAACCACTGTAATTACTCATTATGAAGCGTGAGAATTTCTCCAGAGAAGTCCAGAATTGTTTTCTCCTTTTTCTTTATTTTTATAAGCACCATAATCATTTTTATGCACACTCTTACATTTGTGAACCACTGATTTAAAGCAAGAAGAAAAGTTCTCAGCAGGCCTCAGATCCTACCTGAGTTGAAATTATTTGATGACATCAGCAGAGCAGCTTTAATAGCACAATAGTGGGAACAGAAACCAAGCTGAGGAACAAATGGAAAATAATGCGTTAAAGGCTGAGAATGTAAATTTCTCGTTCAAAAAATACCGCTAATGGAAAGTGAAAGGAGAGCATGACTGCTAAAAGGGAAACAAGAAATGAACAAATTGTTTTGGGGCTGAAGGATACCTGAAAATGTTTGTTGGTTGAGGAGAATGAATGGGTGGGGAGGGAAACTACAAAAAGAAGGACTTATTGAAAATCAAGTTTTCAGATGATATGGGGGGACTGAAATCTTGAGTACACATGAAGTGTTAGCCTTAGAAAGGAGCAGAGACAAGACTTTCTCTGAGATGGAAGTGGCAAATACACGATGAATCCAATGGGGGTGAATGGAGGGACTTTGATGCAGTTCACGCATAACACTATATACTTGGTGTAGAAAACAAGATCTTCTGCCAAGACTGATGAGGTGGGAGTGCAGAAGGGAACTTTCAGGGAGTGGTGATAGAGTCTACAATACAGTAATAGGAAAGTGAAAGACCAAGGGCTAGGAAAAGAAAGCACTGAAGATGAGACTCACATCACTGTAACAGCTCCAAACAGAATGACTTCGTAATTTTCTTCAGTGATACCAGGCAGGCAAAAAGTGGTTCAAACACCAGAAGTTTCAATCAATGTAGGGTTTAACCAGGCAGATATACTGAAAGACAGTTTACACTATTCTTTGTTCCCATCCATCTAGATTATTCTAGTGACAGAATCTAACCTAGTACCCTGTCCTTCCTTTTGCACAGTGTTCCTACAGTCAGTTTTGTTATTCATTTATCCATCCACCCTCCCAGATAGTGGGACACTGATTCTCAACATAGTTGTGAAACATGTGTAGTTTGTTTACTTTTCCGTGTCCTCACCTATACTCCTACGCATGCCCCACAACATGTGGCCTATGGTCTCAGCATGTGCCACGCTGGAGGCGTTTCTCACTTTCCTCTCATGTTTTCTGACACTTCTACTGAAATCAACCTACTTATAAAGTATCATTGGATTGAGGGGCCAGCTACTCTGAAAGAAAAGGAGAGGGCATGCATGAGGAAGAGTTTAGAGAGTAGAGCTTCCTAAGAAACATCATGAGACCAGAAACTCTGGGAGGACAAGATCAGGAAGAAATTCTCCATGGATAATAGGAACAGTGATGTCTTACACTGAGTTGTTTATTTTACTGTGCTATAGTGATGATTCATATAGCCATCAGTGAAAGTTGTTAGACCCACAAAACAAAGAATGAATGGAGGAATGGGGTATGGATTAAAGCTTTTTCATTTACTGACTGGTTGCTTTACTTGGACAAATTAGTTTCTGCCTCAGTTTCTCCCCTTGTGAAATACATATAATGACATGTATACAATTTGCAAGATTATTATAGGCCCCTCGATAGATATTATTCTGTGTTTCTTGCCCTCAAGTCCTTGGTAGGTGATGGATTAACTATGACAGAAAAACTAAAATGGTACGTGGGTATTGGCAGATGTATTTGTGGTAATAATTATTTATACCAATTAATTTTCCTGTTGGGAAATATTTTCAGTTTTATTAGGGGTCTTGAGTGCCTGAGTTTGGAAGACTTCTCACCATTATGAGATATTTTTGTTCGTATTTGTTTTGCAGTGTGTGAGATATCTTGTGTTCTGGTCTGGCAGGTCATGGCTACCTGCAAGGGAGGAAGGTAGCACTACAGGGTCCTGGAGAGACCTAGAAGCAGACCTAGCTGGTGGAGTGAAGCAGGTTATAGGGATAAACCCACCTGGAGGTATGAGAACAAAGTCTAGTCTAGAAGGTAGAACAATATTTAAGGAGTGCAGCAAAAGACTGTCAGTAAGCAGCCCAGGTCACAGAGGTCCAACAGGGAGTGCAAGATTGACATGACAAGTGGACGGAGCACAGTAATGACCAGGAGCAGAAATCTTAGAGAGCTTAATATTTCAGCATTTAATCAGATGACTCAGAGGCTATTTTCGAGGATGCCCATCAGGAGAAAACAAGCTTTTGGACCAGAGTAGCTAATAAGGAATGAGGAAAAACCCCAAATTCCAAAAGGCTATGAAGTGCATACTACAGACAGTCAGGATGAGAACCTGGTCATGAGAAATCAGATTAAAGGAGTGGGGGGGAGGGGATAGGATCTTAGCACAAGACATAACTGGAGCTGAGGATCAGAGCTGATTCAGTAACAAGAACCACAAGAGGCTGAGCACTGTGTTGGAGCTCTTGAGAGCCCATCCTCTGCCTTCTCTCCCCCTGACCTCACACATACATACAGACCTAAGGTTTTATGTTTTGCCATTAGGACATGGAAACTGTGCAAGCAGAAGACAGGTGATCCATTAAAGAGAGGAGAAAAGACTCCAGAACCTGATAGCCAGGATGGCTCTAAAACACTCCGTGTACGCTTCACACATGTTGATAAAAAGGCAGACTTAAGAATGATCCATTAACAATGTCAAATTTTAGGCAGCTACTCCATGCAATCAACAGACATTTGTGCTGTCACCTGTCCCATTGTGTCCAAACTCATTAGCATGACATGGAAAGTCCTTCACAGCTCAACCTTTCCAGCCCCATCTCCTGTCTCTTCCCTCCTTGCTGTCTGGGAAACACCTACTCATCCTTCAAGACTCAGCTAAAAAGTCACCTTCTCTGTGGAACTCACCTAAGTCCCTCAGGCAACATGAATCACTCCTCCTCCATGCTCTCCAAGCAGAGTGCATATTTTCCTCTATAATCCATCACTTATATCATCTTCATCTCTTTACATCTCCATCTCTCCCACTGGAAGTGAACTCCTCCGGGGCAAAAACTGCCTTATTCACTCTCGTTTCCCAGTTTCTCGTTTTGATCTTGCCACAATCTCATGTGGTTGCCCAATGAGGATACTATGGCCCAGAATGTGAAAATGACTTGCCCAAGGATATCCAGCTGATTTGGAGCAGAGCTGGGATTAGAAACCAGGTCACCTGATTTCTAATCCAGTGCTTTTTCTACCACCCTGTTCTGCCCCCCATCTAATGATTACAGTGATCTTTAAAATTTCACAGCACCTTAGTAACATTTAAACATTAATTTGTTTATTTCATGGTTCATCTGAGGTAGGTAGAGGGGGCCTCATTGCCTCCTTTTAGAGATTCCTGAGTTGGGGCAGTTAGTGACTTGTTCAATCTCAGCACCAGTCATTGAAAGAGCCTCCAACTTGTGCTTAACCATCAGGCTGCCCTGTCATATAGTGCACACTGTTAGCTTTTTGACGTAGTTATCAAAACAACGGGAAGAAACCATTTAGACTGTGCTGGTCACCGCTTGAATTGTTATTTATTCCTCCTGCAGTTTTAGAAAAAAAGTTAGAACTCTCCCTAGAGGGATTCTGTCAATACTAATGTGGGTGATTTATCACTGTCCTTTATTTCAAATATGTGTCTGAGGAGTTAAAAGTAGGTAAACTGGAAGCAGGAGACCACCTGGGGCAATGTGAATTCCCTCTCTCAATCAGAGTCTTTGTCTAACTGGCATAGCTCTCTGCTTGCCATGCATAAGAAAGCTTTTTACTATATATTTTAAAGAAAGGTACTTTCAGCTCACACTCATTTCCCTAAAGGAACTTTTTATTGGGAATCTGGGATGAAACACTATTCTTAAGGAACACACCCAGTGTGGCTAGGTCACATTTCACTCTTGTTTACAAGGACAGGGTTCTGCCTAAGACCATATAGCACCATGCTGACATTTTAAAGGTAAAACTTGTTTCATAAGTTACTTTGTGGTACTAAATGAGAGCCCCAGTGACTTGAAAGATTATGTCTTTCTCAATTACAGTGTAAGTGAGACTATGCTTAGTCTCCAAGGAAAGGTTTTCTTCTTCAGGGAGCATGTTTGTTAGCAACGAAAGATGCTCTCTCAAAGCTATCTTGATCCCAAATATTCACATGTTTCAGAAAATGTCTGGATAAAATATTTCCAGCCCATTGTCCTGATGTACTAATTTTTTTTTTCTTTAAGCCAAATCTAATTAGTTACATGTGTAGAAATAAATGTGGGACTCAGTAATCTCAGATTTTTATGCACCTTTCATAGTGAGAATAGGGAATAGAATTTCTCAACAGGGTACAAGGAACAGGGGTCGGTGAGCCTGCAATTCCATAGAGTAGCCCTGGAGTTTACAGGCAGACAGGACTATGTGCTTAGTCCCAGGGCTCACTAAAAGCTGAGATGGGCTTAGGTATTACTAGGTTTGCTTAGAAAAAATAATGAGTACCTTCTAAGAAAACATTTTTTTTCTTTTCTCTACATGATAATATTGTTACATTAGCTTCAAAAACAAATAAGCAAGGCACAAACAGATGTATTTTTCTCTTATGTAAGAAATCTTAGTTGGTTGAACTTCATGAGCTTTTGAAAGTTATTTATATTTGGAAAAGAGAGAAAATCAGGCTAGTGTTGTCCACCGAACAAGACATACTAGTATATTTATTATGTTTTTTTTCTCTAGTTCCCAGAAATTATTTGCTTGAATTAAATCTGTTCTACTTTATCTGATATGGTAAAGGCAAATGTCTTTGAATTGCTTCAAGCATGTTGGAACATTACTCACAAGATTGGTATGGCAGACAAACTGCAAAAATGTGTAACAGAGAAGACTCCATATTGAAACTATTCCTTTAGCTCTAACCCTTGTGCTCTGGTGCCTGTGCTTAGTCATGCTGGCTCTGCACCTTTGGAAAAGAATGTTGCCTATAACCTGAAATATACATGACAGCCCAGTCTCAAGGCTCTGACCTTTAAAAGTATCATACTTTTCCATTCATGTAACAATAAAAAGTTGCAGAACAGAAAATAACATTTATCTAGTTGGAGGTTTATAGGAACCAGATCTAAGCTGACAGCTGTAAGAACAAAGGGTTCCGGCACCAAGATGTTCACAGGAACAGCCACACCCTCTCCCCTTTTAGTATAAAAGATGTCTGAATTCTAAGATGGTTCTTTGGGAAACTAGTTCACCATCTTCTCTGTCTGCTGGCTTTCTGAATGAAGTCAGTGTTCCTTGCCCCATCAGCTCTTCTCTCAATTTATCGGCCTGTCGTGCAGCAAGCAGTACAAGCTTGGAGTTGGCAACAGACAGACACAGTTATTCCCCTCACTCTCACACCTTCACCCCCCGGCAAAGTGACTTTGCAGCTCCTCTCGTCAGAAGATAGAATCTCTTTCTCTGCCCCTTCAACCTGGGATGGCCTTACCTGGGATGGCTGTATAGTTTGCTCTGACTAACAGAATGTGGAAGAAATGATAATGTGCCAGTTCTGTCTTCAGGCCTCCGGAAGCCATGTATGCTCTGCTCTTTCTCCTGGACTTTTGCATTCACCTTGAGAATCAGCCCAGACCTGCCTGCTCTAGGACAAGAGACCAAGTGGAACAAAGTTAAGTCATCCAAACTGAGGCCTTCGAGACAGGCCAGCTCCTAGCCAAATTTCAGCTGATCACGGTCACATGCAAACTCAGCTCCGATAAGCCAATTTAGAAGCACCCAGATAACTCACAGATTTGTGAGCAAACTAAATGCTGTTGGATGCCCCTGAGATTTGTTTATTATGCAGCATTGTTGTGGCAAAGGTAAAGGATAAAAGTGATAAATATTTATTTATGTTGACACTTTCAATCAGAATAATGAAACCCTTCTACTTATGCAACTTTCACTTAAAATTATACAGAGATAAATGACAAGCTAAATTTAAAAAGAAAAAAAAGTGTCAACTTTGCATTCCACCAACAGATAATAAGCTATCCCGGTGTATAGTAGCTCTTGGGACCTACTGACACATGAAATCACAGAAAGCCTTTCACAGTCTAACCTGTTTGTGAGTGGAACAGCTTCTGCAGAGGGTTGGCCCTTTTAAAGTTAGCCAAGATTTTCTTTTTTCACAGTTGAAGTGTAAACCCAAATTAATTTATCAATTAACTAATTTTTTTTCTGCCAAGGCATCTACCTCTGACCAGTTTTTTTGACACTCATTTTCTTTCCCTCTTTAAGGCATATTTTATCCACCTGCATCTGGAATGATGATAAAACTTTGCTCTAAGGAGCTATCCTTTGGAAAGTCGTATCTTACACATCTGATAAACCAGAAAGTTCCCTCTAGTGCAAAGGCAGACAAGCAACTAAGCCATTTTTACATGAGAGTTTAGTTTCTAAAGGAGAGTGTAGGCTCACTGAACAGTCTGGAAGACAAGTGATGAAACTTGCCAAACAAGGTTGACTGTGGTTTAGCTGGAAAAAGTGTTACTGAGTCCAAGCTCATACTGCTCGCCACACGACAGGCCAGTAAATTGAGAGAAGGGTTGTTGGGGCAAGGAATAGTGACTTCATTCAGAAAGCCAGCAGACCAAGAAGATGGTGAACTCGTGTCCCAAAGAACCATCTTAGAATTCAGTTGTCTTTTATACTAAAAGGGGAGAGGGTGTGGCTGTTTGTTGCAAACTTCTTGGTACAAGAATCCTTTGTTCTTACAGCTAGGTGCCTGCTTAGTTCTGGTCACAATGTTCCTATAACTTCCAACAAGACCATTGTTATTTTTCTGTTCTGCAACTTTTTGTTGCTCTGTGAATGGGAAAGTGTTGTACATTTAAAGGTCAGAGCCTTGAGAATGGGTTATCATGTATATTTCAGGCTATAGGCAACATTCTTTTACAAAGGTGCAGAGTCAGCATGACTAAGCGCAGGCAACAGAGCACAAGAGTTAGAGCTAAAGAAATAGATCCAATATGGAGTCAAGTTTGTTCTTCTCTGTTACAAAAGTAAAAGCCAAGAGAGTATACAGGAATAACTCAAACCCAGTAGATACTCAAAAGATATGAATTCATGATGAGGAAGTACTTTTCTTCAGTTCTCTCACTAATTTATTGCAGAGAGCCTGAGAATTTATAACTTGATGATTTTGTCTTTTACAAGTAAAGGATGCGAAATCCCAGCTCCACCCTTACTAGACCTTTGACTTCTGTGACTAGTTTCCTCAACTATAAAGTGGAGATAATAATAATACCTGCCTCATAGGGTTGGTAGGAGGATTAAGTGACTGAATATTTGTAAAACTCTTAGAACAGCACCTGACATGTGGTAAATGTTTGTTAAGTAGAAAGCTAAAAACCAGAAGCTGAGGACTTCTGGCTTCTAGCCCAGCATGTAAGAGGCTGGAAGTTGCCACTCTGTCCTAACAAGTAAAAAGCTGGATAAATTGCCAAATAAATACTTCTCTTTAGAAATATCAGAGAACTGAGGTCACAGGGCAAACCACTTCCCGCCTTACCCCCCAATTTGGAGAGACAGGTGAATATAGAGAATCATAACCTACTGGAGCAGGAGCCAGTATCCTGAGTAGGAAAAACCTGAACTATAATTGATGAATTGCTGGAGGCTCAGAATAGGCAAGTCTTAGAGCTAAAAACTCCTGGTGGAATCAGTCATCGAGGACTCTCACACTTTTGTGAATTTTACCTCCTGAAGCTTGACCAGGTGCTCATAGTAAATATCAAAGAAAAGTCCCCTCATGCTTCCTGTAGAGGAGAGGGGAAAGGAACCCTTTTGAAATACTCCAGAATACTCTGTCTGTTCTACTTAACAAGGCCTGCCCTCAGGAGAAACTAGTTAACCAGAGCCCAATGTGCTGGAGTTTTATCAGAGCCTAAATGACCCAGGGAGAGAGAAATACCCAACTTCAGCCAACTCTAGCCATCCTGACCCATCTGGGAGAGGGGGCAGAGTGGACTGAGGAGCACAAGTGAACTCCACAGTCCAGAGGTGGAGGGTCACCAAAAGACTGAAGCCTGTTTGTGGACTACAGAATGCTTCCCCTTCCCCACACCTCACCACTACATTATTAAAGACCTTTCTCTAGCAGTTCCCTTTACCTGGTGCATTGTGTCCAGCTATCAGGAGAAATTATAAAACAAATCAAAAGGCAAAAAACACAGTTTGAAAAGACAGAGCGAGCATCAGAACTAGACTCATATATGGCAGAGATGTTGGAATTATTAATCTTTTTTAATGATGCCATACATGATCAATCCAATGACATTAATTGACAATCATCAGTCATATAAAGTGTGGCCTCTGTTCCTGTGCACATCGTGGTTCAGTTGGGAAGATGGAACCCACTGGCACAGGTGACATACCAAATAATTCAGAAACACAGGCACATAAATACTGGAAAAATCAAATCTGTGGGACTCCCATACCCCCCTGATTACTACTTTCTGCAGTAATCAGGGAGGCATCTGGTTGTATCAGAGAAGCAGTTCCTAGAAAAGCTAAGTTCTGCTGTGGGTCAATGGGAGGCTTAAGAAAGTGAATGTCAAAGATTGAAAAAGAGGTTGTCAATCTTTTTCATTATAGAAGTAACTCAAATCCCTAGAATTACCCATAGTAAGCTAAAGAAACAATTTATACTCAGTCTATTAGCCTCTGGAAGGAGTTTATGCAGCTTTCAAAGGTAAATTATTTAGGCCCAGAGGAAAGCTTACACATTGAGAGAATCTGGTCTGATATTTGAGGTGCTTCTGGGAACATAATTTTCTGAGACAGTAGAATACTAAGAAGCCAACTGTGAGAAAGTGAAAATTAACTCAGAAGCAACAGTGGAATTGTCAACTACTTTGCTTCTTTTAATTTTTTTCTTTTTTGTCTTCCTGAAAAAGATGAATTTGGTACATGGTAATTAGCTGCTCTGCTTTGCTTCCTCTTTGCAACCTGATGGGCCCTACCTTATGAAACAGTTGGTGTTCTTGCACCACAGACATTTCTTGACAAATGTGAAAGTGTATGTTCACCCAGCTGGATGAAAACACCACTTGTAATGGCAGGAAGCCGTATTAGAGGGCAAGATCGCTGTGGATGTGCAGTCCTCCCACTAAGGTGTTTGGGAGGTTTATTCTTCCTTTTTCAAATCTTTTGGGAAGGTGGGTACAGCAGTTCAAGAAAAGAGATGCCACGATTCTGACAAGTTAATTAAGCTTTCACTTCTGAGTATTATATGTATAGCAAAGAAGAAAAACCTTAATTTCTTTGTACTGTCTGACAAAAAAGAAACACGAGATAAATGCAGGCAGATTCTTTCAAAGTTGTCCTTATTACTGATTCCTAGTCTGCAGAACAGAGGTTTTAGAAGTCTAAATCAGAACAAATGAAAAGTCTCAGCACCTATTATCTTTCTGTAATTTACATATATATCTACATATATCAATAGATATAAGGATGTTATTCACCAAAATGTGAGAGCTGAAGAACCCACACTTAGATTCCTCCCTATGTGTGCTTCCTCGACTTTCACTTAATTTTACCACCAATGTGGAAAATGAAACATCCAGTGTGGGAGACAGAATTTTGCCTCCCTCCCCAACTTCACCCTCTGATGTTGTACCTGTGATTGTGTTATATGGCAAATGGATGTTTGCAAACATAATTAAGTTTACTAAATAGCTGACTTTAAAATACGAGATTATACTGGATTATCCAAGTGGATGCAACATAATCACATGAGCCCTTAAGAGCAGAAGAGGAAAGCACAGAGATTCAAGGCATAAGATGGATTCAGTGTACCCCATTAGCTTCAAGATGAAGTAAGCCACGTGTCAAGGAAATGGCAACCTCAATCCTACAGCCACAAGGAACTGGATTCTGTCAACGACCAGTGAGCTTGGAAGGCAATCCTGAGCTCCAGATGAAAAACACAACCCCTGCTGATGCCCTGATTTTATGTTGATGAGATCTTAAACAGAGAATCCAGTTGCACTATGCCGCAATTCTGACCTGTAGACACTATGTGCTAATAAATGGGTGGTGTTTCAAGCTGCTAAGATTGTGGTGACTTGTTAAGGCAGCAATAAAGAACTAGTACAACCAGATTTTAACCAATTTATTGTTTTACATTTATAGTGATCATGTTATAACTTGTTATTTATTTTTAGATCCTATATACTACATTTTTGATGAACACATCCTAAGTATATATGATGTATATATACATATGCATATATAGGCATATAAGTTTCCAAAGGAGTTTTTCTCCCCTCAAAAATGTTTCTTCAGGTAGGCCTTCAAGTGAGTTCTGAGCTATTTCTGAATTGAGTCAATTCACATTCATCAAGGGGCTAACTAAATTTAAGGCCTCGTTAAATGGGCTTCTGGGATCAAGGACTTAGGATCTAGGAAGGGAGTGCTATAACGGGCAGCCCTGGTTTGCTGCCTAACACTGTGTCTGATCCTTCCTGGCACAGAGTCTATGTTTCTCTTAGCAATGTTCCACGCACCCCCGCCAACACACACACACACACACACACATATACCTTGCCCTTACTGTTAGTCATTTGGGTAGGACTGAAAATCCTATTTCCAGAGGTGGACCTTAATTGCATTAGGATAATCTGAGCAAGCCATTCTTATGATCATGGTAAATGGTTTAGGAATAGGTATATAACTCAGACATAAGTCAGTCAGCTTATTGCAGTATATTGCCCTCATCCAAGGATACTGGTTTGTGTTCTAAGTTGGTACAATCAGAGTGAACCAGAGGATTTTGCTGAGAATGGTAGGACGTAGATTCCTCCCTTCCTTGACAGACCCCATCAAGGAAGCACGCAGCCCCAGCAGTTGCTGGCAGCCATCTTGGGACCACAAGGTGAGAACATACCTGAGATGAGAGCCAACATCAAGGATGTGGAGTGAAGGCAACAAAAATACAGAAATAGCCTCCTGACCACTGTTTGACTTCTGAATGAGGTCTGTTCTGGCCCTAGACTCCAGTTAGATGAACCAGTAAAGTTCCTTTTTGTTAATAGAGTCTGTCTTGATTGGGTTTTCTGTTTCTTGCATTGAAAGACAAGAGTAAAAAATACAAATTTCCCACTTTACAATGTTGCCCAGGGCTAGCTTGGCCTACACTTAGCCTTCACCACCCTGCTTCTCCCAGGTGTGAGTCCAAGTTGTAATTTCCTTGAGTGCAGCTTTCCCCAAGCAGACAATGCCGTGGGATAGTGAGCATCTAACACATTTCTTTTGCTCATTCTTTTTAGTACCTGCCTTCTCCCTTTGATCATGCTTTTTGTTTCTAACGTACATTTTTCTTTATGGTTCTCATGTGATTATTCAGAGAAAGTCGATGAGAGATGAAGGTGAATCATTATAGGGAATAAACTGTTGGGCAGACTTCTCATCTGGGGGCCATACTTCTATTTGTGGTCTTTTATGTTCCAGGCTATTCAGTTAATCCTCTGTCTGCATTTGTCCTGCATCCATCTTTACATCTGATACATTTCTTCCTCTCACATTCTGAGTAGATTTTGCAAAAACAGGGAATGAAAAATTTCAAGTATACTAGTGCTAGCTGAAAATAAAAACAAAAGGTAATCTTGGTGTCCTGTTGCACATCCACCTGACAATTTGCCCTGGAGTAATCGGGTGAGGTGAATTGAGACATCTGTGTCACTCACATACATATTTGAACAGAACTGCCAAAGCTTGTCTAGGCAAGTTTTCTCACTTGGTAAAATCTATTTATTACAAAACTTTGTTCATTTATTGTCAATATTACTTCATGAGAGTATGTATTTTTACATATATGAACTGTACACACCCCACCGTGAAAATCCTTAACCATGGGATAAATCTATTCCTTTTAGATTAAAAAAGCATAAGGAATAAGTTTATAAGAGGAAATTGTAAAATAAAAATAAATAAGATTTGTAGTAAACCCATACATGTTATAATTTTCTAATTCAAGACCCTTCTCTAAGTTTTAATGGCTGCCTAAAATTCCTTTAATATGGATAGAAAATTTTATTTTGCAATAATTTGTAAAAGGATTAATGTACAAGCACAGATTTCTTCACATTAAGATTTTAATGGCAGTTAAACCTTCCTTTCCCATGAAGAAAGTTTAATAATGGGTATAATGGTGGAAACCCACAGGAAGAAATATAAAAGTATGGAAAGAGGAGTATTTAAGAAGCTGGATACAAATTTCAGTTTTTATAATAAAATCATTTTTCATACTTTAGCCTATGACAACAAATTGATTTGTGACAGTTTTTTTCCATCTGAAATCATTTGTCAGGGACCTGCAAAGACAGCCATATCGGTTTCCCTTATTTTGTGGTAATTGCTTATGCTCTCCTATGTAATGCCAAATGGAAGATTAGAACTGGTGGAAGGAAAGTAGACTTTTCCTTAGAACCTGTTTACAACTGGGGGCGTTGAAAACCATTCTTTATATTATTAACTTTCAATACTATCATTATAACATCTTCTGTTAATACTTCTCCTTCAAGCTAGTGTGCTCAAATATCCAGTTAGATATTGATATTGGCCAATTAAGTCTGGAAACATTCTCTAAACCAAGGTTCTTTGGAGCAGCTTTTCTTAGGATACTTACTGTGTTAATGTAGAATTGAATGTGAATTTCAAAGAGAGATATAATGTATCCAGAGATTTCTGAACTTATGGAATCTTTTACTGTCTTGCAGAACACCCATTTATAACTCATATGACACAGGTGTTTCTCAGGACACAGAGAGATTTTCTTTAATATAGTAAAAGAAAAACTGATGTTGTCATTAATTCCAGGGTCAGGTTTTTCAGTCCTTATATGAACCAGTTAACTTTGCTCTTCCCTGAGAACCTGAGCTTTTGTTTAGCTCCTTTTCACCTTTCCTCTAGGCTCACAACTGAGATCAGAAGTAATGGCACCATCAGTCTGAACTTATCGCCAGTATTGGACAAGACAATCTATAGCATAAATCAAACTCAAACTGGGTTGATAATAGTGCCTTTGACATCCAAGAAAAACTTTCACCATTCAAGATAAAGCTTAGCTTCTCTCCCAAAATTCTCCCTCCACAATTATTTTCTCTACTCAGAATTGAAAAAGAACAGAATCTGCAAAATAATTTAGAGTAAAAGATATAGAGGGATATCTGATTTTGATCCAACCAAATGCCTTCTTTTCAGATTTGAATAAAAAATAACTAAATGATTAAAAGTGAATATTAGAATGTTTGATTCTAAAACCAAATAATCATTAAATTTCAAATGTTCCCTTTCTTATCTTATTATATTGGTATTCCTGGCTTTTGCTTCTTCCTCATTTATTTAAAAGTATTTTTATTTTTTGAAATATTGTCTTTTTTTATTGGATTGATACTAGTACTACTGTCATATCAACAAGTTCACAGCTTTTAATATTTGGAAGTGAACATGTGTTATTCAGACTGGAACAAGTGTGTGTGCTCTAGAATATGCAATTACAATGATCAAGTATTTATAAAATGAAAAAAATAAAAGATAAAAAATTTTTAGAAAGATGAACCCAGAATACCCATGCTACACAAACTTAGGATTTAAAGGTGTGTGTGCGTGTGTGTGTGTGTATGTGTGTGTGTTATGGATCTGAAGGAATGAAAAATAACAACAACAAAAAATGCTGATTGCTTCCTAAATGGCAAGAAACCCAAACTGTGTGCCTATTCTTACATCTGTATATGTGACTAAAAACAGAATCAATAAAAAGAAGCTTTAGTGAGATGAATTTTAACTCAGTATAAGTACGAATAGGGACTGAACTTAGATCTTCTGATGCCCTGTCTAGTGCTTAGGAAGAATGTCCTAAGAGTCTCCTAATCCTAGTTTTATTTCTTTAAGGTTCATGTTTTAGTTCTTTCAAATTGGTCAGCTATGCTAACTGTGCCAAGTGAAGTCTGCCATCAGCACCATCATAAGAATCCTAACATCCACAGGTTTACACTAATAAAGGCTTCATAGAGTTCGCTCCCTCTGCTTTTCCAATTTTAAGTGAGCCACCTCAGTTAAGCTTGCAATCCTCCTATTTCTAATTGTTCTGTTTCCAAGACATCCTCTGAAACAATGACTCATTGTTCACTGTACTGTTTTTCAGGGTGTGCAAATTCTACCTTGAGTCCTCAATTCACCTTAGAGCCATTTCATTTCTGTTGAGATGGGATTACATATTATAGAAACAATAACTTCACACTCTTCATCACCAAAAAGCTACCTCAAGGAGGATGGAAAAGACCTAGAATTAAATGTGGCCCCTCTGCCATTAGTTACTCATAACCTCTTTTGCTTTCTATGTTCACATCTCCATGGAGAGATGGTTGAAGCAGTCCAGTGTTCAGCACTATCACCATGGCTCTATGGTAAGTTTAAGCTATGATTTTCCAAGATGGGCCTGACTTTGAAGAATCAATGTTTAGTCAGCTGTATAGAAGAGAATAATGGAAATGAGCCACTTGAGGGAGAGATTGGGATAATTATGGGGCATTAGACAGTAAGGACAATTTACAAATATTGTGTACTTCTATTCCTGGCTCAACAGATTTTGGTTCAAGTATGCTGAGCGCTCTAATCTGGTAGAAAAAATGTTCTTCCTGTTTATATAAAATATTGGGCTTGCATGTTGGCCAGTGCACAATGTCTTGTGGGACTTCTCAAAGTCTTTCAACACATGTGAAGGGAAGAATTCCAAGCCAGGTCATCAGGCATCTTAATGGTTCAGGCTCAAACTCTTTCTCCACATATGGATCATAATCAAGTGCAGTGGTCAGTTAAATTTCCAATAAAATTAGTGTGGGACACTTTACCCTAGAATCTAAAATAAAGCAATGCCCCAATCCTCCAAGAACCCCAAGAAACCCTGAAAGTCACAAATGAGGAAGTGTAATGGTCAGAATGATTGGCACTTGGAATAATATAAGAACTTAGATGTGACTAAGTTCAAGTTTATCCAAAGTATTGAAAACCATTTTCTGTCCTAAATTATCAAAAGGAAAAAAATAGTGTCAAGTGGGAATGGGAAGCCTCAAAGGGCAATTGGACAAAAATGACTGTAAATGGTCTTAACAGCAAACTCTGGTAATTATATACATCTGCAAAGTTTTTAGAAATTTTGGTTAGTATCTTACAGGCTTTAGCTTTGGCCCTTGCTCCCTGTTGTGTAAAAGTGTCCTTTTTTCTCCCCCATATCTTTTGCAATACTTGGTATAATTTTTCTCAAGTTTGATAAGGAATAGGGCTATAACCAAGGAACAACAGACTTCAGTTGCAAAGGAAATGGTCTCATATCTTATTAAAGTATTTAGGGAAAAGTGGTTCACGAATTACGAAATAACTCCTCCCTGGAAATACTTTAAATTAGGTGTGGTGGGATTGAAATTGTTTACACATAGCTGATGGCACACAGAATTCGCCAATGCTTCTCTTTGTTTGGGACCTTAAAAATCTTTCTGCGCCATCTAATGGAAACAATGCAAACTGCAGCTTGCTTTGAAGGACAATCCTCTGAAGTTCTTCAGCACAGTTCAAGGTAGAATAGATGAAAACTATAGAAACTTAATAATCAAATATCAGCCTCTAAATGTAATGACTATAAAACTGAGAGCCCATCAGTTTTATAGTATACACAACTGGCCCTCAGTTTTATAGTATACACAATTCAAATATGCCTAGGGCATTATGATTTCAACATGCAACGGAATAAAAATACAACGTATCCATTCATAGCAGCAGACAATGGAGTTTACTCACATGATTTGTCAAACCAAGATCCAGAATATTCCAGGTTTTATTTTTTTAATTAAGTATTCATTTGCAAGTTAGTGCTATATTTCTTTTTCACACATATGCTACAGGTACAATATCATTTATTTTTCAAGGTGTTTACCACTTTCAAAAACCGTGAATTTCATGCATTTCATGAATTTCATATCAGAGTCTACACTTAGAATCGTAAACTCAAATGCAGATAGAGAAAAGGAGATAATTTAAATTAAAAGTGAAAAGGGCATGGTTCAGTTCAGCGGGGGCTCATGGCAAAGTGGAAATCACACTCCCTGTCTAAAGGGAGTGAGAGCTACTCGGCAACAGCTGATTGTTGTTCACTAAGAATGTCCAACAGAAGTCAGAAATCTGTCCTCTTATGTATATTTCTTTATTTTTTAAACACTTGTTCTCACCCCCGAATACACCTGTGGTCCAGACATGACCTAGATCTAAGCCCCGCCATTTGTGATTGCTGGTTTACCATAATCCAAGCAACACAATGAGAACATAAGTGTCACAGTTACTGGAATCATTTGGGGATACAAATCCTTTGAAAAATGAGTGCTCTCATATTTTAATTAATATGCATAGATTTAACTCTACATGGTAGTGGGGAATATCAAATCACAAATATTATACAATTTTTCTATTATTCCTGGCCAAGTAGCTCTAAGTCTAAAATGCACTGAATCCATAGCCAGACTGTCGCCTGTACAGCCCTGGGATAAAGGCAGCTGTCCAATTTTGTCAAACCACAGTTTCTATTACTCCCAGCCCTTGGGTTGGAGATAAGCACACACAAATGAATGAAAAGTGGACTTCAGCTTTTGAAAACTGTTTTCATGTGATTATCAACACATTTTTATATTTCTCAGGCAAATAAACAAAAGGAATTAAGTAGCAGTTAATTAGAATTCAAACATGAAGAAAATATAAAGAATGATGAAAGATATAAAGGTGTTAGATATGAATGAACCCCACCAGACAGAGATGTGTTTCTCCCCCTAAAATATGTTTTAGAAGTGAGGGTTTTTTCTACCTCTTTCCCTCTACTTCATACTTTGTGTCTCACTACCTCACTATTTTGAAATATTTCTGTAGACATAGTTCCTCTAAATAGAATGTGTTTCCCTCTTTCATAGACCCACAGAACCTGGAGGGACTTCTTTGACCAACCTTAGGACAGGTGAATATCTGATCCACACACTTTCTAACAGTACCTTTGACAGCAGATTGCATCTTACAGATCAAAATGTCTCATAGCCAATATTAACCTACCTCTTCATCAGCCAATTGTTCTGTCACAGAACTGGGTCCTTAGTTCAGGAAATACTCAAAGTGCAATGCACATTGCGTACTTAGCACAGGCTGGGCATATAGTAGATCTTCCAATAAATGTGGGTAATCATTATTCTCATTCAAGGACTTCTCATTCAAGGATTCAAGTAGCTAGTAGAGCTACTCTTTTGTACTTTATAAGAAGCAGGTAGGGATTCTAGAGTGATAACAAAGCCAGCAAGGGTTGAGTCTACTTCCTGGATGCTCCCTTTTGCATGGTGTACCTGGCGTTTGGCCGGAGTGGAGGTGAAGGGGTGTGTTTCATCAGACAGTGAAGGAGGAAGGAATGATGGTGGTGAGGCCATTTCAACTGAAGGGACTAGTCTGGCCATTACTATGTTCATTATTGAAATATTTCACATTTATTTCTTGCCCTTTAAATTTCAAGTTTCTTAAAGGCAAGAACTATGTTTTCATTTCCTCTGCAATCTTCTATTATACCTTAACATCAAGTTATACATATTATAGGTTTTCAAAAAATGAGAGACAAATGAATAAATAAAATACTGCTTATTTCTGTTTCATTATAAATATTGTCTTTGGGACCTTGGATGGTCAAAAAATTAATTGCCTTATTATCATGTCTTATTTTTTGTATATTGATATTAATCCTCCTATATGGAAGTTAGGATTCGCTGATGGCAATGCATTACAATCTTGTAAGGTATAGAAATTGATGAGTTAATATTTACCAAATAAAATAATTTTTTATGCTTGTGTTGACCTTTCTATGAGACTTAGTATTGCTTACTTGGTAGTGTATTGAATTAGTAGCCAAGTAGCCTAGATAAAGTTGAATCATTAATCTTTTCCTTTGACACTTAAATGAGAAACTTGGATAAACTTTGAAGCGTATATTATATTTAGAAATGAGTATATTTAAGGTACAAGCTACTGAGGATTTTTTTAAATGGTCCATATACTGCACATTGTACCCTCCAACCCTTTAATCTTGTCTGGCTTCTCACTCTTGCTATCTCATAAATAAGGCCCAGCACACCAGCTGTTCTTTGAAATTATGACCCAGTAATGCCTGCTTCACTAGCGCTATTTCCTCTGTGAAATATTTTTTCATTAATCTCAACTTTATCTTGTTCTGGTCTCTTGGAACTGCTGCCTCTGACCTCACACTCTACCGTAGGCTCTTCCCAGTACTGATATTAAGTTCCCCCAATATTTGAAGAGGAAACGTTAGTTTTCTCCACACAAGCCTATCCCATTCTGTCCTATATGTCCCCAGTTTTCTAAGGCACAATCTATCCTCCTCCCCACCACCATCAGCCAGGTGAGAACCCAGTTCCTATGCCTGGTCTAAGAAATAGTCACAGAAAAACAACTTCTCTGCTCCAACCCTGTTAATAGAATAAAAAACAAAAATTTTAATGAGGCTTGAAAAACTGTCGTATTTTGTGCGACGTACCCTCAGGAGGTTCAATGTTGGGAGTTCAGTTTAGATTGGTAAATCCATTCATTCTAATATGTCTTAAATGCCAAAATATTATGGGCAGATTGTTCCCAGGAGTGAATGATCTGATTTGAAGGCCTAAGTTGTGGAGGTTATTGGGAAGGAACTGGAAATAGCCATTTCTCTCAGTTGAATCATGGACACTAGGGATTGGCCGAGAACATTTGAGTGGAGTGAAGCAATTCCTATGGAATGAGCCTTGGCCAGGAAAACACACTGCTGTTGGACTGAGGGAATGGCAGTATCTATGGCTTCAGCTTTGTTGCAGCAAGATCTCAGTTAGCACGATTCTCTCCGTTTGGCTTTCACTGTCTTAGATTTGCAAGGAAATAGGTTATGATAAATGGGCACGTGGAAGCCGGTTCTTTTTCCCCCTCAGATTTTGATGGCACCTTATTTTGCACAGAGGACAGTATTAATTTACATTTATTCTCATAACACTGTGCATTTTCTCAGTTTTAAAACTAATGCATACCCATTATACAAATTGGGAAATCTCAAAAGTATAAAGGAGAAAATTACAATTCCCAAACTAGGTTAAAAAATTGTGAAAATTTTTGGTACATTTCTTTTCAGTACACTATGTATCTTTTAACCTGTTTATGATTGTACCATTCTACCTTTTTATCAGTTAAAAATACAAAATAAATGTTTTCCTATTAATTTTTAAACGTTTTTAGCATATTTTGGATATATTCATGTCTCTATGATTTTGCTTATATAGTTAGACTATAGTTTACCTAATTATCCCCTTTTGTTATCCATGGTGCTTGTGCTTGTTTGAGATTTTGCCTTATTTTCTCTCCTTTATACAAACTAAGTGCAACTTCTAAAGCAAAAGGTAGATTCTCCCATCCTGTGAGACCATTAACTTGGAGTGAAAAAGATGCAGGAAGGACTGAGACAACAAACTTTTGTCTGTCCACGATATAGTTCAAAGTTGGACAGTGAACTGCTTAGCTATTAAATCAAACATCTCTTGTCAAGTCTAATTTCCGACAAATCACATAGAAAATTATCTTTCTGTACATGTTTTGCCAAGAGGAAATTTTGGAATTGGAGGGGTTTATTATCTGAAGGTAACCCAATTTTTCCCTTGCAGTCTCTAGATTAAACGCTGCATAATGTCTTCTTAGGGAGTTTTGTTAGACAGGAACGCTGGTGCTGTTCATTTATGCATATTCATGCTTTTATTTAAAAAGCTCTTAACTAATGATTATTTTATGTTTACAGTATAAATCCAATCCAATATTTATAGAGTAAAGAAACAATAGGCATTTATGTATTTTGTGTTCAATATATTGTTAATACTGAATTCTCCATAGACAGCAATAAGAAAACAATATAAACCCATCAATATTAAATACCAAATCTTAATCACAAATGAGTTGTAATTGGATGCAATTGCAAATGGATTTTTTTTCCCTCACAGCACAATTAAAATTTACTCGCAGATTTTTTCATTAAAAAATAAAATCAGCTGCTTAGTTCTAAAAATGTACTGCGACAAGAGCAAGGACATTTTCTCTCTGCTGGTTTTGCTTCTTGGAGGCTGTAATACTTTGGCTTCCTGTACTTTGGTGTCAGTAATCTATTCTGCGGAGGTATTCTGTGAGATAAAATAGAGTGTAAGACATTGTGAAAGAACAGTATTACACACTACTTTAGCTGTCCAGATGCCCAAGCCATCTTCATTTCAACTATATCCTGGCATTTTATGTGTTAAGATTAAATCAAGAGCAGATTTCTGTGGCAGTTCATGCTAGCTAGCCTTAGCCCACTCTTCCCGTGTGGATTTTGTCTTTGCTGGGGACAGAAAAGTATTAAACCGATTTACTTCCTTCATTTCCACTCTCACACTCACAAAAAATTAAAAACCAAACAAACAAGACTTCAGAATCAAACCAGGATCTACTTCTCAAACATTCTGGTAGAATCTAGAATGGAAAGACACATAAGAGATAGGAAGATGGGAGTTTGGCAAAGGTGAGACTAAAATTTCTTTGCTTTTGGTAAGAAAAAGCATCATTTTGCTTTCTCTAGAGGTTTTGTCTAGACACTTATAAATATTTGCCTGGATGATCAACTAATTAGAAATTTTTCTGGGAGACACTCTGACAAATTTTGGGTTACCAAGAAATTTGGCTACATTAAGTGTCTCAAAATGCGGCTACGATTTTCGTTCAGAATACATAGTTGCATGTATGTCTTTCAGCTAGTGTTTATAAATTCAACCTTTTGCAATTAAGTCTTTTCATTTCTGTCCTTTGATTTCCGTCTTCTTGTGTCCTCCTCAGTAGAATCCAGATACTGAGAAGGGATTAACTCTTGAACTCTGTAAAATGTTATATAAACTTCCATAGATTATGAGTATGAGGGACACAAAAGTAAAAGCACGTGTATGCACATACATACACACACTCACGTGTGGATTCTCTGATCCCTTTTTCAGCAACTATGAAAACGACAAAGGAAGGACTATGTGACTGTTTTGACATCCTTTTTTTTTTTTCCTTCCCTTTTAACTGAAAGTCAGCGTGCATTCCACCAAAAACGTTTTAAATGAAAAAGGCAAAATTCTCATAATGAATATGAAAGGAGGTAAAGATCTTCTCTGAGCAGTGACAGAGGTGAGTTGTCAGGGCTCTAGGCCAATCTTTTGATCTGCTTTAAAAATATTAGTCTCAAATAAAGGCATACTTTTCTTAGTTTTTAAAACAGTATAATATTTAAGGAGAGTACTTAGTTCTTCAGTGGTGTGTTTGAGGCGAAGTTCTCAAAGGCTTTAGAAGAAACTAGTGGGTATCTTACTGAACTCTGAAAAGAAGAAAGAGTCTAAGCTTTAAAAAAGAAAAGAATAAGTTTTCATCTTTTCGCAAAGACGATATTCTCAGTTTCAAAGAAGCACAGGTTTGATTTTTAAGTATAATACTCCTCTTCTCCCATTCCCTTTTTTTCCCCTTGGTCTTCTTTAGGTCCACTTCCAACTGAACCCATTAATGAAGGAACGACCAAAGCTTGGGGTTGTCTGAGAAAATAAGCAGGCACATACTTTGTTCTCAAGACTCAGCTGCAGGTCTTGAAATCCCTGTGCCTGGTTACCAGCAAAACTTCCATTCCAGCTGGAGAGGAATAAGTTCTGTCACCCCAGTGAGAGTTCAGTGTCTTTCAGACCAAGTTAGAATGCATCTTAATTAAGTAATTGTTTTTTGTTTTGTAATTGTAGACTTCAAGATGCAAAGTGAGAGGATGACATTATACATAGGCCATATGGCTGCCTATGGCTGGAAAAAATCTAATCCTGGGTGTTAAATACATCAACAACTATTGTGCATGTAGAACTTTCATGGGTTTATCATCTCTAGGGAAAGCATTCAGGGATTTTATTTTTTCAAGTGGAAGATGAATTTATACTGATTCAGCCCAGTTTTCGTTGGTTCCCCTTGGCTGGTAACTTATTGGTATGCAGTTTGGTTAAAGACCCAGAGCAGTTTGTTGCTGTGCAATGCAAAGAAACATCATGGCTGGTTTGCATGGTGAACATACAATACTCGTAGGGAGACACAGTCTGTCATACTGATACAGGAGATATTTGGTTAAAGTTAATAATGAGGATGAACAAGAGGAGATTCTGGCTCTGGCTGATCTATAAGGAAGAAGAAGAACTCTTAAATTGCTTTGGTCATAGTTGAAGAGGCAGACTAGAACATTTGGGGGCTGATGCTAATGATATGTGTTTTAGATCTGTATGGGAATATAGAGCAGGGTAACAAGCCCCAGGTTCAAAGATGGGACACATCTAATATCTTAACCTTCTTTGTCTCATGGTTCATGCAAAAGGATGGATCCAATAATGAAATCATTGCAGGGAAGAAAAACAAGTTAATAAAAAATCCAAGGACAACCGATAAAAGCAGTTTGACCTAATCCCAATCGAAATTGTGTTAACCTTCCTGTTAGCCACTGTATCTTATGATCAGAAAATGCTACCTATTGAAAAAGACATTAGATAATATGTTAGGATGGCTCCTTGGTGAATAAATCTATTAAAACTCATTCTCTAAACTCATCTGCCACATGGTATTTGTTGCTGCACTGGCAATAAGTCCCCAGGGATAGAAGATGAAAACCTCAAGGGGATCTGGAAAAGTCTGGAAACAGAAATAGACCATCCACCTCATGAAGAAACTGAAAAAGACTTAGAACAGATGTAGGTACCCCTTCACCATGATGTTGATAAGTAAGGACAGAAAATAGGACCCAAAGCTGATTCTGGGAGACAAATAAGTAAAAGGCACGGGAGAAGGCTGGTTCTGAAGGATGAAGCACAAATTCATCAGTCTAAGCTTAAAGCCTTTCATAGTATGACTCCACTCTGGTTTTCCACACCTATCTTTTACTACTTCCCCCAAACACATCTTTCCAGCCAGAAGTACCAACTTAGCATCACCCAGACATGACTTTTACATCCATGAGACCCCTACCTCCTTTTGGGCAATGCATATTTTGCCCACTCTTAAAGGCTCTTTTCTCTGCAAAATCTTCCCTAACACCACTCATAATTATCTCTTTCCTTCATGAATGTTCAGCATATATTGTTTATGCCTTCCATTTTATATTGACATTGTACTGTGCTTGGGATAAAAACTCAAAATTTTCACCACTGAGCTATAAGATTTTATCTAACTAAACCCTATTTCTCCAATTCATCCTGTGTAAGTCTCTGTATAGCCATGCACCAGCTACATTCAGCTTCTTAGGGGTCTTGAACACATTATGTTGCTTTGTACCTCATAACTTTGGCACAAGGCTCTACTTACTTGAGTATCAGAGAGTGAAAAGACTATGGATGGAGAAAGCAGAGAGAAGTTCGTGAGGGCTGCATCTCAGGCAAAGCTGATAGCCACCGTGACTTAGGGATAAAGAAGATGTGGGAGGAGAACCTTTGGGAGCAAGTAAGCAGAGGACGTGGTAGAGAGTCCAGGGTTTCCAGGAGCTAAAGGGAGAAAAGTCATTAAGGTTCTGCCACTTGATAATTGACTTCCTTGATCTTGATGACCAGGCATAGCATTTTGTTTGGAAACAACAGAGGGGAAAGGAAGAGGGAACCATGTTGATAGCAATAGACTTGGCATACATTTTGTTTCCTAATCATCAGGGTCAGGCTGGTCAAGCTCTCTTCAGCCTCCATCTTCCAGAGTTATTTTATTCCATAGCTAAAGAATGTTCCAAATATGAATAGAAAGCAAATGAATATTTAAGCAAAGTTAAGAAAAGCCAGAATTAAGACCTGGGTTTTTAATGTTTTATTCAGAGACCTAACATCATTCAGCAGATGTTTAACCAGAAACAAGATTAGCATGCACAAATTTGTTAGATCCTTAATCCCTCTCATTTAAAAATTCTTATTCTATCAGTAAACCTTGTTATATAAATGTCTTCTCTATTTAACTGCGTGCGTGTGTGTGTGTGTGTGTGTGTGTGTGTGTGTGTGTGTACACCTTGGGCATATTAGGTTCTCAAGTAATATTTGTTGATTTTATGTATAACCATATGCCACCAGGTTTCACCAGCCTGTGGATAAGAATAAGATTGGCATTTATACTACATTGCATTGGCATTTCAGTACCTTATCATGTCTCTATTGTTTCTGTGAGACCACAGCTCCCTCCACCTTTCCCCTAACCCCATGTGTTTTGGTGGTCTCGGCAGTGCTTCACATGCTTCTTTTTTTTTTTTTTTTTTTTTTTGGCTGCAGAGCACGGGCTCTAGGCGCGTGGGCTTCAGTAGTTGTGGCACATGGGCTCAGTAGTTGTGGCTCGTGGGCTGTAGAGCGCAGGCTCAGTAGTCGTGGCACACGGGCTTAGTTGCTCCACGGCATGTGGGATCTTCCCGGACCAGGGCTCGAACCCGTGTCCCCTGCATTGGCAGGCGGATTCTTAACCATTGCACCACCAGGGAAGTCCCCACAACAAGCTGCTGGGCACAGCCACTCTCTAGTCAGGTGTGGGCTGTACCTCTTTGGCACCTGCTGTCTTGTTCTCTGGAGTTCTATGGCTTGAGAAAATAACCCAGAGAAACTGTGCAAATAACCTGGAGAAAAAGGAGCCTGAGGTGACCTCTACTCAGCTGCATAATCTCAATTTAGCCTCAGTTCATACCCTTGGTATGCATGTATACCAACAGACTTCAAAGAAATAGAAAAGTTGAATAGAGGACAACATTTTCTTGGAATATCCAAGATTGAGTTATTTGTGAGAATACCTCAAAAATATATCCACCATTGTAGCTCAATTCCAAGCATTTCTAGAAGGTGAAAGCCTTATTTCAAACTCCATTAATAGAACATATGTTCCAGGAAATTGCGTGTAAACCCCAAGGCAGCAGAGTCATGGATCCACCCCGTCTCTTTGCTATTGACAGCCATTACTGTTACAAAAATTATACCATATGTTAATAAAATTTTAAAGCAAAAACAAAATAACTGTAATAGGAAATTAAACATGGTCTCTGACTCTATTATGTCTGATCAAGTGATCTATAAGAATATGGACATTTCTAGCACCTCTGTCAATGGAAAAAGAAAGAGCTTGGTTACGTGCCACACTCTTGCATCATCTTGATTCCGCAGAATGGACTAAATCAATTGAAAGATAAACTCACTGTAGTCAGGCATATGCTGACATGTTGGCCCCTTCACAAAAGCTCATGGACAGATTTCCTCTAGACCCAAACAAACTATGTAAAGAGTCTGTTTTGATTCTTGTTAGCTTTGCACTCTCTCAGCAAGCTGCTAAGAAAATTCAAATATGGCTACTCTTTTGGAAAGAAATGGCATTCCAGGATCTTTCAGGTTTTTTTTAAAATATAAGACAAAGTTATTTTTACAGAACAGTGCTACTCTATGAAGCATTCTTGGGATGGCATACAGTTCTGGCAGTTCAGTTAATTCAGAATTTGGGCTCGATGCGTGGTTTGAAAGACTTAAACTAATGAAAATGATGTACAGATTGACCCTTGATGTCATGGTAATGCTTAGCTCACTCTGTATCTGTTGGTCCCCAAGAATGTGGTCTATGTGATGTAAGTGCCACACTATTCCCAGTAATTAAAAATTAAAAATGCACAGTTAATACACATTTGTTGAATGAAAGAATAAACATAATGTTGGGTATGTGTGTGCTAGAAAATTAAAGGACTATTATAATCATTTCAACCCCTCCTTGTTCATTTGGAAGCATGTTTACATGTTCCTGCCTCAGCAAAGGGGACTATCTGATAAAACCTTACATGACTACTTTGTGAAACACTTTATTTTATCTCATTCATACTTACAACCCTGTGAGGTAGGTGTTAGCATCTGCATCAGTAAAATTGGGATAATAAGACATATTAAATGATATTTTTTAAGAGTACACAGTTGGTAAGTGGTAGAACAAAGACTCAAAGACTTGTTTTCTTTTCCAAAATTCCCCAGTGAGGACATTGAGGTTAAGAAAAGTGGAAGATTATATACTTCTGGGTCTCAGTATAAGAGTTGAGTAGTATATTCTGCTCTGATTTAGGCAGGGCATCAGCTATAAATACTCTCCCCATAATGAGCCTGTAGGCAGAAGGCAGCCACTGGGGAAAGGCTTTGCACTGGGCAAAATGACATGAGAATCAAGGCCTGCATTATGTCTGGACCTACTTCATATTACAAGATGTGCAATAAGCCAAGTATCTTTATAGAGAGTACAGAAACATCATTCAGTGTTGTTCTCATTCCGTGGGGGTCTTTTACCTACTAAAGTTATTTCAAAGTGATAATTTTCTAATCCAAAGAGTAAGAAAAATAAACTGTGCAATTATAGTGCTACCTGCTTAGAAAGATATTGGCTTTCAAACAAATTAATAAAGCTTAAACACCTTCATAATTTTTCCATAAGGATTCCAGTGTAGGAAAATAAGGCAATGAGTGAGAAACTCCAGCTGTGGAATATACAGAGCTCTAAGGACTACAAATTCTTACATCACTGAGTAGAAGAGTAGAAGAAAAAATACACTGCTAGAAAGGAGTGAGGTTTTCTCAAAACCGTAGATAATTTCCTTGAGGCTAAGCAATAAACCAATCATAGATCACCTGAGTTCTGAGTACCGAACTTTACTCCAGTAGACAGTATTGCCTTCATGATCATCCTGAAAGATGTTATGGTTTGATATTTTGAATATTTTTGGAATGAAAGCTTCTGTTTCTCTCAGACTTGTTAATCATACAGATGACTCTCATTATCATCTTCTAATTATACTCATTGATGGAGGTAGGAGGTCCGAAGAACACAATGGATAACCCAAGGCTGTTGAAAATTTAGATGTAACGTATCCTTGGCATCAGAATCTAAATTAATACTTACAATTTGAATCATGGAGCTTATAATATTTTAAGCAAAATAATAAAGTTTTACAAGGAAGACAATCCAGAAGAGTTGGTAATTTTCCCATCATGGCACACTACCCAAAACTGCTTGGAAATAAACTATCCAGAAAATAAATCTCTTTTCTTTATTCCTTCTTATATTAGTTCAACAAAGTTATACTGGATGTCTACTCTGTGCTATCATCTGTCCTACATACTGAGCCAATCTTATGACAATCACAAGTTTTAAATCCAAGTGGCCAAATATTAGCCCATGATTAAAGCACCTTGATTTGACCCACATCTGTTTTCCTCTCCACTATCTTGTATAGTCTTGTTTCACAGGCTGGATTTAAGACTAAACATTTTCATCCAGTGTTCTGTACTTCAAATTCCCTTTCCAGAGATTAAGTCTGCTTGGCTCACTCTCAATTTAAATATGCTTCTTCCAGGAAGACTTTCTTGATGGTACCTTTTAAGGGTTCACATAATTGCCTCTTTACTGGATATAGCTCCTATTAGATTATCGTGCCCCTTGGGGACAGAGACTAAATCATCTCTATCCTTATGGCCTCGGCAGCTAACATAGTGCCTAAAGATGGTTAGTAAGTATTTGTTAAATAAAAAGAGAAATAACGAATGGACGTACTATTTCTAACATACAAGCGGAAAATGTTCCTCTGAATTCCTAATTCAATCAAATAATTTCACCCAGGGAGAAAAGAACGAAGAGAAGAGATATCTGATCCATTGTTAGAAGGACACTTAGACTTCTTTAGTGTTTCTCTATGTGACATCAATCCAGGGAACCTGGAATGTGTAGCATTTTCTGGTTTTATGCCTGACTGTGAGATGTAGATTATTATACTATTGATCTTTTTCTTAATATTTATGGATTGTATCCCAGGAGTCTAGAAGATATCTTTTCAGTGTTTTAGAATTTCAAAGCAAATTACAGATAAGATTTCTTGGGATGCTGGACTATGAACTTTTTTCAAAATGATTTTTTTCTTGAATAAAATTAATCTTTTGTTCAATAGCCAATCAGAAAAAAATCAAACACTCAAGCAAAAGCTCAATCTTGATTTGAGGGCTTCTTAACCTAGTTTCCTTGGATTCCGCCCTGTGCCCTCCCAGAAGAGACATCATTATTAATTTTGTTTTTAAAGGTTTATGCACATGGAGATAGGATAGGGGAAAATGTATTGATATCTGAGAATGACGGGGTGTTTCTCCACTCCCATAAGGGAATTAGGCATTTGGATTCTTTCCCTTCTCTGTACTCTCAAGAGAAGTCTGTCTTTTTCACCCTTGTTCCTAATCTTAGGATTCAGAACCAGACAAATGTAACAAGAAAGACAAGGCTGAACAGGTTGAAGCAAAGGAAGTAGGCTCGTTGCTAGCTAAGTCAGCTGCTGGGCTCCCCTCTGCTACAGAGAATCCAAGTGAAGGGCCACATGGAGAGGATTGTAAACAATAAACTAGAGAAAGTCTGAGCTGTGTGAGAAGGCTGGGGGGTGTGGTGTAAGAGGCAGAGAAAGCAGGTGAGGCTGGGTACCAGTAAGGTTTTCTGATGCTACAAGGGAGAGACTGTAGGTATGAGGGACATGATAGAGGAGGGGAAGTGTTGAAGGGAATTAGAAACTGGCATACTCTAGGGTGACCTATCCATGTGCCTTTTTCTCAGGAGAATGTTTATATCTCTCATCACGTTTTCAAAAGGGCCTAAATCCAAAAAGGTTAAGTATTGCTATGGACCAAGTCACATTAAACGTTCTGATCTCAAAGACCTTCTGTTGGGAGCTGCAGCCAGTCCGCAGAAACACTGCAACATAGATGCAGAAAAATCTTCAGCGTACTAAATAAAAGGACCAATTTGTAAAGAATGGTTACCGAAAAAGAAAAACTGTCTTGCATAATTTATGATGTGTGTGACTGAATTGTAGAGTTCACTGAGTTGTATCCATCTCTCTTTGACCTTCCTAAATAGTAGGGCAGTGGGAAAAACTAGAAAATAAGATTATTGAGTGGCTACTATGTTATAGGCCTAAAAGAGTTTATGTAGCAATGAGGCCACATTTACATTTATATCCAAATGATGATGGTTTCCAAACCTCACCTGCATTCCTTAATAAGCTCTCCAATTCTCTCTGGTAGTTTTTCCCTGCAAATTTTCCAAAACCTCCAGGGCTTGAAACATGTGTCTACAAAATGGTTCTCTGTGTTTTCTCACTTGTCTTTCTCCATTCCTGGCAAGTGGGAGCCAAGCTGTCCTCCTGGAGACTGAGCTGCAACACTGAGGATCTTTCCGATTGCCATGTGGAGATGCCAGAAATTTGAATGGCCCAAACCTGTTAACCTTGGTTGTCTATCAAAGTCCTCTGTGGTGTTGCTGGTAGGAGCCAAGGCTGCCTCTTCCTAACAGCTCTGTGGAGTGGTGGTTCGCCTCTTGGGTTATCTCCTTGCCATCTTGATGACAAATTTTGTAAGAGATCTTCCAACAGTTTGCTGATTCAGCAATGTTTTTACAAAGCAAGGGGCCGTTTTTTTACTCCTGTCTTTTTTTAGTATGGAGTGCCCCACGGTAATCCTGCCTGGATTGCAAAGTGCTATATGTTTTTAGTGATACTTCACTTCAGGTCTCACACACACACACACACACACACACACACACACACACACACACACACTTTTTTCCAAAGGTGCAACTGATACTCATGGGTGACAGGATTGTGATGGGTTCTTTTAAGCTACATGGTGGTCTCAGAAACTGTACTCCTCTACCTCCCTCATCCTGGAGGGCTATTTTTAATTGATTTGTCCCTATTCCTTTCCCTTTAAGGTGTGCCCCTTCTCAGGTGCCCATTATTCTTTCTCCGCAATCTTATCTCCATCTAGCAGCCACTCCATCGGACATGTATTTCTATACACGTGTGTATCTCCATGCAGTCCTGAGCCGTGGTCTTTCTCCTTCAGAGACTCTAACTCACCTGTGTAAATCAGTGGTTGAAAATCAATACTCAGCAGGATTAGCTAAGGATCCAAGCTACAATGCAAATAATTGTTAGAAAGGGGGTGATCTAATTCCACTGGCCAACAGTACTGGAGCCTCAGACCCCTGATTAAACAATTTTACAAAACAATTCCAAATATGATATCATTTGTACTTTTGCATTAATAAAAATATTAGATGTGTTTTGATTTTGAGATTTTCAGTCTATTTGACTAATGGTTTTTATACTTTTATCATTTATCTTTATATTAGGGGAATGTATCTTTTTCACAATTTTTATCTAAATTAATTGAAAATGTTCAATACAAAGTTTTTAAAAATTATTTTCTAATAATTTTTTCTAATAATTTTCAATCAAGGTCTGGATTATTTTTCTCTTTAAATAAATCATTATGTCTGTTTTCAGGATTATAAGAAAAACAAAAGCAAAAATCTTTATTCCCTTTAATACAGCATCACAGGGAAAAAATAGAGGAATTTGCAAAACTTACAAAGTGGCCTAATATCTAATATTCTGATAAACTAATACTAGAGACCTCTGTGTCAGAAAAGCTGTCTTAGGAGCATGCAAGCCTTACTCATTTCAGTGAATGACTGTGGTGAGTTGTCTAGAGTGGGGATTCACTTGGATATTTAAAATACTGCAGAGGTGATAGCAGAGGCAATCGGGGAACTCAGAGGCACTGATATTCAAAGGTCATCACCTAAGAGAGGCCGAAGCTCTTTCAGAGCTCTAGTGAAAGTAGCCTCACCTCTGGGTTTCAGCTTCGCAGAAGAGTAAGGACTCCTATAAACTTTGTGCTTTCATTACTCTGTAAAACAGGGAATTGTGTCTTGATAGGTTATTAAGGAAGAATTTTCTGAGAATAATACCTGTGAATCAGCCATATCTGGTCTTGCGTGGTAGTTTTAAGAGATCCCTGTAGAGGATTATAGAGATGGATGGGACCGCCCCACACCTTTACTCAATGTTGCAGTGTAAGGAAAACAGTGTGGGAAAAACATTTGTGAGGTTGGTCATCAGCCTCTATTTTTATCTGCCCCAGAATTAAGAGCCACAGTTTCATTGGGGAAGATCAGTTTTGGAACCTGCAGGGTCCTTGCACCTGCACTGGTATTTCTGGTGGTGAGACTGGGCACATGGGGTGGGGGAAAAGTGGAGAGTGAGGAAGCCCCTCATGATCCAGGGAGTTGTGAGGAGCAGATGCTTGCCTTCTAATCTCCTTTCTCTTTCACCATTTAAGAATCTTCTTCTGACCTTTGGCTTTTTTGTTGTCACCCTTGTTGTTGTTTTGCTGCTGTTGTTGACTAATTAGATATTGAAAGGAGCAACAGGATAAAAATCATTGATACGATGTGTTATCCTTCCAGGGACATTTGCATTTTAAAAGAGGGTAGACAAAGGGTGAAAAAAATGCTTAACACAAAGCAATATATTAGTAACAGTGGTCTTTCATTCTTCTGTGAGAGGTATTTTAGTCAGCATGACTTTCTAATACCTCACCTACCAAAATGATGCCCTATACTTGCCTTAATAAGACAGTAATCATAACGCACAGATCGACAGAAAAACAAATGTCCTCTAACAATATCATTAAGCTCTGTTTAAAAACATGGTGAATTTCTTTCCTGGAATTGCCATGTATTGACTGTGTGATATTAAATAAGGCACTTAATGACTCTGAGCCCCAATTTTCTGATATTCAAATGTGATTCATGTTAACCCCATAGAGTTTTTCTGAGGGTCAAATGAAATACTGGTTTACAAAGTTTAACACTGCCAAGCAAGGCTGAGTTGTGAGGAATATGGGCATTTAGCAATGGAAAGGTTGCTATAGGGAGGAAGCCATGAAAATTAACATTCTGGGAACAGCAGGACTGCTGTACTCAACACTGAGTTTATAACTTACAATTCACAAACTGCCACAATGTGGATTAATTATAGAATTCAGTTGTGTGTTCTTATTTTGGGGAGCTGAGTTATGGATTTTTACCGAGTCAATATGACTATGGTAATTTCCCAAGATAGTCTTCACTGGAACATGTTGTCAATGATGCTTAGAAAGTAGCAGGATTAACTCTGGGCCTGTTTCAGTCTCCATCTCTCCAGATCTGAGTAGATTTCAGTCACATTGGGGAGCTTGAGACTGACTGTTCACATATACAGAGAAGATAAGGAGTATGATAAGGTATCGACTGAGCCACCTATGATGACCCCATGGGAGTCACTGGAAGGCACACAGAGAAGGGGCTCCTCTGTACATTTAAATTGGTACAGACTTCTTGTGCACACGTGAAAGATAGTCTGTATTCCCTTAGTTTCAATGGGATGTTTGGCAGGGCTCTGTCCTGCTCATTTCTCTTCCCCTTTAGACCTTGGATGACTTTTGTTCAAATAGTGCTTTGGGATGCAATCAATTCTTCATCCAACTTATTCCAAACATTTCTCAGTAGAAACTTTCATTTTACACCACTCAGGCATCATTTTTGCCACGTATTACACACATCCATTCCAGTGTGTGATAATCATGGTTCTTCTTGCAAGCAACACAAATTCTAGCTAAAGAATTTATTGGAAGGGTATCAGTGGCAAGGCTATAGAGCCAGGACTGGCAAAGGAGGCAGATACAGGCAGATCTCTTCCACAGAGCTGATCTATTGAAGGATGCCACTGATGGCTCCATGGCCCTTGGAGAATGCATTACCTTGCAACCACTGGGAGTAATCTCCACCTGATCCATTCATTTTCGTCACTCCCTAAAGGGCTTCTGACTGTCTACAGAGGTCATGTGCCACACTTGAGCAGACAGAAGAGGAGATATTGCCATTACCTCTCACCTATGCTGAGATTGCCCTCAAATTTGAGAATCAGCACATGAGGGGTGGTCTTCTTGTAGAGGCTTGGCTTTCTTCAGAACGTCTTTTGTCTCAGCTTCTCAGAGCTTGTTCTTCTCCTCAAACCCCACTATTCTTCCCAACCACAATTCCTTCTCTTTTTCTTTTACTCTCTTGGTCTTGACTCCTCTCTCAAGGCTTCTCTCCAACAGTCTTGATCACCTAGATTCTTCTCCCAGGCACTGAAAGCCCAGGTTCCTTTATATACTGTTGTAAAGGCAGAGAATCACCTCTCTATCCTATCCCCCAAAGATCACCCTTCATGAGAGGTTCAGAATTATTTTATTTTCACTAGGTGTTTTTATATGTATCATTCAGTTCTTGCCATTACCTCTTACTGCACTGTTATCACCAAATACTTTGGAAAAAGCTTCACTTTGAATATTTTACTGCGTCAAGAATCAATTTTATGCTACCAATGAAAGGAAAATGTTAGTGCAATGCTACATGCTTCTCACCCTCTCCTCCCCTTTTTTTCCCTGGAAATGCCCAGATTCATGACAGACATAGGGGACAAAGTACATACATTATCGTAGTAGTTCTTGAGGTTTGAATAATTAAAAAATTGTCAGTAAATGAGACAATTTTAAAGAGCAGAGGATTTGGAATGAGATAGACTTACCTTTAAAATCTAGCATCACCGCTTCCAAGCTTTGTGTCCAAGCTTTAATCTCTCAAAATCTCAGTTTCCAGTTCTGTGGGATTATTTGAAGATTTAATGAGAAAGTTAATTAAAACACCTAGAACAAAGCCTAACACATAGTAGGCACTCCATAATAGGATTATCACTAGTAGTTCTGAAGGTGAGATATTTTCCAGAGACCTCTATGAGTTCCCAAATCCTTATAGCAAGAAAGTTCCCAAGTCCTTATAGCAAGAAAGTTTCCACAGACCCCTGTGTTTCTCCAGAATCTAATTTCCATGAAAATGCATGAGTTTTCTATAGATATCTGTAATTAAGTTCTATCTCTCACCAGATAGTTGTTCTATCTCTCACCGGATATCTTTCAAAATAAAATTACTCTGATTAAAATGATAACAAGAAAGCAACAATTCCACATTGAGTTAAAGAGGTGTGGCTGGTCATATAAGGATCACCCAATTAGCCCTATAGATTTTGTGCTTCAAATAAAGTCCTCAGGCAAATTCCAAATTATTTTACATCATATTACATTACATTACTTATATTTTACAAGGTAGTTTACCTTACATTAATTATTTTACATTACCTTTGGTTTGTAATAAATTGTCAAAATCATGTCACTTACATGAGTCCCATGAGGACAGTCTGCCCTGAGTATAGAACGTGCATGTGATAACTTTAGACGCTCTAACTCACAGATACATAGGACAATCAACCTGTCATTTTAGGCTTCATTTAAATTCTAGACTATTTACCCCTAAATTCATTTGGATATTTCTAAATGAAACTAAATATTTCAAAACATTACGGCAAGGAATAAGCTATTCTGATGAGATTTCTTCTTTACCAACAAGGTGACTGAGTGTGGGCTTTCTCAGTAATTCTGAAATGAGAAAATTAAAGTCCCGTCAAATCAAGGAAAATACATTCTGAGGCTCACCTCAGATCTCATTTGAGACTTTTGCCCACAAAATTTGACTTTTTCATTAAGTTCATCTATGTTACTTTATATTCCCAGGAGTTGCTGATCTACTAACACAACTTGCTCTTGAAGACAAAATTCCTCTTTCCTGAACACTTTTAGGAATAAATGATACTAAAAATGAACTGGGGGCAAATGGGGTGATTGATGAAAAAAGCCGTTGAGTGCTGCAGAGCATGTAGGAGTAGTTTCGTTTGCTTTGTTTATCCATCAATTGACCAATCGCTCAAACGTGATTTATTGCTTACTTATTCTAGGTGACCCAGTGCTTGTTCCAATAAGGTAGTCGTCTACAGAAGTTTTGTTCATGCACTTCTATCAGTGAAAATCCTATTTATTTATAAATTATGCACAGATATTACTATACTAATCTTCTATGTACATTGTTCAGAGTTTGCAAGAATAGATAATAAAAAGGAAGAAATAAAAATAGATACAAATGGCAGCCTTAATACTTCCTTCCATATCTGGTCTAATGTACCAGCTACACACCCAGTGTTGTGCTTGCACTCCCTTTTGAAGACCATTGGTCTAAAGGTATTCGATAGCTCTCATCATGTAAAAAAGGTAGAGTTTTGGCCAATGGCCAGCTTTTCTAAGGGAGGTTATGATCTTCATCTGTGAAGAGTATAAACCACATCTGTGAAAGCTGGAAGTTAAGCCAGTTTTCCATCCCCAGACTCTCACTCTGTGTCAATACACTGGCTCCACAACATACTGAGTGTGAAAGGTAATTTGGAGAGGAGAGGAGTTTGGGATAAACATGGACATGGGAACGGCAGTCTTAGGGGAAGTTTGACAACTTTAGAACTCAATTCCAAACATATAAATGGCCATTCTAATTCACTTGCATGAAGGGTAGGATTTGGACAACAAGAGCACATGAGGTCGGAGTCTAGCATAATTGTTAAAGTCTCCAGTGTGATATGGAGAAAGGAGGATGGAAGTACAAGCAAGAAGTTGAGAAAGGGCTATGGCAGAAAACAGGTCTCAGATGCATGTCTGGAGAGGAAGACAGGGCTCCCCTCAATTCCAGGTGCTAAAGTATCAGACAGGTGGCAACAAGATGTGCCAGGTTCCCAGATAGCCCCAGTCAGAAAAAAGACAGACTGCCAGAGTCCCTTCTTACTCTGTCTAAGCTCTACTGCCCCCAGTTCACCATCTGTGTGTTTTATTAAGATGCCTTAGGTATTTTTGCTTCCAACAAGAGTAGAAACTGATCTACAAAGCTCCTGACTGTTCCTTATATCCTTCCTGGAACAACATTTCTGGATTTGGGGTTGGGGTTTGGGGGAGCTGTATATGACCAGATAATGTTTACTGAGAAAAGTTTTCAAGAAATTTGGACAAGAGGAAGGAACTGACACTGAGCTCTGGAGACTGACCAGCATCTTCCTCACAAGGAGAAAAGAACTTAGAAAAGTAGTACTTTCATTTTGTCTGTCTTAGTCTTTTGTTGCCTGTTTCCAGTTTCTGATATACATTTGCACTTCTGTTTTCTGATCCACATGACTACTCCATTTTGATAAACTCATTGGTCATTGGAGACTGCTTTACTCCATTCATTCCCCCAAACTGACTTCCTGTATCCATTTGACCAAATCCTAAAATTAAAAGTTGTCCAAAGTGATGTTAATTCTCCATTGACAGTTGAACATGATATCAGCTGGTAGAGTCACCTGTGAATTAAATGATGGAAATATATCATACAACTACCCCTTTTTGTAGTTCTGTCTCTTAGGGAGACAGAATCACCATAGCTAATGGGTTAATCACGTTAGACATAGAAAGTTGGTTTTACCTGGAAAAAGAGATATAAAATTAGATTTGACACATAATTAAACTGTTTAACAAACACCAAGGTGTGAGTGGCAAAATGACACAATGAGAAGACCATAGGAGAGAAAGTCAGGAGACCCAAGTTCCAGATCTTATTCTTTATTAAGCTATAAAATGTTTAGTCTATCTATAACTCAGTTTTCTTATCTGTAAAATTAGACATATGAACTAGAGTATCAGCAATTCCTTCAAGCATTAATATCCTAGATTCTGTATTATAATGGTGTGGCTTATATGGTCTTGATATAAAATATTGTCATTCGCAATTTTCCGGGGGGAGAGGGTGGAATAAATGAACTGTGCCCCAGCTGAAAATCAGTATTTACAAAAATAGAAAAACCTTAAGACAAGCTCCAATAGCTCCCTACCGCCCCACCCCTGGAATAAGAACAGCTTTCTTTTCCTTGCACTGGGCCTGCTGAACCCCCAGCTCTATGGAAAGGGTAATTAGAAGAAGATATGTTTGCAGGAGAGTGCTGGGAAACATCCAGAATGTGTGTGTTCCAAAGGAAAACAGAAACTCATGCAAATTAACAAGACTGTTGACTTTGAAAATAGCCTATTATTAATTCAGAGAATATGTACTTAGCTTATAATAACTTAATCGTTTTCAGAAAAGGGAAGGATGGTGCTAAAATATGTCATTATTTCTGAAAGTATGTTTTCAGAAATACTCACAAGAAGGACGAGTTGAAACGAGTCTACCTGTTCGTTTTGGCCCAGAGAGCTATTTGGATAAATTCTGAATTCAACAGGTTCTTACATGTCACCTGAAAAACATTTGTTGTTCGGGTAGATTTAAAATAACTTCCAAAAGGCCACAGTTTGAGCATTTTTACTTTTTTCTTTCCAGTTAAAGTCAGTTGCTAAAATTCTCTTTTACTCCTTTCTCCTGTCCTTTGGTTTTAGACCACACTTCAAATGGTTCTTGGCTCAGTAAAAAAACCATTAAATGTTTGGCTTATTCGCAAACATATGAGCCCCAGGTTGGAAATAACTCCCTTGTTTAGAAAAGTAGATGCTCTTGTTTCTAAATGATCTCTTCACTGAGAGAACGGAATGTAAAGAATGACCCTTTCTCCTACTACTAGTAAGTTATATGGAAATTAAACCCTGAATTCAGCATTTTTTGCATATGATTTTCAAAGAATGACATATAACATTTTAAGGGCAGCAAAAAGTTTAACCTTTAGAACAAATAAAACAACATGAGCAATAAGCATGTAATTTCAGAAGGGAACACATTGCTTCTGGCAGCCCTGCTAACAGTTGGCTACTGTAGATTGTGAAATTCTTTCAGTAATACGGTTTCTATATATGCTGGGTCTATTATAGGTAAAGGCTATAATCTGGAAACTCTGGACATTTTCTGGTAATTTTTCACTATTATCCACATTTTTAGGGGACTAGGTAAAAAATATTTTTAAATAGATATATTGATCTTTTACATGTAATCAAGCAGCCTTTAAAATTTATTAACATATTTGGGATGGCCCAAGTGGAAATGGGTAATTTCTTAGAAAAGGCAAGTTGAAAAAGGCAATTTCTTAAGTCATTCACCTGAAAGGAGGACCTAGAATGTGGCAGAGGAGGGCAATTATAGAAGCCACAGCTTAACATAATTTTGGAGACTCTAAGCAGACTCTTCAGAGAATATATAGGTGGAATCCACATTTGGTGAATTCTTTTTCACAATTTGAGTACACAGAGCAAGGATACAATTTGTTGACTTTTTATATTATAGTAAAAAACAACAACAACAGAAAAACACTTCTTATTTGACCTATAGTGGAAACAAATCTATGTTATTATAAAGTTCTTTAAAGATTACTAGTTAATAAGTGGAATATTATTACATGGCAGTTATAATAGGCTAAGGAGCATTTACATTCTTTACATATATTAAGACATTTCGTACATCAGTAAGATAAATATTGGGATGACTTGCCCAAGTTCACACAGCTGGGAGTGGCACATTTGGATCTGAGCTCAGGCCATTTAGCTCCAGGGTCTCAGCACTTATCACAGCCTCTCTGAAGTCACAGAACCTAAAGATCATGTTAAAAGTCAAGCTGTCCAGCCCTCTAATTTTATAGATAAGGAAACTGAGAGATGAAAGAATGTCCTCATACCACAGTGAGTTGCAGCAGAGCCAGAAACAAAACCCTGATTTCATTAGTCCCACTTGAGAACTCTCAACTCTGTTTTTTTGGTAGAAAAGCAAAGCACTTAATAATGCCTTTAAACATTCATAATTAGATCATTCTGTCTCTACTTTGGTCTAAACACAGTTAGTCAGTTGAAGAAAAACTAACTAGAATTGTCATTGCCCACTTAGAGGGAGATGAGGTATATGCCATTAGCCAAATGACCCAGGGGCAGCTGGAAGCTCAGTCAGGAGACAGCTTGCAATACATTGCAAGCAAAGCACTGCTTTCCTCAAAATTCATTTTCCCTGCAGACCACATTTCCTATAAGAAGTATACCTTCGAGTATTTGTTTTAGAGAAAGAGCACAACTTCATTTCGTCCTTCCTCCCTTTGTCTCTGTGTTTCTTCGGGAAAATGAAAAGGACTGTATTATTGAGCTCCTGGAATAGCTCCTTCCTCTTCCCCTCATGGTATTGTCTTCGCCTGTTTTCCTTGCCTGAAAAGGAAAGGTGCAACGAGGAATTAAAACTTCTCTGCTTCTATGAAGGCCTCGAAACTGTAGAATGTTGAAACTAGTGGCTAAAATTGAAATACTCTTAAAACAGCACTCTTCACACTTCTGGATTCTTCACTGTGATAGGAGGGGAAGCTAATGTTTGACGTCCCAGTTCACTTCCAGGAAACGCACAAGATTTTTAAGGAAAACTTAAAAGCTTCGTGAGTAATTTGCAATCCCCACAACTATTAGAGGCTGTTCATTAGAGGCTGTAGAATAGATGGCCTAGGATTTGGTATTATGTGCACCCCACTTATTCTATTAGGTGCTCACCCTTTTTCCTCCCACCCAAGGGAACATATTGAAATGCAAATGATAGAGAGCCACGTTATTATAGGGATTACCTTGAATGTGTTTTGCTTTGTTTTTTAAAAAGTAAACATTGACATATCTTAGTACTCTCTCAACTTTCCATTTTAATGCATCTCACAACCACTGGACATCCCATTTGTGCCCCAAACTACAGTTTCATTAGATGAAAAAAGGATTTATAGAGCAGGGTCAAGCACATACTTATTCATTTATTCAACCACATATATGGAGCCCCTGCTGTGTGTTAAGTTCTATGTTGGGGATTGTGAGATACTAAGGTGAGCAAGGAAAGATCCTAAGCCTCAAAGTTCACATTCGAGTGAGGGAGGTAAAGAAATCTGTGGATAATTATGGTGTGACAGAGTAAGAATGGCAGAGGTAGGTAGAAGGTTTATGGGATCACTCAAGACATTTGTCTTCTCTAGAACTTGGGGAATGCTTGCAAAGCTGTCTTGACTTTTCGGAGGAAGCAATGGCTCTCAAGCGGTAAAGGATGGGTAATAAGTGGTCAGGTATAGTAGATGCTGTGGTGAACCATGTACATTCCCTTCAGGTCTGGGGCACTCTTTCAGTGCTGGAATGTTGAAAGGAATTGCCTTCATCGGAAGACAGTTGCCTGGGTCAAGGTCACGCCCTCTCATGGAAACACTGGCATCCCATGACTTGTTAATGGGGGATAATTAAAAGCCCAGCCGTCTTGCCTCAAGGCAAGAAAGTGCTAAAGGTCCAGCCTAGCTCCAGAGCTCCGCCTGCAATCCTCTGAGGCTTTTATTGTGCAGTTCTAGTTCTCTCTGCCCAATCCTACTGTATTAACTTCCCTGCAGGGGCACTTCCCAATAAACTTCCTCCTCACAACTCAGAATCTGTTTTCAGACAAGATGACTGAAGATAATAAATGTAGAAGCAAGCAGAAGAAAGACATTTCTGGCAAAAAGAACAGATTAAGCAAAAGAAGAGTGTCCCGATCTTGTTAAATTAACATTTGTTAAGTAGAGGCTGAGCCACTGTTCGAGGAGAGAGCACAAGGAATTGAAACAGAGAAGATGGTTACTCACAGGTCCATGCTATGCCTCAGGGGCCACATGGGGAGGTCAAGGTAAGATGCAGGCAGAGAGCGCAGCAGGACCGGGGCACATGCCTTTATTAAGGTCCGTGGTTGGAGTGCTTTGGGGCTCCCAGGCTAAGGCCAGACTGCTCAATTCAAACCAAAGAGCAGCGGTTTTAGTAAGCTCTGAGTATAAGCAGAAGGCCCTGGGAAGTTGCGGAGACTGTTTCCCACAAGGGAAGTCCTACTAGGCACTTACATTTACTTATGATTCTGCGCTGTGTAAAGGGCTCATGTCAGCTTAGGGCCCCCCACGGGCCACTTGACCAAACAACTGGGCGCCAGGCAGCAATTGCATGGAACAGCTTAGGCAAACTCTTACACAGAGAGACAGGAAGCAGCATGGTACGCGTGAGCACCTCAAAGATCTCTTGTGTTCTGGAGCTTAAACAGAAGATGCAGCTGGATGATGAGGTGGATTTTTCTGAGAAGACATTTTAAAGGAGCTCCAAAGTACCACTTCTAAATAAAGGCTGGGTGCAATTTCACTATTCCATGGAATGCTGCCAGCCCTCATTTTATAGCATTTTATTTGGATTGATAGAATGTGATGCGACCGAGGTGGCCTCCACAAAGTAGATTCATTCATAAGCAAACTGTCTCTAAAGTAGGTTTTATAAACTGGACAAATCATACTCCACAAAGCCTCTTCTTGGTTCTCACCATTATAATGCTTTTGAGATTCCAATTTAAGTAGCTAATATCATACATATGCAAATCATGTTAGATATTTGGCATACCTGAGGGGAAATGAATACTTGAAATACTAATTTTGGTATAACTGTGGTCACTAGCAGATAATATTGCTGAGTTTTTAGGTGCCTGGAGTTCTCCTGGAATCCTCCTAACTAGCTTGTTTTTGCCACCTGTTTTCTGTATCAAATTTGATGTTCTGTGCAAAAGACATGGGCTATTTCTGGTAGGAATGAAGTGACATAAATATTTTACAAAAATAGCATGTAAACTTCATATCTTGTCATCTATATCATCAATTACATTGTCATCAAACACACCCACTTTACAAGAGGAAGAATTCACAGGGGTAAAAATGGAGCTGGTCCTCCTAGCACGGAAAGTCCAGAAATACAGTTAGGTCAAGGCTTCACAAATACATTGTTGCCTGGTTAAATATCATTCTATCTTCGGCCTTTGCTCTTAAATATCAAGGTTCCTCAGAAACCCTGCAGGAATGAGAACACTGTGCAGTTTCAATTACTTTCAGATTCCCTATTTCCAACCTGCAAATGCCTTTTGGATGATGTCTCTGACCCTTGGCTGGATGCTTCTGTCTATGAGTTGACGTGAATAAACAGGATACCATAACGGAGAACTAGACATTTAACTTCTCTCTGTCTCAGTTTCCTCAGTTGCAAAAGCAGAAAATAGTATTTGATGTGTGTGATAATACATGTGAACCTGCTTGGAAAGGACGTGAGGTAGTCCACGAATGTCAGTGGTTCTATTCTGTGTTCAGTTAAATTGTCCCTGGTGTCCTCAAGTTACCTATGGCACAGTCCTCCTTGAGCCTGCCTCAGCAGAGCTGAAGATGTGAAGTGAGGGGGAAAGATTTTTCTGTTTGTTTCTTAGCAAAGCTGTAAACGTGTTACTGTAGTCTTTTGATGGACCTTGATGTTGAATTCAGAGTTCATTCCCCCTACTTTTGCCTGTTGCCGGGCTGTGATAATTTGTCGAGACTTTTGGGTCCTGCTGCGTCATGTAAGAAAATCAACTCCTTCGACATTAGTGCAAACAAAGACAAGAAAATGGAGGCTCTTTTCTATTTTGAGAAAACAAGTGTCACTTGAATTCAAGGTAGTGCTGTGGATATAAGAAGAGAAGTCTTCAGATGAAAGCATTCACTCAGAAAGACAGTGTCCTATTTCTGTTTAAAGCACCTCAGGTGACTTACCTGTCAAAATGATAAAGTTATTTATTGCCTTCTAAGGGCACATATTTGAGTAAATCCAAATTGTTCCTTCAACTACTCATATTACATCTGTAGTTTTGTCGGTGATATTAAATTGACCCAGAGGCTTTGTTTTCACAGTGGAATAGTTATTTGAGCTTTTAAAAGATGCATTTTTATTCTTGACCGAGGAACATTCTGGAAGGTGTTAACACTTTTTATTTCCAAAGTGCTCTCCGGCCATTATCCTGCACTCATACTATCTATACAGATAGGCTTGATATTCTTGTCAGCAGCATCAAATTTATAGCCAAAGGACCACAAGGAGTTCAGTAATTTTTTAAAGGCAAGAGAATGTAGTTTCAGAGTATTCTATCAGTCCTACATTTAGCCCAATCCCCCATGGTGGATTCTGCCTTTTTCATGAAGAAACATCTGCCTGTTGGCTTCAGAGACATTTCAGGGCCTCCTTTCTTTGGGCAGCCTCATGACCTGGTTTCAAATAAGCATATTGCTATCACTGGTTGGGAGAGACTCTTTATTCAATAGTTGGCCCTCCATTTACTCTGAAATCATTTGAAATTTAGCCTTTTTTGATGTTAGGTGAGGAATTTTGCATAATTAATACATTTAAGAACCATTTAGAGAGGACTTCAGGCATAGTTGTGAAATGGAAATTATCACCAATCTAGACAGCAATTATAAATACTTAAAATATGTCCTAGGAAAAATAGAGGGGTGGAAAGGTGTATGAAAGCCTGTGTTTTGATGAGTCCCATAAAAAGGCACCGTGCTTTGGGTTTTGTTAGTTTTGTCAGGGAATTTACACTGTTCTGGGCACTTTACAAAATGCTTTATATAAATCGATTATATCATTTGTTCTTCACCACTCCTTGATATTTGGATTGTTTTTAAGATATGCACACTAGGACTTAGAGACGTTATGCAACAGTAAGGTTAGACTTTGCACTTGGACATACTTTGATTTGAATTCTAGATCTGTGCTCCTAATCTATGGACAAAACCGCCTCTAGACTCAGCAGGGAGAAAGAGAAAGGAAGAAAAAGAAAGCTAGTTCCTCTCCAGGGCGGGGTAGTAAAAGACGAATATTCTAAGTCTATCTAACGCAAACCTGTTGTATTACTAGTTCCCAAAGAAAAGGTTGGGTACTAGAGAAAGGGTTAGAGTTAAACCAGATTCAAAATCTGTCCCATGGCTGATAATCAGGAGGATTTATTTTGTGAGTGTGGCTGGATATGACCGAGTGTGGGCTGTGCCCTTAAATTCAGTCCCTGGTTCACATGTACAGGTAAACTATATGCTCCATTCCTGTAGGGCTATCACATGATTCCCTGGGCACGCAGGTTGAGAGACTTCAAGATGGGAGTTGTGTGTGTGCGTCCAGAGGCTTCATTTAGAGCTCTGTTGATCAGCAGCTTAGATGGGACCCCACTGGCTCCTGACACTTGAAACAATAATGACTTGGTTCCTCCTCTAGATCCCACCCCATGGAGCAATCTTTTCAGATATTTGTTTCTCTCTTTCTAGATGTTTCTCTCTTGGTACCTAAACCTGCCACAGAATTCAGCTTTGGCCGATGCTGCCGTGACTGCTTTCAGTTCTCGGCTGCTGGAGTGACACCTGTCTCCATCGGTTCCCTCTCCGTGGCCGTGTTTGGCTTTGCCCTCACTCTGTGTACTCCCTGGCTGACCGTATCACTACCTCCCCTTTCCAGTCTAAAGGCCTCTGGAGTATTTTTGGAATATTTTTGTTTTTTGTTTTTCAGGAACAGCTCCTTGCTGCCCCCTTCTGGCTCAAATTATAATTGACCCTTCAGTTTGCAGACCAAGGGGTGGGAGTCACGCACGCATGCCCAGGCATTTGATAACTCCATGCCAATCCCATATTCTTGCTACTTACAGGGAAGGCGAGATAATTCTCTCTTCTCTCTTTCTCCTACAACTCTCTCCAATTATTTTCTTTCTTGTTTTATTCTAATATTCTTTCACTAATAAGTGTTTTTTTCTGGGATTTATCAAATCACTAAAACTAGTTGTGTATGCTTTTATCTTGATTCATAACAATGAGAACTGTATTTTCCCTTTTATTTTAAACATAAAATCTCTTTTCCTCATTAAGACAGTATGCATGCTCAATATTGAAAATGTGCAGAACACTGAAAGGCATAGAGAGAGCAAACATCACCTGTATTTCAACTACAACAGATAGCAGCCATTAACATTATGGTGTATCCTGTACATGTTATTTATGTGGTTCTGTATGGGTGGTTCTGTAGCCTGCCCTTCCTCATAGTGAGATGACATTAGCTATTTTTGTCCTTTTAAATACTGACAGCCTCCTTTTGGAGGCGATCATACTCACAACTTTGTTGGGATCTCAAATCATCATAAGATTATAAGCATCTGCAAGATGGATTTTGGATATATGAGCAGCCACTTCTTCTGTATTCTCCCCACACTGTAGAATGCTGGGCTCTTTATGCAGCGATGCTCAATAAATGTGGTTGACTTGCTGTTCTGAGTTCATGACGTGCTTTCCAAAATGGCAATAAAAATGGTAATGAAATGTTAAGTTATTCTCAGCTACTAAATTCCTAGTACCAGAACATCATAAATTGTCTTTTTGAGGATCAAAACTATTTGACCATAAATTTCAACTAAGTCACAATAACCTCTGAATTTCTTTCCAGCCCTTTTTATCCCATATGTTTCCAAAGTATCTGCATCATGACTGAATTACCTTGCCACCAATTAGAACATAAGAGAAAAATACGATATATGTTAAGGTGGTTTTGACAAGTAACCAATTTAGAAGAATAATTCTATTATAAAGGGCATGTAGGGGAAAGACCCTTACTGTCAATAATTCAGCTGTCCATCTTCCCGCCTCTCTGGCCATAGTGAAGTCAATTCATATACACACTTTTCGGTGAGCTAGAAAGCAACAAATAGGCTCAAAGTCAAGGCACCAAGGCAGCATCGCTCAAAATCACCAGCCCTGATGCTATACTATTGCTTGCTAATGCTTCTGTCTTATAGGAGCTGGTGAGGTTAGGCGTCTCCGGTGGAATAATATCCCAAGCCTGAAGGAGAATCTGTGGACAGGTCTGTTTTTAGCCATGCAAGGGTCAGCCTTGAGGTGGGGTGGATCCCTCTACTCTCCTTCTCTCTTAACGGTTAAAAATAAGGAAAATGTTACAAAATTGACTAGATTGAAGAAAACACTTAACTTACATGAACTTGTTCACATTTAACGAAGAAAAGAGTAGGGAACATAAACATGCTTTTTTTTCAACTAATAAACTTTATGTTTTAGAGCAGTTTTAGCTTCACAGCAAAAATGAGCTGAAAGTACAGAGAGTCCCCAAATGTTCCTGCCCTCCCACATGCACAGCCTGCCCCACTGTTAACATGCCACATGAGAGTAGTGCATTGTTACAGTGGAAGAACGCATGGTTGTCACCCAAAGTCCTTGGTTTATATTATGGTTCACTCTAGGTGTTGTATATTGTATGAAGCTGGACAAATTTATGATGAAATGTACCCACTATTTTAGTATTGTAGAGAATAGATTGTCCTAGAAATCCTCCGTGCTCCACATACTCATCCCTCCTTCTTCCCCAACCCTTGTCAAGCACTAGTCCGCTTAGTGTCTCCACAGTTTTTCCTATTCCAGAATGTTGGAATCATACAGTATGTAGCCTTTTCAGATTGGCTTCTTTCACTGAGTAATAAGCATTTAAGTTTCCTTCATGTCTTTTCATGACTTGATAGCTCATTAATTTTTAGTGCTGAATAATATTCCATTGCCTGGATGTACCACAGTTTATCGATTCATCTACTGAAGGACATGTTCCCTGGTTGTTTCTAAGTTTTGGCAATTATAAACAAAGTTTCTCTAAGTCTCTGTGTGCAGGTTTTTGTGTGGACATAAGTTTTCAACTCTCTGGGGTAAACCAAGGAGTGTGATTGCTGGATTGTGTGGTAAGAGTATATCTATTTTTGTCTTCCCAAGTGGCTGGGCAATTTTGCATTCTCACCAGCAGTGAATGAGAGTTCCTGTTGCTGTATGTCCTTGCCAGCTTTTGATGCTGTCAGTACTTTGGATTTTGGCCCTTCTGATAGGTGTGGAGTAGTATCTCACTGTTAATTTGCTAATGACAGATGATGTTGAACATATTCTCATGTGCTTACTTGCGATCTGTATACCTTCTTTGATGAGGTGTCTGTTGAGGTATTTTGCTCATTTTTAATTGGGTTGTTTGGTTTCTTATTGTTGACTTTTAAGAGTTCTTTATCTATTCTGGATAATAGTTCTTTACGAGACGTATTGTTTGCAAATCTTTTCTCCCAGCTTGTGGTTTGTCTTCTCATTCTCCTGAAGAACATGCCTTGTAAAAACAGCTTTCTTTCCACTTTTTGCCCTATGGGTGACCAGTGCAGACTTCTTCTTAACATATTTAGAAAATAACTGTTTAACCAGAGAAACTGAATAAATTATGTTTGCCTGACTAGTCTTGGTTTCAATTTATGAAACTTAAAATGCCCTATGATCCATGAATGCTCAAGAACTAGCTCTTCTCTAAAATGTTAAGTGGTCGGGGCTGGGGGCGGGGGGGGGGGCTTCAAGATGGCAGAGGAGTAAGACGTGAAGATCAACTTCCTCCCCACAAATACATCAAAAATACATCTACACGTGGAACAACTCCTACAGAACACCTCCTGAACACTGGCAGAAGACCTCAGACTTCCCAAAAGGCAAGAAACTCCTCACGTACCTGGGTAGGGCAAAAGAAAAAAGAGAAAACAGAGAAAAAAGAATAAGGATGGGACCTGAACCTCTGGGAGGGAGCTGTGAAGGAGGAAAAGTTTCCTCACACTGGGAAGCCCCTTCACTGGCGGAGACAGGGGGTGGCGGGGGGGAAGCTTTGGAGCCACGGAGGAGAGAGCAGCAACAGTGGTGCAGAGGGCAAAGCAGAGAGATTTCCACGCAGACGTTCACTGCTGACCAGCCCTCACCAGCCTGAGATGCTTGTCTGCTCAACCGCCGGGGCAGGTGGGGGCTGGGAGCTGAAGCTCGGGCCTCGGAGTTCAGATCCCAGGGAGAGGACTGGGGTTGGCTGTGTGAACACAGCCTGAAGGGGGCTAGTGTGCCACAGCTAGCCAGGAGGGTGTCCGGGAAAAAGTCTGGACCTGCCTAAGAGGGAAGAGACCATTGTTTCTGGCTGCACGAGAAAAGGGGATTCCTTCCTGGTCTGTCCACAGAAGGCAATGCACCGCCTAAATGAGCTCCAGAGACAGGCACAAGCCGCGGCTCACAGCTCAGACACCAGAGATGGGCATGAAACACCAATGCTGCTACTGCAGCCGCCAAGAATCCTATGTGCAAACACAGGTCACTATCCACATGCCCCTCGGAGCCTGTGCAGCCTGCCACTGCCAGGGTCCCATGATCCAGGCACAACTTCCCTAGGAGAAAACACGGTGCACCTCAGGCTGTTGCAACATCATGCCGGCCTCTGCCACTGCAGGCTTACCCCGCATTCCGTACCCCTCCCTCCCCCTGGCCTGAGTGAGCCAGAGCCCCTTAATCAGCCGCTGCTTTAACCCCATACAGTCTGGGTGGGAACAGAAGCCTGAGGGCAACCTACACACAGAGGTGGGGACAAAACCAAAGGTGTACCCCAAGAGCTGTGTGAACAAACAAGAGAAAGGGAAATTTCTCAATGCAACCTCAGGAGCGGCAGCTTAAATCCCCACAATCAACTTGAGTTACCCTGCATCTGTGGAATACCTGAATATACAATGAATCATCCCAAAATTCAGGCAGTGGACTTTGGGAGCAGCTGTAGTCTTCAGGTTTGCTGTCTGTGACTGACTTGTTTCTGACTTTTATGTTTATCGTAGATTAGTTCCTAGCGCTTCTTATCATTGGTGGATTTGCTTATTGGTTTGGTTGCTGTCTTCTTTTTTTTTAATTACTTTTTTATTTTAATAACTTTTTAATTTTTGTTCTTTTCTTTTCTTTCTTTCTTTATTTTTCTTTCTTCTTTTCTCCCTTTTCTTCTGAGCTGTGTGGATGACAGGGTCTTGGTGCTCTGACCTGGTGTCAGGCCTGAGCCTCTGAGGTGGGAGAGCCAAGTTCAGGACATTGGACCACCAGAGACCTCCCGACCCCATGTAATATCAGTCGGCGAGAGCTCTCCCAGAGATCTCCGTCTTAACACTAAGACCCAGCTCCACCCAATGGCCAGAAAGCTCCACTGCTGGACACCTCATGCCAAACAACTAGCAAGACAGGAACACAACCCCACCTATTAGCAGAGAGGCTGCCTAAAATCATACTAAGTTCACAGACAGCCCAAAACACACCACCAGATGCAGCCCTGCCCACCAGAAAGGCAAATTCCAGCCCCACCCACCAGAAAACAGGCACCAGTCCCCTCCACCAGAAACCCTACACAGCCACTGAGCCAACCTTACCCACTGGGGGCAGACACCAAAAACAACGGCAACTATGGACCTGGAACCTGCGTAAAGGAGACTCCAAACACAGTAAGTTAAGCAAAATGGGAAGACAGAGAAATATGCAGCAGGAGCAAGGTAAAAACCTACCAGACCAGACAATTGAAGAGGAAATAGGCAGTCTACCTGAAAAAGAATTCAGAGTAGTGATAGTAAAGATGATCCAAACTCTTGGAAATAGAATGGAGAAAATACAAGAAACGTTTAACAAGGACCTAGAAGAACTAAAGAGCAAACAAACAAAGATGAACAACACAATAAATGAAATTAAAAATTCTCTAGAAGGAATCAAAGCCTAATAACTGAGGCAGAAGAATGGATAAGTGACTTGGAAGATAAAATGGTGGAGATAACTACCACAGAGCAGAATAAAGAAAAAAGAATGAAAAGAATTGAGGACAGTCTCAGAGACCTCTGGGACAACATTAAACGCACCAACATTGAAATTATAGGGGTCCGAGAAGAAGAGAAAAAGAAAGTGTCTGAGAAAATATATGAAGAGATTATAGTTGAAAACTTCCCTAACATGGGAAAGGAACAAGTCAATCAAGTCCAGGAAGCACAGAGAGTACCATAGAGGAGAAACCCAAGAAGATACACGCCAAGACACATATTATTCAAACTATCAAAATTTAAATACAAAGAAAACATATTAAAAGCAGCAAGGGATAAGCAACAATTAACATACAAGGGAATTCCCATAAGGTGAACAACTGATCTTTCAGCAGAAACTCTGCAAGCCAGAAGGGAGTGGCAGGACATATTTAAAGTGATGAAAGGGAAAAACCTACAACCAAGATCACTCTACCCAGCAAGGATCTCATTCAGATTTGACGGAGAAACTAAAACCTTTACAGAGAAGCAAAAGTTAACAGAATTCAGCACCACCAAACCACCTTTAAAACAAATGCTAAAGGAACTTCTCTAAGTGGGAAACAGAAGAGAAGGAAAGGACCTACAAAAACAAACCCAAAAAATTAAGAAAATGGTAATAGGAACATACCTATCGATAACTACCTTAGATGTAAATGGATTAAATGCTCCAACCAAAAGACGTAGACTGGATGAATGGATACAAAAACGAGACCCGTATCTATGCTGTCTACAAGAGACCCACTTCAGACCTAAGGACACATACAGACTGAAAGTGCGTGGATGGAAAAAGATATTCCATGCAAATGGAAATCAAAAGAAACCTGGAGTAGCAATTCTCATATCAGACAAAATAGACTTTAAAATAAAGACTATTGCAAGTGACAAAAAGGACACTACATAATGATCAAGAGATCAATCCAAGAAGAAGATATAACAATTGTAAATATTTATACACCCGATATAGGAGCACCTCAGTACATAAGGCAAATGCTAACAGCCATAAAAGGGGAAATCGACAGTAACACAATCATAGTAGGGGACTTTAACACCCCACTTTCACCAATGGACAGATCATCCAAAATGAAAATAAATAAGGAAACACAAGCTTTAAATGGCACATTAAACAAGATGGACTTAATTGATATTTATAGGACATTCCACCCAAAAGCAACAGACTACACTTTCTTCTCAAGTGCTCATGGAACACTCTCCAGGGTAGATCATCTTGAGTCACAAATCAAGCCTTGATAAATTTAAGAAAATTGATATCTTATCAAGTATCTTTTCCGACCACAACACTATGAGACTAGACATCAATTACAGGAAAAAAACTGTAAAAAATACAAACACATGGAGGCTAAACAATACAGTACTAAATAACCAAGAGATCACTGAAGAAATCAAAGAGGAAATTAAAAAAATACCTAGAAACAAATGACAATGGAAACATTATGACCCAAAACCTATGGGGTGCAGCAAAAGCAGTTCTAAGAGGGAAGTTTATAGCAATACAATGCTACCTCAAGAAACAAGAAAAATCTCAAATAAGCCACCTAACCTTACACCTAAAGCAATAGGAGAAGGAAGAACAAAAAACCCCCAAAGATAGCAGAGGGAAAGAAATCATAAAGATCAGAGCAGAAATAAATGAAAAAGAAATGAAGGAAACAATAGCAAAGGTCAGTAACTAAAAGCTGCTTCTTTGAGAAGATAAACAAAATTGATAAACCATTAGCCAGACTCATCAAGAAAAAAAGGGAGAAGACTCAAATCAACAGAATTCGAAATGAAAAAGGAGAAGTAACAACTGACACTGCAGAGATACAGAGGTTCATAAGAGAATACTATAAGCAACTATATGCCAATAAAATGGACAACCTGGAAGAAATGGCCAAATTCCTAGAAAAGTGCAACCTTCAGGGACTGAACCAGGAAGAAATAGAAAATATGAACGGACCAATCACAAACACTGAAATTGAAACTGTGACTAAAAATCTTCCAACAAACAAAAGCCCAGGACCAGATGGCTTCACAGGCGATTTCTAGCAAACATTTAGAGAAGAGCTAACACCTATCCTTCTCAAAATCTTCCAAAATATAGCAGAGGAAGGAACACTCCCAAACTCATTCCACGAGGCCACCATCACCCTGAAACCAAAACCAGACAAAGATGTCATAAAGAAAGAAAACTACAGGCCAATATCACTGATGAACAAAGATGCAAAAATCCTCAACAACATCACATTAAAAGGATCATACACCATGATCTAGTGGGGTTTATCCCAGGAATGCAAGGGTTCTTCAATATATGCAAATCAATCAATGTGATAAACCATATTAACAAATTGAAGGATAAACACCATATGATAATCTTGATAGATGCAGAAAAAGCTTTTGAAAAAATTCAACACCCTTTTATGATAAAAACTCTCCAGAAAGTAGGCATAGAGGGAACTTACCTCAACATACTAAAGGCCATATATGACAAACCCACAGCCAGCATCGTTCTCAATGGTGAAAAACTGAAACCATTTCCTCTAAGATCAGGAACAAGGTAAGGTTGCCCACTCTTACACCTATTATTCAACATAGTTTTGGAAGTTTTAGCCACAGCACTCAGAGAAGAAAAAGAAATAAAAGGAATCCAAATCGGAAAAGAAGAAGTAAAACTGTCACTGTTTGCACATGACATGATACTATACATAGAGAATCCTAAAGATGCTACCAGAAAATTACTGGAGCTAATCAATGAATTTGGTAAAGAAGCAGGATACAAAATTAATGCACAGAAATCTCTTGCATTCCTATACACTAATGATGAAAAATCTGAAAGAGAAATTAAGGAAACACTCCCATTTACCATTGAAACAAAAAGAATAAAATACCTATGAATAGACCTACCTAAGGAGACAAAAGACCTGTATGCAGAAAACTATAGGACAGTGATGAAAACAATTAAAGATGATACAAACAGATGAAGAGATAAACCATGTTCTTGGATTGGAAGAATCAACATTGTGAAAATGACTACACTACCCAAATCAATCTACAGAACCAATGCAATCCCTATCAAACTACCAGTGGCATTTTTCACAGAACTAGAACAAAAAATTTCACAGTTTGTATGGAAACACAGAATACCCCAAATAGCCAAAGCAATCTTGAGAAAGAAAAATGGAGCTGGAGGAATCAGGCTCCCTGACTTCAGACACTACTACAAAGCTACAGTAATCAAGACCATATGGTACTGGCACAAAAACAGAAAGATAGATCAATGGAACAGGATAGAAAGCCCAGAGATAAACCCACGCACATATGGTCACCTTATCTTTGATAAAGGAGGCAAGAATATCAATGGAGAAGACAACCTCTTCAATAAATGGAGGTGGGAAAACTGGACAGCTACATGGAAAAGTATGACATTAGAACACTCCCTAACACCATACACAAAAAGTGAACTCAAAATGGATTAAAGACCTATATGTAAGGCCAGACACTATAAAACTCTTAGAGGAAAACATAGGCAGAACATTCTATGACATAAATCACAGCAAGATCCTTTTTGATCCACCTTCTAGAGAAATGGAAATAAAAACAAAAATAAACAAATGGGATCTAATGAAACTTAAAAGCTTTTGCACAGCAAAGGAGACCATAAATAAGACGAAAAGACAACCCTCAGAATGGGAGAAAATATTTGCAACTGAAGCAACTGACAAAGGATTAATCTCCAAAATATACAAGCAGCTCATGCAGCTCAATATCAAAAAAACAAGTAACCCAATCCAAAAATGGGCAGAAGACCTAAATAGACATTTCTCCAAAGAAGATATACAGACAGCCAACAAACACATGAAAGGATGCTCAACATCACTAATCATTAGAGAAATCCAAATCAAAACTACAATGAGGTATTATCACCTCACACCAGTCAGAATGGCCATCATCAAAAAATCTACAAACAATACATCCTGGAGCGGGTGTGGAGAAAAGGGAACCCTCTTGCACTGTGCTGGGAATGCAAATTGATGCAAACACTATGGAGAACAGTATGGAGGTTCCTTAAAAAAACTAAAAATAGAACTACCATATGACCCAGCAATCCCACTACTGGGCATATACCCCGAGGAAACCATAATTCCAAAAGAGACATGTACCACAATGTTCATTGTAGCAGTGTTTACAATAGCCAGGACATGGAAGCAACCTAGGTGTCCACTGACAGATAAATGGATAAAGAAGATGTGGCACACATATACAATGGGATATTACTCAGCCATAAAAGGAAACAAAATTGAGTTATTTGTAGTGAGGTGGATGGACCTAGAGTCTGTCATACAGAGTGAAATAGGTCAGACCGAGAAAAACAAATACCGTATGGTAACACATATATATGGAACCAATAAAAGGTTCAGATGAGCCTAGGGGCAGGACAGGAGTAAAGCTGCAGACGTAGAGAATGGACTTGAGGACATGGTGAGGGGAAAGGGTAAGCTGGGACGAAGTGAGAGAGTGGCACTGATATATATACACTACCAAATTTAAAGTAGATAGCTAGTGGGAAGCAGCCGCATAGCACAGGGAGATCAGCTCGGTGCTTTGTGACCACCTAGAGGGGTGGGTTAGGGAGGGTGGGAGGGAGACGCAAGAGGGTGGGGATATGGGGATATATGTATATGTATAGCTGATTCACTTTGTTATACAGCAGAAACTAACACAACATTGTAAAGCAATTATATTCCCAAAAAAATGTTAAAAAAATTTTTTTTAAATAAATGTTAAGTGGCTGTGACCTTGCAAGAAAGAATATAGCAAAGAGACTTCTTAACATTATGTCTAATGTTCCTGAATGCATTTATTTTCTGGCATATTATTTCCTGTTCAGAAATATTTCTGTCCAAGGAGATCCAAGACTAATTTTTTTTTTATCCCTGAGAGAACTACAATGACCAAGCCCATGAAACTGAGATTAAAGATCAAAAAGTGGTATTATATTTTCAGTTCTCAAACCAACATTCTCAAACATGTTACAAACACTGGTGAGAAAATATTTTATGTGATATTCTCCTTAGGGCAAAACATTAAAAAAGAAATGTTTGTTTTCTGTTTGTATTCTGGTACCATATAAAATATTCTCAAAAAAGAAATAGCTTTACCAATTCCTTTTAAAATGCTGTTTGTACTTTAGATATTTTCTCGATGTAGCTGAAATTTATCTTCAGTGTTTGAATTCCAGGTAATTTTTTGTTTATTCTCTACTTGGTCATCATAGAGAATGATAAGGATAATAAGGTTAGAATTTTATAAAGCTATTTGTGAAATTTAATGATAGATATTGAGTACATTGTGTGGTTAGGTAATCTCCCCTTTTTACCTTTATTGTATAGGTGTACTTATAATTTCAGAAGTGTTCAGACAACAGTTTTAGATGAAATCAATCAGATACTTACACAGAGTTAGATCATTCCAATAATTACACACACACACAAACTTTTCTTTTTGATTGCTCAATGTTCTATCTTATGTGCGCAAGTATAGTCCCTCTCTCTCTCTCCCTCTCTCTCTCTCTCTCTCCCTCCCTCAACACTTCCCCTCTTCTCCTGATACCCCTGCCCTTTGAAATGTAAATGTAGACACTAAGAACTTCACAATAAAAGATACTAGAGAAACATGACCTCTCTCAGCAAACATAACACTCAATAAGAGAGCTGTCTATATTTCCATTTCATCTTTTATATGATAAACACAACAATTATTTACTGTCTCTATAGAGAAGGACATGGTAGCAGTTAACAGGCTAATAATGGAAGTGGACTCTGTGCTTCTCCTAAGGAAAGTGTTAGATAGGGTTAGAACCTTTCAGGATTATGATAATTTGAGAAGAGCTGCTCTCCCTAAATGCTTTAAGGGTGTGTTAGAACTAGTACTTCAAGCTCTTCAACCTGTCAATAGCCAATTAGATGTGCTACAAAATACCTCTCCTCTGCAACTGGTGTCTTCAGTGTGTTTAAATTGGGTGAAGTCACAGTTATTAGCCTGATAAGCAATGATGTCATCGACTTTGGGCTGCATTTCTCCCTATTAAACATGGCTGCACAGGAGAATAATTTTGGACTACTGCATCAGATGTTGCTGCATTTTGCAGATCTGGCTAACGTGGACGCCTCCTCTCTATTGAACTTGGGATCTCTGCACTGGAATAAATTCTCAGAAATCATTAATAAAGTAATTAAAAAATGCTCCTGCCATTTCCGTGAGCTCAGATTACAGCAGTTACAGTAATTACTGTTAGTGATATGCAATATACCCAGGGCCTATTAAGGAGATGTTTATGGGCCTCTTTTTTGCAATCTTTGCACCTAAAAGGTTGTAAAGGAAGAAGGGTGCTAAGGATGGCAAGCCTCAGCACTGCTATCGCCTTACTGTTTATGATGTTTATAAGAACACTTAGAAACCCTGGTCTTTTCTCATTTACACAGAGTCCTCCCAGGCCTTTGATAGAGTTGCCACCTTTAGGCAGTTTGCATAGTTTAATTAGGGTTTCCTTAAAATTTCCTTGGAGGGCAAACTACTACTCTTACAGTGGGTAAGACAATTACCAAGACTCATCATCTGCCATCTGCGCTGGCTGCCAGTAGGCCAGTAGAAAATCATTCTCTCGGAATATCCATAGTCATTTATGTCTGAGGCGCTTAGAGCATTGATTTTCCCATAGGGCCCTTCTAAGGAAGCAGCATCTGGCTCTGGTCTTTCGCTTCCTTCTTGAGTGCGGCCAAGAAGCAGCAGCAGCCCTCAGTGAGCGCTGTGTAAGGATTCTGTCCAGGCTCTCTAGCAGCCCTGAGGCTGTCTAGAGGAGCAGATTGGAGTTTTCATCTCATGGCTGCATAGTCAGTCGTTTTTTCACAGTCTCTGCAGATAGGTGGACGTATTCTCCCTCCCCAGCTCCCTTTGTCCCTCCCTCCCTCCCTCTTCCCTTCCTCTTACTTCCTTCTTTGTTTTTCCTTCTTTCCTTCCTTCCTTTGTCTATTACATTTATTTATATGTAGCTCTTTTCTGGGCATGGAGCCTGGGTTGGCTTATAGTTTGTTTATAATGTACTATCTCCCTATCTTCTTCTTTTTTTTTTTTAATTAATTAATTTATTTATTTATTTTTGGCTGTGTTGGGTCTTCGTTTCTATGCGAGGGCTTTCTCTAGTTGCGGCGAGCGGGGGCCACTCTTCATCGCGGTGCACGGGCCTCTCACTATCGCGGCCTCTCTTGTTGTGGAGCACAGGCTCCAGACGCGCAGGCTCAGCAGTTGTGGCTCGCGGGCCTAGTTGCTCCGCGGCATGTGGGATCTTCCCAGACCAGGGCTCGAACCCGTGTCCCCTGCATGGGCAGGCAGATTCTCAGCCACTGCGCCACCAGGGAAGCCCCCAATCTCCCTATCTTCTGTATGGAGGTGGGCATTTCATCCAGAAATGATTAAACCTTCTGTGGGTCCTTTAGATATCAACACAGAGAGAGCACTGGAGTCTTAAGAAAGCAAGGCCAGCAATGACCACTGTAAAAACAGGTTTCCCATTAAGTCTTGTTTACCCAAGGAAAGGCAGGGTTGTCTCTTCAGCAGAATTAGTGGCAGGGCAGAGAGGAGGCATTAACATAAGGAGGAGGGAAGAGTGAAGAGTGTTCATTTCAAGTCAGTGAGTAGTCTCTTTGCTTATAGAGAAGCAAATGGAAGAGCCAGCTTAGAGACAATTTCATTCAGTTTTGAAATCTATAAACAAGCTGAATTATTTTCATCTTACAGACATCTGTATCAGTGCTAGAATAGTGCTAGAATAATAAGAGGAAATGTTGCCTTTTCTGAATAGTCAAAGTTACCTAGATTCCCTCCAGAATAAAAATTTCCCATATGTGAGAGTAAGTGGGGCGATTAAGAACACAGACTTGGAAGCCAGGTTACCTGGGTTCACATTTTGGCTCTGTATTGTGACCTTTGTAACATGCCTATGGCTCAGTTTCCTAGTATGTATAATGGAGTTAAAAACAGCATCTACCTCACAAAACTGTTACAGGATTAAAAGAGCAAATATTTATAAAGCAATTAGAATAGTATCTGCCATATAGCAAGCAACTTAAAAGTGTTTTCTCAGTGAATAGAATGTCCAGTCTCTCCAAGAAGATGGAAATTTTAACATTAATAGGAAAAGGAGTAGTGGCAGTGAAAGAAGCTTATACAGCATTATGTCAATGGCAGATAACATTGCTGTGATTTACTTTCCATGAAAAGGGTTTATATATGCATTTGGTGGGTGGCCTATAAATTTTATTGAGTGATTGAGCACTCTGCTCAGTATTTGGTCCACATTTTGCTATTTTTCATATAGATTCTATTTTACTAACCCTTTTCATTAGATTTGAACAAAATTATGGTCACAGTGGTTCCCAGGATCATTCACCATGGATTCTTGCTATAGGAAGCACTTAGATAAAGGCATTAAATTATCATTTATTGATAAGAAGCTAGACTTGGTGAATTAATTTTTTATTTATACATTAACCTTTAATAGTCATCTAACTTCAGAAATAGTCATAGACGTATGATCTTTCAATACCTTCCGGTTAAGATGTTCTAAAATCAATCTTTTCACTTCCAGAAATAAATCTAATTTGATTATGTCATTTCCCTGATTAGATGTGTTTAGTGTCTCTCCGTCAACCACACAAGATGCAGTACAAGTGCCTTAGTTGGCACGCACGGCCTTTCATGATCTGGCCCTAACTTTTTGGTCTGATCTCATATCACTGCTTCCCTTTCCCCTCACTTTAGCTCTAGAAATAAAACATACCAGGGGTTTATACCTTTCACCTTTGCACCCGACAAAAGCTGTTCTCAGTGCCTGTAATATCCTTTCTGTCTCCTCACTGTCCACTTTCTACCTCTCCTTTTAGCCCATGTTGAACTGACTCAGCTCTGTCTAACCAAACTTCTAGGATATATAAACTCTCTTCTCCATGTTGTCACTGTAACAAAAATAAGCCAACCCTATATGGGGCCTACAGTGTGTGAGACTCTATTCTAGTTGATTTACGTATACAAACTCATTTGATCCTCATAATATACTTTTAAGGCAAATGTTCCCCCATTTTACAGACTAGGAAACTGAGTCACCAAATGGTTAAATAAGTTTCCCAAGGTCATACTGTTGGTTGATTACAAAGTGAGAATTACAGAGCCCTGCAGCTTATATATTTTTATATTTTCCACTTATCAGATCTTTATAAATATATATATATATATATATAATAAACAAATATATATATATATATATATATATATACGCACACTCGTATATGGCTCTTTGATCTAGTAAGCATCTCCACAACCTAAGAGCCTTGACATCATAGATGCTCAAAGATATTTGCAAGGTGATTGTTCATTCATTTAAAATATTTGAAAATTAGTAAGTGCAATTTTTTTTTTTACCTAGAGACTTCTCTTTTTCTTTCCCTTTTCTGTCTTTTTTAAATTGAAGTATAGTTGACTTACAATATTAGTTTCAAGTGTGTAAGTTAGCAAGTATAATTACTGAATCCAAAGAAACTCATATGATTTCTCAAATCACCATTGCTCTTTTCCATCTTCTATATTTTCAGATTAATAAAAACCACAGCAATGATCTTGCCCACTGTTTTTAATATATGTGAAACTTTGCAATTAAAGTACAGACTGGCCTCCTCTTGTGTCTTTTAACTTGACGTCACCAACCCCTTGCTAGTTCGGCCATCTTCTTATTCTGACTGCAGTAGTTCCAAACAGCTAATGTGCATGTGATTATAACACATCTCCTCAATCTCACAGACATAACTAGCTCTGTTTTTAAAGTTTCTAGCCAAAGGGAGAAGAATTGAAATAAGAACAAAACCACAGATTTTGCCATACGCTAAAATAATATTTTAATAACATGGTACCAAGATGGTCTTGTTTTGAAATAACAGTTAAATTATTCATTTTCCAGTAAGTAGGGAATTGTAGGGGGGGATGAACTGATTACTTTGCTCCAGTCTTAATTCCCACATTTCTATATTACGTTTTCCTGTAGATCTGACTGATTTTCTCTCAGACATTTAATAGTTTACTCCATGGTCCTTTGAAGAAATATCACAAGCCCTTACCTTAGTACCCCTTTCTTTAACAATACTTTATAGCAATTTAGCAGGGATCATATAGAAAACATGACAATATCTTTGCCAAGATAAAAAGCATCTGTTGTCATCTCCATATTGACAAAAAACCTAGTCAACTCGCTTTAAATGTGGGTCAGAATGATTGGTTACTGACATGAGACCACTTAAATTGATCTATTTTTATGTTTAAGTTCATGCTGTACTTTTCACCCAGTTGTTTTGGTCCCAAGGAAATACAACTTTGAGGCAACTGGATAAGTTAGGCGTGGTCAAATTTTTGCTTGTTTTAAATATTTCTTGTCTCTTTGTAACAACAACCATGGGAAAATAACTTGGAAATTCACCATTGAAAGTCTGGGTTTTTTAAATTAGAATGGTGGAATCTTTTTTTCTAACTGAATTTGACAGCGCATGTGCATGTGTGTGGGGGGCAGAATGCATTGCTAGAATGACCTTGTGCCCTCACCAGTCTGGAGTTTGCTCTTTATTTCTTACCCCCATTTTGCTTCTCTAGAAATGTTTCCTATATAATTTCCTATTGCATCAACACAGTTTTTTTCCCATTCTAAGTTCTGTTGAGTCTCACAGATCTAGCTCTGAAGATTTCAAATTTCATACTCCTTGCAAAAAATATTTTCTCTCATTAATCATTATTACCACTCCCCCAGGAATAATTATTTTAAAAAATGGAATGTCCCTAATAGGCAAATGCAAGTCCATAAAACAAGACTATGAACATTAAAAAGCATGCTACTTTGGCTTATGATTTCTGTCAGCTGAATCAACCTACAAATTTTATTTAAATGGTAAACAGTAGGAAACAGAATAAGGTAGCCAGTATCGTATGAATACAAAGAAAGCAAATCATATTGTTTGTTTTGTCACATTTTCTGCAATGTGTTGCTTAGAACGGTAGAATTTTTTGCAAATTTTTGACACAGCACATAAGTATAATAATATCCATTTCTAGCACTGTCAGAATGAATTCCAGTTGATAAGCTCAGTTTTTATCTGTATGTTGGAAACCAGGTTTATGAACACAGATAATGTCTCTCTGCTCCCCTCCTACCTTACTTCCTACCAAAACCTAAGCAGCGCTAATTTGCTGTTTTAAACTTAAAAACAAAAATTCCTACCTGCTTAAACGTGTTACAACCCCGCTTCTCAATTTGGTGGATCTTGTCTCTAGACACACCTAAATGAATTTCTTATTTCTCCCTTCTTCTCCTCCAAAGCAAGCTCACTCTCTCTGCCTTTGAGACCCTGGATCAAAGGAGCTCAAAGGAGACACTCATAAAGATCTTAGATTACTGTTATCCGTCCATTCTATTAAAAATATCTTAAAATACATTTTACTGTCGTTATAATAACATTCATAAAGTTAACAGTATCTTATTTTTTGTATGGGTATATTTATGTTCACATAGTGTCTGATGTTACCTTATATTAATTTTTCTCTTTGGGTAATCACAGAATCCCTATAAATTTGAGGAATCAGGTAGTTCCTACAATTCTCCAAACTCAAGAATTGTTGCTGGGCCCTGCCTTGTCACCTCTTAGTCCACAGGTTGGGAAGGTAAGAGAGTGATAAAAGTATCTTAAACTCCCTCATCCTTACTATTTTTATTTTCCTTAGAGTGGGGTAAAGATTTAGGCCTATAATAAGTCATTAATTAACTTGCTAACAGAAGAGGGTCTGGGGAGGTATGCTCTCTGATGCCAAATATTCTTCTTCCTTTGTTCGATATTTAACGTTCCCAGGGAGAGAAGCTGCAGGGCTATGAACATGTCAAGTTCATTGGACGTTTCTTAGCAGCTTTGCCCAGGGTGGCCCTTGCCCCATCCAGTCTAATTCTCTTTCCCTAAGGGCACAATTTGAATCAACATTCCTCACTTGTTGAAGACTCCAAGAAGTTATGTGACCACTTAATCTTTTTACAGATCAAAATGTGTGAAGTTTTAATCTGCATAGCTCTAAAGTCTAGAAGACATTTCCTAGTTTATGGAAATTTCATATCAGATGGGCAAGCTTAGCTTGATATGTTAAATATGTTAAATTGATTTTCTTAAGAACCTCAGTGCATGTGAGAAAATCTAGAAGAGAAGAGCTATAGAAACTTCCCATGGAACCATAAAACCATCATGATGATTCATCAATAAACAGTGTGGGCAAATGTTTAGACCGATTATGTTGTAGAAATCTTGGTTCCAAGACTCTGGGTTAGACTGCAAGAACTATTCATTGATTTTGATGACTGATTTAGAAATAGGGTTCATGGATTTTGGAAGAAATATCAGAAAGTAAATGGAGAATAAGACCTCATAACTTGTTTGAAGGAAATAGTTAATCAGGCCCAAAAGCTGTACAACAAAGAAAATCGTAAACACTCAGGGAAAGAAACAATGCAAAGCATTTCAGTGACAAAGTAGCATGAAGAAATTAGAGGATGCATATAGGAAAACCTCATTGGGATGAAAAGGCAACATAGGAAAATTAAATGAAGGACAAATTAAGGAAGTTATAAACAAATACCACAAAAATATAGTATTAAGAAACCCTCCAAGAGAAGATAGGCATTAAAGGAAAGCATGTTTGTAGACAGACTGGAAAGTATTCATTCACACACTGCGTTTAGCTACCACCTCCTATTCAACTGGTCCCAACCCAAGTTGAGTGTTTACTATAGTCAAGTTCTGAGCAATTAGATTTAATTTGAACTTTACAGACATTAATGTGATCAGATAAAAGATGAGATGCTATGCTCAGGTCAGTATGGATATGAACACAAAACTGTAAACAACATAATACTACTTCTCTGGGATAAGCTGAGCATTTATATTATTGAAAGACTATGTTAAGCTCTGGTCACCATTTGGATGGCAGATAGCATCTCCAATGACGCTGCCCAATGCAGGATGTTCTCTTGGTAACTGAGAGGCATTTCATTGCTCCAGCACCCAAGTAGACTGTATTTTTAACTGCAGATCTTCCTCAACTTAAGATGGGGTTACATCCCAACAAACCCATCATAGAATGTGTTAAGTTGAAAATACATTTAACACACCTAATCTCCTGAATGCCATAGTTTAGCCTTGCTTATCTTAAGCATGCTTGGAACACTTACATTAGCCTACAGTTGGGCAACACCATCTAACACAAAGCCTATTTTATAATAAAGCATTGAATATCTCATGTAATTTGTTGAGTGCTGTGTCAAAAGTGAAAAACAGAATGGTTGTATGTGTACAGAATGTTATAAATGTATCGGTTATTTACCCTCGTGATCACATGGCTGACTGGGAGCTATGGTCAGTGCCACTGCCCAGCATCTTGAGAGTACTGTCTGGGAGGAAGAAATTTTCCTCTACCCTTCTAGGTTCTTCTGACTGGTCTAAGAATTAAATTGGCATGAGACAGATTAACAGGAAAAAAATCACACAGAAGTTTGATAATGTGTGTACATGGGAGAGACCCAGGAAAACTGAGTAATTCACCAAAATGGCTGAAACCTTCACCTTAAGTACCATCTTCAGCTAAAGACTAAAGAGGGTGTTGGAGGTAGGGGTTGGGACTTCAAAGGGGAGGAAGGCAATTCACACGGAGATGGAAGAGCAAATGTTTGGTAAATGAATGTTTGCTTGGCCCTGCAGAGACAATGCTACATAGAGTAAACTCTGAACTCTAGGCCCTGTAGAGTTTCTCCCACCACACCTTCCCCGTATTCCTTGCAGATATCTCTGGTGATAGCTCTGTTCTGGGAACATACCCTCCATCTAAATTCTTTTAGGCAGTTAGGGGGAAGGCCAAAGTTTCTTCTAGAGTCTTTTGGGCCTTGACTCTTTTTCTCAAAATAATCAACATGCCAAATACACATTTTGGGTTAGCAAATTTTGTTCCCCTACAATATATTGCTAGCCCAGGAAAAGATCAAAATTCAAAATTTGGAGTGTGGTTTCTACTGAATGCGTATCAGTTTTGCACCATTGTAAAGCTGAAAAATCCTACGTTGAACCATTGTAAGTAGGGGACTCTGTATATTTTGTCTAGTCTTCAATTTATAGTCACACTGATGCACTACAAAGAGATTTCTCTGGACCCAAAAGTGATCTGGGGTGGTGGGGTTTCCAAAGGCCTTGTTCAGCAGACAGCATAGATTCAGGATGGAGAACTATGCCAAAGGAGGGGAAATGTGACTTCCCTGCATTCAACTTTAATTCTCTACCTATAGAGGTAGCCATGAACGATTCACAGTTACTTCTTAGGGTAGAAAGGGTGTTCTGCAATGGGAATACACTTTCATAATTCCGGATAATTTGGTTTACTCATCCTGTGATAACAAGGTCTTAGGTACTTCTCTGCTGTCCCTGATATCTGGGTTGCTCATTCAAACAGTTCTTTGTTCTTCATTCACTCATGCAACAGATACTTTTGGAGTATGTTGTTCAATGCAGGCTGGTCTAGGTTGGTAAACTATTTGCTTAGTGTGTGTCTGGTCACCCCAAATGTAAACTACTTTAGGGCATAGATGAGCTAATATTTTCTTTATATTATCCCACTCTCCCAAATCAGTTCTTTACATGTTGTAAGCCATTAATGCCTGCCTTATTAATTTAGTTCAATTGAAATGACATTCAGAAGATGTATGGATTTCAACTGACCAAAGGTATTAGAATAACTCACTTCCACGATAACGTCAAAGACTAGTATTCTGAATAAATGAGACGAGGGATGTGAAAGTTTAATTTCTAAGGACAGTAATGGAGAGACGTTAATAGCTGCCACATCAGTGTCATGCTTGAAAGAGAAGGCTTATTTTGGAAAGAAGAGTCCTGGACACAAAGGAAAACCCTAAAGTCTTTCCTGAATTGTTCTTAAAACTATCATCCAGGGAAGAAGTTGAAACTGGTAAATAAAGAACACAGTCAAGTGTCACGATTTCACTCACAGGGCAATTGTAAAACTTGGTTTAATAATCTTCTTTGGTTGCCTCTTTTAGTACATAGCCCGTATTTGACTATATGTGGCAAATTTTACCCAAATATAGTCAGGTGTTGCAGTGGAAACCTTAGATGACTGGAGGCATCTAACTGAATCCCTCACAGTTAGGTTAGAGAAATAGTTGGTGGTGCTGTGTCAGGCTCAAAAGAGGTGGTAGGAAGAAGTGTTGGAGAAGCAGAAACTCCTGACTTTGCTCAGGGCCAGCCCTGCTTTTATTCATATAAGCCTGGAACTTAGAAACACAATGGAGTCTTGGTTTGGGGGGGCTCTCTCAAAGGTGTGTGTTGTCCATTTCAAAACTTGGGTTCCTGCCATTAAGGAGGTGAGGTTCTTCCTATGGTAGCAACATGAATGTAGCAGTGGGTGGGTTTGAAAATTTTCGAAAAGGGTGTCCCCATGTCAACTCTGCCATCTCCCGCAGCGTTCCTTTATATTTTTGTCTGGATTTGACTTTAGTCATAGAAAGCAGCTCTTTCTGGTGATTCTGTTGGAGCAGTCACACAAGAGGAAGCATTTTCCAGTTGCTTTCATGTGCAGTCTTCTTGCTTCTCAAGTGCCGGTTATCCGTGTGCCACCTCAGTATGTGAAAATTGCTTAACTCCTCCTAGATATTCCCAAAGAACTTTTACACCAGATTCTTCCTGTCTTGGCAGCAATCCTTAGAGAGATTTTGGCATTGACGTTCTATCAAGGATAAGCTTTTCCTTCTCCATCAGGTATTTGCTAGGTATCACTACTTGATTTCCTTGCTAACCTATAAAACATTCTGACCCATGATACGACCTTTTCCTCCATCATGTCTCTTTCTAGAACTTAAGTTGTAAAATGCATTCAAGTGATGAAATCAGGTTGAAAAAATATTCTAGGGACAACCTAAAGAAGGAAAAAAATGTAAATTTTCAAAAGGGCATCCAAAGACATTTGCAATGAAGACAAACCATTTTTATTATTTATTTATTTATTTATTTATTTATTTATTTATTTATTTATTTATTTATTTATTTATTTTTAACATCTTTATTAGAGTATAATTGCTTTACAATGGTGTGTTAGTTTCTGCTGTATAACAAAGTGAATCAGCTATATGTATACATATATCCCCATATCCCCAGCCTCTTGCATCTCCCTCCCACCCTCCCTATCCCACCCCTCTAGGTGGTCACAAAGCACCGAGCTGATCTCCCTGTGCTATGCGGCTGCTTCCCACTAGCTACCTACTTTAAATTTGGTAGTGTATATATATCAGTGCCACTCTCTCACTTCGTCCCAGCTTACCCTTTCCCCTCACCATGTCCTCAAGTCCATTCTCTACGTCTGCAGCTTTACTCCTGTCCTGCCCCTAGGCTCATCTGAACCTTTTATTGGTTCCATATATATGTGTTAGCATACGGTATTTGTTTTTCTCAGTCTGACCTATTTCATTCTGTATGACAGACTCTAGGTCCATCCACCTCACTACAAATAACTCAATTTTGTTTCCTTTTATGGCTGAGTAATATCCCATTGTATATATGTGCCACATCTTCTTTATCCATTCGTCTGTCAGTGGACACCTAGGTTGCTTCCATGTCCTGGCTATTGTAAATAGAGCTACAATGAACATTGTGGTGCATGTCTCTTTTGGAATTATGGTTTCCTCGGGGTATATGCCCAGTAGTGGGATTGCTGGGTCATATGGTAGTTCTATTTTTAGTTTTTTAAGGAACCTCCATACTGTTCTCCATAGTGTTTGCATCAATTTGCATTCCCAGCACAGTGCAAGAGTGTTCCCTTTTCTCCACACCCGCTCCAGGATGTATTGTTTGTAGATTTTTTGATGATGGCCATTCTGACTGGTGTGAGGTGATACCTCATTGCAGTTTTGATTTGGATTTCTCTAATGATTAGCGATGTTGAGCATCCTTTCATGTGTTTGTTGGCAATCTGTATATCTTCTTTGGAGAAATGTCTATTTAGGTCTTCTGCCCATTTTTGGATTGGGTTGCTTGTTTTTTTGATATTGAGCTGCATAAGCTGCTTGTATATTTTGGAGATTAATTCTTTGTCAGTTGCTTCAGTTGCAAATACTTTCTCCCACTCTGAGGGTTGTCTTTTCGTCTTATTTATGGTTTCCTCTGCTGTGCAAAAGCTTTTAAGTTTCATTAGATCCCATTTGTTTATTTTTGTTTTTATTTCCATTTCTCTAGAAGGTGGATCAAAAAGGATCTTGCTGTGATTTATGTCATAGAGTGTTCTGCCTATGTTTTCCTCTAAGAGTTTTATAGTGTCTGGCCTTACATATAGGTCTTTAATCCATTTTGAGTTCACTTTTTGTGTATGGTGTTAGGGAGTGTTCTAATGTCATACTTTTCCATGTAGCTGTCCAGTTTTCCCACCTCCATTTATTGAAGAGGTTGTCTTCTCCATTGATATTCTTGCCTCCTTTATCAAAGATAAGGTGACCATATGTGTGTGGGTTTATCTCTGGGCTTTCTATCCTGTTCCATTGATCTATCTTTCTGTTTTTGTGCCAGTACCATATGGTCTTGATTACTGTAGCTTTGTAGTAGTGTCTGAAGTCAGGGAGCCTGATTCCTCCAGCTCCATTTTTCTTTCTCAAGATTGCTTTGGCTATTTAGGGTATTTTGTGTTTCCATACAAATTGTGAAATTTTTTGTTCTAGTTCTGTGGAAAATGCCATTGGTAGTTTGATAGGGATTGCATTGGTTCTGTAGATTGATTTGGGTAGTGTAGTCATTTTCACAATGTTGGTTCTTCCAATCCAAGAACATGGTATATCTCTCCATCTGTTTGTATCATCTTTAATTTCTTTCATCACTGTCTTACAGTTTTCTGCATACAGGTCTTTTTTCTCCTTAAGTAAGTTTATTCCTAGGTATTTTATTCTTTTTGTTTCAATGGTAAATGGGACTGTTTCCTTAATTTCTCTTTCATATTTTTTCATCATTAGTGTATAGGAATGCAAGAGATATCTGTGCATTAATTTTGTATCCTGCTACTTTACCAGATTCATTGATTAGCTCTAGTACTTTTCTGGTAGCATCGTTAGGATTCTCTATGTATAGTATCATGTCATGTGCAAACAGTGACAGTTTTACTTCTTCTTTTCCGATTTGGATTGCTTTTACTTCTTTTTCTTCTCTGAGTGCTGTGGCTAAACTTCCAAAACTATGTTGAATAATAGGTGTAAGAGTGGGCAACCTTACCTTGTTCCTGATCTTAGAAGAAATGGTTTTAGTTTTTCACCATTGAGAATGATGTTGGCTGTGGGTTTGTCATATATGGCCTTTAGTATGTTGAGGTACGTTCCCTCTATGCCTACTTTCTGGAGAGTTTTTATCATAAAAGGTGTTGAATTTTTTCAAAAGCTTTTTCTGCATCTATCGAGATTATCATATAGTGTTTATCCTTCAATTTGTTAATATGGTTTATCACATTGATTGATTTGCATATATTGAAGAACCCTTGCATTCCTGGAATAAACCCCACTTGATCATCGTGTATGATCCTTTTAATGTGGTGTTGGATTCTGTTTGCTAGTATTTTGTTGAGGATTTTTGCGTCTTTGTTCATCAGTGATATTGGCCTGTAGTTTTCTTTCTTTATGACATCTTTGTCTGGTTTTGGTTTCAGGGTGATGGTGGCCTCATGGAATGAGTTTGGGAGTGTTCCTTCCTCTGCTATATTTTGGAAGAGTTTGAGAAGGATAGGTGTTAGCTCTTCTGTAAATGTTTGAGAGAAATCGCCTGTGAAGCCATCTGGTCCTGGGATTTTGTTTGTTGCAAGATTTTTAATCACAGTTTCAATTTCAGTGTTTGTGATTGGTCTGTTTATATTTTCTATTTCTTCCTGGTTCAGTCCCTGAAGGTTGCACTTTTCTAGGAATTTGGCCATTTCTTCCAGGTTGTCCATTTTATTGGCATATAGTTGCTTGTAGTAATCTCTTATGAACCTTTGTATCTCTGCAGTGTCAGTTGTTACTTCTCCTTTTTCATTTTGAATTCTGTTGATTTGCGTCTTCTCCCTTTTTTTCTTGATGAGTCTGGCTAATGGTTTATCAACTTTGTTTAATCTTCTCAAAGAAGCAGCTTTTAGTTATTGACCTTTGCTATTGTTTCCTTCATTTCTTTTTCATTTATTTCTGCTCTGATCTTTATGATTTCTTTCCTTCTGCTATCTTTGGGGGTATCTTGTTCTTCCTTCTCCAATTGCTTTAGGTGTAAGGTTAGGTGGTTTATCTGATATTTTTCTTGTTTCTTGAGGTAGCATTGTATTGCTATAAACTTCCCTCTTAGAACTGCTTTTGCTGCACCCCATAGGTTTTGGGTCATAATGTTTCCATTGTCATTTGTTTCTAGGTATTTTTTTAATTTCCTCTTTGATTTCTTCAGTGATCTCTTGGTTATTTAGTACTGTATTGTTTAGCCTCCATGTGTTTGTATTTTTTACAGTTTTTTTCCTGTAATTGATGTCTAGTCTCATAGTGTTGTGGTCGGAAAAGATACTTGATAAGATTTCAGTTTTCTTAAATTTTTCAAGGCTTGATTTGTGACTCAAGATGATCTACCCTGGAGAGTGTTCCATGAGCACTTGAGAAGAAAGTGTAGTCTGTTGCTTTTGGGTGGAATGTCCTATAAATATCAATTAAGTCCATCTTGTTTAATGTGCCATTTAAAGCTTGTGTTTCCTTATTTATTTTCATTTTGGATGATCTGTCCATTGGTGAAAGTGAGGTGTTAAAGTCCCCTACTATGATTGTGTTACTGTCGATTTCCCCTTTTATGGCTGTGAGCATTTGCCTTATGTACTGAGGTGCTCCTATGTTGGGTGCATAAATATTTACAATTGTTATATCTTCTTCTTGGATTGATCCCTTGATCATTATGTAGTGTCCTTTTTGTCACTTGCAATAGTCTTTATTTTAAAGTCTATTTTGTCTGATATGAGAATTGCTACTACAGCTTTCTTTTGATTTCCATTTGCATGGAATATCTTTTTCTATCCATGCACTTTCAGTCTGTATGTGTCCTTAGGTCTGAAGTGGGTCTCTTGTAGACAGCATAGATACAGGTCTTGTTTTTGTATCCGTTCATCCAGTCTATGTCTTTTGGTTGGAGCATTTAATCCATTTACATCTAAGGTAGTTATCGATATGTATGTTCCTATTACCATTTTCTTAATTGTTTTAGGTTTGTTTTTGCAGGTCTTTTCCTTCTCTTCTGTTTCCCACTTAGAGAAGTTCCTTTAGCATTTGTTGTAAAAGTGGTTTGGTGGTGCTGAATTCTGTTAACTTTTGCTTGTCTGTAAAGGTTTTGGTTTCTCCGTCAAATCTGATGAGATCCTTGCTGGGTAGAGTAATCTTGGTTGTAGGTTTTTCCCTTTCATCACTTTAAATATGTCCTGCCACTCCCTTCTGGCTTGCAGAGTTTCTGCTGAAAGATCAGCTGTTCACCTTATGGGAATTCCCTTGTATGTTAATTGTTGCTTATCCCTTGCTGCTTTTAATATGTTTTCTTTGTATTTAAATTTTGATAGTTTGATTAATATGTGTCTTGGTGTGTTTCTCCTTGGATTTATCCTGTATGGGACTCTCTATGCTTCCTGGACGTGATTGACTATTTCCTTTCCCAAGTTATGGAAGTTTTCAACTATAATCTCTTTAAATATTTTCTCAGACACTTTCTTTTTCTTTTCTTCTTCTGGGACCCCTATAATTCGAATGTTGGTGTGTTTAATGTTGTCCCATAGATCTCTGAGACTCTCCTCAATTCTCTTCATTCTTTTTTTCTTTATTCTGCTCTGCAGTAGTTATTCCACCATTTTATTTCCAGGTCACTTATCCATTCTTCTGCCTCAGTTATCCTGCCATTGATGCCTTCTAGAGAATTTTTAATTTCATTTATTGTCGTTCACCATTTTTTGTTTGCTCTTTAGTTTTTCCAGGTCCTTGTTAAACGTTTCTACTTCCAAGATTTTGGGTCATCTTTACTATCATTACTCTGAATTCTTTTTCAGGTAGACTGCCTATTTCCTCTTCATTTGTCTGGTCTGGTGGGGTTTTGCCTTGCTCCTTCATCTGCTGCATATTTCTCTGTCTTCCTGTTTTGCTTAAATTACTGTGTTGGGGTCTCCTTTTTGCAGGCTGTAGGTTCACAGTTCTCATTGTTTCTGGTGTCTGCCCCCAGTGGGTAAGTTTGGTTCCGTGGATTGTGTAGGCTTCCTGGTGGAGGGGACTGGTGCCTGTGTTCTGGTGGGTGGGGCTGGAACTTGTCTTTCTGGTGGGCAGGGCTGTGTCTGGTGGTGTGTTTTGAGGTGTCTGTGAAATTAGTATGATTTTAGGCAGCCTCTCTGCTAATGCGTGGGGTTGTGTTCCTGTCCTGCTAGTTGTTTGGCATTGGGCATCCACCACTGGAGCTTTCTGGCCATTGGTTGGAGATTGGTCTTAGCAATGAGATGGAGATCTCTGGGAGAGCTCTCGCTGAATGATTTTATGTGGGGCCAGGAGGTCTCTGGTGGTCCAATGTCCTGAACTCGGCTCTTCCACCTCAGAGGCTCAGCCCTGACACCAGACCGGAGCACCAAGACCCTGTCAGCCACAGTGCTCAGAAGAAAAGCGAGAAAAACAGAAAAAAAAATTTTTTTTTATTATTTTAAAAATTAAATAAAATAAGAACTAAAATAAAATACGATAAAATAATATTATTTTAAAAATTATTAAAATAAAAATGTAATAAGAAAAAAAGAAGAGAGCAACCAAACCTATAAACAAATCCACCAATGATAACACCACTAAAATCTATACTAAGATAAACATTAAAATCAGAAACAAGTCAGTCACGGACAGCAAACCCCAAGTCTTCAGTTGCTCCCAAAGTCCACCGCTTCAATTTTGGGTTGATTCGTTGTCTACTCAGGTATTCCACAGTTGCAGTGTACATCAAGTTGATTGTGGGGATTTAATCCGCTGCTCCTGAGGCTTCACGGAGAAATTTCCCTTTCTCTTGTTTGTTCACACAGCTCCTGGGTTTCAGCTTTGCTTTTGGCCCCTCCTCTGCGTGTAGGTTGCCCTCAGGCTTCTGTTCCTCCCCAGACAGGACGGGGTTAAAGCCGCGGCTGATTAGGGGGCTCTGGCTCACTCAGGCTGGGTGGAGGGAGGGGTACGGTAGTTACAATTGAAACGCGGGGCGAGCCTGTGGTGGCAGAGACCAGCATGACGTTGCAACAGTGTGAGGCATGTGGTGTGTTCTCCTGGGGAAGTTGTCTGTGGATCATGGGACCCTGGCAGTGGCAGCCTGCACAGGCTTTCGGGGCATGGGGTGCAGGGGGCGTGTGTGGATAGTGACCTGTGCTTACACACACGATTCTTGGTGGCTGCAGCAATAGCATCAGCGTTTCATGCCCGTGTCTTGCATTGGAGTTGATAGCCGTGGCTCGTGCCCATCTCTGGAGCTCATTTAGGCAGTGCGCTGCTTTCTGTGGGCAGACAGGGAAGGAATCACCTCTCCTCAGGCACCCCAAAACAATGGTCTCTTGCCTCTTAGGTAGGTCCAGAGCTTTCCCGGACTCCCTCCCAGCTAGCCGTGGCGCACTAGCCCCTTTCAGGCTGTGTTCACACAGCCAACCCCAGTCCTGTCCCTGGGATCTGACCTCCAAAGCCCGAGCCTCAGCTTCCAGCCCCCACCCGCCCCGGCGGGTGAGCAGACAAGCCTCTCAGGCTGGTGAGTGCTTGTCGGCCGGGAACCTCTGTGCGGGAATCTCTCTGCTTTGCCCTCTGCACTCCTGTTGCTGCGCTCTCCTCCGTGGCTCCGAGGCTTCCGCCCCGCCCACCCACCGTCTCTGCCAGTGAAGGGGCTTCCTAGTGTGTGGAAGCTTTTCCTCCTTCACAGCTCCCTCCCAGAAGTGCAAGTCCCGTCCCTATTCTTTTGTCTCTGTTTTTCTTTTTTCTTTTGCCCTACCCAGGTATGTGGGGATTTTCTTGCCTTTTGGGAAGCCTAAGGTCTTCTGCCAGCGTTCAGTAGGTGTTCTGTAGGAGTTGTTCCACATGTAGATGTATTTTTGATGTACTTGTGGGGAAGAAGGTGATCTCCACGTCTTAATCGTCCGCCATCTTTAAGGTCTCCCCTCCAAACCATTTAGTCTTAGTGGTGGTAAGGAAGTATATGGGTTGATTTCATGCATAAACAATCTCAAATTTTATGAAAAAGTTGTATTCCAGAACTGTTTGTTTGAAATTTGGTAAGTGTTCTGTCGTAGGAGCAGTGTGTTGATTAACGATTAGGGTGTCAGGTTAACCCACAGAAGCTTAGTTAATTCATGCTATGTGCATGGACTGCAACATGCATTGTCAGACCACCTGGGAATAGGAATCAGGAAACTTAACACTTAGATGGAAGAAGAATGGCTCTTTCCATTTCTTAGGGATGGCCCTAAGCAAAAATTTGAAACCTGTGAGATTTACCCTGGACTTCTTTTTACAAACCCTCTCTGTTCTCCTTCCCTCCACTTAGTGACACCCTGGCAGTCTTAGTACACCCTTAACCTGCCCTAAGACACTTGTATTTAGGCACCTCACCTGCCATTTCCCTGCTGTTTTAAAAGATCTACCTTCCTTCATCTCTCAGTTTCCTATTTTCTCAGTACATTTACTCTCAGATAAGTGCTAAGAACAAATCAGTCAGAACCAACTCAGTCACACTAAGCCATGGAAAAGCAACAATTTCCCTGCAAGTGTTTTTTAAAAAGAGACTTGTTGACCAAAATATATAAATTCAGATAAAATGATGCAGTTATAACAGTTGGAGGAGGTGCTGGGGGCATGGGAAACATCATAGAAGTTGGTCACCTTGTAATTCCTACCATGTAACTAAATTTGTGTATTACACCCTGACTTTTTATTTGTGTTTGCGCTACAGATTCATGTGCTTCAGCTATTGGTTCTGGCTCTGACACCACAAGATGACATGTAATTTGTCGTGAAAAGCATTTTGTCTCAGGGTAATTAACCGTACCTACTGAAACAAAGAGGTCCCAAATGTTGATGGATTTACACAATAAAAGTTTATTTCTGTTCACACAAAGTCCTGTGGAAGTCAGGCAGCTCTTCTCCAACAGGAGAATCAGGTGGCTCTGTCAGGTCAGTCCTTCAGTTCCAGCTGCTAAAGAAAGAACATGGAAGACTGAGCTGGATGCTCCAGAGGCAGACGGGACACATGACACACAGCTTCTCTGCCCATATTTGTCTTGGCCACACTCCTTTATCTGGTCCAATCCAACTGCTCGGCAGTCAGAAATGTGGAGGAGCACACGGAGAGGGTGGCCCTTAGCACTCTCTGCCACACCCTGACCGGTGGGTATTTGCCCTTAGAGTAAGCTGCTCACCTTTTTCTTTCCTACCTGAAACTAAAACTTATTTGAAGCTCCACAGCTCCTTCCCCTATGATGCAGTGCCACCACCTATGTTGTGTTGTGTGTGTGTGTGTTAGCCTGGCTAATGCATGGTGTAATTTTTTTTTTTTTTTTTTTTTGGAAAGACTCTCAGATTGTCCCCTCGTAAGATTCTGAGGTTTTTTTTTTAACCCCACATTTGTTTATTTATTTATTTTTGGCTGTGTTGGGTCTTCGTTTCTGTGCGAGGGCCCTCTCTAATTGTGGCAAGTGGGGGCCACTCCTCATCGCGGTGCGCGGGCCTCTCACTATCGCGGCCTTTCTTGTTGTGGAGCACAGGCTCCTGACGCGCAGGCTCAGTAGTTGTGGCTCACGGGCCCAGTTGTTCCGCGGCATGTGGGATCTTCCCAGACCAGGGCTCGAACCCGTGTCCCCTGCATTAGCAGGCAGACTCTCAACCACTGCGCCACCAGGGAAGCCCTGCATGGTGTAATTTAATGGCAGTGACATGAGTAGGAAGACAAGTGAGGAGGCTAGTGCCAGCAGGGTAGTTTGGGAAATGAGAAGAACTGAGCAACTTACGCAGAATCAGGAGGCATGGAAAGGTTATTTGTGTATTGTGTTTCCTAAATCAGGGACTCTTCTCTCTGGTCCTCATCTGTTTGTTTCAATAACAGCTAGCAGAATCACTCCTTTTCTCTCTGCTAGTAACTTCTTCACAAAATTGTTGGGATACAAACAGTAAGTCTAAAAGTGCAGGGATCAAGATGACTATCTCCAACCCTTTAAATTTTAGGAAAACTATATCAACAAACTCCAAATATGAAGGCAATGTTCATATAGTGAGAGTTCTAAGAAGAAGTGTACACCACTGAGAATTATGGAGAAGGAAGTCAGTCCACTGGACTTCACTTATGCACTGGTGTAGACTTCCTAGGAATTGCTATGAATGTCAGTTACTTGTGAGATGGAAAGTGAATCATATCTGATATTTTAATGGGTTTAGGTTGTGAGTTGGTTTCATAAATCAGGAAACACTCAGATTCCTGCGTGCTTGAGTGGACAATCCCCTGAACTGTCTAATGTGTTCTCACTGTGTAATTTCCTAGCCCCAGTGTTCTTTGAATGTGGAGCCTGTAATTCCTCAAGTTGATTTAAAACTTCTAACTTGGCTTTTAAAACTCGAACATTTTATGTCTTTTGTTTATTCTATCTTCCTTTTCACTGCAATTTCCGTTAGTTTCAATTTTCCAACCATATTTTTCATATAAGCAAAATAGCTGCACGCTACCAAGAAGATGTAGATGGCAGAGCTGATATTAGAACACAGAGCAATTGACCTAGCTTGGAAAGGGAAACAAAGTAACATGTGCATGGAAAAACATTAGTGTGGAGGTTTTTGTTTTTTTGTTTTTTTTTCCTGTAGCTGAAAGGGCAAGCTTCCAGCCGCCAGACGAGTCCCAATCTCAGATACATTAAAATTCAGATTATGAAGTATATGTAATAAAAGTTAACTTCATGACTAACAAGACACAGACCTACTAAATCTGGAAAGGAAGAATTCTTATGTCCTTCAGTATTCTACACTTTAGAGTTTTTAGGATACTTTCATCTACTTTATTTCATTTGTTCTTCATAACAACCTCATGAGTGCGTAGGACATTAATTCTTATGCCCATTTCATAGTTAAAGTAAATGAAACCAGAGGGCTCATGCATCTGGCTGGGGTCACACTCTCCTTAAGTGACTGAGTCAGAATTGGAGCCTACTTCTCCTGACACTTGGTCTAATTTTCCTTGTACTATAACAACCTTGAGTTTTCTTATCACCATACTAAGACACTACTGCTACGAAAGCTACTCATTTATCGGCTTTTCTAGAGACAGCAGTTTGCTCATCTCTAGAGAGGGTCTTTCTCTCAACTCTCATTCCCTTTTCCTGGAAGGTGGAAATAGTAATATTCATGCCTCCTTGGTGAGCACATGGAGAGGGTACACTATAATAGTTAAAAAGCATCACTGTCATCCTTGACTCACACTGCATATGCAATCTTTGAGCAAATCCCTGGGTTCTCTCTGAATCATATCCTGAATTCGACCACTTCTGCCACCACCACATGTCTAGTTTGAGCTCTTGCAGTGGTCTCCTGACCCATCTCCCTCCTTCCTTTCTGACTGAGCTCACCTCTGAAGTCTGATTTCCCCCCCCCCCCATATCAGGCAGACCATCCGCTCCCCAGCTCAGAACCTTCCAAGGCTCCTGATCAGCCTCAGAATAAAATATTCCACAGCGTTCTGCAAGATATGCCCCTGGGAACCTTTTTTCACTACATTTCCCACCATTCCTCTCTTAACTTATAGTCCCATTTGCCTCCTTCCCATTCCTTTAACGTGACAAGCCTTCACTGTAGGCATTTCACCACCTGGGGACTCTTCCCTTGCAAATGTGTGCCTGGCTATTTTCCTACCTTTGGTCTGGTATCATTACAAAGATGCCTCTGAAAAGAGGCCTTTTGTGACCCTTCTATCTTGTTAAGTTGTACCCAATACACACTATCACTTTTATCCCTTAATACTGTTTATTATATTAGAAATATTTTTATTCATTAATTTTCTTTCTTCTGCACTGGAATATGAGCTCCATGAGGGTAGGGAATTTGTCTCAATTGTCATTATATTTCCAGTGGCTAGAGTAGTATGTGGCATGTAATAGGTGTCTAATAAATATTCATTCAATGGATAAATTTGTTGAAGGAATGAATGACTCATGGGGTAAAGCCACTTGGGTTTTAATATGGCTTGGCTATTTGACATTAGTCTATTACTTAACTTCTCTTAGCCTCAGTTTTCACATCTGTAAAATGGCTATTATAATAGTCTCTGCCTCATTATTAGTTTGCTATAACATTAGGTGAGATCATTCACATACATTGCTTCACAGGTGCCTGACATATAATAGGCACTCAAAACTTTTTGACAACTATTGACTCTGCTACCCATGGATAAAATGCAATTTTGTTATTCTCAGTGGAACTGTGCCCAGCCATTTAGAACATGCGATCAATGGAACGAGTGACTCAGCGTTTAATTCAAGCTATACAGAATCTTGGATCTCAATTTTTGGAGACTGCATAATTACCTTTCAATAGGAAATGTGACAAAAACCTGTTCAGGTTTTGTAGGCTGCCTCTATTTTCACTATCTCTGTCAGTAACGTGAATTTCTTTGCAGAAATCTGGCTAGAGGCTGTGGAACCCTTCATTTCACCTGATTTAACACCTGGTGCCAGGAGGGCCCTTGTGTTATATTTTGGGGAAGAGGTTTTGTGAAAATGGGATTACACCCATTTTCTTGAGTGGAGGGCTGAGCCTGGTCATGAAGCCAGGCATGCTGGGAACGATGGTCCAATTTGCTTTCCTAAGCTCCTGGCTTTATGAACTTTCTTAGAAAAGTCCAGAATCACCTCACATTTCTGTGGCCTAGGCCTGGCCCGGGGCTGCCCTCTAGATGTTCAGCCTGGTGATCCTAGTGACTCACTCTGAGGCTGAAGCTGGATGGCTCCTGACCCTTCCCTGCCTGGGCTTTCCCTCTGACAGAAGAGCTCCTGTCACAGGTGCCTCAGGTATTTAATGGGCTGTGGCTGCCCTTAGGGCAATTCCATGAGTACCAGCTTCATGGCAGAGGGAGTTAAGAGAGGGAAAACTTCCCCAGACACCTCATCACAGCAACATTTGTAGGAAGTCAAGAAAGATATTTCAGAGAGGACCTGAGCTTCTGGTTTATAATCCATACAGGAGATAGGATGTGACTTTTAAAAGCAAATATGCGGTCAGGGTAGCAAATTATGAGAATCTTATGAATGATTTGATAGAAAGTGCTTCAGGAGACCCATGCTGGGGGATTCCTGAAGGAAGGCCTGAGACGTAGAAGTCCTGTTTGACCTACTCTCACTTGAAACCAGTGTCTTCCACAGCTGTAAGAAGAATGACAAAGACAATACCTGTCAAGATCCTAGAGTTCAGCAGAATCCCCTGAGAGGCCTGTAGAATATATGGATTCCTGGATCCCATCCTCAGAACTTCTTATTGAATAGATCTGAAGTTGGGCCCAGATACTTGCTGTCATCATCGTCTTTCTCCTCCTTCTCCCTTCCTCCCCCTCCTCTTCCTCCTCCCCCTTCTCCTCCCCTCCTATGGACTGGGAGAAAATAGCTGCAAATGATGCAACTGACAAGGGCTTAATTTCCAAAATATACAAACAGCTCATACAACTCAATGACAAAAAAAAAAAAATCAAAAAATGGGCAGAAGACCTAAATAGACATTTCTCCAACGAAGACATACAGGTGGCCAATAAACACATGAAAAGATGTTCAACTTTACTAATTATTAGAGAAATGCAAATCAAAACTACAATGAGGTATCACCTCACACTGGTCAGAATGACCATCATTAAAAGGTCTACAAATAACAAATGCTGGAGAGGGTGTGGAGAAAATGGAACCGTCCTACACTGTTGGTGGGAGTGTAAATTGGTGCAGCCACTATGGAGAACAGTACAGAGGTTCCTTTAAAAACTAAAAATAGAGTTACCATATGATCCAGCAATCTCACTCCTGGGCATATATCTGGAGAAAACTCTAATTTGAAAAGTACATGCACCCCAATGTTTATAGCAGCACTATTTACAATAACCAAGACATGAAAGCAAACTAAATGTCCATCAACAGATGTACAGATAAAGAAGATATGGTATATATATATATATATATATATATATGTATATACACAATGGAATACTACTCAGCCATAAAAAGAATGAAATACTGACATTTGCAGCAACATGGATGGACCTAGAGATTGTCATATTAAGTTAAGTAAGCCAGAAAGAAAAAGACAAATACCATATGATATCACTTGTATGTGGAATCTAAAATATGATAAAAATGAAATTATTACAAAACAGAAACAAACTCACAGACATAGAAAACAAATTTATGGTTACCAAAGGGGAAGGGGTATGGGGGAAGGATAAATTAGGAGTTTGGGATTGGCAGATACAAACTACTATATATAAAATAGATAAAAAACAAGGACCTACTGTATAGCACAGGGAACTATATTCAATATAGTTCAATATATAATAAACCATATATATACATATGACTGGATCACTTTGCTATACACCAGAAACTAACACAACATTGAGTGTAAATCAACCATACTTCAATAAATAAATAAATAAATAAACAAACAAATAAATAAATAAAATAAAATTGCTACCTAATATCCCACTGTTTGAATAATCCATACATTGTTTATTATTTTTGCTTTGCTGGACATTTAGTTTGTTTTCAGTTTTTGACTACCATGAATAAGTCTGCTATAAACATTCTTATAGATTTCTTTTTGTGAACATATGTTTTTGTTTCTCTTGGGTAAATACCTAGGAGGGAAATTGCTCATAGGATAGATATATATTTAAATTTATAAGACACCAAAGACTCTTCTTCATAATGGATGCATCACTTCATACTCTCAATAGTAATGCAGGAGAGTTCCAGTTGCTCCATATCCTCACCAACATTTGGTATTGTTAGATTTACTTTTTAAATTTAATTTAAAATGTTGAGCATGATTTTATGTATTTAATGATCACTTGTAATATCTTCTTCATTGAATTGTCTGTTCAAATCATTTGAACGTTTTAATGGGGTTCCTTGTCTTTTTATTGTTGATTTTTGTGGCCTTATATATTTTGAATATGTTTTTATAAGATATACATATTATAAATAATTTTCCCAAAATGTAGCTTATCATTTTTAAAAGATTGCTTTTGATAAGTAGACATTTTTAGTTTTAAGTTTAACTTATCAAGTTTTTCTTTTATACTTAGTACTTTTGGGGTATTGTTTCAAGAAATATTTCTTTCCATGAAATTGCAAAGGTATTCTATATTTTTTTCTAAGAGTTTTATAGTTTAGGACTCTGATCAATTTGAATTTGTGTGTGGTATATATGTGTGTGTAATGAGATAGTAGGCTGAGATTCATACTTTTTTTCCATACAGATATTTAGTTCTTCCAGCAGCATTTGATGAAAAGACTTGAATTAACCTGATACCTTGGTTTTCTGCATTTTAAATAAGCACTTTAGATGGTTCTGATGTAGAGTATTCAAGGATAATTTAATACACATACCACTGAGGAGGAAGAGTGAGTGTTTGCTTTCCTAATAGAGAAAACTACTACCAGTGGAATAACATTATCGATAATAACTAGAAGAGACTAAATTTTATCAAACTTTTGCTGCTTTACCTCCATTAAAATGAGAGTATTCTATCTGATTTAATCTTTACAACAATCCTATAGAGTAGATATTATTATCTGCATATGAAGATATAGAGGCTCAAGAGCTTAATTCACTTGTCCAAAGACACTCTTTAGGAAATAATGAAACCAATATCCAAATTCCGGTTTTCTGACTCTAGAGCCACTCTCTTAACCACTGTGTTTTCTGCCTTCTTTCATGGTATACTGACTTTGTTTCACTACTCATACCTGAATGTAATGGTTCCTTAATTCTGTGGTCCTTAAACATTTTTCTCTCAGGTCTACTTTATCGTCTTAAAAGTTATTGAGGGCCTCAAAGAGCTTTTTTAATATGGGTAATATCCATTTACATTTATTGTATTAGAAACTAAATCTGAGAAACTTTCAAAATATTGATCAATTTATTTAAAAAATAACAATAATGAATCCATCACAGGCTAACCTAAATAAGATATGTTAATAAAAAGTATTTTCCAGAAAAATAATTAGTGAGAAGAGTGGCATTATTTTACATTTTTGCAGATCTCATTAATATCTGGCATAACAGAAGATATCTGTATTCTCATATCTGCGTCTCAGTCTGTTGAGATATATTCTTTTTGTTGAAGTACAGTATATGAAGAAAATCTGGCCACACACCTGAATGAGGTTGGACAATAAAATAATAGCCTTTTGATTACGATTAATAGCCAGGTGATTATGACTACTGTTTGATACTATATCAAACCCCAACAAATGGCGGTTTTTAAATATTAACTACTACTTAAATTTGTTGCAGTGTGGAATCCAAAACCATAGTTCATATCAGTGAGCTTTTTGTACTCAGTGTAGGTGAATATTTTATCCATGCATGATTGTGTAAAAACATGCATTCGTCATTTGGAAAATATCCAGTCACTGACTTATACAGATTCTGATGGGCATGAAAATGCACTGCTGAGATATCCTGCTGAAGGGAATATAATTGACTAACAGCATTTGCTGCTGTCCTTCTGGATGTATGAAACAACATTTGTACAAAAGTCATGCTTCAGATTGCTGATCACAGCTAAGGAATGAGTGTAGGCGAAAGCACTAATGCTGTCCCATCCCTGCAAGATGTAGACATCCTTAAACTGGTGACTTTGGCTCCATAACTTGCTAGTGGCTTGGCAGAAACATTCCTGGAACTGCACTGCAGTCTGAAACTCTCCCTACCCCATCCATGTTCCTTCCTCTCTCCTTCACAAGTGTCAGACCTGCACTGTGGTCTGAAGGCTTTCCTTGCCTTCTCTGGCTCTCTCTCTCCCTTTACCCTTCAGAGGTATTTCCAGTAACTCCTTTGAGTGTCTAAACTCATTTTAGCATCTGCTTTTGAGGATGCTAGAACTAATAAGCATATCTCTAAATGTTGACACATTTTATCACCCCGAACTCATCAGGAAAGTTTAAGCATTGAGGAGCTGTCAAGTACAAAATGAAAGATAGTTTTCAAAAATTCTAACATTCACTTGAAAACTTGAATTTTATCACTTGCAACATATACTCTCAGTTATTTCCATAAAGTAGCGGGCTTACTTTATTCAATCAGGTGAAAATTTCTGCCAAATTCCCAAGTCTGAATAATCATAGTTTACCTGTCAGTAGTTCTTTCTAGGAAGAAAGCAGCTAGTTCAGCTCGCAGCTCAACCATGCAACCGTTTTTCCTTGAGAAAAATCATTGGACTGAAGAATGCAGCAGAAGTACTTTTAATCCAACTGTGCCATTTCTTCACATATAGTATTAGAAAGATGTGGCTTGAGGGTCAAGATTTAATAAAATTAATATTTTTTTATTGCTTCCTCAGGGACATTCCTAAATGGAACTGGCACTTTTTTTATTGCACGTGTGTAGCAGTGAAGAATATAATGACTACTAATAGTGTTTGTTGCCATTGACTTGATTTATGCTCTGAACTTAATCATTTTACCCATCACTGTTTTTGCTCTATCAGTGCAAAAGTCAACACAGTGAGAAAGGCAAATGACTCCTTAGTATTAATATAAAAATAGTTTTGACCTCACAGACCCTCTGAAAGGGCTATGGAACTCCCAGGTATTCACAAACTATACTCTGAGAACCATTTCATGGAGATATCAAGACTTTATTGAGCACACAGTGAGTATAGTACTACTTTCTAGGCTCTGAGGATGCAAAGATGGGCAGTGCCAAGTACCTGCTCTCAAGGAGCTCTGGCTTTTTAAAAGGGGACGCCAGTCATTAAATAAGTAGATTAGAGTTAGTGGAGCGTGCTATGGAAGAGAGATAAAAGATATTTTGGTTCTGTCTGTAAGGGTCAGAGGAGTCTATGCCAGAGGGGTGATTCTTGGAGCAAGACTTGAAGATTAAGAAATGACTTACCTAAAAAAATAAAGGAGGTTGGCCTTCCAGGAGGAGGGAAAAACATAATGCAAAGATATGTAGGCATGGCAGAGTGTGGTATGTTTCTACAAGTATCTGAAAAACAGTAAAAATATTATTTTAATCTACCTCAAAAATCCCAAAAAGTTTTAGTTATGTATTTTGCTAGAATTTAGATTTTTGTGTGATTACTGAACTAAGTAGATCACTATATGGCACCCCTCCTTTGTGCCAGGTACAGTGACAGACACAGCCTTACATTGTGACCCCTTTATTTACCCTCATGGTATCTACTTCTTAATCACCTCGTGGAACACTATTTCTTGTTTTTGTTTTTATGTTTTAATAGGACCAAAAAATAAGACACATCTGAATATTTCCCTAACTATTCAAATGTGACTGACGTCATCATTAAGAATTATGTTGTTCTCACATATATGAAGCTCAAATGCCCACATTCTCCAGTAGCTCAGATCTGGTTTATTTAGTATGTGTAAAACCATGAATCTTGAAATCCAAGCCCTTGTGTTTCTGAACATGCTTATCATTTGCTAAACCATAAAGAAAGTAGGTCCTTTAGATCAGAAACCCACAGTGCAAACAAATGTATTAGTGTGGGGTGTATTGAATGTTTATTTATGTAAACCCAAGATTGCTAGGGAGAGTTCACCAAACAAATCACTATGATTCAGATGTTTCCTAACAACCACCTGGGGGAGGAGTGTGATCTTCTCATTTAGTCTTAATCACTGGCAATCAGGGACATTTGACAACTGGGAAATATCACACAAATCATTAGAAGAGCAATCATAAAACATCATAAAGGATAGAAAGAAATATGGTCTTCCCTGTGCCAGGGATTTATGTACAATTGCTTAAAATATTTAAAGATCTTGTCACATCCCTTCCCAAGCTAGCATGTCTAAATCCAAGTTATCTTTTTAACTAAAGTCCTGTCCAAAGGAACCACAGGCTCTTGTAGGCCAAGTCTTTTTATCTGAAACAAAATGAATGAATTTTAATACTGATATTCATGTTTGATTTTGTATATCTCAACATTTGGTACCTAGGTGGAAATTTTAGCTTTGTAGTCTCTCTTTATAAACCTGTAAATATTTCTAGACCAAGAAGTTTCCAAGTGCTGTCACCTTAGCTTTTGTGTGAAAGAACATCAGAAATCATAACAAGCAGGACTTGTTTCATGAGCTTCCATGACTGAATCTCTGAGGCCTAGGATGTTCTCTTTGCTCACCTCCCTTTTCTAAATATTTTTATATATGTGAAATTTTATTAAGGTAAACAATAACAATAGGAAATGAATGGGGAAAGTAAGTCACATGAATGCAGTCTAGGAATGTATTAAAGAGTGTATGAAAAAGAGAAAGGTAGGCAAATTGCTGTAACAATGGCTCCAAAAATCTCAGTGGCAGTTTTTAGATGTGATGCCAAAAACATAGGCAACAAGAGCAAAAGTAAGTATAGTAGGACCATATCAAACTAAAAAGTTTCTGCATAGCAACGGAAACAATCCAAAAAATTTAAAAAGCAATCTACAGAATGGGAGAAGTATTTGCAAACCATATATCTGATAAAGGATTAATATCCAAAATATAGAAGGAACTCATACAACTTAATAGGAAAAAATTAAGTAACCCAATTTTAAAAAATGGGCAAAGACCCTGAATAGACATTTTCCCAAGAAGACATACAAATGACTAACTGGTAATGAAATATCGCCCCGCACTTGTTAGGATGACTATTATCAAAGAGTCAAAGATAACAAGTGTTGGCAAGGATGTGAAGAAAACGGAATCCTTATACACCATTGGTAGGAAGATAAATTGGTGCAGCCTCTATGGAAAACAGTATGGAGGTTCCTCAAAAAATTGAAAATAGAACTACCATATGACCCAGCAATCCTACTCTGGCTATATATCTGAAGGAAATGAAATTAATATCTTGAAGAGATATCTGCACTACTAAGTTCATTGCCATTCAATAGCAAAGATATGGAAACAACCTAAATGTCTGCTCATGAATGAATGGATACTATATATATATATATATATATATATATATATATATATATATATATATATATATATATATATATGTTATATATATGTAGTGGCCCCACTGTATCCTAGGTTTTTGGATTTCACCACTGGATTCTTTGTCTCTAGCTGGCAGGAGAAGAACGAGAGAATTGCATGTGAGGTTTGGGGGGCCAGGCCTGGAGATGGTGTAGCTCACTCTTGTTCCTATTATTGGCCAGATCGAAGTCTCAGGCCCCCATACAACTGCAGGGGAGATTGAAAAGTCTGGTCTGGTTGTATACCCTGGAGCAGTGGTTCCCAACCATTTTGGCACCAGGGACTGGCTTCGTGGAAGACAGTTTTTCCACGGATGGTGGTGTGTGTGTGTGTGTGGGGGGGGGGGCGGTGTTCAGGCAGTAATGCCAGCGATGGGGAGCGGCAGATACAGCTTCGCTTGCTTGCCTGCCACTCACCTCCTTCTGTGTGGCTGGTTCCTAACAGGCCCCAGGCTTGGGGACCCCAGTTCTGGAGGACATGGAAGCAGAGTTTGATGTACACATTGTGTACACAGTCTGTTGTCTCAGTCACACTCATCAATATGTTCTTAGTGATAGTTGTTAGTATTATGGGTAGGTTGCCTGTAGAAAAACCTCAAATCTGTGCTGGTAGGCATATATTCATAATTTTGTTTATTCACCCAACAAATTCTATTAACATCACTCTGAGCAGGGCATTGGCAAGGCACTCAGTATGCAACACTAAGCAGAGAATATAACACAGAGGTACATCATAGGCCCTCGCTTCAGGAGCTTACAGTCTCCTACTAGCTAACACATCTACTTTCTCATCAGCTGTCTTCTTTCATCCCTAAGCTGCTGAAAGTGTAGGAATAGGAAGGAAGGGAAAGCAAGTACTTGTCCTAATTTACTATCCCAGAGGTAGCTCCGGCAGTAGGCATGTATATCAGTTTATCCCCTATAGCCGTCTTAAGGAAAATCAGAAGAATGTGTAATTTATATTTTATAGTGCTTCATGTTTTTAAATATGCTTACATATACTGGTGAAGAGGACTTGAAATTAGCTGTGTGACCTTAGGCAAGTAACTTAAGCGCTCAAGGTTAATTTTTGACCTATACAATGGGAATGATAATAGAATCTACCTCTTAGGGTGACTGTGAAAATGAAATGAAATGAAATTCATAAAATGGTTAGCAGAATGCCTAACCCACCATAATAAAAAAGGTGATATTAACTAGTGTTTTCATTTTTATTTGACTTTAAAAACAACCCTGTGGAGTAGATTTTATTTTATAAATGAGAAAAACTACAGTTCAGAGAAGTTAAGATTCTAGAAAGAGGTTGCACAGCTTAGTAATCACAGGGTGAGGATTGACTCCTAGATTAGTGCCCTTTCATTGATCCATGATTCTTTGCAAGCCCTACAAGTTATAGAATACTTTTGAGGATCATTTACTTTCTTCTATATTAAAAAGAAACTGAGCTAACCTCTTTAATAAAATGGAAAAACAAGTACTACTTCCTCTGGGTAACCAGCCGTGACAGTTTTCATAAGCATGAAATTTTAGGTTACAGGCAGCATATTATCCAAACACTTGCACTTTGCTGCCTTTGTGTAAAGGTTGCTGTAGTTTGCAGACTGTGGGGATAAAGAAGAGTGGGCGTAAGATTTGGAATTCCTAAGTTCTAATATTTGTTCTGCAGGTGACCAGCTGAGGTGAGAGAAGTCACCTCGCCTCTCTTCAGTTTTTTATCTATAAAACAGTTTTCTGGAATGGCATGTAGTTACTAAGCACCCTGCCAGTGGAGCATAAAGCAAATTAACTGATTAGTAAGAAGACAATGAAAACAAAGCATTTTGGAATTAGAAGTGAACTCAAGTCATCTTTAGATCCAGGCTGCCGAATCTAAGTCCTCTGATCCTAGGCCACTTTGCTTTTTGTAGAGATTAAATCCTTCAGCATCCTTAGAAAGTAGGGAGATTCTGAATAGTCTCTGTTGCCATGGTAAAGGATATTCTGAAGATATGAATCGTGTCTATGTTGAGGGTCTAATTATGAACAAACCAGGAATCATATCCTACAACTATCTCTGTGCCCCCATAAGAAACAGACATGGTTCTGGTAAGTCTATGAATAAACTTTTATACAATTGTATACAATTAACTTGTTATCCTCTAAAAATGTCTTTGTGGTCATCATAGAGACTTTCACTTTGTTTACTATAAAGACCAGGGAATACTCTTCTTTTAATTTCCCCAACCCTTTATTAATGTATATTTTTAAAAGAAAAAAGACTCTTACTCATTCTAAGATTAGGGTGGAAATTCTGTTATCTTATTGAAATGATACAGTTACAGTTCAGTCAAAATGTTACAATTCAATTAGAGTTCATAGAGTCTTTTTATTCTGCAAAGTCAAGTTGGCAAAAAATTGCTGATGAATCTAAAGATCGTAAGTAAAAAAAAATAGTTGATTAAAAATTCCACTATTAGATCTGTTTAGAAAGTACAAAAAAGGTCAGATGTTTATTTCATCATCAGTCTTTTAACTAATATATTTTTACCTGTGAAGAAACTGAAGCACAGAGAAGTCTGACTAATTTGTCACAGAGGAGGGAGTGAGGACCTAGGTTTGCCAGACTCCTGATACTGCACTCTTTTTATAAACTGCATTTGGTACATTCATCTTGAACTTGCTTTGGTTTGAAGAAAAAACTGTGAAGGATTTTATTGTCAGAACATCAGTAGAGAGAGAGAGTGAATGTTGGGGGATAAAAATAGACTAATAACCAGCTAAGCAAATGATTTAATCTGAACCTGAATCTCAGTTGCTAATCTGTAAAATATCTGGAACACATATACTTTCCTCCAGGATTGTCATGGGACTTAGATGAGATAGGGGCTAAAAAGTGCTTGGGACTTAGTTGGATTCAACAATCTTCAGTTCCTTTCCTTCCTATAATATTAGCTTCCATTTGCACACATTCTGTGTCATAATCTGTGCTTAAACTCTGCCATGAATCATCTCATTATCTGCTCGGAACATCATGAAGTTGAAGCTTCTGGAAATTAAATACAGTCCCAAGGTCAACAGGTCAGAGAGAGTTTTCTAATTTAGATATCCCTGACACTGGCGACCATCCTCTTGATCACCACTTGCATTTCTTTCCTGTTGCTGCTGTAACAAATGATCACAGATTTAGTGGCTTCCAACAGCACAAATTTATTCTCCTATGGTTTCGGAGATCAGAAACCCAAAGTCAGATTCAGTGGGCTAAAGTCAAAGTGTAGGCAGAGCTGGTTCCTTCTGGAGGCTCCAAGACAGATTGCATTCCTCACCTCATGCAGCTTCTGGAGGCTTCCTACAGCCTTTGCTCATAGCCCCTTCCTCTATCCACAAAGCCACTGGTGCACCTTGCTTCCATCGTCATATTGTCTTCTTCCTCTGTGGTCAAACTCCTTCTGCTTCCCTCATTTAGGATACTTGAGATTACATTTAAGCCCCATCTGGATAATCCAGAATAATCTCATCTCGAGATTTTTAATTTAAGGATGTCTCCAACGTCCCTTTTGCCACATAAGGTAACATTCACAAATTCCAGGGATTAGGATCTATCTACCACAACATGTTACCTTATTTTCTTTTCCTTTCCTGTTATATAGTAACCAAGCTTTAGTTTTATCTCCTAATTGCCATGTCCTGTTTGGGTTAAAATCCATCCCTTGATAGGTTTGTTTAACAAAAAGAAAAAAAAAACTTGCTTTGGAAGGAGGTGCCAAGATCCACATGCTGAGAGCACTTAGGACAGGTGGGTTCTGGACATTCTATTGGGTTAAAGACTTCCTGGGAAGCAGGCACCCTGGCTCATATTTCAACAGGATGAACTCACCACCAGTCTTGACTCCACTCAACTCTGAAAAATGCTAAATTTATGATTCCTCTGTGACCCATGATATAAACTGGCATAGCTGGATTTGAGTATCTAGAAACATGGCCAGGAGAGACTCCAAAGTTTCTTTCTTTTTCTGAAAATTTAAAATTTTCCTCCCAGATTCTAAGAGCTCTGTTCATATTTCTGGAAAGCTTTTGGTATGTTTTATTAATGGCAGAGGCACGATCTTGAAGTCCTTCCATGACTCATTTCAGACAGATTTTTCTGTAATTTTTATATCTATTTTTCCATCATCTATTCATCTATCTTTCTATTAATGTATTCATATTTGAACATAACATTTTTCATAAAATTTTTAATTCTTGATGTCTAGAGAAAGGAAGGCAAACTACCTACACTGTTCCTTTAAATATTTCTCATAAGAACCTCATTACTCTACTCTTGTTAATTTTTTATCATAAGTGATAATCTGAAGGATTTTTAAGTTATTTTTTAAATTAAAGTTAAAATATTTTTTAAAAAAATATATCTGTAAGCCTGCCATTCCTTAAAATAAATCAATAGATTTAGTTCTTCCTCTTGCTTTCCTGGCAATTCAACAATCTCTGACTCAATCCCATTTGTTCATTTTCAAAACCCATATTGCTTTCTGCCAACTGCAGACAGAGGGGGTTGCATAAATGAACTTAAACTGCATTGTTCTTTGATCTTAGGCCACCGCCCTACATTGAAGGACAGTTAACGGAACAGCCCAGGGAGAGGAGCCCAAGCCAAGTGTCAGTATTAGAACCTAGTTGAACAAGATGTACATTCTTTCCTTTTCCTTCAGCCTCAGGGCAAATCAGGTACCTGGATTCATGCTTCTTCCCTGTTTTGAGGACCCAACCCTCTACTTTGGAGATACTGTCTTTCGGGGCCTCTGTTTGCCATAGAATGATAAAATTCTACTTTTCCTCCCCAGAACAGTGCAGCATGTGTTCTTACAGGTGGTCACAGCATATTCCTCACATTTGCAGTCTTTACGTCCTCTCTCTGTTATGTTGCCAGGACTGATTCTTGAACCCTTTTCTCTGATTTCTTAAATGCTCTTGGCACCATTCTCATTCATTTGGCTTAGCTGATTTTGCCTCCACCACATCTCTTAGCATGATCGCATTCATGTGTTTAGAATCAGGGGGATTTGGGACTCTTGAAATGGTGACTAGTACTTGGCGATCACTCTCAATTTCATTTGTTTATAATTTTGTGTCAGTGGATTTAAGAAGTTATTGGCTTTTTCTGAGCCTTTCTTTTTCTTCTTCTTTTTTAAAATTACTATTTCTTTTTTTTTTTTTTCCTGAGAGTTTGTGTTGTCTCTTTGAGAAGAGAAAACTGCATGGGACTCAATACAGATTCAGTCTCTAGTTCACTGACTTATACAGGTGATTTTGAGAGTCTCTCCATTTTCCTATTGATTCTGGCCTTGTGTACCTGCTATGAGAACTGATGTTTGTGTAGCAGTTGCAAGAGTTCAGGGACTTGGAAGGGAGGGCATGATATTAATAGTGATATAAAACTTTGTATAGAGATTATAAAATGACCTATCAAAAAAAGCTACAAAGCCTGAGGTAGTTTTAACTGGAAAAAAGCTCATGAGAGATATCAAGTGAGGATTCCTCATTCCTGAGAATAGTTACTCATTACGGTCCAGCTCCCTTGAGAAGAAAAGAGAGACGTGATCTGGGGTAAGGTTTCCAAGTCCTAAGATACGTTACTTCAACAGGTTGATTAGAATCTACCTCTTCTTGGTAGATAATAGGCTTCGTTCCTGCCAATCTAGGAGCAATAGATGCATCTGAAGGGAAGATGGGAATGTTCTGCATCTGTTCCCAATTCTATCAAGTCCTATGATCTTATTTTATTTATTTATTTCTCTGTGCAGCATGTGAGATCCTAGTTCCCCGACCAGGGATCAAACCCGCGGCCCCTGCATTGGAAGCGCAGAGTCTTAACCACTGGACCATCAGGAAAGTCCCCCTATAGTCTTATTAAATTCATGATAAAAATATATTGTTTTATCTGCTTGATGCATTTAAAGCTATGAATCACAATGGCCATAGCTATATGATAAATGATACTCTTTAAATCCTTTGAGGATATGTTTATTTGAACAAAGTTCGCCCACATTTAATATCATGACACTGAAGCAATAACAGAACAAAGAGCATGTCACTATCCTTTAATGGCAGTTTGAGGGTACATTTTCTGGGAGGAATTTTTTATCATTTGTTCAATTATTAATAAGCTGGAGTCATTTGAGTTTTTGTCTTCTTTGGGGAAACATAGACAAAGGAAAGAAAAGCTAGGAAAAAAGGGAAATGTCTGAATAATGTGGATCAATAAGATGCTGGTTTACAATTTTCTACTTCAGTAAAACTCTTCCAACTGCTTTTTTATTTTATAACTTCTCTCTGTTGAGTTTTTGTAAAAAGAAACATATTATCTGAAAGTTTCTGTCAATAATGGCCAGAAACTTAGATTCCTAGTTTTAGAAGACATGCTTAAAAGGGAAGCAAACTTGAGGAAACTAAAACATGAAAGAAGGTAAAGAAATTATGTTAAAGTAGTTTGGTAAAGACCAGACTGTGAGAGATGCTGCTAGAAGAGAGAAAAGGTATGGGGTATTGAACGGGGAATTAGGGGGATTACATGGGGGGTACATGGAGTATGGATTATAACAGACTTTATGTTCTCTGTTTAAGAAGAGGTACAAGATCGTAAGTCATCAGAAGAGGGTGAGATTACTTAAAAAGTTATGTATACTTGCTGTTGTAGTTATCGATTTATTTCCTTATTAAGCATGTTCTATACAGCTCTAATTTCCCAGTTCTTTGCTCATAAACTGTGATCCAGCTGTTGGACGTGAAATGGACAAGATGGTACTTTTAAATCTGGAGCCATTGTAGAGTAGCAATTAGGAGCAGAGCTTTTGGAGTCAGAGAGCCCTGCATCTTCCACTTCCTTTGGAAAAATTGCTAAAGCTCTCTGAGATTGCTTCTTCATCTGTAAAATCAGTTTAATAATACCTGCCTCATAGTGTGTCTTAAAGAGATGTTCTAAGGATTAAATGACAAAATGTGCAAGTTGCCTGACATGCAATAAATGCTCAAAATATTGTAGTTGCTACTGGGTTTATTGATGCTGTTTCTAAGTATTTAAGTGAAATCATTTTTCCTTGAAATATCCAAGTGGTATGTGGTGAGGTGAAATATTGAAGGTGGTTTTTTTTGTTGTTTTTTGCGATGATTATTTTTAATGGTGAAAGGGAGAGTAATCATTTCTCTGAAATTTAGGACATATATACAAAAAAAAAATTGGGCACAGAAGAACATCCCCAAATTTGCCATGATTTATATATAATATATAATTCTTAGCAAGTTGTGTTTAAAATACTGAATTTTCTCCATATTTCTACCACATAATTTTTTTTAATTTTTATTTTATATTGGAGTATAGTTGATTAACAATGTTGTGTTAGTTTCAGGTGTACAGCAAAGTGATTCAGTTATACATATGCATGTATCTATTCTTTTTCAAATTATTTTCCCATTGAGGTTATTACAGAAGGTGTTAAATGAATGTTAAATAATGATTAAAAGTGGAGTGGGTGAACAAAAGTTCAGAGGAAAAATGTGACTCAAAGGCAAACCTTTCCTGAATGCTGACTGGACAAAAGCATATTTTTTGGCTGCAGCAAGCAAAGCTATATGCCTGAGATTAGAGCCCTTCAACAGGTCCATGGAGCTAAAGCTCTGTGAACCAGCCACCTCCAGCCCAGGTCATCTAAACCATCCCAGATTTGTGAGACGCCAGCAGTGAGAGTGGGTGCTCACCAGATCAGGAAATGTGAATCAGAAAGGGGATGTGATCCTGGGAGAGAACACCCTCATTAGGATGATCATTTATGGTGTTTGTTTTGAACAGGAAGAAGTTTGGTACCTTCGCATTAAAGACAATGCACCTGAAGCTATGAGAGAGAATAGTTCTGGGCAGGTAAGCAGGAACCCACAGATCTAGTTTGATTTTGCCACTGATGTACTAGAAAATTACTGGTGGGACACACAAACTCTCAGAGCCTTAGTTCCCTCTTCTGAGGGAGAAGATTGAACAAGATGACCTTTGAGGTTTCTTTTAACTTTTTTTGTCAACTTAACTAGTCTATTGTTAATTTCTTTCAAATAATTAGTCTATAGTCTATTAGGCTACAATTAGTCAATTCTTAGTCTTTGTGATTGCACATTTGCAATTCATAAATTTTTCACTGGAGATTTATACCTTGTTAAAGGTAAATAAAGCATATTTTTTTCCCACTGGTTGGTCCACCTAAGTGTTAAAAGTATGTTCCACATCTTCTTTATCCATTCATCTGTCGATGGACCCTTAGGTTGCTTCCATGTGGCACATATATACAATGGAATATTACTCAGCCATAAAAAGAAATGAAACTGAGTTATTTGTAGTGAGGTGGATGGACCTAGAGTCTGTCATACAGAGTGAAGTAAGTCAGAAAGAGAAAAACAAATACCATATGCTAACACATATATATGGAATCTAAAAAAAAAAAAAAAGGTTATGAAGAACCTAGGGGCAGGACAGGAATAAAGACGCAGATGTAGAGAATAGACTTGAGGACACAGAGAGGGGGAAGTGTAGGCTGGGACAAAGTGAGAGAGTGGCATGGACTTATATACAGTACCAAATTTAAAGTAGATAGCTAGTGGGAAGCAGCCACATAGCACAGGGAGATCAGCTCAGTGCTTTGTGACCACTTAGAGGAGTGGGATAGGGAGGGTAGGAGGGAGACGCAAGAGGGAGGGGATATGGGGATATATGTATACGTATAGCTGATTCACTTTGTTATACGGCAGAAACTAACACAGCATTGTAAAGCAATTATACTCCAATAAAGATGTTTAAAAAAAAAGATTAAAAAAACCCCCAAAAGTATGAACAGGAGATTCAACATACAGTTTTCCAAATTAATTGAATATTGGCTTTATATAGGGAGTATTTTTCAAGAAGGTAGATATTTATGGTGAGCAAGTGAGGCAGAGTGAAAATATTTGCATGTAGCTGTGTCTGGACATTTGGGGAAAGTTTAAAATTTTAAAACCAGAGGCCATGATGATTAATTAATTTTGTCCCAAGTTGTTTACTAAGGAAATGAGATTCTTTTTTTCTTTAGTAGACAAAGATTTTTTTGTTATTTTTTTAAATCGAGATCTGGGTAAATATTTAAAGCAGAAATTCAAGTACCTTCAGTCAGTTGACTTGCTCTCTAACAAAATTTAGAATGGAAAGTGGGCATTGATAAGATTTATGGGAGTGTTCTGAGGTTGGTCTTAGTTGCATACCCTCTTCCCCACACTGAATTGCTAAATTGTCACTGACTACTTTTTATTTTGCAATGCCTTTCAAAAACTCTGGAGAGCATCTCTAAAAGAGATATTTTCAGTACTTTACATTTCCTTTATTTCTCCTTGGAAGAATCACAGGTTTCCAAGAACTTGTGAGAGTTGCATTCCATATCTTCCTCAGTATTAGATGTAAGACTTGATCTTTTAAAATTTCCATATGGGGAAAATCATGTTTATATGCATACTGTCTTGGGTCACCCATAAAGGCAGTGGCACAGTGGTAGCCAAGGCACCTCCTAGAGCAGTAGAAAACATCCAGGTAGAAAGACATTTCATTTTTTACTTATCTCATAGATATTTTACTCTGTCTTAAGAAATGGAGCACAATGATGGGGATAATCTCTTGTTCAGATTTTCTTTGGTCACGTACCATCTACAGTATTAAGAAAATAAAGATCTACGTTCACCTCCCCCTTGTCTCGCCAATTTCTCCAGACTGTGGAATGTTGGGATTCATACTGTGAATGCTCTGAAAATCAATTATTGTCAGATTCTGTTTTCAGGGCTGCCAGACAATATTTTGGCTCAACTTCAGTCCATTTGGAACACAGCTGTTAAGTTGTTGACAAAAACTAAGGAAATATGAACATGTTCCACCCTTTAAAAAGAATTCCATTTTCTGGCAACCAATCCAATGGATTTGAAATGTTCTTATTGGAGAGCAAGTTAGTACCACTCTCTGGCATCCTTTCAGACTGAATTGGTCATTCTTGTGTTCTAATACACATGGCGCCCTTCATTCACCACTTGGGATAGTCAGAATTTATTTTTGATCGTGAACTTGAGCTTTAAATTATTCTGTTTAAAAATGTCCCACAACTCTAAGTTTTCCTGGGACTTAGTGTCTCATTGGTCTCTCCACCTCTACAGGGGGATTCTTTAAAAAAGACTACTATGGCAATTTAGCATTGATTTACTTTTAAAGGATAAGCGATTATGTTATTCTGCATGCTTTATATTGTAAGTAATAGAAAATCCTATTTAATTAAATAATAATTAGTATGTGACCATTTATCAAAAAAGGGGAATTATGATTATATATATGCATATGGATGTATATATGTGCACATTAAAAATAACACCAATGGAAAGATAAACCAAAAAAAATTTTTTTAAAGTTTACCTATAGGAAGAGGGAGAGAATAGGTTAGAGGGGACAGGAAGGGAAACTAGACTTCCTTGAATATATCTTGTTTGTAGATTGGTCTTTGGAATTATATAAGTCTTCATTTAATAACAAAACAAGATAAATATAAAATAAATTTCTAAAAACTAAAATAAAAAGATAATAAATGATTTTAACCATGTACCTAGCAATCAGTGTTCCCTAATAGAGCTTTCTATGTGATGAAAATGCTCACCAACTGCATTGTTCAGTATGGTAACCTGTAGCCACGTATGGCTATTGAACACTTGGAACATGCCTAGTGTTACTGAGTAACTAAATTTTATATTTTATTTAACTAATTTGAATTATACTTTTTTTAAAAAATAAATTTATTTATTTATTTATATTTATTTTTGGCTGTGTTGGGTCTTCGTTTCTGTGCGAGGGCTTTCTCTAGTTGCGGCAAGTGGGGGCCACTCTTCATCGCGGTGCGCGGGCCTCTCACTGTCGTGGCCTCTCTTGTTGCGGGGCACAGGCTCCAGACGCGCAGGCTCAGTAGTTGTGGCTCACGGGCCTAGTTGCTCCGCGGCATGTGGGATCTTCCCAGACCAGGGCTCGAACCCGTGTCCCCTGCATTGGCAGGCAGATTCTCAACCACTGTGCCACCAGGGAAGCCCTGAATTATACTTTTAATAGCCACATTTGGCTAGTGGCTATATTTCTGGGCAGCTCAGAAACAGAATATTCACACAGAGAGGAAGTACTGCAAGTGATTTTATAATGCAGTAACTTGGTTGTGTATTCCTAGTGGGGTAATGCCCTTAAGTCAAAAGAACTTAAAAATAATACTAAACTTTTTTCAGTAATGACTTTTAAATTAATAACATTGGTGTTATTCTGAGTCTGTTGGGTGTATATTATGAATTAATCAAATGAGTAATTACATCGGTGTCTTTGAGAACTCAAATTTTGGGGTTGTTTGGAGAGAGATTCAGACTGAAGGTTGATAGGGTTTAGTTTAAAAATTTTGAAGCATCTATATGAACTCATGATATATGTTTTCTTAAGAAAATATTTCCCAACGTTGTCCACCAAAAAGGCCTGGAAACAATGACCAACCCAGTAGCAATAGCATCTCTAGTGCTCAGATTATGGTCTCTAAATGCCTTTTCCCACTAAATGGAACCAAGACTCTTTGAAGAAAGAGGTGTTTCAGAGTTTAGGGCAGGGAACTTATGAGATAAACCTGGAACATCTTGCTATCATAGAAAACTGAGATGCTTTCAAAGACTGGTAGATCTATGTCAGAAAGACTCAGAGCCAGTTTGAAAAGCTCCCACTCAACAAAGATGGAAAAATGTGTGCACCAGTTTGGAAAACAACTGCAATGGACTGAACAACTTTAAATATATATATCATGAGTTTATATTAATACTTGAAAAACTCAGTTATATTTTAGGGTTCTAGGGAACAAACTCATCATTTTGAAAAGCTAAATAATCAAGCATTTATTCTGCCTTTTCTGTAAGAACTGTAATACTTAAAGGAAACCAAAGAGTCGATGAAAGTAAGTGTCTCTTTATAACACTATTCTATCTGTTAAATGAAGAAGTAATGATAAAATTAGAATATCACTGTCTTCAAACCCCTGGTAAATTAATGGATCTGGGCAATCATTACCGATGGATAATATCTTAAAAAGATGATAGAGATATGCTATGATGGATGTACACTGCTTTTTGTTTGTTCGATTTTATGTTATTGACATTTTGGAGAGGGTGGCTGGTATGGAAATTTTGGAGAGGGTAAACTTGATGGCTTGTATATAAGCCACATATCCCACTCCTAAGTCTGGAGATGGAGTCAGCTTCCTGAGCACCACTTGGGAAAACCAACCAGCCCAAAGCAGTGCTTGTAAGCGTGAACTCTGGGACTCAACTTCCTGGGTCCAAATCCCAACTTCGCGACTTGCAAACTGTGTAAGCTCAGGCAAGTTCCTTTGCCTCTCTGTGCTTCCATTTCCTCGTGCTGTATAAATCTTTGATAAGACTGATAAATCTTTGATGCTGAAAGTTTTGGTTTTTTTTTTTAAATTAACAGTCTTCTTATCAGTACAGTTAGTTTTCAGTATTCGAAGACAGTGGTTCTCGAATTTTAATGTGCATTAGAATCACCTGGAAGCCTTGATAAAATATTTATTACTGAACCACATCTCCCTCCCCACCCCAGATTTTTAATTCAGTAGGTCTGGTGTAGGAGCCTGAGACTTTGCATCTCTAACAGGTTCTCAAGTAATAATGATGATGCTGATCTGGGGACCTCACTTTGAGAAGTATTGCACAAAGAATTCCCTTATTCTGCTGCTGTCCGTTTCAAAAGAAAAAAAAAAAGGAAAAATAAGCACACATGACTTTAAAAAAAATTTTTAAAGAATAATTTCTAACCCTAACTTCATATAACAGAAGGAAACCACATTCTTAGTTTTGCCCCAAACTGAGAGAATTTGAGTTTTCTTTCTCTTTCTTTCTTATGACGGAATGAAAGAAAACGGTGCTTATGGGGTAAAAATGACATACCAGCTGCAGATTATTTTTCCCATTCTTTTTTTTAATAAAAAAATTCAGTGTAGCCAATTTCTCACCTACTCATCTCCATCTAAAACAAGATACCATCTGTTATGTATCCACTTAATCAGTACCGTGACAAATTGGAGCACACTCAGGCCTCTGATGCCATATACCACTCACCAGGAGTTTCTGACTAGACCTTTGGAAGGTCCTGATCAGAGGCTGAGAGGACAGCTGGCCATTATACTGCAGCTGGATACAATCAGAGAAGATGCCCCCAAGGACTCCCACCGAATAAGCAGGGTCAAACAGCCTGGCCAGGATGACGCTTGGAAAATGAGTTACCTGGGGTCTGAGAGGATTCTGAGTTTGATTTACTTTTCAAGAAGTTTATGTTATCTTTCAAAAGCGAATCTCTTTTCTCTTTGTGTCCACTGAACATGAAGTAGGGATGCGGAGAGTTTTCAGCATGTCCCTAGTCTGTGTCTATGCTATCACTGAGGTGCTGGCTTGCAGACAAAGTGCTTCTGTGCATGGAACTGAAGGTCTAATGTCTTCTCCTGCTGGTCCGAGGTGACCTGTAGACTGAAGCCAGACAATCCACATCGCTTCAGAACTCCCCTCCAGCAGCTACAGAGGTCTCTCATCTCTTTGCTAACAACCCATTTGAGTTCAAGAGCAGAGAAAGCAGGTGAGCATTTGAAATGAGTAGAAAAAAAATCAGCCAGAGAAAAGGAAACATGAAAAGCAATATTAAAAGAAGAGAAAAAGTGGAGTTGAAATTTGGAGACTGCAGTCAGGGGCAATGAGGTTAGCAACTGAAGTTTTAAGAAATATTATAGGTTTTTTTTAATATATGGTATAAAGGATAAAGAATGAAGATAAAGATACAGAACAGTAAAAGTTATGCAGATGATAACTATAGCCTTAAAAGGAATTTTAAGGTTTCATGATCTTTTTCTTTAAGGTTTCATGATCTTTTTCATGTCTCCAAGTATTTATTCATTAAAAAGTAAAACTAGTGTATATAATTTGAAATGGCTCCATGAAGGGATTTTCCACATTTCCTTAGTAATTCACATATAATATTAGGGAAAGAGGGAAAAACGCATAGTTTTTTTAATGAATAGAGTACATGGGAAAAAATTCCTAAGCCTGTAGGAGTATATTTCTACAATGCAAAAGGTAAATTGTTTATTTAAAGAATAAGTAGGAAATAAGATGTATTTGAAATGTGCTTAGCTCTTTTCTTTTTTCTTTCTTTCACTCAGCAAATATTTATGAGACCCTGCTATGGGCCAGGCACTCTTTCAAGGAATGGGAGATTCATGAATGAACAAAAGAAAGAAAAATCCCTGCTATCAACTTTTAGTAAGCAACAGAATACCTTGAAAATTTTGTTGAAATACAGATTTGGGGGCCCAAACCCAAGACTCTGATCCAGTAAATTTGTGAAAGGGCCTAGAAATATGTACTTTTAAGTATAAACTTAGGTGATTCTGATGCAAAGAAATATTCCCCATAGTTATCTCACTCACGCTTAAGGCATCAACTGTTTCTCACAGGAGTCCTGAATCTATTTCCCCAGCTCGGCCCCTGGGCTCCAGACCTGTCCATTTAAACTGTCTTCTGGACTTTTACACCCTGGCCTTAGGAAGTCAAATGCTACATGTAAACAAACTGGAATTACCCCTACATCCAAACCTACGCTTCTTCCTACATTCCCATTTCTGTGAACAACATCACCCTCTAGTTACCAAAGAATGAATTACAAGTTTACCCTAAAATTATGCCCTTTCCTTCCTTCCACAAAGCTAGTCACCTCCTGGTTTAGTTATTGCCTCCTTATATATTCATCCCTATTGCTTGTGCTTTAGGTCAGCCTCATTAACCACCACCTCGATTATTTCCAGAACCTTCTAACCTCAGAATCTGCCTTCCCCATCTATCCTCCATGCTGTTTCCACTGTGATCTTTCTAAAATGGAAAACCAATCATGTAACTCCCCTGCTGAACTCCTTAATGACTCAAAATTGCTCACTGAACAAAATCCAAGTTTTATGAAAAGGTTAACTTAATTCATGATCTGGTGGCCTCTCCAGCATTTTCCTCCTTACAGCCAACACCATACACTTAAGCCATAGCACAATCATACTTTTTATTCTGTTCCTTTGCTCTTGCTCCTCCATGTGCCTAGAATGGCTTTCTTAATATTCATAGCCCCTTGACGAATGCCTACTCATCTTTCAACACTCACTTTACTATAATATTTCCTGAACACCCCACCACACCTTCCCACTTCCCAAAGAATGGACTTCTTTTCTTTGTGGCCCCTTTTTACCATACGTTCCTAATATAACATATGTAAACCCCTAGGACACATACCACTTCATTTGTGTGTCTCACTTGGGTGTGTCTGCAAACCTATTGAGGACATGGAGCTTATTTTGCTCTGTATGGGAAATTTTATCACAGTGTATGCCACCTTGAATGAATGAATGAGAGAATTAAAATAACAACTCCTCAAGAAGTGTAGCTGAAAATTTTGTGCATAGATTTTTTAATATCCTATATTTTGCTGTAGTAAACTATTTTTATTTGCTTGTCCTGTCATACCAAATCTAAATCAAAAGTAAAGAATAGTGCTTCTGGGGCTTCCCTGGTGGCGCAGTGGTTAAGAATCCGTCTGTCAATGCAGGGGACACGGGTTTGAGCCCTGGTCTGGGAAAATCCCACATGCTGCGGAGCAACTGAGCCCACGCGCCACAGCTACTGAGCCCACGTGCCACAATTACTGAAGCCCGAGCCTCTGCAACAACAGAAGCCACCGCAATGAGAAGCCCGCGCGCAGCAACGAGGACCCAACGCAGCCATAAAAAAGTAAATAAATAAATAAATTTATTAAAAATAAAAGAATAGTGCTTCCTTTAGTTGGATGATATTTAAAGGTTAGCATGTACCTTTATCTTTAACAGTTAAGTCTCTAATTGAGTTCCTTAGTGGGTCCTTGATCTAAGCCGTGTACATCTTAGATTTTCGTTCTTGGGCAGAAAAAGACTTTTTCAGCTCCTCAGCTTCCTCCTTGTATATAAGTTTTGATTTACTCTGGTTTCAAGCTTTGTTTATATCTAAGGAAAGAAACTGATTACTAGCCATATTTTGTAACAGTAGAGGAATGACTCAGATTTATTAGTTTTATCCAAACTGTTTTCACAGTATCTGGATTAGGAGGGAATGGGGCCTGTTTTCTTTTATAGGAATAGACTCCAAGTACTTTCTTGGCATGTTCCAGTGGGTCAGCTCTTGCTTTCTGTATCTCAGATATTATTTTTTAAACCAACACCAAGTGAGCCTTATTATGTGTTCCAGGTCTTGTGAACTGCTCAGGGAATGCAAGGGTGAGTCCACAACTGATCTTGTTTACAAACTAGTGGGGGGATAGTGATGTGTTGTTTATTCGTTGCCATGATTTATTTTTTTAAACAAGTGGGTCATTGCTTATTCAGCGTCCTGTTGTACATTGAATTGTTCTTTAATCAGTAGTGATAGGTTCATAATTTTCCATCTGTTACTCAACCAAGCTTCCATGAGGCTAATGTGAGGTATTTGGCAGATGATGATAACCCCACATTTCTGTGGCAGTTTATATTTACAATGCACTTTGCCATGCATAATCATCCTTATTTGATGCCTGGCAGCTTTATGAGAATAGACTGAAATTTACTGGCTAGTAAATGCTGGCAGACTCTTGTGTGTGCCCTTGTAAGAATCACTTCCTAACAATCTGGGATAAGTGACACCCTTATACCCTCTCACCAAATAAATTTCCCAAACATTATGCAGGAAGATATTTAGGAAAGAAAAAAAAAATGAAGATTATTTTCCTGTGCTCCTTTCCTCATACATATTACTTTGTTGTGGCTGAAAAATAATAATGAGAGAAGCAAAGCTTTACTTTCAGGTAAAAGTGTCTTTGAATGAATCTTTCAGAGATTCCAGATGCTTAAATGCACATTTAGAGCTATAGTTAGAAAAAATCATTTTCAAACAGAACTGTTTGCCCTTGATTTATTCCTCGAAATAATTCTCATGCTAAAGAAAAAAATTAATCCTGACAATTATCTGAATAACAAGACAAATGTGTCATGGTTAATTGTCAGTTGACAGAAATATAATGGTGTAAATAGCACTTTAAAAAGATATTTGTCTATTCTGTACCTTAAGGTTCAAAATTATGTGTCCTGATTTTTGAAGCGCCAATCTTGAGTTGTTTAAATTCAAGGACCTCATCTGTATAGAGCTGAGAATTGCCAAGATATTAATACCTGCATTTTTATGATACATTCTAAAGTCAATAGGAAAGAGGTTTCTGAATAAAAGCCTTAAAATTACCTTATGAATTATTAATTACAGGGCATATTACCTTTGAATTATAAAAGCCCAGAAAAATGGAAAGGAGAATTGAAGAACATCAATCTCAGGTTCTTTAAAAATGTAATACCGATCATTTGAGCAGTGTACAAATCTTTTATTAAAGATAAAAAGGAGGTGATACGTTTTTTATTAACTGGAGGATATGTTCAATCCACATGATTAAAAATCTCATTACTAACTCAAGTCAGGAAAGTGATTTATTACTGAAACAGAATGGGAGGCATTCGGTTGTCCACAGCAGCGTTTATCAGCAGTAGAACTATCAGTTTGTATCTATTTTAGCATGCTTAATATATTTTAAAGGTGGCTTTGCCATCTGTTTGAAGAATTGAAGATATTTTTCTAAAGTTGGCAAGCTACCTTAAAGCAAAAACATTAGCTGTTTTTCATTTAGCTTAAAGTTTTAAGTTTTAGAAGACTCATTCTGTGTTTTAATGTAGGTAAAGTTTTCCATTGTAAAGGGAAAAAAATTACAGAGCCTATTATGGTTCCTTCCTCAATATTTGTTTTAAAATTGTTTCTAGTTAGGAAGTATTTATTATAGGAAGACAATTTTTAAGGGGGAAAGGAGAGAGAATCTCATGTGTGTTTGGTACTTGCAATAGCAAAGAGAGATTATTATTATTATCTTTTAGATACATTTGTTCCTGTGATTGTCATCACTTTGTTTTTAAGAGTAATTGTGGTAATTGCTTTTTGAATGATTTCAGACTCCCTCAGGTCTTAATTCAATATCTAAGATATTATATTTAGAAAACAGTCCCTTATTATTAACCTAATTATTTGATACTGAAGCTCATTTGTTCTTATCTATAATATAATGAAATATCCCTCCAGGTGTCAGGCAAGTTAATGAGGGTTGATGCTGTCAGGATGTGCCTCATGGCCACTGAGCAGAACCCAGAAGCTGGGCATGATTTGGCTTGATGGAGGGCGGACAACATTTAGTGAAGGGAAAATGACACTAGCTTCTTAACATGCTCAGCTGAGGATGAGCTTGGTGTGTTTGAGAACATAGGGAGAGGAAGCCTTGGGGAGGAATGGTGAGGAAACAGGCTCAGCTGTTCAAGAGCTTAAAGACATGAGTTTGGTTTAACTAAAACAGAACTCAGTTATGAAAGACTCATGATTGGACTGAAGTTATAGGGAGCGCATGGAAGCTTTTAGAACAAAGGAGTCATGGGAAGAGAAAATAGAGTGTCCTTCAGTGGGCTGGGACATTTAAGTCAGGCCAGCCAGAGAGCCAGAAGGAAATGATTCCATGGGCAGGAGGTGATGAGGCCCAAGGCAGTAGGAATTGAAAAATGATGTTGGTAAAAATCATCTTGAGAGAAGAATTTATTAGATAACTCTGATTTTTATGTTGTTTGCTTATAGTTGATTTTAAAATTCTCTGTTTCTTTTTAACTGAGAATTCTTACTTTTCTCCTTCATCTCTCTGTGCTTTGTCACGACTAGAAGGTCATTCTTGATTTCACATGGTTATGCCAGTACCACAGATCTTAGGAAGCACGTAAGAGATTTTTTTGAGCTCTTCTCTTTATGTATTCCTTCATGCACAGTCAGACATCAGACTCTTTTAGAGCTTCTGTTCTCCAGAGATCATCTGACTCTGCTCATTCAGGCTAGGGACAGCTGAGATTGCATCTGTGTGTCCATTTTGAAATGATGCCTTCAGGGATTGCTTATTTTAACTAACACTAGGGGCACCTTGGTTTCAAGGCTGCTTTGGAATTTGGGTTTCTAACTCTGTAAATATTAAGCAATAACTACCATGCTATAGATTGCCAGTATCATAAAAGACAAGAAAGACTGAGAACTTACCATTTTTTTTCCTCTCTCATTTAAAAAGAAAATTTTACTTAAGAATGGTTGCCATAGATATGCTCACATTGTCTAGTTTCTTGGCATTGGTATGTGTGTATATCTTCTCTGACTTATATAGTGCTTTCTGAAAAAGAAAAGTCTACAGAGTCTCATGTCCTTCTATCTATATTTATACGTTTCTGAGTGTATATATGTCTTAAAAAAAGAAAGAAAAGAAAAACTGTGCTTCAAATGCAAAATGCCTGTTACAAAGCATCATATTTCTTCAAGCTGTTTTGTCCCTTTGAGTATTTGAGTTTAGACAAATGCCTTTTCCCTGTTCCTTTTTTTTTTTTTTTTTTTTTTAAGCTGGCACATTCTTGTTCAATGAAAACAAGGGAGCAAGGGATTATTCCAGCCATTGAAATAGAAATGGTGTGTGAATCTGACAGCTGGAGCTTGGGTGTGAGATATTGCAATTTTTGCTGTAGGGAAAGGAGATAAAATGAGGGTTTGAATTTCATAGCATAAGGGGCTACCTAAATAGCAGCTGTTAGGTATGAGATCCCTGCTGAAGATTAAAAAATAGTAGGGGTTAGGTATTCCTAAACCCACTGAGTTGGAGATGGGAGTGGGGGGCAGCGCATTGCTTTATTTGAAGTAATTTTTTTTTTCCTTTTCTAACTCATGGGAATTGCTTTCTGGATGTAGAACTGCACATTCATAAATTCTGTTCACTTGCCTAGACTAAAAATACCTTCAGCCTTAGAATTTTCATTTTGAAGGAGCTGAATAATATCCATAGATTACATAAGAGTACATATTTTGAAATTGCTGAGATTGTTAATAACATTTCGGTGGGTTCGGTTCTGCATCTCAAGAGGGAATGTTGTAATGAGTTTGACTTCCAGATGACAATAAAGTGATCTCTCTCTCTCTCTGAATAGCACTTAGTTGATAACTTTTTTATGCATTTATTATTCCCTCCTATTATAGATTTTTGAAGCTGTCCTGTCTTTCTTGAAAGATAGATTCTTTCGGCATACTTCTTTTTTCTTATTTTCCTTCTCCACTATCACACACTTTCTGTACACTCCAGTCTCAATGTACTCCTTTTAACTCCACAAATATAAGTTGTTATCTCTCACTTCTGCGACTTCAGAGGACTAGAAGTATAGAGAATGATGAAGTTCTTTCCCCCAGGACCTGCTCGCTTTCCCACAAGGTAACCTCTGCAAACAGTTGCTTGAACATTGTAGTGCAGTGGTTATTGTGGTGGATCCCGAACATATCTTCCAAATTACTAGTCTAAATCAAGCCTTCTCAAACTTTGTGATAACAGAACCCTCTTTAAAATTATTAAGGACTCCCAAAGAACTTTTATTTAAGTGATTATATCTATCAATATTCACTATATTAGAAAGTAAAACTGAGAATACTTTTAAATGTGTATTTACTAATTCATTTAAAACTAACAGTAATAAATCTATTACCTGTTAACGTAAGTAACATATTATGACAAGTAAATATTCTAAAACAAAAAATATTACTATTTTTCTCAAATGGTAACTCTCCAGATTTCCTTCTGTTGTTATAAATTGTATGGGTCTAATACTATTAAATTTGTGAGGCTTAATTTGTGGCCTATTATATGTTCTATCTTGGGGAATATTCCATGTGCACTTAAAAGAATATACATTCTGTTGTTGTTTGTGGAATGTCTATACTATACTATCAATGTCTATTAGTTCTAGTTGGTTTATAGTGTTGTTCAAGATTTCTATTTCTTTGTTGATTTTCTCCCTAGTGTTTCTATCCATGATTAAAAGTAGGATATTGAAGCCTCCAACTATCATTGTTGAATGGTCTATTTCTCTCTTCAGTTTTGTCAGTTTTGCTTTGTGTATTTTGGATCTCTTGTTAGGTGCATATATTGATACATATCTTCTAAATCATTATGTATTCCTGATAGATTGACATTTTTATCAGTAAAAAAAAAAAAAGTCTTTCTTTGTCTCTAGTTTTTTGCCTTAAAGTCTATTTTATCTCATGTTAGTATAATCACTCTAGCTCTCTTTTGGATACTGTTTACACAGTATATAGTTTTCTATCTTTCTACTTTCGACCTATTTGTGTTATCAAATGTAAAACTTATCTGTTGTAGATAGTCTGGAATTATCTCTCCTCAGGTAAGCCTATGGCCCATTCCATCATTTCATTAGGACCTCTGGGCAAATGTCACTTCCTCATTCCTGCCAGGTCTCCAGTGCCTAGAATAGTGACTAATTCATGGCAGTGACCCAATACAAACTTGTAGAATAAATACATTTAACCTAATCTATCTAGACAAACTTAAATTTTATGGTTTAATATTAAATAAAGTACAAAAATTCTACTACTATAGCTTCAGAAATCACATGCAACTAATTGTTAACAACCTATCACTTATTAATTTTTAGTGAATTCTAAAGAAGAATATCCAGAAAAGCATTTTCAAAATGGCAAAGTAAGGACTTCCTTCCCCAAACCAGTCTTCCATAAAGCAATGAGAATACCGGCACAAATTGTCAAAATCAACTTTCTCAGAACTTGGAAACTTTCTTTTTCTCAGAAATTAATCAAAGGCATGTGACAGTCTGAGAATGGTTCATTCAAGAAAAATGGCTAAACCTTGGTAGGAATGGAGAGCTTGATAGTGTTTTAACTTGAACTATTCCAATCTTCCTCTCCCCAAATTCATGGTAGCATTGAAAACCAGAGCAAAGTTCCTGAGGCACAAAGAGCCCTGCTTGCCATGTTTAAAGCATAGCAAGAAGGCTTGTGTTGAGGGAGTGGGGTAAGTGAGGGGAAGACTGCAATGAGACCATAGTTGAAGCTAGATGCCAGATTGTGTGAGGTCTTGTGGGTCCTAGTAAATTTTGATTTTATTTTGAGGTAATGGGGGGATATAAGAAGCTATTGAATAGGCAATTGTTATGATTTATGTGTTAATGAGATACTTTAATCTCTGCTTCCTTTTGACTAGTTCACAAACTTCGGCTTCATCATTTTCTCACTTTTTCTTTTTCCTGCAGAAAGTTTCTTTTGCATGTTAAGATACCAGAGTTGCCGACTATGGATCTAATCTAATGAACTAGGAATCCCGCACCTGTGTGGTACATGAAAGGTTTTTAGTTGAGGGTTACAGAAGACTTCACTGTGCATCTCATATTCATGAAAGGAAATCCTATTTTTTATAACACACTTAGAAAACAAGCCACACTACTAGACTATCTTACACACAGAAATAATTATTTACCAAGAAGCAGTTTAGCTTATGAAAGACAGGAAGGAAAAGACTACTTCTCTCCCCTTCTGTTGTTTATAGTTAATAATAAGGAGAAAGAACCAGTCCTGAAATATTTTACTGGTAGTCAGAAATTAAACAATGCCACTGCTTTTTAGTAATAATAATAATAATTTTTTAAAAAGAATTATTATTATTTCCTGTATCCTTTTGTTAAAATACAGATTGAAAAAAAATATTTCTCTTTATTTTAAAACCTCTCATTCTTGAGCAACAAACTTGAAGAACTGGAATTGAACAGGGCTATAAAGAAGTTGGCAAAGAGGCAAACTAATGTTAATCCTTAATAAATGGTGTCAGGTATTCCATCTACTTCTTCCAACTTGGGATTATTTCATCAACAGTTTGTTGAATGTTTCTAATTAATTTCTGGAAATATCCAAGTTTTATCTAACCTATAACTATCATCTCTTTTCAGTAAAGAGCTTTGGAGAAATGCCATTTGCCATCTCTGGTAAGCCTATCTCTTGTGGTAGCCCCTGGATCTCATATTTGAACACAATTATATTAGAGAGCACAGATTAATTTGTCTTACATATTCAGAGCTAGTTTTGGGGGAAAATGTGATGCAAATTTATGTAAATTGGAATACATGTTTATGTAAAACAACATGTGATTATGCATCCCTACATTTACAAGAAAAATTCTGCTAGTCTTCTCTTAAAGTAGAGAAAATACAAATATACTCACAATCCCAGTTTGGACTAGGATTCTTGCTAGAATGGTTTGTCTGGCATGTGGAAAGGCTCTTATGTGCCATGGCATTGGTTAAGGATTCTGTGTTTCCTTTGCTGAAACATGGTTTTCAGCTTGAGTTTCAGAGGATGTTGCCAATTTTATCTCCCCTTCTCTGCTTTCCTTTATTTCTGTGATGAAAGATTTTGATTTCCACTAAGTAATTCAAAACGGTTTTGTGGGTTGTTGCTCAATTTTATAAATAAACATACATTGGTTGAGGCCATTGCATGTGCCTTTTTGTAATGAACTATCATAAAGAGAATGGTGTGTCCCCAGTCTTCGGAGACACTCCCTCTGTTCTTCTTTTTTTTTTTTTTTTTTTTCCTTTTTTACAGTGCACCTGAATAAGGTTGCTTCATCCTCTTTGATGAGGGTGGCCACATATATAATATTTTGTCTGAACAAGGATACTTTTGAGGGTAAACAGGATGTAATTTATTAATTAAGCCAGTTTTAAGGTTTAAACCAGTATTGTTCTAGGAAAACTGGGACATGTGATTACCCTAACTGTGGCTAATTCTAAGTATTTTTCCTCTCTTCAGCAAGTTTATTTGACTGCTGTGTTGTATGGTCAATACTAATTTTTTGGTCTTCCAAGCCTCACATTTTTATCAATCAGATATTCTCTAGAATTCTCAGATAAGAATATTATCTTTACCTATCAATTGTTTTAACTATTAGTTTAACTTTTCCCACATAATACTTTTGCACTGCTGTTTGGCTTGGTTAAGAGGTGGAAATTTTATTTTATTGGGTTTTATATTTGTTTCGCAGAGATAGAAGAAGAGTAATTGAGACATGAGCTCCCATCCTTGAAGAACCTCAGGCATTGTTTCTTTTCTTCACAGGTTCTGTCAGTTGCTTTCTTTTTACGAGTCTGCACGTTGCCAAACTGAGAAAAATTTTACCTTCCAGGAAAGGCTTAAGGCTGCGATAGGCAAAAAAGCATTGAATGTTGTAATAACTAAATAGCGAGCTATTTTACTTGCTGGAGGTGATTCCATTCTGCCAAGTTTGATGGCAGTTGGACTGAGACATCTTGAAAAAGAAGGAGAGTTGTGAAATTTGTGAAAACTTTCTTGGAAGGAGCCATCACCCTAGCAACCTAGGGGCTTAGTGATAGAAAATTGAACAAATTTCTACAAAGTAAATTATTTTCTACCGTTGCTTAAGCATGATAGGAAAAATATTTTTTTTTATAAAGAGATCTTACACAGGAGAGAGAACAGAGTGGAGCAGAGTTCCTACACTTTTAAGAGCATGTGAGAGGGAGATAGAAGAAAAGCTATACTGCTGAACAAGAGACTGTGATTTCACAATTTACTCAATATTTTTGAAGCTTGGGGTTTTGCTGATATTAAATGGGGGGAGTGATCATTTTCTTCAGTTTGGAAGAACAAATAAGACATTTAATGTTGAAATATTTTAGACATCACATCAATGTAAATAATACTATTATAATGCCATGTATCTACAGAGTAGGAATTAAGTAAAAGTGAATTGAATGATTATTAAATGATCAAGTGAAAGTATCGGTGTACAATTCTATTTTCTTCTCCTTATTTTAGCAGATGGACATTTTTTTAAATTCCTAATCTTCTAAAATCCATTTTTTTTAGAGAAAGGCAAATTAATCAATCTCAGGACAAGCAATTTCCTCTCAGGTAGTTAGTCATGTATTCTGTTGCTTCATATCCTTTTTGCAATAAAGCAAAGTATGAATAAATGAATAAATATAAAAAACACGGTTCTTGAAGGAAAACCTCCTGATTCAATGGTATATCCACATGAAGCTAGAACAATGGATGAGAACTGAATAAACATTTGGGAACATCCAGATTGCTTAAGTTTTTCACAATGTATTGTTGAGAATTTCTGAAGTGTTTATGATGGCCACAAGTTAAATGCAATACCTAAAATCTAGTAGATGATCACAAAATAGCCATCACTTAATATTCCAGGGATTTTAGCTTGATTGTCCTTAATTTTTATATGTAATATTACTTTAATTGATCTATAGTTAATTTCAGTGATTGACTGTCATTAACTTATTATATATGTGTATATATACACAGAAATATATGTGTATGTGTGTATATATTACATAACTTATTTTATATATGTATATGTGTATATATATATATATATATATATTTCTGCAACCCTTGCATTCTATTAATTGTGAAGTTCACCTTCAGTCCATATCATCACATTTTTAGAGAACTTTCTAGATATCTTCACCCATGTTAAGGGATTAAGGTGAACTTTATTCTAACCCTACTATTCATCCCTTCTCTCTTTTAAATTCTTTATAAAGGAAACTGCATAATTAAAGGGCAGTAGTTGCATGGAAAGCAAATTACTGCTTCAGCAATGGCTAAGGAAGTGAGTTAAACACTCTCCTTATCCCAACCCTACCTCCCCCTGCATCTAGTCCAAGGCAAGACTTTCTGCTAACTTTAAGAAAGTGTAGGTTGGGTTCAAAAACCTCAGTAAAGACTCTTTCTTGTCCCCAATTTGGGGATTCTTATATTTAAGAATGTCTGTAGAGGGAGAGAGACCTGTGATTGGACCCTCTTGAGTCCATTTACTCACCAGCTTAAAGATGGACAAGAAGGGATAAAACAGTTTTCCTGCCCCTGCAACCACCCAATGTTAATGTTTACTGCACCAGACACAGGAATCAAAAGACAGCAGGAGTACCATAGATTTTTGCCACTAAGGCACAGTAATCTTACATATTAGTAAAATGTAGCCCAACCAATGCCTCAGGTGCCTACCAATCAGGTTATCAGATCTTTCTTTTCGGAGGGGAGCCAGTGATAGATGCAGGTAGAAGAGCAGGAGATGCTTAGACCTCCATGGAAAAAAGGGAAGTGGTAGTTCCCTCTGATTTACCTATTGTTTGTCTTATACAAATAGGTTTAGGGGATAATCTTGGTCTGTGTTACTTGTTCTTCAAGGTAACTAAGAGTCTTTGAAAATTCTGATGTAACATATAAGCAATGCTATTGATGTGGGTTCTTAAGAGTGTGATGAACTTAAAATCTGCATCCCAAAAGCAAAATATTCAAGAAAACTCACCCCACCATTTACAGTCTCAAAAGAAGAGAGATGTCCAGAGAAGAGCATTTGCTCTCTTGTCTCACTTCTCTTGGCTAATGACTATCCCCTAACCTTTGTAACTTTTAGTACAAGGAACCAAGTAAATGATATACATTGTGTCATCAAGTACATTAGTCATTTTAACCACTGGTAATTGTAAAACGTGTTACAGGATTATAGTGACACATCAAATTCTAACAATGAGTATGAATCCTTATATGCCCCCCCGTCTTCATCACATGCTTACATGTGTGCACACATGTGCACACATACACATACTCGCATAGCAAAGAAAATGCTTTCTGTATAATACTGTTTTTCTTTTATGTAGTGTGATTTGTGTAGGCCAGAGATAGCATCCTATCTGAATTGTACAAGCTCATGGAAATTCTGATGTCCAATAAACGTAACCAAGAAGAAAAGTGAATAACTTAGAAACTATAGACCAAAGAAAGGTTGATAGTGGATTAATAGTCCCGTAGTAACCTATGTTTGAAACTCTAACATATGGCCTAATTTAACATATTCAAAGTCTAAAACTGAGTAGAGTTATTGCCTTGATCAGCCATTGTGAAAACTAACATTTATTAAGTATTCACTAATTGGCAGTTACTTGCGAAACATTTTGCAAGCCTTTATTTAATTGTCACACTAGCCCTAGGTTGAAGCTGCTATTATCTTCTTGATTTTACATCTAAAGGGTACATTTTTACCTCTAAAGCCTAGAGAAGTTAAAAACTTATTTGCACAAGGCAGAGTTTCCTCTGAATCCAAAGCTAAGCTCTTAACAATCTATTATTCTGTTTTTCCTGAATCATTTTTTATTCTCTTATATTGGTTTTGTTTTATATACTCACAGATATATGAAACCTGGTTATTCTGAGACATGGTTATCTTTTTGTGGATTGGCCAGCTGATTAGATCTAAAAAGTGGCATCCGTTTTTTAAGTATAATTTTTCATATATGTGTATATATGTGTGTGTATAAATATATGCATATAAATGTTCTCAATTTACTCACACAATTCATCTCAAGATCTGTTGTTATTTTTAAAAAAATTTTGCTGGAGTATAGTTGATTTACAATGTTGTGTTAGTTTCAGGTGTACAGCAAAGTGAATCAGTTATACATATACATATATCAATATCTGTTTTTAAGAAACAATACATAATGCTGAATAAAACAGACATTACATTGTTAGATTCTAAGAGAGAACATAATGTTTAACAGTTGCTAGGCACAATGGGGCAGTCTTAATCTCTCCCAGTTTATTAAAGTAATGCCATTTATTGTTCAACTGTGCCAACTATTTCAGATGGCTTTGAATACTCACTTGGTAAATGCTTTACTGAAACAGTCATTAAGTTCTCCCACTCCTGAGGCAACCAAATTTTTATCTCTCAAGATGAAATAAAAGTGATCTGAATGTTGCCTAAATCAGCATCTGAGAGAGAGGAAAAAGGTCACTCAAGAATGGAGTCAAGTTCTGACAACTTTGCAAAAAAGGAAGCAAGTCAAATTGTAAGTCATGCACTGCTGATTTAACGTGTGGGAACAAGAAAGATAGGAAGATGCTTAGAATGCTGGAGAAAGCTCTGTGCCTTCCAGTGTCATAAAATTCTCTTTGTAATTCAAGAAACAAAGTCAAAATGTTGGAAATGATCCAAATTTGGCTGCAATAACTTTTCTATTCATTCATCCTAAATGGTTATCAGTGGTTCTTTCTGGATTTGCATGATTTTGTAGCAACAGTTTTCCTTTAGGAATTGTAAATTGATCACCTGAACTGGACAATTAGCCAAACTCTTCAGTTTGGGAATATCTGGCTCTCTGGGAGGGTGAGGGGAGCAGGGGTGGGGGACTAGAGCTTAAGGGTGGTCTGGCCTGGAAGGAAGAGGAAAAGGTGTTGCCAAGGCAGTTGTCCTTGGTGTGTGACTGTTTATCCCTTTCCTCTTCCTGCCATTACCCTTTCTTTCACACTTGGGACTGTCATTCCCTCTACTTCATTCCTCCCTTGCTGTCCACTGCTGAACTTAATTTTAAACAGATTTTACAAATGCATAATGATGAAGGGAGGACTGAATCCCCACATAGCCTATGTGCTTGCTTCTTGGCATTCTCAGAAAAGGCTAGAGTATCAGACAACCATTCTTGTAACATTTGAGATTGACAAAGTCACTGTCATGGGAGTACAATCCTGGGTCGTCAAGGAGAATTGATTTATAATACTCCTAGCTGTAACTAGCACTTACTCTAGTTCCCATGCCTCATCTCTTCCTTTGTGCTTATTGGCTCTGTGACTCTGGAATAACCTAAGACCTTAAGTACTTGCTTTGCTCAGTTGTGCCTTCTCACAGCAGGTATTTAAGAGTCTCACTCTGGCCATGACCCCTCATCTACTTTTGTCTAAAAACTAGTACTGTTAAACTGTTCTTACTTTTTGAACTGTTTGACCCCCTACTCTTCTCCTATTTTGGATTTTTTTAATGTTATCTTTTAGTAAAGAAAGCTTCTTCCTATGCTATCTTATCACACAGCTATGACAGAGCACTGATTATACTTCTAGAATCCCTAGAAAATAGTTCACACCTTAATTTTTTGATAGATTTGAATGAAAGGGCTCTAAAATGAGGAAAACTAACTGAGTGCTTATTTTAAAATTAGGTAATAATGAGAAGATTTTGTTTCTTTTTTTAAAAAATTTTTATTGGCGTATAGTTTATTTACAATGTTGTGTTAGTTTCAGGTGTACAGCAAGGTGAATCAGTTATACATATACATATATCCACTCTTTTTTTTTTTTTTGATTATTTTCCCATATAGCCATTACAGAGTATTGAGTAGAGTTCCCTGTGCTATACAGCAGGTTCTTATTAGTTATCTATTTTATATAAAGTAGTGTCTATATGTCAATCCCAATCTCCCAATTTATCCCTCCCCCTGCCTTTCCCCCTTGGTAACTGTAAGTTTGTTTTCTACATCAGTGACTCTGTTTTGTAAATAGGTTCCTTTTTATCTTTTTTTTTTTTTTGGATTCCACATATAAGTGATATCATATGGTATTTGTCTTTCTGTGTCTGACTTACTTCACTCAGTAGGACAATCTCTAGGTCCATCCATGTCACTGCAAATGGCATTATTTTGTTCTTTTTTATGGCTGAGTAATATTCCATTGTATATATGTACCACGGCTTCTTCATCCATTTATCTGTCGATGGGCATTTAGGTTGCTTCCATGTCCTGGCTATTGTAAATAGTGCTGCAGTGAACATGGGGGTGCATGTATCTTTTCGAATTATGTTTCCTTTTGTTATTCTTTTTCCTGTGATGAGAAAGCATGAAGAAATGGGCTTTTGTTCATTCATTTACTCATACATATCTTTATTGATCATCTGTTATGTTTACATTTTGGACAGTATATTTAAATAAGATTTTTAGTCTTTTTTAAATAAGGGAGAATTTGGCTATCAATGTGATAAGACATTAAAATGAAGAAGAGAAAGGAAATAGTATCTACGTTATAGTAATTTTCAAGAAAGGGTGATACACTAGAAACAAGTTAGGAAGTTAGTTAAATAGATTTTGGCACAACCCTATACTGAAATATATATGTTATCATTACACTAAAAGAGCAAGACTCCAATGGGATTAAGAGAAAGCAACGTTTTCCTTTTTCTCTGTGTAAGCTAGTTTTCCCCCAACCCTTGGATGAAATCCAGGAGTGGTTCATGATTTTTATGGTCACATTCTTAAAATAAAAATTCCTTTACTCACTTTTAGTTGCAATCTAATTTTAATAATTGAAATAACCATTCCCACAGTAGAAACTCTGAACTACATTTAGAGTTAAAGATGCTGCTCTTCTGAGATGCTGAGTCTAGAGACTTCTGGTGGGAAATAGGTGTGGTCCGCTCTCTCCTTCTTCAACATTCTCTTCGCCTCACATCTCCTTAGCCAAGCTTTCTCAAATCCTTCCAGGAGAGTGGGGAAGAGAAGAGTGAGGAACAGGAAAGTTGTTACTTTACAGGTATTTTTATGGCTTGGCATTGACATACGTTAAGATTAGTGGATATTCAAAGCAGTCTCTTTTTTGGAACTTGTTTGGTGTTCTTTGGATGTTGGCCCTGGGGAATCTCTGGGCAGTGTAGTTCTCTGACATGGGCACAACAGTATCCTCCCAAGTCCTGCCCCTGATGGTACCTCCTGCAGCCTCTTATTGTGGAGATTCCTTCAAGAGATCTCCAGCCCAGTTCCCTTCTGCAATATCCACTTGGGCCATGAGGGACCTTGCCATACTAAATAGAATGTAGTTGCTCCCACTGCTATCTTTTTTACCTCCGGACACAAACGTCTGCATTTATTCTTCTTAGGTGGGGTTCGAACACCAGTCACCTCTGCTCATTCACATTTCAGGAAATACATAACAAATGCTACAAGGTCCTTTCAAAGTCCTCTCACTTCTTGTGATAGAAGGGAAGCACCTCTTTTCCTTTCCCCTAGCAGGAAGATAACCTAGAACTCAGCAACTTTCTCCAATAAAATATTCTCTTCTGGACTCTTTAACCTCGTTCTTTTTATATCTTTGTATAAAGTGCATACTCATCTCTAAATGGAACTGGTGGACAATTTGTTTTTCATCCCTATGCTTTTCTATATTTTCCAAGTTTTCTTTAATTAAATATCTATCTTTATATATTCCCAAAATAAAGATTGATTAATATGGGTGCTGCATATTTTACATTCATCTGCACAAAGGCAGATAATAGCAGTTCCTCACTACAAGATATGTGATAACTTTACCTATCCATCTGACACAATTATATGAATTATGTAGTGCTTTTTAAAAAAAGTTTTAATATGACCCTAACTTGGCATGTTATTTGATCAATGATATTTTAAAGAAGTGTTACAATTAGTAATTGGAAAATGGAATGAGATTTCCTCTTCATCCATTTTATAGCAGAATGAGAATCATTCTGGTTGAAATTTCCCTTCGCAAACTTTGAGACTACTCTGACCAAAGGGTAAAGTATTTGGGGTCTCTAATTCTACTTTCCTTTGATCGAGGGAGGGGAAACTCTCTAGCAGTTACCTTATGAGCTCTGAGGATCACATTTGGGAGGCATGATACTATGAACACTGGGATAAGAATTTTGCAAAACCTCAAGAAGGCATTGAATTGATAAGTAAGAGAACTGCCTTTTGAGAGTTGCGTGAGAGGAAAATGTCTGGGATGTACAATTTCAGAGTGGGATGGGATGTGTGCAAGGATGAGTAACTGATTGCCCAGTTGCCTTCAGTCTCTTTCCCTGTTAGGGGCCCATGTTATCTTAAGAGTATTATAGCTGACAGCTAGGATAAAAACAGGTCATCATTTCCAAAATGATTTCACAATCACCCATGTAACCAGGATTCTTTAAAATCAAAAAAGGCTTATGTTGGCAAATTCAAACAGAATGCAGGACAATAGAAAATAAAATAATCACATTATAGAGGGTACCCTAAAGAGGAATATGAAGAAATCTCTGATGATTTTCCTGTGAAAGTGTAGGCAGAGATCTAAGACTACCCAGAACAATTTATAATTTTAGTTAACAATGAAATTTAAATCTACTGCGTGGTTTATGTTTGTCAGTCAAATACATAAATCACTAAGCCATGCAAAATTTATCACGGTTGTTAGAATTTGCACATACCAAATATAATATCACTAAATTTTTTGCTCTTAACCTTTTTTTTTGCTTACATACTATACCAGTGGTTTTCAAATTGTGAACCTTAAACCAGCATCGTCATCACCTGGGAACTAGTTAGAACTCTATATTCTGGGGTCCTACCCCAGACCTACTTAATTAGAAACTTTAGGAATAGAACCCAGAAATCTGTGTTTTAACAATCTATCCAGGTGATTCTGATGAACCCTAAATTTGAGAACCATTGAACTAGAAGAAACAGTTTAAAATACCTGTAGTAATTCAGTCTGTCCTGGTTAAAGGGCTTTATCTGAAGGTGAGTGAATTGCAGTTTAATTATATTTTTGTGGATCAACCAAAGAAATAGATATTCTTACCATGGAGATGGAAGCAATTTATGGAAGATAAAAAGAAATATTCATCAGTTATGCATCAGAGCCAGTATTAGTAGATTTGTAGTACGTTGTATAATCCAGTGTTCTAAGAAACTACCTTAACTTCAACTTTCTCCAGTATCCAACTGTTGTTAACAGGTGCTGATATTCACATCAAAGATCTACTTCTTTGAGGAATTTTTTATGGAGCTAGGTATGTTTTAACTACATCAAGTCACTTTGGGTGAGAAGAATATGTTTGAGGGAATGAACTGCTGTACTGAGTTTATGATCACAATGTGAGAATGGGACATAATTATAGATAAATATTAAAAGATGCAGAGGAAAAAGTCTAGAACTTGTCTCCTTCAGGGATTCTTTCTCTTTCTGGGACAGGGCATTTATTCAGGCTAGTAGCTTAACCCAAGGAATAGAGAGATGTAAGGAAAATGTGATCATCTCATATTACAATATGATTCCTATGTTATAATGTGTCTCTCATCATAAATTCCAAACAGAGCATTAAACATCAGAGGAGGGAGAAAAATTGGAATTGAAATGATATAAAATAGGAAATATAAAAGAAAACAAAGTTAATTATGTAATGTATGCAACATTCTGGTGTTCTATGACAGTGTAAAAATTACAAATTTGTTACGATAGCCTCAAAAAACAAAGGTAAACCATGAAGATAAATTCATGGAGAAATCACATCGTGACTGACCATATTTCTCCACCATCTTTCTTTTTTCCACCTCATGACTTCTGGTGTTCTGATGTTCAAAATCATGTCTATGTGAAATGTGTAACACCTGATAGATGGATAGCACATTACCTGTGGCTGATTGAGCTGCTTGAGAGGATGGAAGTTCTTGAGGTCCCGGGAAATGATCAGGTCATCTCTGGGCCCCTGGCCTCCAGAGGCTAATGATAAAGGAGATACACGTTTTCGAGATGGTTCTGGTGGGTCCTCTCCATATCCCCATGGCCCTTAGGGGGACTGCTTGGCAAGTTAGAATAATACGAAATGGTAACACTGGTCAAATTGGAGTGATCTTTGTAACAGCTTCCCTCATTCCTCAATATCATCAGTGATGAAGGAGCACATATAGGACAAGAAATACTGAGAATTTTGTAGGATTCTCAAATGATCAAGGAAGGGTATTACTACTGTGCTTGGGAAAGCTATAGCTTTTGTCCACAGGGCTGTACTACAATATGCCAGACCCTCTCCATTTTATTTGTTCAGCTTAGAAGTTCTCGGCCAAAAGAATGATATATTGTTAGTAGTAGACAGGAGAGAGTTAGGCAACATAAGAACTGTGCATACAAGATAGCTTGGAGCATGGGGGAATGGTATACAATTTATTTGCAAGGAGGATGTTCAGAGTGGGGTGATGGAAGCAGCACTGGAAGGTTTAATGAGGATTATATATAATAGTTTATAGGAAAGTGCAAAAAGCTGGATGAAGTTAACAATGCTATTTTTAATCCAGAGTGAGCCAAATTCAGGAATTTGAGACTGTACATGTATACAGTCTCCATATAACTTGGTAAATTCTGCCACTTGTACAATTAATGGATTTTCTTTAGTGTGTCCAAAAATTGCTGCTTGACAGAGTTATTCTGTGGAGCCAAAAGAAAAAAACTTCATTATTATTATTATTTTTGCGTTACCACATAGAATCAATTTGTGGATTGCATAAACCACAGGATATAATTCACTATTTCAGCCAGAAACTTTCCCATCTGACCAAGACAATTGCAAATACACTAAACTTGCTTTAATGAAAAGTCATTCTTTACATAGCTTACATCGACATAAGATGACAAGTCACTCACCAGATAAAAGGTTCTTTGTTTGAATCAAACAATAAGGCAGCTCTTCCACAAAAAAATGCCATTCTATTCTGAACTGAATGCATTTTCAACTAATGCTGTATTCAGGACCAAAACCAAAGCAGGCCCATCTGCTAGGAAGGCCAAAAGCCCATTGTGTGGCATGTCAGTCCAGTCTGTTATAGAAATGGTCACTCTAAAACTGTTTGCAATTTAAAAGTGCATACTGAGTTTATGTTAACCTTTATTGACTGACTTCTGTTAAATGCACCATTAAGAATCCAATTTACCCTGGCTTCCTCTAAAATGTTGTGCTCAGGGCATTCCAATAGGTACATTATGATGGTCAGTTGTCATAGGCTAAAAGTCAGTACCTAATTAGCTCAAACACACCAAGCATTTGTCCCCAGTTTTAATCGGGGCCTCTCTTGCCCTGGGATTATGGGAGCACTGATGGAATATAACCTTATATAATGATTTTAGGGGTGTCAGGCTGGGTCCAGGGGTAAACGCTGATTGAACAAGGCTAAGAGGCCCTAGATAGTGAACTCTGACATCACTCTTTGCCAATCTGGCTCTGCATCTTCTGCTTAGAGTGAAAATTTGCAGAGGTTAGAACCTGAGTGTCAAGTCAAAATGAGATGATGAATTAGGTCAATTACTACATGGTAGACATGCAAGTCATGCTAATGCTTAGTAAATGTAGCACACTTTTAATTGCGATTACTGACATTCACATATATTTTCTTTTGTCATTTAAATCATCACAGGATTGTTAATAAAGTTATCCATTCACTGATTAACTCTTATGTGACTTCATATCAAGTTCTAAAATGCAGCACCTCCCTGAGGATGGCTTCCCCTACCATTCAGAGGGCAGGTTTCCAGGAAGGTCCACCAGCAAGTTTCCCACCATCCAGAGAGCCCTGGCTATGTCCATTCCAGAAAGGTCTTGATCTCACCTCTAGTCAGGCAGGCATGGGGTCACTCAGGCAGGCACCCCTTTGTCATTCTATCTCAGCCCTAGGGCTAAGAGTAGTGGCTATTACCTATATCTGTTATTCCTCTATTCTTTATATTTCTCTTTAACTCTACCTAGATAATTCTTTATTTACTTTCATCTCCTGTTAATAATTCTTTATTTTAAATTTCTCTGTTCAAATTACTGTGTGATTTCCATTTTCTGATTGGACTCAGATATAATAAACATCTTACTTTGTCTTATCTCTGATTGAAACCATTATTGAGCATCAATAGGCCTCCTGAAATCTTAGAAGGATAGAGAGATATGAATAAGAATCCCAACAAATTGTAAGTATTTTTTAATTTACTGGTAATTGCTTTCTTGCTCCAAACACAAATGTTTCGGAATTGTTTGGCATCACTGTGCATTGGGCATGTGAACTTGTGTTCGGTTACATCTCTGCTAAAAGGTAATTTAAAATATGTTCTTGGAAGGGAGGAGACAAGATGGCAAAATAGAAGGACTTGACACAAAAACACCAAAATCACAACTAACAGCTGAACAACCATCGACAAAAAAGACCAGAACCTACCAAAAAGTATATTCCACATCCAAAGACAAATAAGTCACAACGAGATGGTAGGAGGGGTGTTTTCATGATATAATCAGATCCCATACCCACTGGGTGGATGACCCACAAACTGGAAAATAATTACATCACAGAGATTCTCCCATAGGAGTGAGAGTTCTGAGCGCCAAGTCAGGCTCCCCACCCTGAAGGTCTGGCACTGGGAGGAGGAGACCTCAGAGTATTTGGCTTTGAAGGCCAGCAGGGCCTGAGTGCAGGAGCTCCACAGGACTGGGGGAAACAGAGACTCCACTCTTGGAGGGAACACACAAGCTTTCACGTGTACTGGGACCCAGGGCAAAGCAGTGACTCGATAGGACCCTGGGCCAGACTTGCCTGCTTGTCTTGGAGAGTATCCTGGGGAGGTGGGGGTTGGCTAAGGCTCACTGTGGATGCAAGGACACTGGTGGCGAAGGCTCCGGGGAATATTCATCAGCGTGAGTGCTCCTGCAGGTCGCCATTTTAGCACAGAGACCTGGTTCCACCCAACAGCCTATGGGCTCCAGCGTTGGGACGCCTCAGGTCAAACAATCAACAGGGTGGAAACACAGCCCGACCCATCAAGAGACGGGCTGCTTAAAGTCATCCGGAGTGCACAGCCACCTCTAAACACACCCCTGGACATGGCCTTACCCACCAGAGGGGCAAGACCCAGCTCCACCCACCAGTGGGCAGGCACCAGTCCCTCCCACCAGGAAACCTGCACTAACCCCTGGACCTCACCCACCAGGGGGCAGACACAAGAAGCAAGAGGAACTACAAACCTGCAGCCTGAGAAACAGACCACAAACACAGAAAGTTAGACAAAATGAGACAGCAGAGAAATATGTTCCAGACAAAAGAACAAGATAAAATCCCAGAAGAACAACTAAGTGAAGTGGAGATAAGCAATCTAAAAAAATTCAGAGTAATGGTAGTAAAGATGATCCAAGATCTCAGAAAAAGAATGGAGGCACAGACTGAGAAGACACAAGAAATGTTTAACAAAGAGCTAGAAGATTTAAAGAACAAACAAACAGAGATGAACAATACAATAATTGAAATGAAAAATACACTAGAAGGAATCAATAGCAGAATAAATAAGGCAGAAAAACGAATAAGTGAGCTGGAAGAAAGCTTGGTGGAAATCACTGCTGTGGAACAGAATAAAGAAAAAAAGAGTGAAAAGAAACAAGGACAGACTCAGAGACCTCTGGGACAACATTAAACTCACCAACATTTGTAATTATAGGGGTCCCAGAAGGAGAAGAGAGAGAGAGAAAGGGCCTGAGAAAATATTTGAAGAGAGAATAGCTGAAAACTTCCCTAACATGGGAAAGGAAGCACTCACACAAGTCCAGGAAGCACAAAGAGTCCCATACAGGATAAACCCAAGGAAGAACACAGCAAGACACATTTAATCAAATTGACAAAAACTAAAGACAAAGAGAAAATATTTAAAGCAACAAGGGAAAAGGAACAAATAACATACAAGAGAATCCCCATATAGTTATCAGCTGATTTTTCAGCAGAAACTCTGCAGGCCAGAAGGGAGTGGAATGATATATTTAAAGTGATGAAACAAGAATTCTACAACCAAGAATACTTTACTCAGCAAGGCTCTCATTCAGCTTTGATGGAGAAATCAAAATTTAAGACAAGCAAAAGCTAAGAGAATTCAGCACCACTAAACCAGCTTTACAACATATGCTAAAGGAACTTATCTAGGTGGAAAAGAAAAGACCACAACTAGAAACAAGAAAATTATGGATAGGAAAGCTCACCAATAAGGGCAAATATAGAGTAAAGGTAGAGAACCATCCACACACAAATATGATATCAAAACTAGCAATCATGAGGAGAGGAGAGTACAAATGCAGGTTATTGGAAACACATTTAAAATTAAGAGACCAGCAACTTAAAACAATCTTGTAGATACATATATATGTGTGTGCGTGTGTGTGTATATATATATATAGACTGCTATATCGAAACCTCATTGGAACCACAAACCAAAAATCTACAATAGATACACACACACAAAAGAAAAAACAATTCAAACAAACTCTAAAGATAGTCATCAAATCACAAGCGAAGAGAACAAAAGAAGAAGAGAAGGAAAAAGACCAACCAACACAAATCCTAAACAATTAGCAAAATGGCAATAAGAACATACATATTGATAATTTCCTTAAATGTAAATGGATTAAATGCTCCAACCAAAAGACATAGACTGGCTGAATGGATACAAGAACAAGACCCATATATATGCTGTCTACAAGAGACCCACTTCAGATCTGGGGACACATACAGACTGAAAGTGAGGGTATGGAAAGAGGTATTCCATGCAAATGGAAATCAAAAGAAAGCTGGAACAGCAATACTCATATCAGACAAAATTGACTTCAAAATAAAGACTGTTGCAAGAGACAAAGAAGGACACTACATAATGAACAAGGGATCAATCCAAGAAGATATAACAATTGTAAATATATATGCACCCAACACAGGAGCACCTCAATACGTAAGGCAAATGCTAACAGCTATAAATGGAGAAATCGACAGTAACACAATAATAGTGGGGGACTTTAACACCCACTTACATCAATGGACAGATCATCCAAAATGAAAATCAATAAGGAAACACAGGCTTTAAATGACACATTAGACCAGATGAGCTTCATTGATGTCTATAGAACGTTCCATCCAAAAGCAGCAGAATACACATTCTTCTCAAGTGCAAGTGGAACATTCTCCAGAATAGGTCACATGCTGGGCCACAAAGCAAACCTTGGTAAATTTAAGAAAATTGAAATCATATTAAGCCTCTTTTTTTACCACAATGCTATGAGGTTAGATATCAACTACAAGAAAAAAAAAACTGTAAAAAACACAAACACGTGGAAGCTAAACAATATGTTACTAAACAACCAATGGATCACAGAAGAAATCAGAGAGGAAATAAAAAATACATAGAGTCAAATGAAAACAAAAACACAACAATCCAAAACCTTTGGGATGCAGCAAAAGCAGTTCTAAAGAGGGAAGTTTATAGCAATGCAGTCTTACCTCAGGAAACAAACAAAAAATTCTCAAACCACCTAACCTTACACCTAAAGCAACTAGAGAAAGAAAAAGAAACAAAATGCAAAGTTAGTAGAAGGAAAGAAATCATAAAGATCAGAGCAGAAATAAATGAAACAGAGACAAAGAAAACAAAAGAAAAGATCAATGAAACTAAAAGCTGATTCTTTGAAAAGATAAACAAAATTTATAAACCTTTAGCTAGACTCATCAAGGAAAAAAGGGAAAGGACTCAAATCAATACTATTAGAAATGAAAAAGAGGAAGTTACAATGGACACCACAGAAATTCAAAGGATCATAAGAGACTACCACGAGCAGCTGTATGCCAATAAAATGGAAAACCTGGAAGAAATGGACAGGGACTTCCCTGGTGGTCCAGTGGTAAAGAATCCGCCTTCCAATGCAGGGGACACAGGTGTGATCCCTGGTCGGGGAACTAAGATCCCACATGCGGTGGGGCAACTAAGCCTGCGCGTGAGAAGTAGAGCTCAAGTGCCTCAACGAGAGAGCCCACGTGCCACAAACTACAGAGCTCATGTGCCCTGGAGCCCATACGCCATAACTAGAGAGAGAAAAACCTGCACGTCATGACTAGAGAGAAGCCCACACGCCACAACTAGAGAGAAGCCCATGCACCACAACTAGAGAGACGCCCACAGCCACAACAAAATATCCCACATGCCTCAACGGAGGGATCACATGTGCCACAACTAAGACCCAACACAACCAAAAAAAAAAAAAAAAACAGAAAAAAGAAAAAAAAGAAATGGATAAATTCTTAGAAAGGTACAATCTTCCAAGACTGAACCAGGAAGAAATAGAAAATATGAACAGACCAATCACAGTACTTAAATTGAAGCTGTGATTTAAAAACTTCCAACAGAAAGTCCAGGACCAGATGGCTTCACAGGTGAATTCTATCAAACATTTAGAGAAGAGCTAAAACCCATCCTTCTCAAACTCTTCCAAAAATTGCAGAGGAAGGAACACTCCCAATCTCATTCTACAAGGCCACTATCACCCTGATAACAAAACCAGACAAAGATACCACAAAAAAGGAAATTATAGGCTAATATCACTGATGAATATAGATAAAAATCCTCAACAAAATACTAGCACACCAAATCCAATAATACATTAAAAGGATCATACACCATGATCCAGTGGAATTTATCCCAGGGATGCAAGGATTCTTCAGTATCCACAAATCGATCAGTATGATACACCGCAGTAACAAATTGAATAAAAAACATGATTATCTCAGTAGATGCAGAAAAGCTTTTGACAAAATTCAGCACCCATTTATGATAAAACTCTCCAGAAAGTGGGCATAGAGGGAAACTACCTCAATATAATAAAGACCTAAATGTAAGACCGGATACTCTAAAACTCGTACAGGAAAACATAGGCAGAACACTCTTTGAGATAAATCACAGCAATATCTTTTTGGATCCACCTCCTAGAGTAATGAAAATAAAAACAAAAATAAACAAATAGGACCTAATTAAACTTAAAAGCTATTGCACAGCTAAGGAAACCATAAACAAAATGAAAAGACAACTCATAGACTGGGAGAAAATATTTGCAGACAAAGAGACTGACAAGAGATTAACCTCCAAAATATACAAACAGCTCATGCACCTCAATATCAAAAAAAACAAACAATGCAATCAAAAAATAGGCAGAAGATCTAAATAGAAATTTCTCCAAAGACAAATGCAGATGGCCAAAAAGCACGTGAAAAGATGCTCAACATCACTAATCATTAGAGAAATGCAAATCAAAACTACAATGTGATATCACCTCACACAGGTCAGAATGGCCATCATCAAAAAGTCTACAAACAATAAATGCTGGAGAGGGTGTGGAGAAAAGGGAACCCCCCTACACTGTTGGTGGGAATGTAAATTGATACAACCACTGTGGAGAACAGTATGGAGTTTAAGTTAAAAAACTAAAAATAGAACTACCATATGATCCAGCAATTTCACTCTGGGGCATATATCCAGAGAAAACTATAATTCAAAAAGATACATGCACCCCAATTTTCATTTCAGCACTATTTACAATAGCCAAGACATGGAAGCAACCTAAATATCCATTGACAGATGAATGGATAAAGAAGATGTGGTACATATATACAATGGAATATTACTCAGCCATTTTTTGAAAGAATGAAATAATGCCATTTGCAGCAACATGGATGGACATGGATTACTGTACTAAGTGAAGTAAGTTAGACAAAGACAAATATCATATGATATCTCTTATATGTGGAATCTAAAAGATGATACAAATGAACTTATTTACAAAACAGAAAAAGACTCACAGACTTCGAAAACAAACCTGTGGTTACCAAAGGGGAAAGGTGGGAAGAGGGATAAATTAGGAGTTTCGGATTAACATATACACACTACTATATATAAAAGAGATAATCAACGAGGAACTATTGTATAGCACAGGGAATTCTACTCAGTATTCTGTAGTAACCTATATAGGAAAAGAATCTGAAAAAGAATGGATATATGTATATGTATAACTGAATCACTTTTCTGTACACCTGAAACTAACACAACATTGTAAATCAACTATACCCCCAATATAAAATAAATTTTACATTAAAAAATAAAAATAAATAAAAATTTTAAAAATTACTGATAATATTAAAATAATTGAGAACTAATTTGCATACTGTTTCAAAAAGGCCATCTAAATTTTAAAAGGTACCAGAGCGTTTATATTGCTAAACTGAATGTATTAGGGCCAATCAATGAATAAATTGTTGTAGTTTTATGCATTGAGGTTAACCCACGAGCATAAATACCCATTAAAATTTAGAATTAGTTACATGGATGAAAAAATTTGTGAGCCCCAAAGTGTGAGTTGTTTTGTAAATAAAATGTCATAAAAAAGCTCTGATTAAAAATGTGAAATACTATTCCCCATCTTAATTTTCTAAAACAAAACAAAACAAAAAAGAAAATAATCCATGCTCAGTTCATGCTTTTAATAAAGTAATTTTAGTTTATCAGTACATAGTTCTATAATATGGTGGTTACATTCTTCTATCCATAACCCACCCCATTATTTATTGAGAACCAGTCAATTTTCTAGGCGAACAAGGAAGGTACAGCCCCTGCTGTCACAGTGCTTCTTATAGTCTAATAAAGAAAACTGTTATTAAACAAATAGCAAAACAGTAGTGTAGTAAATGTTACAAGAAAAAAGTTCACGGACTTTGAAAACACATATTGGTCAAATGAACTAAACAAGAAATCATGGAAGGTTTCCTGAGAAAGTGGTATTAACTTAAATAACTTGAAAGCTGGAGTTAGCTAAAGAAGGGACTGATAAGAGGAGATAGAGTTGAGTTTCTTGCAGGGTGAGGAATTGAAATATTTATCTATCTAATGATCTATCTATATATCTATATTTATTATTATATATTATTCTATTTTACTCACTACCAGTGTGCATTTAGATTTAATATGTCATAGTATATTTTGGATATTGTTTGTATTAACACACACAGAATCATCTAATTCTTGTTAATAGTTGTATATTACTCCATTATGTGGATGTGCCAGTAATTTATTGTCTCTCAGTTTCAGACCTACCCTTCTATACTCCTTTATGATGCTGGAACTGGAACTCTGTAGACCATGTTTTTCCTTTCCATGTGCTGTCCACCTCTTTCCCTGATTCCCCATTAATCTCTGCCAATAGGGGTAGTAGAAGGAGAACGGAAGGCTGGAGGACAAAGAGTGTCCTCCTTATTTTCTTTCTATTCCTGTTTCCTTCTATTCCTATTCCTATTTTCTTTCTGTTCTGTCTCTCTCTCCAGCATCACTTCTTTCTTTTGATAGTAGCAGTTAATTTCAGTAGTGGCAGTTGATTCCAATTTTCAGTTTTCCAACACGCCCACAACTCGCTCCTTTCTACCCCCTCAGAGACACAAGTACCACCTCAGGCAGCCACTTCTTAGAAATCTGGGAAGGACCACATTATAATTTTTGTGGGTCCTGGACCGTTATGCCTTTGTGGGTTCCTTCTACCTTAAGAAAATTTTAAAACTATATTTTCTGATGGTATTAGTATAAAGGCAAATACATTAATGTTATTTATAAAAACACTTTCATTGACCTAAAAGTTCATTCTTCTGATTTTAAAACAAATCAGAACAGTCTCATGGTACCCGAAAAGTACTTTGGGCCTAGGCACTGTGCCCACATTGCCTAAGGGGTGATTTGGCCATCGTTCTGTGTCTCAGATCCACAGGGTTCTTCCTCCTAGCTTAGAAGCACCAGTATCAACCCAGAGGTGCTTCCTCCCCAGAGCTCTAAGCCCCAGCTCCATGGATGCCCTTCCTTCAATGTGTTTTGGTAATTCTGACCTCTGTTGGCAGAGGTCTCTTTCCTTGGCTTGCAGATAACCACCTTCTTGCTATGTCTTCACATGTGGTTTCTCTGTTTGTGTTGTCTGTGTCCTAATTCCTCTTTATAAGGACACCAGTTATATTGGATTAGGGCTCACCCTAATGTCCCCATTTTAACATAATTACCCCTTAAAAGGTCCTACAGTCATATTCTGAGGTACTGAGTGTTAGGGCTTCAATATGTGAATTTTAGAGGAGGACACAACTCAGCGCATAACAAGTAGACTTGCCAACACTTATTTAACCAGAATTATATTGATGGTTGCTTTTGTTATTTTCAGCTTTAGCCATTACAAACATGTTTTAATGAACATTTTAAAATACATATTTGAACAAGTTCTTGTAAGTGTAGCAGTGGCATTAATTTCTTAGGACTGAGATGGTAGGGTACCTTCATTTTTAATTTATAGTTTTCATAACTATTGCCTTGTTGCACTCCTTACAGTTTCATATTCTTGCTCAAAATATATGAGCTTGCTAGCATTATCATCGCACTCTACATTTTGCTGATCTGATGTGTGAAATATGGTTGTATATTTGTTTTGATTTGCATTCTTTAATTATGAATCAGGGTATGCATTTCTGTTATATGTTTATTGTCTATTTCGATTTCTTTTTCTGAAGACTGCCTGTTTATGTGTTTAGCTGGTTTTCCGTTGAGAGTTTGGTTTTTCTAATTGATTTTTATGTCACATATCATCTCTGATTTCTTTAGCTGTCCTTATATTTTCACATCAACTAGTTAACTTGTCATTATCTTTGGTTCTTAGGTTAGAAATGACCTTCAGCACAAATCCTTCTATGGTCTCTCCTACAAAAAGCTTGGATCAGGGACACCCTCCTAAATATTGGGCTGATTTATCCATACTTAGAGCTTATCATACCTTTTTACACAGAATTGAAATTGCTTTTTATTCTCTTGTCTTTCCCACTAGATTATAATCTTAAGAGCAGAGATCTTGATTTGTTTATTGAAGCAGCCCAGGTAATTATCAGTGTCTGACTTTAAAGGGCATTTAATACAATTTTGGGACTTCCCTGGTGTCCAGTGGTTAAGACTCTGTGCTTCCAATAAAGGAGAGAAACAGAAGAAAAATTATAAACTTTTTTTTTTTTTGGCTGGCTGAAGGAAAGAAGGAAGGGGAAACAGTGAAAGTTCCTACTGAGCCATGATCCTTAAGGTTTTGAGTTTGAAAACCATTGATTCAAAAGTATTTGGAGATCTAGTCAGTCAGCATATATCTCATGTATAACTCCAGTTTTTGAAGTTAGCTAGCAAAGTTAATACACTGGCTGTAAGCAAAACGTAGTACTTTCATCACAACACAGGTAGTTTTTTTTGTTTTTTGTAAGAATTTTTAAAAGTATTTTGATTATTTTTAGGTGGAGGCCATCTATGTTGCTCTGGGATAGTTCATAATAGAGATTTGTTTGCCTTCTCTTCTCAACAGAGACAACTCCGCATCGCACTTAAAAGCTTGGTTTCAGTCTTATTTCCACCACTTCTAGCTTTGTGACCCTGTCCATGTTACTTAAAAGGTCTGGTCCCTAGTCTTGCCATCTGTAAAGTAAGGATGATATTATCATCTGCTGCATAGTGTTTCTGGGAGAATTAAAAGAGATAACATCTATTAAACACTTAGCACAATGCAATTAAGACACTAGTTATCATTATTATTAATACTGTCTTCCTTTCTTAGGGATCTGGAGCTTCCTTAGAGTGTGGTGAATTCGGAATATTTTCACTGACCTATCGTTTTTCAAGGATGGCAAGGTAATACATACTTTGATTGCCATGGAAAGTTAAATAGTATTGACTACAATAGGCAGTCACAGTGTGAAAAAGAGACCAATCTATCAGTTAGTGATGGGACAGAGTTTAAGCTGTTATGTATATGTATATGATACCTGCCCTTACGTATCTGCATGTCCTCTTGCATACATATGTGTACAATTGGCCTATTAATCTCATTAGGAAATTGTGGTAGTTGGGACAGTTGTTTCCCCCTCTAAATATTCCTAAAATTTTGTTTTTATATTTTGTTATTTCTTTCCTCTTCTAGAATGCCTCTCATATTCATTTAAATTTTATTTAAGCTATATAAAAAGATTTATGAAATGTGATACACATGGAACTGTGCCTTGAACCACCATAGGATTGTTTCTGGCATGTTATACACATGGAACTGTGCCTTGAACCACCATAGGATTGTTTCTGGCAAAGTGTAAAAATGAAAGCAGGATTCTTAATTGGTTCTAGGGATGCCTGATTATTTTGGAGTCTGTCTGAAATGGAATGCATTTGTTGTGGTCAGTTTTGTGGTTGAAAGAAGAGGCAGCTGCCTGAATGGTGAGATTTCAAAAGGTCCCAGAAGTACCGTTTCTCAGATCTCTTCATAATCTGCAATTAGAGGGAGATTTTGGGTGGGTAAATCTTTGCATTTTTCACAGGTGCCTTCAAGAAATTCAAACAGTGTGAAAATAATAAGCCATTCTTATTTATTATCTTTTTGAGGTAGTTGTTTTCTGATTATTTTCTAATATAATGGCTAATCTGGATGTACCTGTCAAACAAATAGGTAAAGACCTGGGACTTTCAGAAGCCCATGTTTGGTACTCTTGCAGAGGGACTTAAAGGAAGGGAATTTGTTAAATTTGTTAAACAGATAGATATCTATATCCATATCTGTATCTATATATCTATATCTATATCTATCTATCTATGATACGTGGGGATAACAACCATATATATATATGAATGCCGGATATGAGAATAAATTAATTAAACCTAATGCTTTAACTCTGAACCCACTGACTATACTGCTACTGCCTTGAGAGGAAAACATATTTCACAATGTCTATCAATCTATACTTTTTCAAGTCTAAAATGCATTTTATTCCACTTATGTCTGTTAATATGGTTACCTCTGGGTTATATAATTATAAAAGATTTAAACTTTTTTGTTATACTTTATACATTTTCTAAAAATGTTAACTACATGTTTGTTTAATAAGTAAGAAAAAATAAGAAAATACCCATTAGGTTTCTACCCACGTAAGGAACTGACCTGTAGCTGCCTAATTCCCCAGATCAATCATGAAGCAACCTGTACTTTAAAGAAATTGGAATGGAACAATATATAATTATTCAAAGTCAATACAAATGACTGGATTTCAACCACAGCATCAATATAATCAGAAGGAGAGTTGATAAAATGCAACGTAGATGTTACTTCAATGATTTTAGCTTAGCAAAATAAACCCTAAGAGAAAAACCCAATCATTTCAAACTTCAATTTTAAAGAGAAAAATCAAAACATTTAACCAAACTTCATACAGAAATGAGTCAGAAAGCTTCCATTCAGTTCAGTAAAGATTTATTCCGTGTGTGCTGTCTGTCTACCAGATACCACAACATGCTGAAGATACATACAGTAAATCACAGATTATGGAGAAAGTGTTTTACATAAACAAGGAACATATCTAGAAGGATGTAAGACAAAATTACCAGAGGTTTACTCTGCATGGTAAGATTATGGGCAACGGTTCTTCTCATTTTGCTTGTTTGTCTATTCTAAAGTTTGTACTATTACATATATATGTATATATTTTTCTGTTATATATACATATATATATTTCTATGTGATGTGTGTGTGTCCCTTATATGACTTTACTATCCACATTTGATCCTCATCCTCCTTTGTAACCTTTATTTCTGCTACTTCTCTCCACAATTCTTCTGCCCTGCTAAGTAAGAGCGTATCTGTGGGAAGAGGGCATTTGCTACATTAGGTTTTTACTTCACCTCCTGTGCCTGTCCAATGCCCTACTGTTGCCCATCTAAATACCATGTATTTCCAGCAGTCCCACATCCTCTGTGAAGCCTTCTCTGACCCTGAATTCCTAAACACTTGTCTCTTTCAAGGATGGGCATTTTGTGATAAGGTGCATTGTACTCCTATTTAACTTAATACCTTACCCTATATGGTACTTTACATTTCAAAGCAATTTCCCACAAATTATCTTATTTCCTTCTGTGGGATAGTCAGGGTAGATATGATCTCTAAGTTTTGTGTGTAGGAAAACAGAAGAATTATGTGACTTGCTTAAGTTTCTAAGGAGTCCAGACCAAGAACACAGTGTTTCTGATGCTTTTTTAAAAATTTTTATTTTATGTTGGAGTATAGTTGATTTACAATGTTGTGTTAGTTTCAGTTGCACAGCAAAGTGATTCAGGTATACATACACATATATCCATTCTTTTTCAGATTCTTTTCCCATTTAGGTTATTACGGAACAGTGAGTAGAGCTCCCTGTGCTATACAGTAGGTCCTTTTTGATTATTTATATTTTACATATAGTAGTGTGTATATGTTAATCTGAAACTCCTAATTTATCCACCCCCCCCCATCTTTTCCCTTTGGTAACCATAGGTTTGTTTATGAAGTCTGTGAGTCTGTTTCTCTTTTGTAAATAAGTTCATTTGTATCATCATTTTAGATTCCACATATAAGTGATATCATACGGTATTTGTCTTACTTCACTTAGTGTGATAATCTCTAGGTCCATCCATGTTGCTGCAAATGGCATTACTTTATTCTTTTTTATGGCTCAGTAATATTCCATTGTATATATGTACTACATCTTCTTTATCCATTCATCTGTCGATGGACATTTAGGTTGCTTCCATGTCTTAACTATTGTAAACAGTGCTGCAATGAATATTGAGGTGTATGTATCTTTTCAAATTATGGTTTTCTCTAGATATATGCCCAGGATTGGGAGTGCTGGATCATATGGCAGCTCTATTTTTAGTTTTTTAAGGAACTTCCATACTGTTCTCCATAGTGGCTGTGCCAATTTACATTCCCACCAACAGTGTAGGAGGGTTCCCTTTTCTCCACACCCTCTCCAGCATTTATTGTTTGTAGACTTTTTGATGATGGCCATTCTGACTGTATGAGGCAATACGTCACTGTAGTTTTGATTTGCATTTCTCTAATAATTAGCGATGTTGAGCATCTTTTCATGTGCTTTTTGGCCACCTGTGTGTCTTCTTTGGAGTAATGTCTATTTAGATCTTCTGCCTATTTTTTGATTGTTTTTGTTGTTGTTGTTGTTTTACGTTGAGCTGCATGAGCTGTTTGTATACTTTGGAGATTAATCCCTTGTTGGTTGCATCATTTGCAAGTATTTTCTCCCATTCTGTGAGTTGTCGTTTTGACTTGATATAATTTTATTTTCCACATATGGGGCTACACTTATTTACTTTTGTTCATAAAACTTTGGTCTCTCTGACTAAACTGTAAATAAATTTTATGAGCTCAAGGATTCTTTAACACTTACAACTATGGTACACACAATAGGTGCTCAATAAACAAAAAAAAAAATTTTTTTTTTTTTCTTTTGCCCCACAGCTTGCTTGTAGGATTTTAGTTCCCTGACCAGGGATCAAACCTGGGCCCTTGGCAGTGAAAACACAGAGTTCTTAACCACTGGACTGCCAGGGAATTCCCTAAAACTGTTGATTATTTAATATTTTGACAAAGTCTATGAGGCAAATAAACATAAATCAAAGCAATTTTCCTACCACATCATTAACATATAAACCTCCCAATATTAAAATCTATAGGTCTCTTCTTCCTCAGGATTTCATGTCACTATTCCATTTTTAGACATTTGTATTCGTTTAGGATATAAGCAGGACATTTAGAAAAAAAGTCAACATTTAGAAAGAGAAGATAACACTCTGATTTACCTGGAAGAGAAAGTTTACTAGAGAAATAGCTTGATTGAGCAGGGTACAACAGACGAAAACTCTCACCGGAATAGATGAAAAGAAAATCATAGGGGAAGAGGGAGGTGTCATGAAATGTGATTTGGAGTTCTTTCTGGGTTTTGTATATTTCTGACAAGGGTAGGGAGAGTAGGATTTCACAGAAACAAGATTCAAGGTTCAAGGTTTGCAAGATACCGGTGAGCTGAGATTTCTATCACTGGTGGTTTCCAAAGTGTATAACATCCTAGCTAGCTAATCTAAGAGTGGTAAAATTTCATGGTGAGCTTTGATGCTTCTGGATGAGATTGTTGGAGTGGGGAGCAAGGTGAACCCATCACAATCTAAGGACAGGCAATAAGTGTCCAGGGGAAAGTAAAAGTTTTTCTCATTGAACAAAAGACTACGATGAGGCAAACAGTGATGACAATGAGCTAGGATACTAATGGATAACAAAGCATAGTGTGCAATTGTTTCAATATTTGTATATCATCTTCAAGAAACTCATAATGTCTATTCAGGTCTTTTGCTCACTTTTAGACTGGGTTTTCTTTTACTGTTAAGTTTTAAGAATTCTTTACAGATTCCGGATACAAGTTGCTTTTGAGATATATGATTTGTAAATATTTTCTTCCATTCTGAGGGTTGTCTTTTGCATTTTTTTGATGGTATCCTTTGAAGCACATAGTTATTCATTTTAATGAAGTTAAATTTATCCAATTTTTTTATTTTATTGCTTGTGCTTTTGGTGTCATAGCTAAGAAACGATTGGTTATGAGTTTTCTGATGTGTTGACTTGGTTATGCTACAGTCCCAAGTTATTCAATTAACACTAATCTAGGTGTTACTGTGAAGGAAATTTGCTGATGTAATTAACGTTCCTAAACAGTTGACTTTAAGTAAGGGAGGCTATTCATTTGGAAGACCTTTAAAGCAGATCTTTAAAGAGAGAGAAGTAATTATGGATGAAGCTTCCATAGAGAGGGAAGTAATTATGGATGACAGCTTGGGCCTGTGCTGGTAGAGTTTCATTTTGCTCTTGTTCTTGCTTTCCTGATGGCCTGCCCTATGAATTCAAATACACGTAACCAGCCCCCATCATTGTGTAAGTCAATTCTTTTAAAAAAAAATTTAAAAAGACATCAATATCTGTATCTATATCTATATCTGTATCTATATCTTTATATCTATATAGATATAGATGTACATATGTGTGTGTGTGGTAGATAGACAGTTCTATTGGTTCTGCTTCTTGTTGAACCCTGACTAATATGGATATAGTATTAAATCTTATCACAGGATAGTGCTTCCCTATCAATAACTTCTCCCTTTTCCGGCCTTATATTCTGCACCACTCCCTACCCCCTCACCCCCCGCCATCCCAGCATTCTCAGAATCTATTCCTATATATACTTTCTCTGTTTCTGTTGGGATATGCTGGTTAGGTCCTGGAGGTCCTTCAGCATATACTACTTTCTTCATCCTCCCCCTCCCCCTCCCCTTCTTCCTCCTCCCCCCTTGTCTTGCAAGATAGATACCTTTGTGTGATTATTAAGCAAGAGGGGGCACACACCTTTAACAGTGAGGAGAGGCCACTTCTGCAGGGAAACCTGGGAATTTGATTTTTGAGTACATTAACCCGTATAGTCCCCTCCTACCTCTCAGGATCCTACACCTTTTCAATCAGAACCTGGACTATGGTGACCAGATTTGCTGTGGTTGGGAATTCCATCTTCTCTGGGGCTCTGCCAATCTTCCACTCTAATTATGGGTTTAATACTCACCTTTTCTGCCCTTCAGATTTGATTGATGAATATCTCTTTACATTCTGCCAAAAATGTCCCCTAGCTTTTATGTTTTTTTTTTTTTTTAAGTTGGTAATCGGTCAACCTCAAACTTTCATTAACTTGTCCAGTTAACTGACAGTTTCGAGAAATGGTCATCCAACGTCATAGTCCTGAACCTCTCAGTTACTTGATCTAGTGTCCCAGCAGTGCATTTCCTTCCACCAGTATTTCATCCCAGGTCACCACCTATAACAATTTTAACAATTGCACCACTATAGCATGCCACATTAGCTATCAGTGTCTATCAGAGTCAGGATTCTCATCTCCAGCCTGCCAACAGGTGATCCAGTCCAAAATCTCACTTTAGATTTTGCTTGTAAGGACCATGACAAACCCGAATTGTTTTAAGTCAGATACCTTAAAATAGACTCTGAAGCAGAGATCTGTGTAAAGGAGGTTATTGGGAGGACTTTCTGGAATAACACCAGTAAGGGAGTAAGAAGCAAGACTGGGCAGTGAGATGGGGATTAGGATTTCAACCCAGGGATTTTGGGGTGACACAAACATTCAGTCCATAACAGGGGGTAAGGTTTCTACATTCATTCAGAGTGGTAAAATGATGACACCAGTAGATCTTTGTGGTGATGATATAAATCTATATCTTGATTGTGGTGGTGGTTACAGGAATCTACCCATTACTATTGCTATGTCTTTGAAAAAACAGCGTAAGAATATACACACATTGTACCAACATTGATTTTTCTGGTTATGATATTATATTAATCATTATGTAAGACGTAACCATTGAGAGAAAATGGTTGAAAGATGCATGGAACCTCTCTGTACTATCTTTGCAATACCTGTATATCTATAATTATTTCAAAATAAAAAGTTTTTTTTTAAATGGGAAAAAAAAAAAGATTGGGCAGTGAGAGAAGCTGAGCTGCATTACACAAAAAGCCTTCAGATGTGTCTGTAGGGAGCTCTATAGCTGGGGCGGCATTTTAGAATTGTTCTGAATTTTGTCCCACATTCTAATGGGGCCAAGACTTTTTAGGCCATTATCAACCATTGTTTGGGTAGGGGCTGTCTCTAAAGAGGATTTTCAACTTTGGACAAGGCTGCAACTTTCCCCAGAAAGCAATTTCTGGTGAGGGACTTGGCTATGAACAACCAGCAGCCAATATTCCCAGAGGCTAAAGGAATGAGTGCCTTTCCTGAATGTAGAAGGGAAAGATTTGGGCAGCACACCACAGTATCTGCTCCATCACACTACCATCCACCCAACTTTCAGGCTCAAAACCTGGATTCTTTTCTCTCACATCCCACATCCAATCCATCAGAGTCAGCTTGATGGGACGTCCCCTATACAGCCTGAATTTTTTCACCTGTCACCATTTCCACTGCAAAAATCCACGTATTATATATCATTTTCCTTTATCAGGACAATAGTCCTCCAGTGGTTTTCCCTCTGTAGCCTCTTACCATTCTATACTCCATTTTCTTCAACACAGAGTTGATCTTCTGAAATATAAAACATATCATATTTTAACACCTTCCTATTGTTTCCTATCACAAGTAGCATAAAACTGATGTTCTTCACCATGGCGTATTCTAATAAATAACAGTCGCCATGCTTTGAGTCCAGAACCTGCTGATTCATTACCTCATGTAATCCTCACGATAGCCCTCACAAATGCTGTTATTGTAACTACTTTACAGATAAAGAGATTATATCTTAATGAGGTTGAATGATTAGCCCAAGGTCACGTAGCTGGGAAGTAGTGGGGTCTGGATTTCAACCCAGTACTGTTTGATTCCAAAGCCCTACTGTACCTCTTCTTAAAATGTCTACTTATGTAAAACTTCCAAGCTCTTGCCTTCAGTTTAAACAAACATTGTTTTGGCTTCTCAGATAACTCCCTCACCTATGAAATCATCATCATTATTAGGAACTCATATTTATTTCTCGAAACATACAGTATTCAATAAATTTGAGTTAATTTTGTATTTTGTCCTCATAGAATATCAGGAAAATGATTGGGAGGGGAGCTAATTTCAGATGGGAAAAGTAAGATGTAAGGTGGTCAAGTGACCAGTTAAAGGTAACAAAGTTAGCCAGTTCTGGGATCAAGAATGGAAGTATGGGGCTTCCCTGGTGGTGCAGTCGTTGAGAATCTGCCTGCCAGTGCAGGGGACACGGGTTCGAGCCCTGGTCTGGGAAGATCCCACATGCCGCGGAGCCACTAGGCCCGTGAGCCACAACTACTGAGCTTGCGTGTCTGGAGCCTGTGCTCCCAACAAGAGAGGCCGCAATAGTGAGAGGCCCGCACACCACGATGAAGAGTGACCCCTGCTTGCCGCAACTAGAGAAAGCCCTCGCACAGAAAAGAAGACCCAACACAGCCAAAAATAAATAAATAAATTAATTTAAAAAAAAAAAAGAATGGAAGTATGTCACTAACCTCTGACCAAGGACATTTCGTACCTTGGCTTCCTGCCCCCAGTGTGGGAGTTTCCTGATGGGAATGCTGCCTCCACATTTTCAGCCACTCCCCAGTAATACTCTGGAGAAATGCTTCCAGACAATAGTGGAGGAAACTGGAACCCTAGGAGAAGCAGTCTGAAGGACAGCATTGTCTAATTTGGAGCATGGGCAGCGGCTGGAGGGCTTGAGAGCTCTTCACCCAAGTGCAGCTTGAAGTGGCTGCCATCTTTGTGCAGTTGAGAACATTAAAACCTAATGTCTCATTGCGAAAGCTTGGTCTGGAAGTGAGAATTCATCCACACATTTAACTGAAGGTTAAACCTGGGTCATTGTAGTTACTGGAAGTATTGAAAGATGGAGAAATTGACATCTTTTTGTGTTCTTTGTCTCTTTGGCAAAAATGTCCCAACACTTCATGTAAATAATTATAAATAAAACAAAAGTCAGAAGAGTTGCTAGTTAATATTTAATGACTAGTTCTCTGGCAGTAGTGCACATTCCAAAGATTTCCCATTCGGTTGTGTTTATTATACTGCTATAAACTCCAGCAGGCCTAGCTTTCTCTGAGCTCAGAGCACACTTCAAGAGCTAATATTTCCCCTACCTGAGAACTTTAAAAATGGTCTAAAAATCCATAGCCAGATACTATATGTTGGTGCCTTGATGATGTTGTTAACTGACAGAAGTTAGCAGCAAAAACCATCTTCTTGTTTATTACTGAATGGATTGTGGGAATATCCACCTTTGCCAGCTTCGTCAGAGAAGGGATCATACGTCCAAAGAGGCCAAATCACTTCAAAACTTGGTACGCAAGCTATTTGTTTCTGGAAAATTAGGAAAATAACCTGAGCTTAAGGGAAACGAAAAAGCTCCATAGGCAAATTTGTAAATTGACAATATTTTGTTTAAAATACAGATACTGGGCTTCCCTGGTGGCGCAGTGGTTGAGAATCCGCCTGCCAATGCAGGGGACACGGGTTCGAGCCCTGGTCCGGGAAGATCCCACATGCCGCGGAGCAACTGGGCCCGTGAGCCACAACTGCTGAGCCTGCGCGTCTGGAGCCTGTGCTCCGCAGCAGGGGAGGCCGCGATAGTGAGAGGCCTGCGCACCGCGATGAAGGGTGGCCCCCGCTTGCCGCAACTAGAGAAAGCCCTCGCACAGAAACGAAGACCCAACACAGCCAAAAATAAATAAATAAATATATAAATTTATTTTAAAAAAAATTTATATAAAATACAGATACTGAGATCTATTAAATAAATAAAACTAACATTTTTGTAGGTGTTAGTGTAAAGAATACTTCACATTTGCTATTGAATTTGACCCTGTTAAGTTTTCAAGGATTCATGAAATTCTAGAGTCACAGGTAGCACCACTCTGAGTATGTCAGGAATAGAAAGTGTTGATGCTTGTATAGAGTAATAAAACCACTGAATCTTTTCCCAAAGAACTTCATACTAGTATTGTATTCTTGTAACAGCTGAGTTAGCCAAAGGATTTTTAATTTCAGCTTTATTAAATAGTCCTGGGTCAGGGTTATCTATTTCTAAATGAATATACTGTATGTACACAAAACCATGCAGTGTATAGATCAAACCTTTAATTAGTAATTAGCAAAAGAAAATCTATAAGGAAATGATGTGGTTTATGGGAAAAAACTTCAAGTCACAAATCAAGAGACGAGAATGCCTTTGAGAGTAAAAATAATAACATCCTGTATTTATTTAGTTTTTAGTTTGTGCCAAGAACTGTTTTAGGCTTTTTCTATATTGCCCATCTAATCCTTGTGACCACCCTCTGGAGTAGATACTGTTGTTAGTCCTGTTACGCAGAAGAGGACACTGAGGGATTGAGGGGTTAAGAACTTGCACAAAGGTGTTGAACTTCTAAGTGGAGTTGCTGGGATTCAAAACCTAGAAATCTAACTCTGGAGCCCAAGCTATTAACTGCTCTGCTAAATTGCCTTTTGATTAGCAACACTACCCTTGCTAAGTGAACATGGTCTTTATTTTATTTTCCCAGTCTATTCAAATGATCTGATACCTGCCATTGCTACTTCCGCAAAGTTGTTTTCAAGGTTAACTGAAATAATATATTGAAAAGCACTTTAAAAGATAATGTGCTCTTCAAATATGAGGTGATATTATTATATTGTATACAATGGTTAGTTACTCAGAGCAATGGTCCATGAAATGGTCAGCCATGAGTGTATTTGGTATACTAATAAACTGAACCACTGAGATAGGCTTCTAGATATATACACATTAGTTCTTCCCAGAATTCATGAGCAAGTCAAGGCTCAAACTGCCTCTGTGCACAGTTATTTGGAGATACACAGGCATATTTCTGGAAACAGGGAGGAACTGCTGTAATTGTTTGCACATGCAGACATTGTCTCAAATATGATTTCGCTATTTCAGAGATTCCCTTGTCATAACTACCAAAATGACACAAGCAGTACTTTTTTGTAATCTCCATATTTGACGCATGAAAGAAGACTTAATTCCTGTTTGAATAAACAACATAATAAGGTTATTGAGATTAGAGACCATTAGTATATAAAATTATGTCTAAGTGGCAGATATAATTAACATTGGATTGTAATTACACTAATTACAAGTCACATTAAGACACTCCAGTAATGACAAAGTGAGAACCCTATAATTGAATGGAATAAGTAGGGAAACATGCTGCTCACACTAATTACCTAAATGAGCTAACATGTCTTCGGAGTGACAGTCATGCTCAGTTATTACGCAGACAAGGCAACTGAGTGAGGTATTTTAAAAATATATATATATTTTTTTTTCTAATTTTCTTTCTTGATTCCCTCCAGGACCTATTTCAAGTCATGAGCAGCTTCAGAATTTTTCTCCTGCACCAAAGAAAACAAAAACTGCAATCAGAGCTTTCTCTAGCCTTGTTAAAGAAGAGCACATATAACAGTGATCTATAAACCCAGGTAAGATTCCAATCTTAGTGTATATGGAACACACTGAACACCAGTTGGTTTCTTGAACTGGGTAACGTTCTCCAATTTCTCCTCTGTCCTGGCTTTCCCAGCTTACCAAGTCAAGTAATGGTAGCTCACCGTGTACTTGGCAGCCTTGAGAATCATCAGATGGGGGTTCCAAAGTACCAAATATGGCTTCCAGCAGCCCAGCTCCAGAGAAGCCCTGGAGAGTGATAAAACCTGAATTATTCAAGGCAATTAATACCAGCATCATACTGGAACCCACATTTTAGCCCAAGCTGTTAAGTGGGAATATAAACTAATAGTATCAATAGAATATGAATTCATGGCACTGTGAAAATCGTTTATATTTTGTTGTTTCTTTTCCCCCCTCACATTACCTTTCCTTTATATACCTCTGACTGTCTGGGCACTACTTGGGTAAGAAAGGAAACTAAAAAAAAAAACAAAAAAAAAAACAGACTGCAGCTATTTAAAACCTTTCTTTGAAAGGAGAGATTTCTTTTTTCTTTTCTTTTTTTGAGGCAAGGAAGTCACAGTATGTGGAAAATAGAATTGATGCACTTCAATTGGTAAACAATGATGAATGCAGCTTTTCTTTCTCTTCTGTCAGTGAAGAAAGGACACTATGTGAGGCGTGCCTTTGTTAGTGGGGCTTTGGAACTGTTTCTGTCCATTCCTCTTATCCTTGTATTAACACAAATGAGATTTCCTTCTTTTAATCCAGACAATGCAGACAATGCAGTTTTGCCTCTAAGAAACCAGGTTTATGGGTTTCTAATACAAAGCAGTAAACCAAATACACAAGGTTCATTAATAAGCAGATACTACAATAGTCCAAAGGTGGCAATTTGGCCCTCCCACTCTGTTAATATTTGGCATGTAACTCAAAAATAATGACCCTGTTCTGTTGAAGTACTCTACTTCCAGGGTTCTGCAATTCTTGCAATCAATCATATTTTAGTTCAAAATGGACTTAATGTTGAATTTGAATTACGGGTTATACTCAATTAATTCTGTACTTGTACAAACTCATATAATCAAGCATTAGGAGTTTACATAAGAGGATGTTGATTGAAATAAATAGTGCTGGAGGCCAGCCTTCCGCTAATGGCCATGCAAATCAGAGGCTAATGGAGCTTGGCACGTTTAATCTAAGACGAGGAGTGGGGTGACTTAGATTTTATCGTTAGAACTATCCTCTTCTCACTGATGATTTTTCAAGTTGTTCATTATTTCTGTTTTGGTAAGATGGCAATTTCAATGGTTCTTTGCAACTTATTTAGAGTCCTTGAGGCTTAAAGCAGCTCACAAACATTTCATTTTATGTCACTACCTCCAGGTAAATGAGTCAGCCAAGGTGACAGAGCAGTCAGATACCCCAGGTCAGGGTTGGCAAACATATTTTGTAAAGAACCAGATAGCAAATACTTAAGGATTTCCATATCACGTATGGTCTCTGTTTTATATATATATATATATGTATGTATATTTCCAACTCTTCAAAAAATACATATATATATTTATTTATTTATATTTTCCAACTCTTAAAAACTGTAAAAACCTATTCACCATTTTTAGCTTGCTGGATTCTACACTAAGAGGCTGCAGGCAGAATTTAGGCCACAGGGCCAACCCCTGCCCCAGACTAATGTAACTGAATATGTACTACAGTGAAGAATAATTCTTTAAAAGAAGCTACATATAAAACTACTTAAATCAACTCTTTCAAAAGCACTGAAAAAAATGTAGCCCATAATTATTTAAAGTTATAGACATGTATATATATACTTGAATAAGTTGCTTTAACGGGTATATCAGATGTTGAGAGAGGAGAGGTGTGCTCTGCATAAGTCATGGGAGCAGCCTAGCATGAGTCAGAGCCTAAGTGAGGTGAGGAGGGCATCTGTGTAAGACTGGAGATGGGGGACTGGTTATATTGAGGGGGCTGATGAAATGACTAACTATGTTAAGGGTAAAGCCATCCAAGTATCAGAAGAGAACTACAGATATGGAAAGGAATAAAACTAGAATGAACCCTGAAGTTTTCAATGCATATGGATACATAAAGAAATAGACATAAATGTAAATTAAGTACCTACACACACGCGCACACACACACACCTGTATATACCTTCCCTAGCTCTGTCTACTGAGAGGCTGGGAGCAGCAAAACCTTAGCAACACTGAACAGACCTAGTGCTCAGATCGTGGCTTCTTACGGTCATTCTCCATCCACTCAAAGAAACCAAGGCTCCTTGGAGAAATAGTTGATTCTAGAACTGAGGCAGGGAATATATTAGTCTAGAAGATCTTTCTTGTTCCAGAAACAAACAAACAAACAAAAGGTCACAGAATGATTAGATCATGTCAGAAAGATCCAGAAACCACTTTGAAAGGATTCCCACTGGACAAATTGGGAATAATTTCAGCATCAAAATGAATAATGACAGTAACAGAATATTACGTTCAGTAAGTTAAGAAATCATGAGTAAATGAAAAGTTTGCTGAAAAAAAGGAAATTTACATGGTTTTAAAGTACCTCCTTACAAAGTACTTATTAATTACAAGGGGGGCTAGGAAGATTTACTTTACAGAAAAAAATCCTGGCAGGTACCACCTTAGTCAATGACCAAAGTGAACATCATCATTTGTGGGATAAATCTAAATTGTGTGCCACCTAATAGGATGCAATTAGGAAAACATGACATCACTCTTGTGATATTCTCATCAGAAAACATAACCTGAATCTAATCATGAGGAAACATCAGACAAACCTCAACTGAGGGACATTTTACAAAATAACTGCTCTCTAACTCTTCAGAAGCATCAAGGTCATAAAAATCAAGGAAGAACCGAGAAGCAATTCTAGTGTGAAGAAGAATAAAGAGATATGATAGCTAAATGTAACATGTAATTCTGAGCTAATTCATTTTTCTATACAAGACATTATAGGGACAATTAGCAAAACTTGAATGGGGTCTAAGGATTAAATGATAGTAATGTATCAATGTTAATTTTCTTATTTTGATCATTGCATTGGTTATGAGGAGACTGATAACCTTATTCGTAGGAAATACACATAAAAGATGATGGGGCATCAGGCTGACAAATTCCTCTCAAGTGGCTCAAAAAAAGGAGTTCTTGTCCTGCGCTTCCTGTAATTTTCTAAATATTCTAAAATATAAATAACTTTAAATGATTTCTTATAAATATAAGATATTAAAATGAGCATTCTAAGATGCTTTCCCATAGGGAGACAGCATGGTGGATTGGATACAGCATGAATTTTGAAATCTGTAAAATCTGGATTGGAATCTGGTTCAAATATTTAATAGCTGGATGCTTTTGGCCAAGCCACTTCACCACCTTAAATGTTAAATGTGTATGATATTATCTATATTGTAGTACCATTAAATAAATGTAAATATATTGTCAGGCATATGGAAGATGCTTACTTGAAGCTAATCATAGTAGAGGTTAATAGTAGTTAACAGTAGTACTAGTAATAGTAGTAACAATAATAGTATGAGTAGTAGCGGTGACAGTAGTAATGTTGTCAATGACATTATCAGTAATAACAGCAAAGAGTGGCGGTAGCGATAGACTTTTTACTACCGCAGTAACAGTAGCTGTTGTTGCCATAGATGGCATTACTATCATAATCATCATGGGCCCTCTCTAGGAAGGCTCACCTGGGTGGTCTGCTATGTCAAAGAGCTTCAGGAACCATAATCCATCGTGGGAAAAGGAGTAGCAGGCAAGAGGATATGTGGAGAACAATCGTATGGATGGAAAACATCCTCAGTATCAAAGGTGAGTTAATACCTAGAAAGAATCCATGATATTTTCACCTGGTGATCCCGCTCTCTTACTAAACATTATAGAAAGACACTTGGTTTCACTCTTGCCCCCGCCAACCTCCACTCCAGTGCACACAGACATGTAATTCTTATACCCCCTATCAGGCACACCCACGTCCTTATCCTCTGTGGCTTGCTCTGTCTTCAGAGTATTGTATATGTCAGGAGACATATCCGTGCTGAAGCCAGTTAAGAACCTTGAAGTCTCCACAATAGGTCAGTACAGGATTCTTCATATTCTTGCTCTGATTTCCTACCATAATTATACTAATATCCAAAGTCTCAATACTCAAGACAGATGTATATGCCTCATAACTCCTTATCTAGACTTTAAACTCTAACATGTAGTGTCTCACATTCCTTTCTTAACCTCTGGGGTTCAATACCTTGTGCTGCAGGGAATGGACCCTCTGCCAATGTTACTTGTATATAATAATCTTAGTCTAAAAGACCTTTCCAGAGATCATCTCTCTACTTAGTGCTGGAGGTACTGTACTGTCCAGATCCCTGTTTGAAAGTCTATTTGTAAGTATCTCCACCTATGCTGAATAAAGTGAGGCCTATTTAGGCCTCATTTCCCCTATTGTTTTCTGCAGCACTTCTGGATATGTGCAATGAAGACTCCCAGATGCAGACTCAATCTCCTACCTGTTCCTGAAGGATTCTTGACTACATCAGGGAATACACCAAATGCCTCACTCCCTCTGAAGAGCCTTGGAATTAAGACTCTCAGGCAAACGATTGATGTAGTCATGGTTGTTGGGCTTCCCTGTTGCTCCCCCAATATCTTTGCTGTGAAGAAGCCTATGAGCAAAGTTGCAGATACATTCCCTGCGAGGCTGTGCATTGCTGCACCCCTTCTCTTCTCTTTCCTGCCCCCGTGTCGGCTCAGCCCAAAGGCTTAGATTTGCTGCGGGTCCTGCTCTTTACTTCTGGCCAGGGCTCAGTCTCGTGGTTGGAGCCCTGTAATTTTCTCTTGTGCCAGCCCTTTCCATCCGAGAAAAGATTGCTGACCTACGCGTAGTCCAGGCTGCTGGTCAGCACACTGCTACCTCAGGGCAAATATTTTGAAGTAAAACAGCCTCCCCAGCATAAAAAGTAAAATATATTTTCAATGTGGTCTGAATTAGGTCCCTTCATTAGTGTTTGGTGCATATGGGTCCTCTTTTGGGGCCCCCTATAGGAGATGCTTCTCACCAGCCCCTGATCTGCTGGGCCCCACCTTCCTTATCCTTCCTGCCCTCTTGCTTGCTGCTCCTTGAGCTCACACTTCCCTGAGTTACAGCAGTTGCAGGCAAATCAGTCCTCCCAGCCCTCACGTTGCCTTGGTCCTTCATGTTAAGGTACATCCTGGCACCAAAGAATATTCCATCTGCCACGTGTTCCTTTTGGTGGCCTTACACCGCTTATGGAAACTGCTAAGATGCTCTATTTCAGTCCCTCCCAGGGTTCTAAAACACAGTTAAGAGCAGAGTTTTGGAGTTAAATCCTCACCTTGATTCTAATTCTGGGCAAGTGATTTAACTTCACTGAGCATGATGAGCATAATACGAGGATAATGTATAGACACAGTGGGGATGACAATTCATACATCACAAAGTTGTTAAGTACTGATATCGATAGCTGTGTATCACGTGTCACTGTGTGAAATGCTTTACATATATTACTTCTGATTCTTAGAGTTATATTGCCTGGTGTCCTGTATTCTCATTTTATGATGAGGAAATTGAGGCTCCGCGTGCCACACTAAAGCAAGTGGTAGAGCTGGAATTCAGTTCCAAGTTTTGGCTGACTCTTAAACTGGCATATTTCACTACTGTGCCATCTCTGATGGAAAGATTTTTCTCCAAAGAAACAAAGAGACACATTTCTCTGTGGCATTTCCTGTTTTCCTATTTCAAACATCTTTTTAGTTGCTGAAGAGTTGCCAGGATCAAAGACATAATTTATGTATTGAACTGCTGCAGGCTGGGAAAAAAATGCATTTGATCATGTTTAATCCTTTAACTCATTCACTACAGGAATTTAAACACTTCTAGTGAGGTGGCAGTAGACATATTTTAATGAGAAGTAATGTACACTGGACATTGGTGGGGCTGAAGGACACGTGGACAGAAATGATCAAGTCCTAGGGATCCTAGCCTGTAAGGTATCAGGTGCTGCAGAAAATAGTAAGGGGAAGAATTTAAATATTTGAGATCTGAGGAAAGGAAGTCTCCCCTGTGTGCTGGAAACCTCTCAGGATAGTGTTTTCTGACTGTCTCTTTAAACTTGGTCCTTTAAGTATTTCTCTATCTCAACCTCTTTGGTTTCCTTGATAACATTTTTTATACTTATATTTTTCCATTTTCTTTACTTTTTTCAATCTCCTTCTCTGGAATGTATGTTCTCTAAAGACCAGGATCGTGTCGCACAGCGACTGCTCAGTAAATGTGTCCTATTATGTAAAAGAATCTGAAAAAGAATATATATGTATGACTGAATCACTGTGCTGTACACCTGCAACTAACACAACGTTGTAAATCAACTCTACTTCAAAACAAACAAACAAACAAAAATGTTGACCGGGTGGTGCTGCGAAGCCTCTGTTAGCCGGTCCCCAGCGGTCCACGCAGCGGTCCCCAGTGGACCCCACAGGCAGGCCATCACTGTAGCCCCGAAGGGCATGCCTAAATCTGCACATGCTCAGAGACCGCCTCCTCCTAGGAAACGGGGCATCCCCTCGCCCGTTGCCCCACGCACGCAGGTCGCACGTCGGGGGAACCTGGTACAAAACCAGGTCGTAGAGGACCTGCCCGGGGACGCTGGATGCTGTGTGCTGGAGAAGGAGGGCCAGTGCGGTGAGCCTTGAGGCCTAGGGCAAGGGCCTGGTGGAGCAGGAGAGTTCAAAATAATGATCATTGTTGAATGAATACGCCAAAAGGCCAAACAAGATCCCCTCTCTTTGTGAGATCTGCATCAGGTACTGCCAGACTGAAATCCACATACCAGTGCAGGGATCACCAGGCAAGATAATATAATGCATGACAGTTTGTTTTCATCAACACTCCCTCTGGTTTGTACACCGCCCATCATAGAAACGGGCTTAGAAAGGGGATGTGCTGGCATCTCACCCACAAGGACAGTCAGGAAGGAAAACAGAAGCAGGTGGCACTGAAGAAATGGGGCCGCAGAAGTCGTTGACTCTGGCACAGGCGGCCAGGCAGTCCAGGGCAAGCAGTTCAAAGGTTGTGGACCATTGAGCAGATGTTTTCTTTTTCCAGAAAGGTTCAATGTCATAGGCTTCAGGCAGGTGTAGGCTGTGTAATACTGAGTCAGGTGGTGTCATACTGGGGACTTGGCCCAGGGGTGGCTCATCTTGGCAAAGAGTCAGGACTCAGAATGTTCCAACACTTGAAGGAGGAGACTTGTAAGAACTGGTCAGTATCAGTTTGCCTGTGAATTTCTGTGGGTTATCAGCATCCATAGGCAGCATACCATACACCATACCTGACCCTGTAGCCTTGAAATCGTGTTACAGAATCTGGGTGCCTAGGAAAATATTCACAACAAAGAATTGAGAGATAAAGAGAATTAAGCAACTATATGTACCATGTGAGGCAAAATATCTCTATCTCTGTATTTTTATCTACACCTATATATGCAGAGGAAAAGAACATATTGGGAAGAAATACATGAAGATGTTATTAGTGATTATCTCCAGGTGGTAGAATCTCAGGTGATGTATAGTTTCATCTGTATGTTTTCCAAGTCTTCTCCAGTTAACATGAATTACTTACAAAAAAGAAAAAAATAAATGTGAAAAAAAAAAAAACAGAGAAAGACTCCTCTAGGCAGAATAAATCTAAATAAATCAGAGACTGTGCGGGTAACTCTTCTCATGTTTCTGTTTCTCGTCCAGGGGAATGGCCTTCCTGGATATTCTTTGAAGTACAGACTCTGGTGCCTTCCCTGGCTGGGAGGCACCAATTACCTGCCCTGATGGCTCAAGACTCTCCCTTTTTGCTCATGGGTCGAACTTCTTGCTTCTCACAATATGTGATGGTGGGGGTGTTCCTCTCCTGTTCTTCTCTTTACCCAGCATTCAGTGGTGGTGGACACAATAGGCCTGAGCTTCAGCTTTGTTCAAAGACAAAGAATTTGGCAGGGACACTGAGGCAGGTATCACACTTTGGCAATGCCCCGTCCGCCCCCCGCCCCCACGTCTCTGGTACACTACGTGTCGGAGACCTTGAAGTGCAAACCCTTTAATTAACAGCCCCGCGGCAGCGCCACAGGCTTCTATATGTGTGGTGGAGTAGATGCTGGGATTGCGTGCACATTTGAAGAATCAAATATTGAATCTGTCGGTTTATTGCAAAAATTGCGATGGCTGGTTTAGAACCAAGGATGAGCCTAGACCTGCAGTTTTTCATGAAGCTGGAAAAAGCAAAGAGGGTGATTTATTCCTCTAGTGGTTAATCTCTCCCTGTCAATCCCTGGTTGCCCTTCACTCTTATTTTCCGAATTATACCTACCCTTCCTACCTCACAAGAGAGGCGGTTTGTCACATTTTCCTCTTAATTAAAATGTACAAGTCCTGTATTTTACTCTCTCAGATCCCCTGCTAGGTAACTGATTTAACTGATTACTTGAATCCAAGTTGAGGTGTTGATAGCTGATAAGCACTAGATGTGTTAGATGTGTTAATGTGTATGCTGATAACATTGGAATTTCTCCAGTGACCTTCAGAATCTTAGATCTACTGGGCATTTAAGACACCATGAGGTGTTGTAGGATAAAAATGTGAAGGCAAATGGGACTTTCATAACCCTAGGTGATATAGGCTACTATTTAATTGAGCTCAACATTTGGCCACTTTTATTTTCAGAGCAAATTCTCTGAAATCAGTAATGTTTGTTTCTGATTTCTGATTAGGTGTAGTACCCAATACTTGAAACTTAAATGAAAAAACTGTAACTAGTTATTTGAGAGGAGATTTGATGTTGAATTTAACAGAAAGTCTGATCTTTTTTGGATATGATTCCATTAAGATGAGTGTTATGTACTCTCTCCATCAAAAGACTAGCATAAATGGTAGCTGTGACATGGCATATTTAATAATGTATCCTTTTGTAAGTTAGTCAAAGATAGAGAATATAAGTTGGCTGGGGAAAAAAAGAATTGTGAAATTCAGTGATAAAACCTCTGATCATGCCTAAAAGGTCAGTTGAAATGGGCTGATTATACTTTATAATCAAGTGGTTCTTAACCTATACTGTGATGCTTTTAACTTCCTTGGCGTGACCTTGTTTTGGTGAAATTCCCATTTAGATTTCTGATTAGGGGTGTGTGAGTGTCTGTGTGTGTATTGGGAGGAAAGAAAGACAGCCACTTTGAAAATTCCAATCATTTATGCATTCTTCCCTCTTTTTCCGTGCTTTGATTTTAGTTGAACTGATTGCCTGTCTCATTTTATTTTAATCCATATAGCAATTTTTGCTTTCTGGTTCTTTCAAGATACATGACAAGTTTGAGTCTAATTTTTATTTGGCTATCTCGCTGTAATTCAGTGGATGTGATATGCACGTGTGTATCAGTTTGAAGTAAAAAAAAAAAAAATGTGAAGAAAAACCCACTAAGAGATCAGTTTTAAGGCTTGTAAGATTACTTCATTTCTGTCTGTCTCCTTCTCTATAATTTAAGAATAGTATCTGTCTTTTGTATCTCAAAGTGTAGTTGTAAAGTTCAAAATGAGATAATAAAATGAGTATTTTTAAAAGTATAAAATCCTGTTTAAAAATAATAAAGATGTTACTTATATTGCTTTGATTTTCAGTAGTTCTACCTTTTAAATTGTACATTATCTAAAGATAAAGAATCTACATGTTTTAATTTGACACACGTAAATACAAATATTTTTCCTTAAATATGTTTTTTCATTTAGTGTAAGATTCTCCTTTTGACTCTCAGTGAATAATTATTCCAAATTTAGCAATCTAATTAGCATTCATGCACATTGTCTTTATAAAATTATGGTGAAGAATATAAGTTATTTTTCATTAAAATGAAATAATACAAACTCTGATTAGGATTGCAACTATTCTGTTTTGCCAAGTGGTTAGAAGACAACAGAACTTAAACTTTGAGGAGCTAAATAAGTAAAACAAATTGTTTTGCCACTAGACAAAAGTCTCTAGTAAAATATGACCATTCTGCAAAATACTGGGAAAATATTCAGCACGAATTTGCAGTCAACAATTTTAAGAAATTTTTTTTCCCTTTGACGCTATGCTTCATTGATCTATTAAGCAGGTCCTGTTAGCATCCAGTCTCTTTAAGTAAGACATCCCGTGCTAGATAATCCCTGTACAGTTTTCAAAGTCATTTAAAATGAATGAATAAGCAAAGAATTTGTGATCTATGGGATTCTAGAGAAAAAGGTTGAGCAATTTTATGCTATATATATTAGAATAATTCGTATTGGTAAATACTGTATTCATGTAAATATGCATGCACATTTTTCAAGAGACTTAAAATAATACATGAACTCTTTGGTTAATGCTTGCCCCTGTAATAAATCTGTCATTTTTCCTTGGAAATGTGCAGTTACAAGGAATTTCTACCTCATTTGTGACCTCATTTGGACAGATATTTTTAAATGTTTGCCAGAAAATAAACAGGAAACGTATCTGAAAGCAGTTCAGAAAAGTCAGAAAGATACTCTCCTTCCAAGAATCTAGCTCAGTTACCATTCCTCTCCCTGTCCCTATTTAGTAGTCCCAGAGGTTTTTGTTTAAAGATCCAGGTCATAACTATAAATTAAGTAGTTTTCAGCACCTCTGGATACCTCTAAACAAAATTACCTAGATTCTTCTCTCTCCTGCCACACCACCTCCTCCCATTAAATGGAGAGTGGTACATGCTGCAGGAGACTCTTTGATCATTGAAGAGAGACAGAATGTTCTGCTTTTCAGCACATTTTAATCCACAGCTGGTGCACAGATTGGCATAGAGTATATGTTAATTTTAGCTGTGAATTTTTTCAGGTTGAGGTTGCCTATATTTAGATCTCTGGAGTTTTAGGATTGCTGAAAGTAAATGTTTGAATGAGAAAAAATATTGACTGGAGGAAAACACTGTTTAATAGAGGTGTTGATTTTGACCAGCCTAAAAAATGCTCATGTTGGATGAACATTTGTAATAGGAGAGATGAAACTGTGGTTATTACTGGGAACCACATTTATTCGATAACTATGCATTAAAGATAAACTGTGGTGTCTAAAGAATATTTGGCTTTTTTGGAAAAAAAAAATATTTTCCTAGGTTCATTTTAGAAAGCAAGGTATTACACTTTAGAGACAAACCAACACAAAACCTAATTTAGACTTTTAAAGTTTATTTTCAAATTTATTAAAATCCTAAAGTAATTATTTAACTATTGATTCTTGGACTGCCTTGCAAAACAGGCTCTTCATCCACAAGAGGGAACGTGATGGTCTATTTTATTTCCTCCTGAACTGGCTTTTAATTCCTTCAACAAATATTTATTGAACACCCATTAATTGCCAGGCAGTGTACTATTTGACAATAACTTTGATTGTTATTGCTCTGTGAGATGTAAATAAACACAGGATTTTTTTTATCCTGATAATACTATAGTATATGCTTTTCTGGTCAAGTAGTTTTAATTGCAGGTTTATCTAGTAACTCAGATAATTCAGAATGTGTATGTTTTGCTCAGAGCTCACCTCCATTCAGTCAGGGATGCATAGTATATGGACTCAATTAAAATAACAAATAATGTGCTTAAATCATCATTTTTTTTCTAATATTTTTCCACACAAAAAAACTGAAAAAACCTGACTCTATTCCAGTATATAAAAGAATAAATGTTTTAAATAGGAATTATGGTTTTAAAGCAAGTATATAGAAACGGATTGTTTAGATCGAGACCCCCAGTTTAACTTAAAATTCAAGATAAATAATTTTTATTTCATTTACATCTTATCACCAGAAAAAGAATTATAAAATATTCTAAATGAATCTTCATGAGAAGAGGAGAGATTGGCAATGTGTATTCAAAGCCTTTACAATGTTCATTATCTTTGAATTTAAAATACCTCAACTATGAATTTGGGGAAATCATCAAGATGCAAAGGGAGGTTCAGGATTATGTTATTTGTAATAGTGAAAAATGGATATAAATGAAATATATATTACAAAGTGTTTATTAGATAAATTATGATACATCATAGATTGAATGTGATGGCATGCTGTTACCACTGACATTATTTTCTTAACAGTATATCAGGAGTATGTTTCTTTTGCATTCCACTGAGACTACTTACATCAAGATAACCAATAAGTGGACTCCCCTGGTGGTACAGTGGTTAAGAATCTGCCTGCCAATGCAAGGGACACGGGTTCAAGCCCTGGTCTGGGAAGATCCCACATGCTGTGAGGTAACTAAGCCAATGCACCACAACTACTGAGCCTGCGCTCTAGAGCCCACGAGCCACAACTACTGAGCACATGTGCACCATGACTAATGAAGCCCGCATGCCTAGAGCCCGTGCTCTGCAACAAGAGAAGCCACCGCAATGAGAAGCCCGCGCACCACAACAAAGAGTAGCCCCTGCTCACCACAACTAGAGAAAGCCTGCACGCAGCAATGAAGACCCAACACAGCCAAAAATAAAATAAATAAATTTATAAAAAAAAGATAATCAGTAAGCTTCATAGAGCAAAATGCTCCATCATTTTTCTGCATATCCTGTGTGACCTATCTGCAGCAATCTTGTAGTATACTGTTCAACTGTTCATCACCCAGCAAGATGTGTACCCGGTACACAAAGCTACAGAAGTATAAGATGCCTTAATAAGGAGAATAAACTCTTGAAAACAAACCCAGAACTGACACAGATGTTAGAATTAGCAGAAAAGGACACTGAACATTGTTATAACTATTCCATATATTTACAAAGTTAGGTAGAGACATGGTAGGTATGAAAAAAAGATCCGAATCAAACATCTAGAGATGGAAAAATACAACATGTAAGATGGAAAATACACTGGATGGGATTAATGGTTGATTAGACATCGTGGAAGATGATTGAACTTGAAGTCATGGCAATAGAAGTGACCAACAAAGGAACACACGGAGGAAATAAAAAAGTACAGCCACAACAAATAAGTGAACAGATCATCAGTGAGCTGTGGACAATGTCAAGTGGCCTCTGGAGGAGGGAGGGAGGCAGAGAAAATATTTGAATGTGTAATGGCCATTTCTTTTTTTTTCTAATTTGGTAAAAATGATAAGCTCACAGATCCAAGAAGCTGACTAAACTCCAAGGGCAAGAAACATTAAGACAACCACACCAAGACACATGATAATCAAGTGCCCAAATCCAGTGAAGAAGAGAAAATCGTAAAAGCTGGCAGAGAAGGGAAAACGTATTTTAGTTGTAGAGGTACATAAAGCTTTTGTCACCAATAATATTTTGACATATGACCTTTTATTGTTGAATTATAGTTTGATTTGCTCTTTGACTTTAGAAAGCCTATTGTGGTCTTAATATCCTCAGTCATGGACAACTTCATCACCTCTGCCAGTCATCCATTTCACATTTTTTTTGCATGAGCTAAGTCTAAAATAAGTAAATCCTTTAATAATCTCCTTATTTTCTATTTCTTGTTTCTAAACATAATGGATGACTGGTTAGTGTGTCCTTATAAAGGCTGCTTATTTAACCCATTGGTCACTGGATTATAGTCATTTAGACATTTACGTAGTTGGTCATGCTTAAGGCTCTTATTAGCAGAAAATATAAACTTAGCCACACCACCAAAGTGGCAAAAGTTACAATAATTTACTAATATGATTGGTCAGTGCCTACTGTATAATTAAATGTAAATGTGTTGAATGAAAAATTGATAAATAGAGCCAATAGCGAATGTTATTTTTTTAAAAAGTAGAGCTTCTAACTTTTTCAGTATGATAATATTCACTGCTATCAGTTTACTGTCAACTGATACTTTGTAACGAACACATCAACAATGGTTGATTATGGGATATGGTATTTCAGATTTGTGAAGTTGATAAATTTATTTTTTAACCTATCTTTAGAACATTGGCCTTTTCATTAGAGAAACTTCAACAGATTTATTTTTTTGTGATGTAAACTGCGTGTGTTATTGGAAACATTATTAATTTTTAAAAGCAGTATGCCTGTGTTTTGAATAGAATTAAGTAGTCACTACAAAAGAATTAGTGACTAATTTCTAGACTACTCAGGGAGCTTTTTTCAGTTCTTAGGTATTATTATTATTATTATTATTATTATTTAAAAATCAAACCAAAGTACAAATCCTGAAGAGGATATGTGAGAGAGCTTCAAGCTAAGAATAGCATCTGAATTTGTTTTTTCCCCCTAGATTCCTAGGGGAAAAATAACAACAGCAACAACATTATATCAAGCCCTATGGTTGCTGAATTACACAACTTTATGCCTCACTTTTCTCTCTTGAATCTCAAACCTTTTATATTCAGATACTCTTAGGCTTTATTCTACTTGGTGAATCTTGATTCCTTCATCATGATTCAATGTTAGCTCCTCAGTGAAAATTATCCTTTGAACTGAAGCCGACTTAACAGATAGCTCTTGTGTATTCCACATTACTGTTACATATATTACATATTTCCATTAAGGTTTCAATCCCACGGAATGATCACATTTGTTAACATATCTGTTTTCTATGTTAGCCTATGAAGTCTTTGAGGGGAAGGCCATACCTGAGTCTCTACCGCAAGCATAACAGTAAGTACTTTGTAAATGCTGTTTGAATAGTCATGTTTAAAGAAATTAACATTGAAAGGTTATAAAATTTACTATCATGTAATTTTAAAATAAGCTAAATCTATTATTCTGTTCACTCCTCACTCCACTGCTTGCTTTCTTTTCATTCTTCCAGTGAGGATGCAGGGGAACGGACACTCTTCTTTCTAAAATTGTTTTATGAATGGAAGACAGAAATTAGATATTTACTAATATTTTCTACACTGAGTGAAATAACTTCAACTTCTTTAACCTTTCCTTAAAATATATATTTTTCAAAATTGAAGTCATATTTTTAGTGAGTATTAATTTAGATAATGTAAGTTAAAATGCTTTAAAATCATAGAATGCTATGCAGAGATGAGATGATAATAGGATTATTTCAAATCCAAGTTTCATTCATTCACAATTTGAGGAAGTGAGTTCCATCAGGTACGCTTTGTAAACACGATATCATTTTCGGCATCTATATGCCATTTTAAAAGGTCCGCTGCTGCCAGAAAGAAAAAAAAATCAACGGCCTACTCAGCATTGTCAGAAGGTTATAGGAAACAAAATACAAAGCATTATCAAAGCCTCGTTGTATGACTAAAGACGTAACAGAGCTGAAGATGAATACTGTGTCCATAATGGAATTTAATGCATCTTATGAGAGGTAGGGATGGGTCAGTGAAAAGGTCAAAGGACTTGGAGTCAGGAAAACTTATCCTCGGGGTCTCATTTCAAATAATGCAGTGAGGTCAAATAATGCACTAATAACATGAACACCCCAGAACCAAAGGAATCGTTATTTTAAAATCAAATTTCTAGTTGTTATTAGACATTTCTCTTTTAGATGATACCATATACATTTTCTCTGCTAAAATATACAGTTATACAGTTATTTAATTCTATATGAGTCTTCAAGTACAGTCTTCCAAGTGTGTTAAATTATAATTATGGTGAGTATGATCTGGCCCATTCATTCTTGCATGTAATTTGGTCACATACTCTGTGACCATGAAATGATTTCGTGTATGGAATATCAACGAGCTTTATTATGAGAGAGAAGCCCTGTGTTTGGATTCATTAAAACTTCAGTATGGAAGTCCAGTATGGCTTATTTATTTATTCATATGCTCAACTATGTCGATTTAACCCCTCATTTTAGGAATGTCATCTGTATGTTAGTTTATATGTCATAGTCGTCAGCCACCTAGAACAATTACCAATTTGTGGATCCTATTTATATTTCTATCATAAATGGCATTCTTTTGTAGACCAACTTTTGAACTTAAACCTTCACACAGTTGTAGTGTGAAGGGTTCATTTCTGTTTTATAATGGCATAAGGTTGTTAGAAAGATCTAGGGAGATGTGGTATGTGAAAGTGCTTTGTAATTTTTTAAAAAACTATCCAATTACAAGGTGTTAATTTTCTTTATTAGAGTACCTAGTATGTGCTGGGCACTGAAAAACCTTGTAATCAGTGAGATTTAAATTGATACTAGGAAATCCCAAATGACATTATAGGTTTATTATTTTAACCATTCAACCATGATTGTACATTTTAGAAATGGAGAAGTGTTTTCATTCACTGATGGAGATTGATTAATTTAGTGAAGGAAAAACAATTTAAATCCAATATATTTTATCATTTGATATTTATCTAATAGAGGAGTTGGTCTCCCTTTGGTCTTTAGTGACAGTTTATTGTCAATGTTATTATTTATCTAGCTGCATTGTAATTATGGAAATAAGTAATAGTAAAAAAATGTTATTCGTAAGTAGACTATAAGTCATTTCAATATCAATTGTGAATGCTTACAGTTTATGTTTATGGCTTACATCCATGCTATTGCAAAGATATTCAGGCAAGTACCTTTCTTTGTTAGTACCTTTGTTGGTCCTTCCTTTGGCAAGCCCACATGATTAGTACACTGGATAATTTTGTGATGGTGTAAATATGTTACATGTTGGAGAGACTTGATGGAGTGGTTTGTAACCAAAAGATGGTATAATAGCCATAGTTCTACTTGCCTGATTTTCAGAATAAATTTATTCCTTGATTTCAATTGCAAAACCAGTCTCCAACTGTGCACCACAATTTTTATATCTAAGAACATTATCACAATTGAAAGCAGTGACGAACTTTGTTAACGCGAGGTCTCTCTCACTCTTACTGTAGCATTCACTGTCTTGTTTTAACTTTGCACAGGCACAATACCAGTCAGTTAGGAATTTTTCAGTCTTTGCAAGCAACACTAAATACCTCTTTCCAGTGCAATATCTGCCTATAGAGAACAACTGTGTAGACCAAGAGGAAGGAAATTGTTTGTAGGGACTTTTGCTCCTAGGAATCTCTGAAATTAGAAAGGAATTTTATTCTGTGTGAATTTCTATACACATGAATTTGAGGGGTAGGTCTTAATTAAAGCTCCTACTGAAAGCTAGGAATTTGTATCTCATTCACTATCATTTTGGCTCAGACAGTGCTCCCAGGACCACTGCCTGGTTGAGTTGACGCACTTCACACAGTGATGCTGTCTACTTTCCAGTGGTCCTGTGTCTTCCACTTTAGGCTCTGGCTTGGGTCACCATTTGACTGTCTTTGCTCAGAGTCACCTTGCCCACTGTACAGCGACCTCTTTGGTAAGATCCGCAAGCCAGGATTTGAGTTCTCTCTATACCACGTAGGAACCGAGGGCCGCCAGGAAGAGCTGAACCTCAGGACCATCTTCTTCTTGAGCTCCCGGGGCACATGATGATGTATCTGTGCCCAGATTGTTACAGGGCAGCCTGAAAATAAGCCTCTTCCCAGAGTGAAAAGGGAGAACAGGATGGAGTAAGGTCTTCCCCTGCCCTTGGTGTGGACCGTGCTAACTAACCTCCTCTTCTCTGGACCAAAGCCCAGAAAGGGGAGTATTTACATAAGAGCCCAGTTTGGAGCTTCTTTGCAAGCTCTTGGTTTCCTTTTCTGGGATTGGAGAGTGCATAGCTTTTATTTTTCTTGTCTTACATGTGCCTTCCTTTGGCTCCATCAAAACCATAATGACAGAAACAAATAACTTCTATTATTTCAGGTGAACTCTGTGAACTGATTTCCACAAGCTGAGCTGTTAAATTGCTGCAGGGTTGGGGAACTTGCAGTAGGGATGAAAGAATAGAGACAACAAAATGACACTCAAGATAACCAGTAGAGCCTGAAGGTTGACTTTCAGGGTTGGGGAACTTGCAGTAGGGATGAAAGAATAGAGACAACAAAATGACACTCAAGATAACCAGTAGAGCCTGAAGGTTGACTTTTTGGGGGTAGAGTCAGGGCAAGGACCTTATATTCAGAAAAGCGAAAGAGAAAATTAAATAATTTAAACGTGTGTGTATTGTTTTTCTTCCCTGCTAGAATGTTATATACTCTTTTTTTTTAAAAGAAATCTCCGTTTTAATTATTTATTTATTTATTTATTTATGGCTGTGTTGGGTCTTCGTTTCTGTGCGAGGGCTTTCTCTAGTTGCGGCAAGTGGGGGCCACTCTTCATCGCGGTGCGCGGGCCTTTCACTATCGCGGCCTCTCTTGTTGCGGAGCACAGACTCCAGATGCGCAGGCTCAGTACTTGTGGCTTATGGGCCCAGCCGCTCCGCAGCATGTGGGATCTTCCCAGACCAGGGCTCGAACCCGTGTCCCCTGCATTGGCAGGTGGATTCTCAACCACTGCGCCACCAGGGAAGCCCGGGAATGTTAAATACTCTTAACAGCAGAGTCCTTATAGTTGCTGCTCATAAAAGATGCTCAGAGAATATTTATTTTATGAATTAAAAAGTAATATATAATACATGTTAAAATATTAACATGATTATCAATTTTTGGATTCACTGTATTGTGTTGAGAGAACATGAACTGTATTATTCTGTTTTTGAGAAGAATGACTTCTTTAGACTTTATACTTAGGAAAATAACTGTGATTATTTCATGTTGCTAGCAAAAGGGCACATTCTCTTTTGGGTAAAGTTTTATCTAATCATTCAATTTTATTAATTATATCAATTATTCATTTTTGTCCTCTTTCCTATTATTTTTCTCTTTCTGCCTGTTGGAGGGAGATGGAAATATTTTAGACATTTGTTGTTACTGTATTTTTCAACGACATACTTTTCATTCTCTGTCTGCCTTACCTTTTCCTCCTGTCCTTCTCCTCCCTCCCCTTCTTTCCTTCTCTTTCCCTTTCCTTTCCTTTTTGTTTCCTTTCTCTTCCTTGTTACTCTTCTTTTTTGTTTTGCTTCTCATTGTATTTTTCCCTTGTATCATTATTATTTTGTATGCTTTCACAGTCTTTTCTATGGTATTTGATATGTAACACTTGGTGATGATTTTCTTTAATGTTGCTTATAAACTTTATTAATAAAACAATCGTATTTATATATTTATTTCTATTTTCTAATTGAATTAGAATTTTATATAATAAAACTTAAATTTTTTTTCATTGCATGTGAATTACATGTCTTTGACTGCTTTGAATAATCTGAGCTATTTTATTTTAGGTATAAAAAATATAGGTAGAATCTAATTGCATTTTTTAAAGTGAATGTGAATCTGTCTTTCACTGAGGGAAATGAATTTGTTTATAATTACTGTGCATATCAGATATGCATATTTTATTTCTGTTTTCTTGGTTTAATTATGTCATAGTTCTTATGCTTCCTTGCTACTTATTTTTTCACATTTTCCTCCTCTATATTGACCATAAATTTTTTCATTTTTCTTTTCCTCTCTTTGTGCAAAATGTATGAGTATTTTCATTCTAATTGGAGTTAAATTTACCTTTTCAAGGCACATATTTGAAACAGTATTTATTTTAGATATAAAATTCAAAAATGAGATATGGTCAGATATTATGTATAATGTCCCTCAATTGAAATTTTTCTGATGTTTTTCTCATAATTAGATAGAGGTTATGTGTTTTTGGAAGAAAAGCCATCAATTATCTTTAAAGAGATGTAAACAATAAGAAAAAAATCTAATATATTTACAGAGGAAGGTACTATTTCTGTTGCTTTTCATTTGTTTGCATAGATCCATATTTCTATTTGGTGTCATTTCCTTTATGCCTAAAAGACTTCCTTTAGTCTCTTTTATAGTGCAGGACTGTTGGTGAGGAATTCTTTTAGCTTCTGTGTGCCTGAATGGTCCTTATTTAACCTTTATTTGGAAAGATATTTTCTCTGGATATAGAATTCACCCAAACTTGTTTTCTTTAAAGATGTTGCTCTGTGGCTTCTTACTTGCATTGTTTCTGACAAAAAATCTGCTATCTCCCTTAATGTTGTTTCTCCAGGTAATATGTTGTTTCTCCAGCTGCTTTTAAGATATACTTTTTCTTACTGTTTTTGAGCAATTTGATTGTGAGGTAGCTGGGTGTGGTTATCTTCGTCTTTCTAAACCATGGATTTTTTGAGTGTCTTGGATCTGTGGGTTTATAATTTTTATCAAATTTGGAAATTTGGGGCATTATTTTTACAAACATTCTTCTTTCCCTCTTCTTGTCCCTTATCTTTGAAGACTCTGATTATATATCTATTGAGCCATTTGAAGTTGTCTTACAGTTCACTGAAGTTTTGCTGATTTTTAAAAATTCTCTTTTCTCTCTGTGTTTCATTTTGGATAGTTTCTATTTCTGTCTATAAATTTGCTAACCTTTCCTTCCACAATACCTAGTTTGCTGTTAGTCCCATTCAGTGCAGTTTTATTATTATTATTTTGGTCAGGAGGATAGTTTTATTTAATTTTTAATATTAATTACAGCTACATTTTGTGGAATGAAGTTCTAAGGTACTGTTCTGACTTACACATATTAATTAATTTAGTCCTTAAAATAATCATATGCTGTGAGTACTATTTTTATCCCCATTTTACAGATGAGAAAACTGAGATGAAAAAGAGTTAATTAACCTCACGTTTACATAGATAAGAAGTAGAGAAACTAGAAATTCAAGCCAAGGTGCTCATGCTTCAAGCCATGTGACTAACCATGTATAGAGGAAGTCTTCAATCCACATGGAGCCAGCACTGCATAAATAAACATAAGCTTTTAATTCTCCCCACAGCTCTAGGAGATATGTGACATTATCCCATTTTTCTTTTCTTCTTTTTTTTCTCCATATTATACTCCTGTGACTTATTTATTATATAGCTGGAGGTTTGTACCTCTAATCCCCTTCACCTATTTTGCCCACCCTACCACTCTCTCCCTCCTGGTAACCATCCAGTTATTCTCTGTATCTATGAATCTGTTTTCATTTTGTTTTGTTTGTTTGTTTTGTTTCTTAGATTCCACATATACGTGAGATCATGCCATTGGAATTTTGATAAGGATTATTTTGTGTAATATGGACATGTTAACAATGTTAATTCTGCCAATCTGTGAGCAGAGTATGTTTTCATTTATTTGTGTCTCCTTCAATTTCTTTCATCAGTTTTCCATGTACAGATCTTTCACCGCCTTGATTAAATTTATTCCTAGGTATTCTCCCTGACACAATTGTAAATGGATTGTTTTCTTAATTTATCTTTCTGATTATTCATTAATAGTGTATAAAAATACAACTGATTATTGTATATTAATTTTGTACTCCGCAACTTTACTTTTTTATCAGTTCTCACAGTTTTCTGCTGTAGACTTTATGGTTTTCTATATATAAAATCATGTCATCCACAAGTAGTGACAGTTTTACTTCTTCCTTTCCAATTTGGATGCTTTTTAATTTATTTTCCTGCCTAATTGCTGTGGCTAAGGTTTCCAATACCTTTTTAAATAAAAATGGTGGGAGTGGGTATCCTTGTCTTGTTCCTGACCTTAAAGGAAAAGATTTCATCTTTTCTCTGTTAAGTGTGATGTTATCTGTGGACTTGTAATATATGGCCTTTATTATGTTGAAGTATGTTCCCTCTATACCCACTTGAGAGTTTTTATTATAAATTGATGTTGAATTTTGTCAAAAGCTTTTTCTGCATCTATTGAGATGATTTTATGATATTTATTCTTCAACTTGTTAATGTGGTGTGTCACATTGATTAATTTGTGGATATTGTACCATCCTTGCATCCCTGGGATAAACCCCACTTAATCATGGTGTATGATCCTTTTAATGTGTTGTTGAGTTTGGTTTCCTAATATTTGTTAAGGTTTCTTGCATCTATGTTCATCAGTGATACTGGCCTGTAACTTTCTTTTTTTGTGGTGTCTTTGTCTGGTTTTGGTATCAGAGTGATGATGGATTTGTAGAGTGACTTCCCATCCAGTATATTTTTGATGTCACATATTGTAGCTTTCATCTCTAAAAGTTCATTTTTGGGGTGTGTGTGTGTGTGTGTGTGTGTGTGTGTGTGTGTGTGTGTGTGGTCTAGCTCTCTACTTAACTTTGTAGACAAATTGAATGTAGTTGTAATAATTTTTAGATTATTCTTGTCTGATAAATCTAAGATCTGTGTCAGTCTATATTGTTTCAACTAATTTTCCTCTTTATTATGAGTTATATTTCTCTGCTTGTTTTCATGCAAATTTTTTTGTTTGGGGGATAGATATTGCTAATTTCACCTTTTGGGTGCATTATATTTTTGTATTCCTGTAAAAATTCTTGAACTCTGTTCTTAGACACAGTTAAGTTACTTAAAAATATTTCTATCCTTTCCAGTCTCGCTTTTTAACATTATTTAGGTGGGACCAGAGCAGTGTTACTTAAGAGTTAAGTCCCCACTATTGATCACTATTGATATAAGACCCTTGTGAGCACATGATCAAGTATGCTGTGAATCATGAACTTTTCCAGATTGACTGGTAATAGGCTCAACTCCTGGCCAAGTACTATTCCCTCAAATTATTTCAGGTGGTTCTCTCCCCAGCCTTTGGTAGTTTCTTTACATGCTTATGTTGATCAGTACTCTTTTGAGTACCTACAGGGGACAATTCACAGGTCTCTGGAATTTTCTCTATGTGCAGCTCTCTCCTCTTCAGTACTCTGTCTTGTGAATTCTACCTGCCTTCGTCTCCTTGGACTCTCAGCTCCATGTCCTTAACTCAGGGAGTCTGCTGGGCTCAGCCCTTCCGCCTTTTTGTGCTTCAGTCTGAAAACTTTATTAGGACAGTAAACCGAGCAATTGTGGCACTCATCTCTGAAAGAGTCCCATTTCTCAGATATCACACCACCTTCATTCCTAATGTAAAGAGGTTTGCCATATATTTTGTCTGGCTTTTTTGTTATTGTTGTTTCACGTGAAAGGGTAAATCTGGTCCCTTTTGCTGTATCTTGGCAAGAAACCTCTCTCATCTCTATTAATTCTTTTTGTTTATTTGTTTTTTGTCTTTGTATTGTGTAAAAGTTTTCAATTTGATGCTATGTATTTGTGAGAAAGATTTATGCATGCTTGCGCCTGATTTTGGTGCTTGAAATTCCATTTTAAATACTAGTTTCTCTTTTCTTTTACTTGGATTTTTAATTTGTTTTATGCTTTGTTTTTTATATATGTAAAAAAATATATATTTATATATATAATATCTTCTGATATCCAGTTACCTCTTTATTTATAAATACTCTATATTTACTTCTTGTATTATTTAATCTTTCTTTTTTTTCCTAAAAGAATTTGAGACTACAATGTAAATAGATGCTTTTTAAAAAAATTTGTCTGTTCCAGGCTTCTGGTATTCCTAAAAGTGGTAACAGATATTTTTCTGGTGTGGTGCAGATGGTGAAGTTTACTTTCTTTTACATTTACCTATATTTTCTAAATTTTCTTCATTGAATGTATACATTTATCATATAAAAGTTTATTCTATAAGAAAAATGCTTTTCCTTTCTCTCTGGTTTGTTGATTCTTTAGAGGTCCCTATCGCTATGGTTGGTGTTTTCCTGTTTACTTGTTCTTGAAAGACCAGAGATTTATTCAAGCCAAATAGTCTCCCAAATCTGGATGGGTGCAATCTCCTTGAATCTTCCCACTCACCTCCTGGGTGATATTTAAGAAAAAAAAAATCTTCCTTTTAGATGTTGAACTGGAGGGCTTTTTGGTATAAATTCATATTAGCATTAATAAATCCAAAAACTTTGGACCCAGAGAAGAGAAGAGAAAGTCTTATTGGGGGAATTTTATTCCTTCATTGTTTAATTTTGTACTGAGAGATATCTGTTCTCTTAGCACTCAGATTTCTAAGTCCAGTCATCCTGCTCTTGCCTCCAGCCAGCTCACATGAACAGCTCCTTTGATGCTGTGGCCCAAAGCATCAGGATGAGCCCTTCCACACCGGAGGGAAGGTCCTTGGCCCTGCCCACTTTCTACATAGTACAAATATACTTATAAGTGCTTCAGTGAACATGTTTTTCTTCTCCCTCATCTAGATTCCTGGAAGTGTTATTACTTGCCAAAAGTTATAGGCATGTTTAAGGAGTATTTTCAAATTACTTGCTTTCTAGAAATACTGAGCCGTTTTGCTCCTGCCATTATTATTGGAGAGCTGTCCCATCACTATATTACTTTTTTTCCCCTCACTGTTTTGATTTGTCATTCTTTATTAGTGAGGGTAAATTGTGTGGTGTGGTGTGTGTGTGTGTGTGTGTTTGTGTGTGTGTGTGTGTGTGTGTGTGCATGCATGTGTGTTCTTGCTATTTGGAATAAATTATTTGCTCATGTCCTTTAGCTATTTTTCTCTAGGATTTTTCATTATCCTATGAAAATTTCTGTATTGTCCTTTATATAGTAAGGTTATTAACCTTTTCATACTTTTTATAAACATGTTCCCACCCTTTTCTTATGTATTTTACAAGTACGTTAGGTTGATACTAAATTTTCTTCTCTCTATCTCTACCTCTGTGCTTTAACATGATTAAGTTAACCAAATAAACTGATGTGTTCCTTGATTCTTCCCATTATTTTACTTGGAAAACTAGTCCTCATAGAGGAATCAGATAAACAAAGACAACTAAATCTATTTATTACTTCTGTGTCTTAGTTGAATGTTTGTTAATTGAATGAACAGATAAAATTGTAGCTTCCTTCCCACCTATCCACCCACCCTGTAGTGCTTACACTGCTTCCAGCTCTCATTTTGTTAACATTATTAATATTTTACATCTCAAGATGCAATGTTAATTCTTTTAATGTCTACCATTACACCAATTTGCAGTTCCATTCAATTCCATTTCTAGTGTCTCTAGAGATGGGGAAGAGTTAGTCAGTAGGCTGACTGACCAGAAAGAATGTGATGTAATGGTGCCCAAATGGAAGTATTATGGCTCTGTAAAACCTTACCTCAAAATTTAGTGGTGTATACCCACCAGTTAATTTGCCTGTGGATTCTGTTGGTCAGGAATGTGGACAGGGCACAATGGAAAGCCCTTTTCTTTATTCTGCCATGTCATAATCTCAGTTGGACTCAAAGGCTGGAGTCTGGGATTATCTGAAGGCTTGCTCACACACATAGCTCGTGGTTGATCCTGGCTGTCAGTTGAGTCCTGAGCTGGAGCTGATGGTTGGAACATCTATCTCTCATCTCACCGTGCAGCCTGGGCTTGCACTCACCATGGTAACAGGATTCCAGTGATAAGTGTCTTGAAGTAAAGAAAGCCAGGCAGAAACTGCATTGCCTTTCATGACTTAGCCTTGGGAGTTATGTTGCATTACTTCTGCCACATTCTGCTCTTTAGAAATTACTCATTAAGTTTGATGCATATTCAGAGAGAGAGAACAAAGACCTGTGCCTCTCAGGAGAGGAATATCATGCCACTTTGTAAGAAGAGCACATATGTGAGATGGGATATATTGGTGCAGTCATCTTTGGAGAGCACAACCTGCCAAACTGTCTTTGAGATTTAGATATAATGCCCTCCTCAAGACTTCTAAACTCTAAGTTGTGTATATTCTACCAACCAAATCTACTTCCAATTTCTTTTTCTGTTACATTTTCATTGTTACTTGCTTCTCACTTCCAGTAGCAGCTCTTTTCTTCATGCAATTAAAATGTTAAATGTTGACCCTTTTCCATATTGTTCCAAAAGAACATTTATATGAGATATTTATATATGTATTAGATTTTACTGAAGGTTTGGTAGGTAGTTTAATGGAGGACAAGGATAGTAGGGATAGAAGAAATAATATCATAGCCACTATGGAGCAAATAATTTAAAATTAGAATATAAACAATCATGATATTAAAGACTTTTTGGATGTCCCTGTCACCAAGAACTTCTGACTGATGTACATTTCTTTATTGGGGATTCATTTTCTGTCACGTGACATTATTTTTTTCTACTCTAACCCAACCTCTTTTTCCTTTTTCTGCTTTTTCACATGCCCATTTTCTACTTGTATCATATCCAGAAATATTTAGGTTTATCATTATTTTACCACCAGGTTTCAGTTTATGCCCTGAAGGCCTTCTCTGTCAACCATAGCAAGGGGAACCATATGTTGGCACTTGAGCTGAAGATCAATCATGGGAATCCTTTAAAGGCAGAAGCTGCACTTATTTGTAATTTAAAAAACAAATTTGCCTCACCCACAAAACTATCAAATGAGTAAAGAAACAAGTAAGCATATAGTTTTCTTCAAGCACATTGATAATACTCTTTTTATCATTGAAAATGCCCTTTATAGTAGAGCAGCTGAATTTGTGATAGTTTTGGGGGAAAGCTTGCTCTTCTCTTTACTTTTTTCTTTTTTTCCACTGGGTCTTGCCAATTTTCTTGTAAAAATATGTTAACTGTAGGTGAACCCTGTAAGATTCAGCAAAGTGTCACATTTTTACATGAAGTGTGAGTTAATTGTTTTATGAGTAAGTGAGATTTATAATAGATTTGAGACTGGATGTTTGAAAGAGCTATTCTCAAAGTGGTGTACTCTAAAGGAAATATTTCTTTAGCACCTAAAAGCACCTCAATCCATTATAGCACAATAAGGTAAAACATTATTTCCAAAGTTTCAATTTTCTATGACTTGAATCCAGGATAACATTTTGCAATTTTAGTATTCATAGAAATGAGAAGTCAAAATGTACCTGAACGGTATGACTTGAGAAGATAAGATTTAAGTTAAAGATATTCTGTACCACCAATACATAACAGTTTTTCTTTTAGTTGGGAAATGCATCAACTAGTTTTTTTGGCTGAGAGCCATGTGGGATATCAGCTCCCCGACCAGGGATTGAACCCGTACCCCCTGCATTGGAAGGCGAAGTCTTAACCACTGTACTGCCAGGGAAGTCCCTCAACTAGTTTTTAAGACAACCTACTTGGTTGTAAAAACAACCCTTCTTATAGTGGGGCATAAGAAGAAAATTCATGCCCTCAGTTTCTGTGCACTAGGACAATGTTTGAAACAATGGTGGACATTCTAAGACATGCTTGTAGATTATATGTTGTGTGGTGTAGATTGTAAGTATTGATACTATGGGTTTTGAGAAGGAGGAATGATGAAAAATAACGCGTTAGGTTAACCTTCATTGAGCAGATAGGACGATCCTAAAGGTAGAATTCGGGTGAAGTCTTTCTAATTTGTAATGTGTGATAAGGATTACGGATCATTTGGGAGTAGTGTCAGGTTTACTGTTAGTTTAATGAGGCTGAATCTCCAAGGCAGCCATTTGCCTTGGACCTTGGAGCACAGGAATTTGTCAAAAATGGGTGGGGGTGAGGGTGAGAAGCATATCTACATAATCATTTCTGGTAATTTATATAGAGATACCTCAAAAGAGATCTTTGCTGAGATTTCTTATTTACTGTGATTTCCTGTTTCAGTCAAAGTATATTCACTTTCATACCTATTTTTGTATTTGTAATTTTATACTCTTTTTCTTAAAAGGTCTCCTGGTTTATATAAATCAGACCCCGCAAAACCTGTATCCATCCCTGTTTGGGAGACAGTGATGGAATCTGCAAGTTAGAAATTTAGTGTACATGGTTCCTTTTGATTTCAAAGAGGCAACTGATTCATAGCTATTTAGTATCAGAGCTAAGAACAAAACTCAGATCTGTTCATTTCTAGCTCTGTGCTGTTTACACAGCATGGTCTTGTATAGAAATCACCTTCAAGAGCTCTTCTTTCGGTTTATTAAAGTTAGCCGGATCTGATCTAATAAAATGTGGCACCAAATTATGTCATTGATAAAATGAAACACTAAAATCTGCTGTATGAAATGGCTCTGGCAGCATCTACCTTTCCTTTGTAGATACTATAGTTTCTTAATCACCACCATAGCTGAAATGCCTAGTGTTTAGAAATTGGAATGAGTTCATATAAGCACTTACATTATCAGGAAATATAAATAGCTCATTTATTCATGGTAGCATTACTGTGTTCCTAATATAGTTTTTATTGATGGATGCTTGAACTGTATCAATCCACTTAAAATTCAGAATGGTTCCTTTGTGCATGGCATTATGGCAAGAGTATAATTTAATTTAATAGAATCTTTTAAAACAATGATGTTTGTTTCATAAATGAATATTTTATATGTTGTGTTTAATTAAAATAAAACTATGCTACTGATCTAGAAAACACAAAACAGACTTGAGTTCATATTTATGAAGTGTAGCAATATTGGCAAGGCACAACTTATCTTGTTTATGAGACATGCTTGCTATTACTTGTACAGATTGCAGTCATTTTATTGCTGAGCTTTACATGGTTTACAACCCAACAAATGCAATGAAACTGTCATGAGGAAAATAAGCCTATAAAATTTTTTAAAAAAAGGTGACACTCACAGATCAAAATGCAGTTTTTGCTGAAGCATTGGTAGGTTTTGAACCATTATATCCATTTAGGCAGCAGGTTTCCTGGATATAGCTATAAATGAATGGGAGAAGGCTAAGATAGGACACCAAGGTTATTTTTAGCACCTCTGCTTTGAGTACAGTTCCTCTGAGACTTCGCTTTTGCTTTTACTCTGTCAATAGGTTCCAGCATCCCAGGTAATCATAGAAATGTTTTCAACAAAGGGACTGTTTGGAAATCAGGAGATGGTGTTTATATGTTTAAAAAAAAAAAAAAAAAGGTGTGTATGGATGGAAAGGTCCCTGTCTCTTTATTTAAAGTGTTCAAACTGAATATTGAATTTGATTCATATTTTTGTAAACTGGGACTGGAGCAAGAAATTTTAGTAAGGGCATCTGCAGGCTGCAGTGGTCAGGTGGGCTTGGCTGTCTCCGTGGCTTCGCACAGATAATTTATCTTCCAGGGCATTAAGCTGTAATTTACTTTGTAGGTTTTTTCTTTTATCTGAAAAATCATTTAATTTCTTGGCCAGTCATAAAATATTAGTGGCCTTAAATCTTGTACTTCTGCAGGTATATTTATGTTTATCTTCTTAAGACTTAGAAAAAATGTCATAAAAGCATTCTTAAATGAACTTTGGAATTGTTTACAGAAAGAACTCAGAGGGGAAAAATTCTTGTTTATACAGAGCACCTATTTGTTGCATATCCTCCCATAACTATGCCTAGTTTTGATCGTAACTGCAACACTTATTTTGTTTCCTGATGCAAGAATAATAAAGTTTTACTCTTATAGCTTTTTAACCAGTTGGGTCCTTGATTGTATCCAAGAGGTAGAAAAACAAAAGTGTGTAAAAGAAATTCAGGGAAGAGAAAGGAGAAATTTCAAAACATAAGACTATAATCTCTTTACTACATAGAATAAACCTTTTGAGAGCAATTAACAATGATAAACATACTACTTATTGGGTCTAGAAAATGTCCTGCTTGTCTTCTCTTATCTGAATCCTACCCATACTGCAAGGTGCAGTTTACATCCCATTTGCTCTCATCTGCAGACACATTTCATGGGTTTTTGTCTACAGTCCCTTTTCTGGAATTATGGATACAGCTCGTCTCTGGACCCAGGCCCACTGCAGTTTTTCTTATTTGTCCTGTTGTTCGTTTCTCAACCCACCAATACTTACAGAAGACAGCAGGGGGCCTGCAGTGTGGTCTCACTGCCATTAGAGGGCATGCCTTGTTAGACCCGGGTGTCTATGAGGCACTACCTACCCACTTCAACAAGCCCCATGCTCCAGTTCCCTGCTAGGTTAATCCCCTGCCTGAATGTCATTATGCTCAACTCTGGGACTCTGCCACACTGCCTTGCTCATGCCAGCCTCCTCCCACTGAGAAAACTGACCCTCTTCTCATTACTTACTGTTCTACACTCATACCTTCTCTACTTCCTCAACCCATTCAGTACCTGCTATCAGCTGGTATCCTGCCTTGAATGGATGGTTTTCCCTGGACTGTGCTAGGACCACCATCTTCTGGACTTTAAATATATCTTAGTTCAGTGTTCCATATATTAGATTTTTTTTTTCCTCCTTTCCTACCTCACTTGTGATTTCCACATAGAATCAATAATACACTGAGCTATACTTGAAATAGTATAATGCACATGTTAGAAAATGGGCATTGCACCGCCAAGCTATACCCAGAGGTACCTGCCCCATGACTGATTTATTTCCACAGTCCCATCACAGGTAGTCAACTTCAACCCCTTATTTACAGGTTCATATTTTCGACGCCTCAGCATTTCTCTTATTAAAACAGCCTGAATTGAATTAAAGTTGATCAGTGACTTCACCTGATGGCTTTCTTCTTTTGCTATGTACTTTAAAAGAAGTCCACATAGGCACTCTGCAGGCAAAATTCAATTTTAGTTATTTTGTGAATAGATAACACATGTACATAGTATAAAACTCAAAGCTTCCAAAATAAAGGTTAATAGTTTTTTACCTGTGGCACTTCCCATGCCACCCTCAATCGTTCAGTTTTTCCGAGCCACAACTACTGTTAATAGTCTCTGTATCATCCTTTCTGCCATTTTGCATGCATATATAGTACACACAAGCCTATGTGGATATGGTGATTGTGTCTATTCATTGTGCTTGTAGATATATAAATCACATACACACACGCACACACATACTAATACACTGTTCTACACTTTTCTTTCTTTTGTATTATACCTTGAAGATCATTCTATGTCATATATAAAGAGTTGTCTCATTCTTTTAGTGGCTATACAACATTCCATTTTAGGACTTCCTCCTATTGATGGATACTTAGAGAATTTCCAATATTTTATGTTACAAAGCTACAATGAATATTTGTCATTTCACAATGCGGTGGTACATATATAAAATGAGTATCTGTATATGAAAGTGCTGGGCCAATGGGTCTGTGTATTTATAATTTTAATAGATATTGCTTAGTTTCCCTTAACTGAAGTTGGACTGTTTTACTACAACTAGAATTCTTGAGGATGACGTTGTATCCTTAGGAGCCTAGCTGGAAATCGATGGATCAATTGGGTATTTGGTAAATGAACTGTTTACAAAATATGGGCAGGATAGAGAGAACTCCCAAGACATGCTGTAATATCCCAGAGCTAGTAAGGGGATGGGATTACTGCCACTAGACCTGAGAGGGCAAGAGGAGAGAGCACTTACTGGTACCAAAGACAGAGAGGAGGATGTGCGAGAAGGACCTCCTTAAATGGGCTGTGATCTTTGGTTGAGGAAGTAGCCAGCCAGAAGCAAACCCTCAGAGAGGAAGTCTGGAGGGTGAATATTCAGACCACATTCTCATCCCTCCTTCTGATGTCTTGTTGTTGTTACCTATTGCCCAAACTTGACAGGTGGCCAGAGGGCAAACGAGACCGTGGATGCTGTTCACACAGGTTAGCTAGCTGAGGTACAGAGCAGGGCAGAGAAGCGGGGCCAGAAGCGTACACAGAAGATACCCAGCTCATTCAGCTATCCCTGATCTTTACCAAAACATAGATCAACAGTATTTTTTTTATCCTTATGTATCTGAGTGGTGAGATATTGTATATGCATTTTTTCTGAATATGAGTGAGGCTATGAATATTTTGAAATAAGAGGTAATTTTATCTCTATTTCTATATCTATTCCTAACCTTCCCCTGTAACGTATATATTTTTCACTTTTATTTTGAAATGATTTCAAATTTACAGAAAAGTTGCAAAAACAGTATAAAAAATAGAGTTCCTATATATTTTTTATCCATATTTTCAAACTGTTAATGTTTTAGCATAGTTGCTTTTTCATTCCCTTCCTCCCTCCCTCTCTCTCCATGTGTGTGTAAATATTATCAATTGATAAATCTAAGATGTGTGTAAATATACACAAACATCTATATCACTATATATGGTGAACTATCTGAGAATGAGACGCAAACATGATATCCTTCAAGTGTGTATTTTCTGAAAACAGGTATTTTCCTACTTAGTCATAATACAAAATTAGGAAATTAATTTCATTATAATCATTTAATCTTCAGACTCTATTCAAATTTTTTTTCTGATGTCCACACAGTGTCATGCATTGTATTTGATTGTCATGGTCCTTAGTCTCCTTCAAGCTGGACAGTTCCTCTGTCTCCCTGTCTTTCATGACCTGACTTTTTGAAAGTTATAGGCTAGTTACTTGTAAAATGTCCCTTAATTTGGATTTGCTGATATTTTCTCATTTTCAGCAGGATTACCTCAAAATGTTACTGTGTTTATCTTATATCATATCAGCAGGTATGCAATGTCAATTTGTTTCATTACTGGTGATATTAAATTTCATTACTTGGTTAGCACATTTTATGCCAGGCTTCTTCACAGTAAAGCCATTTGATAAGTATTCGTGCTCATTAATTAATAAACAATCAAGTATCTTTTGGGGAGACACTTTGAGATTTTCACTAACCCATAAAGCTCTCTTCTCATTCATTCATTCGTTCATTCATTCATTCATTCATTCATGTATTTCTATCAATCAGGATTTGAGCAGAGAAGAACAAAGGATTTATTATAGGGGTATCACTTGATGCAGGAATGAGAGCTGATTACACAGTTTTGTGAGCCTTTTGTTTCTGTGCCTGGAGCTGCACTTGGAATCTCACTGGGCGGGCAGTCATGGAGGGCCAGTGGACATGAAATGAGGGAAGCAAGGATGAATTGGAACTAGTGAAGATAGAATAGAGTCCAATGGAGAATGCGCTCTCATCATCTCCAAGCCTCCAAGTTGGATTATGGAGTGTCCTGCAGGAGAAGCCAGTGTCCTTCACCATGGAACTAACCATGCATCTGGCCAGGCATCAGTGGGGCTGAGGCCAAAGATCTAGTGGTTGCTCCTACCTGAGAAGACAAGATAAGTAACAACGTGAGTGGGCTGCAACAGCATCGTGCTCTTTCAACTGACCTTCTGGTCATAAGGAATACTGCTGCTCATTTACTTCCATCTTACAGATCTTGTGCAAAATATCACTTCCGGGTCAGGCCAACTCAGAACTCTGAGGAAAGGGAATTCTGGGACATGTGGTCACAGATTAGTCCAGTTGATATAAGACAAATCCACCATAGTATTTATAGCAGTTTGAATTCATAAATTTTTATTTTACTCAAAGGATTACTACCTATTACAATTATTAATATTTATCTCGATGCTCAAATTGTTCCAGACTTGGCCAGTGGAAACCTTTCATGCTGACTCTTGTATTCTTTTGACATTTTCCCAGCACTGAGTATTTATTTACTTTTGGATACAAAAAGATGTTACAGGATCATCTTATATTTTCCCTGTCATAATCCAAGATTTAATCCTTTCTCCAAAGAGTTTTGGTTCTTTTAGTATAGAATGGCATTTAGAAAGTAATATCTAGAAGACACTTGTCTTCTTTGTTACTTAGGATCACTGCTTCTAGGTCCTCTCAACAGACAAAGCTAGGAAATACAGGAAAAAGGAAGGTAGAGAAAGATTTCTTTGCCTATTTTCCTATTAGGATGTTAGTCTTATTTTGTATTGAGTTTTGAGAGCTCTTTATGTATTAGGAAACTAACCCTTCATGATATGAGTTATGAATAGCTCTCCTAGAATATCGTTTATGTATGGTGTTCTATTGTAATTTAGTCTGTTTTGATTTTCTCCCTCTCTTGAGGGCAGTTTTGGTTACATATATATAGTGTAATTTGGAAATGTATAAAGCAGGGTTTTCATTCTAGTGATCATGTAGAAGACAGATAACACCATAAAATTGTTAAAGAGGGGGCAGGTATTCTTGAAAATGCATATGGGGGAGACTTTGTGACCTCTCTGCTTATCTGTAGGTAGTATCTTTAAGACAGAGTTCATGATGTGTAGGAAGACAATTTTTCAAGACTGGTTTTCATGGGAGACAAATCGGAGGTGTTTACAGTTATTTTTATTCACCATTCTGCCAACTGTTCAGAAAGGAGCTGTCCTGGGCCTCTTTCCCTTGATTTGGACCTTGATTATTTCTCCCTCCATACCTTTCTTGGTTCATTAATTCACTCTGTGCATAGTTCATTCATTCATTTAAAATTCATTCATTCATTAACTAGTTCCTACAGTGGACATAAAACTGAACTACCTTTTGGACAAGCTGGAAAGTGACTGAAACTATGGTTCTTATATTCAAGGCTTACTATGGTGTTTGAACGGCCAAAATAATATCACATGAATAACTAGAAAGTCACAGCTCAGCATCATAAATAAGCATAAAATATCTAGGACAGACTGGAGTCTAAGTTTACATGAAATATTACGTTTGTTAATTCAAAAAAGGAATCGGATTCTTTTGGTGTGCCTAAAGCCTATTTATATATATATATATATATATATATATATATATATATATATATATATATATATATATTTCATGTAACTTTTGTGCCTCAGAATTTAGGGTAGAAAAAAGAGACAGTGATTTAAGAATAGCTTGAAAACGCAAATCAGAAATCACAGGGCATTAGATGTAGGATAAATGGAAGTTTTTTGAACTCAGTTTCTTGTTGTTGTTGTTTTTTTTATATTTCCCTATATTTGCTTTCATGGCTTATTCTGTATTATCTAAAGGCTGGCACCACTCACATATCAAGACCCATAGCCTTGCCTCCTGTAGAAAGTCTATGTAAATACTATCACTAGCCAATTATTAATAATCATTTTCTTCCTTGCTCCATACTCCCTTGTCTTTCTATAATATCATTTCTGAGACAATATTTCACTTATGTATTTTCATATTAGTATCCTCTCCAAGACTAACTTACTAGAAGATAGGGATTGTATCTTACTCATCTTTGTTTCCACTGCCAAGTATAGTGCGTGGTAAATAATAGGTGCTCAATAAATGTTTGTGGGATAAATGAATGTATTAGTCTCCCATCTTAAATATTATTGGCTTTTGGGTAGTGAAAGTAGAAAACTGTTCCAGTCCAATCATTTAACCTAAATTGGTTTTCTTCTCCCAACTGTGAATTCAGTGGTGGGCATGATTATCCTGGTCTTGTTAATCTAGTTCATTTGTTGGCATGGAAAAGGTGGAAAGATGAGTTTCAGATGCTGTTTTTATGCCGTCCGTCAGACATCTCCTGTCCCATGCCATGTACAGACACATTCTGTTCACCAGCTGCTGATTTCTGTTTGTTCTCATCGTGTTGCTTCCTGGGCCAAAGGTGGTGCTGATGCTGCTGGTCTCTTTTCTGCAACAATGTCCCCTAATCACATCACCCAGATATAAAATGTGTTATCTATACTCCCTTCTGTCCTCCTCTGTTTTTTGTTTCCTCTAAGAAATAATGGGGAAATGCTTGCCAATGTGTATGTTTTGCAAACGTTCCCAGTACTCATGATTTATCCCTTAGTCCCTCTTCTAAGGAGATCAGATATTCCTCAGAGATACCACCAGAATTTGGAATTGTCTCTGGTACTTGGAGCAGATCAAAAAAGCTCTCCGGGGATTTAAATTTCCATAAATTTGAAAATTGGTGTCAAAAGGTTTTGATTCTAAGCCTGTAAAGGTGAATGCAGTACGATTAATTCATTGTTGCAGCTACTAAATTCACATTTTAATTTGCTGATAAGGAAAGGCAGAAAATAGTATGGAACTTAGACATTTCATCTGTCATGTTAGTTATACCCTGGCTTATAAGAGGTAGTTCCATGAGATTGTCTTTATGTTACTTTTCTCCCCTCGAGTTATTAAGAACCTTTTCCCCCGAAGTCTACCTGTAATTTCTACTATGTGGACCAGTATAAACTTGAGTAGACATGGCTTCTGCCAGCATGTATGGACTATAAGTCTGATATACCTTCTAAACTGTGAAAAAAGGATACATTTGGGAATTTCTCATTCAAATACTAATAAAGTCTGGGAGGGTGAGGGGAAAGACACTTGGATTCATATCTACTTCCTATCTCTATTCTAAGGTTAAATCACTGTTGGCATCTATCTGTTGTCTGACCACATATTCATCCAATTTTTAACTTATTATGTTTACCAAGAACTCAGCAGTCAGTTGGCACTGAGGTTATGCAGAGAAAGGACAACGTGCTGGCCCTAAAGAGCTCCAGACTCAAGGAAGGGGCATACTTGCAAATCAGGTTTTGATTGCCCTCTGCAGAGATCAAATTTTGAATGCTCTCTACAGAGCAAGCTTGTTGGAGCAAGAGTGGGCAGCTTCTTTCCCTTAAGAGACATCAAAGAATCTTCCTCAAGGAGATGAATCCTGGGTTAGGTGTCAAAATGTATTAGTAAGGCAGAGAGGAGGTAAGTGCTTATAAGATAGGTGTACGGTGTTAGTGTGTGGATGGCTCAACAATTACAGATCTTGGGTGGCTGTGGGCTAGAAACATAGCAAGAACTGGCATCTATTAAACACTTGGTATTACGTAGACCCTTTATTATCTTACATTTAATTCTCCCCCCAAAACATCTATGGCAGATATTATCATCACATTGGACCCATTTTTAAAGGTAAGGAAGGGCATCTCAGAGTAGGTTTGGTAACTGCCCTAAAGTTAAGTATACGGAAGAACCAGGATTTGTATGCAGACCATTTTTCCTACAAATTCTTTAGTCTAACAAATATATGTTAGGAGAAAGAGTTTAAGAGAGGATTGGAGATGTAGTGAGATGAGGTGTAAGAGAGAGGCAGATACCATATCATGAAGAGTTGTGTGGGCCTAATTAAGAATCTTGGCTTCTGTCCTGAAAGTGATAAAGTACCTTTAAAAGGCTTTAAGCCAGGAAATGGCATGATCAGATTTGCATTTAGAAAGATGTCTCTTGCTACAGGGTTCAGAAAGGCCAAGATTGTAGGCAAAGAGGACTGTTGTTGAACTGATCCAGTGGAGACATGACAGATGAGTTTATACAGCTCATTAGTAGCAGATGAGCCACACCAAAAAGTCATCTGCTTTTATAATCATCTTGATCCTACTTCCTTTTCAGGTCTTTGGTATCAGCTGGTTCCTCTGATTCCAAGCCTTTCCTTCCAGTTTTTAATTGATTTCCTTCCAACCTGCTAAACAGCTCTTGCTTCTGAAGCCTTACATTGAACTTCCTGTTAATTTGGCCTTGCCAAACTAGCAGTTGTCATTTTGATAATCTAATATTCACCTCACTTAAGAGACCTAATATTTGTGATCTGACTTGAATTTCTTCCTTTTAGTTTAAATTGTATATTGATAATAGATTTGGAAAGTGTACTTTTGCATAATTCTTCTTACCTTGTAAAAATATGTATGTAATTGCACCTAGGGCCTGTACAACACAGAATCATTTTTTTCAAGAGAATGATTTTAAACTGCCATTTTGAAGATGGGAAATATAGGAAAGGAAACTATCAGGCCGCGGAGTTGGCCAAGGGTGAAATCTAGAAATCTAAGCCATTGGAAGGAAGTCCGCAGTAGCTGGGTAAGTTAGACCGTATTTGGAGTGTTAGCGAGCTCTGTAAAGAAAATGTTGGCTGTGACTGCTCAGGCAAAGCAATAAATCCAACCCGTGAATTCCACGAAGGTCGAAAGTTCAAGAAGACTTTGGAAGATCAAAGAATAAGTTAGGGCAGCTGCCAGAAGCAGAAGAACCAGAAATTTGAACCGAGGGTGCGTGGTTTGCTTTATTTCCTTTTTTATGTTGCCTCTTAGGTATGAATTGCTGCTGTGTGCCACAGCCAGAGGATGACACAGTGTTCTCAGTGTAGTTAGATCCTCATTGCATGAGTTCTTGAGCTCAGAGGCAACTGAGTCTCTTTCTAATTGCAGGACTAAGATGAGTGGTCTAGTCTGAAAATGCATGTCAAAACTGGACAGCCCAAATAAGTGGGCTGCAACCCCTAAAGACCTTTGCATAGAGCTGTTTTTTTTTTTTAATTATTTATTTTATTTATGGCTGTGTTGGGTCTTCGTTTCTGTGCGAGGGCTTTCTCTAGTTGTGGCAAGTGGGGGCCACCCTTCATCACGGTGCGCGGGCCTCTCACTATCGCGGCCTCTCTTGTTGCGGAGCACAGACTCCAGACGCGCAGGCTCAGTAATTGTGGCTCACGGGCCCAGTTGTTCCGCGACATGTGGGATCTTCCCAGACCAGGGCTCGAACCCGTGTCCCCTGCATTGGCAGGCATATTCTCAACCACTGCGCTGCCAGGGAAGCCCTTGCATAGAACTTTGCAGACTGCAAAACTCTTTTCGTAGATATATATCGCACCCATGAAAATTTATTTTTATTATTATTATTTTTTAATATTCTCTCCCTTTTATTACTGTCAGTTCCTGGTATTTTATTTTTTATTTATTTATTTATTTTTCGGCTGCGCCGCATGGCAGGCACGTGGGATCTTACTTCCCCGACCAGGGATTGAACCCACGTTCCCTGCAGTGGAAGCACAGAGTCTTAACCACTGGACCGCCAGGGAAGTCTCTTATTTTTATTATTAATGACACTATACTAGCCTAAGGACTTGGACTCAAATATTCTGATCCAAAATCTTGTCTTTCCTTGAAAAACACTAAGCCCACAGTGATAGGAATGGCATGGGAATGTTGACTGGGTCACTGGAAACGACTCTTTGGGAATGCATTCCATCTAACTCTGTTTGCCCCTTACATATTTAGGCCTGTTCTTTCGCCTATTGAAGAACCATCTCAAGTACTAACTGCTATATACTCCCTACCAGATTTCTAGTCAGAAGTGATCTCTCTCCTCTTTGGTCTTCCCTAGCACACTTGCTTTGTATTTTTCTATGGCAGTTATCTTACCTTTCCATGTGTCATTGTTTTTCCATAATACGTCTATCCATGAATGCTCCCCTTTTCCTCTCACCCCAGACTTATTAACATACTTATTACCATGAATATACACCACGTGTCTTCAATAAATACATGAGTGTTTCAGAAAATTCTAGCAGTGCATGATTCTTTCAGTGTTGAACTTTGGGATAAAATGTTAAAAAGAATAAAAAGAAAAGTGCAAAAATTTATTTACCAATACAAAAAAAGAGATAGAGATGTATTGATAAAAAAGTTTACCTTTGTCTTTTCCAGTCCCATATCTGAGAAGCTCAGTACTTGCCTTTCACTGTTTTATATGCTTACATCAAACTAGCACATGCAGAATCATTCAGACACACAAAGATTTTATTTGAAATAAATTCTTGTGACATTGAATAATATAGTAACCTTCTTTAGTTTGGCAAAGGAGTTAAGGGGGATGGGTATAAAAAGGGAGAGTAAGATAGTGGTTAGTGGCAGGTGGGAGAGAGGTCCTGATAAATAATTTTTATTTAAAGGATTACAAGGATTACTGCAGGAAAACAGCCAGGCCTAAAAAGCTTGGCAGGGCCTTTGGATATGGTTTTACTATCTGGCAACCCTGTGCCATATGTAGAAAATGATCAAATTGGCCAAGATTTGGTAAAAAACAGTGGATTGCCAGCTCCTACTGTAGGTCATTAAAGTCATCTGTGTAAAGCAACTATACTCCAATAAAAATTAATTTTAAAAAAGTCATCTAAATTGCTTCTCTAAGTGAGGTGGGAATTTCTGTCTTCTCCCTGGTGGATTTGATAGTCCTTAGCCATAATTCTCAACGTGTGGTATCAGGAATTTGCAGGTACCACACCAGATCTACTGAATCAAAATCTCTGGGGATGGGACCAGCAATCTGTGTTTACTAAACCCTCAATGGTGATTCTTACGTTCATTAAAGTTTGAAAATTACTGAACTAGAAGAAAGAGTTAGAAAAAAAGGTTGGGCTAAGGTTGGGGAAGGAGATAAGAGGCTAGCTAGAGGAAAATTCTTTCATGGGGAAAGAACTGAAAAGAAATTAGAATGACTTTTTCCAAGCAGAAGAGCACTTAAAGTTTCTGGATAATTTGATGATCGGGAGACCAGAATTTAATGCCTCCGTATATTGCCTAACCCTACTTCTATAGCCAGAAATCTTGAGGTCTCTGGTTGGAACCAATGTGGAAATTCTGGTTAAGTTAATTTTTATCTCATGGCCTTGGTGGTATGGTGATAGACCAGCATTTCATCTTGCTTTCCTTCTAAGATCCTGGCCATTGATTTAATTAAAACCTAAATTTGGATGACACAGTTTCTCATAAAATAATGCTAATAGATATAAAATGCTTCCTTCTTGGTGTTAACGTCTCAAGATTGGATCTGTCCACACACTGGATGATAAGGTTGTGTTGGCAGAGTATCCGGCCTTGCGTACTGGGGAAAAGCTTGAGGTGGAGAGAAAAGTCTTTTCTCTCCTCATTTGGAAATCAAACAGCAGCAACAAAAATGTTGGAAACTTTTAAAAAGTTTAGTTTGATGGAGTGTCAAGCAGAACTGCATAGATTCAGAAATATTTACATTTGAGAACCAGAAAGTAGTGGGAACAGAAACTCTTCTGCCTCCTCCCACCTTTTCTGTCAGCTACTCAGTCATTTCTGAGTGGTTTGAAGTTTCTGTACAAGCATCTCGCTAATGACTGTAATTCATCACAGGAGGTGTTTAGTTTTGAAAATGAAATATGACTATATATTTTGGAGATAGATAGCGAGGGTTTGTTTATTGATTATACTCCTAGAGAAAAAAATAAAAGAAATATAACAGAGAAAAATGCATTTTTGAAGGTCCATCATAATAGCTAAAATAACTTGACCTGTAAAATTTCTTAAAAACATTCTACCTGTAACTTTACATAAAAGATAAAAAAATACTGATGTTGAATTTTTAAAACACTTTTGAGAAGACCTAAAGACGTATATGCCAAAAGTAAGTAACAATGATTAAGTCAATATCCTGGACACAAATTAGTGTTCTGACCATGAAGTCCCATATATTTGCTATCACCGAGCATTAGTTTTGCCTCGGAGTTTCCTAGTGTCTGTGGCAAAAAGAGAAATATGGGAAGATTCAAATTCCTTAATGAAGAAGTGGTTTTAAGGAAAAAGGTATAGTCTTGGATTTTATGTAGGAGGTACAAGGTAATGTAATGAATACTGCTCTCTGTAGTCATTTTTAAATAAATATAGAGGTGATTGGCATGTGACTTTTTAAAATAAGGAGATTAGGTGAATTCAAGGTCAAAGCATTTGAGGGTACAATTCAGGGAAGGTGAGTTATTACATGAGAAATTAAGCCAATGAACTTCACATATGTAGGCTTCTTGTGAATCTTATGTGTTAATTTAGAACTGAGAATAAGTGTATCCCTTAAACTTTCCCCTCCCTAGAAAACTTTAGTTAGACGTTCATGTAGTATCAGTTTAAAATCACTGTAGTTTCTTATATGCTAATATTATATGTTATTGGCTTAATATAGCTCCATATACTTGGAAGACCAGAAGAATGCTAACTAGGTAGAGATGTCATTATGTTAATAAGATGAAAAACTGAAGCAGTATTCTCACCCAGAAGGAAATCATTCCTGAAAAAGAGTAAACTGAAGGGACAGCACAAATTTTCCTCAGGAAAGCATCTTTAGATTTTCTATAGCACTTTAAAAAATGCTTTAACCGTGGAGAATGACAGAGAAAACTTTGGCCAGAATAATTTTCCAAGTAGTGCCTCCTCCTTCTCAATAGAAATACCAAGGGTTTATTTTCACATAAATGACACTAAGCATTAATCTAAAGATTAGTTTCATTCACTTGGGACAGTGAGATGAATAAACAAACATGGATAGATTTGGGACTTTCAGAGAAATCTGAATCATAGGTTAAACTAATCCAATCCAACTCTTATTTCTCTTTTTAGTCCCTTAAGAATCTTACATCCTCCAAATAAGAGTAGGTTCGCCACAGATGACTTTTTTCTCCCATATACATTGAAAATCATCCACTCGTAGAAATTTAAAGAATTTAAAGAATTGTCAGCAGAATTTTTAACTTTTAATTAACTGTAACTTTATTTTTTTGAAACTAACTGAAATATTTTGTCCTGATGATTGGAATGTTCACATTTAATTTGCCAAACAAACGTTTAAAAATATACTGTTAGAAATGTTGCAGGCTTTGTAAAGTGGCTTTCCGCTGGCTGAATGTTACAGCAGGACCAGACGTTTATTAATTCTCTCTGCCACAGAGCTAATAGAACTGTTCTTTTAATTCAACAAACAGAAGCCTGTGTTCTTTGGATGGTTATTTTATTTCCCATGGAGTCTGCATGCTGTTGGCTGACAATCACAATGGCTATGTATCTATTTGGCTCTGGATGGCTCTACTGAAAAAAAAAACAAAAAAAAAAAACAATCTTTTAATTTGTTTTGCAATAGTTCTGAAAATATAACTTCAAAAATTCTTAGCAAAGTTTCTGGAAATGATTTTTTTTCCCCCCGAGACACATTTTGTAGTGTAGAACTGCTAAAATCATAAGATAAAGACTAATTTGATCAATAACTAAAGAGTCTCACATAGTCCAAGTATTCTTCCAGTTACATTTAAGGTCCCCTTTTGAACCAAACATTGTCTTCTTTAACATATTATAATTTTTAAAAATAGAAAATCATTAACTAGTCCCTTGTACTCCCGTCTCCCCAAACACAGTCCATGGTTACTGCCTTACTCAGGCTGATGAGTAGTTAATAGCAAACTGCTGTGATAGGATGTTGGTAGGGGGTAGGGGGTAGGGGGTAGGGGGTAGGGGGTAGGGGGTAGGGGGTAGGGGGTGGTCAACTACTCGGACTCTGGGGCACAGCCCTCTCAGAGGTTCAAGTATCCTCTGCACTTTCAGCCATGTGATCTGGGGTGAATTACTTCATCTCTCCATGCTTTATTTTCCTTATCTATAAAGTGAGCATAAAGGTAATTGTGACTACTCCACAGGAGTGATATAAGAATTAGATTAATTTAGTTCATGGAAAAGCACCAGAGCAGTGTCTTACCAATAGTCGATGCATCCCATGAGTTGAGGTTATTCTCCTTGCCCTTGAGCAGCTTCCTTCTTAATACATTTCCACCCAGCTGCTTAACATTTGCGTGGATGCACCTGTTTCTGTTAGGAATTCAGTGTTACTTTAAAGGAGCATTTAAATGTAAGTGTCCTGAAGTTCTTCAAATCTTAACTTCCTCTGTTTGCTTTTTATCATTTTTTTGTTTCTGCTTTTAAACTATTAGCTTTCCTTTATTGCTTCCTGTATCAGTTGCTCAGCCTGCAACTTTCTGATTTTAATCTGCTGCACACCAAAAAATCAGATTATTAACCCAATTGGAATTTGAAATAAATTAGGAGTAATTTGACTCAGAGGAAGCACCTGGCGTGCTCTCCCTCTGTGTAAAGGAAATTCTCTTGACCGCATGGATTTTGTACTAGGTAGGATCTGTTTTGCTTTCCAGGGAATTGTTTTGCTTTTAAAAGTGAAGGTGTTAGATAAGTTGCCTTGGAAAAAGTGAAGTGTTACACTGTTAAACTGAATTTCCTTTTGATCTCAGTGTTTGCTGTGCTTATGAAAGAGATGGTGGACCTAGTGAGTACATGTAACCACATTTGTTGCAGGAGTGAATGAGACAATTTACAAATTCATGAATTTAAATATTACCCTGACTGCATTTCAAATGTCCTGGCTGTAGACTCACAACCTATTCCTCTGCTTTAGGCAAATGGAATTGATAGCAAGGGTCACTGCAGTGATTCTCAGATTTTCCTCCCAGAACCAGCCCCAATAAAGTTTTTTAGAAATGCAGATTCTCTGCCCCACCCTAGACCTATTGACTCAGAACCTCCGGGGTGGGCCCAGCAGTCCTTCCTGTAACAATCCCTCCAGGTTATTCTGATGCAGGCTGAATTGTGAGACTCCGGGGACCAAGGCTAGTGCACGGCAAACCTGATTACATATTAGATTCACCTGGGCGCTTCCAGCCCCAGAAATTAAATTAAGGTAAAAACAAGAACAGAAACAAAAACAAAACACCTGAAGAGAGTTCAAGGTAAACAGGGTTGAAACCTATTTCTCTAGACTGTGCTTTCAAGCACAAAGTAAAATAAGTCACTTAAAAGCTGTAATTTTAACAGGCCTCCATGATTCAGATTCAGAGTCGCTCCCTTTTCGCATCTGTGGCACCTGAACTCCTTCACCCTAATTGTTTACTGCTTACTTCAGCCTGGAAGGCCTCTGTGAAATGCACATGTTATCTGTGAGAGATGACATCTGGAATTAATATAGATGGATACATTTTCTCCTACTAACGTAGCCCTTCTTCTGTAGCAGTGCATCTCAAACAGCAGCCCACTTCATAATACCTGGAAGACTAGTTAAACGAAAGGTTGCTATGCCCCCCTCCAGAGTTTCTGATTCTGAAGGTCTGCGGAGAGGCTCAGTAATTTGCATTTCTAACAAGTTCCACGTGAGCTGGCGTTGCTGGTTCCTGGGACTATAAAAACCAGCGCTTTGAGGAAAGAAGGGTCCTGAGGAGTGGGGTTCCGAGCAGGTGAGGTTTTGCTGGGTGGGGGAAGGACAAGGCCGCGCTGCTCTTCCGCAAGTGGGAGACCTGAGTCACTGGGAGACACCCACCCCCCCAGGGGGTAAAGAAATAGAAGGGCTAGTGAATCTAAAATCAAGTGATTATTATTAGAATAGTTTAACTGATAAGATTAATTTCTGGTTTCCAAATTTTTATCTAGTGTTTTCCAGAACTTGAGGTGCAGCAAAATGGTGGTAGAAGCTTGTTTAAAAATTCAGACTTAGGGCTCATCTTTGCGACCTCTATTCACGAAATCTCGGATGAAGCGCAGAAATAAGCGACCCGGGTAAGTTTGTTGCAAATGGTCTTTTACTTATTTATTCGTTTGGAACTCTGTATTCGGGGGAACTGAGGGCCTGTATTGCTATTATTATCATGTTATTGAACATTTCTGGAGATTTAATCATAAAATAGAAATATTTTTCTGAGAGTAGTTCAAGTATACTTTTGCTTTGCTTTCAGAATGGCCTCTTCCGCTTCTAACTCCTGGTGTCTTTATTTGAAAATGGTTCAGTTTACTACTTAAAAATAATCTGAAGAGCAAATTCTAATATATTGGACATTTTTTATATGACATAACTGTCAGGTCCATCTAAATTCAGGAGAGGTGAGAGATCCTTCTATAGGTCCACTATTCGCAGTTGTAGAAATCAATTCAAATAACAAGGAGCACATGGGGAAAGTGCACAGAGCTTCATTCTAACAAATTCCAGTGACTCATCAGCTTTCCATATGATGATAGCTACCGTATTCCTGCCATACTGATGGAAATCTCTACAGATAGGGTTGTTGTCAACAGTCGTGATTTGCAAACATACAGCACTTCTAAAAATAAAAAATTATCAGCGGTTGTTGCTAGGTTTTTATTTTCTTGCTCCTTTTGTAATCCCCAGTTTAGGACCCAGTGTAATACAGGATAGTAGCATGCTTATAATGAACCTCGAATCTTCCTGTACAGGAAAAAAGGTTGCTTTCCACCCTCAGTAGTTAGGTGCAGTTTCCCTGAGGGTTATGAACAGGGAATGATCCCTCAAGAAATGTAGCTGGCATATTTAAATCTTTAAGCAAATTATAAAAGTCATTATAAAATCCGTTCACTGGGAAGGAAGGAGGGGTACAGTTCTTCAAGAACCTTTAACTCTTTTCAAAACAAGTTTAGTGGAGAAATCATTGTAGCAAAATACTGCCGGAGGAAGCTCTTCTATCTAGAAATCTAATGACCTCTGTCAAGAAACCGTGAAAAGTATCAGCTGAGGACATTTAGAAAGAATATGAAGGAATATTTGATGTTTTAAGGATATGTATACCTATTGTTAAACATGGAATTTTAGCCTGTATAAAATACTGTGTTTCACTAAGTATTTTTGATAATGCTTACAGAATGACCCATCTTGTTGGGTGACGTGTTCTGGAGATTTTCGTTTAAAAATGTTGCCTCATTCACTTATCTTAATAAGTCTGTATTTGTGTTAAAAGTTGTACAACTGAAATGGGCACGTGGGTGGTTGCCTCAAAGCGACACTGTGTTGAGGTCACTGCCTTAAACCACACATCAGTTTGAACGGGGCTGGCTCACATATTTGGCATTGGGAATTTATTTTCCCCCTGTGAGGAAATAGTTACGTTTATTCAGACATTCAACCTTGTCTTGATCGTTGGTTCCTGTATTCAGCAGAGAGAGAGCATGGGAACAGAAGTAGCTGCCTATCAGAGAAAGTTGCCAAGTTCCAGGGTCCCTAGGGAAATGTCTTGAGTAGAACACTCCAGAATATTTCCTGATTTCAATGCTGTAAAATAGTTAGTATTCTGCTCAGGCTGATAGGCAGTTCCTGTATTCACGCTGTAATAGGTGTTATGCTATAGAAGGCACAAAAATTGCTTCAAGCAGTATGTTTTCCTTTCTGGCGTTTAGGAGGAACTAAACGTGGGGAGATGTGAATGTCCCTCTGGATTTGCTTGTTTTCTCTAGGAGAGGGTTATTTAAGATCATGGAGTTACTTTTGTGAATGGTACCTTATAAAATAAAAGAATACTACTACCTTTTGTTCTGTTACTGTTACTCTCTTTCAGCAATAATATACTTCTGATCTTGGTGTAAATGTCATATTGTTTGAATATGCAAACATCACATCCGCCTACATATGTTCTGTTGCTTAGTAATTCTTGGCACTGGAGCACCATGAATTTTGTGCCTAATAAATGAGATACCCATCAGAATGAAAAATGAACTATGTTGGTCTCTTGAGTAAGATATCATTATTTCAGATTTTAGTTATGAAAAAGTAGGCTGCATTCTTGTGTGTGGTAGTCTAGAAATTTGGAGGGGAATTGAATTTAGGAATAACTTTTATTTACTTTTTCATCAAATAAAGCTTATACCATCTAGTACTTTTCCCTAGACATGGGCCAATATTTCAAAGCATTTATTTAAAGATAGACAGATTCTGGTTATATAAAGTTTTGTTTGAAAAAATTTTACTTAAGAATCTGTAAAAATCTCCTTTTATAATAAAACAAAATATTGTATGCAAGAGTGACTCCTGGAATTATGCCTTGAAGATCAAGTGAATTGTCTTCATCTTTGTATAATTATTACAGTCACCCTTTTCAACTCTGAGCCCATATCCCTTTTTGTAATGTCCATTCATAGATCTGAGTTTTGAGGTTTTTGATAGGGATCCCTTTCAGCTTCAAATCAATGAATTAAAAGATATATCTCTATTAACACAATTTAATCTTTCTCTGAATTTGAGAGACACTGTATCTCTCTGCCCCAAATAATTAAAGTGGTTTTCTCCAGTGGGGGGCTTTGAATCCACCAAACAAGATACCAGATATCATACTCTATTCATATGACATTCCTTCACTTCTAGATGTTCATTTTAACACTACTGTTTTCTCAGTTCTTACCTTGTGATAAAAACTGGGGATACAAAGATTTTAAAAAATCACTCTTCTCATTTCGGAGCTCATGCTCCTGTAGGAGAGAGAGACGTATACTTTAATGTTACAGTAGCTTTATAACAGGCACCAAGAAAACACTAGATACCACATGATAAAAGAGGTAAGAATCAGTTCCAAAGGAGGACAAGAGTCAAATGAATGCCTTTTAAAGCTCTCACCATGTTTTGAGTCACATCTTCTCCCAAGAGGGAAGGAGTATGGAGTATTCTGACTGTACCTCAAATGAAGAGAGGGGAATTTAAAGAGACCACTAAGAATTTGAGACAAGAACCTTGCAGTTTTAGGGATGAGTACAGAGTGGAAAATTGAAATGCTAAGAGGTACACCTCAACTACCTGAGTTTTCAAGGGCATCAGTGGATCAGCTATCTACTACATCATGGGATAAAGCCAATATAGGGCCACCTTAATTAATGAAGTATGTATTTTATATCCCTTACCTTAGGAGAATGTGGAATAAAAATATGAGCGATGTTTTATAGCCAAGTTATTTTTACTTTAGCTGAAACATGGTGCTTCTGTGCCTTTGCCTGACCTCTAAATGCTGATGCCTTTCTCTTTACTTCGCACATTGTCTCTTGGGTATTTTACTCTCTCATAGTTTCAGCTACCTACTGTGGGGTGATGGCTTTTAAGTTTTATATCAATATACTTTGGATTTATGTCTAATCACATATGTGACCTTTTCAACTGGCTATGTCGTAGGTACCTCAGATGTCCAGATAAACAAACTGTGACTAATCATTTTTTAAACCACCCTTCAGTATGCACTTCCTTTTGTGTTAATTGTGTCATCTGAAGTAGATGACACAATTATCCACTCAGTTGCTACCACATCTAGAAAGGGAATCAACCTAGGTACTTCAGTTATACCTTCACCCCTCATGTCCTATAAATTACTACATAGTGTTAAGTTTACCATCATTCCTTTCTCTTTATCGTCATTACAACTAGCATAGTTCAGACTTTCCATCCCTTGCTTAGACTCTCAACTTAACAACTTGCCTGCCTCCACTCCTGTCCTATTAATTTTTTATCTTCAATAAAATATCCAGAAAGGTTTTTTTTAAAAAACAAAAGTCTGAATATATCACTCCCTTGATTAAAAATCCTTCAGCATCTTGTTAAAATCTAAGCTTTGAAATGTAGTAAATAATTGGTTCCTTGAACTTTCTCTTGCATATACTCTGGACATATCTGTTGCCCTCTGCATTTGACTTAATGCTCATGAAATACATGAACTGTCTGCAGTTTCCACTTACATCATGCTAGATCTCCCTTCTGTGTCCCTGTTCTCATACTATTTTCTCTGCCTGGAATGCCCTCTCCACTGCTACTCATATTTTAAGATTAAACATAGCCATTAATACTGTGAAGCTTTCACTGACTGCCACATATAGGGTGGTAAAACTTACTCTGGATATTTTTATCTTGTATTGTACTATCACAATATTTATAATATTGATTTGTTTGGGTCCCCTGCTGAATTGTTAGTTTTGAATCTCCAGTGCATAACAAAGTAATTGGTATATTGGAAGTATTGGATGAATGAATGATTGAATAAATGTCTGCTAATCCCGCTTAGTAGTTTATGCTCTACATGTACACATTCTGTGAAGGGGCAGGCAGATGCTATTTGAAGTTGTAGGCCACAGAGCCAGTCTAGATTGTTGATCAAATTGAATATGCTAGTTGAACGGTGGAAGTGATATTTGAAGAATTATAATTTTGAAATTACTTGTGATATGGTGAAAAAAAGATGAGTTAAGAAAAACAGGAGATTTTGGCAGTTGCCCGAGATGATTATATTTAAAGTGGGAGTGGAAAAGGAAATGAGTAGGTTTGAAAGATACCATCAAGAAAAAATAAGCCAGGAAACTCAAGTACAATATATCAGCTGTAAGTGGTAGTGAGGAAACAAGTCTTAAATGTTGAGAAGATTTAACCATATAATCTGTGATTTCTTCCATTGGGCTGAGTAATCGAGAAAAGATGTATAATCCCTCTGGAACTGGAAAGACCCTAGGTTATATAGAATTAACATTATTATATATGTTAAAATTTGTAGAATTCTACTTCTGCCATGATGAAGTAACTGGTATTAGTCCTGCCTTACCACTGTAAACAACTAGAAAATTAGATGAAATATATAATAACTGGTTTCGGATACTGGGCAACAGACAATACAGAACTGTGAACTCTAAGAGAAGGAAACAATTGAGGTGTGCTCTGAGATATTCCTGGCTTTTAGATGGATATTTCTGGCTTTTAGATGAAATGACTTTCCATAGTACAGGGGGGCAGTTCAGGAGGTAGAGAGGGAAGAATTTGGAGAGGTTGAACAAACTTGAATTTACATAACAGAGAGTATCAAAGAGTTAGAAACTATGAAGAAAAAGAGTTCTAGAAAAATAGTTCTTGAAATATGCATAGGCTTGCCTTCAATCTGTTGCTGAATGGTGATAGATGTGTGTGCAGAGTGAAACCTTATGAGACAACAAATATCAAGGGATTTATAAATCACATAATTCCCAGAGCTCACACAAAGTTGGGAGTTTCCATCATGCAGAATAAAGAGATCTATTTGGACACCTGAGGCATTATGTAGGATACCAGGAAGTAGGTCCAAGCTGCACTTGAGTAAAGATTACTCTAAACAAGCCAAAAGAAATCTTAAAAACGTATCATGGATATATCAGACTGATCCATGAGTAATTAACTGCTTCTTACCACTAAATTTGAAACTTTCTAAAGTAACACTATAAAATCCAGATATTAAATAACAGTATTCATCAGGCCTCTTACTCAAGAGTTAGTAGGCATGTAAAGAAGCATAAAATGTGATTCATAAAGAGGAAAAAAATATCAGTTAATAGAAATATAGCCAAAGATAAAGAATTTGGAAACAAGAACTTTAAAAAGTTATTAAAAATATACTCAATATTTAAATGAAAACATGACCATAATGAGAAGTTAAAACTGTATGAAATGAAACCTCTAGAGCTGAAAAATAGAATAGCTAACATGAAAATTCGCTAGATGGGCTTACCACAGGATAGACTCTGCAGAAGAAAAGATTAATGAACTGAGAACATAGCAAAAGAAACTATCCAAACTGAAGCAAAAAGAATAAAAAAGTTTGCAAAAATTGAATGGAATCTCAGGATGGGACAATGGCAGTTGATCTAACATATATATAACTGGAGTCCCAGAAGTAAAGGAGATAAGAAGGCAGAAAAAGTATTTAGAAATAATGATCTATATTTTCCAAATTTGATGACAAGGATGAATTCACAGATCCAAGGTGATGATGACTCCAAAAAGAACAAATACAACAAAAACTTCACCAAGAATCATAATCAAATTGCTGAACCATTGATTTAAAAAAAAATCTTAAAAATAGCAAGAGAAAGGACACATTATATTCTAGGAAACAAAAATAAGAATGAATGGAGATTTTGTCTTCTGTTTGCATTATTTTTAATGCAATGGAATAGTGCCTTCAAAATGCTAAAGGAAAAAGTGAACATAGATATCTATAATCAGCAAAAATGTCCTTCCAAGAAAAGGTAAGATAAAAAATTTTCCAGACAATAAGATAAGAAATTCTAAATGTGATTCTTCAGGCTGAAAGCATATGATTTCAGACTGAAGCTAAATAGAGGAATGCAGGGCAACAGAATTGGAACATACATTGGTAATTATTATTTGAGGGGGGCATTCTAATTTAAAAGATAACCATTTAAAGCAAAAAAATAAAACTAAAATGTGTGGTTTAAATATACATAGAAGAAAATATAAGATTAGAAATATACTGCTGTAAGGATCTTACACATAACATATAATACAATCTTAATTGAAGGTAGATTCTGACAAGTTAAAGAAACTTATTGTAAATTCTCCATAACCTTCTAAAAATAAAATATTGAGGTATAGCTAATAATCCAATAGCAGAGATAAAATGAAATATGAATATATATTCATCCCTAAAAGAAGGCTGGAGAAAAGAAGAAACAAAATAAGAGAATGAACACAGATAAAACAAATAACAAGATACCAGGAAAATATCGATCATAATGAAGGTGCAGTGATTGTATTGATATCAGAAAGGCAGACTTTAAAACAAAGAATATTACTAGAAATAAAAAGACCATTTATAAGGAGTCAGTGCATCAAAAAGACAATCCCAAATGTATGCATCTAATTACAAGGCTTCAAAATAGTGAAACAAAAACTGATAGAAAAGGAGAAATACACAAATTTTAGTTCATTTATATACTCTCTGTAATTGATAGAATAGACAAAGTCAGATTTAGATTTAGAAAGCTAAAACTGCACTACAAACCAACTTTTCTTTATTTTTAAGAGTACTTTACCCCAAAGCAGCAGAATATATGTTGGGTGCAAATGGGAAAATTTATAAAAATTGACCACATTCTGGTCCACAAGGCAAGTTTTAATAACGTTGAAAGTATTATTCCTAGAATATGTTCTCTGATCAAAACTGAATTAAATTAGAAATCAATATAATTTAGATCATTCTAAAATATGGGACAATGAAAAACATTCTTTATAAAAGCCTTAGGTCAAAGAACAGATCAAAAGGAATATCCATATGAATTTAGAAATGATTTGAACTTCATGAAAATGAAAACAATAACTTTATGACTCAACTAAAACAATAACTATGACACAGCTAAAGAAGTTGCTTAGAGGAAAATATATAGAATTAAATGCTTTGTTAGAAAAAAATAAGTCTAAAATCAGTGTTCTAAGCATTTTCCTAAAGTTAGAAAAATACAAATTAACCCGAAAATAAATAGAATGGAGGCTATAATACAGATGAAACTGTAAATAAAAAAAATAATAAAATGGAAAATAGAAAATCAGTGAAAATAAAATTTGGCTCTTTGAAAAAAATCAATAAATTTTATAAATCTCTAGAGTGATCAAGAAAAATAGAAAACACAGTTACTGACAGAAGGAATCAAAGAAGCATTGGTACAGGGTCTCCAGCCATTAACATTTTGATAAGTAAATATGACATTTTTATGCCAACGTTTGAAAGACAGATGAAATAGAAAAATTCTTTTAAAAGAACACAAGCAAAACTGACTCAAGAAAAAAAAAAATTAACGAATAGCTAATAATGGAGTGGAATTCGTACTAGGAATTCTCCTTGTGGAAATATTTTCAATCTTAGATGGCATCACTGATGAATCCTATCAAAAGTTTAAGGAAGAAATAATACCAATCCTACACATTTTCTTCAGAAACAGAATAGAAGTTAATACTTACCAGGTCAATTTATGAAGGAGGTATTACCCTGGTACCATAACTAGGCAAAGACATTATAAGAAGAGAAAAATGGAGTCTGCTATCCCTATGAACTTAGATGCAAAAATCTTTAAATATTAGAACATCAAATCTAGCAGGATAAAGGGGGGAAAAAGATAATTATCTCAATAGGTGCAGAAGCAGTACAGTTGACCCTTTCCCAGCACGATTACCGTATTACCAAGTGTGATGTAAAGATATTACCTTGAAAGGAGCCAGAGAACAATACTTTATACACAGAGAAAAAGGAATATGAAGGGTGGCTGACCACTCTTCAGAAACAATGAAAATCAGAAGACAAATTAGATTTTTAAAGTCTGGAAAGAAAATGTCAGCCCAGAATTCTATATTTAGTGAAAATGTCTTGCCAAAAAATTCATCAGTTCAAGCTTTCACTTTTGACTTTGTTTCTTCTACATGTGTTAGTAAAAAAATATATATGGACATTTTTAGCAATCATGAAAATAAGTCCTGATTTTTCTGACTGGACAAGAGCCTAAAATATATATAATCTGTAGGCTGGATCTAAGCAAGACCCTCCTGACACTCAGTTTAATTGTATAATCAAGCATAATGTATAATTAACCCTAGGCAAAAAAGCAGTTTAGAAGTAAAATGTCTCCTTGTGAAAGAGAATGTTTGTAGAAATAGATATATTAAATTTTTCAGTACCTGAACATTAAGCACCTGATGTGCTCATCCAACTCTGCATGTTCTAAACCCTGCTCACAAGGCAGTCCTCTGATAACTGATTTTCCATCTACATCTGCCAAGAAGAAAAATGTAATAGCTATGCTCATGCAAGTCTTACATACCATTTAGCTGTAGCATTTTTGTTGTTGTTGTTAAAGTAATAAACTGGCATCCTACTTGGTGTATCAGCTTCTTATGAGCTTGGTTAACATGAGTTAGCCTCCTTGAACATTATCATAATTGGATCCTGAATGATCAATTTTCTGGCCCTTTAAAACTTCTCTGAAACCTGATTTCCCCATCACACAGATCTGCAGAAGATGAATAAACCCTACACCCCTGAGTCCTTTTTTTATTTTTTTAATTTGACGTAACTTCACATTTAAAGGAGATTTGAGAATAATCCAAGGAACTCCGGTTAAATTTTTTAACCAGATTTAGAAATTGCTTATATTTTCCCCATTTTCTTTATCATTTTCTGTGTACATGTACATATAAATATGTGCATATGTGTGCATACAGGAATATTTTTCTAATGATGTGTTAGAAACATCATGTTCCCTTTCCCCTAAATATTTCAGTATGTATGTCTTAGGAAAATGGGCATTCTCTCATATAAAACATATTGTAAAAATTAGAAAAATTAACATCTTAATTTGATACATTATTATCTAATCCATAGTCATGTTTAAATTGTTCATCGTTCCCAACATGTCCTTTATAGCCCCTTCTACCATCCCCTAGTCGAGTGCCCAATCCATGACAATGCATTACATTTAGTAGTCATCTTTTTCTCATTTTTTTGTGTCTAACATTTCCTCACCCACCCTTTGTCTTTTGTTAAATTGACATTTTTACAGCATTTTGTAGAATATCCCTTAGAGTTTACTTGATGTTTCCTTATTATTTAGATAAGGCTTTGCATTTTTGGTTTAAAACCACGGAAGTGATATGTCCTTTTTAATGAATCATATCAAGAGGCAACATGATGTTATTTTGTCTCAATTATGGCTAGGTAAACTTTGATCTTTTGGTTAAAGTGGTGTCTAAGAGGTATCTCTTTTATGAAGTTACTGTTTTAACCTTTGTAATTATCCATTGACTATCACCCCAATGGTAATATACTGTTTTCTAACACCATAGATTAATTTTTGCAGGTTTTTGAATTTTATGTATCTAAAATTATACAGTATGCGCCCTTGTATGTATTCTTTAATTTTACATTGTTTTGAGATCCATCCATATTGCTATGCAATTGCCATTTGTTTATTCTCATTACTATATAGTATTCCATTATGGGACTATACCACAATTTATCCATTCATGAACAATTGAGCAATCTTCCAGGTGTTACTATTAAAAGTGTGCTCTGTAAACAATCTTGTAAATGTCATTTGGAGAATCTATTGGGTGTACACCTAGAAGGGATAGAATTGTGAGTTGTATGGTCTCCATTTATGTAGTTTTGGTGGGCATTCCAAACGGTTTCCCATAGGGGTTGTACCAGCTTTTACTGTGACCAGAAATAAATGAGAGTTTCAGTTGATCTGAAATAATACCACTTTTATCTCTTCCTTTCCAGTTGTTTTTCATGTCATAGCACTTGTTAGAACCTCTGAGAAATATTGAATATAATTTTTATCGTGAATAAGAGTTGAATTTAATCAAAGAAATTTTCTTCATCTATTGAGATGATCATATGATTTTTCACCTTATTTTCTATTTATGTGTTAAAACATGGATTGATTTTCAAAATTTTTTACTTCTATTTATTTATTTTTATTGAAGTATAGTTGATTTAAAGTGTTGTGATCGTTTCTGGTGTACAGCAAAGTGATTCAGATATATATTATTTTTCAGATTATTTTTCCTTATAGATTATTACAAAATATTGAGTATAGTTCTCTGAGCTATATGGTAGGTCCTTGTTGGTCATCTATTTTATATAGTAGTGTGTATATGTTGATCCCAAACTCCTAATTTATCCTTCCTCCCCCCTTTCCCCTTTGGTAACCATAAGTTTGTTTTCTATGTCTATGGGTCTATTTCTGTTTTGTAAATAAGTTCATTTGTATCATTTTTTAAGATTCCACATAAAAGCAATATCATATGCTATTTGTCTTTCTCTGTCTGGCTTACTTCACTTAGTATGATAATTTCTAGGCCCATTCATGTTGCTGCAAATGGCATTATTTCATTCATTTTATGGCTGAGTAGTATTCCACTGTGTGTGTGTGTGTGTGTGTGTCTATATATATATATATATAGACACACACACATACCATATATTCTTTATCCATTTATCTGTTGATGGACATTTAGGTTGCTTCCATGTCTTGGCTATTGTAAATTGTGTGCAATGAACATTGGGGTGCATGTATCTTTTTGAATTAGAGTTTTCTCCAGACATATGCCCAGGAGTGGGATCCCTGGAGCACATGGTAACTCTATTTTTAGTTTTTAAGGAACCTCCATACTATTCTACATAGTGGCTGTGCAAATTAAATTCCTACCAAGTTTGGGTGGGTTCCTTTTGCTCCACACCCTGTCCAGCATTTATTATTTGTAGATATTTTGATAAAGGCCATTCTGACCAGTGTGAGGTGATGCCTCATTGTAGTTTTGATTTGCATTTCTCTAATAATTAGTGATGTTGAGCAGATTTTCATGTGCCTTTTGTTCATCTGTATGTGTTCTTTCAAGAAATGTCTATTTAGATCATCTGCCCATTTTTTTTTTTGATTTTTTTTTCATATTGAGCTGTATGAGCTGTTTGTATACTTTGAAAATTAATTCCTTGTTGGTCACATCTTTTGCAAATATTTTCTCCCATCCTGTAGGTTGTCTTTTTGTTTATGGATTCCTTTGCTGTGCAAAAGCTTTTAAGTTTAATTAGGTCCCATTTGATTATTTTTGTTTTTATTTCCATTACTCTAGGAGATGGGTCCAAAAAGATATTGCTGTGATTTATATCAGTGCTCTGCCTATGTTTTCCACTAGGAGTTTTATAGTATCCAGTCTTACGTTTAGGTCTTTAATCCATTTTGAGTTTATTTCTGTATATGGTGTTAGAGAATGTTCTAATTTCATTCTTTTACATGTAGCTGTCCAGTTTTCCCAGCACCATTTATTGAAGAGACTGTCTTTTCTCCTTTGTATATTCTTGCCTTCTTTGTCGTAGATTAATTGACTATAGGTTTGTGGGTTTATTTCTGGGCTTTCTATCCTGTTCCATTGATATATATGTCTGTTTTTTTTTTTGCCAGTCTCATACCGTTTTAATGATTGTAGTTTTGTAGTATAGTCTGAAGTCAAGGAGCCTGATTGCTCCAGCTCCATTTTTTCTTAAGATTGCTTTGGCTATTCGAGGTGTTTTGTGTTTACATACATATTTAAAAAATTTTTGTTCTAGTTCTGTGACAAATACCGTTGGTAATTTGATAGGGATTACATTGAATCTGTATATTGCCTTGAGTAGTATAGTCATTTTGACAATATTGATTCTTGCAATCCAAGAACATGGTATATCTTTCCATCTGTTTGTGTCATCTTTGATTTCTTTCATCAGTATCTTATAGTTTTGGGAGTACATGTCTTTTGCCTCTTTGGGTAGGTTTATTCCTAAGTATTTTATTCTTTTTGATGCCAAGGTAAATGGGATTGTTTCCTTAATTTCTCCTTCTGATCTTTCGTTGTTAGTGTATAGAAATGCAACAGATTTCTCTGTATTAATTTTGTATCCTGCAACTTTACTGAATTCATTGAGCTCTAGTAGTTTTCTGGTAGTGTCTTTAGGATTTTCTCTGGTAAGTATCATGTTATCTGCAAATGGTGTCAGTGTCAGTTTTAATTCTTCTTTTCCAATTTGGATTCCTTTAATTTCTTCTCCGATTGCTGTGGTTACAACTTTCAGAACTATGTTTAATAAAAGTATGAGAGTGGGCATCCTTGTATTGTTCCTGATCTTAGAGGAAATGGTCAGGTTTTCATTATTGAGTATGATGTTAGCTGTGGGTTTGTCATATATAGCCTTTATTATGTTGAGGTATGTTCCCTCTATGCCCACATTCTGGAGAATTTTTATCATAAATGGATGTTGAATTTTATGAAAAGCTTTTTCTGTATCTATCGAGATGATCATATGGTTTTTATTCTTCACTTTGTTGATGTGGTGTATCACACTGATTTCCAGATGTTGAAAAATCATTGCATCCCTGGGATAAATCCCACTTGATGATGATCCTTTTAACATACTGTTGGAGTTGGTTTGCTAGTATTTCATTAAGGTTTTTTGTATCTATGTTCATTAATGATATTGGCCTGTAACTTTATTTTTTTGTGATATCTTTGTCTGGTTTTAGTATCAGGGTGATGGTGGCCACATAAAATGAGTTTGGAAGTGTTCCTTCCTCTGCAATTTTTTGGAATAATTTCAGACATATAGATGTTAACTTTTCTCTAAATGTTTGATAGAATTTGCCTGTGAAGCCGTCTGGTCCTAGACTTTTGTTTGTTGGGAGTTTTAAAATCACAGATTCAATTTCAGTACTTGTGATTGGTCTGTTCACATTTTCTGTTTCTTCCTGGTCCAGTCTTGGGAGATTGTACCTTTCTAAAAATTTGTCCATTTCTTCTTGGTCATCCATTTTATTGGCATATAGTTGCTTGTAGTAGTCTCTTATGATCCTTTGTATTTCTTTGGTGTTGCTTGTAACTTCTTTTTTTCAAAGAGTTTTTCAAAGGGGTTGTACCAACTTTTACTCTGACCAGAAGTAGATGAGAGTTCCAGTTGATCTGAAATAACACTTTTATTTCTTCCTTTCCAATTTTTTTTCTTGCCTTATGGCACTTGCTAGAACCTCCAAGAAATGTTAAATGTAATTTTTATTATGAATGAGAGTTGAATTTTATTAAATAAATTTTCTTCATCTATTGAGATGATCTTATGATTTTTCATCTTATTTTCTATTTATATGTTAAAACATATGGATTGATTTTCAAATGTTGAGCCAACCTACATTTATAAGAGTGAAACAGTTTGGAAATTATCCTTTTAATATACATCTGGATTACATATGTTAATATTTTATTAAGGATTTTTGTGTTCATGAGGGAAATTGCTGTCTAACTTTTCTTCCCTGTAATACCCTTGTCAGGTTTTGGTATCAAATTTATGCTGGCCTCATAGAAAGTTGGAGAAGTTCTCTTCCTCTGTTTCAGACAAATTTAATATTGGGGTTTTTTCTTTAAATTTGGAAGAATTCGCTGTTAAAGCTGTTTGGGCTAGGGGTTTTGTTTGTGAGAAAATTTTAAATGGCTCACTTTCTTTCTTAGAATAATGTTCAGATTTATAAGGTGTCTGTCAATTTTGGTAAATTGTGTTATTAAGGACTTTTACTGCTCATTGAAATTAACATTTTTGGCATAAATTTGATTATATCTCCTTTTAAAAAAATTTATAGGATCTTTATCCCCTCTTTTTTATTCCTGTTATTGTCAATTTGTTTTGTCATCCTTTCTTCATTTTTACTCATGCTAGTTGGTTATCAAATTTATTAATATTTTCAAAGAACCAATCTTTGGCTTTGATTATCTCTATTGTGGATTTATTTTCCTTCTGTTAATTTCTGATTTTATATATATATATATTTTTAGTGTGCTTATATTTTTCTGGATTCTACTCCTATTTGTATTCCACTCTGGTACTTTCACTTAATACTATATGTTTCTCTTTGTTTAACAGTATCTACAGTTTTGGTTCATCGTATGTGATATTAAGTATTCATATGTTTAAAAATATTTTTCTAACAGTGTGATTTATTCTTAGATAAATAGAAGTTAAAAAGTTTTTAATTTCCAGTGTTAATTTTCACTCTATGATGATGTAAATGTTGCATATCTGAGATGTTCAATACAGTAGTTGTTAGTCATTTATGGCTATTGCACACTTGATTCATGGCTGGTGCAATTGAGGAACTGAATTTTTAATTTTATTCTAAAATTTATTTAATTAAGTATAAATGTAAATAGTCACATGTAGCTAGTATTATCTCTATTAAACAGCTTAGCTAGGTCTTCCAACAATCTAGTTTCTACATTGGCATACTTAAGAATAAGTTAATAGATGAAAAATGAGATACTACTGGTATTTTGAAATCTCTTGATCTGGGGTAGAATGCACAGTATCCTCTGAAGCCCAGATAGGAGTCTTTAGATTTAGAGTCAGAATGGAAATCGTTTGATCCCTGATTAGCTTGACCATTCTCCTGAGTCTGAAGTTTTTTGTTCTCTGATGATATAGTGAAACAATACCTATTGTGTTTGACAGCTCTGATTATTTGATTTAGAAAGCTTAAGTATGGCACTTAGAGAAAATGGAGGAATGTGAAGAAAGTCTAATATGGACCCCGAAGGACCACTGATGAATATTTTTAAAAACTTCTCTCCATTTATATGTGTCTTTTCTCCTTACCTTTCAAATTCAGCATTCATAAGAGGTATCTTGTTTCTCTCTGTTCCAGGGTGGGAAATTTCCATAGTAATATCTGAGGAAAAGAAAAATGGGAGAGTAAAAAAACAAAGGAGGGTCGGAGAAAAATGAAGTGTTGAATTCAATATACAACTGAGATTGTACTTAGAAACTATGACACCTGAAAAATTAAAATTCAATTAGAGTTTAGTTATCTTATTGAGGAAAACATGATTACAATCTTTATATCTTATAATTTTTTTTTCAGTATACCATAACCATTTTATTTACCATCAAGAATATATAAAATCAATGCAGGAAAATGGTATTACGTAAATCTCGTTCTTTTAATGGAATCAAAATCTCATGACTACAGAAGTATTTTTACTTGACTATAGTTATCACACAAACTTTAGAGCTCAATATTCTGATTAAGTTTAGAAGTATTTTAAACTAGCTTTTGGAATCTTAGAATTTATATTTTAGTCTTTCTTTTTCTTTCTCTCCCAGTAATATTGAGATATAAAACATAGCATATAGTAGGCTCATGATATACATACTTAATACATGATAGTTTATGTCATTTAGCTAACAGATTTGATTTTCCTGACAAGAAGCTTAGGTAGCCATTTGTGAGGACAGATTAGGTTAAAAAAAATCAGATCATCTCTGCCTGATCAACTTGACTTATGTGATTACTCCAGTGCTTAGTCTTTAAAAAAAAAATCTCCACTGGGAAGAACCAGTAACATTAGGACTATTAGTTGTACATACTATGACTCAGGATAAGCACTGCACTTTTAGGTAAAAGTTAAATCGATTTTAAGAAAGTATTTTCCTGACATAAGTGTACCTTATCTGAGTTTAATGTAAGAAGGCTCTGCAGACAATAAACCTAACTCAAGTACCACCTTAATGCTGGCAGGCAGTCATCCAGTATGTCCCTGCTTTGTTCCCTTGTCGTCTCTTCTACATGACTTTTTCACACCTTCTCTACTCAATCTACTGATAGTCCCATAGAGTCCCATCCCATTTCCATCCACCTACCAGCATCTGTGCCCGCACTCTGACTAGGAAGTTGGTCTGTTCCCATGGATGAACTCTTCATGCTCCTATCTAAAGCCAGTCACTCCAATAATTCTCCCCTCTGTCTCCCATCACCAATTTTGTTTTTTGCTGTCTCCTGGATTATTCCCTTCAGTGTACAAATATGCTGTTATTTCTCCCATCTTAAACAAAAATTTTATCTCTATAAACTACTGATTAAAATTTTAAAAATCAGGATACAGAACAGCATTATAGTATGCTGCCATTCCTTTAAGATGGAGTGGAAATGTGGCCAAATTGCCATATTTTTGTATAATATAGCCATGTTTATATATTATACATATATGTGTAAATATATGGATTTCCTTATATTAAAAATGGAAAGAAAAACCAAAAAATGAATAAAAATGGTTTCTTTAAGGGGGATGCAACAGGTGGAGGGAGCAGAAACGGAGGCTAGAATTCACTAAAAATGCGTTGTTTCATAATTTTGACTTAAAATTGTTATACTTGTGACTTTAAAATCAGGTATGAAGACCCTCATTACTATTTGTTGGAATTCTCACTCTCTGCTAATGCCCTTGCTTAAAGTTCCACTTAAGTGCTGCACCTTTATCACAATTTGCTAAGGAAGATTTTCTTCCTTTTAACACATACCACAAAAATGTCCTTGGCTGCTCCCTTCACTCTTCTGAGAATGGTTTTCCTTTCTGCCTGTCTGGGGGGGCACTGTAGAGAATACATCCCTGATCCCTTTTTGACCTGTGTGATTCCTGAAAGCCGACTGGGTGTTAAAATTCTTTGGGTTTAATTGAGTGTAAATATACCTTATAATTATCATTATGCTTTTCCTTATTCTTTGTTAAATATTTCAATGACTTATCTTACAGCTTCTGTAATTTTGAGCAAATCAATGCTATGCACTGATGTGGACCTTAGCTAGCTGAGAATGTTTATCTTTCACTGAATCAAAGGTGATTATGATTATTTTCAGGGAAAGCTAATGAAATTACCACCTGCTTGAAAGGGAACTCTAACAAGTCCCGAGTTTCAGAGAACAGAATCAGATCCTCGAGTTATAAACAGAAGAAAAAAATCCTCAGGGGTCCTGTGAACAATAATTTCCAAAAATAAAGCTCTTGTCTTTAATAATGTGTCAAAATTGTACCATAGAGTTGGTAACAGTGCAGAGAAAAGAATGAAACACTTTTAAGAATACTTTAGTGCTTGAGGACATTTCAAGATGAAAGTCCTTGAGGATGTTGTCACATTGGTAGAATTCCAACATTATAGTTCCTTTATGAAATGTCACCATCAGAGAGATTAATCTTAGAAGTATAGGATCACAGAAATGTTTCCATTGATGTAGGTTACTTTGTTGAACTCCAAAAATGTGTCAAGAGTAACAAATCTGACATGTCCAGTCAAGGACCTGTTTTAAGCAGAAACCATGGCTTGCAGGACACTGTTACATCTTAATTTTGTTTTTCAACCACAAAAAGGAGTCTTTGTTTGTAGTCAGGATGAACACCTGTGGAATCCTAAAACATTTACAGACATGTCTTTAAAAGCTCTATGGTACAGTTAAGATTTAATCTATCAAAGTGGTATAAATAATGTAGACATAGCCTTAGGTGCCAATTCTTCCCACAGCAGATAGAAAAACATAACAGTAAGAACTTCTTTACTGATTTTTATATAGCTCAAATTAACACTGCCAAGGGCAGGGGGGAGCAGTGTAATCTGGAGATAAAAACTTTTTGATATTAGTAATAATGTGCTGAAGACTAGAAATAGGAAATAATCAGGGTTCTGGCAAAGCTAAAATTATGCAGAAGAAATAAGATTCAGATAGTTTCATGCTTGAAACCTTGGTTATCATTTTGAAACTCTTATAATTAAAAAGAAAGTGATAAAATAATGGTCAAGCAGTTCTGGGACTAAGCATTGACCTTCCATATCCTTTTAATCTAACCTAAAGGTATTTCAATATTTATCCATGCCATTCAAACACCTCTGGTAGAATAGAATGTGGAGATTCAATCTAAAATTTAAACATTTATTTATTAAACATGAAGTAGAGTGTGCAAAGCACTGCACTGGCTACCATAAGGGATAAAAAAAAAAAAAAAAGTGTAAGATGTGGTTCTAATTCCAAAGATGATTAAGATCTAGTAGGAAAGATGAGAAAATATTTCAGCAGTAACTAAGATTCAAGGTGGTATATTTGAAAGGGAAATTTATTTTTGGTTGGGTTGTTCTGGAAATTCTCCTTGGTAGAAGAGAAAGTGAGACTTAATGAAGGCAAAGTTTTGCACAGGTCAATGTGATGAGGGAAGGAAGTTGTTGACAGCAGTACTAATGTAGAGCTGGAGAAACCAAGAGACAGAGTCACCAATTTTAGCTGGAGGGATAGATGTGTTAGAGGAATAGAGAAATAAGTTTAGAGAATTTTTCCCCAGAATGTGGAGGAACTGGAATCCCAAAGAAGTGTAGTCATTTGAAGAAAGTGGGTCTTGGGAAAGACTACCTTCATAGATAGAAACCACCATAGGGTAGATGTTTAATGGATATTTACTGAATGAATGAATTGGGAGACCATCACTGGATATTTATTACCAGTCTTAACAATAAGGTCCCTTATAAAATCAAACAGATAAACCCAAAGCAGATACATTAGAAAAGAGGTCCTTATTCCATCTAGAATAGAATTAGAGTCAAGGTGAGGTACTAAAGAAAAAGGAACTGCTCTTTCTGTGGCTATACATCAAGAAAGGTGTAATAAGCTAGTAATCCAATTCTCTTTTTTTGAGGTGAAAGAACTCTGTTTCCTTGCACTACTTATTTCATCTAGTACCTCCCAAACTCTGTTGTTCCTTACATAATCTTCCGTTATGAAAGACTTTATCCTTCTTCCCTTTTCTTCTGTCTTTACTGGAGGACAGATGTCTGTGTTCCAGGTCACCTTGTTGGGAAGCATCCCTTGATCCCTTTCAGGCAGTGTCAGTTACCTCCTTTTCAGTACAACAAAGGTGTGCACTACTCTTGTTATATTGTGCATTCCAAGTACAGTTCATTCCTTCACATGTTTGTCTCATGCTTTACTCTGTCCCTGTTTATCTATTTCTAGCATAGTGTATGATTGGCAAATATCTAGTGAATTAAGTAAATCCTTTCCAGTATCATAATTCTGACAATAGAGTAGAAAACTTATAAAGCAATTCATTATATCTAGAAAAATGAAAAAAAAATTGGTCAAGGGATTTCTGGCTCTCTGATGATGCTTCCTTAGTACCTGGAGGGAATAGAGAGGTGGTGATTCTAAGTGATTTAGACGTTTGGTCTTAGACATTTCATACATCTCTCTCTATGCACACACACACACACACACACACACACACACACATATATATATATACTCACATATGTTCATATATAATATGTATATATTATATATAATCTTAATGATCTCTCTTTTTCTACACACACACACATATGTACATTCTTAGTTGATGGGAGTATCTTCCAAAATACGATGCTTTGGCCAACATGGCTTTCCAAACAGGTTCCATAGAAACAAATGAAATAATCAAAACAAATCTTACTCTTCCTTCAGCCACACTCTTACTTAATTACCTGTTAATTATTTTGTGGGGAATTTGTGAATTTTAATAATTAGAAATGAGCAATAAATAGATATCCTATGGAACAAATCATACAATAAAGATATAGTAATTTACAAGAAGATAATTTTCCAGCAGTTTCCTACTTAAAGTTAAGCTTTTCATATCTTTGGGCATTTTTATTTGTTTTATTTCATTCTGGAAATCCACGGTTGGACTTAAAAGGGTCTGTGTGCTCCTGAAATTGTGTGCTATGTTTTGTAATGTGAGCATTTTTCTTGGGAAAGTGTCTTGCTTTTTTCTTGTCAAGGTCAGACTTTCAAAATTATCTAAGACTCAACGTATTCTACTCTGTCCATTATTGTCATGTGTTAGACAATGAGATATATATTCAGCAACAATAGTAATTATAGTAATAAACATATAGATAATTTCAAATTGATTGTATCTTTTAACCTGAACCCTAAGAAGTAAGTTTTTTAAATCTTAATTTTGCTGATTATTAAATTGAAATTCAGATCTCAAACATCTTGCATAAGCTAAGCAAGTTATTCCATGGTAGGCTGTGGAACCAGGTCTCCCATCTCCAAATCGGCAACTAATTTCAGTAGACTTGGTCCTTGCCCCATCAACTATATCCTCTTCAGGAATCTCTCTCCTTCCATCTGTTTTCCTCCATGAATAAGCACGATTAGTGCTTGGACAGCTTGTCCAACTGTTCCCAGTCTCACTTCCCACCATGGTTTCAAATCTTCTGAGCTTGGAAGGTTTTAGGGCAGGGAAAACTGACTCAGCAGAATTGATATTTTGAGTTGGCCGTAAGGAAATCAGTACGGTCACACTTCATTGCAGTGGTCAGAATGGTGGTACACTGGAGTGGGAACATAATTGTCAGAAAGAGATTTGTATTGGAAATTTGGAGGGGGAGATAAAAGAAAGTAAGTGAACTTGGAATAAAGCAAGGAGGGGAAGGTAAAGGAAGAGAGACCACTTGATATCAAGGACCTCAGCTCAAGCAGAAAAGTCTCCACATCTTAGGACTAGAGGTGACAGACTTCCATAAGGTCAGGAGAGCCTGTTCCCATTAGGTCTCAGTTACTCACAGTCTCTAAATACAGTCTGAAGCCATCCTCCCTGGACAAAGAAACACACTTTCAAGGAAGTTGAAGCCAAACGCATCCAACTGACCCAACTCTTGTAGGGACATTTAAAACGTCTTAACTCATCTGTGCTGCATACTGCTTCTTAGTTGATTGGATCCTTGTGATGCAAAACCATCTTCATTATTTTCTCATTTAAACGTGAAATTCTGTATCAGCATGGGAGCACCAGTATTTCTCCCCCATCCCCCATTCCTCATCCTTTTCCTGGATGTTTTCACGTACCAAAATTAAGGGAAGGGTTTTGCAATGTAACTTAAACCCGAAGAGGAAACAATGCTGGCTTCTGGTTCCTAAGGACTTCAGATATACCTCATTTATTCTTACTGTTTAATTAAGAAATTGAGATTCAGAAATGTCATATCACCTAATGGGGATAGAAACCTTGAGTCCTCAAATTTCTGAGTCAGGACCACTCCCTCCGTACTGTGCAATGTTCAGTATACATTTTCTTAATACTGCTGATTGACCAGAAAGGAAGTTGGTCCCTGCTGCTTAATCTTCCTGGTATTAAGCTTAATAAGTATTCTATTACTCTGATAACTTATTGCCATATAAATTCATGGCCCCTTGGTACTTAGTTATTTGTATCAATGCATGCACTAAACTAATCAGGTCAATGTTTATACCTATCATCGACCATCTAGTTCTCTGTCTTGCAGCATTTGGTTCAAGCCAAACATTGTGATTGGGCACATCCTAAGGCACAAACAGTTTTCACAAATCTGTACATAATTTTCCACCACTAAAGGAATAAAATGCTTTGCAAATAAATTCTATTAATATGTAAGAGGCCACCCAAAGCACTGCAGTATAGATCACCAGGGTATCTCAACATTCTCTGCTTGCTTAGTCTCAGGATTCTAGGCAGTGGAGGTGAAGAAAGGGTAGAGATGGGAAAGAGAATGGACCAGAGTTAAGTGATACCTTAATTTACCTTTCAGGTCAGAGAGGGCAGATTTCAAGCAAATCTTTAAATCTAGTGAAGGTTTTCTTTGAACTTTCCCTTTATGGTTCTCTATTTTAATCGGTAAGAAAACTTCTTCTTTGTCTACTGAAGTCCTGGAGTTCTGATCGAAAATGGCTTCTGGCTGACCCACAGCTCACTTGTGGAACATAATGTGGAGAAGGAAAGAGCTAAGGTTTTGCAGTCCTCTTTCTCTTCTCTTGAGATGGTCAGCACTGTTCTCTTTAGTGACTGCTCTCAGCCTCCATCCAGTGAGGGACAGGTAACATAATTTGTAACTCTAAGCCACTGAAATACTGGTTTGGTTTGTTACCAAAACCTCAGCACAAGCTAGTCTGTCCTTACTGATACATTTTCACTGTTTTCCCTCCTGATAAAAAGTCCATGGACCTGTGCTTTTGAAAAAGGACATTGAAGAGTTGCTCATATTTTACAATTAGTAATTCAGGTATAAACAAGCAGTATTATTGTAAGGCCAAATTGGTTGAAAGCAAGACAGCACTTCACATTTAGAGCAAAGCTGACAAGATGAGAAAGAGGAAGGAGTGGTTCTTTCTTTCTGAGATGGCTGTGGGACACAAGAGTATAAAAGGAAGACTGTAGGTCACCTCCTGGATTGGTATGTTATCCCAACTAGTACTAGGAAAATTTTCTTAACTTCTCTAAGCCTCAGTCTTCCCATCTGTAAAAAGATTTATTACTAATATCTTTCTCATATTGTTAATAAGTGGATTAAATGAGATAATGCATGTAAAACACCTAGCACAATGCTTGGATATCAGTAATAAATTAATAAATGGAAATAATTATTTTTATTCCAAAATTTTTTCCATCCCATCTTAATTCCTGTCTGAGTATAGTCACACTTGCTTCAGCAATGTAAAAATAATTATTTTCATTCCTATGAACCAGCTTACCATTTATGCCTAATGATGTGTAGCACAATAGCTGTTATACATATCATTAAATATGTGTCTGATTAACTTTGTTGTAATTTTAATTGCCACACAAAATTCCTCTTGTGCATACTCAACTATCAAAGACTATTGCTCATGAAACATGGTTGACTGCTTTCAGCCTGAAAGAATTACAGGGAATGTTGATCACACACTATAAATCATAGACCTGAAAGCAGTAGAGCACAAAGGAAAGAACACAAGTTTGGGATTCATGTAGACCAAGGACTAAAGGCTTCAGCTCCACCACTACAAGTTATTCAGCCTTCTTCTGAGAGTTTTTCTCTGTAGAACATGGCTAGTGACACCTACCATGTAGGATTTTGTGAGGAATAGAGGTGCTATATACAAGATGATCAACAAGGATCTTGGAACACAGTAGACAGTCAATTTTGGACTTCAGCTTAGAAGAGACTTCTGGAAGCCCATGGTATGAGCCACCTCTGCTTGGTAGGTATAATGTTATCACATCCTCCCCTCTCATTTTCTACAAATGCAGAGTGGGAGACACCAGCATGATTTGCCCAAGGTCATGCAGCTTATAAGTGAAGCAGAGAAGCTGAGCCAGCAGTGCGTGCCCCACCTCTTCCTCCACTCCCCTCTTTCACTCAGACCATGCCCACTGCTGGCAAAACAACCCAAAGCACACATTCTTCTGGGGTTGGCTCAGTGGCATCCTGTGCCTTCCTTCCCAAAGAGAGGAAGCACATTTGAGTCAGGAGGAAATGGAACTGCCAAGTAGGAAAAGAAATCAAAGAACAGAGGACAGCCAACCTGTTCCGTGCTGTAAATGTGGCAAAAAGCCACATCAATTTTGGGGAGGAAATTGGTACTATTTCCTGCTAATCAGAACTTGTCTTCATGGGGCCTGAGTTCAGAGTTTCATAGGAGACCTGCTTGCTTTTGGTAACCATCTCCGAATGCTTTCTTCCTTGTATAGTCCTCCTTCACTTGACCATGACCCAGGGTCCGGACAGACTGAGTAATCTGAGCTGTTTGAGATGATGTCTGCACACTGTCACTGTGGAGTAGATGTTCACCCGAGGAGCCCATCTGCTGCGTGCTGTTCCTTCTCAGAATGGGCAGCTGCATTCTCGGAAGGTCTGGTGCTGGTGAACAAACCTTGATTCAGAGCTCCGTGGGAGATTAATAGACAACTCAGACTTGACTACTGTCTCTCTTTGCTGCCTGTTTTCATCTTGGCCTAGTCTTTTCTCTGAGGCCCTGGGAATAGTTGATTTTGATCATTTGAATCTTGGTATATTACTTCATTAGGGAGGTGAGTTACTTTACTTCTCATGTACTCCTATAAAAGAGTAATTACAAGGATGAAATGAGAGAATATGGGTGAAAACATGCTAGATATATGTTAAGTATGAAGAAAATGATAGTTTTCCCCTCCTTCCTGCAAAATTAAATCTAGGGAAAGAGAGCTATAGTAAATCTAAATGTTTCTGATTATTTCAAAAACTGGGAAGGGTAAAAGATGGGAGAGGGTGCTAATTCCTTATCATATGGAATATTTCATTTTATTTAATTTTAAAAATTTATGATAGAAAAATGATGCAAATTAAACCCTATGGAGAAGCAGTGTACCTTTAGTGAATATTGTCTGTAGTAGGTATATAATTCATTTTAAAAATTACCTTTCAAAAGTCAGAAAAACCTTTGATAGATGAAGCAAAATGAAGCAAAATTACATTTGACATGGTTTGTTGTTAATGAATTCAGAGTATGAATGAAGCCATTTGAGGATAAATATTTTTCTGGTTATGATAAAATCTGATTATGATTTTTCTGATTAGGGGCTTGTGGTTTAGAAAATCAAAAGCACTGTTGCTAGAGGAGTTGTTTTTCATCAGCTCAGGTAATTTTCTTAGGTTCTTGCGAAGGTCCTGGCAAAAACCAAACCCATGATTAAAGCTGAGGATCCCATGATGCCCAATGACTTTTTTAAATCTAAGATTTATTATAATAACTAAATACATTGTTTCTCAATGTCCTTCATCATAGCAGTTGTTGAGTAGTGGAGAAGCAATTAGCTTCTTTTCCTGTATTAAGTGATGTGTCAAAGAAGGGGAAATGGCCTTTTATCTAGGTTCTACAAACTGGAAGTTCTGAAATGTCATTTTCCTAGAGGCCATATCATTTATATTACTAAGAGTTCAACATATATGTATATAGTTTATTTATATCAATAAGCCCATCTATTACACCACTGATGCCTCAAATAGTTTGAGAGAGGAATACTGAGGAAATGTTGGTGTGTGCCAGGATTGCTTGTTTGTGAGACTTGATTACGCTAGGTCTGTCTAGGCCTATGGGGCTGTTCCTGGACCATGATTTCCATCTGTGCTTTTATGTGCAACCAGAAAGGGCTGTGTGAATGCATATGAGGAGAAATCTGTAGCTGTTATACACTCATCTAAATAATTGAATTGAGGCAGTTGTACATGGAGAGCAATGAATGTTGTCTACCTTGCAAGCTACTGAGGAAGATGAGAGTGGTCACAGTGCCAATGGAACATTGATGTTTTATATAGCAGTGACTAATTTTCATTTTCTAGGTAACTATAGGGGAATATGAGAAAAATCTCCCAGAGGTCCCTTATTAATGATGATAATGGAGACAATGGCTTTTATACATGTATATGTGTGTACACACACACACACACATATATGGTGCTTGCAGTTTTCCAGGAATGGTGCTAAGTTCTTTATATGTTCAATAAGTATGATTGTTGTATAACCATCCAGGTGTGCTTATCATGTTGCTTATCATGTTTCCTTACATTAAGACTTTCACAAGCTTCTTCCCTTCCCCTATAACCCAGATTTCAGGAAGTCTAGAATCATGCTCCTATCTCATTTATCCTCATTTTCAGATAAAGAAACAGTTTCAGAAAATTTAAGTAACTTGACAAAGGTTGATTTCTAATCAATATATTAAATAATGTGAGAGGAATAACTTCTGAGTTAGGTTAGCAAAAATTATTCACGTAAGAGAAGGCCCTTGGGAACACTGACCTGATTGTTTCTCAGCCTTTCTTTTCCTAAATCATTATTTACTTTAAAAAGAAATGTATGTTCCAGCTCCCTTCTCTTTCTTTAAGGGAAAAGCAAAAAGTCTTCATTGGAAAAAAAAATTATTTAGCATGTACTGTATGTCAGGCACTGAACTTCTGCTAAGGATTTAGTTGTGAACCAGGCAGACAGGGTCTCTGTACTCACAAATGCAGCTGTGAAAAGGTAAGCAAACAAATGGGCAATTAATACGTTGGGGACTGGTTCTTCAAAGGCAGAATATCTGCTTCGGAAACTTACAGCGAAGAAGCTAATATCCAGTTAAATTATCTTTTATAAGATTATCTTGAGGTAACTATGTCAATTTGGAATCATAGGTATCCTTTATGACAGGTTTAAGACAGATATAGAAATTCAGACCTGTCTAAGGGAAGAAGGTTTATTAGTTTTCTGTTGCTTCACAAGTTATCACAAATTTAGTGACTTAAAATATCACATATTACCCCATAGTTCAGGAGGTCAGTAGTCCAAAATGGGTCTTATATTTCTAAAATCAAGGTATCAGCAGAGCTGCCTGCCTTCTGGATGCTCTAGGGGAGATGACATCCCTTGTTTTTTCCAGCCTCTAGAGGCTACCCACAATCCTTGGCTTGTGGCAATGCCACTTTGAACTCTGTTCCCTTGTTACATCTCCTCCTTTGCCTCTAAATCTTTTGTCTCCCTCTTTCACATACTGTATAAGGACCTCTGTGATTACATTGAGCCCATCTGGATAATCCAGAATACTCTTCTCATCTAAAGATCCTTAACTTAATCATGTCTATAAAGTCCCTTTCTGCCATGTAAGGTAACTAACAATTCAGAGTTTCTGGGATTACGATGTGAACTTCTTTGAGATTAAGATCTTTGGGATTATGTTGTCTAACATAGAACATTATAGTGAAAATAATAAATATTTGAATTTAATAGTTAATCTAGCTTTTATCCATTTGAAATCGATAAAATATAGATAGAAAGACATTTTAGGTTGAGTTGTTAAGAAATTCTCCTCAAACTCATTACTCTCAGGTTTGCAACTTGGCTCTTTTTCAGTCTGTGTGAAACACAGATTATGATTAGATCTTTTAACACTTAGGCCTTGCTTTTTATTTAATAGAATGAGCTTGTGTCTAGGTGTTTGACCTTCAAATAACTCCAAAGACCAATTTTAAGCCAACTGTAAATCAGAACCACTCTTCTTTTGGAATAAAGTAAATCAAAAATAGTGTGCTCACCCAAGAATAGGATGTTGTTTGCAAAAAAAAATAGACAAAAAAAGTGTCTACTATATTTCAAACCAGTGCCGGTTGTAAGAGTAACTACGGGAGCATATACTTCAAAGTTACTGGCCAAAAAAGTAAAGCAAATAAAGTCTCCATGGGATTTCTAACTTTAAAACTGAGGTAAAAGTGGATATTAGATTTTATAATTTACATTAGATTTGTATATGCTTGTATCAGTTAGGGTTCTCCAGAGAAACTGAACCAATAGGATTCATTTTAGGGGAGAGGCTCACACAGTTATGCAGTCGTGGGGATTGACGTGTCTGAAATTTGTAGGACAGTCTGGCAGAATAGAAATTCAGTTAGGGTTTCCATGTTACAGTCTTCAGGAATTCTCGTTTTTCTCTGGGAAAACAGTCTTTTCTTTTAAGGCCTTCAGCTGAATGAAGCCCACCCACATTATGCAGAGTAATTGGCTTTACTTCAAGTCAGCTGATTGTAAATGTTAATCGCATCTGCAATACCTTCACTGCAAGACTACTGTTTGACCGAACAACTGGGCATCACAGAGCTTAACCAAGTTGACACATAAAATCAACTATCGCCAATGCTCAGGGCCAAGAGCAATACTCTTATTCCTTTGGTTAGGGGCAGAGAAGTTTTTTGTTTTTGTTTTGTTTTGTTTTTTGCTTGTTTGTTTGTTTTTTAGTAGAACAGTCTTGAAAGTTATCTGTAATTCTCACCACTAAAGATTATATCAAAACAGACTGGCATTTAGATAGAATGAAAGAACTCAAAGGTTTTGAGAACTGAAAATTGAAAAAAAAATGAGATTTTGATATTTATTATCGTACATGATTTCTTAGTAATGGTTACTCTCATAACTGCTTTATTGCACAGACATCAGTCCATGTAGAAGGACATAGACATTAATCCCTGTGTTGATTAATTATTTTGGGAGCCTGGAATCACCTTGTGTTAATCAGCCAGGTTACTTAAGAATATGATGTCCAACATTAATTTTATTATATTATGACAACTATGGAGAAACCAGCTGATTTGCAAATGGGCCACCTATCATACTGATAAATAGGAACTGCCCAAATATACAGGAAATGTAGATTTAGAGCAATTTATAGATATTGATGTTAATAAAAATAGTTCTGTCATATTAAACATAACTAGATAAAAATTTGAAGAGATTAGGAGCTTAAAATAATTTAAAGATAAATAATGAGATTTTTATTAACTCCTTTTGAACAATTATTTTAACTGAAAAAAAAGGTTTTTTAAAAAGCATCAATATAATTTAAAAATATTGAGCAATGCATATCTTTGTGATGCTTATCTCTGTATCTGTTCAGTTAACTCTCTGCTGCTATCTTGCAGAGATGCCAGTCCAGAATCAGGATTTCTATACATACACCTTGTCAAATATTCCATGAAAGAGAATATTGGTGATAAAAAAAAAAATTAATTTCAAGGTTACTGAGATTGAATTTGGATTCTGTATTTGAGTTTTCCAGAGAAACATAACTACTAACAGGATAGGTGTGTGTGCGTGTGTGTGTGTGTGTGTGTGTAGAGAGAGAGAGAGATTTATTTTAAGGAATTGGTTCACGTGATTCTGGGAGTCTAAAATCTTCAGGGTAGGCCAGCAGGCTAGAGGCACAGGGAAGTGTTGCAGTTTGAGTCCCAAAGCAGTCTGCTGGCCTGATTCCTTTTTGCGTGGAAAAGGTCATTCTTTGTTGTATTAAGGTCTTCATCTAACTGGGTAAGGCTGATTTGAGAAGAGCAGATTACCCTCCAACCGCATAGTTGATCCTTGAACAACATGGGTTTGAACTGTGTGGGTACACTTATACATGGATATTTTTTTTTTTAGTAGTATAATACTACAGGATCCAAGTTTGCTTGAATCTCAAGATATGAAGGAATTGCATGTATGGAGGGCCGACTACACGTTATAAATGTATTTTGACTTTGTGGAGGGCCGGAGCCCCTAACCCCTACGTGTTCAAGGGTCAGTTGTACATACTTTGAAGGATAAACTGCCCAATGCAAAGTCCATTGACATAATGTCAATCTCATCCAAAAAAACACCTTCACAAAAACATTCAAAATAATGTTTGACTAAATATCTGGGCACTGAGGCCCAGCCAATCTTATGCATAAAATTAGCCATCATAGATTCTTAACTGATTTAAACTATGATTTGGAATAACTTGTGCAATAGTAAAACCAAGAAGAAAAGAGGCTAGGAATCAATATGTAGTTTTTATAGGCTTGATATTCATAAATTTCACTTCTCAAGATGTTTTATTTATTATTAATTTTCAGAACTTTTAAGTGCAGATAAAATTCTAATATTAACTACAGCAAAAAGGACTTTGTAAAAGGTGAATGATGGTGTAGCAGCAAGAGAAAGGGTGTAAGTGTCAGCTCAGAAGGAGACAAAAAGGTGGCTGTTTTATGCTAGTAAAACGTCCTGTTCATCTCCTCCCTAACGGGTGCTCTCTGCCTCTCCTTTACACCATTGAGAGCAGCTGTGGAATAGCATGCAGAGCTTAGGTTGTGGCTTCTCTGGCACCCACATGGTTTTCCTGAAAGCACAGGGGGAGCTTCAGTGAAGAGAGATTGCCAGCAAGATACAGAGGCAGAGTTGAACTCATCGATTTGTAATCCAGTCAGATTTGTAGGTAATCCTTCTTTATTCACCACTGTGAGATCAAGCTGGCCACAGTGATATGGAGATACGCATGTTTTTCTAGTTGACCTGTAATCGAAAACCAAAACAATAAAGCATACTAATTCTAGTCAGCCAAGAAGATAGCTGTTTACTCATTCATCTTTTTTCTTCTTGAGGTTTTTGATATCTTACCCCCAGTCAGTAAGAGAGTTGGATGTTTGAGTGACTCCATGCTTGTGTGCATTCTGGTCAGTTGCACTAGCCCATTACTAAGCTGTTTTACTATTACTGCTCCAGCGTCTATAGAATGCTCCCATGTCCCTCACCGCCACGATTCTCACCTTCTGCCAGTCCCTAGTCCATACAACCAGTGAGACTAAAGCAGAAATAGAAAACTTTTCAGGTTATTTCTATTTACCTTCCAAAATTCAAGGAAACTTCTACAGAGAGAAACTAAACCATTAACGATATCAATTTATTTACCATCCATCTTGGGGAATGAACATGGAATTAGATGTCCTACAAAGACCAGTGGCATTGAAGACCTTTACAGGCACTTTTCTCACCTGAAAAATGGTTTAGTTATATTTGAGCAAATATGTTTTAGAATAATTTCTTGGTATCTTCCTTTAATACTCACAAGGACCTTATGCATTTTAACTTACAGGGATAAACAAACAAAAATACACAGAATAGGCATGCATTCTATACTATACAAAATTAATTAACCAACTAAATTTCTCAATAAGAAGTAGTTATTTTAACTAATGGGTTCTTTCTTAATTAACATGGCAAAGCAGTCTAGTTTAATGTGTTTACATTTATTCTTCTGTTCCCTAGGCCAATTGTGTTTTTAATCTCCCTTTTATCTTGCCAGATTCTATTAATGAGTTTATTTAAATACACAGAACATTAGGTTAGGAAAAATATTAACATACACCGACTAATCACAATTATCTAGCCATAGTTTAGCTTTCTTCTCACCATGTGTACACTAAACTGGCCCTTTCATTAATGCACAGATTTTTTTTTTCAAGGTAAGCATTAAATTTTTCTCCTAACAGACTTTTTATGTTGCTAAAATAAATTGTGCATGTGTGTATAAATGTTGCTAATTTTGAAGTGGCTATTGCAAGTTGAATACCCTGGGACGCAGACTCAGAAAGATTGGCATGCAGGAAGTTTATTAGGGAGTGCCCATGAGAGCAGTATCTGTGCAAGGGAAGGGGAAGAAACAGAATTGGCAGAGTGAGAATTGTAATGGAGACTATGAAGCTGGGATGGCCCTTCAGAGTTGTGCTCAGTTGGAGCCAAGGGGCTGAGCCTTGACACTTTCATTTGGACAAGTCACCGGATGATGGCTGGCCCAAGAAGAGTACATGACTTGGGCAAGTTAGCTTTCTCCATGCAAGGGCAATTTCCAGAGAGGGTTAATAGCTGAGGAATATCAACCAGCATTAAATAAGTAAGGGTAGTCTTCATTCATAAAAATAAATTATTAGAAACTTTAAACAATGTCTCAATAACTTATTTTTATCAATCCTTTTTCCTATTTATCATCAAATACCATTCTATCTAAATACTTAGTGCCCTCTTCAATGCTTCTCTGAGAGTAGTTAGATACTACTTTATCTTTTCACTTTTCTTGTACTGTCTTTAGATAATATTAACAGGAAATTCATTTAAACACACTGTAAATCTAAATCCAAGTTATTTAAGCAACTGGAAAAAAGAAGAGGAAAAAGGATATATATATATAAAATCTCTAAATAATCGCCATGTAAGTTTTACCCAATTTTCACACATTTCCCACCTAGATTTTACACATTTCTATTACAATTAAAACAAAATACTAAAATGATTGAGGTAGTGTCAGAATTTTATGGTATACTTTGATAAGGTTTATGTTTAATCTATAATATTATAATCTTTAATGTAAATTGAAAATGTGGTTTTGTATAACAATAGCGTATTAAATGCCAGTAAGAAATTGTGATCAAAAATTTGTTTAGTGCTTAAAAAATAAACTGAAATATTATATCAGTTTAGAAAATAACTTGGTTAAGTTTAAGTTTAATTGAGTTTAACACTAATATGTTTCATTTGGCTCATAACCTTGAAGTCAGTTGGTCACTATGGCCATATTTTGTGATTACCTACCAGGAAAGTGGTCATCTCTGTGAAGGGGGAGAATCTTGTGATTGAGAAGGGCATCCTGGACCCTTTGGTGCTGTAGGCAGTGTTCTTCATACTGTTGGTACATGGATGTTCCCTCTATAACTATTTGTTCAACCCTACATACATGTTTGTGGCATGTAGAGTGTAGAGGTGACATATATGACTAGTGCTCACTGTATCTGGGTCTCATCATCTTTCTAGTGGGTGGGAAGACCTCTCAGCCCTCTTCGAATTAGGCTTGACAGTGTGACTGTTTCTGACCAGATAGCTATGAGCAGATCAAGGCCCTTCAGGATAAGTATGAATTCAATACCTCTCATTTCCTCTGCTGAGTGATGTTGTAATCTACATGTTGAGATAGCAGCATTTCAAAATCAAATTAGCTTGGATCCCTAAATCACTGTTTGGAAAGCAGCTGCCCTAGAGAGCCACAGGACATATAATGGACTTTGCACAGACAGGAAATAACCTTTATGTATTAAGCCACTGAGATTCCAGGCTTTTCTGGTTATTAAACAGTGGAGTTATGTTGTCTAATTAAAAAAAAAAGTATGTGTGTATATATATATATATATATATATACACACACACACACACACACACACACACTATATTTTATAATATGTGTGCTTGTATGTGTAGTGTTTAAAAACTGAATGGCAAGTAAAAAATGGAGAGGAAAATATGTAGATAGTTCTTGGTAGCTAAATTTCCTGGTTGAGTGTCTGATAGTCTCAGCTTATCTTTCTATGACACATAGTTTGATGCTTGTTAGCCGATGGGTCAACTGTGCTTAGTCTAATAGTGAATAGCTGGTAAGTGGTAGAAAGATGACGTGATTAAGTATTGGCCACTAACAAAGGACATTTTCTTCAGAGAAAAAATGGGCAAGCCAATCACTGTTTATAGAATAATATTAGAAGTCAACGTTTCTACCATTTACTATTTCTATGGCTATGATCCCGTGATTTGTACACTGTGTAAATTGAAAATGTCAGCAGCATCTTATTTGTCTGTGTCTCTTCCAGTCTTAAGATTTACAGTTCTTTGATATTGGCCATCTTACTTAACTAATTAGATGAGATTAATATCACATTATTTTTCAAGTAATTAAGTCTATTGGATATTGCTGCACTCCTTGTGCACTGCACAATTCACATGCACTACAATGTCAATGCACCTTCTTGTACTGTCCACTACCCAACCTGTATAACCGTATGTATGTATACACTAGATCTCTAAGTACTTTACCGTATACCTGCCTGTGTATCATCACTCAGGGTGTTTCCTTTATTTGGAAAGTCCAACTCTTACCTCAAGCTAAGTCAAGAAGTTGAACTCCAATTATACATTCTTCTATTTGGTTTTCTACAACACTTCTCTCCCTCATAGTGTATACCACAAAATTGAGCCCTTAATATTATAAAGTATCAGTGTAACTTATTCAAGGTTCAGATTCTAAAGTCAGCAGATTGGGTAAAAACTCATGTATAGTTAAAACTGTCCTTTAAAGTGATGAGTAAAGTTTGTATGTAATGGCATACAGTTTTCTTGTGTACACTAACGTTTTGAGAACCATGGAGCAAGATGAAAGGAAGCTTCTAAATCAGATGAGTGGACTTTGAAATTTGTCTTTAAGATAAACATCTTTTTCCTAGATAAGGAATTCCAAAGTTGTTTCTCCTTGCCTCCAGGGTTTACACTCTGTTTTAAAACTGAGTCTTTAAAATGTTAATACATGTCTAGATATTTTGGTTTCATTTGGAAAGCACTTGGTGCCAGTCCTGACGCAGTAGGTGCTCTGTAAATGTCTGATGGATTTGAGTCTGGTTCAGTCTATTCTTTAAAGAATTGTAGAGAAGACAAAGACCACCTGAGAAAATGTCAAGATTAGCTCAGATAATTTTGTAAAACAAGGACAAATATTTACTTAAAATTGGGGCTTGCTATTAAACTATAGTATTTAAAAGTGTGCAGTATTGCTGCAGGGTCTGAAAGATGAATGAAAAGAAATGGAAAGCCGAGAAATATATCAACACATATATTGGAATTTAGTACATGAGAAAAATAGCTTTCAAAATATAGAAAGGAATAAACTAGTCAATCCATATTGTTGGGATAATTTGTTGTCCATGTTCTTTCTATCAATTTATTTGTCTACCTACCTACCTACCTACCTACATACATATAACTGGGTGTCTTTCTCATACCATGAACCAAACAGTCTACATTGTTTACATATGTAAATGTTAAATACCTTGTTTTTGCTATCTTATATACATATATGTATCTACAAATAAGACTTCTGTTATCATACTGTTATTCTTTAGAAACTTGATTTTTCTGTTTCACTGATTTTTCTTTTCTAGATATTTCACTGTTGGTACATACAGATTTGATACACTATTTTAATGGATACATAACATCTCATATAAATGTACAATAATTTGTTTATTAGTAGATATATATGTAGGTTGTTTTCTAATTTTTCATTGTTATAATGTTGAAATGAAAATCATCATTTTTTCTTTTACACATGCATGACAGTTTTTTTCTAGAATGTGTACCTACACATATTGGGACAGTTTTGCCAATTGCTGTTAGTGGTGAACATAACAATTTATGATCACATTCAGTGAGAGCTCTCCTCTCCTAAAGTCTCATCAAATACTTGTAACTTCAGCCTTTCAACTTTTTCTTATGAGTGTGAGATTGTACTTCATTGGTGTTTTAATTAGCAGTCCCTAAAAAGTAGTAAGATTGAACATGTTTTCATGTGTTTATTGACTCATTTGTTGTTTTTTCTTCTTTAAATTCTTTATATTATATTCTGTTAGTAAACCTTTTCTTATTTGTAGAATTTCTTTCTTGAAACTAAAACTTTGTCAGTTATGAGTTGTAAATATCTTTTCCCAATTGGTGCTTTGTTTCAAATTTTATTTAATGGGTCCTTTAGGCAAAAAATTTTAAACTTAACAGTCTTTCATCAAAATTTTCATTTTATGTGTCTTTTAAAACTATTTTCTTAGCCAGATTAAAAAGTTTATAGTTTCTTCTAATGTTTTATAAATTTTCTCTAAATTTTAGGTGTTTAATCCATCTAGAATTAATTTTAAAATATTTTATGATTTTTTGATTTGAGTAGTCAATTTCTGAATATTGAATTTAGTATTCAAATGTTTAATATTACATATGTATTTATTTCAAATTGTGAAGATTCAGTATTTGCTAGTACCTGTTCAGTCATAATGAATGGAATCAGGAACATTTCTGCTTTGTAATAGGCAGGCACAGCATTAAGCTTTGTCAGGAGATGGTCCTTGAAGGGCATTCCAATAGGAAGGGGACTCCTCTCTCTGGTTCTGTGTGTGTTTCCTTCTGTTGCTTTTTGCTCCTGCTTCATGGCCGGTCAGTGATATGGGTGTAGGGGAAATCTGGTGCTCATCTATGTGCCCAGAGCTCTCAGTCCCTTGGCATCTGCTCCAATCTGGCCCATGTCTAGTGACCAGCTTCCCAGACGGTTCAGAGGCAGACACTATACATGCTTCAGGCCTGCTCTGGCCTGGGCAATCCAGTGGACCTCTCTGACAGGTAGCCTTCAAGCAAACCTTCTGAACCCCTGACTATAGGAGGGGAACTTTCATTCCAAGTTTGTTCTTCCTGGGGTACTCTCCCTCAGCTCTAAAGTATCTTCAGAATAACTTTTATAGTTACTCTTCTATTATAAAAGTAATTCTAGTTGACCTTGAACAACACAAGTTTAAAATGTGTGAGTCCACTTACATGTGGATGTTTTTCAGTCAGTACTACAGTATTACATGATACAAGGTTGGCTGAATCCTAGAATTCAGAACCACAGACATTGAGGGCCGACTATAGGACTTGAGCAACCACGGATTTTAGTATCCGTGGTGGGTCCTGGGTCCAATTCCCTGCTGGTACCGAGGGATAAATGTACATCAGTTTCCCATGTTTAAATTTATGTGTACTTGCTGGCTCCTGATTAGATCCAGACTAATACATCTATCACTCATTTTCTAATTGATTTGTAATGTTCTGTCATATTTTACCTGTTTTATTCATGCGTTTTTTTTTTGGATAACTTGCCTTTTGTAGGTTTTTTTAATGTGCCAATTCTTAATCATTTAACTACTACTCAGTGTCACTTTTCAACCATTCAGTTTCTAAAAAATTTAATTACATTCACTATAGTTTACATATGCAAACTATATATTATACATTTAAAAATATAATAAAGTATTTTATTTAAATAAATTATAATATATAAATATAGTACATAATTAATATATGCATTGTATAATTATATAAATATCTAAATATACTATATACTATAAATTAAAGTATATATATATACATATTTTAGATTAGCTGTATACAAATGCTTAATATTTTACAGAGTATGTTCCACCATTTTTATTCTTTAAACTCATCTGGGCTTCTACTTGCCCTTTGTTTTCCACAGTAAACTCAGAATTGCTTCTCAAATTCTTCAGAAGTTTCTGTAGTGTAGCAAATGGTATTAAATATAGATTCATTTAGGGAGAATTATCATTTTTACAATACTGAATCTTCCCATTTGTGAAAATGATATTTCTCTACATTTATTCAGATGCTCTTTTTTTCATTTTAAATATAAAGTTTTTTCAAAAATTACTTGGTTTAATCTACTCTTGGGTACTTTATATATTTTTGTCCTACTAATGAGTGGAATTCCTTTTAATAATACATCTTCTGATGAATAAGAGACGTTTTCATGTGTTTATCTTTTATCTAAACTTACTGAATTCTCTCATTAGATTTAAATTTTGTTTGGAGATTTAAAAAAATTTTTTCTAAGAGCACCTTCATATTACCTAGTAATGAGGGCAATTTCTCCTTACTGTTCCTATTTTTTAAATTCCTCAATATTCTTTTCCTTTACATTGGTTCTTTAATATAATTAATACAATGTTTAATAGAGGTTGTAATAAGCACCATTGTTTTGTTCCTGATTTAAATGAAATAAATCTGAAATTTCACCATTTAGTGTGATACTTACTATATTTTGGTGTTAAATACCTAGGGAAACTCCCTAGTGTTACTAGTTTACTATCAGTTTTGAATCAAAATTAAGAGTTTGATTTTTTTTAAATGCTTTTTCTCTATTGAGATAAGTATATGGTCATATGATAGCTTGAAGTAGAAAATTACATTAATAGATTTTCTAAATTTAAAATGTTCTTTTATTACTGAGTAAACCCTTCTCATCATAAAATGTGTTTCATAACTTGATTTGCCAATCATTTAATTAGGATTTTTGCATATGTGCTTATAACTTTTATTAGCCTGTTTTTTTTCCTTTATTATTCTGTTATTGTCCAGTTTTAAAACCAAGGTTTTGGGTTTCCCTGGTGGTGCAGTGGTTGGGAATCCGCCTGCCAATGCAGGGGACACGGGTTCAAGCCCTGGTCCGGGAAGATCCCACATGCCGCGAAGCAACTAAGCCCTGTGCGCCGCAACTACTGAGTCTGAGCTCTAGAGCCCGTGAGCCACAACTACTGAGCCCGTGCACCTAGAGCCCGTGCTCCACTACAAGAGAAGCCACCGCAAGGAGAAGCCCGCGCACCACAGCGAAGAGTAGCCCCCGCTCGCCACAACTAGAGAAAGCCTGCATGCAGCAGTGAAGACCCAATGCAGCCAAAAATAAATAAAATAAATGAATAAAAATAAATAAATGAATAAAAGCAAGGTTTTTCTAGAATCATAAAATGATTTGGGAGCACTTTTTTTTCCCCAATTTGGAACAATTTGCATAAGAAATGAATTATTTATTAATTGAGGGTGCTTTTCCATGTGTAGATTTTTGACTAGTAAATCTGTTTTCTTCATATGTATTTATATATCTTCTGAGTCTTTCTATATTAGTTTGAGTGAATTTTGGTAATTTATATCTTTCTGAAAGAATGTGCAATATATTTACATTTTTGTAAAGTTCTTCATGGTATTTTCAATGTGTCTTTATAAATCTATCTTTACAATCCCTAATAATTTTTGTATCTTTTCTTTCTTAACCAGTAATATTTCTAAATCAATTTTTTATTGAAATATAATTGACATACAATGTTATATTAATTTCAGGTGTACAACATAATGATTCAATATTTGTATGAATTGAGAAATGATCATCTATCACCATACAAAGTTAAAACATTCTTTTTCTTATGATAAAATCTTTTAAGATTTACTTTATTAGCAAAGATTTACTTTCTTTGAAACTTGCAATACCAGATTATTTACTATAGTCCCCATGCTGTACGTTACATCCTGATGACTTATTTTATAATTGGGAAGTTTGTACCTCTTGTCCCATTCACCCTTTCCACCCACCCCTTAACCCCCATCCCCTCTGGCAATCACCAATCTATTCTCTGTATCTGAGTTCCGTTTTGTTTGTTTTTGTTTTTGAGATTCCAAATATAAGTGAAATCATATGGTATTTGTCTTTTCTCTGTCTGACTTATTTCACTTAGCGTAATACCCTCTAGGCCATCCATGTTGTCACAATGGCAAGATTTCATTCTTTTTTATGGCTATGAGTAGCATTTGATGGTATATATTTGCCGCATCTTTTTTTAATCCATTCATCCATGAATGGACCACTTAGATTGTTTCTCTATCTTAGCTACTGTAAATAATGCTGCAATGAACATAGGGGTGCATCTGTCTTTTTGAATTAGTGTTTTTGTTTTCTTCAGGTAAACACCTAGAAGTGGAATCTCTGGATTATATGGTAGTTCTATTTTTTAATTTTTGTGGAACCTCCATACTGTTTTCCATAGTAGCTAACACCAAGTTACACTCACACCAACAGTGCATGAGGCTTCCCATTTCTCCATATCCTTGACAATACTTGTTATTTCTAGGCCTTTTGATAATAGCCATTCTGACAGGTGTGTGGTGATACCTCATTGTGGTTTTGACTTGTATTTCCCTAATGATTAGTGATGTTTTCATATGCCTGTTGCCCATCCATATATCCTCTTGGGAAAAATGTTTATTTGGATTCTCTGCCCATTTTTAAATTGGATTATTTGTTTTTTTACTATTGAGTTGTATGTATTCTTTATATTTTTTGGATATTAACCCCTTATCAGATACATCATTTGCAAGTATCTTCTTCCATTCAGTATATTGCCGTTTTATTATGTTGATGGTTTTCTTCACTGCACAGAAGATTTTTAGTTTGATGTAATACCATTTGTTTATTTTTGCTTTTGTTGCCATTGCCTTTGGAGTCAGATCTAAAAAAAATATTACCAAGTATGAAGTTGAGCTTACCACCTGTGTGTTTTTCTAGGAGTTTTGTGGTTTCAGGTCTTGCATTCAAATTTTTAATCCATTTTTAGTTAATTTTTGTCTGTGGTGTAAGATAGTGATCCAGTTCATTCTTTTGCATGTGGCTGTCCAGTTTTCCCAACACCGTTTATTAAAGAGACTGTCGTTTCCCCACTGTATATTCTTTCCTCCTTTGTCATAAATTAATTGACCATATATGTAAAGGGTTATTTCTGGGCTCTCTACTCTGTTCCATTGATCTATGTGTCTGTTTTTATGTCATTACCATACTGTTTTGATTACTGTATGTAGCTTTGTAGTACAGTTTGAAATCAGGGTGCATGATGCCTCCAGCTTTGTTCTTCTTTCTCAAGATTGCTTTGGCTATTTGAGATCTTTTGCGGATACATACAATTTTTAGGGCTTTTAAATTTTATTTCAGTAAAAATGCCATTGGAATTTTAATAGGGATTGCATTGAACCTGTAGATAGCTTTGGGTAATATGGACATTTTAACAATATTAATTCTTCCTATCCAGGAGCACAGACTATGTTTCCATCTATTTGTGCCGCCTCCAATTTCTTTCATTCAGTATCTTAGAGTTTTCAGTGTACAGATCTTTCTCCTTCTTGGTTAAATTGATTCCTGGGTATTGTTTTTGATGCAGTTGTAAATGGCATTTTTTCCCTAATTTTTTTCTGATGGTTCATTGTTAGTGTATAAAAATACAACTGATTTTTATATGTTGATTTTCTACTGTGGAACTTTACTGAATTCATTTATTGTTTCTAGCAGTCTTTTGGTGGATTCTTTAGGGTTTTCTGTGTATAAAATCATGTTCTTCACAAATTGTGACAGTTTTACTTTTTCCTTTCCAAATTGTATGATTTTTTTTCCTACCTATTTGCTGTGGCTAATATTTCTAATACTGTGCTGAATAAAAGTGATGAGCCATTTTTCTTATCTTGTTCTGATAATAAAAGAAAAAAATTCAGTTTTTCACCCTTGAGTATGATGTTAGCTGTAGGATTGCTATATACAGGCTTTATTAAGTGAAGACACACTCCTTCTTATACTCACTTTGTTGAGAGTTTTTATTATAAATAGACGTTGAGTTTTGTCAAAAGCTTTTTCTGCATCTACTGAAATTACTAAATGATTTTTATCTTTTACTTTGTTAATGTGACATCACATTGATATGCAGATGTTGAACCTTCCTTGCATCCCTGGGATAAATCCTATTTGATCATGGTGTATAGTCCTTTCTTTATATTGTTGAATTCAACTTGCTAATTATGTTGAGAATTTTTGCATCTGTGTTCATCAGGGATATTGGACTGTAATTTTCTTTCTTTTTTGGGGGGGTGTTCTTTTCTGGTTTTGATATCAGGGTAATGCTGGCCTTGTGAAATGAGTTTTGTAGTGTTCCCTTCTCTTCAAGTTTTGGAAGAATTTGAGAAAAATAGGTAATAAATCTTATTTAAATTTTTGGTAGAATTCACCATTGAAGCTCCCTGGTCCTGAATTTGTATTTGTTGGCAATTTTTTTTTTTTTTTATTACTGATTCAATCTTTTTAGTAGTGATTAGTGTATTAGATTTGCTTTTTCTTCCTGATTCAATCTTAGAAGATTGTATGTTTCTTTGGTGTATAATTGTGTGTAGTATCTGGATCCTTTGTTATTCTTTGGTATCAGTTGTAACCTCTCCTCTTTCATTTCTGATTTTATTTATTTAAGCCCTCTGTCTTTTTTCTTAGTGAGTCTAGCTACAGGTTTGTCAATTTTGTTTTCCTTTCAAAGAACCAGCTCTTAGTTTTATTGATCTTTTCTATTGTCTTTTTTGTTTCTTTCGTTTATTACTGCTCTGATCTGTATTATTTCTGTAGACCTGAAACAAATAGGCTGTCTCCAGCAAAGATGCATTTATTCAGGATCAGCAGAGAATTTCAATTTTGGGGTCAAGCTGTGAGCAAGTCCCTGCATGACAAGGGAAGGAGAACACTTTTACAGAGAGGGAAAGAAAAAAAAAAAAAGATAGGAGGTTTTATTAAACAAAGAGTCCATAGCTTTTCATTGGCTGAGTCCTTCCCAAGCAAGAAGAGGAGTCTTTCTTCTTCCTGTTAGGCTTTGTTATTTTCATAGGGCATGAGAGTTCCCCCTTATGTTCTTCCAACTCTATTTAGTTGAAGTTTCGGTTTATTAATTGTTTACATTTCCCTCCTGCTACTAACTTTGGGTTTTATATGTTCTTTTTCTAGTTTCTTTGGGTGTAAGATAACATTTTTTGAGATCTTTCTTGTTTCTCAAGGTAGGCCTGTTTTGCTATACAGCATCCATCTTAGAACTGGCTTTGCTGCACCCCAAAGATTTTGGTATGTTGTATCTCCATTTTCATTTGTATTCTCAAGGTATTTTAGAATTTCTCCTTTGATTTCTTTGTTGACCCATTTGTTTTTCAGTATCATGTTCTTTAATCTCCACGTATCTGTGATTTTTCCACTTTTATTTTTGTATTTGATTTAGTTTCATACCACTGTTGTTCAAAGAAGATGCTTGATATGATTTCAGTCTTCTTAGATTTATTGAGACTTGCTTATGAGCTATCATATACAACTTCCTTATGATCTAACATATGATCTATCCTGGAGAATGAATGTTCCATGTGCACTTGAGGAAAATGTGTATTCTGCTGCTTTGGATGGAATGTATCTATTAAGTCCAACTGGCCTAAAGTGTCCTTTATTATACACCTTATAATCAATAAGGTGTTTCCTTATTGATTTTGCATCTGGGTAATCTATCCATTGATGGTTAAAGTCCCCTATTATTATTGTATTGCTATCAATTTCTCCCTTTAGATATATAAATATTTGCTTCATATAGTTAGATTCTCCTATGTTGGGTACATAAATATTTACAAATATTATACCTTCTTGCTGGATTGATACCATCATTATGTAGTGCCCATCTTTGTCTTTTATTACAGACCTTCTTTTAAAGTCTTTTTTGTCTGATATAAGTATAGCTACCCCAGCTTTCTTTTGATTTCCATTTGCAGGAAACATCTTTTTTCATCCCTTCACTTTCAGTCTATGTGTGTTCTTATATCTAAAATGAGTCTCTTGTAGGCAGCATATTGATGGGTCTTGTTTCTTTATCCATTCAGCCACTCTGTCATTTGGTTGGAACATTTAGACCATTTGCATTTAAAATAATTATTGATAGGTATGCACTTATTTTGTTAATTGAGTTTTCGAGCTGTTTGGTAGCTTTTCTCTTCTCCTTTCTTCTTCTCTTGCTTTCTTGCTTTGTGTTTGATGAATTTCAGTAGTGTTATGCATAGTTAGTTTCCTTTCTCTTTATGATTTGTGTACAGGCCTATCTCTGTTTGTTGTGCTTCTCCACTGTATTGCACTTCGCAGGTATTGCATTTTAAAAATTAAAGGTTTGTGGCCACCCTGCATTGAGCAAGTCTAGGTGCAATTTTTCCAATAACATTTGCTCAATTCATGTCTCTGTGTCACATTTTGGTAGTTCTTATAAATTTCAAAATTTTTCATTATTATATTTTTTTATGGTGATCTGAGATTAGTGATCTTTGTTACTATTGCAAAAAGATTACAACTCATTGAAGGCTCTAGTGATGGTTAGCACTTTTTAGCAATGAAGTAATTTTAAATTAAGGTATGTACATTGTTTTCTTAGACATGATGCTATTGCATACTTAATAGACTACAGTATAGTGTAAATACAACTTTTATGTATACTGGGAAACAAAAAAATCGTGTTAACTCACTTTATTGTGATATTCTGTTTATTGCTGTGGTCTAGAACTGAACCTGCATTATCACTGATATGCCTGTATCTACCGTAGATTTTTGCTTTTCAGTTATTATGAAGCTCACCTCTAGCAGCTTATATGTATATAACAGTGTATTTTATGTTGATAGCAAGTTAAGTTTGAATGCACTCTAACTCTACGTTTTTACCCCCCACATGTTTTATTTTGATATCACATTTTACATCTTTTTATTTTGTGTATCCATTTTCTAATTATTATAGTTAGAGTTATTTCTACTACTTATGCCTTGTAACTTTGGTTTTTTAAAAAACTAATTAATTAATTTGTTTATTTTTGTCTGTGTTGGGTCTTCGTTGCTGTGCGTGGGCTTTCTCTAGTGGCAGCGAGTGGGGGCTCCTCTTCATTGTGGTGCGCGCCAGCTTCTCATTGCGGTGGCTTCTCTTGTTGCAGAGCATGGGCTTCAGTAGTTAGGCTCGCAGGCTCTAGAGCACAGGCTCAGTAGTTGTGGCTCACGGACTTAGTTGCTCTGTGGCATGTGGGATCCTCCCGGACCAGGGCTCGAACCCATGTCCCTGCATTGGCAGGTGGATTCTTAACCACTGGGCCACCAGGGAAGCCCCTTGTAACTTTCATACTAGCTTTAAAGTGATAAATTCACTACTTTACTATATATTTACCTTTACCAGTGAAATTATAACTTTCATATGTTTTCTTGTTACTAATTAGTGCCGTTTCTTTTCAAGTTAAAGTTCCTTTAAGCCACAGCAATTAGAGACAAAAAAGAAATAAAAGGAATCCAAATCGGAGAAGAAGAAGTAAAACTGTCTCTGTTTGCAGATGACATGATACTATATATAGAGAATCCTAAAGATGCTATCAGAAAACTACTAGAGCTAATCAATGAATTTGGTAAAGTAGCAGGATACAAAATTCACAGAAATCTCTTGCATTCCTATACACTAATGATGAAAAATCTGAAAGAGAAATTAAGGAAACACTCCCATTTACCGTTGCAACAAAAGGAATAAAATACCTAGGAATAAACCTACCTAAGGAGACAAAAATCTGTATGCAGAAAACTAAAGACACTGATGAAAGAAATTAAAGATCATACAAACAGATGGAGAGATATACCATGTTCTTGGATTGGAGGAATCAACATTGTGAAAATGACTCTACTACCCAAAGCAATCTACAGATTCAATGCAATCGCTATCAAACTACCAATGGCATTTTTCACAGAACTAGAATAAAAAATTTCATAATTTATATGGAAACACAAAGACCCTGAATAGCCAAAGCAGTCTTGAGAAAGAGAAACGGAGCTGGAGGAATCAGGCTCCCTGACTTCAGACTATACTACAAAGCTACAGTAATCAAGACAGTATGGTACTGGAACAAAAACAGAAATATAGATCAATGGAACAGGATAGAAAGCCCAGAGATAAACCCACACACATATGGTCACCTTATCTTTGATAAAGGAGGCAAGAATATACAATGGAGAAAAGACAGCCTCTTCAATAAGTGGTACTGGGAAAACTGGACAGCTACATGTAAAAGAATGAAATTAGAACACTCCATAATACCATACACAAAAATAAACTCAAAATGGATTGAAGACCTAAATGTAAGGCCAGACACTATAAAACTCTTAGAGGAAAATGTAGGCAGTACGCTCTATGACATAAATCACAGCAAGATCCTTTTTGACCCACCTCCTAGAGAAATGGGAATGAAAACAAAAATAAACAAATGGGGCCTAATGAAACTTCAAAGCTTTTGCACAGCAAAGGAAACCATAAACAAGACCAAAAGACAACCCTCAGAATGAGAGAAAATATTTGCAAATGAGGCAACTGACAAAGGATTAATCTCCAAAATATACAAGCAGCTCATGCAGCTCAATATCAAAAATCAAAAAACCCAATCCAAAAATGGGCAGAAGACCTAAATAGACATTTCTCCAAAGAAGATATACAGATTGCCAACAAACACATGAAAGGATGCTCAACATCACTAGCCATTAGAGAAGTGCAAACCAAAACTACAGTGTGGTATCATCACCTCACACCGGTCTGAATGGCCATCATCAAAAAATCTACAAACAGTAAATGCTGGAGAGGGTGTGGAGAAAAGGGAACCCTCTTGCACTATTGGTGGGAATGTAAATTGATGCAGCCACTATGGAGAACAGTATGGAGGTCCCTTAAAAAACTAAAAATAGAACTACCATATGACCCAGCAATCCCACTACTGGGCATATACCCATTAGTCAGAAACCATAATTCAAAAAGAGTCATGTACCACAGTGTTCATTGCAGCTCTATTTACAACAGCCAGGACATGGAAGCAACCTAAGTGTCCATCGACAGATGAATGGATAAAGAAGATGTGGCAGAAATATACAATGGAATATTACTCAGCCATAAAAAGAAACAAAATTGAACTATTTGTAGTGAGGTGGATGGACCTAGAGTCTGTCATACAGAGTGAAGTAAGTCAGAAAGCGAAAAACTATGCTAACATATATATGGAATCTAAAAAAAAAAAAGGTTCTGAAGAACCTAGGAGCAGGACAGGAATAAAGACACAGATATAGAGAATGGACTTGAGGACATGGGGAGGGGCAAGGGTAAGCTGGGATGAAGTGAGAGAGTGGCATTGATATATATACACTACCAAATGTAAAATAGATAGCTAGTGGGAAGCAGCCACATAGCACAGGGAGGTCAGCTCGGTGGTTTGTGACCACCTAGAGGGGTGGGATAGGGAGGGTGGGAGGGAGGCTCAAGAGAGAGGGGATATGGGGATATTTGTATACATATAGCTGATTCACTTTGTTATACAGCAGAAACTAACACAGCATTGTAAAGCAATTATACTCCAATAAAGATGTTAAAAAAAAAAGTTCCTTTAATATTTTCTGTATGGCTGGTTTAGTGGTGATGAACTTTATCTCTCTTTTGTTTCTGAATGATAACCTCAGCAAGTAAAGTGTTCTTGGTGGACTTTGTTTCCCTTTAACGCTTTGATTATATCTATGTCACTCCTTTCTGGCCTGCAAGGTTTCTGCTGAGAAATCTGCTGATAGTCTTATGGAGGCTCCCTTGTATATAAAAAGTTGTTTTCTCTTGCTGCTTTTAGATTTTTCTCTTTATCTTTAATTTTTGACATTTTAATTACAGTGTTTCTTAATGTGCATGTCTTTGGGTTCTTTTTGTTTGGAACTTTCTTGGCTTGCTGGGTCTGGATGTCTGTTTCTTTCCCCAGGTTAGGCAAGTTTTCAGCCATTATTTCTTCAAATCAGGTTTCTGTTCCATTCTCTCTCTCTTCTCCTTCTGGGATCCCTATATGCAAATGTTATTCTGCTTGATTTTGTCCCATAGGTCCCTTAATATATCTTAACCTTTTAAAATTCTTTGTTCTTTCTGTTGCTCTGTTTGGATGAGTTCTACTGTCCAGTCTTCCAGGTTACTGATTCATTCTTCCGCTTCATCTAGTCTGCTGTTGAACCCCTCTAGTGTAATTTTCAGTCAGTTATTATACTCTTCCGCTCTGAGACTTCTGTTTGGTACTTTATTTTATTCTCAATCTCTGTTGAATATCTCACTGTGTTCATCCATTCTTCATCCAAGTTCAGTGAGAATCTTTATGACCATTATTTTAAGTAATTTACCTGGTAAAGAGTTTATCTGTTTCATTAAGGGTTTGTTTATTGTTGTTTTTTTTTGTTTTTTTTTTTGCTGGGGTAGATTATCTTGATTTTTGTTTCAAATATACTCTTTTGTCTCCTCATTTTGCTTGGTTCTCTGTGTTTGTTTCTATGTATTAAGTGAAAGTGCTCTGTCTCACAGTCTTGAAGGAATGGCCTTGTGTGGGAGATGAACCTTATCATTTAACCTTTCCCTAGTCACTGGTTGTTTCTTGAGCCTTTGTGATTGTCCAAGCAGCCTGATTTTTTTCTTGTTAGGGCCCAGGTTTTGATGGTGTCAAGAGCTGTCTCTTCAATTGTTTCAGATCCATGAGACCCAGAAAAGCAGTACCTGTGGCACCAAGAGACAGGTGGTCAAGGGGCATCCCCTATGTCGGCTGCATGTGCCAGCTGACTTGGGGGGGGGGACGACACTGCAGCAGCTTAGGGCCAGGGCACTGGGCCAGCTGGCTTTATCTGGGCTGTGGGAGTGGCATGGGGGTGGGGCACATCTACTCTAACAAGTTAGAGGGAGAGTATAAAAGTGGTGCCTGCTGTTGCCTGTGCTAGCAAGGTAGAGGGAGAATGCAAAAATGGCACAGGCCATCACCTGTCTCCCTGGAGAGAGTCCCAACAGGTTCTGATGTTCTAGTAGGTGCTCTAAGACTAACAAATAAATCTTCTTCATGTATGGTCTAGGTGCCTCCCAAACAGCTGCTTCTGTGCTAGATTGCCCGGTGAATGAGTCTGCACGCGAGTCCTTTTAAGAGCAGAATCTCTGTTTCATGTGGTCCTTTGGTCCTTCTGCCTGCAAGCTCTATTGGTTTTCAAAGCCAGTTGTTTTGGGAGCTCATCTCTGGTGCAAGACCCAGGGGTTGGGGTCTGTGATGTGGGGCATAAACTCCTTACTCCTCAGGGAGAAGCTACATATTCATGAGATCCCTCCTGATTATAGGTCGCTACACTGGGGGTGGGGTTTTTGGTGAGACCACATTTTTCACATGTTTCTCCTACCTGTCTGGATGTGGCCCCTTTATCCTCTGTTACGGGGGGGATTCTTCAGCTAGTTTTTCAGTCCTTCCCAGATGGAATTGTTCCATATGTAATCCGTTGTGTAGACACAACAGATTTGTTGTGTCTGTGGGAAGAGGTAAGTTCAGGATCTTCCTACACTGCCATCTTGAACTGCCTCGTCTCTAAATCGATCTTTTTATTTGTGTTTTTCGAAGACTTCTCTTGGTTTTACTGATACTTTCTACTAATTCTTTCTTCTATTTTCTTTGGGCTTGCTCTCTTCACACTTTTTGTGTTAATATTTTTAATCCAGTATATTTAGGTCACAAATATGTCTCTTGAAAACTTTAAATTCTAAGTTAACTATATCCCACAAGTTTTGATTCACTGTAGTTTAATTATTGTTCAATTCTAAATATTTTGATTTACATTGTGATTTGACCAAATAAATAAATATTTACGATATTATTTAAATGTTCAAAGACTTTAAAATTCTAATTCCATTGTGTTTTGGCAAGAGGATTTGGTCTGATCAGGAATTTGGGTTTGTTTAGACTTGTTTCACAGGTAGTACGTAGTCAATTTTTGTAACTTTTATGTGTGTTTGGAAAAGTGTACATTCTATAAATGTGGTCTCGTGTATAAATGCACATCTATTAGATCATTTTTTATTGTGTCATTTATGTGCACTCTGTACTTTCTGTCTTTCAAATAAAACCTTTTACTATACATAAAATATGCATATCCAAGTATATTTTAGGTGTATATAATTACTAATACATACCTGAGAGAGATGTATTTAGTCTCTGTTAGTGGATTTACTGAGTTTTTCTTTATATTTCTATGTTTTCTGTATGTATTTTGAGACTGTCTTGTTAAGCACACACAAAGGTTTATCGTATCTTCCTAGTAAATTGTTTCTTTTTCCTAAGAGTGATTTCTTCTAATTTAAAGTCAATTTCATAGTTCTTAGATGGGTATATTGGCTTTCTTTTGGTTAATATTTGCCAGTTGTATGTTGTTCTGTCCCTTTCTTTTCAATGTTTGAGTTACATTTAAATGTGTGTGAAAGTGATAGTGTTCAGAAAATTATGAATATCATCTCTGTTTATTCCAGCCTCATTTCAATTGTGACCAGACCTGGCCAGTGAGCCATAGTGACCTCTGGTGTGGTGACTGTGTCTCATAGATAGAGAATAGCTGACCAGTGTATTTCAAGTTCATGGGAGAAATAACAATTTATTTCTTTAAGCCACTGAGATTGTAGAGTTAATTTATCACAGCATAGTCTAGTCTATTCTGACTAGTTTTATGGTCAGATTACAATTGAATTTCTGCTCTTCTTGTTAATTTGAGAATCTGTCCTTCAATCTTTGAGTTGAATTTGATAACAAATTTTCTGTAATTGTTGCTATAGTTGGCCTTATGTCTATGTTATTTTGTGCTTTCTTTTGACCATATATATATATATATTTTTTTTTAACATCTTTATTGGAGTATAATTGCTTTACAATGGTGTGTTAGTTTCTGGTTTATAACAAAGTGAATCAGTTATACATATACATATGCTCCCATATCTCTTCCTTCTTGTGTCTCCCTCCCTCCCACCCTCCTTATCCCACCCCTCTAGGTGGTCACAAACCACCGAGCTGATCTCCCTGTGCTATGTGGCTGCCTCCCACTAGCTATCTATTTTACGTTTGGTAGTGTATATATGTCCATGCCACTCTTTCACTTTGTCACAGCTTTCCATTCCCCCTCCCCGTGTCCTCAAGTCCATTCTCTAGTAGGTCTGTGTCTTTATTCCCATCTTGCCACTATGTTCTTCATGACCTTTTTTTTTTTTTTCTTCCTTAGATTCCATATATATGTGTTAGCATACTGTATTTGTTTTTCTCTTTCTGACTTACTTCACTCTGTATGACAGACTCTAGGTCTATCCACCTCACTACAAATAACTCAATTTCGTTTCTTTTTATGGCTGAGTAATATTCCATTGTATATATGTGCCACATCTTCTTTATCCATTCATCTGTCGATGGACACTTAGGTTGCTTCCATGCCCTGGCTATTGTAAATAGAGCTGCAGTGAACATTGTGGTACATGACTCTTTTTGAATTATGGTTTTCTCAGGGTATATGCCCAGTAGTGGGATTGCTGGGTTGCATGGTAATTCTATTTTTAATTTTTTAAGGAACCTCCATACTGTTCTCCATAGTGGCTGTGTCAATTTGCATTCCCACCAACAGTGCAAGAGGGTTCCCTTTTCTCCACACCCTCTCCAGCATTTATTGTTTGTAGATTTTTTGATGATGGCCATTCTGACCAGTGTGAGATGATATCTCATTGTAGTTTTGATTTGCATTTCTCTAATGGCTAGTGATGTTGAGCATCCTTTCATGTGTTTGTTGGAAATCTGTATATCTTCTTTGGATAAATGTCTGTTTAGGTCTTCTGCCCATTTTCGGATTGGGTTGTTTGTTTTTTTGATATTGAGCTGCATGAGCTGCTTGTAAATTTTGGAGATTAATCCTTTGTCAGTTGCTTCATTTGCAAATATTTTCTCCCATTCTGAGGGTTGTCTTTTGGTCTTGTTTATGGTTTCCTTTGCTGTGCAAAAGCTTTTAAGTTTCATTAGGTCCCATTTGTTTATTTTTGTTTTCATTTCCATTTCTCTAGGAGGTGGGTCAAAAAGAATCTTGCTGTGATTTATGTCATAGAGTGTTCTGCCTATGTTTTCCTCTAAGAGTTTGATAGTGTCTGGCCTTACATTTAGGTCTTTAATCCATTTTGAGTTTATTTTTGTGTATGGTGTTAGGGAGTGTTCTAATTTCATACTTTTACTTGTACCTGTCCAGTTTTCCCAGCATCACTTATTGAAGAGTCTGTCTTTTCTCCACTGTATATTCTTGCCTCCTTTATCAAAGATAAGGTGACCATATGTGTGTGGGTTTATCTCTGGGCTTTCTATCCTGTTCCATTGATCTGTATTTCTGTTTTTGTGCCAGTACCATACTGTCTTGATTACTGTAGCTTTGTAGTATAGTCTGAAGTCAGGGAGCCTGATTCCTCCAGCTCCATTTTTCTTTCTCAAGATTGCTTTGGCTATTCAGGGTCTTTTGTGTTTCCATACAAATTGTGAAATTTTTTGTTCTAGTTCTGTGAAAAATGCCAGTGGTAGTTTGATAGCGATTGCATTGAATCTGTAGATTGCTTTGGGTAGTAGAGTCATTTTCACAATGTTGATTCTTCCAATCCAAGAACATGGTATATTTCTCCATCTGTTTGTATCATCTTTAATTTCTTTCATCAGTGTCTTATAATTTTCTGCATACAGGTCTTTTGTGTCCTTAGGTAGGTTTATTCCTAGATATTTTATTCTTTTTGTTGCAGTGGTAAATGGGAGTGTTTTCTTAATTTCACTTTCAGATTTTTCATCATTAGTGTGTAGGAATGCCAGAGATTTCTGTGCATTAATTTTGTATCCTGCTACTTTACCAAATTCATTGATTAGCTCTAGTAGTTTTCTGACCATATGTTTTTCTTGCTTGTTTTTTCCACCTTTCTACCTTCTGTTGGATTGTTGATTCATTTATTTCTCCCTTTCTACTTGTTTGGAAATTATTTTTTCATTATTTAGTGATTCATCTTAAAATTTTAACATGCCCCGTTGTCTTAATGTTTACATTTAATCAGTTTATCTCTACCTTTCAATCAGAATCTCTGAGTAAGCATTCACAAGTAAATGATCTCACTTTCTCTCTTAACTGCCTTTATTTTGCATTAATATTTGATATTATTTCATTGGAACTTTAGAATTTTTGTCTAATGTTATTTTTTTGTCAGCAGTTTGAAGATATTTTTCTACTGTCATCTTACAGTTTTGGTGAGAAACAAGCTGTTATAAAATTTTCTTTTGTAAGTGATGAATTTTTTTCTTTAAAACTTTATTTTCTTTTAATACTTTTACCTATCTTTAAAAAGGTATATCCTTTTTAAAGGATATATGTATATCCTTCATTTTCACCATAAAATGTATCTTGGTTTGGATTTATATTTATTTCTTAGAATCAGGACTCATTTTGTTTATATAATCCAAGGTTCATGTCTTTCACCTGGGAACTTTTTAGCTTTTATTGAAATTTGCCTAGCTCCAATTAAATCTATTCTCTTCTCTTGAAACTTTTATGCAACATAAGTTGGTTCCTCTCATTTAAGCCTCTGCAATTCCTATTTTTTATTGTCTACCTTCTTTCTCTTTTGCTTCCTAGATAATATAGTTATATCTAATTTCCAGTTTATATAGTCTTCCTGAATCAAAATTTATTTGATGTTAAACTCTTTATTAAACAAGCTCTTAGTTTTAATAAGCTTATTTTTAATTTAAGTATAAATATATATAAATATGTATAAATATAAATATATAAGTATTTATAAATATATTTGGAATCCTAGTCAGACACAAAAACTTAGTTAGGACTTTTCTGGGCCTGAGGGTGTGATTTCTATAACTCCATTTTCATTAAGAGAAAAGGTTTCCTAGGATCCAAGCCTCAGTTAGGGACTACAGTTCCAACTCTGTGGCTTTTTTGGAACCAAGACCATGTCCTTTGCCCCTGTCTATGTAGTAATGCCCTGCTCTTTTCATGTTGGGCTTATTTTAGATATTATATTTCCCTCATCTCATATTTTAGATCTCTTATTTAAGTTTTACCTTATGTGCTTTGCTCTTCTGACTTCGAGACATTTTTTTTCTTTCAAGGTCACCTATGATTTTTTTCTTTTGTTTAATTGTTATATTTTATTCAGCATTTTTAAGTGTTTGGAATGAGGTAGAAGCCTATATTTCAGTCCACCGTGTTATGAGACTTTAATTCAGTCAGTTTTCATGTGCATGTTTTATCATGTTTTTTCATAATTATAGATTTTCATATATTATGAATTTATATGTCCTTTTCCTTTTAATAACATTTTTGCCATACATGAAAAACATTTCTTTCAAAAGTATTTGTCTTTTAGGTGTCCCCCATCATTCTCTGAATGATATTGATTTGTTGTTTTATCACTTAGCACTTAGTATTGGGTAGAGCATTGATTTCTGTTGTTAAATTAAGACATAAAGTAGGATACAGATTTACTATATATTTATACATATTACATATATATATTATGGTGATGATTTGCTAATAGGCTAATGGGTTGTATGATGTTTGAATTGTATTAGGAAAAAAATCACACTTAAAGAAGTTTGGGTGTCCAAAAAAAAAAAAAAGTGGTCAAATTCTAAGAACATTTTTAAAGCAGCATTTAAATGAATTTAATATAGGCCAGAGTCTGACTTTACAGCATATACTGTTCTACTTTTTGATGTTGAAGTCTTGATCAAACTCAGGTGCCGTCTCTTGCTGTCATCACTCACAGAGACTGAAGTAGAAGTCCAGAATGTTAGATTGTGGATTCACAATAAGTAATGTATCAGGCAGAAGGAACAAATTCTCTTGTTAGCCTGATTATTACATTTTCTCTATATGGATAAATACATGAAAAGAAAAATTATCAGATAGTTGTCTGACTATTTTGGAATCACAAGAAGTGTTGTTTAACAATTTTTTGAGTTTTAATGTCATCAGGACCTCATAACTTGATATGTCATTTCCTTTGATAGGAATGTACCTGTCTGATAGACCTATAGTCATATGTATCTGACACAACCTCTCATGTTGATAGTGCTTACTTGGTCAGTGACTGTGTTTTTTCAGTGGCTGTTCTGTACCTATGCTTCTATTGCTGAATAATCTTGCTTTGGTATAACACCTGCTTTTTTGAATTATGTTCCTATCTTCACTCAGGTTCTGACTAAGTTTTGTTAACCTTAAAGGCATTCTCTCTCCTTAATGTGACTTGATTTTGGTGTGCTGCTGCTACTACTATGTCTTTGCCTACCATTAGTATTACTACAAATAGCTGCTAAGATTCATTGAACTGTTCCTATTTCTTAGTCACCATGCTATGTTTTTTATGTGTATTCTCTCATTTAAACTTCGAAAACAACGCTAGGAAGCTGAAATTGTTATTATACCTATTTGGCTGATGTATAAAGTTCTAAGTTACCAACTTACCCAGTGAGAAAGTGACAGGTTCATAGTTTATACTTAGGCAAGTATATTAACTCTGGAGCACTTCTACCTTACTTTAATGTTCACTGATTCTTGGAATAAAGAGAGAAATACCTCTCTCACACTTCTTAGTAGCACCAAGTCATGGCATATTAGATCTGGACTACAGTCATCATCTTCATGTTATATGTGAGAATATAGATCCAGATGGTTAAGTGTCTTAACTAAAATCAAAAGCCAGTCAGTTCCTCATCAAGCTGGGACCAGAACCATGATCTTCAGACTATCTGTCCTGGGATCTTTCCAGTGTTATTTTCCCCTCATTTCCCTTCCACATCTTTTCTTCTTGTTATGTGAACCATTTCATTTACAGGATTGCCTGGGAGAGATCAGTCATGAAATTATTACAGTTATATATTGATTAGTGATATTTACATATCTATATAGACACATATAATTACATAAATATGAAGAAATGGCTATTTCTACCATTACTTGGACATGGATTCCGAATTTTTGGATGTGATGGTCAGTTTTTTTCCCCAAACTCTATATCCTTTTTACTCCATTGAGCAAGTATAGATATTTATGACACAGTAAGAATTAGGGTACAAACTCTGACCTTCAAGTAAAAAAACCTTAAACAAAATCTATGTGAAAACTACTATCTAGTTCTCATCAGGCTATAACTAGCTAAATAACTAGTTCAGAGAAACATCTCACTGGGAGTATTCTCTTTTTCTTATATCCTGAATGGATATTTCGCGGCTATGCAAAGCATGGATACTTTCTTGTTAAATTTCAGAAGCTTTATCATTGTCCAGCTGAGTTTCTGTGTGGGGCAGTCATCCCAAGGCTCCATCCTCTTATTTTTAAAATGACTGAAATAGCATGTTAAAGGATTCAGTCTTTTGAAGCCAGCAAGATATAGAAATTATATGACAGTAATCCCATATGGGGAGGGTTTTGTTTTTGTTTTGAAATTTTTAGGGAACATTATGCCCATGAAGTATGTCAGCTTGGCAGAATTGAAGATCAAAGTTCTTTTTTCAGGTACAGCATATACGCCGAGACTAAGACATCTCCCCTGGCTTATCATGCCCATGTGTACTAACTCTTAATAAAAGCTGCCAGTTCCAGCAAGAGAGAAAGCAGTTAAGTGCCCATGCTCATCCCTCCTTTATTGAGCCTGACAGGCAAGGTGACATTGTGATGATGCATTACCAATGATGGAGTCACAAGGAATTGAACAAACTAAGCATTATTATCCCGAGTAGCCAAAAGAACATTCTTTAAGAACACAATTCATCAGGCACTCTCAAATACTGAGAAGCCTATAGATTCAAAGTTAGAATTTCAAACTTCAGAAGTAAATAATCAATATAAAATGTAAAGGATTAGAATAGTTTATTTTTCTATTAATGCAGTCTCCTTTTGCTTTGCTTTTCATTTTTAGGGGATTTATTCTAGCATTATGATATATTCAGTATTTTTTAAATAATAGTTAAACATAATTTTCCATTCATATTTGATGTCTACTCAGTTATATAAATTTAGCAACTGACAAAGATAATGACTTTAGACTTTGGTCTCCTCATTTAAAAATTTTGGAGGCTGGGTGTTTCCTAACATGAACAACCAGTATTTTAAAATTTAGGCTGAAATGAAACAAAATTCATCAACTAAAAATTGTTGTAGAACAAGGTCTGGCAAATTAGAAAGGTTCATTCTTTACCAGTCTCTCTTCTATAAAGAGAGTTTTCACATGGTTAATTAGTAAATCATGTTCCATGTCCTGTGTTTTGTACTGAGGTTATCAAAATAGTTCCTGCTTTTCATGAGTTTACTGTATAGGTGGAGAGACATACAGTAACTAAGATAATAACACACTATACCTACAATTAGAAAGAGGTCGGTGACATGCCCCAGATTGGAGGAGGAATCGGGTAACATTACGTACTTGAGGTGACATTGAATTACTGGATAAGACTCACATTGGCCATGCAGATGTGAGGGGAAGGAGATGCCAATCCTAAAACAATCGTAAGACCACAGGGCAAGCACTAATTCTAACAGTCTCAACTAATAAAATCATCCCCACCCAGCACTCTTTTACAGCTGCAGTTTTACTTTCATCACTTGAAAGCCCAAATTGGCTTTACCTGCAAAATCATATAATAAAAGTGTTACTGGTAATGCACTTGTTTATTTGTGTTGCAATAATTATTTTCTTCTGTGTTTTTTTGCCTTTTGGTATTGTCTTCCTTGACAAGGAAGAAATTAATTTTATCTTATTCAGGATTTTATAGGCCCTACTGTGTGTTATGCCTAACCCAATCGTACTTTTTTCTTCTCTGTAATGATCTGAATCCAGGGATTTTTCTACAAACTTTATCTGTAATTAAATCTTAAATAGTCCTTCAAGGTGAACTGCCTATATATTTAAATCTAGAATTTCCTAATGTCAACAGTAATATTTTAGCCAATTTATTGTGAAGAAAATGATACCTTTTATTTCCAATGGAAAGAAGTTCACTGAGATTTTGCTGTCATAATGCACATGATTATAGCTCTTGGTTACTTTTTCTAGTTTTGTCTATCCTTTTTTCACAGCTCAAACAACTACTTGCCTTCCATACAGAATCCAGCTGCTTTCATCATTTACAAAGCATATAGAACAAAATGTTCTTTCTTATTCTCAGATTAGTTGGAAAAATGTGAAAAGTTACTTAAATTTCAGATCACTGAAAATATTAACACTTATGGGGTTTCAAAGCTTGTAGATACCAATGCTTTGAAATTTCTCATATGCAATTCCCAATGGTGCGCCATGTAGAACTTTAAAAAATCAGAGGCTTTTTTTTTTTTTTTTTGGTTAAACACAGTAGCATTTTAGGACAATGCGTGCTAGCTTCTCTGTTTGTGTAACTGTTGCTGAAATGGATCTTTTCAAGCATAGTAAGGGGTATGAATTGTGCTTGCCTAAAGGCTATGAAACCCAAAAACTGTGAAATGAAGTTGCAGCACAGCCCTTTATTGATGGCAGAAGTTCAGCTGTAGTTTGGGGTATTTTGATCAGCAATTTCAACAAATGCTTTGAAAACTTTACCTACATATAAGCATTCTAGCACTGTGCTGTTTCAAGTATTGAAAAGTGAGTTCTTTATTTTTCCATCCATTATGCAGTTCCTACTTTGCGGAAATAAAGACTACTCACTGAACACGTTTGCTGTGTTCACTACCAATTTAAATATATGAATAATTGATACACACTGGATTGACTGTCTTTCATTGCAAAGCCCTTTATTATCTCAGTATTTTGGTTTAGGAGATAGGTGGATGTGAACCACATTTCAGAAGTCCAATTTTATTGTCCATAGCTTCAAACATTTCTACTTTGTTTTTTTGCAAAAATTTAATGCAACCACAGATATGACTAAACAAACAAAGATCTACTCAAATTGCTATCTTACTCTATATTTCCTCTAGTCTTCTGATTTTGTGTTTGGAAATGAAAGTTCATGGTCAAATCCATTGGTTGAAAAGATAACATAATGAAAACCATGGCAAAACCCCATTGGATTCACTTTAATCCAAAAAACCTTTAGTAAAGGCCTGATTTTGACCCAAAGCCATTAGAATAGATGGAATCACTCCAGGAAACAGTGTTGAGTAAGTTCTCACTGTAAGTTCCAAGGATTATTTCTGATTTCTTTTTTGAAGGGAATTCCAAAATTTCTCTTTAAAATTGTATTAAGTTACCTTAAATATCTATTGTGAATTACAATTTATAAACCTTTTCACCTATAAAATTTTATTCATTTCGTAAGAAAGGAGTTAAAAGGATCTGGAGATCAATCCTGTATCTTCTGCTTACTGGCTATTTGACCTCAGGAATGTAACTGTACCTCTCCCGTTCTAACTTCAGTACCTTCAGCAGTGGCTGCATATTCTAAGGTTTTAGTTCCCTCTTAATAGCTCCCTGAGGGAGCTCACACAGGATGGCCCTGGTTCTGAGTGTCTTTCCTCTTGACCTCCAACCCTGGGTGGGGAGGAAGGGTGTATCTTTTTTTTTTTTTTCTTGTGCTAATTCCTAGGTTCTCTCAGCTACCCCTGAGAGCTTTTTCTGCTTTTGCATCACCTGTGTAAATAATTCCCAAGTTTAAATTCCCTCTGCTGGAAATACCTAGAGTGGTATTTATTTTCCTGACTAGACTCTGACTGATATATCTTTATAAACTCCCATTTGCCCCTTTGAAAATGGAGATAAAATTACCTACTTCAGAGGGCTATTTTGAGGATTACAATTATAAAATATCTAAATGATGAAGTCAGGGAATAGAATAACAGATAAATCAGCAGTAAGGGAAGGGTGAGGAGTTAAGAAAGGCTGATAGAAGGAAAATAACATTGTTTCCCTTGTCCTAAAAATCCTAATACTGCAAAATAATGATCATTATTTTCATTTTTAAGATGAAGAAAATGAGGTTTGTAGACATTAAGCACAACACAGTTAATATATGAAATCAGAACCCAGGTCTGTCCAGTCTCAAAATTTATATTTTATATTTTATTTTGTTTTCTGTCTGCCATAATAACTCCTGTTGGAAAAGTTTCAGATATAAACTGTCTACTAAACAGTGTTGAATTGTGCAGGCTCTGTTTTCAGGGATGGGATCTGTAATCATTGACAAAAGGCAGAACAAAATTTCTTAAGCAACACATCTGCTTTATTTACATGAGTTGAAGAAAAATACTCATTTAAAACAGGTACTTTTTAGAAGAAGGATAGGGTTCTAACTTTGTCCTATCACTCAGGTCTAGAAAATCTCTCACCTCCAGTTATTTGCATTTTTAGCCTTTGTCAAGATGATCAAGATAAGTCATGAATCAGAAATGTTTTGCTTTAAATTGCCCATAGGGTCCCTGTAACTGCCACTTTGAATTACCATCTGTTTCCCTTTTTACTGTGGGATGTTTTTATCCACGGGGTCTGGTAACCTGTTTTCTATCATCAAAAATAAGTCAGGTGGTGGCAAGGCTCAGAAATTATTTGTGGAAAAATACGAAATCTGATATGAACAGGAAAGGGATACCTTAAAATAAATATTCCAGGTATGGAAGTTAGGCACCCTAGTAGGTGCTCGTTCCCACCTCAATTTTTAAGTTTGTTGACTTTAGAAGGACTCGAATTATTTCTGTATGATGAAAATAAGGATCTTTGAAATTTGTTAGAGACATTCCTTTGTGCTTTGGCAGTTTTACAGGCGAAACAATATAGTTTATTTAAGGAAAATAACACGGAAAAACAATTTAATAGCATGACAGGATACATGAAGAGAACTTCAAAAGCTCCTGAAAGCTGTGGAGGGTGAGCTCATATTTTATGGAATGTAGCGGAGAAGACAGGTGAGCACAGACCTCAAATTTCCCACATGTGAGTTGCTTGGGAGGTCTACATACTACCGTGGGAAGCAGTAGTTTAACGAAGGAAAACTTCAACTAGACACACATAAATGAGGGGACCAATATTGATAAAATATTGATAAAAAGGAATCTCAAGGAATGTGGATATCACTTCCAAGAATTTTGTTCACATTCACTTAATTGATTTTTACTTTGTTCCTCATTAGGTATTTATTGTGTTTTTTTGCATTCATTTGCCTAGGGCCATACCAACCTGGACTGCAGTCTCCTTAGATGTGATAGACTGAGCAAAGTTTAGTCCAAATTTAGGTTGTGGGGGGCAAAAAGACCACCTAGGAGAGTTGTGCATGTGGTCACTTAAGTCCACATTTACTGAGGCAATATGAAAGCCATGAAATAATATGGATTCTTAAGCTGGAAATGGAAAAAAACACCTGAAATTGAGATAGGGAAAGTTAGAAAACTGTTTGATGACCTTTGACTATATATGAATTATATTATTTAATCTTTATTTGGTGTTTATATTATAGGATACTTAATAATTGAGCAAATTAATAGGTAATGTTATTAATAGCTACTAAATGCCTAGTACAGGCTGTGTAACTTACAGGACTATCTCATTTACTCTTGTTTTTAAAGATTTTTTTTTTTTCTGATGTGGGCCATTTTTAAAGTCTTTATTGAATTTGTTACAATATTGCTTCTGTTTTATGTGGCATGTGAGATCTTAGCTCCCCGACCGGGGATTGAACCCGCACCCCCTGCATTGGAAGGAGAAGTCTTAACCTCTGGACCACTAGGGAAGTCCCTCACTTACTCTTATAACAACCTTCTGAAAGGTACACCTCCCTTTTGCACACAGGAAACTGAGGCTCAAGGGTGCTAATCCATTAATACAGCGCTCACAGAGGAAGAAAAGAAGCAAAAGTGTGGGATTGGTGAACAAGACTTAATCTATAAAATAGTGCCAGTTTTTAAACTTTTAGGAGTCTAATGATTTAAAACCATTTCAAAAGTTACTAAAGTGAAGCATCTATTGGGTGAAACATACTTCAAGCCTTTGGTACTCCTTAAAGAAATGTGGCGGCTTTTTGATTGTAAAGAGATAGAGATCCAGGATTTATGCCAATCTCCAGTTTATCTAAAAGCCCTCCCACAATTTCAACATGCTACCAGCACTGACTGTGAATGAGTATGGCTATGAAAATACATAAAGTGTGGCTATGCCATTAATCAGGTGCGATCTTTCAAAGTATCATAAATTTCAGTGATCAATGCCAAGTCTCATTTTGATGACTTGGGGACTAAACCCATGGATCAGCCTGACAGAGACAAATAAGAAACTAAATGGGGACGTGATAGTCTGTTAAGAGTGGCAGCTACTTGTTAGATTTTCAGACATGTCATTTGTGAAAGATGCTGGATAATTTGAAACTCTACATATCCCTCATCTATGATTCCTTAATGCTTAAAAGTAGAATTTTGTATCATTCCTAACAGACTTTATTTTGTTTGAAACAAAAACATTAGCATTTAAGTAATTCAAAAATTATTTCTGCCTGAGTTTCAGATGAATTAAAAGCAATAAAAACAAATCTATATTACCCATTTCTTTCTTGTGGGTTTATACTTAGAGATTCAGTGAGAAATTTTAGGTTGATTTCATAAAAATATTTTTCCTGACAATGTAATACTATTGATAACTGAATCATAAAAATAACAATATAAACAAAAATGTATACTTAAATTTTTGTTATTATAATACTTGCAGTTCTTCTTACAGGTATTTAAATAGTAAAAAAAAAAAATAAATCTATTTCTTGAACAGCCATAGAATGTAATCTGTGGTACATGTCAGATGTCTTCCCCATGATTTTCAGTATTACTCAGGGTATCAGTCAGTGTTTGTTCAGAAAAACAGAAGCCATTATACCTGTCTTTGATAATACACAGAATTAGAGACATCCACAGTTGTGGGATGCCAGAGAAGAGAAAGGCAGAAGCTGTCTGTCACTAACTTGCTTAGCCTGCAGAATGGAAGTGGTGGATCTCAAGAGCTTGTGGTAGAGCTGCTGCAGAGCTCAAGGTCCTCTAAGAAGTGCCATATGATTGTATCAGACAACTGCACTGAAGTGAGAGTGAGTGATTCCCAAGAGGCCTTATCAGCTATGTCAGCTGCCTTTAGCACTGAAGTGGATACTTTGCAAAAGTTCACCTTGAAATACCTGCAAACTTCACATCTGATACCTGCTCATATGTCTGGCTGCATCTGCCTCCACTGAATAATATTTTCTTCCCTTTCATTTTCCAAAGTTCGCTTAGGTGACTGGCAGTGGTAGAATCTAACCCTACAGGACACCATACAGGAAAAAGGATTCTGAGGAATGTGGTACTAGTCTCTCTGCAATGCAGAGAAGACCATCAAAGGCGATGATGGTGATATTGACTTGACAGCAGTTAATCCAGCACAGTCCAATCATATGTCATCTTAGCATCCCATGACATTCTTTCACCCACATTTTAAGTTCTGACCACCACTACCACTACCAACAACAAATCAGGGTATTAACATGACACACATATACACATATCCCTCATATGATCAAAAGTATGATCACCATCTCTAGAATAAGGGAGGACACAAGGTCCTGTATGTCACCATATCTATCTCTAGGTGATGTTCATTCCTTTCCTAGACTAGTCAAATCCCTCTTTAACATCCTGTAACTTAAAGACCAAATTACAGAGTCAAAGTATGAACACACTGTATGTTAGAAAGTAGTATAGTAGTTTTTTTTTTTCTTTTTTACACTTCATGCTGATCAAGAGGAGCTATAACTGGACCTGATGAAGAGGCATCAGGCATTATCTGGAGATTCTGGACTTTAAGCTTGAAACTATGACCACATGGATTGTTTCCTTTGGCGAGGGTGAGTGTATTTACACGCAGGAAAAAGCGTGAAGCAGGCTTTTTAGTCATTAGAGTTCTTTATCAAATATTTCTGGTCCACCTGAGCAAGTGGTGGCATTATATTTCTCCCATGCTTATAAATAGGCATGGCTATGTGACTGGTTTTGAACAATGAAATATGAGCAGAGATATGGTATATGCTACACTATTTGTAAGCTCTGAAAACCAGTGCAAGATTGGCCATGCTCTCTCTCTCCCATGGCTAATGGCAATGTTACAAACACCAGCTGCTCTGTGAGCCTGGATCTTAGAATGAGGATGATAAGTAACAGAGCCTCTACCAAAGCTCTGATGGGCATATAATGTGTGGAAAAAACCCAGTATTTATAGGATAGTGATTACAGACAATAATATTGTGGTATAAACATCAAACTTGCTAAGAGACTAGATCTAAATTATTCCCACCACAAAAAAGAAATAACTATGTAAAGTGATAAAAGTGCTGGCTATTGCTACAATGGCAATCATACTGCAATATATAAATCAAATCAACATGTTGTATACCCTAAACTTATACAATAATATGTCAAATATTTCAATAAAATGAAAGAAAAAGTGTTTAAAAAGACTGACTGTTAAGCAACTGAGATTTGGGGGCTGTTTATTATTGTAGCCTGACATATCCCATTCTGAATAATGTATCCAATATTAAACATGAAAAAATATATATATTATCAAGTTTTAAAGTCCACAACTTGTCAAACACTTGGAAAGCAAAAGTTATTAGAAAATGATCTTAACATGTAATGCATCTTAGAAAATAGAAGATTGAACTGGTTTAATATGTTTCTGATTATATCAGGGTTTATTATATAGCATAAAACTTATAAAATTTCATCACATTCCAGATTATGAAGCATGGAGGGCTAGCCATTACCATGGTGGTGATTTGTCTACATAATATCTGGTAGGGTTGCTGATAAACAGTTTTCTCTTCTGAGGCTTACAAGCATGATATGAACCAGTCCACTGAATGTAGACATATGCCTAGCCCTGTTCAGGTGCTTATAGATATATCTTATTCACTTCTCAAACTATCTTGAAAAACTGATACTATTACAGAGAATCCAAAGTATTCTTAATTCTTCAAAATCAGGGTGTGTAAGATTGAGGCACTGACTTATCTGGGGAAAGTATACTGCAGTGAAATAAATGAGGAAATGAACGAAAGGGTCAATCTAGTTCTTAATAGCTGTATTACTTGGTTTAAATACTAAGTTTTAAATTCCAATTTTAGCTTATAAAAACTGAGGATAATAACTACTTCATAAATTTGTTGTGAGGTTTGATCAGCTTGTCAAAGTAGTTACTCAATATATATGCTGGGTTTTTATTTAAAGTTGTATCCTCAGTATACAAACGAGGTGCTTTGGATCAGAGAAGTTTCTTAGTAATTACTTCATAGTATTGAATAAGTAATAAATGAGTCTATCCACTTGCCCCACTGCCTATTCCTTGGACAGTGTGATGGCAGCCAATGAAGATTTTTCCCACATGAGTAGCTAGACAGTTCACAGGCAAAGGATAAGGAAAAATGATTTTCTCTGCATATATATGGAGGTAGTTGTCCCCATCCACTCTTGAAATGATCTCTTTGGAAATGTAATGGGTCTCAATACTATCTTTTACTTGATAATGTCATTGACCAAATGCTTTGATATATTTATGTACGGATACTTAACATCAATTGAATTTTGGAATATATATGTCAATTTTTTCTTTTTTGTTTGAAAGAGTGGCTGACTTCTCCAGTGCTTCCCAATAATAGAAAGCCCTCAATCACCCAAATCCAATGACACCACCTTTTCCTTCCAACAGTCCTGTTACCTCAGCTATTTGGCAGAATTAAAAGGAAAAGTTTCAGCAGCTGACAGTGTCTAGAAGGCAGTGATGTGTGGCCATGACACAGGGCAGTAGCTGCAAGATGTTTTCTTCTGAATCCAACTAGAAAGTCATGGAGCATGAGAAACCCTTTCCTAGACATGTGAAATCAAACAGGAAAATACACTCCAATTACTGTCCTACATAAATATCCAAAGTGAACAAAGAGCATCAGTCAGGAGGCTATTGTCTGCCTAATTATGTTCCAAATTGGAAATGGCAACTTGTTTTCTTCCTCACATAATAGTTCTCTAAATACATTGTCTTCTGCTGTCTGCAGCTCTCTTGAGGATTCGGTTATTTAGGGATAAAGAACTTGTGGTTGTGAACAGCATGGGTTACAGCCAGCTCCCTGCCTGAGAGAGAAAATGGAAATGAGCACTGGGGTTAAGACGTGCTGAAAATCAGATACTTTTTAGCAATTCATTTGTTGTGATTTGGGTACTATGGAAGACTTTTACACATTTTGTGTGCATCTCTTCTGACTTAGAATATTGTCTTAGCATGCTCTAAAGAATGAGTGTGCTTCCTGAACATCCCATATGGAATATTTGATTCCTCTGTCTTAAATTATCTTAATAGGTCTTGAAAATAATATTTTATTTGACGGGGATTTAAGAGAAAAACTTTCATTAGTATTAGTTCATCTTTACCATAAATTATGTTTTCTTTCTACATATTTTTATAAAGAAATATTTATTACCTTCAAAATGTTTTCAGAAGTCAACCTTAACAAAATTTGATGCTGAAATATTTATTTTTTGCTTAATGACTTTCTTCAATTATGAAATACTTGTATGATTTTTTTTTCAAAGATTTAATTTTATTTATTTTTGGCTGCATTGTGTCTTCTTTGCTACACACAGGCTTTCTCTAGTTGCGGCGAACGGGGGCTACTCTTCGTTGCGGTGCACGGTTATCTCATTGTGGTGGCTTCTCTTGTTGAGGAGAACGGACTCTAGGCTCATGGGCTTCAGTAGTTGTGGCACGCAGGCTCAGTAGTTGTGGCCCATGGGCTTTGTTGCTCCGCGGCATGTGGGATCTTCCCGGACCAAGGCTCGAACCCTTGTCCCCTGCATTGGCAGGTGGATTCTTAACCACTGCGCCACCAGGGAAGTCCCCTTCTATGATTTTCCTTAAGCGAATGTTACAGTGTTTAATGTTTGTCAGTGAAATATCATCTCAATTGTAAGGTGAAAAATTCAGTGGTGGAAGTTACATGGATAATCTGTCCCCAGTTTTTTTTTATTTGTTAGTACTTTAGTCCTATATTCATAGAATCTACTTTTATTCTTGAAAATGGTTTTCAACTGTTATTACCTTCTATGAATAAGACCATGAAATGAAATCTTTATTATAGTCCTAAACTAATTTCTTCTGAGTCCTTTCAAGCGTTTTTAATTTACTAGGGAGGTAAACTGTTCATGTTTTTTGATGTATAGATATTGTCCTTAGGAAGGTTTGTTTACTTTGTGGTCTAAATATTATTTAAATCTTCTGTATCAAAAGTAGTTAGTAGATAGTGCTTTATAGATTTTTATCTTCATAATATCCTTTTAGTATAAATAATAATATATATAATGTTTTAACCAAGTGAAATTACAAAAACTAAAGACATAAAACACTAAGAAGCAAAAGCTTGAGACACCTTTAAGTGAAAGTTACAGAAGCTTAATTCTCAAGGAAAGTTAGTATGTCAATGTCATTTTCCTGAGGGTAAATGTAGCATGGAACATATTGTGATAAAAAGTAAATTAATCTAACATGGTACTGTCAAGTAGAAGAGTACAAATAATAAGTATGTTATTATTTGAAAACCTTTCTAATTACTTTGGATTTTTCTTTTTTATATATTTCCTCTTTTTTAGAGTATAGTTGACTTCCACCCTTGATTGATCAGAAAGGCATTTTTCACGGCTCTCTGTTGAAATATGTTTCCATGTAAAAGTATAAAACTCCTAGTACCTTTTCTATGCTGTTGTGGAGAATTCCGTGTTTGATCAACAATCTTAGAGTTACTAAGAACTAGCAAAATCCTACATAGTCTCATTTGTCTCCCCCTTTCCCAATTTTGGTTTTATTTTGGGATTGTTCCCCAAACTTAGGCAATTTTTTCCTTTGAGATTTACATGCATTTGTTTGTTTATTTCTCAAAATAATTCTGCTGATTACAATTCATTTATCAATTTAATAAATAACACAATTAAAGTTTTAGAAACTTTAGTAATTGGACAAAATTACATATATACAACATGTGCATATAAGCATACAATAAGAAGTGAAACAGATATAATTTGAATTTTCCTCTTAGGTATTTCTTCTTTTTAATGAATTATGTTTAACAAAGTACCCATTTTTCTTCAACTTCAGAGTAAAGATTTGGGTTTCTGGGCAATCGGTGACATTTTTTTAGGTAAAGTTCTCTAGATTTTAATTTACAACTCATAAAGCAGAGTGAATCATTAAAGATAAATGGCAAGAATGACTTTGTTTTTGAATTTGACATAATAAAACTGTATATGAGCAGGTGGGAAGTAAGGGACAGTATTGAGGAACACCACTTTTGCTCATAGGTGTTCTTAATGTTCCAGAACATGCTATGTTTACAAATGGAGTGGGATGCATCAGAATCCCTGCTTAGTGATGGGCAGTAGAGATGAAGTCTCCTTCCGTTTATTACTCCCCACCTGAGCTATAACAGATCATCTCTTGCTATGCAGTGAGTACGGATTGACTAACGTAGATAAGGGATGACATTTTCATCTGAGGTTTTTGATCATCTTCACATCTGGCTAAAACTTTTTAGATATCATGTCAGGTTCACCTTAAGCAATAATAGCAACAAAAGAAATGGACACCCTCTTTTCCTGTTAAATCAAGTATAATGACACTCATCTGCCTAACAATTGCAATGGGACTGTGTTAGGAACCAGAGCACTATCTAAATTTTAAGAAAAATCTAAAATCTATACCTAAAATATAAGCAGGCCTAATAACTACTCTGTTAGTCATTGACAACTAATACATGCTTCTTGAATTTCCCTATAGCCAGATGTAATTCCAATCGGCTAATATATAAAGTTTCTTCCTTCTGTCCATATGAATACTTAAGGCCACATATTCATGGAAACAGACAATTAGGGATCATGCTTAAATAATACCTATGAACACCATACTGCCTCATAATGAGAATGTACCTTGAGGTCTCAGTAAATAAACTATGTGTTATGATATATATAACTGAAATATTTTCTAATCTTTATACAAAATGGGTCCAGTGAATTAATGCTAGATTTAGCTTCAGTTAAGAATGTACAAATTCGCATGAATAGGTCAGACAGTACAGCATTCAATTCTTTGCTAAAATATACTTTTTATTTATTTATTTATTTTAAAATAGATCTTTATTGGAGTATAATTGGTTCACAATACTGTGTTAGTTTCTGTTGTACAACAAAATGAATAAGCCATTTGCATACATATATCCCCATATCCCCTCCCTCTTGAGCCTCCCTCCCATCCTCCCTATCCCACCCCTCTAGGTCATTGCAAAGCACTGAGCTGATCTCCCTGTGCTATGCTGCTGCTTCCCACTAGCTATCTATTTTACATTCGGTAGTGTATATATGTCGATGCTACTCTCACTTTGCCCCAGCTTCCCCCTCCCACCCCGTGTCCTCAAGTCCATTCTCTATGTCTGCGTCTTTATTCCTGCCCTGCAACTAGGTTCATCAGTACCATTTTTATTTTAGATTCCATATATATGTGTTATGAATGGATAAAGATGTGGCACATATGTACAATAATATATACTTTTATATAGCATTTTAAGTCATCAAGGTAAACTCATGTATAACTCTTTTCTAGTTTTCTTCACAATGTATTAGTGTGATAGGTATGTGTATTTCTGATGAAAACCCAGAAACCGGAAGGCTTTTGCTCACTAACCCTAACTATCAGTTGCTGCACTCTTTAGGAGTCACAAGCCTTGACTGTGTTGCAGATTTTCTTGAAAGACCTATTCAGATGTACTTTGGACTAAAGATGTTTTGGTTGATGAATCTGCTATTTGTGTTCAGAAAATGGTTATCTGTGCAAAGGGTTTTATGATAACAACCAGTGGTGATAAATCCAGGTAAGCTGATGAGCTTTTTTGATATTGACGGGGTGGTTTTGATCTTTAGCTTTTTATAAAATGGACCTTTTTTCAGATGTATTCCTTCATATAATTAGATAAATGTACATACAGCTCTGTGTGTGTGTGTGTGTGTATTAGAGAGGCAGACATAAATAGTGTTACACTCTCAAGAATGAGTTATGGATTAAATATCAAATTCACTCCTTCTCCAGAATATGAGAACACATGGGACAGTTCAGACTACTGTTTCCACAGTGTCATATGCGGTGTGGATTAGTCACTAATGCAGATGGAAAAGTCAAACCATAGCTTATGTGCTTGCTGTTACCTGTTCAGACAGATCCTCAAGTCTTTATGGATGCATCCACTGGCTTCAGATTCACATTTTATTTCAGAAGAGAGCATTGCAAGTTAGTTATTTGTTTTGTTTATTTTTTTGTCAAGTCAACTAGATTTGAAAAGAGTTTGTGTAGAACATAGTCTGTAGTTAAACTGGAAAATACATTCCAGCTTTCAAATAAGTAACGGATTAACCAAAATTTGAGTAATTTCTGTTAGTTTGAATTTTTATAAACTATACTGGGAAATGATATATAGTGTCAAGCATTTTCTGCATCACTTGTGATATAAAACTAATAGTATGGAAAATTACTTTGAGAAGAAAGTGAGTTCCATGTTAGATAATTGGCCCTTTTTATTTAAAATTATTCAATAACTGAATGACAATTTGGGAATTCAGCATTTATGATGCTGAAATAATATCTCTATGTAAAAATCTTTATATTTAAACAGGTATATTTTTTACTATGTAAGTGCAATATATTACATGGTAGCAGGAAACAAATTTATCTCAGATTTTTTTAGAAGTATACTTTATTGGGCATCTCACACTATGAATTCACAATATTGTAATTTTATTGTCATTGTTTTTCTTTCTGGTTTTATGAAAAGCAAGATGTCCCCCTTTTTCTCTAACACTGACTTTATTCTGAAATATTAATAAGTTCAAGGAAGATAGAAGTTTTGAAATATTTAGGCAAATATAACATTATTTTAGAAAATTGGATGCTCCTTGATGTATTAATTTTCTACCTCCCTAAAACAATTAACTGTTTTAAGTTAAATTATTAGTAATTTATAAATTCTACATATATTATATGTATATCTATATTCATACTGGAACTTTTACTTCAATTTTTTGGCAGTTAGTTGTCAATAAATTTGCTTGGAAAATGGATTACACTAAGATTATGGTCAAATCTACTAACTGGAGAATTTGGTCACAAGTGGGAGAAGCTCCCCTCTTCCCTTTTATTTTTTCAACCCTCTTCTCATTGCCCAGAATTAAGAAATACTGAGCAACTATCTTTAAAATTAATCAACAAAATATTGACTCAGTTGATCTCCAGAGGCATTTTTTAACTTCTGTGCCTAGCCAGCTCAGCTTCTTTCTTTCACTGCAGTCTGGTTCTAATGGTAGTTGGTGACAGCTTTCTGACCACCTTGCTAGTAATTCCTTCTATAGCTTGTTAGCTAGAGTCTGTTTTTCCTGGCTGACCTCCTTCTACTCTACTTCATTCCTTTTCTCAAACTTCCTTTGATCTCTGCTAATTATTATTCTTCATTTCCCTTCAATCTCACCCCTCCTCCAGAACTGACCTCAGTTTATTTTATCCTGGTTACTGCTTCAGCCTAGAATATGAATGTGTAAGCCAGTATTCTCTGCCTCATTATCATCCATCTTAAATTGACTTTTCAGTCAATACTAGACTAATCCTAATAATGGTAATAATAAACAGTTAGTATATATTTAGTGCTTACTTGTACCAGGTCTAAACCAAGTGTTTTATATGGATTTGCTCATATGATTCTTTCAACCACATCATGAAGTAGCTGCTACAGTTATCTCCAATTTATAGCCTAGGAAACTGAGACTGTGATCACCAAGCTAGGAAGTGGCAGAGACAAAGCTTGAACCAGGGTTATTGTTTTGCAGAAGCCACGTATCTCACATATCTATGCAGGAGGGACCTATGCTCTACAGAGGCAGGGTATCTATCTGGTAATTTTTTTTTTTTAAGACCTCTAAATTTTCTTACTGTTTATAGGGATCCTCATTCCACGACCACATCCAAATTTATACTCCATTAATATTTAGGGGCTTCCCTGGTGGCGCAGTGGTTGAGAAGTCTGCCTGCCAGTGCAGGGGACACGGGTTCGATACCTGGTCCATGAGGATCCCACATGCCACGGAGCAACTAGGCCCGTGCGCCACAACTACTGAGCCCACATGCCACAAGTACTAAAGCCCGCATGCCTGGAGCCCGTGCTCTGCAGCAAGACAAGCCACCGCAATGAGAAGCCCGCGCACCGCAAGGAAGAGTAACCCCCGTTCGCCACAACTGGAGAGAGCCCGCGTGCAGCAATGAGGACCCAATGCAGCCAAAAATAAATAAATAAAATAAATATTTATTGATCACCTGCTATGTCTCAGGCACTATTCTAGGTATTGAGATAAGCAGTGAACAAAACCGATAAGTCACAAATATGCTGCTTGCATTCTAATGGGGAGGGACAGGTGATAGCACAAATATAATATTTATGTTACGTATAGTAGAAGTAAGTTCTATTAAAAGAATAAAGCAGGGTAAAGAGAAAGAGTGTAACTGTGCAGATGAATAACATTCTTCCTATTTGTCCTCTTTGATAAAGTGACATTTGAATAGAGTCAAAAATAAAGTGAGGAGTGAGTCATGAAAATATCTAAGGAAAGAGAATTGCAGGTTGAAAAAGTAGTACATGCAAAGACCCTGATGTGGAAATATGCTATGCTTGGCATTAGTAAGGATAACCAAGGAGGACCTTCAGACTGGATTGAAATGAACAAGAGAAGAATAACAGGAGCAGAGGTCAAGGAAGGAGAGGAGACGTAGGTCATACAGAACTTTGTAGGTCATAAGCAAGCTCTTCAGAATTTGCTTGGAGAGAGAGACAAGAAGCCACAGGAAGATTTTGAACAGATTTGTTGAGTTCTCTTGCTGCTGTGGGGAGAATCAACTCTAGGGAGTAAAGAATCTATAGGAAGCTATTGTAATAATCCAAGTGAAAGATTCAGGTGGTATAGAATAAAGTAGTGGTAGAGGTGATCCTTATATATGTATATATGTGTGTGTGTGTGTGTGTGTGTGTATGTGTATACACATACTCATTTATACACACCCAAACATTTTTTGAAATGTAATATACATATATAAAAGCACATACCATAGGTGTATGGCTGGATGAACTTTTTCTACTGAACACTAGTGTAAGTAGTTCTCATATCAAGAATCAGAACATTAGAACTTTAGAAGTCCCCTTACACTACCTTCTAGTTATTACCCCTACCTCCCTTGGCAAAGATAAGGGCTGTTCTCCTAAAACAGAGGTTGGCAAACTCTTTCTGCAAAAGATCAGACAGTAAATATTTTTAGGCTTTAAAGGCCACATGTAGTTTCTGACACATACTGTTTTTTCCAACTGTCTTGATAGTTTTGCTGTGTGTAAAATTCTCTGTTGGCAATAAGTATGCCATTATAATTTTGAGAGCCTTCCTCTTCAGTCTTCTGCTTTCTAGAAGAATATAAAATTTTGAGTCTGTAGTCTTTCATTTCCAGCTTGTAAGCCCTCAGATGTGGCACCTTTTGATCTAGTCTTTGAACTTTTTCCCAAAAAGAAAAATTATCTGCCCTACTCCCCATCCCCAACGTATAATGTGACTCAGGGACTCAGTTTCATCTTCATTGAATTGTCCTATCTATCAAATAACGAATGATCAAATGCATTATAATACAAATGCTATTGAAATATTGGTCTCATTTTAGGAAATTAAACAGTTTCACTATGTTTAGATTGCTCAGATTTCACAGCACTCAGAGAACCAGATGTTTCTAATGTTATACCAGAGGCTGTCCAATCCCAGGACAGTCTTTATCTAATCCAGGAAGTATACTTTCCTCAGGACCAATATTTTAAAAGAAAAGGAGAGCTTGGCTACCAAGATTTGGTACTTGGTAGCCAAGTTTTGGATACTTAGAGGGATTTCCTAGAGATGTTGCAGCACCCTTCACTAGGGATTTAGTAACCATACCTACACGATACATTTGCTGCTCTCTTTCCTTTGCCTGGCAAGTAATCTGGTTTCAGGAATTTATGAGGCCAATAATATTGTCGTCGGGGATCCCCAAGACCACCCTCAGTTTCAGGTATTTGCTTGGAGAGCTCATGGAGCTCAGAAAATCTGTTATGGTTTATTAAATTGAAAGGATACAGATCAGTATCAGCAAAGGTGAAAGGCATGTAGGGCAGAGTGCAGGATAGACTAGGTGTAACCTTCTAGGTGGCCTTGCCTAGTGGAGTCTCACAGCATCTAATTCTTCCTGCAACATTATGTGACAACACGTATGGGTTTTCTTAAGCACGGAAGTGCACCCAAGACTTGGTGTCCAGGATTTAATCTGGGGTTAGTTATGTAGACAAGGAGGGCCCATATAGTTGATCTTAGTCTCCAGTTCCTCTAAAAGTCAAACTAATACCCTGTGACCCAAAAGCCCCCACCATAAACTACATAGACTGGCCCAAGGCACCAGATAAATAAAGACACTCTTTGAGGCAGAACCTTTCAAAGGCTTAGAGGTTATCTCCCAGGAGTCATTCAAGTACCAAACCTTTATTTGGAAAGTGTGGGGTTTGAAAACCCCAGACCCACTGAATCAATTCCTCCATGCATAAGCATATTTTATTGCTCAAAACTAGGAATCTAAACTTCTCACAAGATATCTATCCATAATTTCCTAAGCAAAATAGCTCAAACTTGAGACTAAAATTTTATCTCACATATGAAAGAACTGTTTTCCCCCCTCTGGTTGGCATTCACTTATCTTCTGTCTACCTCCACCAGATTATAGACTATTTCAGGCAATGAAATGTTTCGTTATTGCTATATTATTCAACATTTGAAGACTCTAGAAAGCTGTGTTAGTCAGATTTTGCTAGGCAACATGCAACAACAAAAATCTCCATGGCACACAACACTCAGTACTTCTTGCTCTTGTAAGAAAGGACATACTTGTAGCCTGTGAATTGGCTGTAATTGTTCTTCATCTGTAATTTGGGGCCGCTCTGCTCCATTTGTCTCCTTTAGAGTACCCAACTGGAGGGGGAGCAGCTACCTGGGGATTGTTCTTCTCATGGCTATGACAGGAGCACAAGAGGACAAGAAGAAATGCCTAATTATATTTCAAGCCTCTACTCATGTCACATCTGTTAATCATTGGCCAAAGCATGTCACATGGCCAATACCAGTCACAAGGGGTAAGGCCACCTACTATAAGGCCATCATAAAGGAACAGATGAATGTTAACAGTACAGGGGAGAGAATTGGGACCATTATTTAATATACCACAGAGGTCATGGTATAATAGAAAGATTCAGAATGACTTTCAAACCCTGGCTTGATGACTGTCTTGATCATAGATCTGGAAGTAGTTAATCAACATGTTTATTACTTGATTTTCTCATATGTAAAAAGGAAATCAAAATAACTACTTAGAGTTTTGTTGTGAGGATTAAAGATAATGTGTGAAGTGCCAAGCATAGTGGCCTGATCATAGGTTTATAACAAGATTTATTATTATTGATATAATATTGGTGAAGACCCACTGCTTTCTCCTTAAAAACACTAATAAGTGAACGTTTATTGTATAGATGGTATTAGCCTAAGTGCTTAACGTAATAGGCAGGTACTCTTTTTTTCACCATTTTTTGGGTGAAGAAGAGCGACTGAGAAAAGTTAGGAGATATGCCCAAAGTAAGGAGACATGCTCATTGAATCTCAAATTCCCTCACAATCAAGTGGCTTACAAGAACAATTGTTTATTTAGATCACGATTTTATGAGTCAACAAATAGGGATGGGCTCAGCTGTATGGTTTTCTGGACTCATCCAGGTCCAGGCATGAATCTGTAGTCAGCTGGCTACATAGTTGGCTAGCGCTACATAGTCTAGAATTTTCTCAGCTATGTTGGTTCATTGTTGTTCCATGCAATTGCTCATCAGCCTGGGCTTATTTACCTGGTGGCTGAGCAGGGTTCCGAGAGAACAAGTGGTAAACAAAGCTTGCTTGAGTCCTAAGCTTCTGACTAGTACATCACCCCTTTTACTTTATTCTATTGACCAAAGCTGGTCTGGTCACAAGTCCAGCCCAGACTCAAGACAATGAGAAATAAGAACCAATCTCTTAAAGAGAAAAACTGTATAGTCACATTTCAATTAACATAGATTACAGGGAGGAATGATTGAGTATTACCAATTTTGGAATCTGCCACAGTTTGTCTTCTGGCTACAATTTTCACATCCATTCCCATGAAAAATATATTCTTCCTTATCTGAGTATCCCTAAAAGTCATGCCATGGAACTATGGGATCAGACTTAAATTCTAGAATGTAAATTATCCATGTAAAGTCCAGATGAAACTTATCTATCATATGTGGATTTCCTTGATCCAGAGACTCATGAAATATAAAGTTATCTGTCCTACAAACATCTGATGTAAACTGTTGATATGGGGATAGGGTAAATTCAATAAACACTACCATTCTAAAAGAGAAAAATTGAGAGATACATAGCCGTGACTGGTCCACAGCAACTTTAAAATCTAGGTGGGAATATTGTCAGGCTCCTTACCTTGGAATAATGAATACTCTTTGATTAAAGCAAGATTATGTTCCTTGGGACATAATGTTCCCCCATTTGTTTTTCGTGGCTCTTGGCTCTACCCTCTGGGCTCCTGGCTCCTTCCTCTAGAACATCTTTCCTTTTCAATTTCCTTCCTTTGCCCTTCGAAAAATTTTCTTAGCCAGCTTCCTTATTGTAGAAAGTTGGGTGTCCAGAGGGCTTTTGTAATTTGAGTAGTCATTCTCTCTTAATGAAGCTTGATGTCACTTTTACATATACAATTTCCTCCAAGTCATGTGGACTTAATATGAGTTTGATTTGTGCCTATTCCATTTGTTAAAAAGCCATAGCCATGATTGTTTTTAAGATTTGTGTCTCTATATAGGCTTTTTTACTGTCACTTTGGAATTGGGCGTTTGTGAAACCATGCTCTTAAGAATCTGAGGAGCAGTTTTGTCTATTTGAGAGAGTCTATTTGACAACATATTCTTTCAGATTTCTCAAAACAGGGTTTTGGAGCTACACTCTTGAATAAATCTTTGTCCTCAGGCCTCGTTTTACTTTGAGAATTTTTACTGGCTGGGAAGACTAAAGATAAGAAACAAATTCCTTTATATCCCAGAAAATTTTGTCCCCTCTAAATTCCTTCAAATTTCTCCTTGCAAACTGGCTAGTTCTTTATTTAGCCCATTTCTTTCTTCCTGTACGTATATGCAGCTAGGACCAACCAGCTGACATTTCAACATTCTGTGGAGATCTCTTTAGCCAAAATCAGAAGTTAATTATATACATTTGCTATCTTTCAAGTTCCTGTAGGCAGCTCTTTTGCCAATTATTTTATTCTAAAAAACACAGATTGCCATTTTTTTTAACCTCCAATAACAATTTGCTTTATTTTTTCCCAGCATTTGCTAAGAGTTTGTTTCCCATTTTCCCAGCCTCTGCTCAGTGCTCACTGCCAAAGGTGCTTATTTTAGATTTTTGTCATGGCAGCACCTCAGTTCTAGGAACCAATTATTTCTGCATCAGTTAGTTTTTCCCATAAAAAAAAAAAATCGCAAAACTTACTGTCTTAAAATAATAACCATTGAAAAATTTTTTAGCTCATAATCCTGTTGGTCATTAATCTAGGCTGGGCTCAGCTGAGTTTGTGTTTGCAGTCAGCTGCCAGGTCAGCCGGGGGCTGATTAGTCTAGAATGGCTTCTGCTGGGGCTGCTCATCTTGGTTCTATGTATTCTCTCATCATCCAGCAGGATAGCCTGGGATTGTTCTCACGGTGGCTGCTCAGGTTTCCAAGAGAATGAACAGAGGCAAGCAAGGCATTTGAGGATTTGGATTGTACTGGCACACCGTCACTTCTGCTGCATTTCCCTGTCCAAAACAAGTTAAGGGCCAGTCAAGATTTAGGAGAAGGGAAAATGGACTCTAGCTTTTGATGTGAGAAGCTGCAGAGTCACATTGTAAAAGATATAGATATAGAGAGTAGCAGGAAGATCCCTGCTGTTTTTGCAATATACCATACTATACTATACGTTACTATCAGTAAATTTTGTTACAATTACTATTTTATCAAGAAACACAACAAAGTAATTATGATTCCTTCCAAAAAAGAATGGCTGTAGCCTCACTAAACTTTTCTGCTTCTGTAGGGATTTATTCTTTCTGACCACACAACTCACTTACCCCTGCATGTATTACTAACCTACTCCTGATTCTCCTCAGTAGTCTGCTTGTTCCAGTAGACTGGGATTGGGAGTTGGCATCTCTCAATCTGACTCTTGCCTACCCGCCTGCCTCCAATCTCTGAACAACACGAACAGGTTGGATCCAGACTTGTGGATTTGTCTTTGGAGTGGCTTCTGATGCTTCACCCACCTTGTAGTCTTTATTAGCACTGCTTAGCCTGTTGTTGGGAAGGACACCCACCTACCTAACCTCCGTGAGGCCCATCTCAGTGGTGAACATGGTCTAAAGTCCCCTCTTCTCATCATGCACTTCCTTTTGATTAGCTCAGTGATTGGGCTTCTCTCATGAGATACAAGTTATCTAAAAAATACATGTAAAAAAATGTAACTTAATTTTCTTAATTTTTATAATCTATGGGTAATGGAGTCTAACTCTGATTGTTGAGGGTCTTGAATTTTGTCAAGGTGAATATCCTACATAGAAATTTCCTTCACTTAACATTTTTACTTAGAAGGTACATGGGTAAGATTGGATCAATATGAGGTGACAGGGCTTGAAAAAGGTAGAAATTGCCTTTATTATATATTTTATATAACAGAAATTAGTAACTACTCAACTTATCATATGGTCATTTAATTAATAATTAATTTGGTAATAATTAATTGACCTAACTGCTGGTCAATTTTCTCAACACTCTACAAATTTCTTATGGTGGTAGAAGTTTTTTCAAGAAAGAGAATCTGCTGCACCAATCACATAGAAGCATAGTGGTGTCAGTGGTGCAGTCATCTATAAATAAACATACTGGGGGAGTTGCTTGCTGTCCTTTGAAGAAGCACCCTGAGCTGAGTGATTTATCCTGTATTTCAGCTCTGTAAGAGGATTCAATCACGTTGATTTGACACTCCCAACACTGGGTAGAGTTTATGAACACTCTCTCAAAGGGGACCTGTATTCAGATATGTTTGTTTAACCATGTAATGTCTTAGACATTTAAAAAATTGCTGTAGTAATTGTGTATATGACTTTGACAGTAGTATCCAGCCTAATCTAGGGTAGCATCTAGTTTCACATCACATACAGTCAGACTCCCATACGTGTGGGTTCTGCATCTGTGAATTCATCCAACCATGTATTGGAAAAAAATTCCAGAAAGTTCCAAAATGCAAAGTTTGAATTTGCCACATACTGGCAACTATTTACAGAGCATTTACATTGTACTAGTGGACCCTTGCACAAACACAGGTTTGAAATGCACAGGTCGACTTACACCAAGATTTTTTTCATAAATCATACTACAGTACTACACAGTCCATGGTTGGTTGGATACATGGATGTGGAACCATGGCTGACTCTAAAGTCATATGAGAATTTTCGACTGTGCAGGGTTTGGTACCCTTAACCCTTGCATTGTTCAAGGGTCAACTGTATTTACAGCTATTTACATAGCATTTACATTTCATTAGGTATTATAATAATATAGAGTTGATTTAAAGTATATGGGAGGATGTGTGTAGGTTATATGCAAATACTATGCCATTTTATATAAGGGACTTGAGCGCCACCGTATTTTGTATCTGAGGGGGATCCTGGAACCAATCCCTGTGAATACCGAGGGACAAATGGATATATCCCATTGTGACAGCAATTACTAAAGTAGGGAAAATTTGTTGGAAACACTTTCTTCAAAAACTAGCCATGCTGACAAGAGGAATAGAGTACCTGTATAGGTCAATGGTGTCAACTCTGTGAGTTTCAGTTATTAAGAAAAAGAGTATATTGGATAGAAATGTTTGAGTTATATAATACAACCTGAGAACTGTTTTTCCTCCTACAGTGAAAGTAAAACCTATTTTGACTGAGAAATTTCACATGAAACATACAGTAGCAGGCACTCAATATTTGATGAATGATTGATTAATAATCACCCTCCACGTTTGTTAGATAATTGACCTTATTTTAAGGATGGTGAGAACTGTATTTTTACTTTTCCTGCAGTGATGAAAATGATGAAGAGAATGAAACAGGGATATGTTCATCTGATGTGTCAGTGTTACCCGGTTAGCTGTTAGGCCATCTTTTAGCCCTCCAACCTGCTGAGGCCATTCTATACTGAACCATTCAAATAAAAATGGTTTCAGCCCTCATATCGTGTATAGTAGAAACCCCCAAATCATTTTAGTACGTCCCATGATTTTTTAGGAGCTTTTCTGATAATGTGAGAAAGGTGGTAGGATGGAAGTTTTCAATAGTGTTTATGAAAATTAGAAAAGAGAGTTGACTAAGAAAACCAGGATTATCAGGCAGGTGTGAAAGTCCAGTTGAAATTATGGCAATGAGTTTTAAAGTTGAATGAATTTGTGAGGTTGTATGATTTTTATTTCAGTAGGTTGATAGCAGAAGTAAAGGCAGCAGATGACTAATTAACACAAGTGTGTTTTAACCCAATGGGGAAATTAGCAAAACAAATAATGATTTTATAAGAAAGGTTGCAGATTTATGAAATCATTACTTTTTTCTGCCACATCTTCTTTATCCATTCATCTGTCGATGGACACTTAGGTTGCTTCCATGTCCTGGCTGTTGTAAATAGAGCTGCAATGAACACTGTGGTACATGACTCTTTTTGAATTATGGTTTCTGACTAATGGGTATATGCCCAGTAGTGGGATTGCTGGGTCATATGGTAGTTCTATTTTTAGTTTTTTAAGGGACCTCCATACTGTTCTCCATAGTGGCTGCATCAATTTACATTCCCACCAACAGTGCAAGAGGGTTCCCTTTTCTCCACACCCTCTCCAGCATTTACTGTTTGTAGATTTTTTGATGATGGCCATTCAGACCGGTGTGAGGTGATGATACCACACTGTAGTTTTGATTTGCACTTCTCTAATGGCTAGTGATGTTGAGCATCCTTTCATGTGTTTGTTGGCAATCTGTATATCTTCTTTGGAGAAATGTCTATTTAGGTCTTCTGCCCATTTTTGGATTGGGTTTTTTGATTTTTGATATTGAGCTGCATGAGCTGCTTGTATATTTTGGAGATTAATCCTTTGTCAGTTGCTTCATTTGCAAATATTTTCTCCCATTCTGAGGGTTGTCTTTTGGTCTTGTTTATGGTTTCCTTTGCTGTGCAAAAGCTTTGAAGTTTCATTAGGTCCCATTTGTTTATTTTTGTTTTTATTTCCATTTCTCTAGGAGGTGGGTCAAAAAGGATCTTGCCATGATTTATGTTATAGAGTGTTCTGCCTACATTTTCCTCTAAGAGTTTGATAGTGTCTGGCCTTACATTTGGGTCTTTAATCCATTTTGAGTTTATTTTTGTGTATGGTGTTAGGAAGTGTTCTAATTTCCTTCTTTTACAAGTAGCTGTCCAGTTTTCCCAGCACCACTTATTGAAGAGGCTGTCTTTTCTCCATTGTATATTCTTGCCTCCTTTATCAAAGATAAAGTGACCATATGTGTGTGGGTTTATCTCTGGGCTTTCTATCCTGTTCCATTGATCTATATTTCTGTTTTTGTGCCAGTACCATACTGTCTTGATTACTGTAGCTTTGTAGTATAGTCTGAAGTCAGGGAGCCTGATTCCTCCAGCTCCATTTTTCTTTCTCAATATTGCTTTGGCTATTCGGGGTCTTCTGTGTTTCCATACAAACTGTGAAATTTTTTTTGTCCTAGTACTGTGAAATTTTTTGTTCTAGTTCTGTGAAAAATGCCATTGGTAGTTTGACAGGGATTGCATTGAATCTGTAGATTGCTTTGGGTAGTATAGTCATTTTCACAGTGTTGATTCTTCCAATCCAAGAACATGGTATATCTCTCCATCTGTTTGTATCATCTTTAATTTCTTTTATCAGTGTCTTATAGTTTTCTGCATACAGGTCTTTTGTCTCCTTAGGTAGGTTCATTCCTAGGTATTTTATTCTTTTTGTTGCAGTGGTAAATGGGAGTGTTTCCTTAATTTCTCTTTCAGATTTTTCATCATTAGTGTATAGGAATGCAAGAGATTTCTGTGCCTTAATTTTGTATCCTCCTACTTTACCAAATTCATTGATTAGCTCTAGTACATTTCTGGTAGCATCTTTAGGATTCTCTGTGTATAGTATCATATCATCTGCAAACAGTGACAGCTTTACTTCTTCTTTTCCGATTTGCATTCCTGTTATTTCTTCTTATCTGATTGCTGTGGCTAAAACTTCCAGAACTATGTTAAATAATAGCTGTGAGAGTGGGCAACCTTGCCTTGTTCCTGATCTTAGAGGAAATAGTTTCAGATTTTCACCACTGAGAACGAAGTTGGCTGTGGGTTTGTCATACATGGCCTTTATTATGTTGAGGTAAGTTCCCTCTATGCCTACTTTCTGGAGGGTTTTTATCATAAATGGGTGTTGAATTTTGTTAAAAGCTTTTTCTGTATCTATTGAGATCATATGAGTTTTCTCCTCCAGTTTGTTAATATGGTGTATCACATTGATTGATTTGCGTTTATTGAAGAATCCTTGCGTTCCTGGGATAAACCCCACTTGATCATTGTGTATGATCCTTTTAATGTGCTGTTGGATTCTGTTTGCTAGTATTTTGTTGAGGATTTTTGCATCTATGTTCATCAGTGATATTGGCCTGTGGTTTTCTTTCTTTGTGACATCTTTGTCTGGTTTTGGTATCAGGGTGATGGTGGCCTCATAGAATGAATTTGGGAGTGTTCCTCCCTCTGCTATATTTTGGAAGAGTTTGAGAAGGATAGGTATTAGCTCTTCTCTAAATGTTTGATAGAATTCGCCTGTGAATCCATCTGGTCCTGGGCTTTTGTTGGAAGGTTTTTTAATCACAGTCTCAATTTCAGTGCTTGTGATTTGTCTGTTTATATTTTCTATTTCTTCCTGGTTCAGTCTCAGAGGTTGTGCTTTTGTAAGAATTTGTCCATTTCTTCCAGGTTGTCCATTTTATTGGCAAATAGTTGCTTGTAGTAGTCTCTCATGAGCCTTTGTATTTCTGTAGTGTCAGTTGTTACTTCTCCTTTTTCATTTCTAATTCTATTGATTTGAGTCTTCTCCCTTTTTTTCTTGATGAGTCTGGCTAATGGTTTATAAGTTTCGTTTATCTTCTCAAAGAACCAGCTTTTAGTTTTATTGATCTTTGCTATTGTTTCCTTCATTTCTTTTTCATTTATTTCTTATCTGATCTTTATGATTTCTTTCCTTCTGCTAACTTTGGGGCTTTTTTGTTCTTCCTTCCCTTATCACTTTAGGTGCAAGGTTAGGTTGTTTAGTTGAGATTTTTCTTGTTTCTTGAGGTAGGATTGTATTGCTATAAACTTCCCTCTTAGAACTGCTTTTGCTGCATCCCATAGGTTTTGCGTCGTCGTGTTTTCATTGTCATTTGTTTCTAGGTATTGTTTTATTTCCTCTTTGATTTCTTCAGCGATCTCTTGGTTATTAAATAGTGTATTGTTTAGCCTCCATGTGTTTGTATTTTTTACAGATCTTTTCCTGTAATTGATATTTCCTCTCATAGCATTGTGGTTGGAAAAGATACTTTATATGATTTCAGTTTTCTTAAATTTATCAAGGTTTCATTTGTGACCCAAGATATGATCTATCCCGAATATTCCATGTGCACTTGCGAAACAAGTGTATTCTGTTGTTTTTGGATGGAATGTCCTACAAATATCAATTTAGTTCATCTTGTTTAATGTATCACTTAAAGCTTGTGTTTCTTTATTTATTTTCATTTTGGATGATCTGTCCATTGGTGAAAGTGTGGTGTTAAAGTCCCCTACTGTGATTGTGTTAATGTTGATTTCCCCTTTTATGGCTGTTAGCATTTGCCTTATGTATTGAGGTGCTCTTATGTTGGGTGCATAAATATTTACAATTATTATATCTTCTTCTTGGATGGGTCCCTTGATCATTATGTAGTGTCCTTTTTTGTCTCTTGTAATAGTCTTTATTTTAAAGTCTATTTTGTCTGATATGAGAATTGCTACTCCAGCTTTCTTTTGATTTCCATTTCATGGCATATCTTTTTCCATCCCCTCACATTCAGTCTGTATGTGTCTCTAGATCTGAAGTGGATCTCTTGTAGACAGCAAATATATGGGTCTTGTTTTTGTATTCATTCAGCCAGTCTATGTCTTTTGGTTGGAGCATTGAATGCATTTACATTTAAGGTAGTTATTGATATGTATGTTCCTATTACCATTTTCTTAATTTTTTGGGTTTGTTTTTGTAGGTCTTTTCCTTCTCCTGTGTTTCCTGTCTAGAGGAGTTCCTTTAGCATTTGTTGTAAAGCTGGTTTGGTGGTGCTGAATTCTCTCAGCTTTTGCTTGTCTGTAAAGGTTTTAATTTCTCCATTGAATCTGAAAGAGATCCTTGCTGGGTAGAGTAATCTTGGTTGTAGGCTTTTCCCTTTCATTACTTTAAGTGTTTCCTGCTACTCCCTTCTGGCTTGCAGAGTTTCTGCTGAAAGATCAGCTGGTAACCTTATGGGTACTCCCTTGTATGTTATTTGTTGTTTTTCCCTTGCTGTTTTTAATATTTTCTCTTTGTATTTAATTTTTGATAGTTTGATTAGTATGTCTTAGCATGTTTCTCCTTGTATTTATCCTATATGGGACTCTCTTCACTTCCTGGACTTGATTATTTCCTTTCCCATTTTTGGGAAGTTTTCAACTGTAATCTCTTTATATATTTTCTCCGTCCCTTTCTTATTCTCTTCCTCTTCTGGGAGCCCTCTAATTCGAATGTTAGTGTGTTTAATGTTGTCCCACAGTTCTCTGAGACTGTCCTCAATTCTTTTCATTCTTTTTTCTTTATTCTGCTCTGTGGTAGTTATCTCCACTATTTTATCTTCCAGGTCACTTGTCCGCTCTTCTGCATCAGTTATTCTGCTATTGATTCCTTCTAGAGAATTTTAAATTTCACTTATTGTGTTGTTCATCATTGTTTGTTTGCTCTTTAGTTCTTCTAGGTCCTTGTAAACATTTCTTGTATTTTATCCATTCTATCCAAGATTTTGGATTATCTTTACCATCATTACTCTTATTCTTTTTAAAGTAGACTGCCTATTTCCTCTTCATTTGTTTGGTCTGGTGGGTTTTTTACCTTGCTTCTTCATCTGCAGTGTGTTTCTCTGTCTTCTCATTTTGCTTAACTTACTGTTTTTGGGGTCTCCTTTTCATAGCCTGCAGGTTTGCAGTTCCTATTGTTTTTTGGTGTGTGCCCCCAGTGGGTAAGGTTGGTTCAGTGGCTTGTGTAGGATTCCTGGTTGAGGAGGCTGGTTCCTGTGTTCTGGTGTTGGGGATGGATCTTTTCTTTCTGGTGGTCAGGGCTGCGTATGGTGGTGTGTTTTGGGGTGTCTGTGAACTTAGTATGATTTGAGGCAGCCTCTCTGCTAATAGGTGGGGTTGTGTTCCTGTCTTGCTAGTTGTCATAGGGTGCCCAGCACTGTAGCTTGCTCGTCGTTGAGTAGAGCTGGGTCTTAGGGTTGAGATGGAGATCTCTGGGAGAGCTTTCACCGTTTGATATTCTGTGGAGCCGGGAGGTCTCTGGTGGACCAGTGTCCTGAACTCGGCTCTCCCACCTCAGAGGCACAGGCCTGAGACCTGGCCGGAGCATGAAGACCCTGTCAGCCACACGTCTCAGAAGAAAAGAGAGAAAGAAAGGAAGGAAGAAAGGAAGGAAGGAAGGCAGGAAGGAAAGAAGGGAGAATATAAAATAAAATAAAGTTATTAAAAAGAAAAAGAAATAATAAAAATATAAAAAATTAAAAAGTAATAAAAAAAGAAAGAAAAAGAAAGTAAGAAAGAAGAGAGCAACCAAACCAAAAAAAAAAAAAAAATCCACCAATGATAACAAGCACTACAAACTATGCTAAAAAAAAAAACAAAACAAAACGGACAGAGAGAACCCTAGGACAAATTGTAAAAGCAAAGCTATTTAGACAGAATCACACAAAGGAGCATACACATACACACTCACAAAAAGAGAAAAAGGAACAAAAAAAAAGGAATAGAGCAACTAAATCAATAAACAAATCTACCAGTGATAAAAAACTGTAAATACTAAACTAAGATAAACATAAAACCAGAAACAAATTAGATGCAGAAAGCAAACCCGAAGTCTACAAGTTGCTCCCAAAGTCCACCTCCCCAATTTGGGATGATTCGTTGTCTATTCAGGTATCCCAGAGATGCAGGGTACATCACGTTGATTGTGGAGATTTAATCCACTGCTCCTGACGCTGCTGGGAGAGATTTCCCTTTCTCTTCTTTGTTCGCACAGCTCCTGGGGTGTAGGTCACCTGAGGGTGTCTGTTCCCCGCCCAGATGGGATGCGGTTAAAGGAGCAGCTGATTCGGGGACTCTGGCTCACTCAGGTCGGGGGGAGGGAGGGGTACGGATGCAGGGTGAGCCTGCAGCGGCAGAGGCCGGCGTGACGTTGCAACAGCCTGAGGCGCGCTGTGTGTTCTCCCCGGGAAGCTGTCCCTGGATCACAGCACCCTGGCAGTGGCGGGCTGCACAGGCTCCCAGGAGGGGAGGTGTGGATAGTGACCTGTGCTCGCACACAGGCTTCTTGGTGGAGGCAGCAGCAGCCTTAGCGTCTCATGCCCATCTCTGGTGTCCGCGCTGATAGCCGTGGCTCGCGCCTGTCTCTGCAGCTCGTTTAGGCAGTGTTCTGAATCTGCTCTCCTCACGCACCCTGAAACAATGGTCTCTTGCCTCTTAGGCTGGTCCAGACTTTTTCCCACACTCCTTCCCAGCTAGTTGTGGTGCACTAGCCCCTTCAGGCTGTGTTCACGCCGCCAACCCCAGTCCTCTCCCTGGGATCTGACCTCCGAAGCCCGAGCCTCAGCTCCCAGCCCCCACCCACCCCAGCAGGTGAGCAGACAAGTCTCTCAGGCTGGTGAGTGCTGGTCGGCACTGATCCTCTGTGCAGGAATCTCTCTGCTTTGCCCCCTGCACCCCTGTTGCTGCGCTCTCCTCCATGGCTCTGAAGCTTCCCCCAACACACGCCGCCCGTCTCCACCAGTGAAGGGGCTTCCTAGTGTGTGGAAACTTTTCCTCCTTCACAGCTCCCTCCCAGAGGTGCAGGTCCTGTCCCTATTCTTTTGTCTCTGTTTTTTCTTTTTTCTTTTGCCCTACCCAGGTATGTGGGGATTTTCTTGTCTTTTGGGAGGTCTGAGGTCTTCTGCCAGTGTTCAGTAGGTGTTCTGTAGGAGTTGTTCCACATGTAGATGTATTTCTGATGTATTTGCAGGGAGGAAGTTGATCTCCACGTCTTACTCCTCTGCCATCTTGAAGGCCTCTTAATTTTTTTAAGCTAAAAAAGTTTGCAAATTAAAAGCGCAAGAATCCTTTATAGTTCACACACACATATAGTATGTATGATAAAAAGTATTCCTCCCCTGTTACGTTAGATAGCTTCACTAAGAATTTTACCACAAAAGAAGCAAAGTTTATACATGTGTGTGTATATATATGTACATATATATGCAAATTGGCCTTTGCTTACTTAATTTAAACAGAAAAGACCTCTAATTTCTAATTGATTCAGTAAAGTATACCATTATAAAGCCAAGAAATAATTGAACAATAATTTTGAAAGTTGGTAATGTAAAACCAATATATTAAGTATTTTTCTTATAGTCTCTGGTGCAGCATTTAGCAAACCAATATTTATTCTGGAATAGTGGTAGCAGAATCAATTACACATTTGAGATAAACAGATATGTTTATGTATACAAGTTATAGGAATTATACCCACTTCAATTTGAGATCTACTGGAAAAATCAATGCTTAGAAAATGCAAAAGGGAAACAATTACTACAGTAGTTTTTTTTTTTTTTTCTTTAAATCTAAGATGTTATGTAGTTATATGTTTGTAAGCAAAGCTGTATGGGGATAACTTTTTAATTTTTTTTTCTAGCAAAAGCTAAGTATAGTCTTAAAGTGGTATATGATTTACAAATAAGTTCTCATCCATACGTGTTCTCTGGCCTTTTATTGACATTACGTAAAGTATATAAGAATTTAAAACTAAAAATTGATCGGTTCAACCTTACATTGAAAGGTACTTCAACATGAACTCCTTTAACATCATGAAATATTTATTTTGCTTCATGCATGTTAGAACATAGACTTTTTTTCCTTGAGTCTCCAATTTGAGTTTTAACAAAATTTAAACATTTCTTTTTCAGCATGGAATCTGAGGAGCTGAATAAAATGGTGGCCTGAGCAGAGACTCTTAAGGTAGGCCTCCCTTCCCACCTCAGCCCAACCATCAGATTGACATTCTCCTATAGGAGACCTCAAGGCAATATCTGGACAAAATCCTTATTTGTTCAAAAAATTCATCCAAGAAATAAATGTTTCCTCTAATCTCTCAGCTATATTGGAAATGAGCTATGAGAACAATTACAGTTTTACAAAGTTTAACCAGAATGACTAGAAGTGCACAATGGTGCTGTTCAGAAATGTTGCAAAAGGTACATGAAGGTTACATGGCTCTTGTCCTTTGGTGGGGACATGGGACAGATGGTGTCATGAACAGGATCAAGCTGCCCACGTCTGGAGGGCAGAAGGAGACTATCTGGCGCTCATGGAAGTCATAAACAAGCTCAGGAAAAAAAAAATCGGGAATGTTGGAATTCTCTGAGGTATGAAGCAATATACTTCTGTTTAAGAAAACTCAACTGCTGTTGGGATTGGGCCTGGACCTAATATATTTGCACTCAGGTTTTCTCCACTTGGATCAGAAATAGTGTTTGAATGGGGGCAGTTTATTTCAGTTGGGAAAACAGTGAAGCACTTTGAGATTTCTTCTCTCAATTTGTCCGGCTATATACATAGTATGTCATCTTTGGGTTTACAAGGTTCTGTCTAGGAAAAATATACAGAAAGTAGCTTGTCATAAATATGACTGGAAGAATTGGTATGTAATGTTGTCCCCCATATTCAGAAAATGGAATCCAGACTCTAGTTCCATTGATGATTATGGCACTCCAGTAAAACTTTATAGTTGAGTTTTATGTGCCTACATAGATTTAAGTGACAAGTATTTGTCTCAGTTTTATGATATGCAGTGAATAGCATGTAAAGAAAGAAACATCAACCTTAAAACTGCCCTTTGTAACTTACTGAGAGACCTGTTTTCTTTAAAATTTAAGTAATCACAGAGAAGGAAACGATTATGTTTTGAATAATTTTAACAGTAATCTATCCTCTTTGGAACATGCTTTCTTCAGATATACCTTTTAATACCTAGTCAGCTCCTACTTCCTAGAACAGGCAACTGTTTACAATTTGACTCTTCCTGAATAAGAATCCAAGTGTAAAAAAAAAAATTGTCATTTCTTATAATGAGCAAGTCTATTGTAATAGCTACTGATATTTTGACAAACTTGTTTGTGAAAACGAACAATCCGAAACCCTTAAGGACTTAAAATGGGAAGGTTTATTTCTTGATTACACTACATGCCCTTCTCAGATCGTCAGGGAAAGAGCTCTCCTTTGCGTTGTCCTCACTAAATGAACAAACCAATGGAGCAGCTGCTATTTGGAACATTTTCTCTCACTGTGGTGAGAGGAGGGTGGGTTATAGTGAAATATATAGCATGTTATTTCTGCTAACATTTTATTAGCCAAAGTAAATCACATATCCATGCCTAATTTCAATGAGGGAGGTAATTAGGGCCTTGGTAAAAGCCCCAGTGACCATCTCAGGGACAACTTGGCAAAATCACTCAAAATTAACAATGCATAGCTTTGACTGAGTGATTCCATTTCTAGGAATTTATACTATGGCACAAGCATGTTCATTTCTGTGTTTTTATGATGGAAAAAAAGAAAATCCTTAAGAAAGATTTCTGTTTAAATAAATCAAGTTAAACACATTTAATGGGATAACTCATAGCCTTTCAAAACTGAGTGGGAGGTATTTGAGTTAACATGGAAAGCTATTCTAAGATAATATTGTTAAGTAATAATTAAGGTGCACGTGTGTGTGATGGTGGGGGTGGTGATTCGGTGCTGGAGTTTGTGTGTGTGTGTATGTGGGTGTGTGGGTTAATACATGCAAAGCACTTAGAACAGTGCTTGGCAAAAATAATAATAGTAGCAATTTACTATGTGTAAGCTACTCTTCTAAATGTTTTATATCTTTTAAGTCATTGGATGCAAAGATCATTTGTGGTGTTATTATTATTAGTTTTCAAATGAGGAAACAAAGAGTATATGCATGAACAATTTCTAGAATGATATTTGAAACTGTCTGCAATGAGTATCTTTGGGGAGTGGGACTAAGGGATGTAATGGGCTTTTAAAATTTTGCTGTGTTGCTTTCTATTGCTATTAGAATTTTTTATCATGAGCACAGATTACTTTCATAGTAAAACTCTGGTAATAAAAATAGATGTCATGACAATGAGCCAAGGGGAGCTGGCTTACTTTTGCTAAAATGCACTCTGCACCCTGACGAAGGTGAAGGTGTTTCTACGTCGGAAGAATACTTAAGACCTAAACTCTCAACTCCAATTTTTCTCTTGGTCATAATGAAAGAAAGCCTGAGCTGATCACTTTTTAAAAAATTTTTAAACTAAAAAAAATCAAAAACAATTATACTCATTTCTCCAAAAGTTAATCACTCTTGATATCAAGTTATTTATTTGGGTGTAGTGATCTGTGATAAGTTTGATTATTGTCCGATATTTTCCCTTCTTTCTGGATTCTGCATCCCTGTCCTGTGGACATCAAGCTTGTTTCAGTGACTGGTTTCGGAAGTGGTGTGTACTGCTTTCAAGAAGAGGCCTTAAGGATAACTGTGAGGCTATACTTTTGCTCTTTACTCTCTACATTGGGAAGGGTAATATCTAGACAGCAGCTGCTTCTTATCCAGGATCTTGGAGGGAAGAGTACACAAAGAACAGTTGTAGAACACATTACAGGAGTGAGAAATTAGAAGTAAACTTTCTTGTGTCAAGTCATTCAGACTGAAACATTTGCTACCATGGCATAAACCAGCAAAAGTTAATACAGGACCTCAGAGAAGTAATAAGAAAGCAGAATTGGGGAAAATTCTAGCCATCCTCTGGGGCAGAGATGTTGGGACATCTCAGCCTTTTGTGCTTTTGTGTGTGCGTGTGTGTGTGTGTGTGTGTGTGTGTGTGTTATAGTATTTTGCTCTTGGAACTGCATTCCCCGAAGTTCTCTATAGCTTGTTGTCCTGGAAGAAGGAAAATGTGTACTGTTCCATTGCTTTCATATTGGCAGGCTTGTTATAAACTTTCAATTTGACTTTTATTTCTATTTGAGGAAGACTGACTTGTGTTACATGTCCTGTCATTTGAAAAAGAAGTGCCAATATCATAGAGGGTATAAATAGCTACAGTTGTGTTTCCTTTCCAACAACTCATTTCTCTAAAGTTTCTCGCTTAATTGCAAAATGTTGGAATCATTTGAACTTTCAGTTTTTTTATTATATACATTAAAACATGCAGTAGGACTATAACATTTTTCCGCTAGGTGATGTTTGTATTTCATTTGGCACGAAATGCCTAAAATAAGAACTTCCAATGCTGTAGTTTGGTCTTGATTCTGTGTCCTGTTGTAATGATCAAATTAAGTGCTGCTATTAAAAGAGTCATGCTATAAATTAGTTTCCCCACCAAGCGTAATTGCCAAGTAATATAAAAATAATTTTTCCAAGAGTTGTTAAGATGTGATCCTATTTTTACTCATTTAAAAGCATAAAGGTTTGATTTTCTTCTAATGGAGTTAAGTTGATTGCTTATATCTCTTATCAAAATAAGAGAATAATCTGGTTTTATACTATGTTGGCCCAAAAGTTCGTTCAGGTTTTTCTGTAAGACGTTAAGGAAAAACCTGAACGAACACTTGGGCCAACCCAATATCTCTGTTCCAAGGGTCCAAATGTCATCAGTTTTTTTAGCTAAAGAGGAATACACTGATTTTTGTGTGTGTTTATTTCTGTTAGTTATACTGCCCAGTGGAGCACTGTTAGAAATATTCTTAGAATATGTGATGTTTGGGAGTTTGCCTTGGTCCCTAATAACGAGCACCATTTCAGGACTGTGGACCGAGAAGAAGGAGGCAAATTTGCCCCAGTATTAAACAATATAAAAAGTATCTAGAGAAAAGGTCCTAATATTACAATCAGTCAGCAATTAAACAGTCCCTCTCCCACTGTACAACCTAGTGAAGGGGCGGCACCCCTCTCTTACACATTATATACAGGATCTAAGCCCTTCTGGGGCACCCATCTAGAGGCTAATCCTTGTATCATGATTTCCAAACATGACCTCAGTAGGTGGACTGACTGAGAACACCACGTGATTTATGCACGTGATTTTTACAAGGTCTAGAAAGTATTTTAAAGACCACACATCAGCCTGTATTGGGGGAGCTAGGAGATTTCAAGGATAATCCAATCTGCCCTCTTTCACCCTCCAAAGCCACAAAGAGAAATCTTCAGATAGCATTCTAGTTATAGTAGCTCTTCAAGACTTAGACAAGGTACGGAAGCTTAGGTGGTTTTCCAAAGGTTATAGGGAGTTATAAAGCCTGTAAGGGTGGTGCTTCTATCTTTTTTTAAACAATTTATGCACACGACCTCAATTTCATTCTAAACTATATGTATTTTTTTTTGTTAAACTATATGTATTTTTCAATTACTACTAAATATATAGTGGATATATAAATAGGAAATAAGAATTCTGGTGGTTTACATACAAGATGAATTATTCTGTCAGCATTTGGAAATGTTTAAGGATATGGATCTGAGAGAATAGAAAAGAGTTCCCTTATGAAAATGCATGCTGATTCAAACATTTTTAATATCAATGACTAGAGTATTTGTTTTAAGTAGTGGGGCATTTGATTATGAGTCAAATATGTTACTACTGAATGTGATTCTGAATGTGGTATCCCTGGATCTTTGTATAAGATTTCATCTTGATTATAAATAATATTTTAATTTATTCATGTATTTACATGAGACTCATTGCATTTATTGGTAATATATTTAATGCCCGGTAGATCATACACCAAAGATACAGGGTCAGGCTCAAATGACATAGTATAATGTCTTGAGGGATGACTGTCAAGTCTGAGTCTTAAGGGGAAATCTGAGGAAGAGAAGGAACGTAATTACTGGAAGAACACTAGGAATCTTTTATTTTGACATGACTTTTCCTAAAAGAATCCGTAAAGGCAGGAAGAAGAGGTGGTAATAGTAAGGGGCACTAGTAAAATATTGAAATATTTTAATTTGATTGTGGCATCTTATTATTTTGAGGCCTTGGCAGGCAGGTTCTTGCTGGCCTCCAGCGATAGCCGCCCCCCCTAGTATTCACACCCTTGTATAATCCCCTCCCCTCAAATGTGGGCTGGCCCATTGACTTGCTTCTAACCCACAGAATAGAACAAAGGTGATGGGATTTCAATTTTATGATTGGCTTACAAGAGACTCTAACTTCCATCTTGATAGCTGTAGTCTATAGTCTTGGAGCAGACGCCTGTGTGCATGCCTGTCCAATGTATATTGTGTCTTAGCTTCCATTTTTAAAATTGTTCTGTACAGAGAGATGCAGCAGGGGGTGGGAGGGCAGAGTGGGCAGAGGGAAGCCACCCTGCTCCCAGCACTGGGGGTCTGGGGTGGGAGCAAGAGGGCTGCAAAGAGTCTGGACCGGCCCAGGCCCCCTGTTGGGCTCAGCACGAAAGCGCTTTCAATGAATTAAGTGAAAACTTCCTTACAAAAACACAAAAATCAAAGCTCCAAATGTATTGGAAATAAAATATGAACTTCCAAAAAAAAAAATATATATATATATACTTGATATATACTTGATAGTATATAAAGAGCCTTGCTGGCTTTGATGAAGCAGCTTACCTTTTTGGGCAGGCCTAAATGGCCAGAAAATGAGTCCCCTAGCCAACAGCCTACTAGGAACTGAGGCCCTTAGTCCAAGGGCCTTTGAGGAACTGAAATTCTGCTAATCTCATGCGAGTTTAGAAGTGAATATTTCTCCAGTTGAACCTCCACATAAGCCCTCAGCCTTGCTTGATGCTCTGATTGCAGCCTTGTGAGAGAGACTGAAGCAGAGGACTCAGTTAAACTGTGCCCAAATTCATGACCCATAGAAGCTGTAAGATAAATGTGTTGTTTCAAGCTAAGGTTGTGGTAATTTATTACACAGCAATAGATAAACACATTTATTACACAGAAATAGATAAACAATGCATACCTGAATCATAATTTTATGGTTCATTTTGTGATTCATTTCTTCTGTATGACATAGCTTGATATTAAAATGCATATCGTGTATTGTATATTTAGGCAAAGCTCAGTGTGTAAGATGATTTGATATAGAACAGTAGTTGTCATCATTTGTGTGCACAGAATGACCTGGAGGGCTTGTTAAAACAGCTGTGCCTCCCCTCAGTTTTTGATTTAGCAAGCCTTGGAGAGTTCTTCAGAATTCCCATTGCTAAGACGTTCCCAGATATTTTAGTTTCCTGTTGCTGGTATGAAAAATTACCTCAATCTTCCGTGATTTAAAACAACACAAATGTATTACCTTACAGTTCTGGAGGTCAGAAGTCAGAAACAGATCTGTATGTGTTAAAATCGAGGTGTCCTCTTTCTGGAAGCTCTAAGGGAGAATATGTTTCCTTGCTTTTTCCAGCTTCTAGAGGATGTCTTCATTGCTTGGCTTGTGGCCCCTTCCACCATCTTCAGATTTCTTTCTGATTCTGACCCATGACTCTCTTGTCTCTTTCTCACTTATAAAAACCCTTGTGACTACATTGGGCCCATCTGGATAATCCAAGATACTCTTCCCACCTCAAGACCCTTAACTTAATCATATCTTAATCAGAAGTCTCTTTTGCCATGTAAAGCAACATATTCACAGGTTTCAGGGATTAGGATATGGGCATTTTTGTGGACCCGTTTTTCTGTCTACCACATCAGGTAGTGTTGATGCTGCTGGCCTAGGGACCACACTGTGAGTATCAATGATTATAGGTTATTGGAAAACCAAGCTCGCTCTTTCTTGGATTCTGTCTGCTCCCACCATGGCTACTCTTAGCCTTCCTCTTCCTAAGATTCCACAGCTGCTGTTCTCTCTGCAGGGATTGGGAACAACTGCTTTAGTTTTCATGTATGCCCCACAGAAGCTCTCAAGGGTCTCATTTGAATGTAGGTAGAAGTTGCTGTATTGCTGACAGTTGAAATGCTTATCATTCGGACAGGTTTTTATGATTTTTGATTTTATCTATGTTTTCCCACAGCAAAAATCTTTACTTTGGTGTTGTTGTATTTTATTTTTTTCTGAGTTAGGCAAATTCCAACTAGGTTTTGAAGCTCTGTAAAGTGTTTTCCAGGATTAAGTGAGAACGTTGCAAAGACTAACTAGGAATGATAACAGGCTAGAAATATCTACTGTGAAGACTTTCTCACATTTTCATATTCTTTCCCAAAAAAACCCTTTGATTATTTTTTCTTCTAATGTGTGTGTACATGAGTATGTGGGTATTGATTCCAGCATTTAAAAATGCCTTGACTCTGAATACTTAAGATACTTTCTTATTAATGATTCCTTCTAAGAGAGACATAATTGTTGTCAATCAATTAAATGATTGAGATTGAAGGTTTAAAAAGACATGTCATGTGCCCTTGTCTGTCACCTTATGTAATGGCACAAATTTAGAATGCATGATATGTGTCTGTCTATGTGTAGATCACAAAACTCTCTTAAAGGGCAGGGATATGTCTTTAGATTTAATATCTTCATATTTTCCCTCCTAGCATGCTCAGAGCTATGGTGGTTTTACCTCTTCTAGGGACTATATCTTTCTCAAATAACTCAGGGTCATTCAGGATTCCAGCGAGTTCGCTTGATTCTGTCTGGGAGCACTAGGAATGTGAAGGGTAAAAAAAAGACTCTAGAATCTTAATATGTGTCACAATTGAGTGTTATTTAGGGTCTGTTATTATATGCAGGTGGTAGAATTAAAGAACCACATTTTGTTGAGTGAGGTCTTTGGTGATCTTCTACCAGTCGTTGTATTCCAGAGCATTTGGGATTCCTATGGATAAAGTCCTTTGTTCATCTCTTTATCCACGTCATGCTCCTTTACCAGTTCAGCAGCAGAGGTCAGGGATGTTGGTGGTCTCATGCACCCCTGCATTAACCTTCACAACCACTGGCAGCAGTTGCTCTCTAAAGCAAACATAAACTACAGTCCCATCGTACTCCCAACTTACATCAGCAGTTGGGCTTTCACTTGGTGTGTTGATTCTTCATTAGAATGGCATTAAAAATGGAAAGTATAAAATCTTTTTTTTCCAAATTAAATATAAATTGGATTTAGAAGCACATGCTGCACTGAATGCTTTTGTGTGCCCACAGATCTGCTAAAAATGGAAAATACATAAGTATGGAGGGGAAATAAATGCTAATGGACCTCAATAAAACTTCTAAGGGACACCTGTGGCTATTTGACTCCCTACCACATAGGTGAATTTCAAGTAAGTAGAGTCCCAAGCTGTCCTCAGCACAACCATCATAAAACATTTTTGGAGAACTTTAAGTTTGCCATGTCTAAATTAACTATTAGATGAAAAATAATTTTTGATAACTTTCTTTTAACTGAAAATTGTATAATAAACCTAGAAACCCAATCATTCATAGTACAAGATTTTTCAGAGGAAAGGAGATTTGATGCATGTGGAACATTGCTTCTGATTTTTTTTAAGCAACTATTTTTGCTTGCTTTGGCCATGTTTATGTGAATTCATCGATTCTATCGCTATTTTCCAAGAGAGTCACTGTATGTCATTTTAGATTTTTTTCAACATTTTTTATATTTCATTTATATTAAAGTTTCCTAGCTTGTGATGTTAGGGATGTTTTGAGAAATAGTTGACATTTCTATTGGCAAAGCTAGTATTTTTAATACATTTATGTAAAAAAATCAATGCTTTCATGAAACACAAGAATTATAGGTATAGATATATATTGAAACACTGGTGAAAGAGACCAGCTAATGTACATTAATTATCCTCTTTCTGTAACATTCAAAGCAGATATTTTCCGAAAATTTTTTAGATTTAAAGACATTTGCCTTCTCCTGAATTATTTTAGTCCATCTCTAGGGAGGAGTTCTGTTGCCGACTTATCAGATGTGAGACAATTTACACGCTATAAAAATAAGTGAAAGTAATGTGATGTGCCAGATTTCTAGTGGAATATGAGTAATCATCCTGTTGGCATGGCAAAAAGATTCATAGAAAAACACTCTTGTGATTATTGCTGAAAATTAATTGTAATTAAAGGCTTTATTATAAAAGGAGAAATATAGTAGATTGGATTCCTAACTGAAAATGAAAAGCTTCTTCTGTCCCTTAGCATGCTTTCCTCTGAAAGATGTGTTTTCTCCCTCTATCACTCATTAGTAAATAAATATTTATTAAGCACTTGCTATGGCTAAGATACTATGGTAAATAATGAGAAGAATAAGGAGTAAAAGATGCCCCCAAAATACACAGACTGTAACTGATCATAATTTGGGTGAAGAGTGATGCACACACCAAGAGTGGTAAGGAAGGAAGTTGGAGAAAAAAGAGAGAATTTCTATCTAGGGCTTTAAAGGGAAAGCTTAAAAAGATTCCCACAAAAGAACTACAAATGAATATAATATGCAAACATAGGCAAATGATGAGAAGCTGGTACAGCTAATGTTTCTCCTACTCCTGGTATGGACATTTGGCCACATTAAGAGGCTAAAAAAATAATTATTTACTTGTACTGACACATTGTCTTTCAAAAAGTTGACATTGTCAATAAGTCCATTTAAAATATGGATTTATAGATAATATTGCTAATGATAAACCTTTTTCTAAGTAAGACATTTAAATGTGTTTATTTCATCTTTATCTCAACTTTCAAAAATATTTTTAGTGTGTGTTTCATAGTATTTATATATAATAAGGTTATAATGGTGAGCATAAATACTTTGAAATAAATAAATATGCATATATTAGGTGTGTGCTCAAAAACATTTTACTGATAGATGGGCATGATCAAAACAAATTGGTTCTTTTTCTAAAGCAGAGGGTGTGCTTCTTTCCTCAGCATTAGTCAACCCTCTCTTATTAAGCTCACCCAGAAAGCTCCAACTTCTCCTTAATGTCTTCCTAGATTAGAAATGGACAGAACCAATACATTATCACCATCCCCTAGGAAGTCTGGGGCATTCCTTAAGCCATGGCACCTAAAGCCCTTCTCTCTGAAATGTTCATGCCCTTGGCTGGCACATAGATATTTTTTATATTTTATTTATTATTTATTCTTGCTGTTCTGTAGCCTACAGATTCGTCCATAAACCTATCAACTCAGTCTGTAAAATGTTAGAAATGAGGAGCCGAGTCAGTGCAGCCTTGGGGGCAGTTATAGTTAATAATGGGAATCCACAAACATGTCTGTTTTAATACAGATGGAGCTCTATAGTGGTTTGTTTCCTGCACAAGTCATTGTTTTCTCTTGTACAAATATGTGACTTTCAAGCAAGGAGGCATGATTACAGTGGGAGAGGATCATCATGGGATATATTTGGTGGAAACCACTATGCTACCATTTCCTAAATGTCATATTTTATTTAACAGATTTAATGATGTGAACTAAATGGCGAATATCCCCTTTCACAATGTGCAAGGATGGATTTTAGTGTCCACTTGTTGTGTATGTTTAAAAGGACATTTGAATGGTTTTTCCAGGAAACTGAAGGCACAGAGTAGTAGCTATATTAACTTCATCTGGGAGCTTGTTAGAAATGCAAAACCTAAGGCCCCAGGCCAGGCATTCCTGAATCAGAACCTCAAGATGTAGGGCCCAGAAATCTGCATTTTAACAAGCTCTCAGATGATTCTTATATACATTAAAGTCTGAGAAGCAATTCTAAAAAAAAGCAATAATAATTTAGATTGTCACTTCAGAATAGACATGAAATCTTTCAGAATTCTCCAGGAAACTATGTCAGAGGTTCTTGTTAGCTACCATGACCTGCCGATACGTTTTAAAGCAGGACATGAATTAGTCACATAATATTTCATGGCATTGAAAAATTATATTGTAATTTCTCAAACTGGTAGGGAATAAATCCAAAGAAAATCATATTTTGTAGAATTATATTTGATGAGCAAATAAAATACAAAAATGAATAAAGGTAATCCATGAAGGAAAGCAGATTAATCTATGTACTAAATATCACAATTATGCTGAAATAATGGGCTAGATAGTAACACAGCTAAAGCCACCTATACTTCTGTTTTTCCCTCAAAGAAGAAAACCATACCTCTTATGAGAGAGGTGAATCTAGGTGCTGGATCTGTAGGAGGGACAAGAAGGTCTGAGTGATAAGGCAGAAAAAAAATTAATAGGAGGAACTAAACATTTTTAAAAATTAATTTTGTCAGTATTTTTTCATGAAAATAGAAGCTGAAGCTTGTTTATATGTGACTCAGTTTCAGCTTGTTAATTGCTGCTTGCCATTCCAGTGTTAGTGTAACAGTTCGATGCCTAGATGATTCTCTATCAACAAAAAGGAAAAAAAAGAAAGAAAAAAATAAACAGCAGTGCTTAACAGCTCACTAACACTGATCCTATTTACTATGTGTCAATTTGTCACCCTTGGCAGAACAAGGAAAATATTGCCGTATAGAAACTGATAGCCTCTTTGCCTGAATTACATGTTTGTTTTTAACCATTTACATTTTCTGTGGGGAGTGGCAAAATTTATGCCACTTATTATCTACTGTATCTAATTCAGATCCTGGCAATTTGAGGGCTGTTTATAGTTTCATTTAAATGAATGTTACCCAATGTAGGAAATAAGGCTAGCTTACCCTCCCTTAGTACTTAGTGGCTTAATATAGTAGATGGAGATGAGGGACCTTTGGTTCCACCCCCAGCTATACTTTTTTTTGTTAAAATATGGTAATCTGCACTTTATATTTTTTCTTCCAGTTTTACAGAAGAATAACTGATACACAGCACTGTGTAAGTTTAAAGTGTAGAGCATAATGATTTGACTTACATACGTCATGAAATGATTACCACAATAAGTTTAGTGAACATCCATTCTCTATATAGCTACAAAATTAATTGACCTACAACACTACGTTAGTTCCTGGTACACAATGTAGTGATTTGGTATTTCTGTACATTTCAAAATGATCATCATGATAAGTCTAATTACCATCTGTCAACATACAAAGATATTACATAATTATTTACTATATTTCCCACACTAAACATTTCATACTGGTGACTCATTTACTTTGTAGCTGGAAGTTTGTACCTCTTAATCTCCCTCACCTACTTCTCTCATTACCCTACCCCTCTCCTCTCTGGCAACCATCTGTTTGTTCTCTGTATCTGTGACTGTTTCTGGTTTGTTATGTTTGTTCATTTGTTTTGTTTTTTAGATTCTACATATAAGTGAAATTGTATGGTATTTGTCTTTCTCTTACTTAGTTCACTTAGCATAATATCCTCTAGGTCCATCCATGTTGTGATGAATGGCAAGATTTCATTCTTTTTTTATTGCTGAGTAATATTACATTGTGTATATATACCACATATTTTTTATCCACTCATCTGCTGATGGGCATTTAGGTTACTTCCATATCTTGGCTATCGTAAAGCTGCAGTGAACATAAGGGTGCATGTATCTTTTCAGATTAGCGGTTTCATTTTCTTAGGATAAATACCCAGGAGTTGGGATTACTGGATAAATCTGTTGCATTTCTGTACACTAACAATGAGCTATCAGAAAGAGAAATTAATAAAATAATCCCATTTAAATCGCATGAAAAAGAATAAAATACCTAGGAATAACTCTAAGGAGGTAAAAGATCTGTACTCAGAAAACTATAAGACACAAAGAAACTGAAGATAAAATAAACAAATGGAAAGATAAACGGTGCGCATGGATTGGAAGAGTTAATATCGTTTAAATGATCATACTACCCAAGGCTATCTACAGATTCAATGCAGCCGCTATCCAAATAGGGCATTTTTTATAGAATGAGAACAAATTAAAGAGTTGTATGGAAACACAAAAGACCTCAAATAACCATAACAATTTTGAGGGAGAAGAACGAAGCTGGAGATATCATGCTCTCTGATTTCAAACTGTACTATAAAGCTACAGTAATTAAAACAGTATGGTACTGGCCCCCAGCTATACTTTAAAATTCTCCCATAACCTCTCTGGGCCTTGTTTTCCCAGTATTTAAAACAGGGGACTTTTCGTAAGTGATTATTAAAAATTATATGATTCTATAAACATTGATAGTGATTACTTTGGGGGCATAGTTCAGGGAAGGATGGCCAGGAGGGATCTAATATGAAATTAAGTTCAAGGGAAATTCATAATTCAAAATTTAACCACTTATCAAATGAAAATTACTCTGGAACCTAATGCTAAATTATGCTTTTAAAATTTCTTTTTAAGAGGAAGTGCAGTATTATCATCCAATGATGAGAAGTCTTAGAAAAACTATTAATAATTGTGATGCCATTGAAAGCCTCTTCCTGTGCCTTAGTTGCATCTTCAGTTGTAGGCTTGTTATTATCTTCATCAGAGTTTGCACTTGCACACTCTTAAGAGCAGCAGTCTAGCGCACTAGAAGACTTCCATATGTATCTTAATATCTAACAGAAAACCATAGCTTGTCTCACTTAATTTTAATGGTCTTCTATATCTATATTTAAATAGTTATTTCATTATTTAAATTAGAAATAGAAAAGATGTCTACAACCAAGAGTAGATACACATTCTCTAAGAGTCACCTTTTTTATGCCTTTACTATGCTCATGGACAATAGAAAGATCTTTCCTAAGACATCTAGGAGAAAAGATTCTTCTGAGGTTTACATCATGGATTTGAAGATTTGTTCCCCAGTCTGAGTGGCAATCTCTACAGATGAAATGGACTGTGTTTGCTTAATGTTTTTGCTCATGAGACACACACAATCCAGTGGGAACTTGACGTTGATTGTGGTCTCTCATACATTTTCTTATTCAGAATAGGTGAGGTTTATTTTGTGCTTTAAAAGCAGCATTAATAGGTTTATCATGTATTTAAGGGCTTGGGGGTCAGGAGGGCATGGGTTAAATCCATGCTCTGTAACTTATGGGCGATGTATATAATACTTGACCTCTCGGAATCTCAGTCTTCTTATCCATAACATGCGAAAGCTACCTATCTTCAATGGCTGCTATAATGCATTAAATCCTTTACATAATGTCTAGAATGTACTGAACAGTTGATTAAGTGAGCAATTTTTATTATAATTGAAGAACAGATAGAACTTAGACTAGGGAGTTTAGGCTATTATAGACTGAGGAGCTGAAGATATTACACATGACAGAAATAGCAACTGTGAAGTCCACGACAAAGCATGGCCAATAACGAAAAGTAGATGCAAGAGTAAGGGTAGATTGGACAGAAATAAGTATATAGAGATAGACTGGGTTGGCTCCTGAAGGGCCCTCTATACCAAAATAAGAAATTTGGATTTTATCAAAAGGGCAATTAGCAGCAATTGAAATGTTTTAGTCAGTTGAGTGACTGATCTGATTTATGTTTAGAAGGTTTATTCCATTGTCTTTGACCCCTTGATTTGTTCCAATTATTGCTACCACCCCATCCAGGTGGTTTTGTACCCCTTTACTTTTTCCTCAGGGACTGGCTCCATACTTACATTTTCTGTATCCCTGAGTTGTCTGTTTGCCCCTTAGTTGTTCATTCCTTGGCTCTTTCTTCTCCAGGTTATCAGACTTTACCATGTAATTCTGATCTTTTCAGTCCCCAAGCCAAGTCCATCCACAAGCCTGCATCCTGCCTGGGTACCCCTCTTGGGCAGAAGTAGAAAAAAATCAGCAGTCCTGCTTCCCCTGAATTTCCTTTGGCTTTTGCCATTTAAGATTAACTCTTTCCTCTTCAGACAATCTCTCTCCTTAATATCACACTGTGTTTTCATTTTAATCCTCTTTGTAAACTCATCTAAATCTTGTCCAGTAATATCCAAAAAAGAAAAAAAAAATTTACTGGGTGGTAACATAATTTAGGATGAAGGCAAAAATCTTCGATGTCAGACAGATTTAAATTTTAATGTCGGTACTAACTCTTACTAATCATATTAATTTGGGCAAATTGTGCAGTTTCTCTGAGCCTCAGTTCCCTCATCTGTAAAATGGGATTGTTATGATTATTGGGTTGTTAAGTTTGTTAAATTTATAGCAAGTCATGACTTGTTAAGAAGACCTGCAAATATTGAGCTGTTGGCACAGCCAGCATTTCCTTGGTGGTGGTATGTAGACCTTTGAGCATCTGCTGCCCTTCCCCCAGAGTCATAATTCTTATTTTCCTTCTGCTCCCAGAAGACTCGCCTCTCTTCCTCTGAGCACCTCCTAGGGCACCCACCTCTTTCCCTTTTCCTATGGATATGATTTAGGTTGATCCTTACAATTTAGACCTTGAAAAGCAAAATCCAGGAAAAGAATATTGTTTTCATACAACTCTTCTTTGGGGCTTTCCACACAAATTTGTCCCTTAGGCAAAGAAATGATAGCTGTGGGAGTTCCTTACTACTGAGTTGGGAGAGGAGAAGAGAAAAATATGCAAATTATTTTAGAATAAAACACAAATATCTCAATAACTTTCTTGACATGTATATTGCAGCATCTGGAATATATTACAAGCTCAGGAAATGTTAGTTTCCTTCTTCCTATTTCCTTTTTTCTCTTTTCTTTTCCTCAAAACTGATGTATTGATTAGTTTAAAGGAAAAAAAAAAAGCCTAACCTTAGCTAATGCTGATACTGACCAAGTAAAACAACAATTTGAGGTGTTAAGGTGATATTAAGAAATCACCTCCCTCTGTCCCCATTGTCACTGCTCCCACTTGACTTCCAGACCTTCCTACATGCAATGCCTCAGTGTAATGAGAAGGCCAGAGCCTTTTTTAAATGTTTCCTAATAGCTTTTAATCTTCACCCCTCTCTCTTCCCCTTGCCAGATCAGCTAATTGCCCACATCTGGACCAGCTGATAAGAAAGCCTAGGTGCCCAGTCTCTTTTCCTTGCCCTCTCAGACCATTTCATACCTGCCTGAGAGGTGTGCCCTGCTCTTCCCAGACTCCTCAATTATGTAAGCACTAAAACTTTTTATACCCTCTTGGTGTATGTGTGACATTATCAGTCTCAACATCGGAACCAAATTTTGGGTGAGGGTCCATCTGTCTCTGCAAGTGACCATAACACTTAGAAAGAAGATATACCTTATTAAAAAAACAAAAACAAACAAACAAAAACAAGTTACTAAGTTTAAATTCAAAAAGTCCTTGAAATTTAAAGGACACAATAGTTATCGATCTAAAACAAGCTTTATTTACATGCCCGGTGCTGTTTGATTGTAAGGATTGTAAGGATCTTGGCAACTTTCAGAATTTATAGACTATGAAAGTACAATATTAGGTGGTATAATATTTAGTTGCGAGTTTTCTACCCCAATTCAAATTCCAGTAAGCAAATGGAATGAAGAGTTTTAGGAATAAAAATCACCATGCTTGCTCAGTCCTAGAGGTCAAATCCCAGGGGGTTCTGATGGATTCATCTAGGGAGGGATAAAGGGGCCTTATGCCTCACTTTCCTAGGTGTAGCCCAAGAAACCTGAAAGCTTCTTAGAGAAGTCTCACCTAGCATGGCACTAGAAGAGCATGCCACCTGACCCTGCAAACTCTTATATACTATGGAGAAAGCAGATGGCCAGGGAAGAAGGATGAGAAGTGAATAGGCAATGAAAGCTGAGAAAGTTGAAGGGCAGAGAGATCTGGGAGGAGGCCAAGGAAAGTGTAGAGAAAACCTCACAGTAGAGGCCACATCTGGTGTCTGAGGCCTTGGATACCAGAGAGAATGGCAGTGCGTGTTTCCCAAAGATCAGGTAGGACTCGTATGTACAATTACATACCACGTTCCCACTTGGATATCTACTAGACAACCCCAAATTTAATCGTGCTAATGTCTGATCTTTCTCCTATATGAATCCACTTTTATGGCAATAATGATCAAATAGCATTAGCCCCTAAATATTGGTGGCTTACAACAATAAATATTTATTTTTTTTAACCCATGGATCTTCAGACCAGCTGTGGTGGCTCTGCTCCAGGCTGTGAGTCAAGTTGGCGTGTTTTCTCAGTGCGAGACCTAAGCTGAAGAGATAGCTCCTAACTTGAGCACCTGCCTCCACAGTAGAGGGCAAAAGTGCAAGCAAGAGAGAAGAAATTTGCAAAGCCTTCCTGTGGGACTAACACATGGTCCCTTCTTTCCATGTTCCATTGGAGAGGAGAAGAATCATAAGGTTTCAAAAAATGGATTAAAAAAAATCCATCATAAAAAAAGATTGGATGTTTATAGCAGAAAATCTGGGACATACAGCAAAATCTCATAAATAGTCCACCGATGATACTTTGATGTATGCATTTATATAGTAGTTGAGATTATATTACATATGTAGTTTTGCTTCTCTTTTTTTAGACTTTCCATTGTAAAGTATTATAAAAATTATATAAAAGTTATTTCAAGTATTGAATAATATTCCATAGTATATATGAACTATAGTTTTCTTAACTATGTTCTTACTAAAGGACATTAAAACTGCTTCCAATTATTTAATTATTTTTTGCTGCAATAAGTATCTTTATGTATGAAACTATAAATTATATATCTGGAGTAAAATTAAAGAACCAGTTTCAACTCCCAAGGCATTTGAAAGCATTCCATTAGTTTGAATCACATGAAATTACTGATGTTTGATAACGTTTGACCTTAAAAATAGCAATTTCATAATCATCTAAATAAAATAATTGAATGAATAAATCTATCAATAAATCTAAAATAAAGTCTATTTCATAAACTTTTGCCTTAATTTTTCTATCTCTTTAATTAAACCTATTTTCTTAAACATGTAAGTTATAAATTGAAATCGATTTCTTATTTCTGTTTTTTGTTTTGTTTAATTACTTGTATTCAACCAAAGTTTTTCTTTAATCAAGTATTATTATACATAAACATTATATCACCTACATTATTTTGCCAGTAGTTGGCAGAAGTGAATGAGCTTTAGAAACATAACCAACTTGTAACACTGAAGAAAATTCATACTTAAAATATTAATAAAATGAGGCTTTTTTTTTGAACATTAAGATGTGGGATCAATTTTTTAAAGATTATATGACCAGAATAGAGAAGGAATGCTAATGTGTCTTTTAACTCTGTATAATTTCTGTGCTGTAAGTTTGCTAAGCTGGTTATCCCTAATTGTCTTTGTAGCATACAAAATATACACACAAACCGATCTTTGTTTTATTAATGTAAAAATTATTGTATTTTTATTTCATTGCTTTGATGTACATTACTAATATAGTAGAAAGAGGGAAAAATATGCAATTTATAATTATGCTATAAAAAATAAACTTGGTGGCACAGTGGTTAAGAATCTGCCTGCCAATGCAGGGGACACAGGTTTGAGCCCTGGTCTGGGAGGATCACACATGCCGCGGAGCAACTAAGCCCGTGCGCCACAACTACTGAGCCTGTGCTCTGGAGCTCGCGAGCCACAACTACTGAGCCCACGTGCCTAGAGCCCATGCTCCACAACAAGAGAAGTCACCACAATGAGAAGCCTGTGCACCACAAGGAAGAGTAGCCCCCGCTCGCCGCAACTAGAGAAAGCCTGCGTGCAGCAAAAAAGACAAATAAATAAATAAATTTATTTAAAAAAAAAGCAACTTATATTATCAAAATAAGTTTTAACATAGAGGAAAAAAACAATTTCACTTATATATTTAAGAAATAGCTAAAACACAGTGTTAACCTAATTATATTATTGTTAGAATATACCTCTTGATAAAATTCACTATATGTTGATTATTCAGCTATTCTTGTTTATGTACCGTGTTTTACTTATTCCTTGAAAACAGTTTTACAAGAAGCAAATTTGCTCAACACATATGTTATGGGTTGTTACGAGACTTGTTGATAACAGATAAATGTAGTTTACTCTGTTAAATTAAGAAGGATTCTAAGGTAGAAAGCTTTCTCAAGGCCTAACTTATAAATATCTATAGGCAATATAAGTAGAATAAATTCAGAGATATCACTTACATTGACTTCTCTTGTGACAATATTTGGCGGGGATATTTAACAAAAGATAAATATATAAGAAGGCTTTGAATAGTTTAATTTAATATAATAGGTTGCTCTATCATCACCATTACCAATATTTGTATATGACTTTATAGCTTTTAAAATAAGGCCTCATCTAATTTTTCATATGGTCCCAGAAGTGCAGTGAAACTTCATATACATTAGAGTTTTAGAAAATAGGGACCTCAGATATCCTTTAGTCCAGTAGCCTAATTTCACAACTAAGTAAACCAAACCTCCATGAAGTGACACTATTTGTGCTTATGATTGTGAGAGGATTAAACTTACTGATAAATCTTCTTAGCTGCTTCCCATAGCTTATCTCAGTAGTGGGACCATGCGATAGAGAAGTGGAAATATTAGCAGAGTTCAAGATAAAATATAGGACATCCGTTAAACTTGAATTTCAGATAAACAATGATTTTTTTTTTTTTTTTTTTTAGTATAAATACGTTCCATATAGTATTTGGGGTACACAAGCTTACCTTGTTTTATTGTGCTTCACAGCTATTGTGTTTTTTATAAATTGAAGGTTTGTAGCAACCTTGTGTCGGGTAAGTCTATCAGTGCCAGTTTTTCAACAACATTTACTCACTTTGTGTCTCTGTGTCACATTGTGGTAATTCTCATAATATTTCAGACCTTTTCATTATTAGTATGGTTGTTATGGTGATCTGTGATCTTTGATGTTACCGTTGTATTCTTTTGGGGCACCACAAACCATGCCCAGTATAAGACTGTGAACTTAATCCATAAATCGTGTGTGTTCTGGCTGCTCCACTGACTACTGTTCTCCCACCTCTCTTGCTCTCCTTGGGCTTTCCTGTTCCCTGAGACACAACAATATTGAAATTAGGCCAAGGAATAATCCTACAGTGGCCTTTAAGTATTAAAGTGAAAGGAAGAATTGCAGGTCTCTCACTTTAAATCAAAAGCTGGACAGGTTTAAGCTTAGTGAGGAAGGCATGTTGAAAGGTGAGACAGTCAAAAGCTAGGCCTCTTGTGCCGAATAGTTAGGCAAGTTGTGAATACAAAGGAAAAGGTCTTGAAGGAAATCAAAAGTGATACTCCAGTAGACACATGAATGACAAGAAACGACAAGCCTTATTATTAATATGGAGACAGTTTCAGTGGTCTGGATAGAAAATCAAACCAGTCGCAACATTCCCTTAAACCCTTATATTGGAGAGCGTTAGCAAGGCCCTAACTCTCTTCTGTTCTACGAGGGCTGAGAGAGGTGACAAAGCTGCAGAAGAAAAGTTTGAAGCCAGCAGAGGTTGGTCCTTGTGGTTTACGGAAAGAAGCCGTCTCCATAACATCAAAGTGCAAGGTGAAGCATCAAGTGCTGATGTAGAAGCTGCAACAAGTTTTCCAGAAGATCTAGGGAAGATAATTAATGAAGGTGACTCCACCAAATAACAGATTTTCAGTGCAGATGAAACAGGCTCTTATTGGAAGAAGATGCCGTCTAGGACTTTCATAGCTAGAGAGGAGAAGTCAATGTCTGGCTTCAAAGGATAGGCTGACTCTCTTGTTGGGGCTAATGCAGCTGGTGACTTGAAGTTGAAGCCAGTGCTCATTTAGCATTCTGAAAATCCTAGGGACCTTAAGAATTATGCTAAATCTACTCTGCCTGTGCTCTATAAATGGAACAACAAAGCCTGGATGACAGCTCATCTGTTTACAACATGGTTTACTGAATATTTTAAGCCCACTGTTAAGACCTACTGCTCAGAAGAAAAGATTCTTTTCAAAATGTTACTCCTCATTGATAATGCACCTGGTCACCCAAGAACTCTGATGGAGATGTAATAGTGTTATTATGATTTGCTAACACAACATCCATTCTGCAGTGCATGAATCAAGGAGTACTTTTGACTTTCACGTCTTGTTATTTAAGAAATACATTTCCTAAGGCTATAGCTGCCGTAACTAGTGATTCCTCTGATGGATCTGAGCAAAGTAAATTAAAAACTTCCTGGAAGGGCCACCATTCTAGATTCCATTAATTACATTTGTGATTCATGGGAAAAGGTCAACATTATTAACATTTACAGCAGTTTGGAAGCAGTTGATTTCAGTCCTCATGGATGGCTTTGAGGGGTTCAAGACTTCAGTGGAGGAAGTAACTGCAAATGTGGTGGAGAGAGCAAGAAAGTTAGAAGTGGAGCCTGAAGATGTGACTGAACTGCTGAAATCTCATGATAAGAGTTTAACTGATGAGGAGTTGCTTCTTATGGATGAGAAAAGAAAGTGGTTTTTTGAGATAGAATCTACTCCTAGTGAAGATTCTGTGAAGACTGTTGAAATGACAACAAAGGTTTAAAATACTACATAAACTTAGTTGATAAAGCAGCAGCAGGGTTTGAGAGGACTGACTCCAGTTTTGAAGGAAGTTTTACTGTGGGTAAAATGCTATCAAATAGCATTGCATGCTACAGGGAAATAATTTCTAAAAGGAAGAGTCACCGCAATGTGGCAAACTTCACTGTTGTCTTATTTTAAGAAATTCCTACAGCCACCGAGCCTTCAGCAACCATTACCCTCATCAGTCAGCAGCCATCAACATCAAGGCAAGACCCTCCACCAGCAGAAAGATTACAACTTGCTGAAGGCTCAGATAATGGTTAGCATTTTTTAGCAATAAAGCTTATAATTAAGGCATGTACATTGTTTTTTAGACATAATTCTATTGTACACTTAATAGACTACAGTATAGTATAAACATAACTTGTATAAGCACTGGGAAACCAGTGTGACTTACCTCATTGCAATACATGCTTTATTGTTGTGGTCTGGAACCGAACCCACAATATTTCCTAGGTGAGCCTGTACTTACACTAAAAAATAATTCTTTGCTTATTTGAAATTCAAAATTAACTGGGTGTCTTGCATTTTTATTTGCTAAAGCTGGTGACCCTAATAACTAGTGTTCTTGATAGAATGTTGGAAAATAGTCTATACTTAAAACAATAAAATGTTCCTGTTCCAAATGTTCAGACAAAAGTCTGTTGAAATCTAGTACCCAATCCATTAGATGAACCAGCTTTTAATAAAAAGTCCTTTTGCAGAAGGAATAACCTGTTAATTTTTAGGTAGCATTCTTACTGTACAAAGAAATAATAAACAAATGCAATTTGAGGCACTCTTGCTAACACATCTAAACTGGGTAGTCAGAAGTGGAATAAAAATAAAGCACAAAAATGCTAAGCTTTCACATTAATAGATGAAATTGTGATAGGAAATTATAGTTTATTCATTGCTTACTATATCCCAGTCACAAAATCTCTTTGAGAAATGCATTATTATTCAAATTTTAAGACGAGAAAGTCGAGGTGCCTAGAAATGAAATAACTTGCCATTTTCCACTAAGGGGTGGAATTTGGTTTCCAAATAATGTGTTTGGTTTCGAAAGCTCAAGGTCTTTCTACGGCTTTTATTGTTCCATAACAAAGGAGTGTGACAATGTTGCCTTCTCAACATTTATCCACTCACCCTTCCACATACCCATCCTCTGATATCCTCTTTGCTAACAGAATACTGTTTTGTTTTGTTTTCAGTTATCCCTCAGGAAAGGCCCTTATCCTAAACTCCAGGCTGTGTATTCAGATAGTTTAAACAAATTGTAGTAAGCTTTCATTTTTCCATGATTGGTTGAGGGAAGTGCTTTGCACTTTGAGTGTGTGTCAGAATCTCCCGGGAGAGCTTATTAAAGTGCAGATGGTTGGTCCCTACCCCCAGAGGTTTTGATTCAGTAGGTCTTGTGTGAAGTTGGAGAAATTAATTTCAAACAGATTCCCACTGTTGCTGGTGGAGACTACACTTTGAGAACCTCTTTTTAGAGATACTCTACAGCCATGTGGCCAATGAGATGAGAGAAAGCTTTTGGAAAATGTTTAATGTTTTCACATTCTTAAAAGACAACACATTTCCTTACTATTTGAAATAATTTGTATTATGCTCTTCTGTTACTTGCGACCGAAGACATCCTAAGTGATACAAAAGAATTAGAAGTTATTATCCCAGTTATTATTTGTAAATTTGAGCTGCTCATGTTATACAGTTATAGATTAGTAAATTAATAGATCCTGTTGTATTAGCATTTATGTTCACAAACTATTTAATTTCTAATATACTTTACTAGAGGTAGCCATTACATTAAAAGATTATCATAAAAGTGCCTATTAAAGATATTAGTAGAAATAGTCAAAATAAATAGAATTCATGACTTTGTCACACCAAAAATTCTACTAGTATGCTGTACAGTAAATTGGACACATACTCTGAAATGTGTATCTCTAGACCTCTAGTCTATTTCGTGTGCTGTTAAAGGGTTTTCGCACTAGGTGTCACACGTATTTTATTTAGTAGCTAAGCATTGCCAACCAAGGTTCTCTAGGCATTCTTTGCAGGCATTTGAACACATAAACATTGAATATAGTTGTTTTGAAATTATTTTAATGAAAACATTATTCCGTGGTTTACATAACTCATTCTTAAAATACAGTAAATACAGTGATGCCATTTGAAATAAGAATCAAGACAAACCTAAAGTCACAGAGGAATGATAGTCACTTCAGCTGAGTAAATTATTGATTTCATGGTAACAGCTGTGTTCCTCTGTTTAATTTCTATGCAAGGAGTACTGATAAGTGTGGCTCTCTCTGACTCTACTAGCAAAAGTGTCAAGGTTTGCTTTGTAGTTAGCTACAGAGCCACACTTTTTTTTTTTTTTTTTTTTTTTTTTTTTCAGTAACTAGCTTTTCCATTTAAGTCTGTTCTCCAGTGCTTACTTAATACAATGGAACTTTTGTCTTATACCATTCAACCCCCAAAACAAACTCCACTCAAACTAAACTCATTGGAGAAGTACATCCAATTGAATTTACCTCTGTTACCTTGGTAACCAAAATATCGTTCCCTGCCAAAAAATTTCATCCTGCTTCTGTATTCCTTAGGATATCTGCATTTTATAACTTCTCCATTAGGTTCTAAAGCCAAGTTTTCATAAACTCAGGTCCTTGCCAGTTGAACTTACATTATGCATCCTCTATCTTACACTTAAAGAAAAGCAAATATGTTTTGGATATTAAACAACTTTTTAATTAAATAAGTGTTTTTCATATTACTAAGATGGCCTTTGTTTTTTCCTTTCTTTCATAAATATTCATTTAGTGATTAGTATTTGCCCAGCACTACTTAAATAACTTCCAAAATTAACTCTTTTAATCCTCATAACAAGCCTATGAGGTAATGCTATTATCCCCAATTTATAGATCGGAAAAGGAAGAGCAAACACATTAAGTAACTTGCTGAAGTTCACACAGATAGTGATAGAGACAAGATTTGAACCCAAACAGGTTAATTTTAAATATCTGAGCTCTTTTCATTCTTATATAAATAGCAACTAGAAGTCCTCAAATAATTTAGCATTGGTAAGAAAATAATTTATTGATTATATCTAGGTAAGTCTTTGACTAATGTTAACCATAATGATCTAAAAAACTTAGATCATCTGAGTCTGTTCTGCTCCTGAAAAAGTATTGAATCTTGTATTTTTTTAAATGGGAAAACAGTTTATTCTCAGTCCATCACAAAACCTTAAGCAATTCCCCAAATATCACTAAGATATATTTAAACACATATATAACATCTGCCACGAATTTCTGTAGAATATAAAGTATGAAAAACACTAATTACCTAATTATGTGTCATTTAACAAACTCTTATGTGGGCCTATTCTGTGTGCAGTATGCAACAATACTGTGGAATACTGGATATGAATTTTTTACTCTACATGGAAACGAATAAAGCGTGATATAAAAATGCATGTGTTAAAGCAACATGATCAATACAGATAAATCTTAGCAAAATAAATAAGCAATAATGCAATTAAGATTAGTTATTTCCTGGCTGAAGAATTGCTCGAGTGATATTTGATGGCAAGAGAAAATGCATCCTCATCCTTAATATGTAGGAAAGATAATAGTGCATCCTAATATTCAGTGTATTTAGACACATAAACACAAGATGTGATCCTATCAAAAAATGGTTGAGATATAACTATTTGCTACTAAACATTCTCTCCCCTGATCTCCTGTGTAACTTGAATGTTTTCCTGGTGCATACATGCACATTCTCTGTAATGTCTTTTCAATTATGATAGTAATTTTTCAGAATTACTCCCTTTTATGGAAGTCATCAGAATGAGTATTTGCATGATGGAATTTCAGATAGCTTTGGATGCTTGTATTAACTTCAACCTGTCAGAACATGCATTGTAAGTGCCTCCTCTGACTTAAAAACTAAGTGACTGAATCTTGACATAAAATTTTTGATTAATAGAGCAAGCTGTTGGTGCATTGATTTTTATATAATTTCCATACATTTTAAAGTGGAAGAGGTCAACTCCTTTTTTGTATTCAAAAGACAAATACCTTGGATCAAAGTTAATTTGTAAATTTGGAGGTTATGCATTCTGCCAGTTGCTAAATTGATGTTAAATCAAATGGAAGAATAGGCATTCTGTGGTAATTTGAACTGATTGCATCAAAAGTCCATTTTTTCTTAATCGGTAATGAATTATACCTCTCAAACAGTTTGGCTTAGTTTAGATTTGTAGATAGTCTCTTCAAATGCAATGGAAGTACATATAACAAACTGTTCTTTACTTCAAGGACAACTCTCCTGAGTCTACCTCTAGTTGATTTCCAGGAGGAGGGATGGGTTTTGCTGACTCTCCAAGGCTGCTTCAGTTGATTTTCCTCAAAGTAGTAAAGTTATTTGGCAGTCCTAAGAATTGACTGTGACTTCACTCCAATGAAATTAGATTCTTTAATGTTATTCTTAAAATAAAAGGTAGGTATTGTCCTGGGTTTAGGAGACTAACAAGTATTGAGTAAACATAATATATTACAAAACTAATTTAAATGTATAATTCTATGGAGTAGATATTTTATTTAGATTTTATACATGATAAAACAGAGTCAATTTTTTTTTTTTACTCTAAATATTTATTTATTTATTTTAAAATTTTTTATAGGAGTATAGTTGATTTACAGCGTTGTATTAGTTTCAGGTGTACAACAAAGTGAATCAGTTATACATATACATATATCCACTCTTTTTTAGATTCTTTCCCCATGTAGGCCATTACAGAGTATTGAGTAGAGTTCCCTGTGCTATACAGTAGGTCCTCATTAATTATCTATTTTATATATAGTGGTGTATGTATATATGTCATTCCCAATCTTCTGATTTATCCCCCCCCCCCCACCCCCTGGTAACCAAAAGTTTGGTTTCTACATCTGTAACTCTATTTCTGTTTTGTAGATAAGATCATTTTTACCCTTTTTTTAAGATTCTACCTATAAGCAATATCATATGATACTTGTCTTTCTCTGTCTGACTTACTTCACTCAGTATGACAATCTCTAGGTCCATCCATGTTGCTGCAAATGACATTATTTTGTTCTTTTTTATGGCTGAGTAATACTCCATTGTATATATGTACCACATCTTCTTTATCCATTCCTCTGTTGATGGACATTTAGGTTGCTTCCATGTCCTGGCTATTGTAAATAGTGTTGCAGTGAACATTCGGGTGCATGTATCTTTTCGAATTATGGTTTTCTCCAGATACATGCCCAGGAGTGGTATTGCTGGATCATATGGAAGTTCCATTTTCAGTTTTTTAAGGAACCTCCATACTCTTCTCCATAGTGGCTGTACCAGTTTGCATTCTGACCAACAGTGTAGGAGGGTTCCCTTTTCTCCACACCCTCTCCAACATTTATTGTTTGTAGATTTTTTGATGATGGCCATTCTGACTGGTGTGAGGAGATACCTCACTGTAGTTTTGATTTGCATTTCTCTAATGATTAGTGATGTTGAGCATATTTTCATGTGCTTTTTAGCCATCTGTATGTCTTCTTTGAAGAAATGTCTATTTAGATGTTTCACCCAATTTTGATTGGGCTGTTATGTTTTTTTGATATTGAGCTGTATAAGCTGTTCATATATTTTGGAGATTAATCCCTTGTCAGTTTCTTCATTTGCAAATATTTTCTCCCATTCTGAGGGTTGTCTTTTCATTTCGTTTATGATATCCTTTGCTGTGAAAAAGCTTTTAAGTTTCATTAGGTCCCATTTGTCTATTTTTGTTTCTATTTTCATTACTCTAGGAGGTGGGTCAAAAAAGATCTTGCTGCAATTTATGTCAAAGAGTGTTCTACCTATGTTTTCCTCTAAGAGTTTTATAGTACCTGGCTTTACATTTAGGTCTAATCCATTTTGAGTTTATTTTTGTGTATGGTGTTAGGGAGTGTTCTAATTTCATACTTTTACATGTAGCTGTCCAGTTTTCCCAGCACCACCTATTGAATAGATGGTCTTTTCTCCATTGTTTATTCTTACCTCCTTTGTCATAGATTAGTTGACCATAGGTATGTGGGTTTATCTCTGGACTTTCTATCCTGTTCCATTGATCTATATTTCTGTTTCTGTGCCAGTACCATACTGTTTTGATGACTGTAGCTTTGCAGTATAGTCTGAAGTCAGGGAGCCTGATCCTCCAGCTCTGTTCTTCTTTCTCAGGATTGCTTTGGCTCTTCGTGGTCTTTTGTGTTTCCATACAAATTGTAAAATTCTTTGTTCTAATTCTGTGAAAAATGCCACTGGTAATTTGATATGGATTGCATTGAAACTGTAGATTGCTTTGGGTGTTATAGTCATTTTCACAACACTGATTCTTCCAGTCCAAAACATGGTATATCTCTCCATCTGTTTGTGTCATCTTTGATTTTTTTCATCAGTATCTTATAGTTTTCTGACTACGGGTCTTTAGCCTCCTTAGGTAGGTTTATTCTTAAGTATTTTACTCTCTTTGATGTGATGGTAAATGGGATTGTTTCCTTGATTTCTTTTTCTGATCTTTTCTTTTTAGTGTGTAGGAATGCAAGAAATTTCTGTGTATTAATTTTGTATCCTGCAACTTTACCAGATTCCTTGATGAGCTCTAGTAGTTTTCTGGTAGCATCTTTAGGGTTTTCTATGCATAGAAATGTATATGTATATCATCTGCAAACAGTGCCTGTTTTACTTCTTCTTTTCCAATTTAGATTTCTTTAATTTCTTTTTCTTCTCTGATTGCTGTGGCTAGGACTTCCAAAACTATGTTGAATAAAAGTGATAAGAGTAGGCATCCTTGTCTTGTTCCTGATCTTAGAGAAAATGCTTTCAGTTTTTCACCATTAAGAATGATATTTGCTGTGAGTTTGTCATATATGGCCTTTATTATGTTAAGGAAGGTTCCCTCTATGCCCACTTTCTGGAGAGTTTTTATCATAAATCGGTGTTGAATTTTGTCAGAAGCTTTTTCTGCATCTATTGAGATGATCATATGGTTTTTATTCTTCAGTTTGTTGATGTGGTGTATCACACTGATTGATTTGAGGATATTGACAAAATCATTGCATCCCTGGGATAAATTCCACTTGATCCTGGTGTATGATCCTTTTAATGTGTTGTTGGATTCTGTTTGCTAGTATTTTGTTGAGGAATTTTGCATCTATGTTCATCAGTGGTAGTGGTCTTTAATTTTCTTTTTCTGTGATATCTTTGTCTGGTTTTGGTAGCAGGTGATTGTGGCCTTGTAGAATGAGTTTAAGAGTGTTCCTTCCTCTGCAAATTTTTTGGAAGCATTTCAGAAGTGTAGGTGTTAACTCTTCTCTAAATGTTTCATAGAATTCACCTGTGAAGCCGTCTGGTTCTGGACTTCTTTCTGTTGGAAGATTTTTAATCACAGTTTCAATTTCATTACTTGTGATTGGTCTGTTCATATTTTCTCTTTCTTCCTGGTTCAGTCTTGGAAGGTTGCACCTTTCTAAGAATTTGTCCATTTCTTCTAGATTTTCCATTTTATTGGTGTACAGTTGCTTGTAGTAGTCTCTTATGATCCTTTGTATTTTTGTGGTGTCAGTTGTAACTTCACCTTTTTCAGTTCTAATTACATTGGTTTGAGTCCTCTCCCTTTTTTTCTTGATGAGTCTGGCTAAAGGTTTATCAATTTTGTTTATCTTTTCAAAGAACCAGCTTTTACTTTGATTGAACTTTGCTATTGTTTTCTTTGTCTCCATTTCATTTATTTCTGCTCTGATCTTTATGATTTCTTTCCTTCTACACTTTGGTTTTTGTTTCTTCTTCTTTCTCTAGTTGCTTTAGGTGTAAGGTTAGGTTGTTTATTGAGATTTTTCTTGTTTCTTGAGGTAAGATTGTATTGCTATAAACTTCCCTCTTAGAACAGCTTTTGCTGTGTCCCATAAGTTTTGGATTATTGTGTTTTGCCGTCATTTATCTCTAGGTTTTTTTTTTTTTTTCTTTTCTTTTTTCCTCTTTGATTTCTTCAGTGATCCACTGGTTATTTAGTAACATTTTTTAGCCTCCATGTGTTTGTGTTTTTTACAGGTTTTTTTTTTTTTTTTTTTTCCTGTGATTGATTTCTGATCTCATAGCATTGTGGTCAGAAAAGATGCTTGATACGATTTCAATTATCTTAAATTTACCAAGGCTTGATTTGTGACCCAAAATGTGGTCTGTCCTGGAGAATGTTACTTGTGCACTTGAGAGGAAAGTGTATTCTGCTGCTTTCGGAAGGAATGTCCTATGAATAGCAATGAAGTCTCTCTGGTGTAATTTAAGGCTTGTGTTTCCTTATTAATTTTCTGTCTGGATGATCTATCCAATGGTGTAAGTGGGGTGTTAGAGTTCCGCCCCCCCCTTGTGTTACTGTCGATTTCCCCTTTTATGGCTGTTAGCATTTGGCTTATATATTGAGGTGCTCCTGTGTTGGAAGCACACATATTTACAATTGCTATATCTTTTTATTGTATTGATCCCTTGATCATTATGTAATGTCCTTTCTTATCTCTTGTGACAGTCTTTATTTTAAAGTCTATTTTGTCTGATTTTAGTATTGCTACTCCAGCTTTCCTTCTAGTGCATTTTTCATTTCAGTTACTGTATTATTCATCTCTGTTTGTTCTTTCTTTCTTCTAGGTCTTTGTTAAATATTTCTTGCATCTTCTCTACCCATGCCTCCATTCTTTTTCTGAGATCTTGGATCATCTTTACTATCATTACTCTGATTTCTTTTTCAGATAGATTGTCTGTCTCCTCTTCATTTAGTTGTTCTTGTAGGTGTTTATCTTTCTCTTTCATCTGCAGTATATTTCTTTGTCTTCTCATTTTGTCAGACTTACTGTGTTTGTGGTCTTCTTTCCACAGGCTGCAGGATCGTATTTCCTCTTGCTTCTGATGTCTGCCCCCTCATGGGTGAGGTTTTTCCATAGGCTTGTGCCGTTATCCCCTTGTTAGGGGTTTTGATTGGAGTTGTGGTGACCAGAGCCTGCCCTGGATATTGAGCAGGGCCTCCCCTTTGCTCTGTGGTTGTCACTGCCCTGTCAGGGGTGAGGTCTGCTTTCTAGTTGTTGGAGTGGAGGCCCTCATACCTGTTTCTTAACAGTGTTTCTGATCTGTGATGCAAGGTAGCTGGGATTGGAGCACTCCCACTGGGAGAGAAACCACTGAGTATTCCTCTTCTGGAGCTGTTCTCCTGTTAACGTGCTCTGTTGTGGCCCCTTTCACCCGTTGTGCAGGCTCACAAAGTACACTGTTGTTGGCACTGCTCTCAGTCCTGCCTTAACTGTGGGTATGCCAGCAGTTGGTCCTGGTGACTGCCAGGTGTTGTTTTCAACAGGCCACTGGCACAGATCCACTGAGGTCAGGTCCCATAACTGTAATAGTCGTGCACTTGGACCCACTGTGGGAGCTTTAGAGGCAGCTCAGACTCTGTCCTGGCCCAACCCCTGAGTGTACATGCCCACAAAGCCCAAAGTTGCTAAAGTGAGACAGAGACACAGCCCAGCTGCAGGAGCACTTATTTTCCTTTCAGATGTTTCATAGATGCTGAATTTAGGAAGCCATCAGCAGAGGTGTAACTCCACGGTTTGCGCAGCCACAAGGAGAGATTTTAGCTCTTCTTCCTTAGTCACGTGGCCCCTGGGACTCAGCTGTGGTTTCAGCCCCACCTTTGTGTGTGTTTCTCCCTCCGGAGTCTGCTCCAGAGGTTGCTGGAGCACAGGAGCCCATCAGGCAGGAAGGAGCCAAGGCGGGGATCGGGGCAAGCAAGCTGCTCAGTCGGGAGCGATTTGAATACGAGAGCCCATCAGGCAGCGATCAGGGCGAGTGTGTTGCCCAGGCTGGGGGTGGGGGTGTGGAGGAGGCGATGGCAGGGGCTTGTGAGCCAGCTCCGATGGGAGCCCTCCCTAGTGCCCGTGGAGGCAGCGGCCAGCGCGTGAGAAGAGAGGCTGAAACGGCAGCCCTGCTCTTTGCGCGTCACTCAGCAATGGCTCCTCGCTTCTCTGGAGGTCCACGCTTCCTCCGCAAGCATTCTTCCTTGTGGAGCTCCTCACTCCTGTCCCCTCAGGCTGTCTCGTCATGGCCAACAGCAGGCCCCTCCCCGGGTCTGCTTCCAGACCTCATGTTGCAGCCCCTAGCCCCCATGTGCACTGGGAGATGCCATCTCAGGCTGGGGTGCACAGGGCAGTGGCACAGACTATCTGTGTAGGTCTCACTCTGTCCGCCCTGCCACAGACTGGTTGCTGGGCTCTCCTTCGAGCCCCTGAGGCTCCCCTTCTGTCCCAGCTGATCTCCCCGCTGGTGAGGGGGGTTCCCCAGATGTGGGAGCATTGCCTCACCTTCACCTCCCCACCAGGGGTGCAGGTCCCATCCTGCTTCCTCTCCTCTTCCTTTTCCCTTCTTCTTTCTTTCATCCTACCTGGTTACATGGAGATCTTTCTTGTCCTTTTAGGTGTCCGAAGTCCTCTGCTAGTGTTCAGCAGGTGCTCTGTGAGAATTGTTCCGTTCGTAGATGTATTCTTGATGCGTTTGTGGGAAGAGATGAACTCCACATCCTGCTACACCTCCGCCATGGGACAGCACACTCTCTCTCTCTCTCTCTCTCTCTCTCTGATTCTCTTTCTTTCTCTCTTGGTGCCAACTGTGTAGTCTGTCAGGAGTCTCATCCCACTGGGGAGCCTCACCAGAAGCTCCAGCCAGCCCTGGAGCCTGTTAGGAGCAGGTCATGAAGGCCTGCTAGAGGTTGCCTGACTGTAGGGCCAGGCCAGCAGCCTCACAACCATGCAACCCTATCTACTGGCCACGCCCAGAGTTTTAAGCAAGGTCACATGACCAGTAAGCCTGTGAATCAGATTGATTCCTTACTTGACTCCAAAATGCATAAAAACCTTTTAGTGGATTCTAAGTTGTTTTTCATTTCCTACATATAGGTTGGGGAAATGCCTAGGATCTACCTGAAAGAAAATCCAATGAGTTTCCTCTGGTCAACCATATGTCTTATAGAAGGAACAGTTATAGCTTTAGAGGATACCTCCTCTATGTTATAGAGGATACCTCCTAATTTACTCTTACAATGTAAGTACAACCTTAACGAAGAAAATATGGAAGGAAATTAAAGCCTTTAAATGACAATGACGGTTGCAAAGGAGAAAAAAAAATATAGGGGAGAGTTTATATAATATGTACATGGAATAGTAAGAAATAGAAATTTATGAAGTGATAGGATGACCTTGCATTTAAATTTCTAAGCACTTTTATTAGCATCACTTTTGCTGTGCTGCCTCCTCAGACTTCTCCTAAGATTCTAGCAGCATAAGATACACCATGGCAAATTGACTATGCATGTTCTGCTGTTCTATTAAAGCCATAGATTTAAATGTGCTTTTGAATCTTAGCTGGAAGAGATACAATGCAACCTTCTCATTTTCCGTATGAAGACTAAAGCTCAGAATGGTGGCATGACCTAATTTAGACCATGTATATAAGTCATTGTAGAGCAGCACTGGACTCCCAGCCTCCTAACACTCAATCTAGCCTTCTTTCCCAATGAAAAGGGATTTTTTATTTCTCTGAAGATTCAATATGCCAGTGCTCTACTAAGGGGATATGGAAACCTTTTACAGCAGAGTCCGTAAGTTTCCGTATCAAACCGCATTTCCACAGCTGAGCCTTGACCTTTAATCCAATAAAATTCCTTTATTGCTGCTGTGTGAAATACTACATATATGACCACCTTACTTGGGAACTCTTTCAAGTGGGTTTTGTTTTTTAAAATTACTCTGTGTTTAATTTATCCTGTGGGCTGCCTTAGATCTCTGTCGAGGGCGACATTAAAATTTCCTCTCTCTATAAAACAAGTAACAAAATTATATTTGGCCAAAAGATGGAAAGATTTTATCAAATTTTGTGTGAGAATATACTTATGCCTGCAATGAATACACACACTCAGCTTCTTGAGGGAAGTGCCCTTTGTAGAGCCTGAGATGACTTATGGGTGTAGTTTATAAGCTGTGTGTCTTGTGAGGGCTGGGGCTCACTTAGTTTATTGATGGCATTTTATTGTATTGATCAGAGGCCACAATTTAGCTGTTTCAAGTGCCCTGTGGTACTTTCTAGATTGGTATAAACTCTTTATTTTTCTTATGATTTCTCTTGTCGTCATCCATCATTTTTCAATTTTGAGGCAGGCACAAGACTTCCATGGCTTGATCTCATGCCCATGCTTTTTAGTTTAGATATATTACCCTGGGCTAGAAATGTTTCATCTTTTTAATGATCATTCTTATCTTCATTAGAGTGAAAGCACATAGTCCTAAATGCTCTGCTGTTTCTTCCTGGAACCACAATGTGTTCTAATGAAGAGCCTAGGAGAGTCACTGCAAAGGGATTCTGTCTATTGGCACCACTGATTAAAATAAGCTGATTTCATCCAATTTGTTATCGGTGATGGTGGAAATTCAATTTGTCAGGCTTCTCAGTTAAAGAGGTTCCAGAGACTTACCATACTTTTTCTTAGAGTTTATCTCACGGAGTTTTTTTTTGCCTGCAAAAACATCAAGGAGTGTTTTGATTAAAAAGGAAAAAATCCCTGAGGGGTTTATAATACCCATTGGACAGGGCCATAACTATTCATTTAGAGCTATATCAGTGCCTGAAATAGCAGATTTAGAGATTCAGATGCCTTGGACTTGACTCTCTCCCTCCCTCTCTCACCACTTGTTTCTTTCTTCTAAAAATTATTTCTTATCTCCTCTCCTTTTACTCTTACTTCTTCCCTACTTTCTCTCAGCTATGTGGTTTGAACACAGCAGGTGTCAGTGAAGTTCCTTTCAAACATATGTTATCCTCTGTAAGTCATGAATCGCTTGTATTACACAGTAGAAAAGTCTTTAAGAGACAGTTTCATGAATGTGTCTAAAACAGCCATTAGAGGCACCTAGGATGCCCTTTGCCAAAGGAGCTCTGGCAGGGATTTTCTGCAGACTCTTTTAGTAATCTCTCCAGATGTTGGATAACTTTGAGTGTCATTCATTTGCTAATTACCTATTGAGCAGAGATTATGTCCTTTGTCTAACAGAAGTCCCCATGGACTAATTTTAAACATATTTTTTTTCCTGTTTTCAGTGAAGATGGAGTATAGGATATTAGTGAACTTGCAATTATATTTCAAATACTTGTAAAAGTTACCAAACTTTAATTGAATTTTATTCTAAATAATCTTGAATTTCTTTTATAATTTCATCACAAGTTTATCTCTTTTCTATTTATTTTATTTTCTTCCTGACCTCTTTCTGGCTTTTCCCCCAAATTCTTGTTGTTTGATAAGTTTCTAGGCTTTTGCAATAAAAGTTGGAGTGCATTGGACGAATCAGTAGTCATTGTCTTAGTTGAGAAAGAAGCTATATTTTAAGGAGACAAGGATACAAAATTTTATTCAATCATGCGAATGATGAAAAAGGAAAAGTATTTGTTAGGACTAGCTTCTCAGCATTGGGTTATGATTTATCAAGAGATGTAAGTGTGAATTTTAGCATTTTGGCTTACTGTTCACTCATAGAAAATGAAATGAAGTGTTTCCCAAAGATCATGGCTCCTTAATGCCAATAAAAACCTATAATTCGGAAGGTAATAATCAATGAGTAGCCAGTGACTTAATAGTGAGGCAGTTAGATTTTTGTCTTTCTCTTAAGAGAGAACTCTAAGTTTTAAACAGTCATGTCTCACATAAAGTAGATAATCTAATGGACATTTCACAGCAAAGAAAGAGATGGCTGTCCCCAGTAAGCTACTTTGGGAGAAGGAAGTTGGCAAAATAGCGTGATGTATTCCTGAGCATTTATGACTTAACCATCAAGATGTATTGAATTATTTGACATGACTGTTCACTTAAGACCATTAACCACTTTGACCTATACGTTTTTTTCCTAAGATTTGAAGAGAGGCAGAGGAAATATTGTAAACTCAATGGGAATAGAAGTCGTGGTCTGAACCAAAATATTCTGTTTTGTAGCCTAAAACTACCAGGTCATTATACTGGTACCTTTCATATTCAACCACACGCTTATTACAATTACACAAGAAATATAAAATTAAGAGTAAATTTCTAAATGTGATATAAACCTACTAAGAATCCAATCACAAGGCTGTAATATTAAGGAAAATTTTGGCAGTGATAAAGCCAAGGGGTTGCTTGGAATTCCAACCTTCCTATTTCCAAGAAACCTGAAATCCCATGTATCAATAGTTAAAATACTTTCTGGAATTTTTTGTTTTTTTTTTCCTGTCAGAACTCTGGAATGGCCCTGATATCAGAGGTAGTATGTGTTAGAAGTTGAAGTGAGCAGTGGGCAAGTCTGAGGGGTTAATTGAAGGGATGGAAAAAGGCTCTACCAGTTTCTCCTCTCAGTTATAGCTGTGGTGATTACCCTGAGTCCAGCTCACTGTAAATAAAGGGAATGAGCTTCTGTGGAATTGCCATCAATGCATTGGAGCTAGAGAGAAAGAAAGGATACTCCTGCAAGAAATTCCTCCTGCTCTTCAAGACTAGGAGCTCTTTATCCACCCACTAAGACTCTTGCAATTAAATTTGTTTCTAAGCTTAGGACCACAGGGATTTTTATTTGGATTAAAGAAATCCAAGCCAGCTGTCAGTACTAGTCAATCTAGACCAGTGGTTCTCAGATCTCTATGCATATTAGAGTCACTTGGAAAGAATTTAAAAATACGAATGCCTGGACCCTACTTGCAGATATTCTGATTTAATTAGTCTGGAGTGAGGCCCAAGTATTGATATTTCTAAAGGCTTTCCAAATATCAGAAAGAGTACTGGTTGTTGTCATGGCAAAGTAACAGACTAAAACTCCTGCCAGTGACAATTACTAAAGCTGGACAAAATATAAAAGGCAAGTATTTGAAGGCACTGAAGAACAACTAAAGTAGGGAGGATAAACTAGAAAGGATCTGATTCTTGAAAGAAGGGGAAACGACTCGGTAAGTTCAAAATATACCAAGCTTTTTGCCTGAGGACATCTCTCAGATCCTCTGGGTACAGATGAAGCCTGCAGTAAGCAGCAGTCTCACTGGACTGAGGAAATAGAGAGCACTGTTGGAGTTTGCAAGGGAAGCTGAAAATTGAGGAGAAAAATGTCAGAGGAAGCCACAGAGAGGGGAATCCCAAAATCTGCATAAAATTTCTTTCAGATAGTTAGCTGACTCCCAAACTGCGTACATAAGATTATACTCTAAAGAACTCAGCGGAAAAGTATAGCTTGGAGGATGAAGAGCTGTACAAAGCCTTTAGCAGCTTCTAGGCATACAAAGATAGTTTGGAATTCATGTCCTGCCAAGTCAGAGGGACTTGGTAAAAATATTCAGCTTCTCTTTGAAACCTCAGAAGTACTATGCCTTCGGACAATGGGAAAAAGTAAAGTGTGCCAGTTCTGATGAAGTGTAAACCCCACCCTCAACGGCATCAAAGTGATGTGCTGCTGCCCCTTCTCCTTGCCAAAGGAAAATTTATGTTTGGGGAAAGTGACCTTCTCTGGAGAAGCTAAATGTTTTTATCTACAATGTCTGGCGTGCAATCAAAAGTTAAGGAGAAATTTGATTCTGGTCAAGTTGGGGAAAAATGGAATGGGATTTACTCTGTCACCTGAAACCACAAAAACATTTGGATAATATATAAGAAGCAACAGCACTCAAGACATTGGACACCAGTCAGAGGACAGCCTTTCCTGAGAGGTAGGAAACCAATGAGGTAGACCCTCTGACTAAACCAGTTCATTGCCTGGAGAACGTTTCCAAGCCAGGGCACAGAGAAAACAGACCTAAATTAAGTGCAGTGGCTTTCTTAAGTTGAGGGGACTTTACTATGATTCCAGGGAAGCCAAGTCGGCAAGAAATCACAGAGCAGAGTACCAGATAGGAGAGACATGTGAAGAGAGAGAGAGCTCATTTTCAGATGGTCCCCCAGAATATGCAGCAGAATACTGATCAGTGCATGTGTCTGGGGATACTACTTGATTTTAGGATAAGAAACATCCTAAAGTATGAGAAGAGAGAGTAGCTGAAGGTCTCACAGGGCCAAGAAGGGTGACTGTTCCTAACAGAGCAGAAAGCCTCGTAATGCGTGAAGAATTGGTTATGGTACCAAGAATGGTATTGCTTCAGTCCTGGGGAAAAATTAACTTAAAACTGAATGCTACTCTGGTCCTGCCTAAGTAAGCAGAAAAGCAGGATGCAAATATATTAAATTGTTTCGAAATAACTACATTACCTCCCAGAACAAACTCCAAGCATATTTACAGGAATTAAAAAAAAAAAAAAAAAGTGCCTGAAGTGTAAAATTCACAAAGCTGTAGATTGTTTGTGTCCCTCCAAAATTCATATGTTGAAAACTAATCCCCAATGTGCTGGTATTAGGAGGTGGGGTCTTCGGGAGACTATTAGGACCTGAGGGCAAAGCCCTCATGATGGAATTAGTGCCTTTATAAAGAGACCCCAGAGAGCTCCCTCACCCCTTATACCATCTGAGGACACGGTTAGAAGATGGCCATCTTTGAACTAGAAGGTGGGTCCTCACCAGACATCAAGTCTGTCAGTGCCTTGACCTTGGACTTCCCAGCCTCCAGAACTGTGAGAGATAGATGTTTTTTGTTTAAGCCACGGAGCGTATGGTATTTTTGTTATAGCAGCCTTAGTAGACTAAGACACACTTTGTAGCATCCAGTCAAAATTATCAGCATGCAAAGACATAGAAAACATGCAACTCATAGTGACAACTTAAAAAAAACCACTGAAACTGACCCAGAAATGACACCAATGACCAAATTAGAAGGCAAGGGCATTAAAAGAGTTACTATGATTATATTCCATATGCTTAAGAAGCACGAGGAGAGACTGAATATACAAAAAGAGATATGCAGGATATTTTAAATAGATCCAAAATAAACTTCTACAGACGAAAACTACAGTGTCTGAGGTAAATACAATGAGTGAGAGTAATAGTAGATTATACATTGCAGAAGAAAATGTTGGTGAACTTGAAGACATAGTAATAGAAACAATATAAAATGAAATGCAGAGAGAAAAATACTGAAATAAACAGCATTAGGGAACTTCGGGGAAATTTTAGTTGGCTAAATATACATGTAATCAAAGTCCCCAACAAGGAGAATAAGGGAATAAATATATTTGAAGAAATAATGGCTGGAATTTTTCCAAATTTGATTAAACACATACATCCATACTATTAGTTTTCTTGGGCTGTCACAGCAAATTACCACAAACTTGATGCTTAAAAGACGGTAAAAAGAAGTCCTAAGTCAAGGTGTCAGCAAGGCCATGCTCCCTCTGAGGGTGTTCTAAAAGAAGTTCCAAAGCAACTTCTGTTGACTCGCAGCATTCCTTGGCTTGTGGCTGCATAATTCTAATCTCTACCACCATTTTAACATAAACTTCTGGATCTTACTTAAATCTCTCTCTGACTGCCTTTTATAAGGACACTTATTACTGGATTTAGTGCCCATAAAGATAATCCAGTGTGACCCCATCTTTAGATCCTTAATTGCGTCGGCAAAGACCTTTTATCCAAATAAAGTCACATTCACAACTCCTGGGCGGTAGGTATAACTTTTGGGGAGCCATCATTCAACTCACTTTACCCACAGGTCCCAAAGCTTAGCAAATCGCCGACACAAACCATGTGAAGAAACCTACAGCAAGGCACCTCGTAATTAGATTGCTTAGAACCAGTGATAAAGGGATAATATTATAAACATCTGGAGGGAAAAAGCACGACGTACACAGGAACAAAGACGGTGGCAGAATTCTTATCAAAACAATACAAGCTAGAAAATAGTGGAGCAACATCTTTAAAGAACGGAAAGGAAAAATATTCGGTTTACCTATAATTATTTACACAGTGAAAAGATTTTTCAAAATGAAAATGAAGCAGAGACCATCATAGACAAAGAGCAAACAAACAAAACTAAACAAAGTCATCATCAGTAGACCCGAACTACAAGAAATGGTAAAGGAAGTCCTCAAGAGAAGGAAAACAATGCCCAGTGGAAACCTGAATTTATACAAAGGAATAAGAGGTACTGGAAATGGTAACTCCCCGGGGATACATGCATACACACACGTACACACACACGTGCGCACACACACACACACACAGTAGAGCCTTGAACAACATGAGTTTGACATGCGTGGGTCCAGTGATAAGCAGACTTTTCTTTAATAGTAACTAAAACAGTACTACATGAACTAGAGTTGGTTAAATCTGTGGATTCAGAACCCGGAGTACAGAGGGCTGACTATAAGTTATACATGGATTTTCGAGGGCGTGGATGGTGGCCGCCCCAACCCCCATGTTGTTCGAGGGTCAACTGGGTATAAGTTTTTTTAACCTACGCTTTATTTTAGAATAGTTTTTAGAGAAATGTTTACAGTGATGGTACAGAGATTTCCCCTGCCTCACACCCTTTCACCTATTGTTAACATCTTACATTATTATGGTATATTTGACACAGTTAAGGAGCCAGTATTGATACATTACTATTAACTAATCTCAATACTTTATTCATATTTCACTGTGTTTTCCCTCATGTGGTTTTCTGTTCCAGGATCCCATTCGGGAACTGGATATTCAGTTGTCATGTCTCCTTAGGTGCCCCTAAACTGTGACAATTTCTCTGAATTCCCTGTTTTTGAGGACTTTGGCAGTTTTGAGGAGTACTGGTCAGATATTTTGTAGAATGCCCTTCAACTGGAATTTGTCTTATGCTTTTCTCATGGTTAGACTGGGGTTATGGCTTTTAGGGAGGAAGACTACTGAGGTAAAGTGCTGTTCTTATCACATTAATTATATCAAGGGCTCATGGGATCAACATAACTCATTGATGATGAAATTAAACTTGATCGCAGGCTAAAGTAGTATTTTTGAGGTCTCTCCACTGTGAAGTTTTGTTTTTCCCCTTTCCAAACGCTGTTCTTTGGAATCAAATCACTGAGGGCAGCCCGCATTCAGGAGGGGTTAGGGGATGACTTAAGCTTCCCTTCTGGAGGGAGAAGTATCTGCATAAATTATTTGGAATTCTTCCCTAACATTACGTATTTTTAATGGGGGAAAAAAGTTATAGAACAATGTGTGGTTTGAGTAATTCCAGGGTGAGCTCCATAAGGCAGGGTACTCTGTTTGCTGTCGAATATCCAGTATCTGTAACAGCATCTATCACATCAAATATGGTTTCAATAACTTGTATCGAATGCATTTCTGTGAAAAACAACAAAGTGCAAAAACAACTCTACTTCCTCCTAAAGTTCCAAGCCTATATTGTGTAATATTATATTACATTATATTATATTAATCACATTAATTGTATATAAAGATGGAGGTCATTTCCTATAATTTCTAAATTAGACTCTTAGGCAAGATACCCCAACACATAAGCTAACATTTACATCATGATGTAGAAAATGCCTTCAGAAAATAAACCTGTGCTTTTCTCTACTGGGAAGACAGAGGTCTCACAGAAAATTCTGTTTCTCACCTTTAGGAAAAGGTCTCTCCATTGAAGCACGTTTAGCATTTTCCCCTCAGAAGAAGGTAAACAACCCACTGTCATTTCAAAATTCCGGTCTCTCTTGGCAACACTCTCTTCTGTCTAGGAAAGGGGGAATAAACAGCCTGTGGCATTTAAGGGTTAAAAAATGAGAAACTGACTAAAAAATGCAAGCTTTTTGTTGGGGAAAAAAGTTGTAATTAAACCTTTTTTGTTCTTTAAATGCATGAACCCATTATCTGCAATAAAGCTTCACTGTCCAAGAAATATGTAAGCAAGAGATCTTTGGTATTAAAGGACAGGAGGAAATAATAGTAGGAAGTTGTGGGAAGAGAGCGAAGGAAAGTGTCCTGGCTCTGACTTTAGAAAAGCTGAGATTTGAGCTTTTCCTTCGAAGATATGTTTGAAATAGTTAGGCCTGGGAGGTTCTGGGGAGTGGGTCACTGGGAGTAGGCCTGATGCAGAGATCACAGAAGTGGCTCAACAAGAGAATTCATCGGAAGCACCTAGCTCTGATGGGGACCATGGCACAGGGAGGGCAATTGTGGCACAAATAAGCCACCCACCAAACTTCTGGTCACAGCAGGACCTCGAGGCTTGAGTTTCTTAACAGTGCTGTGGCAGAACCTGCCAGACACTCCTGGGTTACGAAAGAATCACACCCGTGCAATCTCTGTGGCCACCGTATTTGTTTGATTGAGAATTCTATCTCTATATTCTTTACATACTTGAGGCTAGACTCGGTTGTGGTGCAGTTTGTTAGCATGTGAAGTATCCTGATTAAGCATCTACATTCTAGAAGCAGCTAAAGCAAAAGCCACAAACATTACTGAGTTTGTCCTTGAGATATACATGGTTAACATGGTATATTGAAAATAATTTTTCAATTGTAAAATGAATGTTTTTTAATATCTGGTGTTAATTAGACCTTTTGTACCAGTACTTAAGTCTTTATAAATAGGTTATCTGAATCTGGGCAAGTAAGAATCTTTAGAGAAGGACTCTAGGTCAAAACTCTATTCTGTCCTATTCTACTCATTTAAAAGAGGATCTATCTCCTAGAGTAATTTGAAGGTGAACTTATTGTTTCTTTAGTATAGTTTTACACCTGCCTTTGAGCAATTATATTAGAAGAGGAGCTTATAGAAGAAGATAGAAAGTGGGAACTACATTGAGCTCATATACAGATTATATATTTTTTGTGCCTGTAAAGTGTTTACATGTGTGGAAAATTGGCCCTGACCTTGCTTTCACTCTAGTTCTACCTGCTAGTGAGGCTGTAGGGAAGGAAAACCTCTGCTCTCAATTACCTACAGCCACTGGGAACTGCCTACTCTCTCCAAAGGGAATCTGACTCTGCGGAAAAACTAAATTGGCATAGGTCAAATTCCTAAAAGTGGATGTGAGCTCCAGATTCTGGAAAGAAGTTGCGACACATTGGTTTATCCTGAAAACGTCAGGAAACGGGGGAAAAAACTCTATATCTGAGATATGTAAGGAATAGCCCACACTGTAGTTATATATGGTAGATGAAGGGAAGAAGAAGCAGGTAAGGTCATTCACTTTAGATTTTTACACGGCAAATATATTTCTTTTCAGATTATGTGTGTCAGTGTGTATTAATATGCATGTAAATCTATGGATAAGTTTGTAGCATATTAATTTTAGTTTAGAGTGTGAATTTTTTTCTTTTACTTGAGATTGGAGTGGGTACCTGATTTACTTATTTGGAAAGATTTTGTCTGCAGGTGTGAATTGTTAAAAAAGAAAAAAGAAGTCAGATTTCCTTCGTCAAATACTGTGCCAGTGAATTCTTTTTCAAGTTTAAATCTACATCAAATGATTTCTTTTACAGAAAAAAAGGTGTTACAAAACTATGCGTTACATTGTACAATATCTGCCTGCTTATTTTACACTGAACACATAGGCAATATTTTAATTTTTTTCATTATTAGACTTGAATAAAGACACTTTGCATTAACAATTTAGAAGTTCTCTGCGCTTATAGAGAAAGTGAAATTAAAATTCTGGTTTTTAATCCAGGAAACATTTTCTGAGTGTCTACTATGTGACACTTATTGTGTGTGTGGTGCTTTCTAATATAATTTTAACAAATAACACTTGAGTGCGATGACATCTGAGAATGGAACAAAAATTAATTTTTCCCCCAAATAAAAGAAAACACTCAGTTTCTTTTTCAGTCTTGATCTTCTGATTTGGTACCTTTCTTCTGGATGCAAAAGCCTCACAGTGTCCTCTTCTGGTGCTTTAGGTTATCTTGTATTCATGACCAGAGAGGTTCTCATTGCAATACACATGGTGCCACTTCCCTATGTGACCTTGGGCAAGTTATCTCACTTCTTTAAGAAGTAAAATATGTAATATATGTGCCTCTTATGTTTATTGGAAAATATAAAGCTCTTAGTACAGAACATGCTCTCAATAAATGTTAGTTGTCTTCCCTGATGTGTGTGTGTGTGTGTGTGTGTGTGTATATATATATATATATGTGTGTGTGTATGTATATATATATATATATATATATATATATATATACACACACACCGATCTTCACCACCACCATCATCACTGTCGTTATACTTCTTTATATGGAGAGACACAATTGTTAAGGTTATTTTTGTTACTTAGTATCACATTGAAATAAACTCAAATAAAAGAATTCTGGTTTGCCTATAACTGTTTTAATTTCAAAGTGAGGCTATTTCATATGCAGAGTAAAGAACTCTTCCAAATCAACAAGAAAAGGAAAAACGTTCCAGTAGATAAGAAGTTAGCACTTGAACAAGCACTTTACAAGACAGGTTATCCAAATGGCTGGTAAACATGAAAAAGGCTCAAACTAATTAGTAATTAGGGAAATACAAAATTGAAACCACAATGAGGTTTCAGTACACATCATCCATAAGGACTGAAATGAAAATGACTGTAATTCCAAGTGTCAGGAATGTGGGGAGACTGACACTGTCATACATGGCCTTGGGAACCTATCTTGTAAAACCACACTGGAAAACTTTTTGGCATTTCCTATTCAACCTAACATTGACTTATTTTAGGAGTCCTAGTTATATACCCAACAGAAATGCATGCATACACACACTAAAAGACATATACAGAAATGTTCATAGCAGCAGTATTTGCCATAGTTAAAACCCAGAAACTACCCAAATGTCCATCAACAGGTAGAACAGATAACTTGTGTATTCATACAATTGAATTCTATAAATCAATGAAAACAGATTACTGCTACAAGCAATATTATGGATTAATCTCACAATAATAATCACAAAATGATTGTCAAAAAATAATATAATGAGTAAAGTAAGCCAGACACAAAAGAATACATAAGTTGTGAGTCTATTCTATAAATTCAAAATCCCAGAAAACTAATCTATGGTAATGGGAATCAGAATCTCTTTGGGGAGGGGACTCGGGAATAGGAGGGAGCATAATGGGTGCTTATGGGAATGCTGATATAATATTCTCTTTTTTGTTCTGAGTAGAAGTTTTATGGGTATGTTCAATTTCAGAAAATTACTAGAGCTGTATATTTCTATATATAATTACATGTAATTTTGTATTTACTTAGATACTTTTGTGTATTTGTTATATTTCAATTTAGTAAGTATAAAATAATAAAGTAAATGGAGCTACCTCATAAGCTGTGATGTAATTCACTTAAGTTTTAGGAAGAAATCAGCCTGTTGGTGGGATTTTTTGTTTGTTGGTGTAGGAGGATGAGTCTGAGAAGATGGCAGATTGGAGATGTTAGCATTAACTTGGTAAAAATGATAGCTATTACATGCAACATTCTAGTTCACACTACATTTTCTCGTATATTCTTATATAAGCATTACATACCATCTTTTAGAAAGATATTTGTGATTCCTTTTTTCCCTCTGTAGGTAAAAAATATTTTAAAAAACATGAGTCTGAACAGTTTAACTCATTTAAGATTAAATGATATTTTTACAAATAGTGATTTTACATGTTCTTTGTAAGAAAACCACAGCAACATAGGAAGTAAAAGAAGATGTAAAGAAAATTGCCCTAATTATCAATTGTAGAAGGATGTTGTTTCAGGCTTCAGTCATAGACTCATAGACTGTCCCTCACAGACTGCACACATGGATAAGAAGAGGGATAACTTGATAGTCAGAACTCCGAGATTTTGACATTTTATTCTGCATGTTATTTTAATAAAATTATATTAAACTAAATTTAACATGAAAATAATTAGATATGAAAATGTAAGAATTAATGAACTTAATAAAAAACACCTAAATTTTCCTCTATATTAAAAAGATTATAAATACAGAAATTCATTTTTAAAGCCAAACACAGTTTACCTTAGGTGTGGTATAGTTTAACTCCCACTATTGATAAAATGAAGACATTTTCAGTTACACATATTTCTTTTTCTACACCTCTATTAATCGATTTTTTCTTATTTTTAATTTGAGATTTATAATATTAATATTCTAAAGCAGTATTCCTTATTTACAGCCCTAATGTTTTTGTAATACCTTCTCCAATTTAAATGTTATTTTGATTCATCTCTAAGTTGTTTGGTTTTATTTCAGAGAGCTCTTTTAAATGATTAATAAACATAACATAAAGGTTTTCTGCATATGTGACAATATCTGTTGCTTTATATTTAAATGATAGTTTAACTGGTGTGTTAATCAATATAGGCTAGGTTTTGCTACAATAGTGTGTGTTGTCTATTTGTTTCATCTGTTTTCTGTTTCTCTTTCCTTCTTTTTCTCCATTTGTATTGAGTATTTTTGTGATTCCATATTACCTTCATTGTTTTTTTAGCTAATTCTTTATTGTATTATTTTAGGATTTGTATTATACATATTTAAATTATCACAGTCTACTTCAAGTGATATATACCACTTTAGATATAATATAAGAAATTAACAGCAGAATGTTTCCATTTCTCCCCTCCAGCATTTATGCTACTTTTCATACTTTTTACTTTGGCATGTGTTATAAACCCCACGATACATTTCTATTGCTTATTGTATTAGTTTCCTATGGCTGCTTAACTAATTATCACATACTTAATGCCTTTAAACAGCACAGATTTATTATGTTATCATTCTGGAGGTGAGGAGTCCAAAATAGATCTCAGTAAGCTAAAACCCTGGTATCAGTAGGGCTGTGTTTCTTCCGAAGACTTAAGGGGAGAATCTGTTTCCTTGCCTTTTCCATATTCTAGAGGCTGGCACATTCCTTGGATCTTGGTGCCCTTGCCTTTCAGCAATAGCTGATCAAGGCTTTCTCATACCACATCAGTCTGACACACTCACTCTACTGCCTTCCCCTTTTACTTATAAGGACCCTTGTGATCACTATGGGCCCACTTGGATAATCCAAGATTATCTCCCCATCTCAAGGTCAGCTGATTATCAACCTTAATTCCATTTGCAACTCTAATTCTTCTTTTTAACGTAGCCTAACATAGTCACATGTTCTGAGGGTTAGAATGTGCATGTTTTTGGTGGGAGGGTACAATAGTCTGCCTAGGACATTGTTTTTTTTTGTTAGATGGTCAATTACAATTTAAAGAGATTTAAATAATAAGAAAAATTTTATAATTATGTAATTTCTATTTTCAGTTCTCTTCATTCCTTTATTTACATGCAGATTTGCATATGGTATTTTTTTCTTTCTGCCTGACTGATTACTTTTTCTTATAGCATAGGTATGCTGGTGATGAATTCTTTCAGCTTTTGCATTTCTGAAAATGCCTTTGTTTCACTTTTGTGAAATATATTTTTTGCTGAATAAATAATTATAGATTGACATTTATTTCTATCCTTTAAAGATGTTTCTCCACTGTTTTCCAGATTAGATTGTTTCTGTTGAGAAGTCATCTGTTATTCTTACCTTTGTTCCTCTGTACACATGTGTCTTTTTTTGTCTGACTATGTAAGATTGCTTTTTATCATTGGTTTTATGATGTGCCTTTTTTTTAGTAGTTCTTTCTTTTTTTGTCCTATTTCTTTTGCTTGAGTTTTGTTGAGCTTTTTGGATCTGTGGGTTTATTATTTTCACCAAATTTTGGGGACATATTTGAAATTTTTTTCTTAAGATATGTTTTATGTCTCTCTTCTCTTGTTAAGGGTCTCCTTTCACATGTAGATCAGGTCACTTGATATTGTCCCACAGAACTGATCCTCTTTTCATTGTATTCAGTCTTTTTTGTTTCTGGGTTTTGTTTTATGTATGTTTTATTCATATATTTTCAAGTTCTCTAGTATTTCTTCTGCAACATCTTACTGGCTTTTAATCCTGTCTACTATATTTTTTCATCTGAGAGATCATAGGTAGCTGGTGGATTTTGATGTTCATGTCTGTGTTTGTGATTTGTGGATTACCATGTAGCTGAGTTCCTGTTTTTGCCTAGTTTCTCATGGATGAAATTGCACATGAGCAATCATGAAATTTGTGTTAATGCTCAAATTGTTTTCTAATATATCAGTTGTGTCATAACAAATTGTTCTAAAAACAAACATCATAGCAGAACCAACTGATTATGGTATTGTTTTGTGGGTATTTTTCAAAAACATAAATGGCATTCTACATGTGCCAAAAAAAAAAAAAAAGTTTAACACCCAAATTAATGCCTGCATTAATAGCTCTTTCTTGAAGATTTCAGAACATCATGAAAAAAAAATTATAGTTTTCACCTCTAAAAGTTTGATATGGGTCTTTTGTATGTCTATATTTAACATGATCAATCTGTTTTCTAACTTCTTAAACATATCAAATATAGTTATAATGACTGCTTTAATGTCTTTGTATACTAATTCTGTCATCTATATCTGTTCATTATTTTGATTGATTAAGTTTGTTTCCTTCTTGTGGATTATAGACAACTGGTTCTTTGGTTCTCTAAAAATTTTATTAGATTCTAGACATTATCAGTTTTACATTGTTGGGTTCTATTTTTGCACTTCTATCAATATTCTTGATCTTTGTTCTGGAACATAGTTAAATTAATTAGAATCAGCTTGAGTCTTCAGGTATGGCTTTTAAGCATTGTTAAATGGTAGCAGAATAATGTTTGGGGCTAATTTTGTCCTTCTACTAAGGCTAACGTCTTCTGAGTACTTTGCCAATGCTCAAAAGAATTACGAAGTTCTCTACTCAGACAGCCAAGGGCTTGACTGGGGCTATAGAATCAGTTTCCAAACTCATCTATGTGGTTGTTGGCAAGAGGCTTCAGTTCCTTGCTGGCTCTTGGGGAGGGACCTCAGTTTTTCACTACATGGACATTTGCACAGGACTGATAGTGTGTCCTCACTTCAAGGCAGATAGCTTTCTCCAAGTGAAAATCTGAAAAAGAGAAATACGGAAGCCATGATGCCTCTCTGACCTACACTGGGAAGTCATACTCCACCATTTCCGCCAGAGTCTATTCATTAAAAGCAAGTCATTACTAATAGCCCACACTCAAGGGACAGGGATTCTCTACAAAGGAAAGAGAATCAATTTATTTGTGTACATAATTTAGAACCACCATAGTCAGGCTTCTGACCTCTAAATATTTATGCAAAATGCACTTACATCCTACAGGACCCCTAAATCTTCATCCTTTTACACCCTCAGTTTGAAGTCCAAGTTGTTGGTATCTAAATTAGGTCCAGGTATGGATGAAGCGTTCTTGCGTGTATGTGCTTAGGTAAAATTTTCCATGTTTAGTTTCTTTTGCTTTGAAGATCTGTGAATTAACAAGAGCAATAATCTGCCCCCTAGATATGCACAACAGTCAATGGTGGGACAGGTATAGGATAACTCAAGGAGAAGGAATATCCAAGAATTTATGGACATATTTAAAAACTACCACACCCCTGAAAATAATTATCTTTTTATGTTTATGATCATTTTTTTTTCATGATCTTGTTTTTCTTTCAGTCTATAAAGGTGATAAACCCTTTGGAAACTCCCACATCTAATGAAATGTTGCGCTCATAATACTCTTGAGATTACTCCTCAGATCCAAGAGTTTATTTCCTCAGACTCCTTTTATATTTCTATTTTATTTCCTCTCAAAATTGGGTTCTGTAAGAATAGCCAGGATTTTATCAGTTACCTTCTTTTCCTGCCACTATTACTGTGAGTAGTGGTGATGCTTAAATACACTAGCATCTCTATTTTTTCCAGCGTGTTCAAAGAATATGTTGGGAGGTTGTGCTTCCTTCTTTAGACAGTGCTGTCAGTATATTTCATCTGAATCCTCTTGATTTTTCTATTTTGTTACGTATTGGAGGAGAATACTCTGTGATCTGATCTGACTTGTCTTTACTAAGGAAGGATCTCATGGATCATAAATGAAAGGACATAGACCTGGACCAGGGCCTGAGCTTTATTTTGTGACCCCATTTTGGTACTCTCTCTTTTCTACTGACAGCATGTTCCCTGAAAAATAGAATTCTTTTATTCAGGAAAGTATTGATAAAATGGAAAAGTATCATTTCAAAAGCTGTAAAGTTCAGTGTGAAAAATGTGTTTTAACTTTATTTGGAAGCTTCACTTGCTTATGTACTGATTTCTGTATACAGCATTCCAAGCTTTCTGATTTGATGTTTATTTTAGTTAATGTTGGATGAGAATGAATTGCGATTGCTACATATACCATTTACTTAAAATACTTCTAATTTTATGCTTGCTTAGGAAGCACCAGATATGTTTGGACAGGAATCAAAGACACACCTGAATTTTTCTCATATTTTCATCACTCAAAGCCATTAATGAGGGTGCTGCCTTCAGATTCTATTTTTTAAAGTACATAGATAGCATTCAAGCCCTTTTTCTTCTTCTGAATTGGAACATATTTTAACTTCTCTTTTCATAATGACTAGATAATACTTATCTTATTCTTACATCCATGATATAGATTGGAAGAAAATTAGGACCATAATTTGGATCACAAATTATAGCTAGCAATAGTGAGTCTATATTGACTTAAATTTTTCTTTATAATTTTTGTAGTGTCTTTTAAGATTCTGTCTCTTATTTGAACATCACAAAAAAAAGTTTTCCTCTTATAGATAGAATCACTAAGGTTTTAATGCACTCTATGTCAAACAACCTGTTCAAAGTAGTCTTAGGTCAGGGACTGAGATGTTATGACTTCTAAAACAGCTCCTGCTTCCCCAAATTCAACACATACTTGATTCATGCACATTGCCTATATAATTTTTTCCACAATTATCCATGGTAATATTTACATTTTTTAAAGAAGCCAAGATTAACATAAGTTTTCTTAAATTATTCTGAACTTTGATTCTGAGAACTGGTGACATCAATGGAGAACAGGGAGATTTGTATCTCTTGCTAGTTATTGACTTTAAAAAACCTTTTCGATGAGGACCTGATATCTGCCTTCACTGGTATCAGATAGGAATACGATAGAAGACTAAAGAGGAAATATTTTTCATCCAGTGACATATCAATGTCTTGACAGAATAATAACTGTTACCTGATTTCAGTCAATTACTCCCAAACAATGAAAAAGCTTGTATTTTTAGAGATCACTTTTACCTACAGTTACCTGAAATGCAAAGAGGATAATAAGCCTTGGAAATTGAATGTGAATGCCAAATTTAAATATACAAATCCCCTCAAAATTGTATAACAAAGTTTTGCATCAGGCTACCAACTGGTAATACCATGGAGTCATTTTTATAATTAAGAATGAAATAATTATACAATGTTAGATGGGAAGATGAAACTTTATATAAATTTAGTTTGAAAACAAATAATGTTTAAGGGATTTATTTTAAGCCAGTGTGATGTTGTGGCTTTGGAAGAGAGACCAAACAGAGGAAATCTTTTTTTTTTCTAAAAAGAAGATATTATATAATGGGAATACTTGATACCTCTGCTTTGTTTCAAGGTAGGGTAACAAAGATTAAAATTATAATGGGTTTCAGATATTGAATATTAGGTAACACTGTGTTTCTCAAGAGCAGGGACATAAGATTGCACAAGTTATGACCGGAGGCAGTGGAAGTGGGCTCAAACAGAAACCATCAGTCTCAGTGATTTCAAGAGACGTGGCAGTCCTTGCAGATGCTCCTTAAGAATGCAACTAAAGAAATCTATTGTAATTTAGAGTTTAAAAGTGTCCTACCAAGAAAACTCTAGTGCTAGATGCAAAAAAAAGTGAAGCTGTCTTTTATTTGCAGATTACGCAGTTGTCTAAACTTCTAAAGGTTATATACAAAAAGTTCCAGAAAACAATAAGTGAATTTAAGGTCAAAATATAAGAATTAATTATGCTTCTGTAGACTAGGAATAAACAAATGAAAGTTAAAATTTTAAAAAGCAATACCATTTATACTAATATAAAAATATAAAGTATTATATTTATGAATGAATTTTAAAAATCTGGAAGACCTGTATACTAAACCCTACAATATTTGTTGAGAGAAATTATAGAAGATACAAATTAATGGGGAGAGGTCATACATTTGTACATTAGAAGAGTAATTTACATTAGTTTCATGATGACATTTCTTCATCAATTTATCTGTAGATTCCATGTAATGTCAATCAAAATCCCAGCTAGTCATTCTATACGTTGACAAATTGTTTTAAATATATATGGAAACACAAAGGAACTAGCATATCCTACAAAATTTTCCAAATAAAAACAAAATTGGAAGATTTACTTACCTGATTCAAACTTCCTGTTAAACTACAGTAATAATGCTCAGATATTAGGTGCATAAGAGTAGATATAGAGATTAATGAAGTCCACAGTAGGAAGTCCAGAAATGGTCACACATGTATAGATAACTTATTTTCAACCAATGTGCAAAGGACAAAGAGTGGTCTTTTCAACAGATGTGCCAGGATGCAAAAAGAAATAGAAAAAAAAAAAAAGAACTTCAGTCAATACTTTGCAACACATGCAAAAACAAACTCAAAAATGGATCACAGACTTAAATGTCAAACCTAAAACTCTGTGACTTCTAGTAAAAAAAAAAAAAAAAATAAGAGAAAAAATTTTGTTAACTTGAGTTAGGCAAAGATATATGATGAAACCAAAATCAAAATCCATAAGAAAACAAATTGATAAATTATACATTATCCAAAGACTTTGCTAATACAATGAAAAGGCAAGTCACAGGCTGTAAGAAAATATTTTAAAAACATGTTTTAAAATTACTCCTATCTATAATATATACAAAACTGTCAAAACTCAATAATAAGAAAACAATTTAATAAAAATGGGAGAACAATGAACAGAAACTTTACTAAAGAAGCTATACTGATGGCAAACACATGAAAAGTTGTTAAACATTTTTGGTCTCTAGGGAAATACAAATTAAAACTACAGTGAAATATGTCTGCATAATTTTACCATGGCTAAAATTAAAATGACTGACCATACCAAATTTGGGCAAAGATGTGAAGGAATTAGACCTCTCATACACTACAGATAGAAATGTAAAACGTGACAATCACCTAGGATAATTTTGGTAGTTTTTAAAATGTGTTAAATGTTAGACATATACCTACCATATGATGCAGACGTTATACCCCTAGGTATTTACCCAAGAGAAAAGAAGCATATGTGCATACAAAGACTTGCACACAAGTCTTTTTCTAAAACAGGAAAATTCTACATGCCTATCAATAAGTGACTATGGCATGGTATAAATGGAAAGGAATAGGCTATTGGTTCATGCTACAATGCTGATGAATAATTATAATTACAATTGCGAAATAATCATGCTAAGGGAAAGAAGCAAGACCAAAAGGAAAAAATATATACTGTATTATTCCATTTACGTAAAACTCTAAGAAATGCAAACTAACATATTGTGACAGAAAGCATGTCAGCAGTTGCCTGGGGATAGAGGAGCAAAAGAGGCAAAGGGCTGGAGTGAGGGGTTATGTAAAGGCGCTAAGATATATTTGGGGGTTATGGCTAAGTTCATTATCTTTATTGTAGTGCAGGTTTCACATGTATATGCATACGTGAAAACATCAAATCACATACTTATGTGCACTTTGTTGTATATCAGTTATATCTAAATAGTACTGTTAAAATATTTGATTAAATGCAAATAGGGCTATAATGGAGGGAAAAACATAAAACAGATGGGTCAAATGGAAAACAAATAGTGAGGTAGTAGATAAAGCTCTCTATCAGAAACCATAGTAAAAATAGACTAGGCAGATTTTAACACTGGATAAAAAACCAAACATAACTATATATTGCTTATAAGATTCATACATTAATATAAGGACACAAAAACTTGAAAGGGAAGAAAAAACTAGGCCATTCATATACTAACCCAAAGAAGGCAGGTTTATCTATACTAGAAGCCAAAGCTATACTAGAAAAACAAAGTGGACTTTAAAGAAAGAAGTATTAGAGAAAAAAGGAAATTTCATGATTAAGGCATCATTCCGATGCAATGATATTACAACCATACAATCATAAATATGTATGCATCCAGTAACATAGCTTTGAAATTTATAAAGCAAACTTACTGAATTAAAAGGAAAAATAGGCAAGTGCACGATCATAATGGGAAGCATTAACTTACCTTTTTCAAAAGCTGATATAAAAAGCAGACAAAAAAAAAAGTAATGATATGGAACATCTGAAGACCACAATAAGGAAAACATGTCATATGCAGCTGACAATGATAGAATATTGCATCTAACAATAGAAGAATTTGCATCCTCTTCAAATGCCCATGGGATATTTAGCAAAATTGACTATATTCTGTGCCAAAAAGAAAGCCTCAACACATTTCCAAGAATATAAATTAATTAATGAATATTCTCTGATCTAATGGAATTAAGCTAGAAATCAATACCAAGTAAATAGAGAAAATTCAACTGCCTGGAGTATATTTCAAAAGAATCCATGAATCAAAAAGGCTAAAACAGAAGTTAAAAAATATTTAAAACTCAATGGTCATGTGTGGGCTGAATTAAAAGCAGTGTTAAATAGAAATATATAGTCTTAATTGCATATGTGAGAAAAGAAGAAAAGCTGTACAATCAATGATATAACCTTCTATCTTAGGAACCAAAAGGAAAGAAACAAAAACCACCACAAAAAACAAAGCAAACCTAAGGAACGTAAAAAAATAATACAAAATTAAAGGTACAATTCAATGAAATGGAAAATAAACGTTCAAAAGTTTGTTATATAGAAAGATTGATAAAAAGCTTAACTTCAACAAGAATGATCAAGAAAAAGAGAAACCACAAATTACCAATATCAAGAATAAAAAAAAAAAGACACATCTACAGTCCTATTGATATCAAAAAGAGAAGAGAGAATTATGAAAAAAAAAAAAGTCATAATTTAGAAGGAATGGATAAATCTCTTGGGGAGGGACTTAGCAAAGGTGACAAAAGAAGAAATTAAATATCTGAATGGTCTATCCATCAAAGAAGTTGAGTCCCTTCTTTAATTTCACAAATAAAATGATACCTTCACCAGTGTATTATTTTAAGTATTTAAAGAAAAAGCATTAAAATCTTTCATTCTTTACTTGAAAATAGGGAACATTTTCTGACCCTTTATAAGGTCAGCATAAACTGATTCCAAAATCTGTCACAGAAATTACCAAATAAAACTGAAAATTTCTGGATAATATTTCTCATAAACAGAGACATAAAAATTCTTATTAACATAATGTCAGATCATCACCACGTAGGGTTTATTTCAGGTATGTAAAGATAGTTAAAAATTTCAAAAGTTACTAAGTGGGATTCACCACACATTATGAGGGAAAAATTAACTGTCTCAACCTAAGTAAAAAAACTACATAACAAAATTCAACACCCATTCATGTAAAATTTAGCAAATTAGGAATAGAAGGAAACTTCATTAATCTGATAAATTGTAGCTACAAAAAACAAACATCAAACATCAAACTGAATGATTAAGACTGAAAATGTTTCCTTTGCAATTGAGAATGAGATAAAAAAAGAAAAAAAAGTCATAATTAACAGATGACATGATTCTGTGTTGAAAACTGCAAAATAACTTGTAAATAAATAACTTTAAAATGTAAATTTTGCAATTTTGCTGGATACAAGTACATATACAAAATTAATTATATTCCTTCTGTCAAATAATTAGATTTTTAAAATACAATACTATGTACAAAAAATAAAATATCTATGGATAAATCTAATGAACATAAAACCACAAAATAATTTTGAGAGAAATTGAGGAGAACTTAAATAAATGCAAGGGTATACCGTTTTATGTTATGTATTTTTCATGGATTGGAAAACTCAGTGTTATAGAAATGTCAATAAATTCAATGACATACCAATAAAAATATCAGGAGGACTATGTGAAAAATTAACAAGCTGATTATAAAATTTATTATGGGAATAAAAATTGCAGAGAATATTCAAGACAATATTGAAGAAGATGACAAAATTGGAGGACTTACTTTGTCAGACATCAGGGCCTTTTATAAATCTGCTCTATGTTACATAGTGGGGTATTGGCCAAAGGATAGACAAATAGCAAACAGGAAGTAAAATTCCAGAAATAGACCTACATATATAAGGTACTAAATTGATGACAACGATTTCATTGCAAACAGTAGGGTATGGATGGTGTTTTCAATAAATGATGCTAGGTCAGTTGGATGGCCATACAGGAAAAAGTACATTTTTATCCCTGCCTCATATCATATGCAGAAATAAATTCTAGATGAATTGCAGAACAAATTGTGAAAGATAAATCAATGATGGTCATTCTCTGCCTAGACATTATATCTGTTGAAAATAGTATATAGGACCTTGCTTTTTAAAAAAATCACCTTCTCCTGTTTCTTTCATTCCTCTACCTGGACCCTATAATTAATTAATTAGCTCTTACTATGTGCCAGGCGCTGTGCTGCGAGCTTTACAGAGATTAATTTAATTATCACTGCAACCCTGTGAAATAGGTATGTGATTCCTGTTATACAGATGAGGAAATGAGACAAAGATAGGTTCATTCATTCATTCATTCATTTATTTCTATTTGCTTCCTAAATGTTGTAACAGAATTTGAGCCAAGGAATCAGAAATGCTGAATCCCAAATCGGGACTGATTCCTTTCTGTGAGACCAGGTTTAAGTCATACAATCTCTCAATTTCTTCACCTAAAAAAAAAAAAAAAAAAAAGGAAAATAGGGCTGGTATTACCTGTAGGAGTTGTGAAGATCAAATAAGACAAATATATAAAAGAGCTTTGTGAACTATAAACTACTATGAAAATGTGTTTGCAGTAGAAGACTTGCCCAAGGGAAAAAACCAACACAGTTTAGAAGGCACCAAGATTTAGTAGTGAAGAGCTCAGCATTTGAATCTTATCTCCACCCTTTCTAGTGATAAGATCTTGGCAAATTACCTGATGTCTCCCAACCCATTTCCTCACATATATTGGAGATACTATTATGCTGTCAGTATATGTCAGCTATTATTATATGCCAGATACACTTCTGAGAGATTTACATGTATTAACTCACTTAATTCTCATGATAACCCCATCAAGTAGATATATGACTCTCATTTTCAGATGGCAGATGTGAAGCACAGAGAGGTTGAATGGCTTATCCAAGAGTATAGAGCTAATAAGTGGCAGAGTCAGGATTTGACCCAGAGATCCAGGCTACTATTGGGTTCACAGGTTTATTATGAAAATTAAACACGATGACATATGGAGAAAAATAAGCATAGTATATAACACAGTATGAACATTCAACACATTGTAACTATTACTATTATTTTAATAAGCTAAGAATTTATGCCCCTAAGATGGATAGAGAGGAGTAATAAATCTGTAGAGAAATGCAGCACGCAAACTAGAACTGAGAAAAAGAACTGCTTAAGTGTTTGGCAAGGAAAAGGGGGTACTTTGGATGATGGGGGCAAGACACAGAGATGTGAGAAACTGAAGAAATAGCAGCGAGGGTGATGTAACTGGCAAATAGGAACTGCCTGCCCAAGTGACAATGAAGGCATATTGGGTATCTAGTGGGTTGAGTAAATATTCATCTTTCAGGTTGTTAAGGGTTGGTAACTTGTTGCCATGGTGACTTTAAACTCTCTTAGAGTATGTCCTGGTAAAGGTCCTTAAATTAGCTCATCTTTGCAGCTTTGCGTTCTACATAAGAGTTATGTGACTCCAGAAAATGCTTATAAATATAAGTGTGTACATCATCAACCAACACAATTTTAAAATCCTCACGTGTAGCTTTGTAGATTGACGCTTTGAATGAAACAGAGCAATCTGTCACTTGACTTTCTATGGCATTCAGGATATTGAAGTTTATAAGAAAAGACTGATTTAGACACAAGTTTAATGGAATTAAAAATGTGTGATTAATGACATCTGTTTTCTAAGCATGATAGCTGAAGTAAAATTAATTGTCTTATATAAATTAGTGATTACACTGTATTTTGCAAGGTAAATTTGTTAGGCTTAAGATTTTTGGATTTTAATACCTGGTGGATATTAGATCATATAATTGCATGGCGTTTATTTTTATCTCACTATTCCCTCCTGAATTTCAGTATTGTTTGAATATCATGATTCTATTTTTCAACACTGTGAATTATCAGAGGAGCCAGGTAATATCCAACTTCATTAGTTACCTTATAAAAACAAAGCCTAATATAAGCTTCAAATGTTTTGCCTCTAAGGCATCACGCTGTGCAATGAGCTGGGCAAGTGTTTCTCCTTTGTACCTTTTTGATAGGTTAAATAAAACAAAGAGAAAAAAGAGGGGTATATTTTCCTGGTAAAGGCTGCTACAGCATATATATAAAATGTATACAAATATACCACTCCCCCCAAAGCATTCATAATCTTTATAAACAAGCTTCATTTCAAATCCACATGAAAACTAAACCAAAAAATATAGGTCTTTAATCTGAATCAATAGGAAGTTATAGCCTCATTTTACGACTGCAGTGCTAACTTACCAATTCCTCTGTACATATACACATAATTCTGTGTTGTGAAGTACACTAGGATTCAGACATACTGAGAACACCTGGAAGGTTATAGAAGTAGGTCTGTCTTGAATTCAGACTGAGTGGTTTGAGTGTTAATATCTGTGGTCTTTTATATTTTGAGGATTTCAATTTGGTTTTATCCCTGTGGCAACCAGCAAGGAATGTCAACAAATCTTTTCACTATTGGTGCTGTTTACTGCTCAGAATACTGTGTTTAGACAGCCTGGGGCTATCTACAGAAGTTTATGTATATAATCTGGCATAACCATTCAAAAAGGATATCTGAATTGCTGACATGTAGCTTCAATAAGTTTAAAATGTATCAGGTCCTTTCCTGTCTCAAAGCAGTAGTACACTTATATGTAGTGTGAAACAGGGAGACATTATTATTATTATTTTTTCTAACAGCAGCCACTAAATTATACGACTTTGGATTTTTCCCCATAGTAGCCACTTTAATTGAAAAAACTGCTTTTGTATAAAATTAGAGATTAAAAAGAGCAGGCCAAGTGGTTGATTCACATATTGCCTTAAGCAGGAATTCCTCATCTTTATGCTACATTCTCCAGTACAGTTTATTATTTATGAGTCACATAGAGCAAAGCTACTACCTATGAGTTTTCAAATAACTACACCAGATAGTTTGAATTAAACATATTCTGAGAATTGTGGTCCACAATGGAAAGTGAAGTGAAGGAAAGATTATTTATTTTCTTCTGGCAGTTTGGAGATGGAGGGTCAAAGAAATAGAAAGTAAGGGTATGGCAAGGAATATCTGAAAATCTCACAATAAGAAGATCTTGAAAGTTAGGAAGCCCTTTAGTTCTCTTTTTCCTCACGCTCCTGAGGTTTGTGATGGAATAAAGGCATCACAAGTAAATGAAAAGATCTTGTTTTGATTAACTTTAAAGACAGTCTTTCAGCATCTTTCAGTAACTTCAAGGCTTACATATGCATCATCAGGAAGGTCTCTCAACTAGAAAGCCCGACTGTATGCTACGATTTAAGGTCATTTCCTTTTTAGTGAAGCCAGACATCATCATTTTGCCCCTCCTACCCTCACCCTTGATAATTAAAAACAAACCAAAAAACCCCACTGAAATTAGATATGACCTCCTTTTCATAATGTGGATTATTTGTGAGGGAGGAGAACTTCTCTGCTCGAATATCCACTGACTTCTCACTATAATAGGGTACATGTGAAGTCCTTAGCTTAGCATTTGCCAATTTCTACTATTTTATCTTTGTCTAATTTTCTCCCACTACTCCTCTGTGCAACATTCCAACGCCAGTCAAATTTGCCTCCCTTTAAGGATCACGGTGAGGAGTATTAAAATCATGACTTCAATGAATCACACTTCCCTGTATCCATACTCCTTCACAATATGACCTGCCTCTCCTTCCTCCAAGAGGTGGAGGCTGTTTCTTCACCTCTGGTATCGGGACTGGCCTTGTCAATTGCCTTGACCAGTAGGATGCAAACAGAAGTGATCTTGTATGAATTCTGAAACCCATACCTAAAGAGGCCTTGCAGTTTCCACCCTTGCCCTCTTGGAACCCTGGGAACAGCGTGCTGTGAGGAAGCCAGTCTATTCTTCTAGGGTATGAGAGCCATGTGGAGAAGAACCAAGGTGCCCCAGAAAAGAAACAGCACCAACTTCTTGGTCCTTCTTGGTCAATCAGTCCTCCATCTTGAAAGCAGTCTCATCTATGAGCTCAGATGAAACCAGCAGAGGAATTGCCAAGTCAACCCACAGAATCATGAGAATGAATTAACCATTGTTTAAAGCGACTAAGTTTGGGGATGGTTTGTTATACAACAATAAATAACGATAATGTAAAACAGTAGATAGTTTATACATGATCCACTCTATTATGATTTCCTTGAATACTTTATCCCTTGGCATTTACTTCCTTCTTAGAATAATTATGGCACTTGTATATCAGCTAATCCTGTCTTGTACTATTCGTATTTTAAGAAACTTCTCCTATATCCCAAGCAAAATGTAGGCTCTTTTATTATAGACTGGCATATTTTAAAGAGAGGTCCACTTAAGCTTTAAATGGTGTTTAGTGTCCTTGAAAATCTTCAGTCATCTGTCCAGATTGTGAACTGGTTGGTTATGCATTTTGTTTTTAAAATTTTAGATGCTGACATCCAGAGAAAGGGAATTGGGAGGTACATGAGAATTTTTGTGTCAGTTTTATTCAAGTTATATTTATTGATGATTTGCAGTATGAAGGACAAATGCTAGAAGTTTTGCAGGGTATACATAAAAGAATAAAAAATAACTTCTGTGTTAGATAAATTTATAATTTAGAACAGAGTTTGGTAAATTATGGTCAGCTGGATGGCTGCCTCTTTTTGTAAATAAGGTTTTTCTAGCATCACTTGTGCCTCCATTTATGTATCATCTGTGTTGCTTTTGCACAACAGTGCAGTTGAGTAGCTGGCTAAACCACTATATGGTTTGCAAAGCCTAAAATACTTACTATTTGTCCCTTTAAAAAAAAGTTTGATGGTCCATGGCTTAGAATAAGTAATAAATATAGCTGTATGCAGAGAAGAAATATAGACTGTGAAAGCTGGCAGAGAGATGAAAATGAAATATTTTACAAATACAAAGGACAGTACAATCCTTTTTGGCTGGAATATTAAGGAGAGGCTGCATGAATTAGAAAATTTCGACATAGATAATCAAATGAGTAATATTTTAGAGAGCAGTAGATTTTAGAGTGAGAAGTTTGAGAGCAAGAAAAATAGAAGAATCTCAGGAGTGAAGAAGAAGAGAATAGAGTGTATTTGAGAATTGGGGTGAGGATCAGGTTGTTATAATGGCTTTGAAACCCAAGATAGAAGAGAATTTTAAAGCAGGATGGTCCACAGTATAGACTGCCAAAGAAAGGTATTGTATTAGTTTCCTGGGGCTGCTGTAACAAAGTACCAAGATCTGGTTGTCTTAAAACAACAGAAATTCATTTTTTCACAGACTTGGAGACTAGAAGTCTGAAATCAAGTTTTTAGTGGGACCATACTGTCTTTAATGCTCTAAGGAAAAATTCTTCCCCTCCTCTTCTAGCTTGTGATGTTTGCCGTCAGTCCTTGGCATTCCTTGTCACATGGCCATCTTCTCCCTGTGCATCAACCTCCCTGTGTGTGTGTCTTTCTCTGTGTCCAAATTTCTCCTTTTCATAAGGACACCAGCCATATTGGATTAAGGCCCACCCTCATTTTAACTTGATTACCTCTGTAAAAACTTTATTTCCAAATAAGGTCACATTCTGAGGAACTGGAGGTTAGGACTTCAGCGTGTCTTTTTGGGGGAGGAGGCCATTCAGCCCAAAGCAGGCATAGACCAGAAAACTGGGAGGCATCAGAGGATGCAAAGATTAAGTTGTCATTGTTGAACTTTGAAGAACTAGTTTAGGTTAGATTGGTGAGTTTGAGAACCAGATTGCTATGGTGTATGGTATACTTGAAGGGGAATTAGAAGCTGTGAAGGTGAATAATTTGTGAAGATTTCAAAATGATGAAAAGAAAGATAAAGAACAGCGTAGCTTGAGGGGTCATAGAACTAACATTTGTTTTAAGAGAGTCAGTGTGCTAACAAAGAAGAAGAAAATGAAGCACAAGAGAATAAAACAACGAATAGAGCAAGTCTTAGATGTAAGTAAGAAGAGAAGCCATCAAAATGACAGACAGGTGGAGGGAGGAAACCTGGTCAGAAAGAAATTTGAGGGAGACGCTCCTTCAAAGATTGGAAGAAAGAAAGGAGGGTCCCATAAAGTTGTGGAGATATTTCACATTGGATTCAGAATTTCTTGGGAAATTAAGGTGTGGCATCATGTGCTTACAATAAAACAGTGAGGGTTGTGTTTAGGAATTAAGGCTAGTGAAAAAGCCTGGAATAGCCATCCTTATAAATTTGCTTTAGTATGAGCAGCAAATGAATAAATTATATATATACCATTCAGTAATGAGCACTAAGTTGAGATGAGGGAGCTTGGATTTGTAGTGAATCTCATTAGTATAGTTATGTGATTTTTCCACTAATAATCAGCAGCCCCAGAGATAGAACAGAGAATGCAGCTTGTAGGGGTTATTGAGACCTAGGGACTGGCAAAGAGTATTTGAAATGGTGAAATGCTTCAGTAGAAGTGAATACCCAGTAATATTTTCGACATTGATGCCAGAGTTTGTTAAAAAGGCAAGGGAAATGATAAAAGATGGGATGAACTTGGAGTTAAGAAAATAGGAAACATCTAGAATTTGTGATGAGAACTAAAAGTCCACACTTAGTAGCTGTGACTGAGTGAGGTGAGAAGGAGAGTTTACAATTTGGGGTCTTAGAGACAGAGAAATGTTGAATACTGATGAGCAATATGCGGTAGCTTGTTGAAGTCAAAAGATATTTAGGAAAAACAATTAAAAAAAAAAAAAACCTTGATGTAAATGGAGAACACAAAATCAGAAAAGAGATCCAATGAACAAAGAACTAAAGCCAAACTCATTTTATAGCTCAGTTAATGTAAGAATTTGAATAAAATACTTTTCTTTTAGCAGAAAGATCATTTTTCATGTGACTGGCAGAGTTAATTAATGGTAGATTTTAAATCAATGGAAATGTACTTACATATTATTATAAGACTAATTTTTTCACTTTGCAAAACTGGGTGGAGGGTGGGTGGAAGAATTATCACAGAATGTTTAATTGTTAATGGGAAATTGTGTGGGTGGCTTGTTTTATTGCTAGGCAAATCTTACTGAATAAATGCCTCATATTAGTGGTCTTTGATATTATAAAAGCTTAAGCTGAAGTCATCTTTTATATCACTTTTCATATCATAAACTGTGAAGAATTCTTTAGGGAGGATGCATTATCATTGGCCTTGGAGACTTGAGTAACATGACCTTGTCTACATGGTAAGTTGGTCAGACTGAACTCAAAACAAGTACAAAGGAAATTCCTTTATTTTTCTCCTCACCGAACATTTAAGCAAGATCTATCAAATTTCCCCTGCCTGTCTTTAGATGGCATCTCAAAAAGATCCCATAGCTCCCATTAATTTAGGCATGATCTGTGTATAATTAAAAACAAAACAAAACATCAAACAAACAAAAACCACCGGTGAGCCAGATGGTGGGGAGGGGGTGATCTACTCTTTCATCACTTTTCTCTACCTACTCTTCCCTTCCCACCTCCACTTTCTCTCCTTCTAGGGTTGGGGCAGGAAGTGGGGAGGAACGATTAGAGAAAGAGGAACAAAGAGTTTGAACCTCACTGATGCCCTCTGTGACTCTGTGATTTTCTTTTGGTTGATATTTTGTGTCTTTAATCATCATGATTATGGCAGATATTTGAAACCTGGAGTAAGTTTGCAGGTTTCGGGAGATTCCCTGTGAGGTCTTCGTGCACCATTGGTGGTGTACTGCCATGCTCTTTTCTCCTGACTGAGCTCTCCCTTTGACAGAGTCCATTAAGGGTGCCTTATGCTTGCTACCTTCTGCAAGCATATACATGGCCAACTGGAAACTTGTGCATCTGTGTCTAACCAAACTGTGGGAGACAGTTTGCATGACTTCTGACTCCTCTTTCATCCTGCCAAGCAGACAGTCCTCTAGCCAGCTTTCTGCTTTTAGACCTTTCAGTATGAATAGTAGGCACATTCTCTATGTTGTTGTTTGCTCCTAAATTCGAGTTTTTTCTTGAGCTCTCTCACCTTACCCCATCTAGAGCTCTCTAATGAGCCTCTTGCTGGGGAATGAGGTGCCTTTCCCTTTCTCATAAGCACCCTAATCCTAATAAGTAGTTTTCTTGGGGTGTCTATCACTTGGCTTAAATGAGGATGGAAGACCATATGTATCTCCTTCTCCAGAAGGAGGAGAAGAGTTAAAGGGGTTGTCTGACTCCAAAATGTGTGTTCTTACCACTATGCAATGCAACCATTTACTTCTAAGAGATTTAACTTAGATTAAAATAAGAGATATACAAAAAAAATTAAATAAAAATTAGAAAATCCAAAGTCAAGTAGTGAACGAAAGAGGAAATTATTATACTGAAGAGTTAAGCACTAAATTTAGCTCTGAGCTTTCTAACAAGCAAGTCGTAAAGGAAAATAAAATGATCTTAATTAGTTGGCTTTGATAGTCTTATCAAAGGGGAAATTAGAATTTATTTGGGTGAAGAAAATATCTCTAACATTCAATAAGAAGGGGTTTATATCAAGAGGATCTTTTCATAAATGATATGTCCCATAAAAATTTTTGCAGATTATATAGAAATTCTTTTTCTATTATGTTTTATATTAAGAAATAATCTGAAGATAATAAGGAAAAAATTAAAAATTTGTGAAGGAAATTCTAAAGGAAACTAATGTTTATTAACATACCTGCCACGCCTTTATTCCCTTTGAATTTAGTGATAGACCACAGACAGAGGAGTTATTTTCATAAATTTAAAAATTATTTATTCCTTTGTACATCTTAATTTAGCATCTTTTTTATCATAAGTTTAAATACTTGCAAAGAATGAAATTTCTGGTATATTGTAATTATTAATATTTAGAATAAAATGCCATATTATTTAAATGTATCCAGTAGACTCTAATTACTCTAGTAATTTAATATCTACCAAAATCAATTTTAAGGTACATGAGCAAGTTCTTCTTAGCCAGTCAGTAGGAAAAACTCACTTCTCTCTACTATGTGTTTCTCCTTTGCTCTCATACTATCACATTCACAATACTTCTGACACCAGATGTGTGGTTTTTTCCCCACACCGAGCATTTTTCTGTGATACCAGCTGGGTGCCCTACAAATCCATTCAATTCTAATACTAACCAGAGTTACTGTAGACCCCACAGGTTAAGGGCTCAGTCCCATGAGACTGCCCCCCATTTCAGATGTCAGTCATAAATGGGAGGTCCCAGGTTACCCACAACTTCTGTCCACATTGGCTACAAATTGGAGGTTCCCATCAGACCTCCCCTTGGATTTGATGATTTGCTAGAACAGCTCACAGCACTCAAGGAAATGATTACTTATGTTTACCAGTTTATTATTTAATAAAGGATATGATAAAGAATACAGATGAACAGCCAGATGAAGAGAGACATAAGATGAGGTGCCAAATGGTCCCAAGCACAGAAGCTTCTGGCCCCATGGAGTTGGGGTATGTCACCCTCCTAGCATGTAGATGTGTTCAAGAACCTAGAAGCTCTCCGAAACTTGAATTTTGGGAAATGTTATGGTGACTTTATCACGTAGGCATTATTGTGATAACTTAATTGCCAGGCCCTCTCTGGAGAATGGAGTTAAAAGTTCCAAGCCTTTAATCATGACTTGGTCTTTTTTGACGAACAGTCCCAACTAGGAACCTACCAAGAATTATCTCACTGGAACAAAAGATACTCCTATTAGCCAGGAAATTCCAAGGGTTTTAGGAGCTCTGTGTCAGGAAGCAGGGTCAAGGACCAAATATTAGAACAAAAAGATGCTCCTGGTACTCTTATCATTAGGAAATTACAAATCCCTAGATACAGATATTTGACAACAGTTCAGATGTTTAGTACACCAATTTGACTTTGGAAAGCTCTGGATGTTGAGGCTGAATTTCTCTGGTTTAACTGTAGGAATTCTGTGTCATTGGTTGACTATCCCTCTCTTAACTGCTATCTTGATTTCAATATCACAGATTAGTTTTGCCTATTTAAAAAATTTATATACATAATACAGTATGATTTTTGCATGTGGATATCTGACTTGTTTCTTTCAAGTTAATTCTTGGGAGGTTCATCCATTTTTATGTCACTGTAGTTTATTTTTATTTTTGTATTGCAGTCTGTCTTTTCAATATACCATAATTTACTTGTCTGATTTACTTGTTGATGGAAATTTCAGAGTGTTTTTCATTTTGGGCATTTGTGAATGAGGCTGCTATAAACTTACAGAAATTTCTTAGTCCACTGATGGGAATGATCTTTACCAGCCATCGTAGGGAACTTTGAGTCCCCTTCTTGTGCCTCCTAGTAGTAGGACTGGTGAAATTCCTTATTAAGATTCTAACCATTTGTTGAGACGTGGATGGATCTAGAAACTGGCATACAGAGTGAAGTAAGTCAGAAAGAGAAAAACAAATATCGTATATTAACGCATGTATGTGGAACCTAGAAAAATGGTACAGTTGAACCGGTTTGCAGGGCAGAAGTTGGGACACAGATGTAGAGAACAGACGTATGGACACCAAGGGGGGAAAACTGCGGTGGGGTGGGGATGGTGGTGTGCTGAATTGGGCGATTGGGATTGACATGTATACACTGATGTGTATAAAATTGATGACTAATAAGAACCTGCAGTATAAAGCAAACAAACAAACAAAACAACTAATACTAAACTTTCATTGGGCTATTTGTATGGAAATATGTTAATATACATGTTTCAGACATTACATGAAATTTCTAAAAATCTTATATGTTCTGGTATAATGCTATAAGTCATAATTCTAGTTATTACTTTAAAATGTATATCTCAGAAATAACAACAACAACAACAAAAGATTCTAACCATTGTTACAGAGATGAATGCTCGTGAAGAATGCTAAGTAGAATCTCCAGGACTAAAATACACGAAGCTACCACATGCAATTACTACTTCAGAAAACATATTTTATCATATCAAAGCATGCTCACCAGTTGAAGCTGTTTCTCCACAAAATTCACAGGCAAAAATACAGGCAAAATTTGCAGCCATTTATTTACTCACTTTAACTACTAGAATCTAGATGTTTTATTGAAAAGGCAAATAATTAGGAAAAAGTCCTAGAAGTAGAATTATTGGAAGAAAGAACAGATATATTTTGGGATTTCTGATAAAAGAGCAGTGACATTTTACACCCCATCCCAATGTATCAGAATGCCAATCCCCTCTTGCTAATGCCACACGTTCTTGATTGGTGCCAATTTTATTGGCTGGAAATGGGATCTTTTTATTTGCATTTCTTTGATTGTTAGTGTTAGTGAGATAGAGCTTGAAGTGAGGAGAAAGAGAGAAGAAAGAGATAAGCTTCTTTTTTTAGGGTTTACATTCTGATTTCTGTTATTAAAATGTGTAAAAACAATTTTGGATAAAACTCCCCCCCCCCCTTTATAATCAAGCTGTCTGTTCTACAACCCTTTTCCTATTTAACTATCTCTCTATTTTTCCAAATTTCAGATTTCTAGGTGGATCTGGAGGCAAAAGGCATGGAGTGAGGTCTAAGGGATTGGGGACCCTTAGGATTACATGGGATCAGCTATTATATTTCCTTTTCTTCCTCTCCTCTTCTCTCAAAAGTTAGACTGTGAATTAGATACACATATATTGTGATAATTCTTTTCTACCTTTTTAGAAGAGTCAAAACTCCTTAATTTTAAAATACATTTTGTATTGTTGCCTTAGCAGCAGTAAAACACAAAGGAACCACTACTGGGCAAAGAAAGCTAATCGCAAACCATTTTTCTTCATACGTTTCAGCACCTTGTGTATAGTAAGCATTTTTTAAATGTAGACAGAATGAATTAAGAAGAAAACGAATGTTTACTTGAAAGATGTGAATGGTAGTGGAAAAAAACCAAAACATTCATAACCAAGTAGGGAAATCTAAGCTGGTTTAAATTTCTTTTACGTCTACTTTTTACTGAAAATGTTAGATGTTTGATGCATTAAAGAATCAATTAGTAAAATATTAATCTAGAAAATAAATAATTTTCATTGTCCATTATTATGTATCAGTTTAGGCAGTTTAGGTGCCAGTATGGTTTGTCAAAAGCAAATCCACGTGTTTGGTGGAAGATTGCTATTGAACATATAATTACTATGGCTTAGTTGGTAATTAGATTAAACATCCTATGGCAAGAAAAATCAAAATATTATCAAAGAAAAACCTACTTTGATGTATATGCCTTACTTCAAAGACTTATCAATGTCTTACAACTAAACATAAAATTAGTTCTCAAATATGTAATGTTATATGTTTAGAAACAGAATCATAACAGCAATAATGTAGTGCAAATTACAAAGTCACTTCAATATAATAATTAACATTTGATTCCCATGAAGGATTAAGAAGTATGAAAATGGAGATGAAATTCAAGGAAGACAGGTAGAGACAAAGAACAGAGACCTACTCAAGTTAGCTTAGGTGACTGGAAGTGTTTATAAGATGGACACAGAATTAAAACAATGAAAGTAAACTATCTTATTAGACCCCATGAAATATTGGCACACAGTTTAAAACAAATTTAGTAGTCATCCTTCTCAAGAAATGAAATGTTTAGATGTAAAGCATCTTGGGGAACTACCTCAGTAGAGAGCATTCTTCACTACTCTAGTGTTCCATCTTTTTGATGACAAATTACTTTGTTTCAACTTCTTACCGTGGAAACTGATTAATTCTTTTCCTTTGTGGTAATATATCTTTATTTAAGACTTCTGCTTACTTAAGCTTGTTGGCTTTTATTGTTTCAGAGATTCTGCTTATTGCCTTCTCTTTTTGTATATATTCAAATTTGTTCATTATATTACACAACTTCTACTTTGTGTGTCTTATATTCCAAATTCAGGGAGAGAGCATCTAATTAGGTAAAAGATTCACAAAATATAATACCTTCCCAGTGTAAATCTTATGTCAGGAAAACTCAGGAGTCATTTCAGGAAAATCACCACTAGTATTTATTTATTATTGACTGTTCTGGAGTTTATCTTAAGGGTGAAAACTTGGGTAATAAAACGCTGCCTTGGCGTCAAAATCCCATTGCTGGGCAAATCACCTAGGTGGAATTCTGAGATATTCTCCATGTAAGGACACTCTTAGAAGAGGGTTGTAAGTAAGAGAGGTACATTGAGATTTTTCAGAAGGAGTTTGTGGAACTGGTAGGTACTTTTTGTGGTGTATCTTCCAACCTATGTTAATGGTGATATTAGACAAAAATATTAAAGACTCAATAAAAATAAAAGAACTGAAACTCCCAATATCATTTTATCATAAAACAATGTAGTACATTGCAGTGCTATCTTTTGTCATTTATTTTGCCAAGAAAATATGGTTATAATGAATAACCTCTGAATTAATCTGAGATGGTTTAAAAAATATTGGTATTTTAATCGTTTCTACATGGTCAGTCTATCTGATTAAAGTGCAGCGCTACAATAAATATTGACTCTACTCTCAATTTCCTTAGTAAAATTATATTTCATAATTTATTTATTAAAATAATAAGTCAAGCAAAAGAGTACAGTCTTTAGAAAGGGCCACCTTGTATGAATGTTGAAGTGACTTATTCAGAGAAGTCCCTTGCTTTTTATGGTAGAGACCCAAGTAGAAGTAAACTTTTATTTTAGGAGGTGAAGGAATTGGTGATTTTCAGGAGATTTGCCAGTAGTAGTTATTTTTTAAATTAAACATAATGGAGTTTATCTTGAAAGTAAAGATTCAGTCACTAGATCCATATCAGTATTCTGTTTCTTGAACTTGAGATGTTCCCTTTCTCAGTAAACAAGAAGATATAATGGTTTCAGGGAGGGAGAAATGTGAGCTTTTTTGTAACCTTTATTGGGTGTTCTTATGCACTGGTGAAACGGTTTCCTATTTTAGGTTAAGTATTAAGTAGAGTGAAGGTGGCCGCATCAATTTTACACCCCTTTGTTAAAGTGACGTACACTTACGAACACTATTTGAAATACTAAGTGAGCAATTAGAATTAAGTGTAGGTGTTAGTGGCATTTGCAGAATTTTGCCCTTGACTCCTGCCATTAGGCTTTTAACCAGTGAGAAAATAAAGCTAAAGACATTTTGAGTGATACACTGTCTTCCTTCACAACGTCAGTATAGAACTAACTTCTTCCCATGAAGCACTTTTTCCCATGGTTTTGAGGAGAATTTCAGGATGGCGGTACCAAATCTAGGATAGTGTATTAGAGATCATTTGTCCCTTTGTTTTTATTTTTTAGGATGAGAAAACAGGCCCAGAGAGGTTGTCTTGGATAAAAGCAAATAAATTGCAAATCAAAATGGATATTTTAATAAAGAGAGGATATATGTTTGGAGAGATTTTAACTAGAAAGTGTACGTTATTTTTTCTCTCATATTTATAAGAATATTTTTCATATTTTATTTAAATTTTTCTATTATGAGCAAATAAATTTAGAGATTTAATTTACACTTAATTTTTGAAGGAAACAGTACATGTTACAGCTCTAGTTAATAACTTTGCTTTAACTTACCAATTGTTTTAGGGGTATATGAAAGTTTTACTACGGAGTGTTCATGTTTTACACTTTAAGTATTCCCACTGTGGAATGGTATCAGTGTCTTTTCGTGGAACACAGTTGGCCAACATTCTGCCCATTATTACAAGAAAATCCCATCAACTTTATTAGATAAGGAACAAATGAAATATAAAACTTCTTAGCTCACATGTATTTTGTGTGCTACATTATTTTGCTCTTGTTCATATGTTCCTTGATACTTTCATGTTAGATTCTCTCTCAACATCTTAAGCTTCTAGAGGTCAGGAACAATATTTTACATTTCCCAATGCTCCTCCTTTGTGCCTGGTGCATTACTGTGAACATAGTTGTTCTAATAAATGATTGTTTGCTAAGTAATTATGGGATTATGTTTGGGAGAGCTCATGCATAAGGTGGGTTATTAAGCAAATAGTGAAAAAGCAGGTGAAGTCATACATGCCTTTAATTTAGTTTTAACTCTTTCTCTTTCCATTTTGTTTGTTGGTAACATTCCCTAGGAATACCTAGAACAAATCCTCAGGTATGCCTGCCTTATCCATTGTAAGAAAATAATTGCTATATACATATTTGTTCTCTGCGACTCAACTGTCTGAAATTAAATTCTGAGGTGAACCTGAAACTTGGAGACGAAAGACTTGCAAGTTTCAAACTGTCGTGGCTACTAACACTCTAAGTCTCAGTACATTTTAGAGAAATTTATCAGAATTGAGAGCTTTTATGAATATTTACATCTTACTGAGTCTTTTAAATAGTTCTTATGAGATACTAATCAGAAACTGTTGTTAAGTGATACAGTGGGAGTCTTCTGTAATGAATGGGTGAGGTTGCAGAGAATCTTAGATTAGCTAATCCTATTATTAGTTGTGTAAGAGAACCAGAAATAGGGCACACGATCAGGATGGGCACACATGCATAATTTGTACCTGTTAGGGTATTGTAAAGATGTCTTAGGTAATTTATCACAAACAGGCAATTTGTAGGCATGTCTTATTTGGCCTGTGTAATATTTTATGAACATTTGAATATACTGTCAACACTTAAAAGTTGGGAAATTTTACTTAAAGTTTGGATTTGTGCTTCTCTTGAAAATTAAGTCTGGCAATTCTGGTTTTGTATCTTAGCATAGCTACAATTGGCTGAATCATTGGCCCTTTTTGTTAGAGTAGTTACTGTTATTTTACAGAATGATTATATATTTTTTAGTCTCCCATAGTTACTACTAGACTCTTTTGCTCATTTATGTGATCTGTCTAGCACCTTTGGCTTTTGGCTTTGTAGGTCCTGTCTTAAACCCACAAATATTTGTGTCCTTGAATTACTAGAACTAACTTAAGGGGCTTACTGAACTACATTCAGAGATGGAACAAAGATCTACACTGTTAAATATGGTAACCACTAGACATATACAACCATTTAAAATTAATTTCATGTTGAAAGGATGCTCAACATCACTAATCATTAGAGAAATGCAAATCAAAACTACAATGAGGTATCACCTCACACCAGTCAGAATGGCCATCCTCAAAAAATCTACAAACAATAAATGCTGGAGAGGGTGTGGAGAAAAGGGAACCCTCTTGCACTGTTGGTGGGAATGTAAATTGATACAGCCACTATGGAGAACAGTATGGAGGTTCCTTAAAAAACTAGAAATAGAACTACCATATCACCCAGCAATCCCACCACTGGGCATATACCCTGAGAAAACCATAATTCAAAAAGAGTCATGTACCACAATGTTCACTGCAGCTCTATTTACAATAGCCAGGACATGGAAGCAACCTAAGTGTCCATTGACAGATGAATGGATAAAGACGATGTGGCACATATATACAGTGGAATATTACTCAGCCATAAAAAGAAACAAAATTGAGTTATTTGTAGTGAGGTGGATGGACCTGGAGACTGTCTTACAGAGTGAGGTGAGTCAGAAAGAGAAAAATAAATACTGTATGCTAACACATATATATGGAATCTAAAAAAAAAAAAAAGTTCTGGCGAACCTAGGGGCAGGACAGGAATAAAGATGCAGACATAGAGAATGGACTTGAGGACATGGGGAGGGGGAAGGGTAAGCTGAGACGAAGTGAGAGATTGGCATGGACTTCTTATATATACTACCAAATGTAAAATCGATAGCTAGTGGGAAGCAGCCCCATAGCACAGGGAGATTAGCTCCGTGCTTTGTGACCACTTAGAGGGGTGGGATAGGGAGGGTGGGAGGGAGACAGCAAGAGGGAGGAGATATGGGGATATATGTATATGTATAGCTGATTCACTTTGTTATACAGCAGAAACTAACATGCCATTGTAAAGCAATTATACTCCAATAAAGATGTTAAAAATTTTTTTAATAAAATTAATTTCATTAAAATTAAATAAAAATGAAAATTTGCTTCCTCAGTTGCATTAGTTAGATTTCTGATTGTATTTGAAACTGTCTTTCCATGTAAGTGGAGAACATTTTTTATTATTGCAGAAAGTTGTATTGGACAATATTAATATAGATAGTAAAACCTTTACAAATCACAATGACAAATGCAAAATCCAAGGATGATAGACTTCAGATTGAAAAAGCTAAAGCATAAATAAGTAAACGACCAGCAGCCACTGAATTAATCACAGGAAATAGGAAGTGTTTAAAAGATAATCTAAATATCCTTAGATCTGGTTAGGCACACCAGCCCATATAGATTTCATTCTAAAGAAATGAAAATATTTATACATGGAATGGAAAAAAACTACCATTGACAACAATTGAGGTTATGAACAGATGGATTTCTAGGAGAAAAACCTGAAAAAAAAAAGTCCTGGAAACTATATACAAGGGCACTTATTAATCTTTGGGTAGACGTAATTATATAATGGATCCCCAGTGGATTCCAGTGGTTTAGGAGTGCTTAAGAAAACAGTTTTATAATGAGCCAGCTTATGAGAAGAACAAATAATGGCAAAATACTTATTAATTAGACCACCATATCAAAAGAATTTAACTTCAAGGCATTTTATTGTCTTTCCTGATGGTAATTGCCTAGCTGATCTTCAAGGTCTCTTCAAGTTCAAAAATACTGTGCCTTTACAACTGAAATAAGAATACCTTTGAATTCAAGATTTAGAACAATTATGTGGATTTATAGCTGAGTCAATACCTTTACTTAAAACATAATTACTAAATAGATGGCAACTCGGGAGGGATCTCTTGAGGCATTTCATAAAATCAGAAGATTATATGCTGAGATGTGTCATGTTTTATATTTTTATCAATGACTTGAATGAATGAACTCATAGAAGGCAAGCTTATTAAGGTGACACAAAGCTGCAATGTCAGAATTAAAATCTGAACAGATTTGATGACTCTAACTAGAGTTAAGAGGAATTTCTTTTAAGGTGATGCTTAACGGATAACTTTTTTCAGGGCATACACTTGAATTCCTTGAGAAATTTTGAATTGTAGACTCAAGATTCAAACTAACTTGACAGCCTAGATAGAACTCTGGGTTGAATTGAACAAGGTGGTTAGCAGTGAGTTCGCTTGTGTTCAACCTAAAATAAAACCAGCTATGCTGATACACCTCTTCCTTGAAATGCCTTCTTCAGTTGGCTTCAGGAGATAGCGCCCACCTTGTTTTCCCCCTACTCTGCAAACCACACCTCAGTCTACTTTACTGGGTAATCCTCATCTCCCTGTGTCTCAGCGGTAGCGAGCTTCAGTGTCTGTACTTCCTATTCCACCTCCGTTCTTTCCTTGTGTAAGTGATCACTGACTGACAGCATTGGCTCCCTCATGTGTGGGGACTTCTCCAATTTTAAATCTCAAGTCTACACCTGTCTCTGAACTCCATATTAATATATCCAGTAGCACACTTGCATAGGCATTCTTCTCTTGAATTTCTAGCAGATACCTCATACTTAAGCTGAGTTCCTAATTTTTTCTTCCGAACTTGCACCACCTTCAGTTTTCTGCATCTTAATTAATGGCACTTCAGTTCTTCCTGTAGATCAGGACAAAAAATTAAAGTCATCCTTGACTCTACTTTTTCTGACACTCCAGATATAGTCAGAAAAATGTGTCCAAAGATTTCCAGAATTCCTAGGTTTTCAGCAACTCAGTTATTCCACCTTGATCCAATCTACCATAATCTCTCACCTGGATATTTCAATAGCCTCCTCTCCTCCCATTTTCACCCTTGCTACATTCTGTGTACTTTGAACTCTGTAGTCAGATTAATCCATTTAAATAGAAGCCTGTCCCTTCTCAGCTCAAAATCCTCCAATCAAGCCCCTTCTCACTCAGAATTCTGAAGTCTCTAGAATCGTCTACAAGTCATTCCTATCCCATTACATTGCAGACTTAACATGATTCTCTACCCCCGCATTGGCCCCTGTCTCTTCCTTTCACACTTCAGGCCCGCTCTTGTCTCAGAGGCATGGTACTCTGCTTGTAATGCTTTTCTCTAAGATACCTTTGTTGTTCACTCGCTCATAGCCTTCACGTTTTCATTTGGATATTATTTTCTCAGTGAGACTGTCCTAATTCCTCTATTTAAAAATTTTTAATTTCCCTTAATCCCAAACTTGCTTACGTACTTAATTTTTCTCCATGACATGTGTTGCCTTCTAAATTACAATATAACATATATTTGTTATTATTATCATGTATCTTTCTCCCCTAAAATTAAAACTTCACAATGTCAAGGACTTCTGCCTGTTTTGTTTGCTGTTTTATCCCTTACTTTTAGAATAGTGCTGGTATATAGCAGGTGCGCAGAAATTACTTTTAAATGAATGCCTGCATGTGGGAAAAATTAAAGAGTGACTAAATAAAGCTACTGCGAAAAAGATGAAGAATTTACGTATCCAAGTAAAATGTTCATCCTTGCTGAGACATCTAAGAAAGAAAAACATCTTTGTTTAAAGGAATGAAGTCCAGATTAAGATATAAAACATCCTCTGTCTTCTGTACCAGCACAAACTTTTTATTTTGCATTTCTGTCCTTGAAGAAGGCACTGGAAAAAAACATCAGTTCTAACAAATAGTGTTAAAAAGTTTAAAACAATAATTTAGGGACTGAAGGTATAATAGAGAAGAAAATTAGTGAAGTTAAATTAAATTAGCATACTTTACATTTTTGAGGTGTTAGATGAAAAAATAACTAAACTTATTACGAGTAGATTCAGAAAATACTAGTGGTAATGGGTGAAAATTATTGATCCAGTTTTAGTGTTTAAAACACTATCATTAATATTCTATATAATTACTATTTAAAGTGATACATGATCCATAATGGTTAGTTGGAAGCTTCCTTTTCTAGTGAGCACTCAAGCATAGGCCACGGATGGTTAACTATTTAGAAAATTACAAAATAAGATGTGTGCTGGATGGAAGGTGAAGTTGGTAGATCCTATCTGAGTTCTAATGTTCTGTAATTTTTACTAATACGCATAGTTCTATGCACAAATATGTCTGTGAGTAGCTATATGTGAAGGTACATATATGATTAGATTTATATAAAATTTATATATGTACATATATATCTCACATAAATATGCCCGTTTTATTTCTATGGAAATAAATTTTGATCCTTGAGACCACCTAATTGAATGTAATACTCATCAACATTTTCCTGAGCTTGGAGCTCGGTTACTATCCCGTTCCCTTCTAGTACTTTTTCCTCTCTCTGACATAAAATTCCATGCGTGAAGTCAGGCCTTTGGATTATAAGCATAACTTCAGATCTTTAAAAGATCAAGAGCTGACCATGCTGATTAACATTTCTACCAACCATTACTTACTGCTTAACCTAAGTTTTAATTTTTCTCCAATATAAATTCATTTTCCACAGAAAATACAATTATAATTACAGTTCTATTTTATAGGACAAATTTCTACCTTATAAATTAGTTCTTAAACTTCAGGCCATTTTCTGAAAATGACAAGCATCAGTTGATTTTATAGGTGTGAAGTTTACATGCTGAAACATGGAGTTATTTTTTATTTACTGAACTAGGTCCAAAGGAAAGAGAAAAAAGTCAATGAGCTTGCAAGATGAGTAAAATTCATATTCTCTGTTGTCTCAGAGAGCAGATGTTATATTTATTATATCTGTAAAGCTTGTGAGAATGTTGGTTGAAAATTTTCACTTGTTTTTCAGATAAAATTCCCTTGTGATGAACTGCTTCCAAGTATTGATGACATTATTAGATTTAAATATTCACATATATGTCAGTGTTTACAATAGTAATCATTTTTAAATGATTTCACGCGAGTGCTTTTTAAACTTCAAGGTACATGAGAAAAACCCAAGACGCAAGATATAACTATAGATTCTTGGGCCTGGCTTCTAGATATTCTGAATCTGTAGGTCAGGTAACACAGAGTCATGCTTATTTAATGAGCGCATATCCTTGGCCTCCCTCTACCATCATGTTATAGGTGGTCCATGGATCTTGCTTTGCCTAACACTGTAAACCTTTATGTAGATCCACATTTTTAAATCAAAGTTATCTTTTTGTGTGCCTGATTCATACTCTAAAGGTTTGTATAGTGTATATGCCTATTTGTGTTTAGGTCTAGACTTTTTTTTTTTCCTTCTCACACATGTTTATTCTAAAAAATCCGTTCACAACTTCCAAAATGCATATGGAAGGAAACAGCAAAACAACTGTCTTTCCTGGCTGAGGCCTGCTCACTTTACAGGCACATATTTGGGGAGAGAGCACCCTCATGTGGTAATAGAATGCTAAAAATATTCTGAGGTTTTATGTCTTGAGCAAGCACAAGAAAACAATTGCTGCTAACTATATCACCAACCCGTTGGATCATTTTGTTTCTGAAGAGTTTTCAGAGGAGCCTTTTTTTTTTTTTTCTTTTAGTCCTAAAGAGGAAGGTGTTAGCTTGCAAAATTGTTACATTCCCGTTGTGGATTTTCAGGTTCCCCAACTGTGGCTTCTTCTGTTGATTCAAGAAACCTGTCTCAATGCTTCTGTTAAGTCATAATGGACAGTTGAACCAAATTAAGCTTCTGAGGTCACAGGGCTCATCAACACACAAACACAATGTTCCGTCATTAGTTTACTAGTTTTCCAGGACCATGGGGAAAACTTACCTCTGCTTCAAAGTCATAAGTGAAATATCCAAAGTATTCTAGGGATTAGGGAAATTTTTGAATGAACACTAATTGGTTCAAAAACAACAATAAAATAACTTTTTACACAAATTAAACTACCCCTGAACTTAAGCACAAAATCTTTTAGATATGAAACATTGCTATAGAAGACAGATATCCGGCTCACTTTACTGCTGTGTTTGGGGAATGCTAGACTGTCTAATAAACAAAAGCAATATCACCTCCCAAAAGAGTAACATTAGCTCTAGTAAACAACAAAAAACTGCAGTCAAGTATGATAGCTTGATTAAAATTTATTATAATGTAAGGGAATAATTTCAAATGCTTACAAAGAAATTGATAATCATTTAAAGTAAAAAGCTTGCCATTCCAGTGTCAAAATTGGCATGATTGTGGTATAAGGAAGGCAGTCTTAACATATACCTCCCTGCTCTGAGCATGCCCTGAGGTTAGTCTGACTTAACACTATCTTCTCAAAAATTACATCTTTCTTGTAAAAATGTTATTTTCCAAGGGCTTTATAAGCATTCAAATTTATTTTTTCTACTGGATATTTTCCCTGTTTAACAAATGTAACTCAACCCATAAAGGTTTTTTTTTTTTTTTTGATAGTTTTACAATATAGATTTGCTTTTTATTAATACTATTTTAATGTAAGTAAAAAGCACATGCTCATTGTAATAATATAGTAGACACATAGAAAAGAACAGTATGTCGCCAACAATCTCCTCTTTCCATACTTCCTTGCAATAATTGTTTTTACCATCTTGGTCTGTTTGAATCCAGTATTTTTATGCATATGAAGAGTATCTTTACAAATAATTATATTTTATACAGAGAAAATACATATGCATATATATATATATATATATGTTTGTATTTGTATACAATGACTACATTGTATATATAGTTTTATATCTTTTGGCCTTAGATCATAATAATTTTCTGTGTAATCAAATGTTTAATACTCTAGTAGGTGAATATATGTATTAGCATTTATTTGGCCATTCGCTTATTTGGGAATGTTTCCAATGTTTTAATATTATTCATAACACTACCATCAATAGCTTTGTTCCAGAAATTTTTGGTGCATATTTAAATATTTTTAGGTTAAATTTTTGAATAATTTTAAAACTGCAGATACATGTTGGCAATTGCACTCTAGAAAAATTATATTAATTTACAGTTTTAGTAACAGGGGTAAAGTATTAGTTGTAATAGTAGTGGTAGCAGTGAGAGAAGTAGTACTAGTAACAATAGTAACGCTGAAGAACAACATGGAACTTATGGCAATAGATTACAGGGAAAATGTAAAAAGAGTATGGAGATAGTGTGATAAAAGTAGGGAAGGAGAATAATTTAGATAATATACTACAGGAAACGTGTCAATGTTAAATTACAAAGTCTGGAGTCATAATAGCATTTGAGGAATATAAGCAATTTAGAAAACCAAAAGAATCACAAGAAGCAAGGCAATCAATTTAAGAGAAAAATAATGACTTGGCAGAATCTTAAAGCTTATTAGAATAGCAAAGAGCAGAAATACTTCAGTAATCATAATTAGTGCTAGAGATGACAAATCAAGAAAATCATAAGAAAGCCTAAGAAAACTATATTAGTGAAGGTAATCGTAGAGAAGATGCCCTAAAGATTTAAATTAAAGATTTATTAAAGATTTGAATCCACAAGGCAAATGACTGATATCACCAAGTATCAGAATAAAAACTTGATAATGACCAAGAACAAGAAAATCTACAGAATCAATAGGCAGAGAATTTTTAGCTACAAAGCATATACGTTACATAACAAAGCAAGGGAAAGAGACATTTTCAAATGTACAAGGCTCAGGAATTACACAGTCCATCTGTTCTTCTAAAAAATTTACTGGAAGACATAACTCAGACAAATGAGAGGAGAATGGAAATTAGGAGCTATGAATGAAGACATTATTGGGGGCCAGAGAGGGTGCCGTTACATTACGTTTAATATAAAATTATGTAAAAAACAAAAAACAGGCAACATCATATAAAAAATTTGAAAAGCAATACGGGGGCAAAAGAAAACATGAATTAAAATAGCAAATAATATTAAATATATCTATTTTTAATTAAATATATCTATTATAACAAAAATGTAAAAAATATGAGCTTATAAATTAAAAAAATACCTTCAGCATGAATTAAAACATAACTTTATGCCATCCATAAGATATATACTCAAAATCATACTTAGTTTATAGTAATGTATGTAAATTGAAAGTTTATCCAGCACTTTAACTACAAATTAGACCATCAAAACTACTCACCAAAGTAGGTACTACTCTCCCTGTTTTTATATACAAGCAGGCTGACATTTATAAATTTTTATAATTTGAATAAATTCAGTTTTTCAACTAATGCTGGAACCCTGACCTCCTGATCGCTAAAATTTGGTGTTCTTTCTCTTATATTGTATCACACATTTTTCATTTTCTAAGTTCCTAATGTATATTATGTTTAGAAAATTTTTTCATTTTTTTCTTATTTTATAATTATCCGATTGCTCATTGTGGACTATCAGGAAAATATAGACTAAATGGAAATAAAATGAATGAAACAAATACACATGTTAAACTGATGAATTCAATAAAACATGAACTGGGTTTTTTTTTTTTTAATGGCTACCTTTTTAATTTGAAGTTACTTTTTTTTTTTTTAAAACGTTGGCTTTTTAAAAACAATTAATTAATTAATTAATTTATTGTCTGTGTTGGGCCTTCGTTTGTGTGCGAGGGCTTTCTCTAGTTGGGGCGAGCGGGGGCCACTCTTCATCGTGGTGCGCGGGCCTCTCACTATCGCGGCCTCTCTTGTTGCGGAGCACAGGCTCCAGACGCTCAGGCTCAGTAGTTGTGGCTCACGGGCCTAGTTGCACAGCGGCATGTGGGATCTTCCCAGACCAGGGCTCGAACTTGTGTGCCCTGCATTGGCAGGCAGATTCTCAACCACTGCACCACCAGGGAAGCCCATGAACTGAGTTTTAAGATACCTCTCTTCTGACTTTACCAAGAGCTTGCTGTTCTTTAAAATAATTGCTTGATTTCTTATCTATAAAATGAGTTAATACTATTAATCACACATATCTCAAATATTTTAAAGAAGAATTAAGTAACACTTTCTAATTTGGGCATTAGCAACTACCTAGCATAAAACCTTTCTAGTAAGAATGAGAACAACTGCATTATAAATAATAATGTGATTAGTGTAGCCCAGGACTGTGGATGTATGGGAAGAAGGGATCCATATCTCTTTCACTCACCTTTGCATTGCCAACACCCCACTTAATGCTTGCTCCACATTTGCTATTTAATAAACTTGTTGAATTAATTAATTGCTTAGCTTCTTAGTTATTCAATAAGAAAGAAACTTAAAACAACTTTCCAAGTGGAAGGGTCTTTACGCAGAATTTTCTAAAGGAAAGAGTGCTGAGAAAAACTAAATGTACTTTTTAAAATTACGTTAATATTATGAAGCATTTAACTTAGAGATAAACATGTTTGAAAACTGGAAATGATAACCAGTTATAGCTACAATGTGCGGCTGTAGTTAGCCATCCATCTTTTCTCACAAAAAGTCACAGATTCTGGCTAGCTGTTCACCAATTTCCCTTCTCTCCCACATACAAAGTTTAATATTCTAAGCAGCATGGTTCATATTAGATTGGCTATATCTGCATCTGAACTTACATAAAAATTTCAGAATTCTGAGTTATTGTACATGCAACTACTCAAAGAATAGCATTTAAACTACCAGCATAATTATCTGTATTTCTATGGCTCTAGCTCTTTGCTTTCATATATGAGTTATATAAACCATGAGGAAAAGGAGGACAGTCACACTCACAGCATTTGCAAAATATGTTCTCTAGCAGCCTGTTGATGCTGGGGGTGGTTGTAGGAGATGACTGCTGGACTTTGCTGGAGAGATTTGATTTAAAAAAAAAACAAACAACCAAATGGGAATCCCCTGGAGGTCCAGTGGTTAGGACTCCGTGCTTCCTCTGTGGGGGGTGTGGGTTTGATCCCTGGTTGGGGAACTGAGATCCTGCAAGCCATGCGGCAGGGCCAAAAACCAACCAACCAAGCACACACAATTTAATGCCATCTGAATGTGTGTCCCATAATTCTTAAGATTTTTTTTACTCAGTAATTACTTCAGCTGTGTTATCATGTATCGTTCCCTCACATGCTGTCCATTCCTCCCCAGCTACAGTTCCTCTGGTTAGACACTATCAACCTACAGCATCCTGATAAAGCTTACACAGAAGTACCCCTTCCTCCCAACCCCTGTAGGCACATGTGTGCTCATGAACACACACACACACACACACACAAACACACACACACATATTGTATGTGTTACTCAGTTTCTTTTTCCCCAGCTCTGAGCACTAGATCTAAGAGTCAGTCTGTTTATAATATGCATGGAAATATTGGGAGACTAATGGCTTTTGCAAGTTACGGCAATTCTAGGACATACGCTTTTTTGTCTGCATCTGGTTCCTCCTTTACACTACCAATAACTGAAGAAAGGGAACCCTTGGTTTAGTTTATGCAAAATATCTATTTTGTACTCCTAATTCACGAGCTTTGTGATTCTAAGTCATCATTTTTCTGGTCTACAGTTTCATCATCTATGAAAGAAATGAATTAAACAAATGACCTCAAAATTCTGCTTCATTTCTAAAAAATACAAGTCTGAGAAAATCAGTAGGTTGAAACTATGAAAATGACACTTTCCAGGTCAAATTGTTGAATGTTGGGACTTCATATAACTAGTCTTGGTAATTGAATATCTTGTAGGACTGAAAATGTCATATTGATCCTTGTTTCAAGGTGACATTGCTGTTAGATACATTTAGGACTATGTCATTCCTTTGTTTTTTCAGTAGCCTGAGATTCTGAACTCAATTAGAGCAGGGACTCTGTTTCTTAATGTTTTATGCCCCAGTGTCTAGAACAGTGTCTAGCAAGTACCAGACAGAGTAAATGTTTGCTGAATGAATAGTGTTGTGACTTAAAATTATCAAATTCTACAAAATTGTAATTATTAATAATGATGATAATCAGACATGTTGAAATACTAGAGTAGATAATACCAAAGGTGAAATTTCTGACAGCTCTGTTAATGGGAAGGTGACAAGTTAATCTTAGCTAAAATAATCAAAGGTGTGGCATAGCAGACAAAGATGTAAAAGCTGTGTCAGGTGAGTACAGGGCTTATACATGGTTTCATGAATTTTTCCTTTAAATTATATGCATTTTTATGATTATGTTAATATAAAATATAACACATAAAGACATGTTTCGAGAAAAAAATAGGTATAAATGATACCACCCAGAGAAAAGTAATAAAATTGGGCCATATATAATAGCTTCTCATGCCATGATCATTTTTCCTACGTGATGAAATAGTCTTTGAAAACATTCCTTTATATTTTGCTTATTTTTTAGGTTGTACGGTGTGATTTTATTTAAGATGTGCAATGTGATGTTTTAATATATTTATACATTGTGAAATGATTACCACAATCAACTTAATACATCCATCACCTCACATAGTTACCTTTGTGTGTGTGGGGGGGGGGGAGGGGGGTGGGTGAACACTTAGGATTTACTCTCATAGAAAATTTCAAGTGTACAATAGAGTAGTTTTGACTGTAATCACCATGCTATACATTAGATCCCAGAACTTATTTATCTTATAACTGAAAGTTTATACCCTTTGACCAACATCTCCCCCTTTCTCCCATCCCCCTACCCCTTGGCAACCACTGTCTAATCTCTGGTTCTATTAGTTCAACTTTTTTTAGGTGCCACGTGTTCGTGAGATCATACAGTGTTTGTCTTTTTGTATCTGGCTTATTTCACTTAGCATAATAATGTTCTCTGGGTTCATCCATGTTGTCACAAGTGACAGGATTTCCTTCTTTGTTATGGCTGAATTATATGTATAACATTTTCTTTATCCATTCATCTGTCGATGGACACTTGGGTTGTTTCCATATTTTATCTATTGTGACTAATGCTGCAAAGAACATGGGAATGCAGATGTCTCTTCAAGATACTGATATCACTTCCTTTGGATATATACCCAGAAGTGAGATTGCTGGGTCATACGGTAGTTCTATTTTTAATTTATTGAGGAACTTCCATACATGGTGGCTTCACCCATTTACATACCCATCAACAATGTACAAGTGTTCCCTTTTCTCCACATCCTTGTCAACACTTATCTCTTGACTTATTGGTAATAGTTCTCCTAACAGGTATGAGGTGATATCTCATTGTGGTTTTTATTTGTATTTCTCTGATGATTAGTGATGTTGACCACCTTTTCAAATGCCCGTCGACTATTTGTGTGTCTTTTTTAGAAAAAGGTCTGTGCAGGTCCTTTGTCCATTTTTTAATTGGATTATTTATTGAGTTTTTTTGCTATTGAGTTGTAGAAGTTTTTATATATTTTAGATTTTAAACCTTTATCAGAAGTATGGTTTGCAAACATCATCTCCCAGTCTGTAGGTTGTCTTACATTTATGTCTCTAATCCATGTCGAGTTAATTTTTGGGAGTGGTGTAAGATATGGGTCTGATTTCATTTTTCTACAGGTGGATTTCCAGTTTTCCCAGCACCATTTATTGAAGAGATTATTATTTCCCAATTGTATATTTTTTGTGCCCTTGTTAAAGATTAGTTGACCATATGTGCATGGATTTATTTCTGAGCTTTCTATTCTGTTCCTTTGGTCTCTGTGTCTGTTTTTATGCCAGTACTGCACTGTTTTGACTAATATGGTTTTTGTAGTATACTTTGAAGTCGGGAAATGTGACGCCCCCAGCTTTGTTGTTTCTCAAGATTGTTTTGGCTAATTGGGTTTTTTTGTGGTTCCATATAAATTTTAGATTTTTTCCTACTTGTGTGAAAAATATTATTGGAATTTTGATAGTGATTGCATTGAATCTGTAGATTGCTTTGGTGGTAGTATAGACGTTTTTAACAATATTATGTCTTCTAATCTGTTAACATGGGATTTCTTTTCATTTATTTGTGTCTTCTTCAATTTCTTTCATCAATGTCTTGTATTTCCAAGGGTACAAATCTTTCACTGCCTCGATAAATTTATTCCTAAGTATTTTTTTCTTTTTGTTGCTATTGTAAATGGTATTGTTTTCTTAATTTACTTTTCAGGTAATTTGTTGTTAGTATACAGAAACACAACTGATTTTTGTATATTGATTTTTTTATCCTGAAACTGCTGTGAATTCATTTATGAGTTCTCACAGTTTGTGTGTGTGTGTGTGTGTGTGTGTGTGTGTGTGTGTGTAAGGAATCTTTAGGATTTTATATATAAGATTAGGGTTTTGGATACAAGATTATGTCATCTTCATACAAGGTAATTTAATGCCTTTCTTCATAGTTTGTATTTTTTTCATTTCTTTTTCTTGCCTAATTGCTCTGACTAGAATTTTTAACACAATGATGAATAAAAGCAGTGAGGGTGAGCACCCTTGTCTTGTTCCTGATCTTAGAGGGAAGAATTTTAGCTTTTCACTAAAATATGATGTTAGCTGTGAGCTTGCCATACATGGACCTCATTATGTTAAGATTCATTCTTTCTGTACCTAATTTGTGGAGAGTTTTTAATCATGAAAGGATGTTGAATCTTGTTGCAAGTTTTTTCTGTATCTATTGAGATGATCATATAATTTTTATTAGGTCTGTTAAAATGTTCACACATAAATGAAAGTAGTAAGAATAGTACAATGCACGCACATATACTCATCATCCAGATTCAGCATTTATCAAGATTTTACCTCATTTGCTCCATTTGTCTTTTTTTCCCTTCAGTGTCATATTTAAATACAAATCCCAGAATCGAGTTATTTAATCTGTGTATATGTTAGTATGTGTTTCTAAAAGTAATACATAGATTTTATGTAGCCATAATATCGACAAACACTTTAAATAAATCTTTAAGATTGCCTAATATTCTGTACATCACTGAACGGCTCTAGTTATCTTAAAAATGTCTTTTTACAGCTGGTTTGTTTTTAGGCACAATCCAAACAAGAGCCATACTCACTTTTGGTTGTTCAGCCTCTTAAATCTCCTTTAATCTATAAAAATCACCCCTCCTTTTTTATCCTGTCATTGTCTATTACAGGGCAATTAGTTTTTCTGTAGAATATTTTACATTTTGGATGTGTCTGTTTATTTCCCTAGTGTCATTTAACTTTTGTTGTTTTAGTATGCCCTATAAATGGGAGTTAATGCCAGAAACTTGAGCTTCATGTTCAACTATATAAGACTGATTTCCATATTGTAAAGCTTTCTATCAGCCTCTCATCTAATGTTTCATCTGTTGGTAATTGTTAATTGAAGTAATTATTTTATTAGGGTTGCAAAATATTGATTTTATAATCATATAATTTAGCCAACATATATTAGCTAGAATTCTTTGGTTAAAACTTTGTCTTCTACGAGGAGTTATCAGTTACCTTGACAACAGTGTTTGTAAAAGTGAGGGTGAGTTAAATATTTAATGATTTCATTTTATTTGTCATTTTTCAGAGTAAGGAGTCAGAACCTTAGATATCTTATTCCCGTTATCCTATCATATTCTAAATTGATTTCAAAATACTACTACTACTACTAATATTTACAATCAGACTAGAGGATAAACTTTAAGATTTTTTTATAGGTCCATTTTTGCTTAGGACCTGTATTCCTCTAGGCAAAATACAGTCAAAATACTATGCTATAAAGTCACTTGAAATAATTCCTCCTTCTGATATATGATTAAATTTGTTTATTTCCATTAAAGAAGTTTAGGTACTTTTTTCTTTTTATGTAATTATATTTTTGAAAATGTAAAATACTTAGGTTTCCAATGTTAAAACTATGAAGCAAGTTATATTTGGAGAAGTCTCACTTTCTATTCCTGTCTCTGATAACTTGTTCCCTCTCTCTCCCTAGAATAACCATCATAATCAGTTTTGGTTTATCTTTTCAGTATATTCAAATATATATAAATTTTATATATCCTCTTCCTTTTCACAAAGAAGTGAGCATTCAATTCATGTTATTTTACAGTTTGCTTTTTTTCACTTAACTACATATCCTGATAATCACTCCATTTGCAGTGTATAGCAGTGGCTCTTAACTGGGGGGAATCCACCTCCCCCCAGAGGACATTGGGCAATGTCTGAGACATTTGGGGGTGTTACAACTTGAGTGGGGGAGTCATTATTGTCATCTGGTACATACAGGCCAGAGATGATGCTGAACATCCTACAATGCACTGGAAAGCCATCAAAACAAAGAATTATCTGGTCCCAAATGTCAACAGTGCCAAGACTGAGAAATCATGGTGCATAGTGACCTGCTTTTTAGTGTCCTTATCTGCTAATTCAAAACATTTGTGTTAAAGTCTCTATTAATTAATGTTTCTCTTGATTATGGGGTCACAATTTCTTGCTTATTTACGTGTCTAGGAATTTTTAAAAGTATATTCTGAACAGTGTGGATATTATGTTACAGTGAATCTGGAATATGTTCTCTTCCTTTAGGTGTTCAATTTTCTTCTGGCAGTTGTATCAGTTACTGCCTGACTATTGATTCTGTCAAGGTTGGGTTAAGACTGTGTTAGAATTTATCTATATAATATTCTTCTTTAGTTCTATTACATGACCCTGGATCTAATTTGTAATCCTTACTTCTGAGCTATAACTTTTTCTGGATCTCAACTGAATTTTCTTGGTGAGACATCTCCACTCTGCCTGAGTTCCAGTGTCTTCCAGCATTGCACATGCTCTGATATCTCTCTACAGCTTTCTACATCCCAGTTAGGATGACCAGATTCATCCTGGTTTGCCTAGGACTATTCCAGTTTTAAAACGCGAAATCCCCATGTGCTAAGAACTCCCTCAGTCCCAGGAAAACTGGTATGGTTAGTTACTCTGTTCCCAGGGACTACTCTCTGCTAGAACTCACAGAGATTGTACCAGTACCTGTACAGTCCAGCTCTCAGCCAAGGACATATATGGACACCCAGTGCAGATTTCTGGACCCTTCCTCTGTGCAGCTCCCTCCCTTCCGATATTCTACAATAAAAATTCTAGAAACCCCAACAACCCTGAACTCAATAAATTAGAGCTACAAATTTTCCAAGACCAGGCTAAAGACTTGAAGTGACAAATGCAAGAATCACCACAAAGCTAAAATGGGAAAAACATGAAAAAGAAGAAAGAGACAAAAGAAAAATTCTCTAGGCACATTATAGTAAACATATTGCAAGCCAAAGGGAAAAAAAAAAGAAAATTTTCCCTCTTAAATTACATGTTTGTCTTTTAGCTGAAATGTTGATAGATTATATATGTTTAATGTAATTCTTGATTTAATTGGATTTAACTCTACCATCTTGGTATTTGTTTTCTCTTTTTTCCCATATGCTCCTTTTTGTTTATTTCTCTGTTAACTTTGGATTAATCAACTACTTTTTGTTCCATTTTCCCCTATATCAGCATTTTATTTATGCCATCTTTTATTATTTTCTTAGTGGTTATATTGGATACTAAAAATAGTAACCTTACCTCATTTCAATCTACCTTAAATGAGGACATTTACTACTTCCCAAACAATGTGAAACCTTGTAAGAGTTTAACTGCCTTTACCCACTTCTAACATATTGTGCTATTGACATCTACTTAGTTTTATACGTGTTATAAATTCCACAAGACTTTTACTTTTGTTTTAAATAATTATATTGTTTAAGCAATTTATTTTGATTTGTTTCCTATATAGTAGCATTTCTTATACTCTTAACTCCTTCCTACAGTTTCATGCTTCCATCTGGGATAATTTTCTATAGCCTGAAGAATTCCTATCAATATTTCTTACAGTTTAAGCCTGCTGGTGATATGGTGTATGTGTGTGTGTGTGTGTGTGTGTGTGTGTGTGTGTGTGTGAGTGAAAACATCTTTATTTGGCCTTCTGTTTTAAAGAATATCTTTATTCAATATAAGCTTTTAGGTTGGCAGGATATTTCTTTTTTTAACCTTAAAACATATTCCATTTTCTTCTGACTTTCATAGTGACTGTTGAAAATTCATCTCATAATTGATATTTATCCCTAGGTAATAACTTTTATATTCCCTGGTTGCTTGAACATTTTCTCTCTAATATTTAGCAGTTTAATCCTTATGTGCCTATGTGATTTGTTTGTATTTATCCTGCTTGGGGTTTTTCTGAATTTTTAATCAAAATTAAATCAAAATTCTTTTCGTGCATTGTTGGATTCTACTTACTAATATTTTGTTGAAGATTGTTATATCTATATTAATGGTTGATACCTATCTGTAGTTTTCCTTTCTTGTAATGTCTTATCTGGTTTTGATATTTTGGTAATGCTGGCCTCACACGATGAATTAGGAAGTGTTCCCTCTGCTTCCATTTTCTGAAAAAGAGTGTAAAGAATTGCTGTCATTTCTTTCTTAAATGTTTGGGAGAATTCACTAAAGAAACCATATGGATCTGGTGCTTTCTATTTTGGAAGGTTGTTAATTATGGATCCAGTTTTTAAAAATAGATATAGACCTATTTAGATGATCTATTTATCCTTGTATGAATTTTGGTAGCTTATGTCTTTCAAAGAATTGGTTCATTTCATCTAAGTTATCAGATTTGTAGAAATAGTGTAGTTCATAATATTCCTGTATTGTCATTTTAATGTTCATGAATCAATAGTGATGGCCTCTCTTTGAATTCTGCTATTAGTGCCTTCTCTGTTTCCTTTGGTTAGCCTGGCTAGAGTTTTATCAATTTTATTGAACTTTCCAACAAACTAGCTTTTAAAATGAAAAACAAAAATTCTGTATTCTCTTTTTTAATTTCATTGATTTCTACACTAATTTTTATTATTTCCTTTCTTTTTCTATCTTCATATTTATAATGTTCTTCTTTCTCTAGTTTCCTAAGGTGGCAGTTTAGATTATTGATTTTATGTCTTTCTTTTTCTAAAAAATGTATTCAATGCTATATATTTCTTTTAAGCACTGTATTTGCTGCATCCCACAAATTTTGATAAGATGTATTTTCATTTTCATTTAGTTCAAAATATTTTTAATATTCTCTTAAGACTTTTTCTTATCCAATGTGTTATTTAGAAGTGTGTTGTATAATCTCTAAGTATTTTGTGATTTTCCAGCTATCTTTATGTAATTGATTTCTAGTTTAATTCCATTTTGGTCTGAGAGCATACATGGTATGATCCCTCCTTTTTAACTTGTTCAGATGTGTTTTATGGCTGAGATTGTGGTCTGTCTTGGTGAATGTTTCATGTGACTGTCGACTGAAAAAAAATGCACAACCTAAAATTTGAGAGTTATATTTTTATTCAGCAGATATTCTGAGGACTTCAAGCCCGGGACACAGTATCTCAGATAAGGCTGAGAAACTGTCCCAAAGAGGCAAGGGGGGTGGGGCAGGATATAGAGGAGTTTTTGCAACCAACAAAAGACCAGGTAGTTGGAACATCAAAAGATTACTGTTAATAAAAGAAAACCAGATATCTCCAATTGAAGAATTTAGCACTTTTCTATGTATGGGAAGATATAAGAGTCTGGGCTCACTGAACTCATTCCTTTGATATGCACCTCAGCTATCTAGGGCCAGTATCTTGTGTTTTCTCATCCCAAGTCTCCTCAGGGTGCACTGTTGGGGTGGCTGCAGAAGTTGACTGCTAGATGGTGGGCATTCTTTGTTTCCATCCTGAGTGCCCTTGTGGCTCGCCATAGGGGCAGCTGTAATGTGGTGACTTGATGGCTGCAACATCCTGTGTTTACTGATATGGCAGATAATATTTTAGTGACCTTGAGGAGAATGTATATTCTGCTGTTGCTTGATGAAATAGTCTATATATGTTAATTAAGCCCAACTGATGGATGGCACTGCCCAGTTAAGCTATACCTTTACTCCTGGTCTAGTTGTAGTACCCATCAATTCCTGGTAAAGATGGATTGTGAAGTCTCCACTATAAATAATGTATTTATATATTCTCCTAGCAGTTCTATCATTTTTTTGCCTCATCTATTTTGGTGCTCTGTTGTTAAGTGCATACTCATTAAGGATATGTCTGTTTGGAGAAATGACCCCCCCCCCCCCTTTTCATTAGATAATGCCCCTCTTTATCCTTGATAATTTTCCTTGTTTTAAAGTCTGCTTTGTCTGAGATTAATATAGCTACCACAGCTTTTCTTTTTGATTAGTGTTAGCATGATATTAGCATGATATATCTCTATCCATCCCTTTACTTTTATTCTATGTCTTTATATTGAGTTTCTTATAAAAAACATATAGTTGGATCATACTTTTTTAGCCACTCCATCAGTCTCTGTATTTTAATTGGTGTATTTAGACTATTCACATTTAACATGATTATTGGTACAGTTGGATTAGTATAACTGTTTTCTATTCATTATACTTGTTCTTTGTTTCTTCCTTTTTCTATTTTCTGTGATTTTAATTAAGCAATTTTATATGATTCCATTTTCTCTACTCTTTTAATGTTACTTATACTTTAATTTTTCTTTTTAGTAATTGCCATTGATTTTGTAGAACGCATTTATTTTATTTTATTTATTCTTTTTGAGGTATAGTTGATTTACAATATTGTATTAGTTTTAGGCATACGACATAGTGATTTAAAATTTTTATAGATTATACTCCATTTAAAGTTAGTATAAGATACTGGCTGTATTCCCTGTGTGTGGAATACTTTTAAAATAAATTTATGTCCACTTTCAAATAACATTTTACCCCTTCACAAATAACATTTTACCCCTTCACTGATAGTAGAAATAACAGAATATTCCCTTTCCTTCTTATTCCTTAGAATATTGCTGTTATTTATTTCACTTATCCATAAGCTATAACCTAAATAAAATTTATTATTATTCAAATGTCAAATTATTATTAATTTTTTAAAATATTAAAATATTTTAAATAATTATTAAATCATTATTAATACATAACAGTTATCTATTCAAGCAGTTAAAAATAAGGAAACTAAAAAGTTAAATCTTGCTTTCATTTATTCCTTTTCTAACATTTTTTTTTAGATCCAAGTTTCAGAACTTTATCATTTTCCTTCTCTTTGAATGACTTCTTGATGTTCTCTGACCTGCCTAGGTTTGCTCATAATCATAATTTTGCAAAATTCATAGCCATTATTTGTTCAAATATTTCTTCTGCTCATTTCTCTCTTTATTCTTCTTCCGGTGTTCCAAATTCTTTAGAAATTACCTCTTCTTTTTATTTCCACCCCATCACTACTTTCTTTTTAATCTAGAATCTAAAAATTATTCTCTTTATACTTTTTTAAAGATAATCAGCATATTTTTTCTAGACAATTAAAGTTTTTCTATTTAGGTTTTATCATATTAAATCTTTCTTTGCTATTTGCATTGCTAATCACACTATCTTCTTTGACATCCTTTATCTCTGTAGTTTCTAATGTTTTGAATATTTTCCTAGTAATAGTCTAGCCTTTGTTTTCTCTAGTTTATCTCATCCAGTTTGGAGAGACCATTCTGAGAAACGGTGCTTCTCTAAACATCTTCTCTTTTTTATCAAGCCGAACTCTTCAATTTGTCTGTCTTGTCTGTCTGATTCCATCTTAACTATTGAAATTCATCTTCCCTGAGTCCTTAATTCTGAACTGCTTTGAGAATGATTTTTGTTCCTCACTAGAGAGTGTCTCCTTTTCACCCCAGTGTATCTTTTTATGCTTTTTTCTCCACCTAGATGCTCTACCCTGCTTTTTCCTGGAATGCTTCCACTTGCCTTGCCATTCACTACTGTCAATTCCAATCTACATTTCCTTCCAATGTAGGACTCATTACAAATAAAGACAACTCTCTTCCCCCTTCAGATATTTTTTCCACTTATTTAACAATACAGTCTCTATTGGGAGAGTTATTTAACTAGAATGGTTTTAGGTGTGTGTGTCTTCTTTTCTATATTTAAAGCACGTGAATGATATAGATGGTACCTTGTTCTTTGTTGTGGTGCCACTACTTCAGAGCTTCTTTGGAAGACCCATAGCATGTACTAAATGAATACTTTTGTTGGAATTTCTCAAGTCATATAAAATACATTCAATGTAGTTTACTCATCTAAAGATAAAGAAGATAGATAGTTTTAAAATCTCAAAATTTTAAGCCACCACCAAGCTTCGTGGAAATACTGGCTATTGGGCCTTAATGGCTACCTAATTCTCTTAATGTTAAAGGTTGGCTCAAGGGAGAGTCTGAAGCCCCCTTAAACAGTGGGGTGTTGATACTTTTAATCCTCGAATAAAGATAAAAGCTGGTCATGGGAGGGAGAAGGTGAAAAGGTAAGGGAGTATCAGGCTATTAGACTTTGTGCTTCCCTTTTTATTTCTGCCCTCATCCCTACGTTTCTGTTCTGAGGCTGTCTTTTAAACCCTTATCCTTGCCCACCTAAACTACCTTCCTCTACCTATATCCATAGGTGTAACTACATATCCCCACAGAGGAATGGGAGACAAGGCTGATGAAGCACCCATGATGTTGCAAATGTAGAGTAAAGCTCACTTTTGACTAAGGAGGGTGAGAGTAGGAGATTGTGATTTATCTTTTCCCTATTACTACTCTACTTAGCGCTTCCTCATATACATCTTGGTAAGCCTGAGGAAAGCAAGGGAGAAAACATGACCACGTAAACGTTACACATTCCAGTATTCAATTCAGTTTTTTGGAACTCTGTTACCTTTTGCTAAACTCAATATGCAAATGCAAAACCTCTCTATAAAATAAATAGTGAACATCTAAGTCTATAGGATAAGGCACAGTACAGTATGATTTAAAGATACTAGGAGAAAATATTGAATACCAAACCCACTTAAAATTTTATGTTGGAGATATACAAAGCTTAATAGATCATCACAAAGTTCCTTCCAGCTAAAAATTGCATACAGATAAAATGACAAGGATTGTGGAGGTGATGATGATAATCATTAATCGATCAAGCTGATTTTTAATTTAACTTAGTCATAGCTCTGTGTGCCATCTCGGCTAGAGATAAAGTTATCACCTCTTTTCTTGTCTTGAACTAGCTTGCTAAAAAGTAAAGATGCATGGTATCAAAATTAGTAATGGTACTCGTTTCCCAGGTCTGTCATAACCAAGTTCCACAAACTGAGCGAGGTTTAAAATGCTGATTCAGCTTTGGAATTAGAAGAAAGTGGAATAGTAGTTTAAAGAACAGTAAGATACTGGAGAAATAGACAAGTACCGTGAAGCTTATTTGAACCTTTACTTTATTCAACTATAGCTAATAGGAAAAAAGGCATTCAAACTTTTAGATACTTTCGCACTTAATGTGCCTTTATTAATATATTTGTTTGCTTGATGGTGTATGAAGCAATACTGCTTTCTTTAACATGGTAATGAATTGCACTTTGAAGTTTTCAAAAATACTTGGGAATATTCATAAAAAATAAACAATCTAGAATCCATGTCTATATATCATTCTTATTAACTATGAAAGTTTCTTACACTAATATAGCTTCTTATTTGAGAGCATATTTACTAGTAGTTATGATGAAACAAAGTATTAATATGTGTTTACAGTATGTAATATAAATTATTTTATGTATATCAATCTGATATTCCTGACATTTATAAACTTCTTGGAGAAAGGGCCCTTATCATTCACATCCTTCAAAATCTCTCAGTGACACAACACAATGTTGAGACTAAAATTTATGCTCAGGGAAAGCAACAACTTGTCTTCAGTTATTTTTAATTACCATTAAAATCTCATTTAACTTATTTGCTTGGAAAGAAAACTAAACATCTTATTAAAATATTTACTGACACTTATAACATGAGAAATGACTGACAACCCAGTGTGGTCTCAGTCCCATCTTATTATTTCTTTTCTTTATCAGATGAGAATAGAATGGGGAACAAGTAATTATGTTCATTTTTATTGCTTAACTGATCCAACACACTGTTTCTAGAAGGCTGTATTTTAACACTTAGGCTTTGAGACAAATAAAATGTCTTTGTCTAACCCTTTCTGAGAGGACAGTCTATCAATATTTAATTTGACCAGCCAGAGAAAGCATTCACATAGTGTAAAACAATTTATGAGATTGGCTCAGTCTTGGATTTCCTTATTACATGTAGTTAAAATTTATCAACAAGAACATTATGGGTGCATGTTTGTTACTGCAATAATTCTAATTAACTTTTGGTAATTGCTGAGAATCTGCAAGTGACTATTTCTATTTTTCATTGTTATAGTTCCCTATAAGCCTATGAGAAATGAAACAATGCGGGCCAACTAAGTTTTCTTTCTCATTGGAGAATATAAAAATTACCAATAAATATTCTATATATAAATATTTGAAAAGAACCAAAAGTTCCAGTACAGTAATAAGAAAATATGGGAATTCTTTAAAATATTACATACACATATACATATACAAATACAAACGTGTGTGTGTGATTTTTTTTTAAGAACTTTTCTTATTATTACTAATTACTGAGATGTGTGACTCCAAGGATTGCATTTCCACTGATAATAAGTCTGCTAGCTTTGGTACTTAATTTATATCAGTCTCGCTATAATGGGCATGGATTGTGAAGATGCATACACAGAACTGAGCTACACAAATGACTCAGATTAATTCTGACTTAAGTCAGTCTCACAGAACAACACGGTATTGCTCATTCTCCAATTATTCATGTCACAAAGCCGAGATTACAGTTAGTTTCTAGTAATAGACTGACAAGTTTTGGAAAGATATATTTTGTAGAGATGACGTCTATGGGCCCTTTACCACATTTAATGATATGGAGTATATAATAGTAAAGAAAAAAAAAAAAAGCAGCAAGAGATTATCTGTGTGAATCAACTAAGAGAAAAAAATTTAGTTATCATAGAACCATGAGTTATAGTAAATTATTAATTTAAAATAAAAGCCATACTATTTTACATATTATTTGACTTTTTAGATACTTTATCAATTTGTTAAACAAAATAAAACAGTGTATGTATGTTAAAGAACTACTACCCTGCCTTATTCTTCAGTGTAGAGAAGTAATTTATTTTTATTCATTTATTTTTTTAGTGTTAGAAAGAGATACTTTATTCATCTTCATTTTTTCTGAAATGAGGGTAGGAACAAAAGAAAACAAAAAAATTAATAATCCTTATTTGAAAATCAAGAGGAATACAAGTAACAGAATGAATCCAGTCAACATTCTGGAATAGAGGTATGTTATATTATGAAGGAGTATTTCATCCATTAACCCAACTATAATGGTATCTACATACAAAAAGTGAAAGAGACAAATGTCATTAGTTTGAAATATTTGAGTAAATTATAAATGATGTAAACAGTTCATATTGATTGAAACTCCAGGAAAGGTGCATATATGAGAAGACTATTTTCTTAAAAGTTCTGGTGAAAGGGATTATTTAAATCTAGAATTAGATGTTATTAAACCTAACAAAATGTTACAAAACCAAAATGTCTTATAAAACTATGAGGAGAAAAGAAAATCTCAGTGTATAAGGAAGCTACAAAAATTAACCCCAGCAAGATCAGAAAAGAGAATGCTGAATTTTCTTTCTTTGCTAAAAATAACTGTCATGAAATTAAATAAAGAACTATGATCTTGAGCTGTATAATAGTTTTGATTTCCTAAGTTGGGAAATATACAATTAAAATAGTTTTCCAGGTTATGTATACCAAGTATCATTTCTCCACTGTGCCTCCTAAAATACTGAGACTCCTCATTTAGATAATCCAAATCCTGTCACAGTTTTTACAGATAATACTCATTGGGTTTTCCTGAATTTCAGAATAGAAAGCTATTCTGAAATTTAGAGAAGTAATTTAAAATGACCAACTTCATAATTAGATATTGGTTCAAATTTCAAATCTGTCATTATTTTAACTTCATTAACATCTCTAAGACTTAATTTCCGTATCTGATGATTGGTTTTAATGAGTTTTACCTCATAAGGCTGTTGTCATGATTAAATGGGATGCACTATGGAAAGAATCTGGAACAGGGAGTATCTAATAGAGCATGGTAGTGTTGCTTGACTATGGTTATTTTCTTCTTTATTGGAATTGGTTGATTTGTCATTATTATTCTTTATTTTAAAGTTCACAGCTACTAAGATATGTTTTTTAATGTGCCAAGAAGGAGAGAAAACAAAATCCTGGGCCTATGAAAAATAGGGAGATGGAATACATACTGTTGCATAAATCTGGGGTGTTCAAAAGTAATGATCGAATGATAAATATCCTGGTTGCTAGGTAGAAAAAACATTAAACTTCGTATCCTCAAGATGCAAAATTATATAGTCATTGGTCTGCACAATATATAGGCTTCAAATATTGAATACAGGCATACCTCATTTTTTTATGCTTTGCTTTATTGCACTTCACAGATGTTGCATTTTTTACAAATTGAAGGTTTGTGGTAACCCTACTGCAAGCAAGTCTGTCAGTGCCATTTTTCCAACATCATTTGCTCACTTTGTGTTCCTGTGTCACATTTTGGTAATTCTTGCAACATTTCAAACTTTTTCATTATATTTGTTATGGTGACCTGTAATCAGTGATCTTTGATGCTATTATTGCAAAAAGATTATAGCTCCCTTAATGCTCAGATGATGGCTAGCATTTTTTAGCAATAAAGTAGTTTTTAATTAAAGTATGTACATTTTTTTTAGACATAATGCTATTGCACACTTAATAGACTATAGTACTGTGTAAACAAAACTTTTATGTGCACTGGGAAATCAGAGAATCTGTGCAACTTGCTTTATTGTGATATTTGTTTTATTGTGGTGGTCTGGAAATGAACCTGCAGTCTCTCTGAGGTATGCCTGTATTCACTGTACCCATTGGTCTATGAATCACCCAAAATAATACAAAAAATGGTCTCATGCTGGTGATAGTTGAGTCATTTGACATAATTAACACAAAATAAATATGGAGACATAACATTGCAAACATGTGTAGTGTTCCAAGGTAGAACAACCAAAATAAATTAGATTTTCCAGCAAGATAAACAGCAGATTATCCATACTGATACAAAATGTATGGGATTATAAAACTGGTATGTTTCTTATGATTGAGATGTGAGGAAAGTCTATAAATCCTAAGAAAAGAATATAAAAAAGTACATATTTTAAAAAATGATCTTGAATATAGAAATGAAACTAAGGAAAAGAAATAGGTAGATATGAAAATAATCTTGGATTCTAGAAATGAAATGTATAGACATTAAAATTAAGGAGAGATATTAAAATTCATGTGAGATATAACCCAAAGGTCCAATGCAGGTCTAATAGATTTCCAAAGGGAAAGAACAGATAGAATGGGAGAGTATAATCAAGGAATTATCAAAATTACATACAAGTTGGAAAGATATAATTCAGAAACACAAAAGAATAAATTTGCTTTTCTGAACATTGATTTAATAAACACATTATATATTGAATTCGAATTATATTATGTAATAGAAATAGTGACTCCTTTGGAGAGTGTAAAATGGGTCACAAAATATTGGAGAACAGGTGTAAAAGAGAATGGAGCAACCAGCATAGAAACATAAATATTGTTCCATAGGATTTAGGGATCTTGATTATCTTTAGACTCAGTTAAATAGTCATGTTAAAATTTAAGATTAAGCATGACAAGGACAGAAATACAATACAGAACTTACAAACTATTGGGGAGAGAGTAAACAATATTTCATTAATAAAATAAAAGCTGGGAAACAGGGAGAAATGAACAAGAAGAAAAAGCATGGCAAGTAGAGAACAAAAAATTTTATTTAGTTGTAAATAAATTCGTAATTAAAGAATTACAATAAATATAAAGACATTAAGTCTGTTTTGCTTTAAATTCATAGAATTTCAATATAGATAATAAAGTTTCAATCATATGTTTAGAAAAGAAATCAGGTAGATAAATTAATGAAAGTATACCTTAAAGTAAAATCAGTATTAGGACTGCAATACACAATAAAAAACAAAGAAAGTGTATTCACCAGGGTGAGATAATGATGCAGTATTTATGTGCACATTGTTTCCAAATACATAAAGAAAAGTTGGCATAGGTAAAACAAAACAAAAATTTTTTAACAAGTAGGCCACAAAGCAAATCTCAACCAATATTTAATTTTTATTACTGTGAAAATGTCATTCTCTAACCATAATGCAATAAAATTAGAAATAAAAAGAGAAGAAAATTAAAGCACTTACATGTTAGAAAATTTTAAAATCTTTTAAATTTATTTATCAGATAATATATTCTGATAACAGGGAATATTTAGAACCTAGTGATAATAAAAATTACTATACATCAACATTTTAAGTTTGATAAAGCAGTCTCTCAGAGGTTAGAATATGGTTTGAATACATTTAACTGGAAAAAAATGATTGAAAATCTGTAAGCTTAAAATTCTATTCAAGAAGTGAAATAAAAAGAAAGACATTGTGTTTGGTTTCTAATACCATTCTCCAGTAGAAGAAACAATTTCTCCAGTTGGAGAAATGGCTGAATCTAGGGTTGGGCAGGGAGAATACACAGTATGATCTTGTAGCATCTTGCAGTGCCAGAAAATAAGGACATGTTTAAAAACCAAAATGATGGTTGTATGTCAAAGGGACATATGAGCCTTCTGAAAGAGATCCCAATAGCCAAAGCTAGAATTATTTGAGTGAATTTGAGCAAGCAAAGTAACTACTGTTAAATTGTAACCCAAATATAGCAAATATCCATGTGCCCAAAAAGATGATATACATAGATGACTGAATAAAGAAATTAATGGAGGATAATAGACAAATCTCCCTTATAGAAAAATTGCAAATAACTGTGTAAATATTTCTCCTTTAAAAGCTGGAGCATGACTTCCCAACCCTTAACCATGGAATGCACACAGTGACTTCCATCCAAAAAGCATAGAATGGAAAGGGGAAAAAAAAGAAGCTTAACATAGAGACACTTGACAAACACTGTCTCAGCCAGGTGATGAAGATTAACATCATCAGTAACGTCATGTTCATTCTACATATCATTGATGTGATCTGATGAGAATGTTACCTTAATCTAACAATGAAAAAATATAAGACAAACCCAAATTGAGGAAAATTCTATAAAATACCTGTCTAGTATTCCTTAAAACTGTCAGCATCATCAAAAACCAAGGAAAATCTGAATTACTATCATAGTTTAGAGGAGCCTAAGATATGATGGCTAGATGTAATATGGTACTCTGAATGGGATTCTGAAACAGAAAAAAATGACTTTAGGGAAAAACTAAGACCATCTAAATATAAAGTATGGAATTTAGTTTATATTAATTTATCAAAATTGTTTCTAAAATTAATGAATCAAAATGTACCGTAATAATGTAGTATATTAACAGTAGGGGAAACTGGGTTTTATATTCTTTGTACTAACACTTCAACTTTTCTAAAATTCTAAAACTAAATTCTAAAAAAAAAAATTTAAGTTTATTTTAAAAAAATAGGCATTGCACATCCAAAGAAAAAGTCTACTAGGAAATTAAAAAGGAAAATAAGAACATACATATATAATTTTTATCATATTAAAAAAAATTAAATGTGTGGGATATGGAAATTTGGTTATTTGCAAAACCTAATAAAACAGACTTCTGCCAAAATGAATCCTCTAAAGAAGAGAAAGCATATATAAATTTGGAAGGAATTAAAAAGGATATGTAATTATAATTATGGCAGACTATTTATAATCAAAATGAAATACCATACAAAATTTTATGATATTTGAAGTAGTTGAAAATTTAGACCAAATATATTTGAAAATATTTTTAACTATTTGAAAATTCAGACCAAATAAACAATTTCTGGGAAAAAGTGCAATTTAGTAAAAAATGACCCAGAAGAAACTGAAAATTGGAATACATATTTATCAATTAAAGAACATAATCATTAGGTAGTAATCCACAACCCACCCTGCTCAGACGTATAACAACAAAACACCAGACCCAGATAATTTTAAAATTAAGAATCACTAAGCCTTTAGGAAACAAATAGTTTTTTTATGTCAGTTTTCATGAAAATAGAAAGAAAAGGAAATTACTCAAAATAATTACAAGAGACGGTTGTCTTAATATCATTATGACAAAGAAAGGCATAGGCGACCTGATTTCTGAATACAGAGACAAAAATGTAAACAAAATCCAAAAAATATATGTAAAAATACACTATGGCAAAGTGGGTTATTTTTCCCCAGGGAAACAAAGAAGTTTCAATATTTGGAATATCTCAAAATAATTCACTTAAAAATTAAAGGAAAAATATATATGATTCTAAAAATAGCTGATGAAAAACACTTGATGCATTTCAATATCCATATATGATTTTAAAATTTTTAATATTCTTGGAATATGTGGAAATTTTCTCTTTTAAATAAATTTGTGAACCAAAATTGACACTACATTTCCTTTTTGATGACTAAAAAGAAGCAGCAATCATGACGTATTGAAGGATAAGAAAAGAATGTTTAAAATCATAGTTCTTATAGTTATTATATTGGAGGGTTTATAGACAGCTGATTAAGTGAAGAAAAAAATAACAGAAGGTATGAGACTTACAAAGGAAGGAACTATATTGCCATAATTTTCAGATAATATGAATATCTTATTAGGGAATCAAGAGATACTATAGAGAAAAATTGGAAAAATAAACTACTTGTAAAATGTTAATATACAGAAAACAGCATTCCTATACAACAAAAAAGTTGTTATAAACTGAATCTTCCCACAAAAACATCATGTATATATTTAGCAAAAATTATAAGAAGCTGAATAATAACCTAAGTTATAACAAAAGTACAAGATATTTATAATGTAAGTTATGTTTCATTTAAAAATATGAAAGAGACAATTTGCCTGTGAAACCATTTGGTCCTGGACTTTTGTGCGTTGGAAGTTCTTTAATCACAGTTTCAATTTCAGTAGTTGTGATTGGTCTGTTCATATTTTTTATTTCTTCCTGGTTCAGTCTTGGAGGGTTGTACCTTTCTAAGAATTTGTCCGTTTCTTCTAAGCTTTCCATTTTATTGGCATATAGTTGCTTGCAGTAGTCTCTTATGATCCTTCGCATTTCTCTGGTGTCCTTTGTAACTTTTCCTTTTACATTTCTAATTTTATTGATTTGAGTCCTCTCTCTTTTTTCGTGACGAGTCTGGCTAAAAGTTTATCAATTTTGTTTATCTTCTCAAAGAACCAGCCTTTACTTTTGTTGATCTTTGCTATTGCTTTCTTCATCTCTATTTCATTTATTTTTACTCTGATCTTTATGAATTCTTTCCTTCTACTAACTTTAGGTTTTGTTTGTTCTTTCTCTAATTGCTTTAGTTGTAAGGTTAGGTTATTTATTTGAGATTTTTCTTGTTTCTTGAGGTAAGATTGTATTGCTGTAAACTTCCCTCTTAGAATTGCTTTTGCTGCGTCCCATTAGTTTTTGATTGTTGTGTTTTCATTGTCATTTGTCTTTAAGTATTTTTCAATTTCTTCTTTGACTTCTTCAATGATCCATTGGTTGTTTAGTAACATATTGTTTAGCCTCCATGTAACTGTGTTTTTTTATGGGTTTTTTTTTTTTTTTGTAATTGATTTCTAATCTCATAGTGTTGTGGTTGGAAAAGATGCTTGATATGATTTCAGTTTTCTTAAATTTACCTAGGCTTGATTTGTGGCCAAAGATGTGATCTATCCTGGAGAATGTTCCGTGTGCACTTGAGAAGAAGGTGTATTCTGCTGCTTTTGGATGGAAAGTCCTTTTGATATCAATTAAGTCTATCTGGTCTAATGTGTCATTTAAGGCTTATGTTTTCTTATTAATTTTCTGTATGGATGATCTGTACATTGGTGTAAGTGAGGTGTTAAAGTCCCCCACTATTATTGTGTTATTGTCAGTTTCCCCTTTTATGGCTATTAGCATTTGGCTTATATAGATATACTTTTTTTAAAGATTTTTTTGGATGTGGGCCATTTTTAAAGTCTTTATTGAATTTGTTACAGTATTGCTTCCGTTTTATGTTTTGGTTTTTTGGCCACGAGGCATGTGGGATCTTTGCTCCCTGGCCAGGGATCAAACCCATCCACACCCCCTGCATTGGATGGTGAAGTCTTATTCACTGGACTGCCAGGGAAGTCCCCAGCATTTGGCTTATTTATTGAGGTGCTCCTATGTTTAGTGCATATATATTTACAATTGTTACATGTTTTTCTTGGATTGATCCCTTGATCATTATGTAGTGTCCTTCCTTATCTAACAGTCTTCTTTTTTTTGTTTCTTATTTATATTTTATTCTATTCATTTTTTAAAATTTTGTTTTTTTTATACAGCAGGTTCTTATTAGTTATCTATTTTATACATATTAGTGTATACATGTCAATCCCACTCTCCCAATTCATCTCACCACCACCCCCACCCCCGCTTTCCCCACTTGGTGTCCATACGTTTGATCTCTACATCTGTGTCTCTATTTCTGTCTTGCAAACTGGTTCATCTCTACCATTTTTCTTGATTCCACATATATGCGTTAATATACGATATTTGTTTTTCTCTTTCTGACGTACTTCACTCTGTATGACAGTCTCTATGTCTATCCACATCTCTTCAAATGACCCAATTTCATTCTTTTTTATGGCTGAGTAATAGTCCATTCTATATATGTACCACATCTTCTTTATCCATTCATCTGCTGATGGACACTTAGGTTGCTTCCGTGTCCTGGCTATTGTAAGCAGTGCTGCAATGAACACTGTGGTACATTACTGTTTTTGAATTATGGTTTTCTCAGGTTATATGCCCAGTAGTGGAATTGCTGGGTTGTATGATAGTTCTATTTTCAGTTTTTTAAGGAACCTCCATACTGTTCTCCATAGTGGCTGTATCAATTTACATTCCCACCAACAGTGCAAGAGGGTTCCCTTTTCTCCACACCCTCTCCAGCATTTGTTGTTTTGTAGATTTTCTGATGATGCCCATTCTAACCACTGTGAGGTGATACCTCATTGTAGTTTTGATTTGCATTACTCTAATAATTAGTGATGTTGAGCAGCTTTTCATGTGCCTCTTGGCCATCTGTATGTCTTCTTTGGAGAAATGTCTATTTAGGTCTTCTGCCCATTTTTGGATTGGGTTGTTTGTTTTTTAAATATTGAGCTGCATGAGCTGCTTATATATTTTGGAGATTAATACTTTCTCTGTTGATTAGTTTGCAAATATTTTCTTCCACTCTGAGGGTTGTCTTTTCATCTTGTTTATAGTTTCATTTGCTATATAAAAGCTTTTAAGTTTCATTAGGTCCCATTTGTTTATTTTCCTTTTTACTTCCATTATTCTAGGAGGTGGGTCAAAAAAGATCTTGCTGTGATTAATGTCAAGGAGTGTTCTTCCTATGTTTTCCTCTAAGAGTTTACAGTGTCCAGTCTTACATTTAGGTCTTTAATCCATTTTGAGTTTATTTTTGTGTATGGTGTTAGGGAGTGTTCTAATTTCATTCTTTTACGTGTAGCTGTCCATTTTTCCCAGCACCACTTATTGAAGAGGCTGTCTCTTCTCCATTGTATATTCTTGCCTCCTTTGCATAGATTAGGTGACCATATGTGCATGGGTTTATCTCTGCGCATTCTATACTGTCCATTGATCTATATTTCTGTTTTTGTACCAGTACCATATTGTTTTGATTACCGTTGCTTTGTAGTATAGTGTGAAGCCAGGAAGTCTGATTCCTCCAGCTCCATTTTTTCCCCTCAAGATTACTTTGGCTATTCAGGGTCTTTTGTGTCTCCATGCAAATTTTAAGATTTTTTCTTCTAGTGCTGTAAAAAATGCCATTGGGAACTTGATAAGGATTGCATTGAATCTGTAGATTGCTTTGGGTGGTATAGTCATTTTCACAATGTTGATTCTTTCAATCCAAGAACATGGTATATCTGTCCATCTGTTTGTGTCATCTTTGATTTCTATCATCAGTGTCTTATAGTTTTCTGAGTACAGGTCTTTTACCTCCTTAGGTGGGTTGACTCCTAGGTATTTTATTCTTTTTGTTAAAATGGTGAATGGGATTGTTTCCTTAATTTCTCTTTCTGATCTTTCATTGTTAGTGTATAGGAATGCAAGAGATTTCTGTGCATTAATTTTGTATCCTGCAACTTTACCAAATTCATTGATTAGCTCTAGTAGTTTTCTGGTGGCATCTGTAGGATTCTCTATGTATAGTATCATGTCATCTGCAGACAGTGACAGTTTTGCTTCTTCTTTTCCAATTTGTATCTCTTTCATTTCTTTTTCTTCTCTGGTTGCCGTGGCTAGGACTTCCAGAACTATGTTGAATAATAGTGGCAAGAGTGGACAACCTTGTCTTCTTCCTCATCTTAGGGGAAATGCTTTCAGTTTTTTACCATTGAGATTGATGTTTGCTGTGGGTTTGTTGTATATGGCCTTTATTATGTTGAGATAGGTTCCCTCTATGCCCACTTTCTGGAGAGTTTTTATCATAAATGGGTGTTGAATTTTGTCAAAAGCTTTTTCTGCATCTATTGAGATGATCATATGGTTTTTATTCTTCAAGTTGTTAATAGGTGTATCACATAGATTGATTTGCGTATATTGAAGAATCCTTGCATCCCTGGGATAAATCCCACTTGATCTTGGTGTATAATCCTTTTAATGTGTTGCTGGATTTTGTTTGCTAGTATTTTGTTGAGGAATTTTGCATCTGTATTCATCAGTGATACTGGTCTGTAATTTTCTTTTTTTGTAGTATGTTTGTCTGGTTTTGGTATCAGGGTGATGGTGGCCTCATAGAATGAGTTTGGGAGTGTTCCTTCTTCTGCAGTTTTTTGGAAGATTTTGAGAAGGATGGGTGTTAGCTCTTCTCTACATGTTTGATAGAATTCATCTGTGAAGCCATCTGGTCCTGGACTTTTGTTTGTTGGAAGATTTTTAATCACAGTTTCACTTTCATTACTTGTTATTGGTCTGTTCCTATTTTCTATTTGCTCCTGATTCAGTCGTGGAAGGTTAGACCTTTCTAAGAATTTGTCCATTTCTTCCAGCTTGTCCATTTTATTGGCATAGAGTTGCTTGTAGCAGTCTCCTAAGATGCTTTGTATTTCTGCAGTGTCCATTGTAACTTCTCCTTTTTCATTTCTAATTTTATTGGTTTGAGTCCTCTCCCTCTTTTTCTTGATAAGTCTGGTTAAAGATTTATCAATTTTGTTTATTTTCTCAAAGAACCAGCTTTTAGTTTTATTGATCTTTGGTATTGTTTTCTTTCTTTCTATTTTGTTTATTTCTGTTCTGATCTTTATGATTTCTTTCCTTCTACTAACTTTGGGTTTTGTTTGTTCTTCTTTCTCTAGTTCCTTTAGGTGTAAGGTTAGATTGTTTATTTGAGATATTTCTTGTTTCTTGAGGTAGGATTGTATTGCTATAAACTTCCCTCTAAGAACTGCTTTTGCTGCATGCCGTAGGTTTTGGATCATCGTGTTTTTGTTGTCATGTGTCTCTAGGTAGTTTTTGATTTCCTCTTTGATTTCTTCAGTGACCTCTTGGGTATTTAGTAACGTATTGTTTGGCCTCCATGTGTTTGCGTTTTTTACATTTTTTTCCTTGTAATTTATTTCTAATCTCATAGGGTTGTGGTCGGAAAAGATGCCTGATATGAGTTCAGTTTCCTTAAATTTACTGAGGCTTGGTTTGTGCCCCAAGATGTGATCTGTCCTGGAGAATGTTCCATGTGCACTTGAGAAGAAAGTGTGATCTGCTGTTTTTGGATGGAATGTCCTATAAATATCAGTTAGGTCCATCTTGTTTAATGTATCATTTAAAGCTTGTGTTTCCTTATTTATTTTCATTTTGGATGATCTGTCCATTGGTGACAGTGAGGTATTACAGTCCCCCACTATTATTGAATTGCCATTGATTTCCTCTTTTATAGCTGTTAGCATTTGCCTTATGTATTGAGGTACTCCTGTGTTGGGTGCAAATATATTTATAACTGTTATATCTTCTTGGATTGATCCCTTGATCATGATGTAGTGTCCTTCCTTGTCTCTTGTAACATTCTTTATTTTAAAGTCTATTTGATATGAGTATTGCTACTCCAGCTTTCTTTTGATTTCCATTTGCATGATATTTCGTTTTTCATCCTCTCACTTTCAGTTTGTATGTCTCCCTAGGTCTGAAGTGGGTCTCTTTTAGACAGCATATATATGGGTCTTGTTTTTGTATCCATTCATTGAGCCTGTGTCTTTGGGTTGGAGCTTTTAATCCATTCACATTTAAGGTAATCATCGATATGTATGTTCCTATTACCATTTTCTTAATTGTTTTGAGTTTGTTTTTGTAGGTCCTTTTGTTTTCTTGTGTTTCCCATTAGAGAAGTTCCTTTAGCATTTGTTGTAGAGTTGGTTTGGTGGTGCTGAATTCTCTTAGGTTTTGCTTATCTGTAAAGCTTTTGATTTCTCCATCGAATCTGAATGAGATCCTTTCCTGGTAGAGTAATCTTGGTTTTAGGTTCTTCCCTTTCATCATTTAAATATCTCATGCCACTCCCTTTTGGTTTGTAGAGTTTCTGCTGAGAAATCAGCTGTTAACCTTATAGGAGTTCCCTTGTATGTTATTTGTCGTTTTTCCCTTGTTGCTTTTAATAATTTTTTCTTTGTCTCTAATTTTTGTCAGTTTGATTACTGTGTGTCTTGGTGTATTTCTCATTAAGTTTATCCTGCCTGGGACTTTCTGCGCTTCCTGGGCTTGGGTGGCTATTTCTTTTCCCATGTTATAGAAGTTTTTGACTATAATCTCTTCAAATATTTTCTTGGGTTCTTTCTCTCTCTCTTCTCCTTCTGGAACCCCTATAATATGAATGTTGGTGCATTTAATGTTCTCCCAGAGATTTCTTAGGCTGTCTCCATTTCTTTTCATTCTTTTTTCTTTATTCTGTTTCTCAGCAGTGAATTCCACCATTCTGTCTTACAGGTCACTTATCCGTTCTTCTGCCTCAGTTATTTTGTTATTGAATCCTTCTAGTGTATTTTTCATTTCAGTTATTATATTGTTCATCTCTGTTTATTTGTTCTTTAATTCTTCTAGGTATTTCTTCTTTAATTCTTCTAGGTCTTTGTTAAACATTTCTTGCATCTTCTCGATCTTTGCCTCCATTCTTATTCCGAGGTCCTGGATCATCTTCACTATCATTATTCTGAATTCTTTTTCTGAGAGGTTGCCTATCTCCAGTTCATTCAGTTGTTTTTTCTGGGGTTTTACCTTGTTCCTTCATCTGGTACATAGCCCTCTGCCTTTTCATCTTGTCTTTCTGTGAATGTGGTTTTTGTACCACAGGCTGCAGGGCTGTAGTTCTTCTTGCTTCTGCTGTCTGCCCTCTGGTGGATGAGGCTATCTAAGAGGCTTGTGTAAGCTTACTGATGGTAGGGACTGGTGGTGTGTAGAGCTGGGTGTTGCTCTGGTGGGCAGAGCTCAGTAAAACTTTAATCTTCTTGTCTGCTGATGAGTGGGGCTGAGTTCCATCCCTGTTGGTTGTTTGACCTGAGATGACTCAGTACTGGAGGTTACAGGCTCTTTGGTGTGGCCAATGTCAGAATCCAGGCTCTGGGAGGGCTCATGCTAAGGAGTACTTCCCAGAGCCTCTGCTGCCAGTGTCCTTGTCCCTGCAATGAGCCGTAGCCCCCCACCCAACCCCCCCCCCCCCCACCTCTGCAAGAGACCCTCCAACACTAGCTGGTAGGTCTGGTTCAGTCTTCTATGGGCTCACTTCTCCTTCCGCCTGGGTCCTAATGTGCACACTGCTTTGCATGTGCCCTCCAAGAGTGGAGTCTCTCTTTCCCCCAGTCCGGTTGAAGTCCTGCAATCAAATCCCACCACCCTTCAAAGTCTGATTCTCTGGGAATTCCTCTTCCCATTGCTGGACCCCCAGGTTGGGAGACCTTATGTGGGGCTCAGAACCTTCACTCCAGTGGGTGGACTTCTGTGGTATAATTGTTCTCCAGTTTGTGAGTCACCCACCCAGCAGTTACTGGATTTGATTTTATTGTGATTGCACCCCTTCTGCCGTCTCATTGCAGCTTCTCCTTGTCTTTGCATATGGGGTATCTTTTTTGGTGAGTTCCAGTGTCTTCTTTTCAATGATTGTTCAGCAGTTGGTTGTGATTCTGGTGCTCTTGCAAGAGGGAGTTAGCGCACGTCCTTCTACTCAGCCATCTTGAACAAATTTTGCCTCTTATAACAGTCTTTATTTTAAAGTCTATTTTGTTTGATATGAGTATTACTACTCCAGCTTTCTTCTGATTTCAATTTGCATGGGATATCTTTTTCCATCCCCTCACTTTCAGTCTGTATGTGTCCCTAGGTCTGAAGTGGGTCTCTTGTAGACAGCATATTTATGGGTCATGTAAATTATGTTTTATTTAGAAATATGAAAGAAAATAAAAATAAATGGAGTGATTACCAGTTATTGTTGGAATGATTCAATACTGTAAAAATAGCATTAACTATAAAGCATTGGAAGGATGATAAAATCCTAATAGACTTGTTCCTGGAATTTGGCACATGATCTTAACATAGATATGCAAGTGAACAGGGCATGAAAAGCCAAGAAACACTCTTATATACAGCATGTCTTTGGATCTTGCTTGTTATTGATCCTGACATTTTTCTTTTTTTTAAGTGGAGTGTTTTCTACATTAATATTTAATACAATGTTAGATATTGTTGGATTCAGTTTTACCATTTTATCATGTGTTTTCTGCTTACTTATCCCCTCCACTTCATTTCCTTATTTTTCTGTTCTTTGTTTTCTGACTTCTTTTTAGAATATTTTACCTTTTTAAAAAATTTCATTTTAGTCCATCTGTAGGCTTTTTAGCTATACCAATTTGCTTAGGTTTTAATGGTTGCTCTCAGGATTACTTTCAAAGACTATGAAAGGTCTAAGGTTCTACCTGATTTGCAAGCTAACAAATTAGCTTGCTCCAATTTCATGGATGCTGGCAGAAGACATTTCTGGGTCAGAGATAAGGGACTCTTTGTGCAGAATGTGAGAGACCCAGACGAGTTGTCTTCCACAGCATACATTCTTCATGTCTACACAAGTGAACATTTTCCCTCAAAACACCATACCAGTGACTACTCCAATTTATCTGACAATGACTGGGACAAAATTTACTCAGTTCATCTCATGAAGCATTTTACATTTACTATCAAGCAGCAGGATGAGTTCCACTGCAGTATTAATCTTGACCATGCCCACAAACAGCTGAATAAATCTCTTACACCATCGCAATCTACACTTGAAAACCAGATGGCTTTCTCCTTAAGTTTCTGTATTGACTTTTCCACTTAGCTGGAGGCATTCATCTTTAGAATGTATTACTGTACAGATTCCACCTTAGCCCATAAAGTGGAGATCTAAGGCTACTCTAGCACCCCGTACAACACTGACCAATAAATTGAGACTGACCTGAAAGAATTCTAAGGCCAAGGTAGTACTGATCACTTAAGCTAAAGTCAGGGACAAATTCTATATCACTTTTTCTAATTGAATTATTCCCATAAAAGGGATAACTGCCTTCCAAATGTACGTAAGTAATGAGTCATTCATCCTTCTGGGAAGCACTCCCAGAAGAGTAGTCTTATTTTGAGGACATCTCCACAGTCATTTGAGGCTACATAATATACTGGGGTGTTTTCTTAAATACTTGAAAATATTTTATGACCACTCGTAAGATGCAAATGACTGTGTTTTCAGGAGGGAGGCAACTTAATGAGCAGTTTCCACAAAAGCAATATAGTTCCAGGGTAAACATGGAAATAAAGTGTTGTTGATAATTGTTTGGAAGTGCATAATGTGAAAACTGTATAAGTTGGAGGTACACCAGGGGTACAGGCTGACAGTAAGTTTTCCCAAGTAGTTGGTAGGCAGGCCTTATAGGACCCCAGTTCATTTGCAATGATTGAGCCCAGTTGGTTGGTGGTGGTGGTTGTTAGGAGGTACTAATAATCTAATTTGTACTGTTTGTCGACACCACCAGCCAGATGACTTTCACTTTTCCCATGGAACGTCTGAGTGATGGCTATGGAAGTGCAGTGGGGAATACATTCAGAGATGTTTACAGGTGCTTTTTGTGGGAGCTGGGACCATTCACTGCTATTTCTGATAGACGTCTAAGAGAATGACAGTCATGCCATGGTCAGAAACATCCAGTAGAAGACAGTAGACCTTGCTGCCACAGTTTGATATAGGGGAGAACTTTCTCCTTTGTGTGGAAATCTCCACAGTTCATCCCTTGAAGCAAAGTTCATTAAGGTCTCTCTCTCTCTTTCCCCTATACCTCCTGATTCCTGAAGGTGTTCCCTCTTCACATGCCAAGGTCATTGTTCTTTTTACAGAGCCACAAAATCTGGTGCAGGAGGAATAGGAGCATTTTTATAAAACTTACTGAGGTACATTTTTACTCTGCTTTGTCCCACATGGGCTAGTGATGGGTTACATGGTAAACAGTGTACTCAAACCAGTGGTCATTATTCTTATGATCTAGGATCATTTCAATCCAACAAGAAAATCCAAATGGCTAAACCAGAATTAAGTTAGAATTTCCTAGGCTCCCTTTTGGCTGTGTTGCTACCAGTAGATAGTATCAAGTAATCTGAACTGGGGTTTCCAGCGGGGGAAAGAAGAAGCATCATGCCCTGGAATGGTCAGTTTGGAATCCCAAATTTTCAGCATCGATCTAAATGACCTCCTATTCCTTTTGTCCTGACTTTTGACTAGGAAGTGGTTGAGAGGATATCATCCTTTTCTTGACCAAAGTGCCTTGTGAAAGTTTTTGGTGCAAGAGGAAGTGAGGAAGGTAGAGTCAGAAATCTTTTTTGAGGAGGACATTCCAGTGCTCAAGAATACCAGATTCACGTGGATGGTAGGGAAAGTGGCATGTCCACCAAACACCTTCACTATCAGCCCATTATTGTTTTGCTATAAAAGTTATACCGAGTGAATGCAAATGAGAGACAAAAATATAGCAAAAATTTGTTTCAAGGGTCATAGTAGTATACCCCGAGTTAACTGATTAGACTGGAACAGCAACATTGTAGCTTGAAAAAATGTCTAGCCGTGATGAGACAACAATAACCTTTAGAAGGCTTAAAAGTCTGATGTTGTCAGTCCCCCAGGAGTGGGCAGGGGCAAATCCCTGTGCTTTGTGAAAAAATGCAGTGTGACCCCCCTCACCACAATGAAGTGTCAGCTTTTGGTAGGAACCACAGGTCTGGCATGCAGTGATAGCCTCTGCTTCAGAGATCATAGAGTCCTTTACTTTATGCCCTGTCTATGATAGTGGACATGTTGCCATTCTGCTATAGTGGGTCTGGGCAGCAATAGTAACAATCTAGGCAGTGTAGGCTCAATCAGCAGCTTGATTTTAGTTGGTCTTATTAGAGAATAGATCTTTTCTGTGATTTCCACACAAGTGACCCAAGTAGTCTTGACAGCAGCTGAAATGTGTTTCTCTATAGTTTGTGGACTCAGAGAGGGATAGCTTTAATCTGACAGTCTGTAGCTTTCCAAGTGGCTAATCAAAGGGCCAGGCTCTTGGCAATAACCCAAGAGTCAATATAGCTGTAAAAATTTTAAAGCGAAGAACAGAGCTATGAGAACAACCTTGAGTTCTGGCCTTTGGGAGTGACAACATCTGCTTCTGTTCTGCATGTCTGGCAATTAGAGAGGAGACTGCCCAGTCCACATCATGGGCTTTCAGTTTAGCTAAATCATCAGTGTAGATTATGTCACAGGTATTTAGGAGACTATCTGTGAATCAAGAGTTCCGTTGGACCAGTAGTTTTGCTTCACATAGCAAAGGGTAAAGCTTCCTCCAAAAGGACAGTTTCTCCTTTTCCATGTAGAGCCAGGATGGTGTTGGGGCAGGGGTGGCTGTGCTCTTGAATACACCATTTCCCTTTGACACATGTGGCTAGTTAGGCCCTTCCTACCTTGTTGCTGTTGAGTCCGAGTTGACCCACCCCAAAATAGTATATCAGGATGGAGAATGACAGATTTCCATGTGTCATACATTCAGTTTCCACAAGAGCCCAGTGGCAAACTAATAGCTGAGCTACATCAAGAGGACAGTGAGTCCAGCATCAAAGTGTTGCCTCCTCGTGTAAGCTCCCTCCATGTGCCAGGGTTTTCACTTGGTGAAATCATCAGTGACAGTGATGGAGACTTATGGCTCAAAGAGGTTTTAGGGTTGTGGGGTTCCAAAGGTTCTAGCACAAGCCTGCATGTGGCTTTTCCCAGTCAGGACGATCCCCTCCACCACTTATGAGCATGTACAGTAAAGGTGTGTAAATATTAACAGTGGTTTTATATTTAGCAGTTGAAGCCCCAACAATAATATGTTGAATCAACCCAAAGGGTCTCATCCACAAGGTTACATTAGCTTCCCTTCACTATGGTGAACTCTGCCCAAACCCCATTAGCTGATTCTAGGCATTCACTACCCTGCAAGGCTGGATAAGATGTTAACTTGAGAACCTCTATCAGTAGAGCTATACAAGTTTGAGTCCCTCCTTTCCCCCCCACCCCCAGCTCTCCAGTATGCTGTGATATGTGTGGATGACTTTTGTTCTTCTTTGGGGCAAGGAGATGTTAGTGCTACTATTAAATCTTTCCCCTTAAAGCAGCGGAGGTCCGATGAGAAGTGTTGGAAGGTATCGGGGTGGGGAGGGACGAGCACAGCTCCACACCAGGAAGTAAGAGACATTTACTTTCAGTTTTCGGTGGTTGGGCCGCTCTCAGAGCCAAAATTGTATCAATTTCTAATGTTTTCTATTCACCAGGATCTTTATATCAGCATTGCTGGTAGCACTTATTTCTCCTATGGGCGTTTCTTGACTCAGAAGCAGTTCTGGAACTAGAAGGAGCGAGCGCTGCACTCACTTTGGGCAGGAAGTTTAAGGAGGTGCCAAAAAGCTGAGTAATGAATATAAAGTAATACTTTAAAGCAGTATTTTAAAAGACAGGAAATTAATGCAAAAGCTCCATGGTGAACAAAATTTCAAAATTTGAATATGCTATATGACCCTGCACTTGGATGATTTACTCTCTTGTTCTACCCTAATCCTGGCCCGTCAGATTCTGTTTTACGGATGCTGGTAGAAGACGTGAGACTCCTGAGTGAGAAGCCAAGGACTTATTTACTCAAGGTGCAGCAAATAGCATGAGCTTTATGTTTGCATCAGTGCACCTTCACCCCCAGTCCCATGAAGATGATGTGAAGGGGCCAAGTAGATGCCACACATGTGGTAGAGGGCCTCGTGCACAGCTAAGAAACCCCAAGCTTAGAGAACCTGAATCTTTTATAGTGGACAGGAAAGCAGTCTGACTTTTGCTGCAGCGGAAGACAGTATCTATTATCATGGACAGAAAACAAACCTGCCACTTGTTCCAAAGGGAGACACTATGTCTATCTTCAGAAGCTGTCTGCTAGACAAACATCCTTGGTGAGATTGTCTGGAACAAAGGCTCTGCTTACAGGATCTGTAGAAATTCAAGTGACTCGTGGGGAGTCATCTCCTAAAATATCCAGTAAAAGACTAAAAATAGAATGCGTAACTTCTGAATCAGTAGGTGAAAAAAGGAGGCATAATGAAATTTCTTCTATTTAATTCAGATACGTAAATAATAAGAAAAAGTGTGGCCACATTAAATTTGCTCGTGAAAGTGAAATAGTCTCAGGTTGGTGAAATAAAACCTAGCTATATTCTCTTTGAAAGACAAAAACCTAAAGCCCTCTTGTTCCTCCCTTATGATTTCTAAATCCCTGTTTTTATTTAACAAACACATAGCACTTACTATTTTCCTGGCACAGTTCGGAGTGTTTTATAAATTAATTCTTATAATAACCAAAAGAGGTTGTACTACTAACCATTACCCATTTGCCGCTCAAGGAAAATGAGATACAGAGAGGTTAAATGAATTTCCTGAGGCCGTCTGTTTGTACTTGATCAAGACAAGGTTCGAACCCTGGCTCTGTGGCTCCAGGATCTGCTCTCTCACCATGTTCTGCTGCCTCTTCAATTCTTTTAAACACATTGTGCCCATCCCCTACCCCTGCCACAAGCACCCTCACTTTCTGAGAAACCATTCTAGTCTCTCAAAGACTTGAACTCTTCATGTAGCCAGCAAACCTGAAAGTGGAAGAACTGGGAGATTTATACCTGTGAACATTCATCGCAAAGGACCTGGAGTAGCTCTGTGTGTACCACATAAAATAGACTTGAGTACAAATCAAAGCAAAATAAAACAATCTCTTAGGGGTAGGATAAATCAAATTAAAAATTCATGAATAGAATATACATTTTCTGAAGCTGTGTGAGGAGTAATAATATCTCCTTAAACTATGTAAAGTAAAACCTAACCAAATAATTTGGTTAAAGAGGGAAATTATTCGACTAAATAGGCAGATCTAAAACCATCATGGAAACTGTTAACAAACTTGAGTTTGGAAAGTGATGAATACAACATCAAGGTATTATGTTCCTCCATGATCTAGTAAACGGTTAAGGATTAACCTTCTTCACAGCTTAAGAAAAAACTATAAAACTGGGCAAAATATATAAGGAATCTGTTTGACTACATTTAGGCAGAAGCTAACAATCACAAAAGCCCTATGTCTAAATATCATTACTTTAAGGGTTAGGGCTTCAAAATTATGAGCTTTGGGGGGAAGCAAAGACCCAGTCCATAGCAGTGTCACAACCAAACCCAGCCATGACGGATACAAGTCCTTTACCATTCCCATCTGAAAAAAACAATAACCATTCTTTCCCGGAATCCCATGTTACTTTCCATTTATTGCCCTTTCTCTTCCATTTATTTTTCAAGTATCTTATAATTTAGAAAGACTCACAGTCTCCACTTATGCACCTTCCATTTACTCCTGGTCCAATGAGTGTTGATCTTTACTGCATTATCAAAGCCACCAAGGACTTCCATGTTGCCAAGTCCACGGGCACTCCAGTCTTCCTTTGACTTGATCGCTTTTTCTACCTTGAAACACTCTGTTCTTTCGGAATTTTTTAATATCAGGCATAACCTTTTCTTCCCCCTCTATGCTTCAGGTGGTTCTTTTTGTTTAGAGAAGCAATTTTATAAAACTATTAAACTGTACCATATGTACATATGCACAGACATATAAAACCACAGACTGTCTGATTCCCAAAGCCTTTGTTTACTTGCCTTTTTTAGATGTATCATGGGCATTTTTCCCTGAGTCATTTTTAATTTTTTAAAAACCACTTTATTGAGGTATGATTGACATGTAAAAAGCTGAACAGCTTTAGTGTATAGAACTCAGTTGAGCTATAAGTATATAGCCATAAGCATGATAAGAATGGGGCCCCCATGAAGGGGTTGGTACCCTTATAAAAAGAGGAAGAGAGACCAGAACTCTCCAGCACGTTAAGATAAAACCAGAAGATGGCTCTCTGCAAGTCCGGAAAGTGGACCTCACCAAGAACTAAATCTGCTGACACCTTGATCTTGGCTTCTCAACCTCCAAAGCCGTGGAAAAGAAAAAAAAATGTCTATTGTTTAGCCAAAAAAAAAATGAGAGAATAAATTAGTTGAAAGTTGTGTGAAGAGTGATAGGAACTGAATATTCAACAGTATTCTGACAAATATTTATCAGTACCTCAAATGATCTAGACCACTCCACATAAACAAAATAGACATATGATCCTTTGAAAAATACTTAGTGTCATACTAGACTTCATAATCACCCTTATACTGTGATGCTGACCTTTTTTTAAGAAGAGGAGAATGTAGTACAGATTTATTCACATCTATCACTTCCTCTTCTTGTCCCTATCCTCTTATAATTTGTAAACATAACATGTCTAAAATATAGATGCAAGGGTTGGGATTGATAAAGCCAGTAAGCAGGGAAATGCTAAACAGCTCTAAGAAGACCTGAGATGGCTTATATACCAAGCCAGTACACTGAAATATGTGCAGTACTCACCCAAGTGGATGTGTAAAGTGATCCCATGTAATGTGGAAAGGAAGTATTAGAACTTCTTTCTATTTGTATTGTATATTATATACAGAAAATAAAGCTGTACCGATGTATAACGTAGCAATTGGCAAACATATTTATAATTTATGATAATATACATATATTAGGATACATTATAAGGAGGTCAACATTTAGACTGTTTGGAGTCCATTGATGTAAATAGCTATACTCATCAAGTAAGGATGAAAAAATTCTTTTGTTTTTATTTTTAGATTAATAAGAATCTCATTAGAGCCATATAGAACAGATTATTGTTATAATTCAGATATGAAGATAGAACCTAATATGCTATAGTAGGGAGAATCTAAATGTGGATAATAAGACTTAGCACAAATATTTTCACAAAGGTGACATATTCGCCAATTCACACCCATCTCTAGTATCTGCAAAAAATAATTTTTAATTGCCAGTGGCATTTTGAGTGACTTCCATTTAGTAAGCTACTCTCTTTCATTCCACTTAGAGATCAAATTTCTAATGGTTTAAAAAGTGTGCTGATTTAGGTGTGGGAGCTATGCTGAGCAATGTGAGGATCATTTACTGTTATTTGAAGGTTTTCTTAGCAACCTTGCTTTATAAATTTATTTATTTATGGCTGTGTTGGGTCTTCGTTTCTGTGCGAGGGCTTCCTCTAGTTGTGGCAAGCGGGGGCCACTCTTCATTGCGGTGCGCGGGCCTCTCACTATCGCGGCCTCTCTTGTTGCGGAGCACAGGCTCCAGACGCGCAGGCTCAGTAGTTGTGGCTCACGGGCCTAGTTGCTCCGCGGCATGTGGGATCTTCCCAGACCAGGGCTCAAACCCGTGTCCCCTGCATTGGCAGGCAGATTCTCAACCACTGCGCCACCAGGGAAGCCCAGCAGCCTTGCTTTAAATATTCCCTTTCCTCTACCCAGAGGGTGAAGAGCTAATCTGGAAAGCAAAAGCTGAGCAAGTCCTTTACATGGAGGTGATATGAAGTGACTTCCTTTTTCTAAAGTACTGATAATACCCACATAGCCACTCCAAAATATATGCCATGCTATATCTGTTACTACTGTCTATTTTTTGAAAATGCATTATTTTTGTTTGTTGGTATTTTTTTCTTCATCATCTGTTTATATACATTTAGGTGATATATAAAATGCATTCTTGAAGGAATGGGATTTGGAAGTAGACAGGTGTTCTTCCTAAATGTTTTGGATTTTACTGTTCTCTAAACACATTTAGATTGTGTGATAAACTTTAGACTGTGGATAAAAATACAAAATAAACTTGTTTGTTCTTAGGCTCCAAAGCTAATTGTCTTAAAAATGTAGCCATGCCAATAGATTGCAATACAAGAAGATTATAAAGTGATGGTTAGATGTTAATAACAGTAACGCAGAACATTAAGGCAAGTGACATTTACATAAGTATCTTGATCTTAATACATGTAATTTACATATGAAAATTTAATCACCATAGAGATAAACAGCTGCAATGTTTAATTAAACTCTCCACACAAAATCAGCCTGCAAGAAGTAGTTTGTCACTGCTAATTCATCACAATTCTCTTAAGTATTCTTTAAAATAAAAATGCAAAATAAATGACTCTTACTGATAATTTAACTTCTGGTTACTTTGTATTTTAATTGTATCATCAAAGCCTGTTGAGAATATGATAAAGATTCTAGGTTTATATTCACTCTGTTTAGAAGGCAAAGCATAAACATATATAGAACAAATGTGTTTGTTTACAAACTTATGAGTCACCAGCACAACAGCACTAAAGGATAATTTAAGAAATGTTAACGCCCAAATAAGTTGTAGGTAATGAAGGGCTATAAGAGTCTTTCTCAATGGAGTTTTGAAGACAGAATGAATTATATACAGAAATTAATGCCAACATTAGCCAGAAAAAGAGTAACAACTGCTAGCTTAGAATACATAAAACTAAAAAAATTTAATTGAATTTTAAGATCGCAGAGACACTAAACAGAAAGGAGAATGGTTAATACATAAATGCTGTAGGAAGTCATCCTTGGGAAATAGGACACGAACAAATGGCGGATTTTGCTTCCATGCATCTTATTTGTATAAACAGACGCATTTATTCATTCATTTACTAAAAAATGAGCCTACTATATATCAAGCATAATGCTGTGCACTAGCATAAAATAGTGGCTTAGGTTAGCTTTTAATATGACATTTAAGTTGATTGCAGCCTTCTCTGTATAGAGAGACTCAAAATGTATTGAATAGAAAAAGAAGACGATTAGATATACTCATGGTAAAGCAAAAGGCTTCTGGAAATCGGGACTATGCTCAAGCCTCTAATTTTTTGCACCTACGTTCAGATGGTTGATATTATAAATAAAATGCATAGCACTCATTTAAGTGCAAATGAAATGAAATTGGACCTTGGAAAGTGGACATTGTTCATGAGTTGGTCCCTAAGATATGCTTTTAATGTTGAGAGCACCCAAGTTCTGTCCCAACATGTTTCTCCAAATCACTAAGTTTGTACAGTTGTCTGGAAGACATAAAAGCTATCTTTTCCAAGTATACCAGGAATATGCTATAAATTACATTATTAATTTCAGTAATTTTGTTTTCTGTTAAACTGACCTTTCTGTCTGTAAATTAATAGCATGCCAAATATTTTATAGTCTTATACATATGAAGAAATTGAGCCAAGACCTTCAGATTTGTAAGAACAAAACCATGTCATGGAGTAAGCTGGGAGTCACAACATCTGAATGACCGTAAGAGAAAGCTATTATATGCACTTATATTTTTCTCCATGCTTTACATAAGGCACCTCATCTTGGGCCTGGAGGTTGTTCAGTTTCAGTAGCACAAAATGAATGACTTGGCTTAGACAACCTGAAATTTTATGCACTAAATTCCCAGAATCCTAGGACTTTATTTCACATATTTAAATATTCAGAACTAATATTAAATATTCAGAACTGATTTAACACTTTGTAGTTGTATGTATGCACGCATGTGTGTGTACAGTGAGAGAAAAATCTGTATTTATTTCCTATCTCTCTATTTATCTATATATGTACATAAAATCCCTCTATACAAACATATTAGAACCTGAAAGTGGTTAGTTAGCTGAAAAGTCAGGAGGTATAAAAAATAATACCTAATACCTTAAAAATTTAATATTAGTTCAAACTGGGCACATCCATTCAGCAATCTTTTAAATGTAGGGCCTAAGTCCTTTCTTGAAGTATTAAGCCTGCTGATTAGGATTGGAAATTAACTTTCTTGCATAAACAAGTGCTATGATAAATGAGTTGTGGTTTCTAGTCTGCTTTTCTTTAAAGGAGTCACAAATTTAAATATACCTGTGATATGATATGAATGAAGTATTATCTTGAAAAGTTTCCCCAAACTTTTATACTTTTTCCCCAGACTTTTCCCCCAAACTTTGTCTCTTCTGTACCCAATTAGGTAATTTTTACACCCATAGTTTATCAGTTTTTTATCATATTTAATTAAGCCATCCATGGTAAAGCTACACATCTGGTGGAAGCTGGTTTGTGTAAGCACATGATTCAAAGAGTGAGAGCAGAAGTGTGCAAGTGTTCTAGAGCCTTTTGTTGTATTTTACTTAATCTTCAAAATAATCTCATAGAAATTAAGTGATTCACATAAAATTATGAAGTTATTCTGATCTCCATAAAAATACCAGGGATATTGAGTGATTCACATGAGGTTACAAAGTTTGTAAGAGGTAAACTCTGAACTCAGACTGCAAGAACATTGCTAGGCTATTATTGCGTGATGAAAAATTTCCATGATAAAATCAGTAACTTGGATTTTTCAAATCAGTTGAAGCTAAAATGAGTATAGCCTCATTTTTTCACTGGTCTGAAACTGTACAGAAGGAACCACTGCCTAGTTATACCTGTTGCAAAACATGGAATCTAATTTTAAACAGTTAGCCCAGCAGTAATTTTGTGGTACATTAACAGCTTACTCATTCCTGGCTTATTGTAAAGGAATTGACAAAAATTAAAGATACTGATTAGTATTAACGTGTTAGTGGATTGTGATTATACCAGCATCCTCTCACAACTGAAGATACAGCTTTAGGTATAAACTTTTTATGCTGCATTATAAGAGACCTTTTTTTTAACCTTGAAAATTAGGTGCTGATGGTTACAGGTACTGGTGGTTAAATTTAATTTATAGAATTTTTCTCCCTTATTTCCTCAAATTTTTTTTGTCGGTTTTACTCTTCCTTCTCAGTTTCACACATTGATATTTTATCCTTAAGAGCCCAGGATGCATTTCAGATTCCTACTTCCTGGTTTCTGTCACCTTACTGATCAAATCTTTAGGGAATAGTTTTTAATTTACAATGTTGTGTGGGAAAAGTTATTAAATGAGATGAATTGGATTGGATTAAATGTAAAGGTGCTTATTTTATGCTCCCATAGTCTCTCTCCGCTTTTGATGAATGGGGACACGATTACCTGAGTTTAATGAAATGAAGAAGAGTCTTGAGTCAGGAAGAATATTTATTTTATGAGTTTTTTGAGATCTAAAATAATTTGTAGGAACCAGGAGTTTTATGTTATACATGTTGAAAACTTGGGGTATCATTTCATGTGTATTTGTGTATTTGGCTAGGACCATTTGGTCGGTGATGGTCCAAGCAATGATTTTGCCAAGGGAAACCCATTTTAAAGATAAGTTTTATATAAGGTATGAATGTAATAAAATTCAGATTGTAAATTCTTGTTTTTCTTAGGCAAAGTTTCACCTGCTCTCTTGGATTTGGTTGAGCTCATTTACATTCTTTGCTATGTGTCTGCAATGGGTGCTTCTGGGGGAATGGACAAATTATTTGATGTTTTATTACATTAAAAATTTTAGCAATTGAGGTAATTAAGAATACTTTATTCTGTATTCTTCCCATTGAGACAAATAAAATTCATGGAGAGAAATCCTTTATAAGAAAAAAATACAGTTTAGCTTACCTTTTCTTTTCTGGATTATTGAGCCAAACATTACAGCTGCCCATGTTGTCAAAATGCCATGAGAGATTTAGTAGAAGAGAAGCCAATAATGTAGTCAGATTCTGACATTTAAATAAATGTTTTTACTGTTCCATCAAAATTAATGATTAACTTCAGCATTAGAAGCATGTATTTCGATAGTAGAGGGAAATTTTCCCACCATCACTTCAGAGCAAAAGTAACCCCGCGGCGTTATAAATATATATTTCAGACTAAGAGAAAAGATTGATCTCACAGGATATCTCTCTTCTCCATCCATTGATGATGTCAGTTGAGTCTCTGATTAGCTGCTGACATTTGAAATTATGGTGGGTCAGCAAGGTTAATGAAGGCTTTCTTTATATAGCTATGTCCCCATTGCCTCTGTGCCTTCCTGGGCTTTTGGCTTGTTTGCTGACCTCAAAAAGCAAGGCAAAAATAAGAAAACACATCAAGAGAAGTGTAGTCTGAGCGCTCATCTATTGGTGATTTCTAATGGTGCTATTTAACAAGAAAGAGAAAGGTTAATGAATAGCGACTTAACTTACTTGGAAATGGTTGAGTACAAAGGGTCTAGTTAATAACCCCAGTGACCTTGTTGAGGATGAATTCCATGTGGATGAAAATATTTCAGTAGAATTGTCTGGACTACAATATTTCTGCCTTTAAGTGACAGAGTTACATAAATTTCCTATTTTATAATATTGAGTCACCGTCTGTTGAGGCAAGGAGAAAGTATAAAACTGAATTAGGTTTCCTGACTCATCGATCACAGTGTCTTAGAGCTACAGAGGGCCCTTGAGACCTAGTTTTGGTGTTTTTCAAATTGTGTTCTTTGGCACTTTCAGGTTTCCCAGAGTGACCTTGTTGCAAGCTGCTGTGAGGGAGAAAAGAGGCTCTTGGGGCCCTCATTCCTATCCATGTTTATCATGTCACCTAGGATGCCATGTAATAAAAGGCTTTGCTGGTAAAATAAAGTTTGAAAATCACTGAGCTGCAACTAACATTCTCAGTTTACAGTTAAGGAAACTGAGGTACAATAGATAAAATGAAGTTGCTGCAGCTATTCTATGTCACAATAAAAGGGGGGAAAAATCTGCATCTCTTGAAATATGGATCTTTTCAGTATTCATTTTTATTCTCAGAGAAAAGGGTGCCATATGTTTTCAGTCTAATCTTCTTTCAGAATACCCTGGATCCTCACACAAGATGAGATGAGGAGGCTGGATCCTTCCCCAGCCATTCCCCTCTCATTTTATCTCTGCAAGTAGAAAGCTGGTTTTCAGTGTAGTCTATGTGAGCTGTTTAATTTCCTTTACATGGCAGCTGAGGGGATGCAAATTGACTCTGGACCTCAAAAAACCTCTAGAGACTCCAGAAAAGATCATCTGGTTCTAGAGTTCTTCACGTCATCCACAATAGACATCAGCAACACATTTCTGCCTCCAATGGTAGGGCAAGTTCAGGACAAGTCCACCGTGCAGGCTAAAATATAAAGGTAAACCATTAAAACATCTACTTTATTCATTTTAATCTAAAAATAAGAAAAAAGTTCAGCATTTCTGTATGGCTTAACACTGGGTTGGTGTGTTAGGAGTCTGTCTTGAGAGCTGGAAAGGGAGAAGCAGGAGCTCATCTTGTTGGTGGCTCCTTCTCTCTTTGGTTTGCTCTCACTATATTGCAACCAGTTGCAGTTCTTGTGTGCCAGGTGTGGTGGATTTGGGATTATGTTTTTGATAAAATATATTACTATGTGAAGAGATTGAGAGTGACCATGAAAATCTTTATTATACACAGGAATTCTTCATTATTTTGTGACCAAGTGTGTAAAAGTGTTTTCAAAGCTAATGTTCAATTTTATAGAGAAAAACGTATACCAAATTTGCTGCAATTTTCTGGGGAGATAGATGGCTTTTAGACTATAGTGTATAGCAGGTATTTTTAAAACATGCACCCACTTTCTCTTATGCTTTGCTGTTCCTTCAAGATACAGTACATGACTGAGGAAATACAATTTTCTGAAAGAGTCCTGATAGCATGGAAAGTTATTAGAAGATGCTGGGAAAAATGCTGTCACCCATCAAATCTCTTATACATGTCTCCATGTGTAAATAGAGATCAGAAATAGTGCCTATTTCACAAAGTTGCACAATAGAAAACGTTAAGAGACGGCCTGACATTCGGAAGTTTTCAATTACTATTAGTTATGATGATGATTTCTATTCAATACTTGGAAACTTATGACATTTTAAAACCCACCAAGTGAAAATGTTTAATGAATATTGAATGGATTTTATAATATAAAAATGCTATAATTTACAATTAGTTTGTAAAGAAAAAAATGGCTGACTTCAGGGAGAGTGGAAATCTACTAGATAAATTTAAAGAAATAACCTTTGCATAATTGGTAGGTAAGATTGAAAAACGGATATAATTAGAAAGTGCAAATACTGACACATTTCTTTTATGTCTGTCTATGTATTCTTGCAAGATACAAGAGAGTGATTAAAATCTATGAGAGCCATTAAAATCAATGATGGGAATAAACTGAATCAAGAATTGCTATCTCGTTAAAGTGTTAAAAATATTTTCACAAATAATATAATGAATTCAGTCACACTACTCTCACTAAAATAGGCTAATAATATCTGTGATGGCACAAAGCTACTGGCCCTGATAACAGAAAATTAAAATAGAAATTATATAAAATATTGTTTATCTTGTATCATCTCAACCTTTAAAGATGTCTGGGTTTTGCATATATTCTACTTATGCACAAGTCATTATTAAGATTATAATTTATAAATAAGTTGTTATTATTCAATAAATAAGTAAATATCCCTAAGTAGGGAACGTCTGTTCCAAAGAGTTTGAAGACCATCAGATGTTATTTAAGAAGTAATAAAAAGAGAACTGAGGTCTGAGAGGAAAGGTGAAGCTGGTTCTAAGAAATGAAGCAGTTAAGGAACGTGAGTGCCTTTGGTAAGAATTTCTGAGGGTTGATAAGTAGCCTGAGTGAATAGTCAGTTTTCTTGCTGGGCTTAGTTGGGCTCTGAAGTAGAGATATCCAGGGTAAAGCTAGGCTCACTGAACATTGAGGATGGCGTGGAGAATCCCTCTTATCCACATGGGACTTATGTTAATTAAGAAGAGCTAAGCATGTCTCCCATAGGTTTCTCAAAACCCAAAGTACCTGGGTTCACTATGTTGACAAGGTACCCACATTTCTTCTCAAGTCTACTCTGCTATGAAGATTGATTAATATTTTTAGATCCAGATTAATGGTCATTTTCTCTTGACAATCAATAGCTCTATTAATGTTACATTAGCTTAAAATGGTATAATATCTCTAAAGAACATACTGTTCTCATGGCTGTGTTTTATCTCTCAGTCCTCACAATCTGGAATGCTATGTTCCATAAAGATTCCATTTAATGAGTGAATGACTCTACATATGCCTGGAAGCTCTTTCATACAAGTAGGGGGAAAAAGAAAGAAAGAAATGAATAGAGAAGTCAATAAACTCACTAGGAAAAAAAAAAGACAAAATATTTCAGTTATGATAGAAGTTAATAAAAATTATACTGGAGTAGGAGTCTGGAGTCAGACATCTATTTAATTGCATGACGTTGTTGAAAGCCCTCATCTTCTTTATTTCTCAGTTTCTTAAGTTGTGAAATAAGAGGCTTCACGAGACACCCTGTAAGTCTTTTTCCATCTCTGAAATTCTTTGAGTAAGAAAAAAATTGAGAGAATTGAGCTTCCTATCAATGATCTAGAATTGTTGGTTTATTTGAGAATCAAAAAAAAAAAAAAATACCGTTCACCCTGATTTCCCTCCCAATGCAATGTGAATAAAGTTTAAGTGGAAAGGTGAGAGGAAAGGAGACTGCTGATACAAAAATGTTGAGACTCATTATCAGTGTCACCACCACTACCTCAGTCATTTAACTGTCCTATAAGCTCCTCTCCTGATGAGCCAGTTTTCACCAGGTTTATTGTCATTTAGGGTAGGAAAACGTGTTTAGCTTCATATGGAGAGGAAAAAAAATCAAGGCTTTTAATATAACGTGCATTCCATTCTTACAAAGTTATTAAACGTAAATAAAAAGCCTCCCAGAACAATAATCAATTCTATGTAATTACTTTGTTTAAAACTAATCCAGCACCAAATGAAAGTAGTATAATTCTTGGAAAGATGTTAGTAGGTCTGATGACATTAGGGCAGAGTTTAGGTTCAAGTCTTAGGTTTAAGATAAGGGCCATTCTCAACATGTTTTCCATTCAAAATATGTAGAATTTTCAACAAATATAAATTGAATTTCAAGATGTTTCTCTTGAGATTTTATCCCTATGGGGAATAGTTTTATTTTCATATTTCCTTGTTTCATAAAAGGGTGGTATTGAAACTTAAGTGTTTGTTTTCCACACAGAATCTTTGCAGTACAAGTAAACTCCTTGCTTTACTGCAGTTACAGGCAGGCTGCTTCTAGAGTTCAGTTTCCTAGATTTTCTTCTGCTTCCCTTTAATGTACATCTCCAGAAGGGAGCTTGTTTCTTGAAAAATAAAGCTGGCAGATTTATTCAATGAGAATTAACATATTTTTCTCCTACAAAGGGAAATAAAGAAGACATGCAAAAAAATAAAATAAAGGCTGATTGACAGCCGAACATGGTAGCAAACTTTAAATACACCACTTTAAAACCATGTGAGTGAGAAGCAGTGTTCTATGAGGGTTACTGCTGAGCCCTCTGCCCAGCCCAGTATGCCACATAGTTAATTGTGACAGATGATCTTGAAAAGAGGCACAGCAGAATGAAATACATGTCATTTTTCTTCTGTATTTGGGGATCATGTAATAATTCCTTTGCCACTAATAGTTAAATTGGTACAGTATTCTTTCTCAGGAAATATAGGAAATGAAATTCATTTTACAATTCAATTCCAGATGTTGCTGCATGGAGAGTTTCTTAAGAATGATTCTAACACCCTATAACAGTTCGATAGGAAAGACCAATACAGTCAGTTAACAGTATTTGCCATGGATATTTTGGTTAAGTGATGACATTTATTTCACCTCCCTCTATCAGAAAATTTATTGATTACAGCCACTTGTAACTTGTCTAATTTAAAAAATCTCATGTGAAGTATCTGTTCATAATTTTATGTGTATGTATGTGTGTGTTTTGATGGTGGCATCAGTGAAGTTTGTTTTGTTTTTGGTTGAAGAAGTTGAAGGTAGTTCATGGACTAGGACAGAGGGAAATAGGTATTAGTTATACGCGGAACTTATCATGTTTTTGTGGCAGATTCTTTCTGACTTATCCCACCCTGATTTTATTATTGTATGTGAATTGTATTTCTAGATATGAAATGATTTTTTGAAATAATGATTTTTGATGAATTCTCCCTAGATTTTAGTCATTTATCAAATACATGGCTGCAGTGGATTGCGAGAAGCCAAATAGTGCAAGGGAGAGATTCTCACTATCGACATATTTACCCTGATGGGTAAAAAATCTGTTTCCCTTGAACCTGATTTTGAATCAAATGGAATTTGATGACAATTCATGTAGTATTGGACATCTTGTGGACTTGGTGTTACGCTTCTTAAATTGTTGGGGGTGGGTGGAAGAAGAACATGACTACTGTCTCTGTATATTGGCTCCGCCAATTGTCAGCTCTGTGCAGTGACCTCATTTGTATCATCAGTAAAATGGAGATTTTGAGAACTGAATGAATGTACACAAATAAAGCACATAGAATAGTCTATCACAAAGGGCTCAGAAACAGAATCTGTCTTTTATATTATTGTATATATAGCTGTCATTTGTCCCAATAAAAGAGAATCTTCTTCTTGAGGTTGCTGATTCAGAGAAAAAAGAAAAGGCCTTAAAATGATTATGGGGTATCATGAGAGCTCAAAGGAAGTCTGTGATGAACATAACAGTGTGGGATGATGTTAGTTGAAGATCAATTAGAGAAAGTGTAATGAAAATTTGATTAGCAGTACTTTAACCTGCTTATGTTGTCCTTTGTGACTTTTGAGATATAAAAAAGAAGGTGGGTAGACTGGTAAAGTAGAGAGTAAAGAAAGGCTAGTTGATTACACTGATCTTTCCCACCAAGCTCCTATAGAATAATAGAGCCTCAAAGTCACATGGTAACATTTGGAGATGGAATGCAGGCTGCAATATACCTCCCATCTTTAATTAAATTCTATCATATGCAACTTTCCTGAGACAGGAAGTATAATATACCAATTTTTTGACACTTGCAGTAGCCGGAACATTTGTGGGTCTTCTGAGAACAGCACATAGGGATCTTTATAAAGGCTCCAGTTTGCCAGCACTGTTATTTTAGTTCTGATGATGTGGGCATTTGATCCCTAAGGGTTAAGACTCTCGTCTCACCAGATGTGGTCTTTTGGAAAAGAGTTCAAACTGCTTGGCAGGTCAGTGAAGGGGAAGCAAGTATTGTCACTGCAAGTGCGCTGCCTATTTTGTGGATAAATGGATGACTTTACTTTCCAAGGTTGTCAGTCTTTCACAAGAACTTACATTTAAATCATAATAATGATGCTATTTAAACTCCAGTTCATGCTGCCAGTATTTGATTAGCAGGCTGGCTGAACGCAGTGATAGAGAGGGTGGCAGATTTTTATTTCATCTAGGGTATCATTACAGCTTAAACTGGCTCTCACATTACCATTATTATTATTGCTAATTGTTATTTGAGAGGGGTACTGATAAAATTCCTACCGTCATTCTCAGTGGGGAAGATGACATGATCCTTTTCCTAGGGCTTCATGATCAAAGTTAAATAGACGTAGATATTATCTCACCTCCAAAAGGTCTGAGAAAGCTTCAGTTCTACCATTTTCATGTATGTATATAATAGTTATAATTCAGATAAAATTACCTGTGGAAAATTCAGCTCAAAGGCATTGATAGTGTGCATTTTTGCATTCATAAGTTTATATATGTGTTTGAATGTATATATGTGTTTTTGCATATGGATACAGCTAGTCCTTATTCTTGTGTTGTTATACTTTTAATAGGTAGGAGTTCCAAATCAAAATTCTGTGCCGCATGCAGCACTAAATGCACATGGACATCACTTGTACACATTTTCTTGTCATACATGTGATGACTGGCTGCGTTTAGTGCTCATTGTGCATTAGATTTCAGTTTTTGTTTTTAACCATTTTAGATGGAATAGCTTAAGAGTAAAGGATTTGGGGATTCTTTGGTGAAGAAAGATCACGAATCTATCTCTTCATCTTTCGATCTGAATCAGAGGCTCCCTTTTACCAATTCTGTAAAAGCAAGTTTCACAGAAAATTAGAAGGACCTGTGCTATATATTTTCTGACACATTTGTATTTTTTTTAAATTAATAGACTACTTTTCAGCAGTTTTAGGTTTAAAAAGATTGAGCAGAAAATACAGAGTTCTCATATATCACTTTGCCCCCACCCCACATACCAGCTTTCCCTATAATTAACACCTTGCATTAGTGTGGTACATTTTTTATAATTGGCAAGCCATTATTGATACATTCTTATTAACTAAAATCCATAGTTTACATTGGGGTTCACTACTTGTATTGTTTATTCTATGGGTTTTGACAAATGTTTTGTGACCTGTATCCATCATCAAAGCATCATATAGGATAATTTCACTGCTCTAAAAATATCCCTATGCTCCATCTACTTGTCTCTCCCTCTCCATGGAAACCTAGTAACCACTGATCTTCTCTTTTTTTTTTTTTTTTTTTTAAACCACCTTTATAGTTTTGCCTTTTCCAGAATGTCGTATACTTGGAATCACATATGTAGCCTTTACAGATTGACTTCTTTCACTTAGTATTATGCATTTAAGAATCTTCTTTTTGTGGCTTGATAGGTCATTCCTTATTTTTTCAAGTTTTTTAAAAAAATTTTTATTGGAGTAGAGTTACTTGACAATATTGTGTTAGCTTCTACTGTGCAGCAAAGTGAGTCAGAGATACGTATACATTTATCCTCTCTTTTTTTGAATTTCCTTCCCATTTAGACCACCACAGAGCACTGAGTAGAGTTCCCTGAGCTATACAGTAGGTTCTCATTAGTTGGTCATTATTTTTTATTTCTAATCAATATTCCATTTTATGAATGTATCACCATTTGCTTATCCATTCCCCTATTGAAGGACATCTTGGTTGTTTCCAAGTTTCGGCAATTGTAAATAAAGCTGTTATCAACCTTTGGTGCAGGTGTTTATGTGGACATAAGTTTTCACTCATTTGGGGAAATACCATGCAGCATGATTGCTGGGTTATGTGATGAGTGTGTTTAGTTTTATAAGAAACTTCCAAGTTAGCTTCCAGAGCGGCTTATACCATTCTGTATTCCCACCAGGAATGAATGAATTTTCCTGTTGTTTTATGTCCTCACTGGCATGTGTTGTGGTCAGTGTTTTGAATTTTAGACATTCTCATAGGTGTATACTGGTATCTCATTGTTTCAAGTGGCAACTCCTTAACAGCATATGATTTCAAGCATCTTTTTTATATTCTGTTTTCCACCTGTATAACTTTGTGGAGGTGTCTGTTTAGAACAGTTGCCCACTGTTTAATTGGGTTGTTTTCTTGTTGAGTTTTAAGAGTTCTTCATGTATTTTGGATGAAAGTAATTTATCAGATCTGAGTTTTGCAAAGATTTTTTCTCCCAGTCTGTGGTTTGTCTTTTCATTCTCTTAACAGAGTCTTTTATAGAACAGAAGTTTTTAATTTTAGTGAAATCCGACTTGAGTGTGTATGATACTGCAAGAGTAGGACAAGATTCTAGTTCCAAGTGGGTCATCTAAGAGCCAAGTGACTTTCCTAGCCTCAGTTCTAGCATATGTAAAATAAGGATAATAACGTGTCTAGCTTTCTCATTTATATTTTTGTAAGGATCAGATTTCATGAACTACATGGAAGCATCTTATAAATGCTTAAGGGTAAACAGCAGAATCAAAACATTCATTAGTAAGATTCCAGACTTCCTTTGCTCAGCTAAACACAGAAGTGCTGAAATTGAACTCAGAGCTTAAAACTGACAGCAAACTAAATCAAACAAAAAGTTACATGATAATGAATTCCAACTCAGAAATGAAATATGTTTATAACTGTCACAAAGGCCATAAGTCTGTGGCTATTACTGAGGCAAAGAGATATTAGTATGAAGTCACTAGAACTTCATCATCTTCTTTAGGTTACGGTCATGTCTGATTGCTATTGAATGATAATATTATACAGGTATAATAACTGGAGTGGAAATTGATGTAATTGGCGAAACTTACGAAATCAAGCAACTTTTATATTAGAGGTAGACAGCCTGAGAGCAGTAGGCAGTTCCGACTTTCCTTTTGAATTCAGAAAAGCTTTTGCTGTCTCTTTTATATAACAGATACATGTATTTAATGTGGGTCCTAGTGATGTTTGAATTCCTATTCAGAAGTATTAACAAAATTAATTCTAGTTGTCACTCAGTAGTTGAAAAGGGGAATTTTCAGACTTCTCAAGTTAAACTGAGGTGATTTTAAAACTCAAATATAGACAAAATCACCAAGACTGATACAAGCTATGAAATAAACTAGAGATGACATTGTAATATCTAATGACAATCTTTGGCATGTAGAGCGGGTTAATTTTCAGGCGTGACTAGATATAGATGACTCCATGGTGGAAATAAAGCCACCTTCATCTTTCCCCTTCCACTTCTCTTTCTCCTTCTTTGTTCTCTTACTCTTCCTTATCCAGTGGTACTCCTTGACTAACATCTCCTCATTTCCCCTAACCTCCAGCCCCTGAAAACTACTGTTCTACTTTCTTCTTCTGTGAGTTCAGCTTTTATAGATTCCACATATAAAAGCATACAGTACTTGTCTTTATCTGTCTGACTTACTTCACTTATCAAAAAAGCCCTCACAGTCTCTCCTTGAAGTCACAAATCTCAGGATTTCTTTCTTATGGCTGAACAATATTTCGTTGTATTTTCTTTATCCATTCATTTATCAATGAACAACTTAGGTTGTTTCCATGTCTTTGCTATTGTGAATAAAGTTTCAATGAATGAGAGTGCAGATACCTCTTCAGGATAGATTTCATTTCTTTCAGATATGTATTCAGAAGTGGGCTTTCTGGTTTATATGGTAGTTCTATTTTTAATTTTTTTGAGGAACTTTCATACTGTTTGCCACAGTGGCTGTACCAATTTACATTCCCATCGATAGTGCACAAGGGTTCCCTTTTCTCTGTATCCTCACCAGCACTTGTTATCTCCTGTCTATAAGCATTCTAACAGATGTGAGGTGATATTTCATTGTGGACTTGATTTTCATTTTCCTGATGATTAGTCATGTTGAGCATGTTTTCATGTACTTGTTGACCATTTGTATGTCTGCTTAGGAAAATGTTCAGGTCCTATCCCTCCTTTTTAATTGGAATGTTATTATTTTTTTTTTTTATTATTGAGATGTATGAGTTACTTAAATATATTGAAGGTTAACCCCTTATTATGTATATGATTTGTAAATATTTTCTCCCATTCTGTAGGTTGCGTTTCCATTTTGTTAATTGTTTATTTTGCTGTGCAGAAGCTTTTTAGCTTGATGTAGTCCCACTTTTTTTTGTTTGTTTGTTTGTTTTGGTTGCTTGCACTTTTGGTGTCAGATCCAAAAAATCCTTGCCAAGACCAAAGTCAAGGAGCTTTTCTTCCTGTGTTTTCTTCAAGGAGTTTTATGGTTTCAGGTCTTATGTTAAAGTCCTTATCCATTTGAGTTAATTTTTGTGAGTGGTGTAAGATAGGGGTCCAATTTCATTTTTTTGCATATTACTGTCCAGTTTTCTCAGCACTGTATATTGAACAGACTATCCTTTCCCCATTGAGTATTTTTGGCTCCCTTATCAAATATTAGCTGACATATTTGCATGGGTTTATTTCTGGTCTCTCTAGTATGTCCATTGATCGATGTGTCTGTTTTTATATCAGTACCATACTGTTTTGATTACTATAGGTTTGTAATATAGTTTGAGATCAGGTAGTGTGATACCTCCAGCTTTGTTCTTTCTCAAGTTTGCTACGGTTTTTGGGGCCTTTTGTAGTTCTATATGAATTTCAGGATTCTTTTTACTATTTTTGTGAAATGGAATCTTGATAGGGATTGTATTTACTCTATAGATGGCTTTGGGTAGTATAGACATTTTAGCAATATTAACTCTTCTGATCCATGAACATGGGATATCTTTCCATTTATTTGTATCTTCTTCAAATTCTTTCATCAGTGTCTTATAGTTTTTGGTATGTAGAACTTTCACTTTCTTGGTTAAATTTATTACCAAATATTTTATTGTTTTAGGTGCTATTGTAAACGAAGTTGTTTTCTTTATTTCTTTCAAGATAGTTCATTTTTAGTGTAGAGAAATGTACCTGATTTCTGTATGTCGATTTTGTACCCTGAAACTGCTGAATTTGATATTAGTTCTAATTTTTTTTTTGGTTGACTCTAGGGTTTTCTATATATAATATCCTGTTATCTGCAAATAAAGATAGTTTTACTTCTTCCATTATGATTTGGATGCCTTTTATTTCTGTTTTTGGCCTAATTGCTCTGGGTAGGACTTCCAGTTGAATGAAAGTGGAGAGAATGGGCATCCTTGTCTTGTTCCTGATCTTTTTTTTCTCTTGTTCTTAATTGTAAAGGAAAAGTTTTCAGTTTTCCACCATTAAGTATGATAGTAGCTCTGGGCTTGTCATATATGGCCTTTATTATGTTTAGGTGTGTTTCCTCTATACCCACTTTGTTGAGACTTTTTATCATGAAAAGCTTTTGAAATTTGTCAAATGCTTTTTCTGCATCTGCTGAGATCATATAATTTTTATCTTTCATTCTATTAATGTGTATAGGATTTGTTGATTTGCATGTATTGAACTGTTTTTGCCTCCCCAAAGATAAATTGCACTTGATCATGCTGTATGATCCTTTTAATGTGCCCTTGAATTTGGTTTTCTAGTATTTTGTTGAGCAGTTTTGCATCTATACTGGCCTATATATTTCTTGTAGTATCCTTATCTGACTTTGATATCAGGGTAATGCTGGCCTTATTAAATACATTTGTGTGGGCTTCCCTGGTGGCACAGTGGTTGAGAGTCTGCCTGCCAATGCAGGGGACATGGGTTCGAGCCCTGATCTGGGAAGATCCCACATGCTGCGGAGCAACTAGGCCCATGAGCCACAATTACTGAGCCTGCGCGTCTGGAGCCTGTGCTCCGCAACAAGAGAGGCCGCGATAATGAGAGGCCCGCGCACCGCGAGGAAGAGTGGCCCCCGCTTGCCGCACTTGGAGAAAGCCCTCTCACAGAAACGGGGACCCAACACAGCCATAAATAAATAAATAAACCCAAAGTTTAAAAAAAAAAAGAAAAAAAAAATTGTGAGTGTTCCCAAACTTTTTGGAAGAGCTTGAGAAGAATTGGCATTCATTCTTCTTAAATGTTTGGTAGAATTCACCAGTAAAGCTATCAGGTCCTGGACTTTTTTTTGTTGGGATTTCTTCTTACTCATTGATCTATTCACATTGTTTATTTCTTCCTGATTCAGTCTTGGTAGGTTGTATGTTTCTAGGAATTTATCAATTTCTTCAAGGCCTATCCATTGTTGTCATATAATTGTTCATAGTTTTCTCTTAAGATCCTTTGTATTTCTATGGTATCAATTGTAATATGCCCTATTTCATTTATAATTTTATTTATTTGAGTCCTCTCTCTTTTTTTTTCTTGGTGAGTCCAGCTAAAGTCTTGTCAATTCTTTTTATTTTTTCAAAAAATCAACTCTTAGTTTCCTTGATCTTTTGTAATGTTTTTCTATACTTGATTTCATTTATTTCTGCTCTGATCTTTGTTATCACCTTCCTTCTACTATCTCTGGACTTAGTTTGTTCTTCTTCTTGTAGTTCCTTGATGTGTAAAGTTAGGTTGTTTATTTGAGATATTTCTTTCTTTTTTATTTTTTAAAAATGTAGGCATTTATCATAAATTTCCCTTTAGAATTTTCCTTTAGAATTGCTTTTGCTATTTGCCATAAGTTTTGTTATGGTGGAGTTCCATTTTCATTTGTTTCCAGATGTTTTCTTTTCAGTTGTTCCTTTGACACATTGGTTTTTTAGGAGTTTGTTGTTTAATTTCAACATTTTTGTAAATTTTCCTCCTCTTATTGATTTCTGGTTTCACACCATTTGTGGTCAGAAAAGATATTTGGTATGATTTTAATATTTTTAAATTTCCTAAGGCTTGTTTTATGACATAACATATGCTCTATCCTAGAAAATATTCTGTGTGTGCTTGAGAAGAATGTGTACAGATGTCTGTACTTGTTTTATTCTGCTTCACCTTACTGTGCTTCAGAGATACTGCCTTTTTTTTTTTTTAAAACAAATCAAAGGTTTGTGGCAACCCTGCATCGAGCAAGTCTGTGGGCACCATTTTTTCCAACAGCATTTGCTCACTTTGTGTCTCTGTGTCACATTTTGGTAATTAATTCTCACAATATTTCAAGCTTTTTCATTACCATTATATTTAAGATGATCTGTGACCAATAATCTTTGATGTTACTACTGTGACTCACTGAAGGCTCAGATGATGGTTAGCATTTTTTAGCAATAAAGTATTTTTAATTAAGATATGTACATTTTCTAGGCATAATGCTATTGCACATTTAATAAACTACAATATAGTGGGAACGTAACTTTAATATGCACTAGGAAACCAAAAAATTCATGTGACTCACTTTATTGCAATATTTATGGCAGTGGTCTGGAATGGAACCCACAATAACTCCAGGTTTGCTTGTATTCTTCTTCAATTGGATAGAATGTTCTGTATATGTTTGTTAAATTCATTTGGTTCAAGTCCAGTGTTTCCTTATTGGCTTTCTATCTGGGTGATCTGTCCAGTATTGAATCTGGGGTATTGAAGCCCTCTCCTGTTATTGTACTGTTGTCTATTTCTCTCTTTAGACTTGTTAGTATTTAATACATTTAGATGCCTTGATATTGAGTGCATATATATTTACACTTGTTATATTCTCTTGATGAACTGACATCCTTCATTATTATACAATGACCTTTTTGTCTCATTACAGTTTTTGATTTAAAAATCTATTTTTTCTCATGTAAGTATCTACCCATCTTCTCTTTTGTTTTCCCTATGTCTGGAATATCTTTCTCCATCTCTTCACTTTGTGTCTATGTGTGTCCTAAAGGCTGAAGTAAGTCTCTGGTAGGCAGCATATAACTGGCTCCCAATTTTTTAATTTATTCAGCCACTCTGTACCTTTTGATTGGAGAATGTAATCCTTTTACATTTAGAGTAATTTATTGATAGGTAAGAACTTACTAATGCCATCTTACTTTTTTCTGGATGTTTCGTAGTTCCTTTGTTCTCCTCTTTATAAGCTGATGATTTTTTAGTCATATGCTTTGATTCCCTTCTCTTTATCTTGTGTGTATCTACTATAGGTGTCTGCTTTGTGGTTACCCTAAGGCTTACATGAAACATCATATAGATATAAAAGTCTGTTTTAACCTGATACCAACTTAAATTCAATCGCATACAAAACCCTACACTTTTACTCCCCCCATTTTATACTTTGAATGTCACAGTTTTTAACATCTTTTTATATTGTGTATCCATTATCAAAAATTGTAGCTATAGTTATTTTTAACACTTCTGTCCTTTAACCTTTATACTGTAGTTTTGTGGTTAACACACCAGCATATTACAGTATTGGGGTATTCTAAATTTTACTATTTATTTACCTTTCTTTTTATTGATTCTATGGGTTATTTTCTTGGCAGGAAGAAAGTGGTAACTACTCTGTCCAAAATCGTTAGAGCAATACATCAAACATAATGAATCATCTTCATCTTGCCCTGAATTTATCTAAGAGCTCTTTCAACTGAATTATATTTTTGGTAACAAAAGCCCAAAGTGTTCTAAGTATTTTATATGATTTTGCTGATGGAAATTCAACTTAGAATTGACAGTTATTGAGGCAATTTTAACAGAAGTGTGAAGGATTGCAAACTTTATCCGTCACATGGAAAAAAGTGTGTACGATAGAATATCAATGTACTACCTAGGCTGGTCAAGGGCTACAGAGCTCTCATTCTACTAGTGTGGAGACAATATGTTAGTGTCATAGTTGTGTAAGATGGTTGGTAAGTTTTGGAGGCCATGGCAGAGTCATACCTGCATTCTTTCCTAAACCAAAATAATTTTAAACCTATTGCTTCATTTTTACTCTGCCTGCATTCATGAGTACCACTTTCCTGTATTAGCACTGGCTTGGTGCCTGCAGCAATCTACAGAGGAGAGGCAGTACAGGGTAGAGGCTAATGAAAGAGCCCAACTGGTCATTTGCTCTAATGTAATTTAAGCAAAGTCAAGATGGGTTTCTGAAGAAGAGCTGTTTTCATTCAGTAAAGGTCCTATGCACAGTCATATTTTAACAAGATTCCCAATTTACATTATGAAAAGCTCACAGACTTTCCTTCATAAGGCTATTTACTGCACTTGCCCTTTTGGTAACATTACTATGTGTTTGTACTGAAACCTATTATTAAATGAATAAATAGCAGGAAAATGCAATATTAGATTAAAGAAAATGTGGGGCTTTCAAATGGCAAACAAATGTGTTAAAAAGTCTTGTTCTTTAAATATGGCTCTATGGGCCTCTGAAAGACTATAAAAATGGCAGGGAAGACCTGTGATGCATAGATAGAAAATGTTATTGTGGCTACATGGGCCTTACAAACAATCTATGGAAATATGACATGTTTTCTTTTTCAGGTACAAAATTACTTCCAACATTTTAATGTATTTTTGTCTACAAAAAAAAAAAGCTGCTGTTGGGATTCAGCTTGGTACTCAAGAACTTCTAGAAAAGAATTCCCAATGCCTCCATTGCCCTTATATCTCTCAATCAGTATTAGGCTTTCAATCCTCATACGCTTCTTAATTAATCACATCCTTTTTGATAATCCACAGTAGCCCACAAACTATACACTTTCTTATAAATTAACACTGGGCTACTATGTGGTTTAACAAATAAGAAAAGGAAAGATACTAAGGACTTCCCTTTGAGTCTTCTGGCTATTTGCTATTCTCTGAATGGTGGCTAATGCAAAATCAGGGTCCAATTTTATGCCAATTTTGTGCCCCAGTTAGCAGTGCTAATTGGGGCACACAAGTAAATTGTGCTCTGCCCTGTGGAAATTTTCAGTTAGTCAACTAAATCAGAAAATCATTGAGAACACTAATCCATTGCTCAGTCACTACTTAATTAAGTGCAAAATCTATGGTCCCTCCAGGAAGGACAAAGTTCAGACATGGAATCTCAATGGTCAGTTGTTTGGAATTTTATCTGTCTTTTATCTTTTGTTGTAATCTTAGTTAAAATATAAGTATGTTTGCTTTTGAAGAGTGGGACATGGGACATTTAGTGAGAATTAACAATCCAAGTATTATTAAAGTAGACAGGAGTAAAGGTCATTTGGTTTCCCTCACACTTGAAAGATAGATTTTCTGAGGGGGAAAAAAATGATTTTTACACATACGGAGCATAAAAACATTGACAAATTTAACAGCAAATGCTCCACATTTCATAGGGTCAAATTATAGTTTGGGTTCAACCTTATTGTCTGAACTTCAACCATGTTTAATGAGAGGGCAAAGATGTTTCTCTGTCTGTTCACTGATGTATCCTAAGTGCTCAATAAATATTTTTCAATGAGTGGACAGGCACATGATGTCTCGGCAAAAATTAATTGAAAAAATATTATATTTACATGATATCTTAAGCTATAAAATAACATTTGTAGTGTGTCTGGTACAGTGGCCACAGTACTTAAAGAATATTATGTTGCTGGTGGAATGTTTCAGTAACTCTGAGAGAGATCATGACCTTTAAAATATGTTTACTTTTCTAGAATGCAGGAAGGTGATTTTGCTCCTGAAATCTTCTGTTTGAGGTACAATATAAATTAAAAGTAGTTAAAACCCAAATATTTTTCTAAAATTAGAATTACAGCTTAGAATCAATGTCTTTAAAAAGTTTTATTTCCTTTATTGATAGAATGTATAGTTGTTGTTTTTTTTTTTATTGTAATGTGTAAGTTACTTTCAGCTCGAGAATAGCTAGAATCCTAAGGAAAGTAATTTTGGCAAGAATCATTGCTAGAATAAAGCCACATTTTCTTTCAATGTTTGTTTTTTTAATTAAACTGACCCAATTACTTGTAATTTGTAATGACAGATAATTGACAGTTTTAGACAGAAATTTAACTTTTGATCATGAAGATCTACTTATAATATTGCTGAAATAATCATTGATTCATGTTTTGAAAACGGGGCCTTCCCTACTGGTACTACTTTGACCCTCTTTCAACATCTGTGAGCTTTCTAAGCTATTTCTTTGCTAGCTTTTTTTCTTCTTTTTGTTCTTTACCTAAATCCTTTTACTCTTTTCCCTTAAAGGGGTCACACACGGTAACGCATGATCTCTCTTCTGTAATACAGTTTGGAAATTCCAAATTCCTACAGGACATTTTCAAATAGATGTCCAAGCAGCATCTCAAGATTAAGAAATATTATTTTATCTTTATCCCTTTTTCTTCCAACACTTGCTTTGACTCCTGACATTCCAATTTTTGTTAATTGTATCTTCCTTTCTGCTGTTCATCCTTGGCTTGAACCCTCTTGCTCCTCTCTCCCCTTCACCCCTCACTTTCAGGAAGAGTTGTCAGTCCTTTTAATTTCTTGTTTTTTTCATAGATGTCATATGCATCATTTTCATTCCCAAAGATTTTCCTTATTTTCAGTTATGACCTGCGTATACCAGGCTTATTGTACTTAGACAACTGATTCACATAGTTTTCTCTTCCTTTCATGTCTTTCCTTCTGCAATAGCTCCATGCCAAGTCATTTTTCTCCAAATTTTCCTGAAATGTATCTGAGAGCATGCCACACTCTTACTGAGGGACTGACTATACCTGTAGATATATTTTCAAAATCCTTCTTCAAAATCCTTCTGGTTCCTTATATTCCACATCCTATCCTGGATATAACCTGTATTTCCTATCATATGACTCATATCTTTTCTATAAACAAACAAAGCCTCAATATCATCTGATGGGCATTCCCCAAAACAATGAGCTTTGCAAACTTCACATCTTGTTCAGATCCTCAATTTCTGTATTAGTCCTTTTGGGCTGCTATAACAGAATCCTACAGACTGGGTGACATATAAACAACAAATTTATTTCTCACAGTTCTGGAGGCTGGAAGTCCAAGATCATGGTGCAAGCAGATTCAGTGTCTAGTCAGGACTCACCTTCTGGTTCACAGATGGTTGTCTTTTTGCTACATCTTCACATAGTGTAAGAGTTGAGGAATCTCTCAGGGGTCTCTTTTATAAAGTCGCTAATCCCATTCATGAGGACTCCACCCTCAAGACCTAATAACCTCCTAAAGGCCCCACCTACAAATACTATCATACTGGGGGTTAGGTTTAAACACATGAATTTGGGGGTATGCAAACATTCAGTCTATAGCACCTCCTTACTTCCTCTGGCCTATCAAAATCTTATTCTTTAGGATTTATTTTTTAAAAATCACCTTTTCTAAGTCCTTTCTTAATTGGATGTTTTAAGGGATTGGGGAATGGGGTGGCATGAAAGAAACCTTTCTCCTTTTTAGGCCCCACATTATTTAATTAGCTCTTTCTAGAAGACAGTAAGAAAAAAAATAAAGTGTTAAGAAATAGCCATTATTCAGAAGGACTTAAAAAATAGATAAATTTTAACTTAAGGTAACCTTAAGTTATAATCAGATATATTTCATCCCTGCTAGTTCTTTCCCTTTGAACAGTTTCAAAAGTCTAAGCAGAACTGATTGACCACTATACTCACTGCACCTTCCATTTGAGATGACTTGTGTCTCATATCTAAGATGTTTGACAACTAATATTTTTCCTTCCTCACTTGGGGCCCAGAGTAGAAGATTTCCTCTGACTAGTATTAGAGAATTTACCAAATAGCACTCTCATAACATAGTGCAAGGCATAAAGACTATAAAACATCTTGTGCTTTGGTCCCACTTCCGTATAAGACCAATTGGATATTAGACCTTTATAGGATTCAGACAGTCTAGATGTTGCTGTACGATGCTCTCCTCGTGACAGTGTAGCAAGTCCAAATGTTCTCAAGGGAAGGCAAAGTTCACACATAGAAAATAGTAAAGAAAGCCCTTGGGTGGGCTGAAGCAGGATTGTTCAAGAATTTTCTGGCATATTACTTGTATAAAAGATACTCGCCTCTTTCAAAATTCTGTAATACTTATGTGAAATTTATCATATACTGCCTTATTTTACAGGTATTGGTGTACATGGCTTTATTCAGAACTATGTTATAAATTGGTGAAAAACAGAGACTAAATCTTATATATAAAAGCATTTGGAACAGTGATTAAATATGAAGTTATTTAGTAAATATTTACTGAAAGAACAGATAAAGAGATCCTCCTATGAAATTAAAAACCCTTGAGTCTTCTCTTTTCCCACCCAAATGGCAGTCGTGTTATAGCCAGAGGGAACCTGGACTTAAGAGTTAGTAAATTTGGGTTTGACTCTCATCCCTGCCCCTTTCTACCTTTGAGAACTTGGTGAGCTTAAGAATCTCTTAGAACATCATTTATTCATTCATTTAATATACATTAAGGAGATTCAGGAAAGCATATTTTCATGGAAACCAGGAAACAGGAAAGAAAGAAGTTTTTAAAATTTGGCAATTTTCGAAGTATCAAATAATTTTTAAAAAGTTAGGAAGAATGATACTTTTAAAACATTATTGGATTTAGTGTCCAGAAATTCATTGGTAATATGAGGGAAAATGATTTCATTAGAATGGAATACACACACACACACACACACACACACACACTACACACACACACTTAAGTAAATTATGGTAGAAATTGAATTAGATCTAAGCTCTTTAAAGTCTATATTAGACTAGGTTCGATTCTTTGAGTTGAAAACAGGGAACATGTTTTTGGTAAGCCAGGTTTGAATATACAGGTTGTTATAGTATGTGCCAAGGATTATATGTAATGTAAGACATTCAGTATGTACAGACTGTGTTCCCTCCTTTTCCATCTTAATGCCAGACAACTTTAGAAGAATGTAAAGTAGCTGTATTCCATCTTTTGCTACAGTGAGTTTAAAATCACCCAATTGTTATTTATAATATGCCCTTTAAATTATTAACTATTATAAGATTTTAACACAGCTGTTAATACAGCGATTCTTTTGAAATAAGATGGTATTTTTAACATTCCACTATCTTATTTTCATTAGCTATAATGTTTTATGTTGTATTGCGAAATAGTCTACGGTCAGAATTATTTGTTTAAGGCAACACTATCATTTTAGACTTTTGAAGGTGACCTTTTGAAGGTGTTTTCGCACTTTCAGAACAACTTTAAAAGAGAGAGAAAAGTATTTGTGTGGTCACTTCTCAGTTTCTTTGTTTTGAAGAATAGCTGCCACATTAAGATTTTTTTTTTCTTTTAGCTGGAACACAAAAACCAGGTGTCTTCTTCAATGTGAGCCCCTCAGTAGATTAAATGTACCCTCAAAGGAAAATCCTGGGAAGTTTCAGTTGTGAAGGTACAATGGCCTGTGTCCTGCTTCTTTGTCTCTTTAGTTTTCACTTGCTGTCACAAAGGAAGCCCACTAGATGGTGTTAAAACCACAAGCTACCTAGTTTGATTCTATTTAAAAGAAAAAGTCTTCAAAGGAGAGTGCTTACAAGGTTTCAAAGGTTGTATTTTGCCCATTTTTTATTCAAGAGGGAAGAAGCAAGAAAAATTAGAGTGGTATTTTCCATGCAACTTAATTGTGTGTAGTTATGACGTAGAATACCTTTTGGCCTTGAATTATTTTCCAATGAGCTGCCTTCAAAATTAAGCTGTTTTGTCAGGATAAATATCAAGTAAAGTGATTATGAATCATAGTGGCAAGTTTTAATACAAATCAGAGAGTAAATTAATCCAACTCTGTCTGACTCATCATGCTTTTTTTTCTTCAGATACAAATGAAGAATAAACAATGTTTTGGTAATTTTTAGGTTAATCATGTAGAACTGATTACTCAAAAAGAATGCTATTAACATTTAGTCAATTTATACCCTACAATATGACAAATTAAAATTAATGTTGCTGTTTTTAAGATATCAAATGGGTCATGATTTTAAGAAAAATGAGAATTGCTATAGAAAACTGGTTAGGTTGTCTGTGGGCCCAGTGAATCAAGTTACTTGGGAAAACCCCACTGAAATTCCCCCAAGAAAAAAAGTGCAAATAATTGAGTAAAAACAACTCCGATTTAGGTAGATTGTGTCTTTAGTTTAAACAGGTTATCTTTAAAAGTGTACAATAAGGAAGAATAATCAATTCTCAATAATTCCCTGTGGAATAGCTATGGTAAAATTTGCCAGTAGCTGAATAACAAAAGAAAGATTTTCTTTTTAGATTGAGTATGTTCTCCTGATGAAGCTCTGTTTGATAATTTCTTCAATGTTTATAATCAGTTCCCTTTAGTATTCACTTAATTAGCTCATTTCAATACACTTCCTGATGGCATATGTATGTAAATACATATTTTAGATCATTCCCTTTATCTCCAAGTAATTAATGTAATGAAAATATGTAACTATTAACTTTTGAATCAGGTCTAAAAAATGCATACTACACATTATAATGTAAATTACCTTACAGGAGAGAGAATATTTTTTTTTTAGATTTTGCACATCAAACATCTCCATAACTGTCAACTTGGCATCTTTCTACATGTACATATACCAAGCTCCCTCTGAGCCCCTTACCTTTAAAATACATTTAATAATAGTGATGACTATCATCTAAGAGTCATAGAGTGACAGCCAGTGACCTTCTCTACATTGTCAGTAATGTCTGGAGATCATAAAAAAAGATCTCCTGGCTGGAGATCATTTTTAAAAATCTGCTTCCCTTTCATATTGGCAAATGCATTTCCCATGATGTCTACTTGAGCATTATCTATATGTTGTTACTTTCAGTGGTAAATTTATCCATCTCTGGTGGTATAACTGCTCTGCTCCTCCATGATTTGATTGACTTAGGCAATTTTAAAGCCTTTTGATTGTCTACATTTTATTCTAGAACTTAACAGGAAGAAATCTGGGAACTCTCTTTTCCTTCTAGGGGTAGTTAAAGCACTTTAAGCAAAGATTCTGTTGATGTGCTGGTCTACCAACCCTGGACATATCTTCTCGGAAAGCTGCCTCACTTGCTCAAGCTCTGTTACTTCTGAATAAGTTAGCAGCATCTAGGTCAAATCCTAGAGATTAGGCCTTTTTGGTTTCTTCTTAGAGGGTGGACCGTGCTTTCTGTTCTGACTTGACATTGCAGTAAGAGTAAGATTGTCATTGGTCACTTACTCAAATGACATCTACTGACTTTTTTTAACAGCTTTATTATGGTGTAATTTTAAAAGTATATAATCTACACTTTTAAAGTGATCGAGTTAATGTTTTTGTAAATTATATTCACAAAGTTGTACAGCCATTACCACAGTCAATTTCAGAACATTTTCACCATCCCCAAAATAAATCCCACACCTGTTAGCAGTCACTCCCCATTTCTCTTCTACCCCCTAGACTTTGTCAACCTCTAATGTATTTCCTGTTTCTATATATTTGCCTCTTCTGGACATTTCATATACATGGAATCATATAATCCATAGTCCCTTGTGATTGGCTTCTTTCACTTAGCATAATGTTTTAAAGGTTTATTCATATTGAAGCATGTATCAGTACTTCATTTTTTTTTATAGCTGAATGATATTACATTATCTGGATATACCACATTTTATTTGTGTATTCATCAGTTCATAGATATTTGTGTTGCTTATACTTTTTATCTATTGTAAATAATGCTTCTATAAACATTTTTGTACAAGTTTTTGTGTGACTGTACATATCCTCATCTTTTCATTTCTTGGTCATATAGTAAGGAGTAGAATTGCTGGATCGTATGATAACTTTGTATTTAACATTTTTCAGGAACTGCCAAATAGATTCTCTAAGCAGATGACACATCTTACATTCCCATCAACAATGTAAGAGGATTCCAATTTCTCCACATCCTTGCCAACACCTGGTGTTATCTGTCTTTTTGATTATAGCCGTCCTAGTACATGTGAAGTGATATCTCATTGTGGTTTTGATTTACATTTTCCTAATGGCTAATGATAGTCAGCTTCTTTTCATGAATTTATTGTCCATTTGTATATCTTCTTTGGAGAAATATCTATTCAAATTGCCCATTTTTTCACTTGAGTTGTCTTTTTTTATTGTTGCATTATGAGTTCTTTATATATTCTTGATACAAGTCCATTTTAAGGTGTATGATTTGCAAGTATTTTCTCCCATTCTCTGGGTTGTTTTTTCACTTTTTGATGGTGTCCTTTTAAGCACAAAAGTTTTTAATTTTGATGAAGTTGAATTAATTTTTGTTGCTGTTGTTGTTACATGAAGACTGTCTAATCCTCGGTCATGAAGAGTTACTCCTATGTTTTCTCCTAAGACTTACATATATTTAACTTTTACATTTAGATCCATGATCCATTTTGAGTGAAGTTTTCTGTCCAATCCTCTTATTCTAACTTCCTTCTTTTTAAGATAAAGGGATGTCCTTCCCTTAAAAAAAATATGTTCTGATTAATTATTCAGTGGAGATATAGATTTTAAACCAGGTAATATCTGCATTCGTTTCTTCTCATTTTAGGCAGTGACTTTATAATTCATCTGACATTATGTGTTATTCTTAATCTATGGATTGAAGCAACCAACAGAAACCTTTCTAATATTAGTCAGAGAGATCTGGGATATGGCATACAATATACTTTTATTGTTTTCCTTTTTTGAGGATACTGGATGTTTGGGTGGACATGGTTGAATTCAGCTTAAGACTTTTCCAGGACTGAGGAGGAGGTGCTGTAGGTCACAAGATGCCAAGTTTCCGCAAAAAGATAATAAAATCACCTGACAGACATGCATAAGGGCAAGTAATTCCAAATTATAGGAAAGGGTTTGCTCAGAGGCCCGCTCTTCCCATGCCTCCTCATAAATTCTTGTTTCTTGTAAGATATGGATTATTTCAGCAATTGGTGATGGGGGGGAGCTGGAATGTAAAAGAATTTTGAAGTGTGGTGAAAGACGTGCCTTTTGTCCAAGCTACTGCTTTGAGTAGCAATTGAAATGCAGCCCTATCACTGTTACGATACCAGCAGGCATTATTAGGTCACACTGACTTACAAGACACTGAGAACTAGGATGATCCCTATCATTTCTAAAGTATACCTGAACCCCAAATGAGCTTAAGCAACTAGGCAGAGATACTGGCCATGACCACATATAGCTTATTCATCCCCAGCTGCCACAGCAACTTGCTTGTTACTTATTTTATTACCAAGGGACCCTGAGATTCACTCTAAAAATCAAGCATTGCTTTTTCTCAAAAATTAAAATATTGAGTATTTTTCTCTAGGTAGAATATGTTAATGTCTTTAATACATATCGTAGATCATATTATCTAAATATTTTAAGTTATTGAGTAAAGAAGCCATGCCTTATTATACATTTATATGGCATGGTCAGCAAAAGCAAATATTACAGTGTCATGTAATATGGGTAAGTAACTGGCTTTATTGGGGAAATATAATTCAAGGGTCAGTTAAATAGAGGCAAATGGTCTCTTGTTGCCTTTTAATCCAAAAAAACAGACAAATTGGAGCTATGGCATTGCTGGATACTCAGTGGAATAATCCTCCAGGAGGGAAACCCAGCCCCCCTGCTCTTCAACCTGCTCTTCAACATTCGTATGGTACAAGAGTGAGAACAGCCTTGGATATAGGATATAAAAAGATAGCACTTAGCTAGAAGATAGTTTTAACGAGAGTTCCATCTGTACAGGAAATTATGTGAGAATGCTGGTGGCTAGCACCTGCTGATCCCCTGATCAATTTGACTCAGATTTTTGGGAAAAGGAGGTGTCTGCTCCAGTCAGGCAACCTTAGCTATTGGTGTCTTTTACTTGAAAACACTTTGTATTGTGCCCCAATATATAACTCAGTGCTAATAAGAAGAATAGTTTATCAGTAAGTGCTTGCTGAATAAAATATGCAGTATCCAGATATGTAAAATAAGATAGGTAACTATATTCCTTTCCGTCCACCCAAAAATAAGAGCGTAGAATCTCTTTTCTTTAATATATTTCCTATATAACAATTAATTTGCTGTACTAAACTTCATAATAATTTATTATTTAGGTATTATTATCCACATTTCCTGAGGTTCAATTAAAGGTTAAATAAGTTGTCTAGTGTTATCTGGATCAAATTAGAAGATCTGTCATTTAAACCTAGATATACCTGATTCCAAAGCCCACTACCCTCATTTTGATTTGTCAAGTGATAATTTTATAAAACTATATATAGCTGTACTCAGTTGTGCCTCTTTTCATGCATCAAATAAAAAATTCGATTTTGAACAGTGGAATTCTTCAGTTTTGCTCTACCAGTCTTCCACTATCACTTGAACACAGCTTTCCTCTTACTTCATTACCAAACTCAGGATTATAGGATTGGTAGTGTGGCAAGAAGAGCTGGAAAATGAGGAGGGATAAAGAGATTTTCTGTTCCATTCTATCTAGAGCAAGTTTGGTATCTGAGTGAAGGTCAAAGTGAGGGTGGGGTACAGAATACCATGGATAACATCTCTTAATTTTTGAAAAATGGTTTCAGGAAACCCCGTAAGCCAGAATACTGGGAGAAGTTGATGTGAAAGAAATTCACAGGCGTAGAAGGGAGGAGAGACTTGTCTCAGTTACTGTATATTGATCTGTAAACTGAGAATAATGAAAGGGATTTACAGTCTGGTGGTTTTAGGACTCTGTTTAGCCAAGAAATTCTTGGTTCAGCCAAATATTACTTAGATACATAATGAAATAACAAAACACAACTGTTCTGTTTCTGTTTTTATTTGGTTGGGAACCGTAGTCTATGTTCCATTTTCATGATTTTTTCTTCCTCAGACATCTTCAAGTCAATGATTTTGTATATCCCTACTTAATATAGTTTGAGATTGGTAATTATGTTTCAAATTAAACTTTATGACCCTTGAAGTCTAAGGCCATATTTTGACCTTCTCCATGGCTTTACTCAGTGCCCAATAAGCAGCATTATGTATTTAATAACTACTCTCAGCGTTGGTGGAAAGCTATTGATTGACCATCGGCTGAGGGGAGAAGAGTGTACAATACCTGCATGCCTTAATTCTGGATCTATTGGCAACCTCTGCCCTCATTAGGGTAGTTGTCTCATCTATTATTGTATCTATAGTATCTACTTTTGTACCTGGAATTCAGCATACTCACAATAAATATGTTGGATGAAAAGACTTTTCAAGTTTCCAGCTATAAATTGGTTCCTTTTGGGTTTTGAAATGGATTTTTATGGAAGTTGGTAAAGTTCAGCAGCATCCATGAGAAGTGCTTGACATGGAGCCTGGTAACACGTATGTCTAAGTGCCTTCAGTTTTAACTTATTTAATCATCATACCAACCCTATGAAGTAAGGGTAGTAACTGAGACAAAACAGGTTATATGCCCAAGGTCACACAGTCAGTAAATGGCAGAGGATCAGAGCCCAAGAGGTCTGGCTCCAGCGTGTGTTCCCCAAACAAAACGTGTCCTGCAGAATAAATTTTAACTTTTTCATTCTTTGACCCTTTAGATTAGGTTGTTTTTTAACTTTTGGAGAAGGAACAGTCTCTACCCTGTTTGGAAATCCATAAAGTTTCTAACTGGGTCAAGTGTCTTCTCAGTTTCAGACTGTCTTTGGGGTTTCTTGATGCCTCACATTGGCTTGCTTGCTCTTCTGAGTTACTGACAGGCTGCTTTCCCTTGACCCCTGGAGCATGTGTATTTCTTGTTCCTACTTGTGTATCTGGACCTCTGATGACTGATGTCTGGCTTTTTATTCTCAAATTATCCATCACTATTTTACTTACTATAGACTACCTAAATAATCAGTGACTCTTAATACTCTGTGTTTCCATCCATCCATCCATCCATCCATCCATCCATCCATCCTTCTATCCGTTGTGGAATAACTTCCACTCTACCCTTTTTCTGGACCTCTGTAGCATTACACATCATTTACAGGCTCAGTAGTACAAACCAAGATGGTATGAATCCTGTTTATTATCAGTATGAGTTATCCATGTATGCTTCAGGCTAATGTCTAGCTCTAAATGGCGTGGGAAGACTAAAGAAAAAAGATATTTACATTTCTTATAAGGAAGGTCTTATTATAATGCAGAGGCCAAGATACATGTTAAAACATAATTTTGACCATTCTATCAATAACAAGATTTCACATTTGAATAAAATTTTCAGTTTATAATTTCACAAAGTTTTCAAAATTATTTCTGGCAACAAATGCTGTTAATAGTGTGATTATTATCATCAGTAATTAGTAACAATGGCTGGGTGTCTCTGAAGAACCTGGAAATAAGGAAAATATTCTTTTTTCCTCCAAGTATTAGCTTTTAAAATCAACATTTATTAGATAAAGAAAGAGATGAGCAGAGTCACCCATAAGATTCAACTCAAACTTGATAGAGTGCATCACTATATTTTTAAAAAATGGTGTCAAAATGGGCATTGATGAGCCATGAAGACAGAATAATTATTTACAAAGAGAAATATTAGAAATAAGTATTATTCCAAGCACCATCCAGAAGAGAGAGCCTTAAGAAATGGACTTGGACTATTACAATCCCATTGGCAAGATCAAGCCTTGCTATTATGACATTAAAACATAAGGCTATGGGAGTCTGATACTATTAACATTTCAATTTTGATAACTTATTTTGTGCTACTTCCACATTTCACCAAACAAGCTACTTATGATTTGGCTTTCCCCGTAGGTCTGCCTATAGGAGAGAAAGGACTGATGGCACAGCTTCAAGTATACTGGGTTATGGGATAGTTATATTAGTTGGATATTTTGGGCTGCAAGTAACAGAAACCTATTTGTGCCAGCTTAAACAAACAAAAAATAACTAAATGTGAATATGTGAATTGGTAATGAAGATGTGCTGCAGGAAAAAAAAAAAAAGTGTGTCTTGGAGTTTGTGGGGATGCTTGCAGATAGGTCTCCAAAGTGTGCTAAAATGAAAAACTGGAAAGCCACAGAGAAGTCATAAAATACTCGATCTCCAGCTCTCATTTTTCTTCTCCACATGGATGCTTCCTTTTTCATTTTCTATAAACAATTATTTCTGTTTCTCTAGACTACTTGGGAATTACAAGATTATTACTTTAAATTTCCCTGGCATACATGTTTTTACAATTAGCTGTATAAATAGAAACTATTTTATTTCATTTCTTTTTTATTATTGAGGTATAATTGACTTATTACTCACAGGTCCATGGACTGAGGGCCTTCCTCTCGTGTGCCCCTTAGAGAAGACTCCTATGGAGCTTACCAAAACCCCTCTCTTTCTGGTTTGAATTGACCAATCTGGCCTTAGCCTGGGAATACCAAAGCACTCCACTCATGTACCCTAATAAAGACATTTGCTCTGGTTCCTGCTGCTTTCTCTGCCTACACCCTGTTTGATCTCCCCATGTGGCCTCTCAAGGTTACCATATACCTGTAAGTCCAGGACCGGTGAATAATAAACTCCTCTATTTCAATTTCTTTTGCTCTTTTGTTGAATCATAGCTTACCATCTGACACCCTGGGGATTTACTTAACAAGTATTAATTTAAGAAAGTCACAACAGGTATGAATTTTAAGGTCCACTTGTCAATTTCTGCAAAGAAGTCCTTCTCGAATATTTATTGGAATTATGTTGAAACTATACATCAATTTGGGGAGAATTGACATGTTAAAATTTTTGAGTCTTCTGACCAATGAATAAATTTGTCTCTCCAGTTCTTTGGGTCTTCTAAAAATTTTCTTTCAGTAAAATTTTGTAGTGTATAGTGTACAGAACTTGCACATTTTCAGCCACATTTATCTCTGTATATGTTATACTTTTTAATCTATTGTAACTGGTATTTTCTATTCCAATTTTCAATTGTTTGTTGTAGACATAGAAATTCAATTATTTTGTATATTGATCGTCTATCCTGTAATGTTACTAAACTCATGTAAAAGTTATAGTAGCTTCTGGGTGTTTCTCCCACATTTTCTTCATAGACAATTATGCTATCTGTGAATAAAGACAACTTTAATTTTGTCTTTCCTACCTGGATACCTCTTATTTCTCTTACTTTCATTATTGCTTTGGCTAGAAATTCCACTAAAATATTGAAAGGAAGTGGTGATGGTGGACATCCCTTTCTTCTTCCTGATTGTAGAAGAAAACATTCCGTCTTTAAATATTAAACATAATTATAGCTGTAGGTTTTTTTCTAGATGCCATATGTCAGGATTGGGATACTCTCTCCTCTTCCTACTTTGCTCATAAGTTTTTTCAGGAATGGATGCTACATTTTGTTGAACGCTTGTTCTAAGATGATTATGTTTTTGTTAGTGTCTGTGTTGGTGCGTGGTGTTTTTAGTTTGGTAACATGTTGAATGATCATGATTTAATTTCTAATGTTAAATTAACCTTGTATTCCAGAGATATACCTCATTTGACCTTGATGTATTATCTTTTTTTTATGTCGTTGGATCTGATTTGCAAGTATTTTCCTGGATACTTACGTAGCTTCGTCCATGAGGCATATTGGTCTATGGTTTTCTTTCTTGTAATACCTTTGTTTTCCATATCAGGGTAGTACTGGCCTCTGGAATTATTTGGAAAGAATTGCATTTTTATGTTATTATAATGGAATTGTTTTCTTAATTTCCTTTTCAGGTTGTTTAATGCATGTTGATCTTGTACGCTGAGACATTGCTGTATTCATTTGTTAGCTCTAATAGCTGTTTTAAGGATTCTTTAGGATTTTCTATATATAAGGTCATGCCATTTGTGAAGAGATAGTTTTGCCTTTTCTTTTCCAATTTGAATGCCTTCTATTCCTTTTTATTGCCTATTTGCTCTTGCTAGAACTTCCAATGCAAATTTCAGTAACTGTGGTATGGGGATCATCTTTCTCTTATTCTTCATCTCAGGGTGGAAAGCTTTCGTTTTTTTTCACTTCTAAGTATACTGTCAGCTGTGAGTTTTTATAAATGCCCCCTATCATATTGAAGAAGTTTCCTTCTATTCCTAGTTTTCTGAGTATTTTTATTATGAAAGGTGTTGGTTTTTGTCAAATGCTTTTTCTGAATTAATCAAGATGATCATTTTTTTTTCCTTCATTCTATTCATATGGTGTATTACGTTGCTTGATTTTCATGTGTTCAACCACTCACATTCCTGAGATAAATTTTACTTTGTTGCGGTCTGTACTCCTTTCAGTATGCTGTTGGATTTAGTTTGCTAGCATTTTGTTGAGAATTTTTCCGTCTATATTCATAAGTGATATTGGCTGGTACATTTCTCTTCTTGTGATGTCTTTATCTGACTTTGGTATTAAAGTAATGCTGGCTTCATAGGATGAATTAGAAAGTCTTCCCTCTTCTTTTTGTGGAAGAGTTTCAGAAGAATTGGTTTTAATTCTTCTTTAAATGTTTGGTAGAATTTGCCATTGAATTCATCTGGTCCTGGGCTTTTCTTTGTTAGAAAATTATGTTTTGTTTTAAATTACTGATTCAATCTCCTTCTTTATTATACATTTATTCAGATTTTTAATTGCTTCTTGAAATCCATTTTGGTGGTTTGAGTGTTTCTAGGAATTTGTCCATTTCACTTAATGGAATATAATTGTTCATAGTATTCCCTTATAATATTTTTTCTTTTCTGTAAAGTCAGTAGTAATGAGCCAACTTTCATTTCTAATTTTAGTTATTTGCATCTTTTCTCTTTTTTTATTAATCAATCTAGCTAAAGGTTTGTCAATTTTGTTGATCTTTTAAAAGAACAAACTTCGATTTCATTGATTCTTTATATTGTTTTCCTGTTTTCTTTTTTGTTTATGTGTGCGCTAATCTTTATCATACCCTTAGGATGGGAAAAGCCGTTCCGAGTTGCTCTCTGGTCATTTTACAGTATGACAACGCTGCTCATACCCAGAATCTGGACATTTAGATAAGGACCCAAGGTTAGGATTCCCAGCACAGGTTCCCACCTTGCTTTTCCTGAGGTACCTTTTAAAATAACCACTTATATTTGAGCCCATGAAAAATTTGTGACTGCTGCCCCAACCACCTTATAGTAATAGGTACTTGCTACCCTCTCTCTTATCTCCTGCTTGCTAGTGACCAGGGGAAGGGGCAGAGGACCTCCCTTCCCCTGGCTCATTGCGCCTCTATTCTGGTATCTGTAAGTAATAATACTATGACTTTATTACCTTTGTGTGAGTGTATTGAAACAGTACCTTCAGTCAAAATACCTTCTTGGTTTTCACTTCCCTAGAGTGGGAACTTGGATGCTGAGGGAGCTGCCTGCCATCTTCGTGTGGATGGCTTGTGCCCCTCATTCAATGGGTCATAATTGGCATATTCTTTGGCAACATACCAGCTCCAGGTTTTCCAATATAATCCTTCCTTCTGGATTTAGTTTAGTCTGCTCTTTTTTTCTAGATCACTTAGATGTGAAGTTTGCTGTTGATTTGAGATTTTCTTTTTTATATGTTGACATTTACAACTATAAGTTTTCTTTTTTTAGGAGAAATTTTAATAATATATTGGAATATTAATAATATATTGGAATATTAATATTAATATTATTAAAATATAAATTTTAATAATATATTGAATTTAACCTACTATATCCAAACATCATTTCAACATGTAATTAATATAAAAATATTAATGAGATATTTTACACTCTAAGTCTTCAAACCCATTGTGTACTTTACATTTACAGCATATCTCAATTCTGACTAGCCCCATTTCAAGTGTTCAGTAGACACATGTGGCTGGCTACCATATTAAACAGTGCAATCTAAACCCTGAGCTCAAGATTTCTCTCCAGAGAAATCCTGATGGTCCAGATTTCCCTCCACCAATGAGACTTCCAATTCACTGCAAGGATACAACTTGCCCCTCTGATATACGTGGTGAGTTTCCTGCCCAGATGGAAGACTAGAGAATCGTGAGATGTGGCTGAACCAGTAGGCCTGGACCACTTCAGTATGAAAATGTCAAAAGCTCATAGTCAGGGGTCACAGTGAATGTTCACACATTTCACTTTAGAGCTATGGTCTTTGCAGCTTGAGGAATTCGCCTGCCCAGCTTCCTGATTCTACCTGCCTGGGCCACTGTGCTAGACTTCCCATATGTCTGACACCATGTTTGTACCCTCCTTGGGGCTCTCTATATAAGTTTTCTTCTAAGCACTGTTTTCTCTGCAACTGGTAAATTTTGATATGTTTGGCCTTCATTTTCATCTGTCACGAAGTACTCTCTAATCTCTCTTGTAATTTCTTCTTTGACCCATTGGTTATTTAGGAATGTGTTGTTTAATTTCCACGTATTTCTTAATATTCCAATTTTCTGTCTGTTGTTGATTTCAAGTTTCATTTCATTATGTTTAGAGGAGATACTTTTATGATTTCAATCTTTTTATATTGAGACTTATTTTGTGGCTTAGCATATGGTCTGTCCTAAAGAATGTCTCTCGTGTGTTTGAGAAAAATGCATATTCTGCTATCGTTGGATAGAGTGTTGTCATTATGACTGTTAGGTCTAGTTGGTTTTTAATGTTATTCCAATTGTCTTATTATTCTCTCTCTGGATAGTCTCTATCCATTACTGAAAGTAGAATACTGACATCTCCAACTATTATTTCTGTCTGGTATCATAATTCTTCCTGAAGAACTGCTTTTATTTATTTTATTTTATTTATTTTATCCCTACCTGCATAATAATAATTAAATTCCATTGTCTTTGATGTTTTGACAACTTTAAGTCATATAGAAACCATAGCTTTACTCACATTTCTTTTTTAATTTATGTCAATATGAAGGTATAATTTTCAAGGTTCAGAGGATAAAATTTTTCTACTTAATTCTTTGTTAACTTGATTTATAACTTTTAAGTATTTAGACATGGTTTACAGGACTCTATCAGAGTCCCAGAAGGAGAGAATAGAAGAGAGACAATTTTATTTTTTAAATTTTTATTGGAGTATAGTTGATTTAAAATGTTGTGTTTCTGCTGTACAGCAAAGTGAGTAAGTTACACATATACATATTGGGATTGACATATACACAGTACTATATATAAAACAGATAACTAATAAGGACCTACTGTATAGCACAGGGAATTCTTCTCAATACTCTGTAATGACCTATATGGGAAAAAAATCTTAAAAAAACTGAAGAACTGCTTTGAAAATGTCTTGTGGTACAGGTCTTCTGGCAATGAACACTCTCTCTCTCTCTCTCTTTTTCTTTTCTTCTGAGAAGGTCTTGATTTCTGTTTCATTTTTTAAAGATAATTTTGCTGGATATAGATTTTTGTGTTGATTGTTTTAATTTTTTAGCACTTTGAAGATGTCACTCCATTGTCTTTTGGCTTTTATGGATTGTGCCATGAACAATAAATTACTTTATTTCTAGTAATAATAGCAAATAATGATAAAAATAAGCAGTTATAGTGCTCAGTATATTTAGGTACAGTTCTAATAGCTTTCAAATGTTAATTTTATATTTAAGTGTTAATTTTAAGCATGTGTTTAACAAAGTGAATTTAACTGTCTTGTATACTTCTTGAAGGAATAAACATGCATACACATTTATGTACATACATACACCCATATAAGTTAAAAAGAAAAATAAATGACTAGTGTCAAAACAGCGAAGAGATCTACTGTAAAAACTAAAGATTGCTTATTTAATTTAGAAAATGAGTGGTTGATGATGTTCTTAGTAAAATTATCTTTTGTAAAATATTTATAGGACTGAAATCAGATTATAGTGGGTTGCAGATTTAAAGGCAATCGAAGGGAAGATAGGGTGATATAAGTTTTTCTTTTGGAAAGTTTGCATGAGGAAATAGAAAAGTATAAAAATGATAATGAGAATAATTATAAACTTGATTATTATGATAAAATTATGAATATAGAATGCTAATTTTAAGCATTAGTTGCTTATGCTGAGGACTTTGCATAAAATATTTTAGTTAATTTTCAGTCTTATAACATTATTTTGAGGGAGATTGTATTATCTCAATTTTACAAATAAGAAAACTGAAGCATAAAAATATTAAGTAGCCTATCTGTATTCTGAGAGCTTTGTTTAAAAAATAAAAAAGAGAGAGTCTCTCTCTCAGCACCCAGAAATACTCTAATTAATTGAATACGAGTTCTGTTTCTTTGTCTTGCTTGAGATAGATGGAGCATAACATCTTTCATTAAAATTTTTTTTTTTTAGCATTAAGAAGTCAAAATGTTTACCTAGATATAACTGCCATTTGAAGCATAAATGGTAAAGCCAATTTGGAAAACACTTAGCAATATCTACTGAAATTTAAATGCTCATTTTCTTTTATTGTGTATGGAATTTTCCAAAAATGTTTCCCCCAATGTGATGATGACATTCTTCCAAAAGATCAAAAGTAACATCTATATTTCATTCCCTGACAACTAAAGAGCTGAGGCCTTAGATATCATAGTGTAGACACAGGCCATCCCTGTTGTGCCTTGTTTGAATATCTGACTCAGGGAAACCATGAGAGATAATAAATAATTGTTGTATGTAGCCATGAAGTTTTTTTTTTTTTTTAAACATCTTTATTGAAGTATAATTGCTTCACAATGGTGTGTTAGTTTCTGCTTTATAACAAAGTGAATCAGCTACACATATACACACGTTCCCATATCTCCTCCCTCCCGCATCTCCCTCCCTCCCACCCTCCCCATCCCACCCCCCCAGGCAGTCACAAAGAACCGAGCTGATCTCCCTGTGCTATGTGGCTGCTTCCCACTAGCTATCTATTTTACATTTGGTAGTGTATATATGTCCATGACACTCTCTCACCCTGTCACATCTCGCCCCTCCCCCTCCCCCTATCCTCAAGTCCATTCTTTAGTAGGTCTGCGTCTTTATTCCCATCTTGCCACTAGGTTCTTCATGACCTTTTTTTTCCTCAGCCATAAAAAGAAATGAAATGGAGGTATTTGTAATGAGGTGGATGGAGTTAGAGTCAGCCATGAAGTTTTGAAATAATTTGTTACCTAACAAGAGATAGCTAATTGCCTTTGTTCCAGTAATTCCACATTTGATATGTATTCAAGAAGAATCTTGCACGATAAGGTATATATGAAATATTTGTTGGATTATAATTTGTAAGAGCAAGAAACTTGAAAAATCTAAAACTAAGTGTCCATAAATTGGAGACTGGCCAAATAATCTTAGAATATATATACTATGAAGCACTGCACCATAGTTTAAAAAATATATATATCTATGTGAAAAGTTTTTCAATTCATGCTGTTAGATAAAAACAGCAAGGTACAGAATGGAACATAACATTTATGTAAAACATGTACATACATACCTCCAAAATAATATTACATGTTTTCAACTGTAATATAAAAATAAGTGAAAAGTGGTATATGGTGTACACTTATCTAATGCATAAAAGAGGTAAGAGTAGTATCATAAAGTCAACCTAATATGAGTTAAGTAGAAAGAGAAGTTGTTTGGTGGCCTGTTCTGTGCCGTGTATTGAGCTATGAGTCTCTGGTATTATTATATATCTCTCATAATAGTCCTATGAAGTATATTTATTATCATGGTTTTAAAGAAGATAAACTAGGGTAAGAGTATTTAATATGTTGTACAGAGACTGACCATGGCTGATCAACTATGTAATTGCCTCTAGAGTCCAGTTTCTGTCTTCTTAGTACATATGGACCCCTTTAAAGGTACATACTGCTTTTGAAATGTATCTTTAATTAAATAACTTACTAAACCCACCTAACCTTAGTTTCCTCATGTGCAGTGCCAAGAGGCTAACCAGATGTATTACGTGGTACCTTTAACGTGAAATTCTGAAAGCACATTGTACTTTGAATCAAACTAAATGGACATAAGCTTACTGGTCTCAAGTTATTTGTTGCTTTTTAAAAATTTCAGTAGATATTTCTACTATACCAAAGGCTGAGCACATGCAAATCAAGGACATTCAGAGTTCTTCAGAGTTCTCTTTGAGCATTTTGAAGAAGGATGAATAAAGTTTCCATGCCTGTTCTGAAAAGGATTTTGCTGCTTTTATGAAGCTTGTTAATTCATTGATACCAACTCCACAGGCAGATGCAGCAGATCATCTAGCTGAGTGTAAGCAGAGTTTGCTTAAGGCTGGTTTCAAATCTCATTACCATAATTGAGGGAACTGGACCTTCTTCTGGGATAGCCTCATCAGAACCGTGTCCTAACCACTTGACTATGTTCTGGTTCTGTGAGAAGTGGCCTATCACATGTGGCATCCACATTTTGGCTTAAGTTAGTTCTAGTTCAGTTTCTTTTTCACTGCGAACCAAATGGTTCTGGAAGAACAAGATCTACTCTGGTCCTAAATTAGAGCAAGGAGTAAGGGAAGAAAAGCAGTTTTAAGTGGAGGGTACTAGAAGAACAAAACCCCAGCGGTGTACAAGAATACAAAGTAGTCAAGAAACTGAGGGAGGTCAGGTTGGCTGGTGACAAGCGTGTTCTTGTGTCTGTCTATTTTGTGTACTGCATGCATGTGGAAAAATATGAAACAAGGGAATAGGCAGGGGAATGGGCAAAGGAACAAGCATCAAATGATGAGATTATCTCTCAGGACAGGAACCAGGTAATGTTGGCCTAAGGCATGAAGAATTTGTTATATTCAGATTCTTTGTAATGTGTTGGTTCTTACTTCTCAACTGCACTTTTCTTAACCGAATACAATTGAAATCCCCACGAACGTTCAGGTATTCCAGTTTATCATCTTATGTCAGTGCTATCCATTCTTGTATGTAGAGTGCCGTGCTTCGTCACTTGGCCACTTTACTACCCATTAGTTTCCTTGAACATATTCTTTTCTGTAATAACGAGACAGTGTCAAGAAATCTTGTGGTAAGATCTTGATATATTTTTAACTGGAGGACTCCTTTAAAAAATGAGTCAATGATGAAGGATTATCTTGTACCGAAGGAAAAAAAAAAGTAGAAAGGTAATGAATCTGGACTTTGACACGCCATATATCTTATGCAGGGACACCCAAGAATTGTTGAAGAACGTTGGAAACATGCCAGAAATCATCGTGGCAGGATGGTAGCCAGGTTGATAATGATGCATTGTCATTTTACTTTTGGAAAGTCCTGTGAGGTTCGCTATGGAGTCTGGCGATAGCAATTACAATTACTGAACTTCATTTTATTCACTTGGGCAAAATAATGTCATTCCACTTAAAACACACAAAATTACAAACTAATAATGAAGCTCTCTTAATGGCCCTTAGAGTGAGGAGTTAACCTTGATGATAAAGTGATGTAAGACTTAATAAACCTTGTTTCTGGCTCAGTCCCAGAGAGAATGAATTCTGTGTGATTCAGCTGTGTGGAATCAATAATAACTGACTGATGCCTGACACTAGTTGAGTATGAGGTACTTATGCACAGTACTTACACAGGTATGGAGATACCCAGGCTTTCTCTGCCACCCTCACAATGCTTCCTTTTTGCTTTGCTTGTCATCAGATGACTCGCCTCTGTGATGTGAGCCTCAACTGCTTTGGGTCTGTGTTTGACTATGCTTCCCTAACAAGTACCGTCTCGCTATGGAAACAAGTTAAGCATATTTATATGTTTTAGATATTTATGTGCTAAATAATGATAAACCTTAGGTAAATATTTGTAAACAGCCAATAACAAGCTTTGCAGTAAATTGGGTAAATACACCAGAGTTATATTCAAAGATCCTTTATTGTTGAGCAACTCCACTTACAGCTGTCACTTAAAAAATTTACAAAGCTTGGAGATTGGTGGAACATTATAGACGAAGAACATGCATAATGTAGAATTTTGAGGAAAGGACATTGGGGCCCCATGTAAGAAGGCACTTGCCTAACTAAATTCACTTCATGGTCAGTCTTGTAGATTCAGGAAAAAAACCTTTCTTGTGAGTGTTCTGACATAAAGAGAACTGAGGATGTGGAATTATGTAAGTAAAACTCTTGAGCGCATGATGTGCATAATATGCTAATATATTCATATACAGTAAAATGTGTGTTTGTCTACCAGTATATTCCCTGTACAGTTTAAGAAGGTAGCTTGTCGGAATATTATTTAAATGAGTCTAAAATCAGTCTAGGGATGATCGGTTGTGTGGTCCAAATGTGTAATGGCCTCACGTGTAATATTTGAGGCAGATGAGATTCTTGGGTCAGCTTGACAGGTGTGCATACCTGTGGCCAGTGCTGGGCAGCACCTCCCCTTTGCAAGCTGACCCATCGACACTCTCATTGCCCATTTCGTTTGACCAAGTTGGTAGAGTTTTTCACTGGATATGTTAGTTCTGTTTTACATAAATAGTAACAAAAGTACATTTATTGTATAAATAGTGATGATGATTGGAATACAGTGAGATCTAAGAACCGGTTTAACTGCTGAGAATTGGTAGGCATAGAGTGAGGGTCTCTGAAGACGGGCTCTAGGCTCAGAATTCCAGGCTGAATTTGGGGTGGGATAAAACACCGTGACAGTTTTATGGATTGTGGGAACATAAGGCTATGTGGTCCACATCCTATATGGAACACTGGGATGGTAGGCGAGGGACTATTTCCATTACCCATTAAGTGGAGAAGAATACGGCATTTGCAGGATGTGAGAAAGAGTTCAAATGAGCTGGCCAGGATGCTAGAAAATATCAGGTTGGGCTGTGTAATTGGAGGCCAGTGGAGACTGTGTCCAGGAAAGCTGTTGCCGGTGTGGAAGAGCCATGACAGCTGGGAAGTAGCGAGGAGTTTACAACTCAGCAGGGCCATCATGGACAGAAACTCACCTCTGATCAGACTTTTTCTCTTGAGGTCACGATCAAATTAAGTGTGGATACCGAAGTTATCCAGCCCGTGGAAAAGGAAAAAGAAAAAAGCAATCTTAATTGGCTGAATTTAAACTTGAAATGGCTGAAAAAAAAAAATGATCACGCTTATCTAATATTAACTAATTGATTTTTTCTACCACTACTGAGAAAACAGTTTGAAAGTAAAGATGAAGTTAATATAAAAAATCAAGTTATATTTTGCCCATCAGAATTTGTGGCTTGAAAAGCCACATCTGCTTTTTGTTTGCATATATGTGTAAGTGGTTATGGAGTTTATACTGGAATTTAAGGCACTGAGAGCATTATAAAAAAGATGAGTTGTTGAGTTGTTTTTTTTTTTTTTGAGCAATAGAGAATTCGGGTAGCTAGAATTCAAATTTATAAAACAACTGTTCACAAATATTTCAATATTATTGGTTTAATGACAATAGATATGCTATCTCGATACAATTTTATGGTGAGCTTTGTAATCCAGAATTAATGTTGTTGACTTTGCTGTTGGGTTTCTTTAAAAATTCTGTTCAGTAAATGTGTAAAGTTTAATGATAGCATGTGGAGAAGAGGAATTGGGACATTCCTGACCAAATTTTGAGCTATAGTGGCCTCCAGATAGCTTTAACTTCTTTATTTTTCTTATACAGCCATTTATACTAATTACAACAATTCATTTTAGCTAACACATGTGGAAACAAATAAAAATGTGGAACTATACACAATGAAATCGAAACCGATCATAAAATTTTAAAATAAATTTTAATATGAGCAGTTCCATGCAGCTGCATATTCAGACTTTCCTTCTTCCTATTTACTTCCTCAAATAGTTCACTAGTTTTTGTTATTTCGTGATCAATGTGAATGCCACAGCCCAAATAATTCTGAGCAATAAATAACATAGGAGAAATTCATTATCATATAAACTTCTTTGAAATAATATTGAGTGTCAAATCACTGGAGGTAGTAATAACCAAATTGGATGTTATGAGACTTTACTAATACAAAATATATGTTTCCACATTCTATTACTTGAACACTTGAGCAATTAGATGCCACCAGCAATGTTAGATTTGACTAAGGGTTTTAGGCCTAGTGCTTAAGAAGCTTAGCTATGAACATTAGCTAACTACCTTTTAGAACTAGAAAAAATAATCAGAGTATTACAAATGAATTTGATTTCTTTTAATCGTATTTGATTGTATGATACCAGAAATCAGGACAGTGAAAGTACTAATAGTAGCAGAAATGAGCGAGTTTGCTTAATTGAGTAATTAAGTGAAATATACACTTATTTTGTTCCTGCCCTGTGCCAGGTAAAATTCTGGACTCTGAAAAAACACAATTATCAAAGCATTTTTATTCTCACAATAAATTAAGAATCTATTTGGAGAGAAAAGCGTGAAAAAAAAAAGAATGCAGAATGTAATCTAGTACCATAGATAGTATAAAAGAAGTGATGTACAAGGGGCAGTGAGGGCTCAGTAGACTTAGGTACCAAGTGACCACTACTACAGAGTTGTCAGAAAAGATGTTTTCCCCCAAAGGGCTGCACTTTCCAGGCCTTCCTACATCAATGTGCCATCTCCTCTTTCTTTAACTTTTGCTTGTGCCAGTAAGGAAGGTTGTGCCTCAAGATGGAAGGATCTGGGGTCCGTGAATCATCCCTGATCAAGAACATTGTGACTGGACTAACACGTGAACATATCAGTTCTCTGACATTATAGGAAAATTTATTAAATCAACGAAATGCTACCCTAACTAATCTACCAATTTCTACCTAAAAGGATTAGGAAATGCTTCAAAGTTGATTCTTTAATTATATGTGAGTTTTTTTAAGGGGTACATTTAGAAGAGATGGGGGTGGGGTGAGGTGGATCAATTATGTGCAGAAAACAGCATGAGCAAAGACATGTGAATCTGAAAAACGTTCATATGAAATGTTTCCCCATCGTACAGTATGTCTGCCTTATCTGGTATGAGGAGGAGAGGGCTATGGAGTGGGCCGGAGCCATATTATGGAGAATCTTATAGTTCCATGTATAAACTTAGGACTTTATGTTTATGCTGATTATTCTAATGTACATTTCACAGAGCCGTAGAGTTCCCTTAATCATTGTGACTGCCATTTTCTTAAGGAAGAAAGAGAAAGAAAGTGAAAGCGAATTGGGGTTGATTATGAGGCTTGAAGGGAATATTGACCATTAATAGTAGCCAGTGAGGAAAATCATAAAGTGTGTAACCAATGACCAGGACAAGTATTTTAGAGTGATATGGGGTTTAACTAATGTTATGCATCAGAATTTGTTATATTGCCCATAGATAGTTTTATTCAACTGAGCTAAGCAGCCATAGTATTGGAATAGAAATGCTGAAAAGGAAAACTGTTCAGAGGTGTTATAATATAGAATAAGTCAGTATATGGGACTTCCCTGGTGGTCCAGTGGTGAAGAATCCATCTTGCAATGCGGGGGACGCCGGTTGCATCCCTGGTTGGGGTACTAAGATCCCACATGCTGCAGGGCAACTAGGCCCGCTTGCCGCAACTTACAGAGCCCATGCACTCTGGAGCCCGTGTGCCACAACTAGAGGGCCTGCGTGCCGCAACTAGAGAGAAGCCCGTGCGCTGCAACGGAATATCCTGTGTGCTGCAGCTAAGACCTGACACAGCCAAAAATAAATAAATAAATAAATATCTGTTTTAAAAAAAGAATAAGTCAGTATAGTATAGAATGAGTTAAGAACAGAAGCTATCCTGTGGTGTAACAAACAAAACCCAACCCTCACATCTCAGGGTGTTAAAATAATAATGGTTGATTTCTTGCTTTCATGTGTAATGCACGTTGGGTGGTGGCATAGGTTGAATTGTGCCCCTGCAAAAAAAAAAAAAAAAATGTATGTTGAAACCCTAACCCCTGTACCTAAGAATGTGACCTTATTTCAAAATAGGGTCTTTGCAGATGCCATCAAGTTAAGATGAGATGATCAGAGTGGGTCCTTTAACCAGTGCCCTTATAAAATGGCAAAATTTGGACACAGAAACAGAGGGCAGTCGATATGAAGAGACACAGGGAAAAAATGGCTATTTACAAGCCAAGGGGTGCCCAAGGCTACCAGAAGCTAGGAGAAAGATGTGGAACAGATCCTTCCCTAGAGCCTCCAAAGAGAGCACAGCCCTACTGACACCTTGATTACAGAGTTCTGGCCTCCAGAACTGTCAGACGATGAATTTCTATTGCTTAAGCCCCTTGGTTTGTGGTACTTTGTTAGGGCAGCCCTAGTAAACTAATGCAGGTGGACTTCTAACTTTTTATAATTTCACCATCTGAAAGATGCCTCCAAACTAGCCTTAACAAAAAGAAGCATGTAGGTTGCACACTTTCTTTTCTGCCTTGGTGAGAAGAGACACACATCACTTCCATTCATAGTCCGGTAACTAGAGACAGACATATGGCCTCAGTTTAACTGCAAGGGTACCTGGGACATGTAGCAAAGTGTTTTGAGTATTTGGAGTACAAATACAGTCTTCAGTGCAATAGCTGTTGAAGTAGATATATCTTGCCTCTTAGTTCAGTTTAGGCCTCTTAATAACAGTGGGGAAACTGTTCATATCTCAAACATTAATTTCTAGTTACATTAAATAAGAATAATCATGTCAAATTGATATGAAGCACTCAGAAGAGCACCTGACCCAGAGCAAATAAATTCTCAATAAATTATTGTTATTTTGTGAATTAGGAGTTTTTATAGAGTGAATTCTGCAGAAGGATATGAAGACTAAGAACTTTAGTGTCCTGACGATAGTTCTTTTTAATATTTTGAAGATTTTTGGAAATATTTTAGGTCTTACATATTACCAAAACATTGGCAGAGTTTATTAAGAATCCAACAATTTAGGAATACCTATTTAAGCACTCTATCTCTTTACTTTCACTGACTCTTTTCACCATCTGTATATGAATTGATATATGTCATTTATGATAACTTACTAATAATTAAGCCTCTTTCATTTTCTATTTTGATCACTAAGGAACAGCATTTTAAAAGAAATTTAAGAACAGACCGAATTTAAGAGCATGTAGGCAAATAACCAATGATTTATCCTGGATAAAAGTCATTTTACTTGGCATCTTTTTTATATTAAATCCTTCTTACACTAGCCAGACATATTTTCAGTTATGCTGAAAATGAAAGATAACGAAATGCTGAAATTCTGTTCATCTATTCATTATCAAGTGAATTTTAGAAATTTATGTTTCCAAATAACTTTTATTTGAAACAAAACCATTGTGCAATTATATATACGGCATTGAAAAGAGAAAACGTCCTACAGTCTCTGTTCATTTACCTTCTAAACATAATATTTATTTGTATATTTAAGGACTTTAGACTTACAAGAATGGTGCCAGGAAGCAGCTACGATGAACAGCATTAGGTTCTTTGACTTATCTTCAATGATCCCCATCTTAATAAAATTTCCACATAATAAGCTGAGTAGTGTGGCTTATACTAATGAAGTCAAATAAATAAAGATATTATCAGTATGGGAAGAACATGACAAAAGGAATCCATTTGCAAAGTATTATTTAATCTCACAAAGGATTCTAAGGCTAGGAGAAAACTTAGTATAAATAATTGCACAACAGAGCTGGGAAGAGGCATAGAAAATCAGTTGAAAGTTTGCATGATGATTAAAAAATACAGTTAAAAACAGTTCCAACAATATTACAAATAATTACAATATTACAATAATTATTAGGATTAAATAAGGAATATGATTTTTTGGGGGGTTAAATCAAGGGACAATTTCATCTTCGATACTGTCACTGAAAGTGCACCGGAAACAAGTCTTTGCCATCCAGAAAGTATGAACATCACAGAGAATAATAATGGAAGTGACAGTGATTAAAGAGAAAGACCTATTAAAGAATAAAGCAAATGAATATTTAATATTGCACAGTGATGAATATTATTTCCGAAAGTCATTGATTGTACACCACACTATACATTTATCATGGGGTGGTAAAAGAAGAACAGGGTCAGGTATGACTATTATTTAATGCGTGTGAGCTATTGTGAAGTCTTCCCTGTCATGAGAGTCCTTGGTTGTCTCCTACTATTGCAGAAAACAACTTTTCTTTGTTTTGACAGTTTAGAACTCTCCACTCCCTCTGAGAATATTCAATTGTTTGTTCATTCCTGCTCCCCTCCATACCAGGGACACATTGTTAGTAGAAGACATGTGAACTCAAGATTCATGAGGCTGCAGTTTGACTGTTTTCTAGATGCCTGGGGTTTTGCCCCAAAAGTAGATTAATAGCAACAAGTCACTATAAAGCTTACCTCTTAAAACCCTTATCATTTTTCTTCAACAGAGGCAACATTTTAGATTGAACAGGTATATCAGAGAACGGTAAAACAGATAAGTAATGACTAGGTTAAGACTAGAATACTGTGTCCTTTAAGTGATGTGGAAAACCAATGTGTAGTAATGATCTGAATCCTGAAATGTCATGCCAGTTTGTTTTGTTTTGTTTTGTTTTGTTTTGTTTGTGAAAGCCAGAAATTTGACAAGCCTAATTAGAGAATGGTAATTATTTTCTTTTTATTTTTCATGTATATCCAACCATATAACAGTAATAAAACAGTATTTTCAAATTGGCCTTTTGAAGATTTAAAACATTATTTAATACATAATATTGATTGCCCACTTTTTTTTCAAGTCCCTGGCCTCTCCCAGACATTTTCAATTCCTCTAAGATATTCTCCAAATATGAGTGAAGAATAACATTAACAGCTAATATTTATTGAGTATTTATTATATGCTTGACACTGAGTCCTTCACATCCGTTAAATAATTGTTCTTCTCAACAACCCTATGGGGGTTGGCACTATGCTTATTTCCATTTTACTGATGGAAAAACTGAAGCAGATCAAAGGTAAATGACTTTCCCTGGGTCACATCTGCAGAGGACTTTAAGCCAAGATGCAGATTTAGAGGTGTGCCCTCAATGACCACCTGGTGCTGGTCTACAATAGAAGCATCTTCCTGCCATATATCTGTCTTGGACCCTTTTACTGGTAATAAATAACACAAAGAGAAGAAGCCTTATTCAATTTAAGCTTCCCAAATTCTGTATTCATCAGGTCCAATGGACACTTTGTTAAAACAGTTCCGTGAGCCCCATCCCCAGAGATTCAGATTCAGGGGGCTGAGGCCTACACATTTGCATTCTCACGAGTTTCCAGGGTCCTGTTTGTACTGCTGACCTATAGACTATACTTTGAATTTCACTGTGTTACATTATATTTAATTAAGTCATTATCTATTCCTTATTTACAATATATCCCAACTGTGTATCTTTGAGAATCTAAGAATGTGGCTGTTTTTCTAACCAGTTCCTGAGTTAAGAACATAAAAGCTGGGCCCTGTATGAGAGTCAAAGGTTTGTTCCCTTAGACCCAGCAGTGCCACTTTGTATTCTTCTTAATTGTGGGGAAATCATTCCTATGAATAGATGGGAGCAACAGAGATTTAGATTAATGTTTAACAGGAATTTTCAAGAATATTTTTTCATGTCATAAGAACAGAGGAATTAAAGTTAATTCATTTTTGGTCCCAAGATTTTGAGCTTTCTACTTAGCTATGCGTATTTAGTTGGTTTACAGGGAAACTTTATCTTGAGTCAGTTGTTGATGAAATCACTTATTTTTTCTAATCTGTGTATTTCATCACACAAAAATTACCAGCCACCTGAGCTAGTAACTGAACCATAAATGAAAAGAGTTGGAAAAACACCTGCAGGAAGATAGAATAGTGCTTTCAGAGCAATTATTATTTCTTATTTTAACATTGTCATTTTCCCCTACAGCATTTTTGCCCATAACATAGAATTTACTAAAGTATTGCCTGAACGTGTAAACTTAGCAATGAACCAGTTAAAAGAAAAAAAAAAAAAAACTTTTTTTTTTTTTTTTTTCTTTTTTTTACTGTCTCATTCCACTCAAGCCTAAATAATTTTTCCCCCTTTGGAAAGAGACATTTTAATATGTCACGTTTCAGTTCCAGCTCAATAAACAGCCTGTTATTTACAATTTTAAAGCAATCTTCAGCCTAGTCAGGTAAGAATTATTTCAAAAGAATAAAAACATTTTCATTTCCCATCACTGCCAAAAAAGAAAAGAACATGAATTATGAGTCTTGCTATGTTGTCTTAAGTTGATTACTGTGGAATGATTAAAAAACTAGCTGTGCTGTTAGTGCAGAGGAGTACATTATAAGTGTAATAACAGCTTAGGGATACAATCCATCAATGCCGCACTTGGAAGAAGAAAAAAGTTGATCTATTTTTTTGGTCATCATTTTCAGCATATTAGATGACAAATAATTGTACATTCATCAATAACAATAGATTAAAGTTGAAATGATTTATTGCTATTACACTGCTGTTATGATGGAGCACCGGGTCAGTCAAGCATCAGTGAGGCCTGTATTTAATTTTCACGGGTCTCTTAGCAGAAATAATAGACAGAGAGTAAACCACCTGAAACAAGGTAGATCAAAGTGGTTGACAAGTGATTTGTAGGTTGGTTCTTCATGGGTGGAAGAGAGGCAATAGGACCTCTTTGGCGGGCTTGTTGAACCACTAAATCAAACAGACCTTGTGGAGCTCATGCCAACATCCAGCCAGGCAGCACATGGAAATATGAAAGCTATGCAAGTATGAATTTCATTTCATATTACTTGAAGGTAATGGAGTACAGTATATGTTCCTGGGACCAAACCAGGTGATTTAAATTGTCTGCAAATCTCAGGTAGGCTAATGAGAATCTGCTCCTCAGGAAGTAGCTTAATTGTTCTTATATCCACTGATGGTCAGTCAATAGGTTAGTGTAATCATGGAAAATTATGTAATATATTCATCTTATTTTTATTATGGCTTCCTTGTGAAGCAAGGTTAAAATTATTTATATTCAATATGTTTGAGCATTTAAATTTAACAAGAAGAATTTATTAGGTACCAAATAGATAAGATTTTATCAAAATTTGATCTGTGGACTGTCTGTATCAGAATCACTGGGAATTCTTGGAAAAACACAAGTTACTGGGCCCCATCCAGATGTACTTTGTGAAAATTTTTGGGATTAGGGTTAGGAATGTGCATTTCTACAAAATTTCCGTGGTGATTCTGATGGAATTTAAACTTTAAGAACCAATGTATTAGAGCAAGATATTGTGGAAAACAAAAGTAGCTATACTGTGTAAGTGGGTTTCAGGAAAGCCTGCCCATCTTGTAATTCAGGCACGCCCCTAGACATGTAAATATAGTTTACGAAAATCCAAGTGTACGTGGAACTTCATTATCTTTACCTTGGGCTTATGAGTGATTTCTTTACATCTTAAAGAGCCTATGTGGATTTCTCATGTCAAACATTGTGACCTAATCCCATTTATAATAGATATCTATTTTGTTACAATCTCCTCTCAGTGTACTCTGTTTTGCTAGTCTATGAAATAATAATTTTGTGTATCATGTCACCCAAAATGCATTGTCTTATTGGCTTATTTTATATTTACTGATCTCTGTGGGTTTTTAAGTGTATTCTTCATTTTATGTTTCAGCATAATCTCAATTATACAATTCACAGGAGGTATAAAAGTGTTTAACAAAAGCAGCTAAACAGCATATATAATTAATTAAGAGAAAATGTTTGATGATGTGGAATTTTGAAGTAACTCTCCATTTAAATAGAATTTCCAGTTATTTTAAAAAACAGATGTCAATTTTAGAACTAAAGAATAATAAGGTTTTTACAATTTAAAGTAGTGGAAAATTTGTCATTCTGAGAACTTATCCTCTGAGGTGGGTTTTTAGCAGGGATTTACCTGTAAAAGGCAGGGTGAAGACTTGTTTATAAGGTACCTTTCATCTGATTCATAAGTAGAGTACCTTGAATTGTGCCTAGCCAAATGAAAAGCCTCAAAATAATTTGGTCTTGTAATTAATTATAGAGAAATGGCCAGTTCAGAGTGGAAGGAAGTAAACTAATAAAACAATGCTTGGTTTGTTGCTGCTGCAGGAGAAATCAGGATATAGTGTTGCCAGTACCCACTGCTGGATTGCCAGAGAATTCCCATCTCACAGGCAACAGTGGTGATTGGTAATCTCTGCCCAGAGTGCTGTGTTGAAAAGTCACCCAAAAATAGACCCAGAGATGCGTATCTTATTTGGCAAATTAAGTGAGAAAGTGAAAGGAGAAAAGCTAACAGTGGCTAAGTTAATGTGAAGTTATTGCCGAAGGCCACTGGGACTCAGTTCTCCTGGAGACCCTTTAAAACATTGTGCAGAATGGGTCAGACTTTTCACTGTGAAGGGTAAGGAATCTGGGTGTTAACACCGACTTTCATCACTCAGTGAGTGAGGGTGGCTTCTCTGACATGCTCTTGGGTCTTTAACACTTGGCCTACCCCATGCACTGGTCAAGCAGACTCCTTAGAAAGAGATGCTTGGGGTAGAAAGCCACTGGTAAGTACTGGAACTGTCCACAGTAGTGCAAGCTGACCTCTGAAGTGGGTCAGGGAGATTTGGCCGACACTCTCTGATTAAAAAAGATTCTCAGGTCAAATCTGAACTTAACAAATGAGATTGTGTCCATAGATGTCTTAGATGTGCCTGCTGGTATTTGCCACCTCTTAACTTAAGAAAGTCATGATTGCAATTCATGGAAACTAAACTTCGTCAAATGTTTCCTTGGTATATATGTATTCCCTCTGCATGGTTGATTGACATAAAAAGAAATGGAGGAATATCACATAGATACTCATATTGTCTTTAATTAGAAGTATCATTAGGGACATAGAAATGACTTTACATAGTGGAGAAATAAAGACCAACAATGTTTCTATTGTTTAATGATGTTATTTGGGGTGGCGAAGGCTGAGTTCTCAGATTTAATTTGGTAAACATAATTTTATCTGAGGTGGTTGTCACAATACTGCAAATATTTGAAATCATGTCATTACATTCCCAAAATTAAAGCTTTAAAAAAAAGACATATTTTATAGTCTTAGCTGTAAAGGCGACGGTGTCTAACAAGGAATCTGTCTACTGATGTTTGTAATTTGTAACAGTATCCCTGTACAGAGCAGTGTACTAACAATCTCAGATAGTATTAATTACTCCTTTCAGTTTAAGAAGAAAATGAGAAGTGCTTAAGAGTCAGTCTCAAGTTTATTAGGAGCCAAATTCCATTGGAGGTGAGAGACAGTTTTGCAGTAAGAATGCCAGAGGAGCACATCCAGTGGCCCGGAGCCCCGCTGAAATGAAAATCATTACAAAACAATTAACGTATGTGGACTTAGCAAACTAGATGACTAACTGGCTGCATTAAGCTTTGAAAAGTCCCACACCTGTCAATAGTTATCACCAGCAAAATAGTACATATACTTTAAAAAAAAAAAGCTTTAATTTTCTGTCCAGTCAAATCTAAGTGTATCACATGCAATTTTCCTTCCTTAGTCATCTAAATAATTTCCCACCTTGCTCATGATGAATGTCTTGCCAGTTCCTACTCAGTTCCTCCACTTTACACGACCTAATTAAAGAAAACATTCCATGATTGCCTATTTTTTCTCATGCATGACAACCTATTATTTTTTCTACTACCTGATTAGGGTTTTATTACCCTTGGATTTAGATTGATTTGCTGAGCACTTTAATAAAACACTACTTAGTTTGATTTAAAGGGCTACAGGTTTCCTTCATTCATACAATTATTCTTATAACCATCTCACACTCCAAGTATACTACAGTCCCCCAGAAAAGCAGTTTTAGACCGCCACTGAACAAGGTTATAAAATCAGAATCACAGGTGACATTCCTGTTGAATATGGCAATGCGGTTTCTATTGTGGGCAGTCATGAGAGGCCATTCTGCAATATAATTTGTCGAGAGTGATAAATCTGTTTCATCATATCTGTCAAGAATGGCTCCTGTGTATTAAAACCACTGTAAAGTTGGCTCAAGATAAACCAAAACTTTCATTTGATTAAATAATAATACGTTTATGATGACAAATACCATTTACCGTGTTATCTACCATGCAAGCCAAAATTAGATATAGTTCAAATGGACAATGGTGCATTTGATTTTATATCTACTGAATGTTTATTAAATGAATGTGCAATATTTATAAAACTGTCTTTTGTTTTGGACCTTTTATTAGAAAGTTGTATCCTACTTGGAAAAAATAAAGGAACATCCAAATCCACACTGCATTACTTACTAATTGAATAAACTGCCAATAGAGAGATAGAGAAAATACTTAAAAATTAACTGGAGAACACCTTGTGCTTTTTGGAGGTTAAGCAGTCACAAATGGAAAGAAATTCTAGTCTTAAGGATGAATCATAAATCCCACTCTATACTGGCCGAAGACAGGTATTGTTCAGCAGTAGACAGGAAAAGATAGCCTCGTGAACCCCACTGGAGTCCAAGAACTAAAGAAATATTGACAGAAGGTTCAGTTCCACGTAATCTAAGCAGAGATTCAATCAATTATTTATTTATTTATTAAATACGTGCTATGTGCAAGGTTCAGAACAAAATGTTTTTCAGGATTTTAAAGAACCACAAGGGGCTTACAGTCTCATTGGAATAACTGGGTTTGTTTGTCAAAGGGAATTTAAGGAGGCCAGGCTTAGAATATGCCCTGAAAGTGTTAAGGTACCTTATAAATCCCAACTATTCAATTTTAGGATTCTTTAGTCAGAGAACTCAAAGAGTGCAACTGTGAAGTGCTGTTTGTTCAAGCAGAAATTCCTGTGACTTTCAACACCACACGCACACATACACACACTGGCACACACACACTTTCCTTATGCTTGTTAAAGTCAGAATTGAGTGCTGTCCAAACTTGGTAGCATTCGTGAATCATATCAAGGCGTTTTAAATAAGTTTCCCAGCACCTGCTTCAGATCTGCTGAATTGTGATTTCTCCCTAGGGATTCCTGTGCAGCAATCAATCCTATACCAGTTAGCCTATGGAAATTTGGGAGTCACGGGGTAGTCAGTTCCTATTTTGGTCAGTGAGAGAATTCAGAGAGAATGCAAACATTCACCTGTCTGAATAGCCAGGATAGAGGAATATGAGTGTTGTGAAGACTTTCGATTTCTGTAGAGCATGAGGTAAAGATAAATCTAGACAAGTATTTTGAGGAACATATAACAGAGGGGTTGGAAATGTGGTAGATGTAGAGTGACCAAATAATATATTGTCCAATTTGGAACAATTTTGAAAGTAGAAGTGGATTCTGGTAATAGTTATGCTATTGTAACAGGCATAACCCTGGATAGTCCCAGGCTAACAAGATATAAGGTCACCCTAGGTATGTACCTCCACGTTTCTCATTACCTTTGTCTCCTGATTCCTCCTCGAACACCCCAGGACATGGATCAAGAATAGCAACTTCAGTTTCATTGATGCTTGTATCATCATCTTTACCATCTGTGTCTTTTATGGCTGCCATTTTCTTCATGCTAAGCTCTTTCCTCATTGAAACTTAGCTGCTGTGTCAATTCTTTTTTTATTTCATTTCTATTCTTTGTCATTCTTCTCAATAGCATCCATGTTGATACCCCATCCCACCACCTGGCCTCCTAGCTCCTAAATTTCCTTGTCTGTAAAACCACACTGGTTGTTTCAACTACACTCAGCTGTTCATTTTTAGGTGTCCCATTTTAAACTATGTTATCACCAATAACCACATTACCAGCAAAATCTTGATTTCAAGCATTTTCTCTTCTGACCACCACATCTTATTTTTCTACTTTTTTACTTTAATACTCCTACTGTAGCAACTTTTAATAACTCCAAACCGTTTACCCATATCATTGTTTTATTATCTGTCAACACACAGCTCCTTCCGTGTTTCTTACCTCACTTACGCTAGAGTCTATGACCAATTATTATGACCACTCACTTGAAAATACCCTAAAAACTTACTCCACTCTTTCCACCCTATACTCCTGGCCCAGCCCAAAATTAAACCTACTTCTCCAAATCTACATCAGAGCAACTGAAATTTGGTGGGGACGGCAATCACTCTACAGAGCAATTATTTTCTCTTTCTCTCTCATCAACCAGTAAAACAGTCACATACCGATCAGTGTCACAATGGACACCAGAAGTATTGGCCAAAAGCTAGTCATGGATAAGCCTTATATGGATACTGTATGCTTAATCCCATTATATTTCTGAGGCAAAATCACTTTCCTACTCTTCGAGAAAACTATAATTTCCTCTTTCTTGCCAAATTTTTTCCCACTTTTGCCTTTACTCAGTCACACCTGGTTGAAAAAATAGAAACAATCAGAAACAAATTACCTCATCTTCTCACTAGAAGCCTATCTCCATAATATTTGCATTCTTAGTGTTCCTCTGGATCCCATGCCTTCTCTGCTTTCAGTAGCTCCCTCTTCCATTATCAATTCCTTTCTTGCTCTCCCCCCACTGACACCTACCTCGCCAGGATCATTTTTATGGGTATACAAGCATACTTTAGCATTGCCCATACTAAAAAAAAAAAAGAAATCTTGAACCTTGCATCCTTCTACAGCTACTACCTCATTTCTCCATTCCTTTCATGGTAAAACATGTTGAAATAAACATGTTGAAATAATTGTTTACTCTCACAGCCTCCATTTCCTTGCTTCCCATTCACTAACCAACCCTTTTCAATCTTGTTTTGTAACCATCACTGTATGGAAATTATTCCTAAAAAACTCATCAACAACCTTCCTGTGGTCAAATCCAGTGGATACTTTATCTCCTAAACTTGCTTGACCTCTTATGAGTATTCAGTACAATTCGACCTGTGACTTCTCATTGTAATGTACTTGCCACTCCTTTGGCTATATCCTTTAAGTCCCATAATCTAGTTGTCACTTTCTACCAACCTCTGATTTAAGAATTTCCCAAGGGCTTAATTCTTTTCTTCCTTCTCTTCTCTGTCTGTACTATCACCCTCTGTAACCTAATGCATTTCTGTGGCCTTACATGACATTTATATATCATTTAAATATAAATTGCTCTGTCTCAGCATTCTCCTCTGAGCTCCAGATTTTTATTTTCAACTGCCCAGTTGATGTTGCGTTTGATTTCTATTATGTACTTAAGACAAAAATTTTGATTCTTAACCTTCCACCAAAACCTGTTCCTCTTTTAGTCTTGTCCACCTAAGTAAGTAACACCATCATCCAACCAGTCTCTTGGCATGGAAATATCCAAGAACCTTCAATGTATTCATGGTTTCCAATTACCCATTGTGGTTTCCTTACCCATTGTGCAGTTGCTACTGTATCCTCATGGTAATCAGGGTTAATTACCCCAGCTAGTATAAGGGCGCTTTTATTTGCCCACTTGTCAAATTGTATGAAGAGCCCGAAGTGTATAGTTATAGCTTCCAGTTTAGATCAATTTTTTTGATGTCCTACAACAGAAATGTTTATCAACTCCCCCCACCCTCTGGAAACGAAAGACCCTCTAAAACAGAGTTTAAGGTTGTTGTAACAATATAAACTCCACAAATGTGTCCCTTAGAGAGGTGATGAAAAGAGACATTCCTACTTCCAATTCTTTGTTCCTCTATGTTCTAACTATTGATTATTGGCTGTTGGTTGAGTGTGTAGACCTCATCATATTGGACTGCCATTCAGGCTTACAAGGTTTTGTTCTTGAGCTGGCGCGTTAGCTGAGCCTTCAATATATAATTCCACTGTTTTATCAGGGCAGCTGTGTACAGGGTAAGGGCAAAGAATCTCACAATTATCTCATTATATGCTTGTGTAGTAATAGGAGTTCTGAGTCTGGGGCAATGCTGTATGTGATACCGTGACAATGGATTAAGCCCTTGGATGGTGTGGCAGAGGCATTTGAGCAGGGAAACTGAACTCTAAGCACATTACTCTATATTCTGTTGCTCTCTTCTGTCAGGCAGCTGCTTCTGAGTGATGGAATTCATACTCAGGGATTAAGGAAATAACAACTAGGTGGGTCTGAGTGCCCACTGAAATCAATAGGAGATGGACTCAGCCCAGCACTCATGTAGCCCCAGATAAAAGGAGGACACTGATGGTATTTCAGGTCCTTCTGTATTATGTCAGCTCAGATCCTGTGTCTCATACTCCTTAAGAAGTCTGGGTATTCCCTTTCCTATAGTGCACAGTTTCCCTGTTAAATAGACTCAGATTCCTTGGGGAAACATTAAAGTGCTGTATTTACTCTACATCCTGCACTTGTATTACAGAATCTCCTCAAGGGGAATGCCAACTTCCCTTTAATCAGTAGGCTCAGGATATGAGAAGTGACTTAGATCTAGGAACTGAAAGAAGACCATGATTTTCCTTTGAGGTGAGCCTTCTCTTCACCAGCTTTTCTATTATAGTTAAGATTATGCTTATTATTATTCAAATCGAGAACATCCTAGTTGACTATCCATCTATATTGACCTTCAGAACATCAAGATGTACTAGCCACTGTCATAGGTCTCTTAGGTCAAAATACTCTGATTGCTTCTGTTTATTAAGATGACTGATGACTCACTCTTCATTTAAATAGTTTCATTTACCTTTCCCTTGTTGCTTAAGTTCTTCCACCTAGTCCCTGCTCTTCTCAAATTCTATATTCTAATTCAGTGGTAGCATGTCCTAATATCAAGCCTGGCTTGGAGATGGACAGTAGCCTTTACTAAATTTCTCAAATTTGTCAGTGCTCTTCTTCATAGACACATTCCTTATTGACCTAGTAAAGGCAGAGTCCTCTGGCCCCTTGGAGAAAACAGATTGTAGGTTATCAGTCATTATACAATAAATGGCTTCACATCTTTCACCTCTTAGCTAACAAATCACATGTAACCCTATGCAAAGAAGTCTTCTCCACTGCTTCTTTATCATATCACTTGATTTATTTCCTTCAGCACACTTAAGGAGAATCTGGAAATTACCTTATTTAGACAGCTGATAATTTGATTCTTTTCTGGCTCCCCAATAGAATGTGAAATCTCAGTGACAGGAGCATTGCCTGTCCTACCATAACTTTAGCTCTTAGGAACTCAAAAAATACTTATTTTTCAGGAACAAATGAATTTGCTTTTTACATTTTATGGTCCATGGAAAGCTCTTACACCTTCTTCTTATGTGTAGAAAGTGCTTTAACGCATAAAAGGTAGAAGAATATCTGCCAGGGGCTTAGTAAATGACGCTAATTCTTATGGTTCACAGATGATTACCCAACAGAGCAAACCATATGTTAATAAAAGTTAATTTTATTATTTGTATGTATTTGAAATGTTATTACTATTATATTATACTCTTTTCTGTTGATATTGTGGGAAAAAGCAGAGGACCAATGGATTGCATTTTATACTAAATAATACTTTCACAGTAGTAGGTATTATAGTATATAAGTAAGGAGAACACCCTCATCTAAATTTTGTAAAAGAATCAAATAACAGTATTTGGAGACTTCAGGTCTTCTATATTGTGGCCTGAGACAGTGATAACAATGTGTGTCTCCTTTAAAATATCTTTACATATTAGGTATTCTTTTTTTTTGTTAACTGCTAATACTCTTTTCCTAATTCAAAATTACAAAAACATATGTGCATTAATTGGGAGTGGGAAAGGAGAGAGACATACCATAAACCAATAAAAATTCTGGGATGAGAATTCTGAAATTTTACTGTAATCAGAAGACTCATACTGATCCATTTAACATGCAAAGGCTATAGAAGCAGATTTAGTTATTACATAGGAAAACTCACTTCTCAAGGAAACATCCCAGTAGAATAGAAACTTTTAGTAATGCTTTAGCAAAATGCTTTCTTTTTTCTACAGGTAAAATAGGGAATAATGCCCTTAGAAAGAATAAACTAGGCCATGATTTGAGGTTATTTTGTATCTTATCCTATATTCACATAGTTTTCACATTTTCCTCTTTTTTTTTTTTTTTAAGGAACTGTATTGAAAAGGAAATTTCAATACATATGTCACTCACCATGCATGGAAATGGCCAAATTACTGATTTTCAATAAATATTTCATTTTTTACAATCCTTTGTGGTGAACATTTTCCCTCTTGGCTGTATGGAGCCATGTTTTGTCAAGGGTAAATGAATTACAGCTTTCAGTCTATTTAAGTTAGCTTCAAAATGGAGAATCTGTGAATTCACAGTGTGTTTAAACTGGGGCCACATGAGATCTTTCTAACTGTATACTCAGATAAATTGATAAGAAATTTGTATGTGCTTTGTTAAATTCCAGAACCGATAGATAGATAGATAGATAGATAGATAGATAGATAGATAGACAGACAGACAGACAGACAGACAGACAAAGAAATTCTATGAAAGCCTAGGCTGATAGTCTTGAACAAGGTAAGAACAGTATTCATAGGATAAGAGTAGGGAAGTATTTTAGTATGGAACAGACCTTTTTTCAAATAATAGTGTAATTGCTAACACTCTCAATTGACCACAGCAAAAGTTTTGAAATGATAAACTTACAGTAATACTTTTTTTTAATTGAAGTATAATTGACATACAACATTATGTTTCAGGTGTATAACATAGTGATTCAATATTTTTATACATTATGAAATGATCACCACAATAAGTCTAGTTACCATCTGTCACCATACAGAGTTGTTATAATGTTATTGACTATTCCTATGCTGTACATTATATCCCTGTGACTTATTTATTTTATAACTGGAAGTTTGTACCGCTTAATCCCCTTCACCTATTTTGCCTATATCCTTACCCCCTTCCCTCTGGCAACCACCAGTTTGTTCTATGTATCTATGAATCTGTTTCTGTTTTATTATTTTCATTTGTTTTGTTTTTTAGATTCCACGTATAAGTAAAATCATATGATATTTGTCTTTCTCTGTCTAACTTTTTTCACTTAGCATAATACCCTCTAGGTCCATCCATGTTGTTGCAAATGGCAAGATTTCTTTCTTTTTTATGGCTGAGAAATGTTTCATTTTATATTTATATACCACATCTTCTTTATCCATTCATGTATCTATGGACACTTAGGTTGCTTGCATATCTTGGCTATTGTAAATAATGCTGCAATGAACGTTGGGGTGCACATATCGTTTCAAGTTACTGTTTTTGTTTTCTTCAGATAAATATCCAGAAGTGGAATTGATGTATTGTATGGTAGTTTAATTTTTAACTTTTTGAAGAAACTCCACACTATTTTCAATAGTGGCTATGTCAGTTTACATTCCTGCCAACAGTGCAAAAGTGTCCCCTTTTCTCCACATCTTTCCCAACACTTGTTCTTTGTTGTCTTTTTGATACAGCCATTATGACAGATGTGAGGTGATATCTCATTGTAGTTTTGATTTGCATTTTCCTGATGATTAGTGATGTTGAGTATCTTTTCATGTACCTGTTGGCGTCTATACAAGTACTGTTGAAAATACCAGTGTCATTTCTTCTTACTTTTAGGAAGTTGGTTTGTTTAGATCTTAGTGCACTCAGCAGAATCTTTAAAATTTGTGTAATTATAAGAAATATGTATTTTATTTTTACTCTTGATATTCTTGAACCAGAGGAGAGCAAAATTTCATATATTTATTTTACATCCAAGATATTATATATTTTAAGATTGATGAGTAGGAGATTACTGGTCAGTAGACAGTCAAGAGAAGAGCATATCAGGCAGATCATAGAGTATGGAAAGTGGCTTTGTTGTTGAGTGACATGCACTGGGCTGTTTAATTTTATTCCAAATATTTCAGTTTGTAAGTTTAATTTTCATATTTTGAAAACTTGATCACAGTTTTTGAGAGTAGAAGATGTTTTTCATGAAGTTCCAGAACTCCAAAAAGAGAGTGTCCTTAAATGGGGTATGGAAAGGAGGGATGAGGGCAAGGACAATGTTGCCAACTGTGTTCCTGTCGCCGTGTAAATCAGAATTAGTGGGGGTTGTGGAATTCATCTGCCTTGGAAATCTACCAAGCTGAAGATTTCCAAGGTTGTAACATGTACTGGATGAAGAACACTAATTTACAAGCATAAAACCTAAAAACAAGACAAAAGAAACCTACAAGGAAATGATAGATTCGGTGGCACAGATAGCAACCAGAGTTTCTTCCAGTATTGGTAACTCTCTCTTCTAATAAAGTTGCTCTCTATGCCTGGCCCTGTGGTGCAGATAATCCAGTCTTCAGAAAGAAAGGAGGGACATTTTCATACACATATTCTAGTGCCCAAGTACAGCATACAAATACGTGAGTATTATTAGTCATTACATTATTGTTTCAGTGGTAGTTAATTGTTCTTATTTTATGAAGTAAATAATCCCATGAGCAATACACAAAAGTTGGGTGTCTTAGTAAACTATAAAGTACAAAAATGTTACCAATTGATCTTTTTTTGTGCCTCACTTTGCTCTTTTTGAATAAATGACAATTAATAGGGTTTTCGTCTAGTGCAGTGTGATTTCCAACACATTATTTGAAAAGTTTGTAGTCTCTGGTGACAAATGGAATTTTCAAGAAAGGATTGTTGGGTGATAAGATTGTAGGTTTGCATGATCTTCTTGATTTATGACTTAAGGGGATGCTTGCTTGCTTACTCTCCCAGTTTGTTGTGTATTCATCAAGGAGAATGAAGAAACTGTCAGGTGGGAAATATACCATTTCAGTTCCAGACACCCTGACATATTTTAATGCTTAATAGTTGGAGTTATTCAAATGCAAAACAACTACATTCAAGTCAGTACATGAAAGCATGTTGAAATTTTCCTTTTATCAAAATATGAGGCAACTACAAACAATAAATGCTGGGGAGGGTGTGAAGAAAAGGGAACCCTCTTGCACTGTTGGTGGGAATGTAAATTGATACAGCCACTATGGAGAACAGTATGGAGGTTCCTTAAAAAACTAAAAATAGAGCTACCATATGACCCCCAGCAGTCCCACTACTGGGCATATACCCTGAGAAAACCATAGTTCAAAAAAAGTCACGTACCACAATGTTCATTGCAGCTCTATTTACAATAGCCAGGACATGGAAGCAACCTACATGTCCATCGACAGATGAATGGATAAAGAAGATGTGGCACATATATACAATAGAATATTACTCAGCCATACAAAGAAACGAAATTGAGTTATTTGTAGTGAGGTGGATGGAGTTAGAGTCTGTCATAGAGAGTGAAGTAAGTCAGAAAGAGAAAAACAAGTACTGCATGCTAACACATATATGTGGAATCTAAAAAAAAAAAAAAACAATGATTCTGAAGAACCTAAGGGCAGGACAGAAATAAAGACACAGACGTAGAGAATGGACTTGAGGACACGGGGAGGGGGAAGGGTAAGCTGGGACAAAGTGAGAGAGTGTCATGGACATATATACACTACCAAATGTAAAATCGATAACTAGTGGGAAGCAGCCACATAGCGCAGGGAGATCAGCTCGGTGCTTTGTGACCACCTAGAGGGGTGGGATAGGGAGGGTGGGAGGGAGAACCAAGAGGGAGGAGATATGGAGATATATGTATATGTATGGCTGATTCACTTTGTTATAAAGCAGAAACTAACACACCATTGTAAAGCAATTATACTCCAATAAGGATGTTTAAAAAAAAAAATAGAGACATGATTACATTGCATTTTGGTAAATTAAAAGAATAATTTTAACGAAAAAAAAAATATATATATATGAGGCAAGACCTGCCCAGATTCAAAACAATTATTTTTCGGGGGTAGATAACATAAAAAATAATTCTCTGCATTTGTTGCTGTTAGAATAAAGTGCTTTATCAGTGTAATAGTTGAGAATGATATGCTCTAGTAGTATTTTGATGAATTACATGATTATAGTTAAAATGAACAATTTCATCATGCTTGAACTAATATGGTACTATGATTTGGCAAGTACTCTTGCAACATTCTCTAACTCATCACTTCAGAAGACAGACCTATACAGCCCATCAGTTGTTGTAGAAAATATGAGTTGATATACAGTTTCAAAAAAAGAAGGGGCAGGAGAAACATGTCAGCTATGGAAACTAATGCATGCCCAGATTTTCATAACGTCATTGCTTGATTACCTCTTACTGCTCATTTTAAACTCTTGCATAATTAAAAGTGAGTCAAAAAATAAAGAGGCTTTTAAAAAATGTTTTGTTGTGTACCAAATTTAATTGAAAATATTACACACCCCAAGGTACTCCTGAGACACGGATATTGTATGTGTATGTGTGTTATTTTATATTTAGATTTAAGACGATTAGAAAGGATAGTATATAATCAATGCAACATTCATTTGGGTATCAGTCAAGTAAAACACACACACACAGAGCTGAACATTACATAATTTCAGTCATAAAGAGTACAAAGTGTGAACTGATTTAATATATTCATAACTAAGTACTCTCCTTTAATGTAACTTGCAAGTTGTTCACAAAGTTATTCCATTCATTTACTTTAAAACCTTACATGCCTGGATACATTTTCTTAAAAGATACATATAAAGGCACTATTTTAAGGATTTATACTTATACTCTACTTTGTAGATGAAAGATAGTCAAAATTAACTTTTAAACATCCTTTTTTTTTTTTTACAGAAATATTTGAATGTAAAGCTAAATCACAAATAGATTATTCTTCCTGCTTGAAATAATGTATAGATATTTAATAAAAATTACTGTAATGTAGATACACAATGAACATTCAAAACCAATCGACATTTATCATATATAGGTTTTTCTTTGCACATTTCAAACTTTCTTAAGTGATATATAGGTTTTATTTCATTTTTAAACAGATTGTGTATTCATTTTTTGATGCCTCTTTTAGCAGTCTCAAAATGCATCTGTATTCTGAAATGTTCTATCTATAATTGTTTGGGTGGTATCAATAGGACAAAACCTCTTATACATTGCAGAGTACAGTATTTAAAAACTGGTGTAGGGCTTCCCTGGTGGCGCAGTGGTTGAGAATCTGCCTGCCAATGCAGGGGACACGGGTTCGAGCCCTGGTCTGGGAAGATCCCACATGCCGCGGAGCAACTAGGCCCGTGAGCCACAACTACTGAGCCTGCGCATCTGGAGCCTGTGCTCCGCAATAAGAGAGGCCACGACAGTGAAAGGCCTGCGCACCGCAATGAAGAGTGGCCCCCACTTGCCACAACTAGAGAAAGCCCTCGCACAGAAATGAAGACCCAACACAGCCATAAATAAATAAATTAAAAAAAAAAAAAAAAGAAAAAAAATTAAAAAAAAAAGTACTCTTTCATGAAAAAAAAAAGAAAAAAAAAAAACAACTGGTGTGTCTTATTAAAATGTATGTTTTTTATTTTGATGGACTTTAATATGTGTGTTGTTTTGAATTTGAGTTATAAAGTAAAACTAAAAAACATTTATGTTTCATTTATATCAAAGACATTTATATGTAAGGATGTGTTTTTATCTCATCGTATACAAAACTAAGCGATGATTCTGGTCTCCATCCTTAGAAAGCTATCCAGACATAGTGAAGAGAGATTTGATAATATAATCATTTGGTTAATTTGATTACTTTACACAATTGGATGCTTCAAACCTTGGAACTATTATACAGTGTCTCAGAATGTATTTGACAATTGCTAGAGATTTGCCTCCCAAATTTGAATATAACTATTTTGAAGTTAAAGAAAAAGCAAAACAGTGCCATATTTTCCTGTATCGTCTGTTTCAATCAAGCAAAATAATGTTTATGTTCTTAAAAGTTGTGTTTATCCACAAACACGAGCAAGTGTTAGCAACTAAATTCTGCTTTTCTGTGAAAGTCAACCTTGTGTCATTCACGAGCTCAGGGAGCAAGTCATATTTAAGGTCAATGTATGACTGAAAATTTTGTGTGTGTCTTGAGAGCTTCATGATATAAGCAAGGCACTCACATTTCTAACCAGAGCATAGTACTCTGGCAGGGAGAAATGATGTTTATGTTAGTGCCTCAGAAACCAGTTGCAATTTCTTAAGTCCTCGGAAGCCTGCACAATCAGCTTAAAAAAAAATCAGTTTTATTTGTTTCTTAATATGTTTGCTGTTTATATTCTATCACTAAAAACTAAATATCTTTCACCAATTAATTCAAATTCCTATGGACTGTGTTTTGCTTATAAACTTTTTTCTTAACTTTTTATTCTATATTGGAGTATAGTTGATTAACAATGCTTTGTTAGTTTCAGGTGTACAGCAATGTGATTGTTATACATATACATGTATCTATTATTTATCAAATTCTTTTCCCATTTAGGTTGTTACATAATACTGAGCAGAGCGCCCTGTGCTATATAGTAAGTCCTTGTTGGTTATCCATTTCAATTGTCCTTAGTTGCATCCCTGCCACTTTGAACTACCCAAGTATCTGTCCTTAAAATTCTGTGTGGAGACTTCCCCTTCTCCAAGTGCCAAATTAGGTAAAAACTGAGCAACCTTCTCACTGAGGACACTAGAACTGGATGGGGGGGGTGGAATAATTGCTAGAAGTGTCTGCTTGAAGGCATCAGAGAACTAAAAGGTGTGAAGTGTTTTCAGCTTAAGATCCAGGAGGAGATGAAAGTCCATAGCATTGGGTTGCTTTTCCCCTAGGGACCTTTGCAAATTCCTAAAGAGGTGACTGAAGGCTGAGTAGTTCTTTCGATCCTTTCATGGCCAGGAACCACAATTTAGAATAGCAGGCTCACAATGATAGTGACCCTGGTATATCCTCTTACCTTTAAATTGGGACCGATAGCTCCACCAGAAGACAAGGTAAACTGGAAGCAAATCAGGCATCATACAGACTTTAGCCCATCCAGTAGTCATTTAAGTGGCCCAGAAAATTACTGCTCAAGTTGGATTAAGGTATTCCGGATGTTAGTTCCCCCCCAGGTGTCTAACCAGAGCAATACAAGAGCCTAGACTTCAAATTATATCTACAAGTAAGTTATCAAATACAGTGTCAAGCATCAAATCAAAGATAACCTAAGAGAAAAAGAAATATGGATGAGAACCAGTACAAAAAAGGAGAAAATTGAAAGAGAGTTGTAGGGGCTCTTGATGTTGGAGGTATCAAATATAGACTTAAAAACCAATGCTTACTATACTTAAAGTCATTTTAAAAAATAGAAGTTAATGATCATAGAGAATGTAAAATGACAAAAGGAAGGCTTAAACAAATATGAATTCTAGAGCCGTAAATTGTAAAAGACAGGATAAAGAAGTTTATGGATAGTTTAACAGCAGAGTAGATGTGAATAAAAGAGAACTGGAGATATCTAAAAGAGATAAGGAGGAAATATCAAGAGTGGATTATGGAGAGACAAAAAGATAGACAATGTAGAAAAAAGAGTAAGAAACAGAGAAGGCACAATCATTAGACCCAGCATACTTTTATTTGGAATCCACGTTCAAGTGATGATAGCTGAGAATTTTCCAAAACTTATTAAAAATTAATTCATAGATTCAAGGGATCATGCTAAATCCTAAGCAATATCTTAACAGAAATTCACAGTTAGATTATCACAGGAAAACTACTGAAAACCAAAGACAAAGAGAAATCTTAAAACCATTCAGAGGAAAAAAGAGGAAAGAAAGATTACTTAAGTGGAATAAAAAAAATTAATCATAGATGACTTCTAAACAGTATTAATGGAAAAAAGAGTAAAATGAAAGAAAATAGTAGCTAATCCAAAGTTTTTAAGGCCACTGAATATTTACATCTATAGTAAAGATGCAATAAAGGTATTTTTAGGCAAGTAAAATTAAGGAAATAAAGAAAGAAATAATAAACTGAATATTTGGTTCCTCTTATCAACCAAGATTTTTAGAAGGTATAAATAGTATTAGAGAAATTATTGTTCTGAGTCAAGCATAAGGCTATAGTGGATTTCTATCATATTTATCTTATGTGGATACAGTTATGGTCACAGATTATGATAGAGAAAAATAATTTAGAGCCAGATATCAGAAAACCTGCTATGTAAAAAAAATATTTTGTTGGATCCCTAACTTACCCCACTCACAAAAATTAACTTGAAATGGAATAAAAACTTAAACATAAAGCCTGAAACCATAAAACTCCTAGAAGAAAACATAGGGAAAATGTTCCTGGAAATTGGCTGTGGCAAGGATTTTTGGATATGATACAAAAACACAAGGAACAAAAGCAAAAATTAACAAGTGGGACTACATCAAGCTAAAAAGCTTCTGCACAACAAAATAATCAGTCAGCAAAATAAAAAGGCAACCTACAAAATAGGAGAAAATATCTATAAACCACAGCTCTGATAAGAGGTAAATATCCAAAATTCACAAGGAACTCATACAACTCAATAGGAAAAAAAAAGAAACAAATAATCTGGTTTAAAGATGGGCAAATGACCTGAATAAACATTTTTCCAAAGAGGACATATAAATGGCCAACAGGTACGTGAAAATGTGCTCAACATCACTCATCATCAGGGAAATGCAAATCAAAACCACAATAAGATATCACTTCACACCTGCCAGATGGCTATTATCAAAAGGAGAAGAGATAATAAGTGTTGGCAAGGATATGGAGAAAAGGGAGCCCATATGCACTGTCGATAGGAATGTAAACTGGAGCAGCCACTATAGAAATCAGTATGGAGGTTCCTCAAAGAATCAAAAATATAACTACCATATGATCTAGCAATCCCACTTCTGAACATATCCAGAGGAAGTGAAATCACTAACTTAAGGAGCTAGCTGCACTCGAATGTTCATTGCAACATATTCCCAATGGCCAAGACATGGTAACAACCTACCTGTCTGTCAGTGGGTAAAAAAGAAATCCTGTCATTGGTGACTACATGGATGGACCTTGAGGGCATTATTCTAAGTGAACTAAACCAGACACACAAAGACAAATACTGTATGATCTTGTTTATATGTGAAATCTAAAAATGCTGAATTCATAGAAGCAGGGTAGATTGGTGGTTGCCAGAGGCTGGGGAGTAGGGGGCTAGGGGGTGGGTGGCGGTGAGGAAATGATGGTCAGAAGGTACAAACTTCCAGTTATAAGAGGAATAAATTCCGGGGATCTAATGTATAGCATGGTGACTATAATAGTTGACAATACCGTACTGTATACTTGAAATTTGCTATGAGAGTAAATATTAAATGTTTTCACCCTAACAACAATAACAACAAAATGTAATTATGTGAGGTGAAAGATATGTTAACTAACCTTACTGTGGTAAACACATCACAGTTTACAAGTGTATCCAACCATCCTATTGTACACCTTAAACTTACACAATGTTATATGTCAACTATGTCTCAAGAAAGCCAGAAAAAAGCTAAATACTTTCTAATAAGAATATTACATATATCTGTATTTTGGCTGAAATTTGAAGGATGAGATTTGCTAAGTGCATGACATGAAATAGGGCTTTAATGCTGGCATATTAGGTGTTGGGATCAATACACTGGGTTCATGAGTCCTGTCCTGTCATATTCTTACTTTATATACTACAAAAAGGGGAGGCTGAATCCTCCACAGAATCTGTTATTACTTATTTAATGCCCATTTTCAGCAAGTAACCTGCCAGGCATTACAAATGGGAATATGAAGAAAGGAAAGATGTTTATGGAACGTCTTTCTCCTCAAAAGAGTTTTCTATCTAGTGAGAATGGAGTTGGCTGCATAGTCATGCATGAATAAGACATAGAAGTGAACCAATCTGGGTGGAGTAAGTGCTGAATGTAGACTGAGAATGGAAGTCTAAAGCTTTCCAACGGGAATCCTGTTGTTGAGCATGGGCTTTTTTTGAGGCGCTGCTTCATTTTTAAATCGTTCACATCTCTCAGCATACAGAAACTTTAGCATTAAGTCTATGCCCTCTCTGAAACTTTGGATCCATTTGTCATCTTTAGAACCTCAGAGCATACAGAGGTTCTTTTGATGAAATCTCACCTCCTCTGGAAGACTCCCTTGAACCCACATCTCAGAACTTCAGTGATGTACGTTTATAGAATTTTATAATTGATCCTCATGTTATAGTCACTTAAATTTCATGGGTTTATTTATTCACTAAGTCTCAGAAGTGTTTGATTTTCAAGGACTTTTATTAGACACTTGGGAGTGATAGAAGATGAATGATATAGATCTTGCATAAAACTTTGGCTCATCTTGCTTACTAATGTCTCTGCTCCTCTTTGATTAATTTTACACTGAGCTGTTTAAATAAAGACTGCTATCTTTTGTGAGTAGAAAATTGATGTCATTTTTTCCCTTGTTTTCACATACAATATACATGTCCTGTAGTTCCAACCATGGATCAACTGAGTGAACCATCTGTGGACACCTTATGTCAGTGTACCTAAATTAAAAGATCAAGTTATGAGACCTTAATTAATTCCTTGAAAGTAATGTTTGTAGTTTTCAGATTCAGAGTAATGGAACAAACTTCCTCTTGTTAATGGTAGAGGCATTATGAAAAGAAATCTACTTCTATACAGATTCTTTTCACAAATCAGAAGAATCTGAAAACTACATAACTACTAGGTTATAAAGCATGCTTGGTTTTATGATCTTCATGCATATACCTGAAATTTATAAGTTAATTTGTCCACTGTCTGTGGTAAATAATTGTGATTAGATCATACATATAAAATTCTAAATGATTAATTAGTGTTTAACTTTTTGTCTTCAGAATATTAATATGTTTACGATGGGGAGAAGTAGAAAATATTCAAAAGCAAACAGAGGTTAACTTCAAAATACTGATTATCTTACCAATCAGAATCAAATTTAGTATATATTTTTTCCTACCAATATATGTGTGAGTGTATTTATGAAAATGAGTTTATAATGTAATGGAGATAATTTCTCATAGGGCTGCCAGTAGGATTAAATGAGAGCATGCAGCAGACTGCCTGGTACTCCACAGGTACTCAGTAATGTAGCTAATATAAGTTAATATTGAGAACAAATGTATGGACACCAAGGGGGGGAAAGCAGGGGCAGGGGTGGGTGGTGGTGGTGTGATGAATTGGGAGATTGGGATTGACATATATACACTAATATGTATAAAATAAATAACTCATAAGAACATGCTGTATAAAAAAATAAGTAAAATAAAATTCGAAAAAAACTGTATTTACAATTTTTGAACCTGCTTTTATCACTAGACTGAATATAATATAAGAGTGCAAGTGTGAGGGGTACAAAGTCTTTTGTTGATTTGTTTTGGTCTGAAAACTTCTTTATTTCACCATCATCTTAAAATCATATTTCTGGTGAATATATACTTCTAGATTAATAGCTTTTCCCCCCCTTTTAGTACTTTAAATATTTCAGTCTGTTGTCTTCTAGCTGCCAAAATTTGGTTGGTATTCAGCCATCAGGATGTGGTTTCAGTGAAAGTAATTTCTTTTGCTTCTGGTTGCTTGTCAAATTTTATCTTTGTATTTGATTCTTAGTAATTGGCTATGAGTAGTTTTCTTTATATTTATCCTATGGAATTCACTGAGATTCTTGAATCCGTGGTTTGATTCGTTAGATTTTTTTTTTTTTTCAAAATCCATAAGAATTTAATAACAATTTTAGATGAATTTGTGATTTATGACTCCTAATAGCTTTAAGACACATTTTAAAAATAGATATACACATATGCATGAAAGATTATATACAAAAATCTACAAATAATGAGAGATATACAGAAACCTAGGTATAACTCCTTGCCCAGGTTCCCTCCCCACACACACAAAATTCATGGCACACTACTTTGGAATTACTGGGGAGACTGTGTTAGACGGTATCCATTTGTTTTTTTTTTTTTTTTTTTTAGTTGTTTTGTTTGTTTTTTTATACTGCAGGTTCTTATTAGGCATCAATTTTATACACGTCAGTGTATACATGTCAATCCCAATCGCCCAATTCAGCACACCACCATCCCCACCCCACCGCAGTTTTCCCCCCTTGGTGTCCATAGGTCCATTCTCTACATCTGTGTCTCAACTTCTGCCCTGCAAACTGGCTCATCTCTACCATTTTTCTAGGTTCCACATACATGCATTAATATACGATATTTGTTTTTCTCTTTCTGACTTACTTCACTCTGTATGACAGTCTCTAGATCCATCCACGTCTCAACAAATGACTCAATTTGTTTCCTTTTTATGGCTGAGTAATATTCCATTGTATATATGTACCACATCTTCTTTATCCATTCGTCTGTTGATGGGCATTTAGGTTGCTTCCATGACCTGGCTATTGTAAATAGTGCCGCAATGAACATTCGGGTGCATGTGTCTTTTTGAATTACGGTTTTCTCTGGGTATATGCCCAGTAGTGGGATTGCTGGGTCATATGATAATTCTATTTCTAGTTTTTTAAGGAACCTCCATATTGTTCTCCATAGTGGCTGTATCAATTTACATTCCCACCAACAGTGCAAGAGGGTTCCCTTTTCTCCACACCCTCTCCAGCATTTGTTGTTTGTAGATTTTCTGATGATGCCCATTCTAACAGGAGTGAGGTGATACCTCATTGTAGTTTTGATTTGCATTTCTCTAATAATTAGTGATGTTGAGCATCTTTTCATGTGCTTCGTGGCCGTCTGTATGTCTTCTTTGGAGAAATGTCTATTTAGGTCTTCTGCCCGTTTTTGGATTGGGGTGTTTGTTTCTTTAATATTGAGCTGAATGAGCTGTTTATATATTTTGGAGATTAATCCTTTGTCCATTGATTCGTTTGCAAATATTTTCTCCCATTCTGAGGGTTGTCTTTTCGTCTTGTTTATGGTTTCCTTTGCTGTGCAAAAGCTTTGAAGTTTCATTAGGTCCCACTTGTTTATTTTTGTTTTTATTTCCATTACTCTAGGAGGTGGATCAAAAAAGATCTTGCTGTGATTTATGTCAAAGAGTGTTCTTCCTATGTTTTCCTCTAAGAGTTTTATAGTGTCCAGTCTTATATTTAGGTCTCTAGTCCATTTTGAGTTTATTTTTGTGTATGGTGTTAGGGAGTATTCTAATTTCATTCTTTTACATGTAGCTGTCCAGTTTTCCCAGCACCACTTATTGAAGAGACTGTCTCTTCTCCATTGTATATCTTTGCCTCCTTTGTCATAGATTAGTTGACCATGGGTGCGTGGGTTAATCTCTGGGCTTTCTATCTTGTTCCATTGATCTATGTTTCTGTTTTTGTGCCAGTACCATATTGTCTTGATTACTGTAGCTTTGTAGTATAGTCTGAAGTCAGGGAGTCTGATTCCTCCAGCTCCATTTTTTTGCCTCAAGACTGCCTTGGCTATTCGGGGTCTTTTGTGTCTCCATACAAATTTTAAGATGATTTGTTCTAGCTCCGTAGAAAATGCCATTGGTAATTTGATAGGGATTGCATTGAATCTGTAGATTGCTTTGGGTAGTATACTCATTTTCACAATGTTGATTCTTCCAATCCAAGAACATGGTATATCTCTCCATCTGTTGGTATCATCTTTAATTTCTTTCATCAGTGTCTTATAGTTTTCTGCATACAGGTCTTTTGTCTCCCTAGGTAGGTTTATTCCTAGGTATTTGATTCTTTTTGTTGCAATGGTAAATGGGAGTATTTCCATAATTTCTCTTTCAGATTTTTCATCATTAGTGTATAGGAATGCAAGAGATTTCTGTGCATTAATTTTGTATCCTGCAACTTTACCATATTCATTGATTAGCTCTAGTAGTTTTCTGGTGGCAGTTTTAGGATTCTCTATGTATAGTATCATGTCATCCGCAAACAGTGACAGTTTTACTTCTTCTTTTCCAATTTGTATTCCTTTTATTTCTTTTTCTTCTCTGATTGCCGTGGCTAGGACTTCCAGAACTATGTTGAATAATAGTGGTGAGAGTGGACATCCTTGTCTCGTTCCTGATCTTAGAGGAAATGCTTTCAGTTTTTCACCATTGAGAATGATGTTTGCTGTGGGTTTGTCATATATGGCCTTTATTATGTTGAGGTAGGTTCCCTCTATGCCCACTTTCTGGAGAGTTTTTATCATAAATGGGTGTTGAATTTTGTCGAAAGCTTTTTCTGCATCTGTTGAGATGATCATATGGTTTTTATTCTTCAATTTGTTAATATGGTGTATCACATTGATTGATTTGCGTATATTGAAGAATCCTTGCATCCCTGGGATAAATCCCACTTGATCGTGGTGTATGATCCTTTTAATGTGTTGTTGGATTCGGTTTGCTAGTATTTTGTTGAGGATTTTTGCATCTATATTCATCAGTGATATTGGTCTGTAATTTTCTTTTTTTGTAGTGTCTTTGTCTGGTTTTGGTATCAGGGTGATGGTGGCCTCATAGAATGAGTTTGGGAGTGTTCCTTCCTCTGCAATCTTTTGGAAGAGTTTGAGAAGGATGGGTGTTAGCTCTTCTCTAAATGTTTGATAGAATTCACCTGTGAAGCCATCTGGTCCTGGACTTTTGTTTGTTGGAAGATTTTTAATCACAGTTTCAATTTCATTACTTGTGATTGGTCTGTTCCTATTTTCTGTTTCTTCCTGGTTCAGTCTTGGAAGGCTATACCTTTCTAAGAATTTGTCCATTTCTTCCAGGTTGTCCATTTTATTGGCATAAAGTTGCTTGTAGTAGTCTCTTAGGATGCTTTGTATTTCTGTGGTGTCTGTTGTAACTTCTCCTTTTTCATTTCTGATTTTATTGATTTGAGTCCTCTCCCTCTTTTTCTTGATGAGTCTGGCTAATGGCTTATCAATTTTGTTTATCTTCTCAAAGAACCAACTTTTAGTTTTATTGATCTTTGCTATTGTTTTCTTTGTTTCTATTTCATTTATTTCTGCTCTGATCTTTATGATTTCTTTCCTTCTGCTAACTTTGGGTTTTGTTTGTTCTTCTTTCTCTAGTTTCTTTAGGTGTAAGGTTAGATTGTTTACTTGAGATTTTTCTTGTTTCTTTAGATAGGCTTGTATAGCTATAAACTTCCCTCTTAGAACCGCTTTTGCTGCATCCCATAGGTTTTGGGTCGTCGTGTTTTCATTGTCATTTGTCTCTAGGTATTTTTTTATTTCCTCTTTGATTTCTTCAGTGATCTCTTGGTTATTTCGTAACGTATTGTTTAGCCTCCATGTGTTTGTCTTTTTTACGTTTTTTTCCCTGTAATTCATTTCTAATCTCATAGCGTTGTGGTCAGAAAAGATGCTTGATATGATTTCAATTTTCTTAAATTTACTGAGGCTTGATTTGTGACCCAAGATGTGATCTATCCTGGAGAATGTTCCGTGCGCACTTGAGAAGAACGTGTAATCTGCTGTTTTTGGATGGAATGTCCTATATATATCAATTAAATCTATCTGGTCTATTGTGTCATTTAAAGCTTCTGTTTCCTTATTTATTTTCATTTTGGATGATCTGTCCATTGGTGTAAGTGAGGTGTTAAAGTCCCCCACTATTATTGTGTTACTGTCGATTTCCTCTTTTATAGCTGTTAGCAGTTGCCTTATGTATTGAGGTGCTCCTATGTTGGGTGCATATATATTTATAATTGTTATATCTTCTTCTTGGATTGATCCCTGGATCATTATGTAGTGTCCTTCCTTGTCTCTTGTAACATTCTTTATTTTAAAGTCTATTTTATCTGATATGAGTATAGCTACTCCAGCTTTCTTTTGATTTCCATTTGCATGGAATATCTTTTTCCATCCCTTCACTTTCAGTCTGTATGTGTCCCTAGGTCTAAAGTGGGTCTCTTGTAGACAGCATATATATGGGTCTTGTTTTTGTATCCATTCAGCCAGTCTATGTCTTTTGGTTGGGGCATTTAATCCATTCACGTTTAAGGTAATTATCGATATGTATGTTCCTATGACCATTTTCTTAATTGTTTTGGGTTTGTTTTTGTAGGTCCTTTTCTTCTCTTGTGTTTCCCACTTAGAGAAGTTCCTTTAGCATTTGTTGTAGAGCTGGTTTGGTGGTGCTGAATTCTCTTAGCTTTTGCTTGTCTGTAAAGCTTTTGATTTCTCCATCCAATCTAAATGAGATCCTTGCCGGGTAGAGTAATCTTGGTTGTAGGTTCTTCCCTTTCATCACTTTAAGTATATCATGCCACTCCCTTCTGGCTTGCAGAGTTTCTGCTGAGAAATCAGCTGTTAACCTTATGGGAATTCCCTTGTATGTTATTTGTCGTTTTTCCCTTGCTGCTTTCAATAATTTTTCTTTGTCTTTAATTTTTGCCACTTTGATTACTATGTGTCTCGGCGTGTTTCTCCTTGGGTTTATTCTGTATGGGACTCTCTGCGCTTCCTGGACTTGGGTGGCTATTTCCTTTCCCATGTTAGGGAAGTTTTCGACTATAATCTCTTCAAATATTTTCTCTGGTCCTTTCTCTCTCTCTTCTCCTTCTGGGACCCCTATAATGCGAATGTTGTTGCGTTTAATGTTGTCCCAGAGGTCTCTTAGGCTGTCTTCATTTCTTTTCATTCTTTCTTCTTTAGTCTGTTCCGCAGCAGTGAATTCCACCATTCTGTCTTCCAGGTCACTTATCCGTTCTTCTGCCTCAGTTATTCTGCTATTGATTCCTTCTAGTGTAGTTTTCATTTCAGTTATTGTACTGGTCATCTCTGTTTGTTTGTTCTTTAATTCTTCTAGGTCTTTGTTAATCATTTCTTGCATCTTCTCAATCTTTACCTCCATTCTTATTCCAAGGTCCTGGATCATCTTCACTATCATTATTCTGAATTCTTTTTCTGGAAGGTTGCCTATCTCCACTTCATTTAGTTGTTTTTCTGGGGTTTTTTCTTGTTCCTTCATCTGGTACATAGCCCTCTGCCTTTTCATCTTCTCTATCTTTCTGTAACTGTGGTTTTTGGTCCACAGGCTGCAGGATTGTAGTTTTTCTTGCTTCTGCTCTCTGCCCTCTGGTGGTTGAGGCTATCTAAGAGGCTCGATGGGAGGCTCTGGTGGTGGGTAGAGCTCTGATTCGTTAGATTATTACTTCATTTTTCTTTCTGTGCCATTATCCTTCTCTTGTTCTAGGAATCTGAAGTTTGTCTGATCTTTTGGTTGAGTTTCACCTACTCTTCTCATGTATTCTTTTTTTTTTTTTTACATTTGTTTTCTCTCTGTACTTCAGTTTGGACATTTTCTGTTGACATTTCTTTGAGTTCACTAATCCTGTTTTCTGCTCTGTGTAGTCTGTTGTTAAACCCATCCCATGAGATTATCACCAAACTAGGAAGAAGTTTCCTTGTATTTTTTTTTATTATTAAGGCTTAATCTTCATATGGTGTAAAATTCAATGACTATTGACAAATTGTGTACACCTTTGTACAACAAGAAAGAGATATAACTAATTTTCATCATCTCAGAAATTTCCTTCACATCCACTTTCAGTCATTTCACATACCTTATAAATAAGAATTCTTCTTATTTCTGAAACCATAGACTGATTATCCCTGTTTTTGAATTTCATATAAGTGGAAGCCAACAGTATGTACTCTTCTATGTCTACCTGCTTTCATTCAAGATGTTTTTGAGATTTACTCATGTAGTTATACTACTACTACTACTATTGCTGCTACTACCATGAGGCAATATTCCTTTGTCTGAATATATCACAGTTTGATTATCCATTATCTTGTAGATGGATATTTGGGTTGTTGTCATTTTGTGGATAGTATGAACAAAACTACTACTCAAATAATCTTGTACAAGTTTTTCTACTTGCATATATATAAGTTTTTATTTATCTTGGGAAAATACCTAGGAATAGAATAACTGGGTCATATGGTAAGTATGTATTTAAATTTATAAGAAAATTCCAGTTTTCTAAAGTGGTTGAAACATTTTGTTCTTCCACAGCAATCAGTAAGAGTTCCAGTGACTCCACATCGTCACCAACATTTGGTGTTGCCAGTCGTTTTCTTTTTTTAACCATCCTAGGGGGTGTGTAGTGGTACCTCATTGCCATTTTTTTTTTAAATTTTTTAATCAGTCATCAATTTTATACACATCAGTGTAAACATGCCTTATTGCCATTTTAATTTGTTTCTCTGATTACTAAAATGTTGAGCAATTTTCTTATGCTTATTAGCCAGTAATTTATCTTTCTTTTAGAAGTTCCTAAGGGATTTTGCCCATTTTTATTGGGTTATTATTTTTTTGTTACTTACCATGAACAGTTGTTTACATAGGCTAAATATAAGTTCATTTCCATATATATATATATATATATATATATATATATATATATATGTGTGTGTGTGTGTGTGTGTGTGTGTATTACAAATATTTCCTCCCAGTGTGTGACTTGCTTTTTTATTTTCTTAAAGGTGTCTGTTCATGGGGAGAAGTTTTTAATTTTGATAAAGTCTAATTTATTCATATTTTTTCTTTTATTGAATCTCTAACTCTCTTGTGTTTTCTTCTAAAAGTTTTATAGTTTTGCTCTTATATTTGTGTCTATGGTCTATTTATAATTAAGGTTTTGGTATGGTATGGGCTATGGGTCAAAGTTTTTGATTTGTTTTTGTTGTCCTATATATTTATCTAGTTTTTCAGGGACCATTTTTTGTAAAAAGTTTTTTTCCCTCTTTTTATTGCCTTAGCCCGTTGATGAAAATCAATAAATATTCTGTACTCTATTCAGGTTCATTTAGGGAAAATTGACATCTGAACAGTATTGAGCCTTCCAATTTATGAATATATATCTATTCTTAAGATTTACTTAGGTGTTACATTATCTAGAAAATATTCCAGGACCCTTGTATCTGGCCCCCTTAGAAGAGCAACTAGACAAACTTAGTTTCTATAATCTTGGCACAAACAAAAATAGAGTTAATTCTTTAATAATGATATCAATTCATCTATAATGCTGGTTTAAGAAGAATTTAAATTCATCTATTTTATTTAAACACTAAGAGCCAGGTGTTACTCTTCAGGCTGAAAACATAAAGATGAGTACAGTATGAATCGTAACCTCACAAACATGGGGCTGGTATGATTACTAACTTTGTTTAAACAAAGTTCTTTCACATTTCTAAGCATATTAAATTGTAAGAATATTACTTTATATAAATTTGCTTCCATTTTTCATTCATTTCCTTGAATCTTATAAATCAGTTGTAACTGTTATTATGGAGGTATATTGTGCATGTGTGTGAATTTATATCAATTTATTAAATGCTTCCTGTCATCTCTCTATTTTACCCTTTTTGGATTTTTAGGAAGTGCAACTTAACTCTTCCATGCCTATCCTCATTCTTTTATTACCACTCTCCCCTTCAAATCCTTCTGAGATTCATGTTATGTTCCATTTCACTGACTAGCTCTTCAGTTTTATCTATTTGAACTATTTATTGAGTTGTCTATTTTAATGGATATTTTCACACCCAGAACCCCTACTTGTTATGGTTGTTATATTTTATTATGTTTTGTTCCTGTTTCAGGTTTACAATATGCCCCTTTGCTCTTTGACAGTACTTAAATGCTTGTTGAATCAGCTTCATCCTATAGGTTTGGAGTTTGTTGTCTTTCTCTTGTATTTATTGAGCTCTCAAGACGTCTTTTTTTGCTTTTCTTTGTAAGTGTATATTGCCTTTGGGGATTAGTCACCTTTACTGGGTTGTGTAGTTCTGGATGGGGGAAAAATCCATGTCCTGACCTTTGTCCCTCTTGGTGACTTTAGGGGGTAGGGGAATGCCAAGGAACCGTCAAGGGATAATTTGTATATTTATCCAGACACTGTTATTTTTAAAAAGCCAGCACTGTACCTGTTTTCTTTCCCTTACTTTTTAAAAAAGCTAAATTGATCCTATCTATACTGTTTCTACTCCAGGTTCTTCTGCCTTTTATTCTCTCTACCTCTACCTCCCCACCTCTGTCACTCTCCCACTCACACACAGCACTAACTATCTTCTTTTGCCCCAACTGATCCACCAACCTCTCTATGACTTTGACTGGCTGACAGATCCATCAGCCTCTCTTTCTAGAACCTCTTCAGGGTTGGATTATATAGAAGGAGCCAGATGACCATATTATTTTACCATATTTTCAGGAACTAGAACTCGGAAGAGTCCCTCAACGGATAAATATAGAGAAATATAAATTAACTCCTTAAATTATGCTCAGCACTGTTGAATCTCAGAAGCTAAATAGCATGTCAAAATTAAATGAGAAACCTTTTTCTCAGAGCTCTTTGAGGACAAATAATGGAACATATCCTTTCACTTGTAATTCCCTGTATCAGGATTTAACTCAGAGTAGGGGGGGTCTATAAATTTTAAGTCACCTGTGAATAAATTTCCATATAATTTGTTATTAAATTTGAAAGGTATTATGACCAAATTGATTGGAGTAGCTAGGAAAAACAAAACAAAAAAGTATGCTTTTTGAGAGTTAATTTCAGAATAGCTGAAATCATTGAAAATTTGTTAATACACAATCACCCTGTGACTCCCTTCATTGATAAATACAGCATACATCCAAGACTTCAATATGTACTACCATACATACAAAAATTGATGGTTTAGTGTTTTCTAATACTGATTTTTGTACTTCTTAATCTGATACGATTCTGTAAGTCTTTGAAAGTTAATACCAAACAAATAAGTAAGAAATAAGAGATGTGAGGATTTCTGTTAACTTGGCCAACAGTTTTAAAAAGAAATACAATCTGATAGTGATTTTATTTTCTCCAGTTCTATATGGTTAAAAAAGGAGGGGGATGATTCACTGAGAAGAGATGGCACTCACCCATCCATTTAAAGTCAGTGCTATATTTCCAAGGGCTAAAAGAGTTACAGTTGCACTGTTCATTACTTTGGAAGTGTCACATTTCCTAGTATGACAAGATGTATTATGGATGGGGGTCTTTACAGATGTGGAGAAATCTCTTTCCAAGTTTTTTTTATTTGATTTTCTCCCCTTCTGCCTCTTTGTACTTTAGCGGCAAACCTCGGGATAATGGGATTACTTTATGCCTTCCACATCAGGCTCTGGATGAGTGCACAGAGGCCAGTGGCAAGAGAAATAAGATGGCTGTAAAAATGCAAACATTGGAGGTTAAAAAAGGTGCACCCAATAACTTGCCCTTAAATTTAAAAGGAACTAAATGAGGAACTTCTGGACAATTTATCTTTCTGTTTACTGATAACAAGTCACTTTGTTTTTATGTGCTCAGTCTAGTATTCCATAATTTATTTGAAAGTAGATGAGAAATAATGTAGATAAATGATGAAGTGTCAGGGTCTGACGCTCTTAAATGAAGCTATTATGGTCAAAGAGAAAATGTAAAACCTGCGGCTCATTATGAGAGTGTTCTACTTGTCAGTTAAGTGAAAAGGCCTGGAATGATTTCCAGTTTATTTGTCATTGCAGTTATTAAAGCTGTCTTTTTGGTGCCATGAAAATGAATTGAAGACTTTATTCGAAGTAAATTTGTACTAAAGCTTTCAGATGTATCTTATGTGAGCTCAGTGAGGCAGGGAAGCAGCTTAAAAGCTGAAATATTACAAGGAGACAGCTACCAAAGTCTTTGAAACATGCCAGAATATATAAGAGCCAATAAATAAAGTGTTTTCTTGCCTAGGGAACAAACTCTTTGACTGATGTCTTGGGTAAGATTGGTAACAGGATATAGCAGTTGCTAATTGTTGGTAGATATTTTATTCCAATAAGGAACAAATTGCCTACATATTTGAGTTACACTTATAACAGAGTATCTTTCCTGAGATTGATTTCTAAGAAAAGTGAAAAGATGCATCATTTAAAATAAGATGTGCTTTTAAAAATGTAATGAGAATTAACAGAACAGACACATCACAGAAGCAGAAAAGGTTTAGTCCTTTCTGAATAGCTATAACTACTAGGCTCTAAAAACAAGCTTTTATAAAGTTTAGAAGGTAAGACATTCAGAAAGCCTGAGCTGCATAATCTGTTTTCCTAACTGAATTACTGGACTACAAAAGGCTACATCTGACTACAAGGGATGAATATATTATTGACATTTTTATCTCACATGTCTGTTCTTAAAATAACATTCTTGCTGAGGTGTGAGAATAACTTACATTTTAGCTTACATTAGAAGGAGATCAAATCAGATAGACTTTCCTATGACTGAGATGGAATTTTTTTTGAAGCATTGAAAAAATTAACTCTTTTGTATTTCCTTATTTCATGATCGAAAGGGAGGCATTTGGTGTTTCTTTGAACTAGTCTGGCAGTTACAAATACTTTTTTTGTATAGGTTAGCTATGCTTTTTCATAATTTAAAAATGGCAATTAATAGGTGTAAATAAAGGAAAATGAAAGACCCTTTTTCTACATTGGTTTCAACCCCATCACATGAAATAAGTAGAATCACTAAACTGAATGTTTTACTTCGAGCCTGAGAAATCTGCCAGCCCTGTTTTTGACTCTTCATTGTGGATATTACAAATGTTTTGACACATCTTCAGGGTCAGTTTTAAAACAAAATGGATTCTGCATCCCCCTCAGAGGTAATCTTTCAGGGTTTCCTTCAGATTTTATAGCCATTTTCAGTGACATTGTCAAAGTAAAAGGTCTAACAGGCTCTTTATTATATGCCTTATTTTCCAGCATTTAGATGTGCAACAAAACCTTCCTTTGAAATAAAACTCAATGTTATATTTGGGATATTTTAAATATTTCTATAACTTTTTTATGCTAATAACTATAAGAAGTCTCAATGATTTAAAAATAAATGCTTTACAAAATTATAGCTGCGACAATAGAGAAATCTACATTGTAGTAATTGCCGGTTAAAGGTGTAGAGTTTAGACTAGATTCAGACTGATTCAGATTGAGACTGTGCTTATACTCCCAATAAGATTTGAAAAGAAGCAAAATGGTTGAATTCTGTTGGATAAGCAGTTATTTGGGGGAAATTTTTTGGTAATTCATGTGTTAATGTTTGTGCTTATAGATCTGCTTTTTGTGTGTGGATACATTCCATAAGGTCCTTTTATTTTTGAGCATACTCAAGTTTTTATTTCAAGTTAGTTAATTCACTTTGGCTGGTCAATCAAATATATTTTATCCCATTTTACTTATTTAACATACAGATGTCAAACACTAAATTAGTTGAATTACAAATATAATGGCTTTTTATTGAGCTCATGGAGTAAACAGGATCATAAAAAGAGGTATATAGTATATGAAATTAAGTGCAATTAAAGGATGGCATAGGGATTCAGGGGCATTTAATTTAGCCTAGGTCCATAGTAAGGAAGACTTCACAATGGGAAAGATTCCTGACCTCAAATATTGAATTCTGCAAAGACAGAAAAATCAACTCAGTGGGACTAGGTCAAAAGTATTCTACATTCATGGTTATATAACCTCCAACAATCCAGCTAGCTAATTCCTTTGTTGCCATGGTACTAAGCTAAATTTCTTTGGGTAAAAACCACTGTGCTTTTTCTTCCCTGAAAAATACCTAGAGTTAATGTGGGACTCTAGCCAAATTAACCATAGAGTACCTTATCTGTTAGGTTAGCCACTGGGGACTAAACCTGGTTTCCTTTACTATAAACTACCATGGACTGAAATCATACTCTCCAACAGTATTTCTATAAATATATATTCACAATGTCCACATAGAGAATTAATCAACATGTGTTGGTTTAATATTAACAATGGAAAACCATGAAGAAATTCAGCAATAGGCACAACCTTTTCATACATAAATTTACAATCAACAAACTTAGAAATAAAAGATTTTTTAAAATCCTCCTGTTGCTTTTCTTGAATTTCCAATTCTCTATTTTTCTCTAAAAACAAGAAAAGTAATTTAAAAATTAAACTACACATTATTTGGTGTTATAGTTCCTATTAAGGATTCAGTTTCCAGATTAGACTGTTTATTATAATATGCCAATGTAAGCTATTAATCAATGAATACATGTTTATTGGTTATGTTTAAGTATTATTTTCAGGAAAATAAATTTATGTCTCTGAGACAAATATCAAATGAACATTTGTCAAAGATTCTATTTAACCCATTAATTAATGAGTGAACCAGTCAAGTTAAATCAGTTCAAAAGACATTTGATGAGGTGAGTATAGAGTTAATTTTAAAAAGAAATATTAGGGTAAGATTCTCGGGTTAGATATAAAACTGAGTAATGTCTTATATGGTCATAAATGGTAACGTTTGGGGTTATTTCTTTCATTGGACAGAAATTATTTACATCTCTCCCTGACAAAAATCTACAAATAACCTCTGTTCCTACAGAGTTTTAAAACTGACCAATAAATACAAAACCAAGCAGTAAAAGAATACCTAGTAATCTATTGCTTATGTCTGAACTTCAGGTAATTTTTTTCTGGTATTTATATGTAGGAGGTATGGTCTTTTCCTTCAAAAATATTGCTCTGAAATAAAGTCACTGCACTGGCATGTCAGTGTGGCTTCGTTGGACTGGTGAGGCATTTCCATAGTGCACCAAAGTAGACAGTGTTCTTGGCCTTCATATTAGATCACTTACTTAAAATTACTGGTTTGATCAACAACTTATTTCGAATTAAAATTTTTTTTCTAATACATTCTCTAAAATTGCCCTGATAAGTATAGCTACATTAATTCCAAAGGGAAGTTAAATCTTAGCGATGCTTATCTTAAAGAGATGAATAAGGAACAAGGAATCTCCTCATAACAAGAGAATACATAAAAAGTTTCCTGTAGTTACCAGATGCTTGTTATGGATTGAACTGTGTCCCCACAAAATTCATATGTTAAAGCCTTAACCCCTGATACGATTGTATTTTGAGATAGGGTCTTTAATGAGATAATTAAGGCTAAATGAAGACATAAGTGTGAGGCCCTCATCTGATAGGACTGGTGTCCTTTTAAAAAGAGGAAGAGACATCAAGGATGTGTGTGCATAGAGGCAAGATCATGTGTGGACACAGTGAGAAGGCAGCCATCCAAGCCAAGGAGAGAGGCTTCAAGAGAAAACAATTATGCCAGCACCTTGATCTTGAACTCGCAGCCACCAAAACTGTGAGAAAGTAAATTTTTGTTGTTTAAGCCATCCACTCTGCAGTGTTTGGTTATAGCAGCCCTAGCAGACTAATACAATGCTTTTTTTTTTCACTAGAATATTTATGTGGTATAAAACATAACCTATTTCCTATGATATCTAAAGCTGGTATTTTACAGTTTGTATAAATTCAAATCCAGTTGGTCATCATCACTTCATTGCCGGAAGTGCAGATAGACTAGACCAAATTGAAAAACAAACGAAATAAAACTGCATAATAATTTACCAAAATATTTACTGTAAAATGTCTTTAAGCTCTTTCAGCTCATTTCTTTGCCCTTACCAGAATGTCTCTTCTATTTTTTTAAACCAGTTCATCCTCTATTCTCACTTCTCAATATGCATTTTCTCCATTCCTTGAGCTGAAGCAAGGATACATTTCTTGTTTATTTCAATTACTTCTCAGAGAAAATACCACTAGTTTCAAAGAGTCTGACTCCATTGGACAGCTGGTCATGTTTCTTAATCCCAGCTTGCATTGCTTCTGGCTAGTTCTACTCACAGGAAGGTGTTGAATAAAAAGGACAATTTGAATCACACTCTTGTCTTTCTAAGGCTCTGTACAGCGATATCTGTTCATATTTCTACAAGAAGCTTAGAGATAGACTAAATGTGACAAGCATGCAACTGTCGCCAGGCACAAATACTGTTGAGAAAGCCAGACCCTGGCTTTTGGTCAGTGATATTTCATTTTTCCTTGAACGATGGTGGACCAATGTAGAGGAAAAAAGAATAAGTAAATATGAACAAAAAGTCATTCATTTTATCCTATTAGTACTTTAAGAAAAAATTTTTGTGAAAAATATCTGATTGAATTCTTATTATTTCCAACACGCTACACAATAACTGAAAGCCCTATTACTCCCCCTTGTCTTTGCTTTCCTTACCTTTATTTTTCCTTATTTCCCTTTTCAATTGTCCATGCACTGTATTTCTTTTAAAAAATAAGATCACTTATTTCCTGCCCACTCATTGACAGTCTGCGATTTCAAACCTCTTCTGACAGCTTTCCACGTGATAAAAATGTAAAGCCTGGTTGTGTAAATCTCTTTTGGAAGCAGTGCAGCGTAAAGTCTCTTTTGTAGCCCAGAAAAGGAAAGTCAGCCACCAGTGTAGTTAATGCTTGTTAAATGAAATGAAACAAAGGGACATGCTTATTCACTTGGTTTGTTTCTTTGAGCCCCACCTTCACTGCTAAATCATCAAGAGCAATCCATATGTAAATTAAGTTATTTATTCCAGTAGATGGGAGTAGCAAGTTATTTAGTGTGTTTGTCTTTTCTTTTGAATGGATAAAATCAACTTTCACTCTTCATTACACTGATTTTACTGAGGTAGTTAGAGTATACAGTTTGCATGGCCCCATATGTTGGATGCATACACTGAGCCTAGGGGAATTTAAATGAATTTTGTAAGATCACCCAAGAACCATTGGAGGAATCCTTCTCCCAGAACAATGATTCTTCCATTTTGCCACATGGCTTTAGAAACCTATACTTGATCTTAAGTGTATTTCTCTCAATAAGGGTAATCAGTGGTCAGACTTGTGGTGAATTATTAGGCCACTGCTATTACTCTGGAGTGCTGTTATTTGGGGCTTATGAATAGGAAATGTAAAGTTATCTCCAAAGGGATTTTATTCTAATGTTCTTTCAAAGAATGAAAGCTTTTCTTTGAAAGGAGTTAGGATGACAAAAACCTAAGATTATTGGAAACCTGATAGCAGATCTTTCCTTGGCAAGATTAGTGTGAGTTATTACCAGTAAGTGGTAAACAGGGTTAATTCATTTTCCTTTTGTAAGCTGAACTTCAGAGAAACAGTTGCCAAAGGCATCATGGCAGATCATTCAGTCACAATGTATTGTATTGAAGAAATATGGTACCTTTTTAACCTTTCCATCTAGTATCCTACAGCTAGTCTCTCTACCTGGACTGAACATTAGATATTTTGATTGTTAAAGTTCTAACATAACCTCATGTTGGTGGAGAATTTTAAAGCATCTTATTTTTCATAATTTCACTAGACTGTTTTCCAAGAAATTAGTAGGCATTAAAATGCCACTTCTTCTCATAACGTCAGAATTCTTAATATGTTATACAATTTATACATAGCCATGTCAGACATTTTCTTCTGTGGAGTGATAACCTTAGTGACTGTGTGTGAAACCTATCTTTTTATTTCTAAGTACCAATTTCAGTAATTTGCTTTAAGAAACCAAAACAATAAGGGTTCAAGAAATAGACTCACAAATAAATGGATTCTACTCTTTCTGGCTTCCTTATGAGTAAAGAACTTTTCTACCATGTAGATTCTATGTGCTTTTCACATAAAGAAATGGTCTCTCTCTTGATAGATGTTCTCCCTCAAAGTAACTTCATTGCCCAAATCTCAAAGGTAGCATTTGACTTCCTAATGATTGTGATTTTTTTTTCCTATTCACTAATGGGATAATGAAGTCTTTACTTTTTAAGATATCATTTATGGGGGTATATATATAATAAATCTTATGGGACATTGACTTTGCTTAATCAAAGAACATTTCATAATATATCATAGAAAATGCAATAAAGAATTTAAGGATCATAAAATCACATCCTAAAGACAGCATTATTTTGTTGGTGTGAGAGTTCTAGGTAGAAAAAGAAAACTTGCATACCTACCCTGAGGTAAAGGCAGGCAGAAGACTGAATCAGGTGTGAATGGGATTCTTCAAATATATTTTAATCAACTGAATATTTTGTTTAAATGCATGTAATAAAACTTGGTGCAACTCATATTCAAAGGTGTTTTCCATCTTTTATTGACATGATTTGCGTCTTACGATATTTAAATATAGCAAAGTGAGTATTTTTATTCATTTAAGGAAAGGTATTTGATAGGAAATTATTATTTTTGCTCTTAAAATTGGTTGTAAAGATCATGTGCCTTATTTTGAAGCCAAGAGTTTAACCCGGGGGTGCGGGGGTGGTCCCTTTATGTTGCTGACCCCAGGGAACATGGTGCTGTATGTATTAGTTAAGTTTCTTAGAATTACAAGTAAATGAAAATATAAGTAAAAACAAACCAAGAAAAAACAACTCCAGCTAGCTTGTAGATCCAAGAAGTAGACGAACAACCAAGAATCCAGATGCGGGAACATGAACTAGAAGGTTTCATGGGTATTCTCTTTAAAATACTGTAGTTAAATTGACTCAGTTTTAAAGATTTTTAGAACCTGACCCCTCAGTTACAAATGTCCAATTTCTAATGATATAGAGAAAATTAACATGGCCCCTTGTGCAAGGTTGGCACATAACTTCCTGGGTGTTCAATGTTTTTCTGAGATGACAGGCTTTCTCCTGCTGCCTGCAAGCAGAGGGACTCAGATCATGGCAGGAAAGGAAAAAAACAAAGGAAAAGAAGGAACCCAAATAGCTTTGTGGCTTAGTGTCGAACCTTCTTGCCCTTTACCTGTGTGCCTCTGAGCTTCCAAGTGGGGTAAAGCTGTGTATATGTGTTTTGTTTTATTTATGAAATTGTAATATGAAAACATGGATTCAGGAAACCTGTTATACCCCCTTAAGATTTTTGTGAGAAAAGTCTCCTTGGTTTTACTTATGAATTGTTTTTTCATGGGGCATTAAAAGTAAAATAGAAATTGGATACTGATGACAGGAATTTGATCATTTAAAAAATACTGACCTTAATTTTTTTAATTATGTTTATTTTGTGGTAGAGATATTTTCTCTCAACTTTGGTCACTTTGCCCAAAGAAAATAAATTATCAACATGGTACTTGCTTTCTTTGTATATTTGTGTGTATTTTTCTGTGTCATAGGCATCTCTTCAAATTGGGTTATTGTTGCATGTGATACGTGCTGTTTCCTGATATATTAACTTACTTTAGGTAGTAATAGAAATGACTAACATTTTTCCAGGCAATGTCATGTTTAGACAAGCATCAATAATTCTACCCCAATAAAACAACAGCTTATTCTGTGTCAGGCACTGTGCTAAGCTGGCATCTGCAAAATAGTAGAGCCTATGTAGTTCTGAAGTTACATATATGTGTAGAGACTCATTACCGACTGAAGAAAATGTTGTGTGCCCTCTGATAAAATGTTTGAACTACTCTGACAAGTACCTTAATAGACTCAAATCAACTATGAGTATTAAAGACATAGATGCCTCTTAACTTTACACAAAAATGATAAATTAATGAAGTATTTTAAAAATATACATTTGATTCTGAAATTAGAAAACAGCACACATTTTAACAATTTTAAGAAGTGATTTTCCGCCCACAAGTCTTATAAAAGACTTATAAAAACTATTTTTTATAGAAAATAGTTCTGCATCTATTGCATAGATTTCATCAGTTAAGTAGGCAAACACCTTGACATGTGCCTTCTCCATTCTGACAAAAAAAAGCTTTTATTCTGCCTATTAGCTGCTCATTTAAATAATTTACAAAAAAGATTAATATATCTGAATAAACTATTTTTACAGTTATAAACTCCTCTGTTGGGGAAAAAATATTTGAAATGTTTTTATTGTGATTTGGAGCAGGCAAATGACTGAGTTTTACTTTATCCTCTGAACAACATTCTCTGATTCCATACTTGGAGCTGTTTCATCAGGCTTCATCAACCTGTCATTAAGACATTCTCTATAAAGTCAAATACATAGTCTCTTTATGACAGTGAGTTACCAAATACTTAAAACTATTACATTACTGCATGACCTTTTTATCCCCTGAGTAAATTACTTGTGTTCTTTATTATTCTTCAAAAGAAACACAAGACCTAAGCACAACTCTGAGCTAGGCAAGGTTTACCCAGGGGTTCTCAGGCTTCTGATTCTGCATCCTTGTTCTCCACTTCTGGACATTTGTTTCTGTCTGCCTGAAATTACATCAGTGTCCTTTTGTACACTGTTATCAAGGAAGGATAGAAATCTCTTTCCAAGAACAGTAAATGACTGTTTGCAATTTCAAGTACTGCTTTTCTGGCAATGCTTATATTATGTCCACTATAAAAGAGATCAAAGCCTTGAGTTTAAACTTGGGTCTTAACGCCTTTGAGAATATAGTATAATAATGCAATCAGGCGTTTCTTGAGGAAGAGAAAAATACATACAATTTTCCACAAAATTTTAGAGAAAGACAGTATCTGGGAAAGCTATCCAAGGAATATGCATTAAAAACCACACAATAAAATGAATAAACATGTTAGAGTGTAATTCTGGGTATCAATGAGGAGAGATTTTCTTAGATCTAGAATTTTCCCTTCACCCATGTGCAGAAGGTCAGCCTGGTTTAAAGCATGTTATTTTCTAAGTACTATATATATTTAAATCTTAAAACTCCTTTTTATTTACCCATAACCTCTCATTAAATGCAGAACTCCAAGATGGTTACAGCATTCCTAGAAAGTGCCAAATTAGAATACTGTAAAACAGTTACTTCCTAGCTTTGAGATGCTGTGTCCTTTAATTTCTGTTGCATTTATTCTGTAAGCAATGTAAATTCCATTTTTGTATTTTTTAAGCAGAAAAGAGTAAATTTTTCCATTTGTATGTCTAGTTGTGTGGCATACATTAGCACTATTTGTGAAGTTCCATGTTGAAAGTGATATTCTATTTTTATTGCCAGCTATTGAACTATAAAATTTTTAATCAATAGATAAAACTGAAGGCCCAGTGTTTGACTTAGCATTGAATTTTCCCTTCTTAGTCACTTTGCATCAAGAATGATTTCAGCATATTTACTAGTACGTCAACAGTAAGATTTTCCTAGTTTGTTCTATGTATAATTAATAATGCAATCAGTAAAAACTATTCTACAGGGAACTCACTCCTAAAGTTATACATGAATTAAAGATAAAATATGTGATATTTTACTACTCTTTTTTCCTGTCTGACCTATCTATAATACAGATTGCCTAACTAAACTTAAATATAGATATGAGGGTTAGGGTATTTGCAAAGTACTAAGCTGACAAATACAGAGTGCCGGCTATTATTTGTTTGGAAGTCAGAGATTTGAGCTATTCATTTTGTAGTCTGACAGTCATCACTACAATTCCTTGAATTCCCAAAGCTTTTCATACAGCTTCCTCAAGGACAGCTATCATGTCCTAGCTACTGCAATGACAGATGGGATATAACATGTCATGTGATGGATAACTCTGGAGCCATAGTACTTAATCCTGCTAATACTAATAGCTGCATTATCATAGAGATTTATGGGAATGTCAGTTTCAAGTTCCCAGTTACATTCACGGGTTTTTAAAACTTCAGCTGCAAAAAACATGCATCCATCCCATTAATTCTAATTATCATGGTTCATCTTCTCAGCAGTTTTGCACTCCGGAACCTTTCAGTGCAAATTAACGTACCAAAAAAGTGTATTAATTAATATTTGTAGCTTTTAATTTCTGCAAGAGTGTTGTCTGGAAGCAGCTGGCAGTACAGGGCCTCTGCTATTGAATCTTTGCCAAACAAGTGCAGATGTAATTTTGTTATCTCTTGCTTAGTCATTTACGCAAATTAATTTGAACAATTAGCCTTTTACTGGTCCTTCATGAATCATGCAAAAGGGATCTGCCAAAAATTGCTAGTTGACAGAAAAGAATTGGTTAATGCTGTGCATTTTGGGGAAGGTAATACAGAGTGAAGCTCAATGTTATTTTAGACTGTAGACAATTGCCTAAATATTCTATTGTAAGATTTACTTAGCACTCTAAAACTTGAGAATTCCCCTTCGTGAAGAGTAAATCTGCATACCGGTGAAGGTTCAGTTCATAGGGGGATTCAAATTTTTTGTGAAATATCCAGCTTGAATATGTCTTAATCAAGTACATATGTAAAATACGAAAGGAGTTTTCATTATGAAATAGAAAAAATAGAACTAAATTATCGTGTTTTTCAGGTCACACGTCCTCATTCCTACTTACTTAATATTTGTGTTCATGTTTGTGTAATTACTTATTTGTTATAAAAGGTAGATATAAAACACATTTGTAGCCTCTTTTGGTAGCTTCTGATAATCTTCTAACTTTCTAAGAAGTTAGAGATGGAGAATATTTTTAAATAGTTAAATAGCTAGTTATTACATTTTGAAGGAAGATCTGGATAAAAGAGACTTTAAGTGTAGGATACATAATTAAATCACCTGAGAAATGACAGAGATCTATTTTTTGGTGTTCAGGTAAAGTTACCAGTATCTTAAAGGAATAAAAATAAAAATAATAATTGTAAAATTTGCAATTTTTTTCCTTGGAAGTGGCCCAAACTATCTGTGATTTTATGTTTTCAGTTTAATTCCAGTCTATTTTTTGGACATTTTTAATCACTAGAACTAAGGATTTTTCATCTACTATTATATACAGGTGTTTGTACATTGTTATAATGTCAGAAGCTCGCAGAAAAATAAGTCTTTCTTTACTTTGTATAGAATTCATTAGAAAAGTCCAAGAAATCTTTCATGGTGTTTCCTTAGTGTTAAGGAATATTGACAATTATGCATTTACATGTTTTAAATACATGTATATATGCTCACATGAAAAGTGTATTTATATTTGTTTAAAATGTGTCATTCTATTTCCTTCTTATTATTTAATTATGAAAGAAAATTATTAATCTCAGACTATAGCTTTGAAAAACAAATAAAATTCATTTAGGTGCCTGTCGCAGCCTAAATAGATCTTAAAAGTGAGTCTACCTGCAATAGGACTAATGAATCCTCTACTGCAGAATATTTCTAAAGTCCAAGTTACTGGTCACACCTGGGTAATAAATCATTGTAGTCATATAGATTAAAAGCATCATGAATGTCTGAAACTGCAAAATGATTGTTTTTCAGTTTTTCGCTCCATGGTAAAATTTAAAATTTTCCAAATATGATTTCTATAAACCTATCATTTATGGAAAAATTAAATCAAATATTTGAAGTATTTTAAATTATCATTAATAGAAAATCTTACTTTAACTCTTTGTTGGTCTCAGTCATCTTGAAATTAAATTGCTTTGGAGTGAATAAATAGTGCCAAATCAAGCTCCATGTAAAGTAAATTCAGTGAATATTTAGGTAATTCACAGTTTTAAAACACAATCAATTTTATGTTTCCTGTTTAAAAACACATTTTCCCACTGTTGAAAAGCTAAAAACTACAACAAAGAAGTATTGTAAAAATCACCTTCAATATCACTTTTGCAGAATAACTATGGTTAAGTTATTCATCTTATTCCATCTTTGTTCTACATATTTTTAAAAACATCACCATGTTATAAGTAGTGATATCTTACATAACATGAAAAATGGGCTCACTATTAAAAATCACTATTAATATAATTTTAATAAATTTATGGTTTTAAAATTTAATTGCTCATTTTGATGTTACTACATATTAAGTTGTATCCTTTTCTTTTAGTTATAAATAATAAAGCAGTGGACATCTTTACTCATCAACCCTTCCTGTATTTCAGTTGAATTCTTTAGGCCTGATTTTCAGAAGTGGTGTTATTTACTTAAATGGTATGAATACATTGAAATTTGATACACTATGCTTCATTACTTTCCAAAATGGTTGTACTTTTCCCTAGATATGCGAGAAAACTTAGATTACCACATCTCTAACAGTATCAGATATTGTCATCAAAACAATAACAAAATAAATCTTTCATATTGTAGGTTAAAATTCAAAGTAGCATGTTTTTATTTGCTTGCCTCTCATCATTAAAGTTGAACATTTTCGCACATACTGTCTGATGAACAGTTTTCTCATCTGTAAAATGGTTATTAATATAACGTTCAGTGATTATTTTCTGAGATTTATTTGCAATAATTTGTTTAAAAGCCCTTTGTAAAATCTTATACAAATACAAGCTATTATCAGTAACATACTAATGAATAACTTCTCCCTGTAAGATCCTGATTTTGTAGTTACATTACTGTTTTTCCAACTTAGCATAAAAATAATAAGATCACACGACTCCAGAATTAGATGTTGCTCATTTCTTTGGCTAAAACCCTTATCAGAAAATTTATTTTTCTCTTGTATTATTGTATGGATCATTGTCAGTATAAATAATCAAAATTTAATTTATATTATAACAAAATATAAGATAATATATAATTATCAAATTTTCTAACTCAAGCTATGCAGGTTCAGCCAATTTTTAATTCCATCTTATTTTCACTCGCAAATAGTACTGCCACGTAGTTACTTACTGTATAGAGTTATCCTATATTTTATGTAAGACATATAGTAAAATTCCTTGGCTTTAATTTTATTAAAAAATAATTCTCCCATGTAGAAAATCAAAAAGTGAATGGAAAAAAATAAATCAACAACATTTTTATAATTTTTTTTTTTTTTACTGAATTTACCAAGGTAACTTGGTGATCACCTTCACCGTTCACGAAGCCACATGTACGCAGAGTCTACATTATTGTCACAAACATCAACTATTATACAATAGCTATCCAGATCTTATTTTTGTAAAGAATTATGTAGTTTAGTGTAATGGTCATTACGATACTATACAAACATTGAAGGAAAAAAGATAGGACAACATACTTCCATTTTTCCTTGGCTATGTAGGTGCATTCTTAACTGCAAAATGAGATGAATTAATGTCATTTATCTGGCTGCAAAGCAATGTGTATTTGATGTTGAGAATGCAGAATTAAGGAAATAATTATGATTCATGATCATCAAAAGATAAGGACTGGTCATATGTAAATGATTATACTTAACAGGTTTTTTGTTTGTGTTTTTGGTACTTGCATATATTTTAACAAAATAAACCAGCTTTTTTTCCACTTAATATAATAAAAATATTTATCATTAAGAAAAAGTTTTTGAAACGTATTTTTATATTATTCAGTTTTTGGGGGGTATGATCCATAATTTATATAATCAATTTTCTATTTAAATATTTATGTTGCTCTAAATATTTGGTGTTATGAACAACACTGAAACGGAAATATTTGCATATAGCCATCATTATTTTCTTGAAATAAATTCCTTAGTTGAGTTTTCTATTGTAAAGCCTATTTCAGCATGTTTCTTAATGAGTGTAGGTTTTAAAATACTAATAATTCATTGTTAGCAGTGAACACCAAGGGATTCAGACTTGTAATCATTCTTAGAAATGATTAATAGTTTAAAATAGTTTACAGCGTTTTGGTTTGTTGTTGGCAAATCTACAACTAATGTGTTAGTAATGTGTGTCTAAACCATGCTTGCTGTTTATTTCATTGCTGGATAACTGACTAATCAGAAAAAAAAAAAAATTCCCCTCATCCATACATACTGAGAGCGATGAAGCTAGTCTCTCTGTAATTGAAAGTATCAGTGGTAAACTTGGCTGGAGCTTGATTAATAGTATATTAAAATCATAGTCTTCTTGGTGAGTGCTAGATAAGGAGTTCTGGGCAAATTACTTGGTTACTGGGAAGCCTTTAAATTTTAATCATGGAGGTACTTCAGTGTCATTAGAAACTGAAAGGACAATGGGGTCTGCTGGCAAGTTCTCTGAATCGTTGAGCTTTTCAGGCTTTCTTTCTGCCGGCTATTGAGAGCCAGGCATGGGCTGCAATCGAAAATCCTTTGCTCCCCATGACTTTGATTGCTATTATTGTAATTTAATATTACACAGTATCTTAGAATAAAATAGTCCATGGAAACGAGAAGAGATAATGCAGGAGGTAGGGGTGGGGCTGGAGACAACTGAAACTGAACTCAAAATTAGACTTGAATATAGTTTTAAGCTTGTAAATCTTTCCTCAACCCACTGCAGTTGCAGTGAGAAAATCAGGGTATTAAGGATGTTTAACTTAAAATGAGCAACAGGCATACAAGACAGAAAACGTTCCATTCTTGAACCTATCAAACCATATTATTTAACTCGTTGCAAGGCGAGAAATGTAATAGGAAGCAGAGAAAGTTATGCTACCCTCAGCATGTTTTGATATTTCATATATAGTATTTATATAAAACATGATATATATATTTTTTTATTTGACTATATTTTTATTTGAAGAAGGATACATAATGCAGCTAGCTATTAAAATTTTGTATTAAAGTTATAAGATTATTTCATGTCCCGAAGGCAAATTAATATTTTTTTCCTGTGTATATGAGTTCTAGTCAATTTGAGCCCCGGTTGCATCAGAGTTTTGAACAAGATAAACAAGGGAGAGAACCATAAACAGTAAAGTTAGGAATCTTAGAGATTGCCAATTAGCAAAAAGAAGAATAGAGTGGAAACATTACCTGATCAGTATGGTGCAACTAAAACAAGCTTAGAAAATTTTCAGCATAGTTTACAAGTTTGGGGGATTTGTTTATTACATTTGACTCCCTTTTAAGAAATAATTTTAAATGATTTATCCACTTATTTTCTAGAAGGTGTCACAGAGAACTTGCAAGATTTGGAAAGAATTCTCTGAATAATTCTAAGAAACCAGTGCAGTTACTCTGTGCATTGGTGGAATGCATGTGTGTTGTGTTCTGCACTGAGACTTGCTTCCCGTTTCTCTATCTTCTTTAATACATGTCAAAACTTTTCTCTTTTATGGAAAAAAGAATACAAACCAAGGTTGATTATTTATAATCCAACTATGATGAAAACATGATCTACTAAACCATAGCTATCAACTCTTTTAAGCAGTGGAGCCATAAATATATATATCATAGAGAGATCACAGGAGAACTATCACTTACACACATTTTTTCAGTGCAATGTGGTAAGCGGATTTGCAGTGGCACATACAAGACTGAGTAGTGCCAGGAAACTGATATAGTATAATCAGTGCTTGATTATCTTCAGTTCCCTGACAAAATTTTTAATTATTGATTTAATTATTTAATCACAAACTTACAGAAAAGTTGCAAGTATGGTACACATAACTTTTTGGTTGTTTCCTGTGCCAGTTGAGTGTACATTGCTGCCCTGGTGTCTCTTCACCCCTAAATGTTTTAGTATTTGTTTCCTACATGACCAATACAACCATCAAAATCAGGAACTTAACATTGATATATCATTGCCATTTAATTCTCAGAGGATCCAGGTCAGCGTCAAGAAACATAGTTATTATATTTCCTTAGTCTCCTCCTTCAGCCTAAAACAGTTCATCAACCCTTGACCTTCATGACCTTTTGAAGATTACAGGCTAGTAATTTTGCAGAATGTTTTTCAATTTGGATTGGCTTTCATGATTATATCTAGATTATATAACACTGAAAGGAATATCAAAGTATCAATGCTGTATTTTCTCACTACATTCTCTTGAGTAGATCACATTTTTTTTGTTCATTCTATTACTTACGCTATTCATTTTATGGCTTTACCAAAGTAGTGTTGTCAGAATTCCTGAAGTAAGCATACATCATGCATTTCACCATTGATTTTGCACAATTATTCAGAGGAGTCTTTACAAATCTTGCAAGTCCTCCTCACCATTTTTACCTTTGGAATTAAAAAAAAAATGTTTTGTGGAGAAAGTACTTCAAAGTATGTAATGTGCTCCTTATTTATTTGTTTGTTTGTTCCTTTATTCATATGTGTTTGGACTCATGGTTTTCTATTGTATTCAACGGCTTCTAATCACCCACTATCACTTACCTTCGCTTGTCTAGTGGGAGCTCTTCAAGCTAGTTTCTGTGTCCCATCATTATCTGAGTGCTTCTTTTTTGTTTGTTATTTTTTGGCAGACTAAGATTTCTTGGCTTATCTCACACTTTCCCTGCTCCAGTACTGGAAACAGCCCTTTTTCCAAGGGGCTCTGTTTATTTTTTCAATAGTGAGTGATACTTAGAAGCCAAGGCCCAGTTTCTCTATAATTCCTTGTTGCTGTTGGGGTATCACTGCTCTCAGATCCTTCAGTGGAGGAAGCTAGAGAATGTTTCTGTATGTGTTTCACATATACTATGTTGATATCTGTCACTGATCTATATCCAATATATATCTCTTAGATTTACATCTATATTTTCAACATATAACTATATATATGGCATATATATGTATGTGTGCACGTGTATATGTGTATGTGTGTATTCCCACCAACGACTCCAATTCCAATCTATTACCACAGGGTTTATTCTAGTTTTTTACTTTTCCATATTTGGAAATCAGTTCTACAATGAGAAACCCGCCTCCCGTTATCCTCAAATATACTTATTTGATTAAACCACTGTAGGTACACCAACTACTGTCTGCACTGTACTCGTTCCCTGGCATGGACCCCCTGTTGACACAGCTTGGCCTCCAATGTTCAGTGATGGGCTTATGTTCTGTAAGTCTACCCTCCTTGACATTTGGCATCTCCGATTAGACTGCCCTTCCATGTGGATGCCTTCCTTACTCTGCTTAGGCACCCACAACCTGTTCTGGACCACTACCCACATATCCGTTCTCCATCCACTCACCAGTAAGTTGTTCTGCTGCACCTAGAGGTTTTGGGGCTGACTAATTTAGAAGGGAAAGGACTAAGAAAGAAATGGAAAGGAAGAGAGCAGAATAGAAAGAGAGAAGAAGAGTAAAAGCACTATGTATGTGTTCATCAACTCACCTACTTATTTGTGCGAATTATGATCATTCTGGCAAACTGTTCATTATTTTTTGCTTACACTGAGAGCTGTTAGGAGAATTTCACTGACTCTCTGTGAGAGTGTACTAAGTGTGTCCATGCCCTTCAGAAATATGGGGTATAATGTTTTAAAAGAAAATCAAATCAAATAGGTAACGGGAAATCACTGGAAGGAAAAGGAGCAAATAAAAGCAAAAGGATATTAGATATTGTCAGCTTAGGGAATAGCCCGTGAAAATGTCCAGAGATGAGCAAGACATTGTTTGGATGAAGAACAGAAATGCGGTCTGTATATTTTTAATAGTAGCAGAGGAAGATAGTCATCTAAATAATAGCAGCCAATAATTCGAGCCCCACTTCCAGACTTTTGATTGGTTATGACGGTCGTACATAATGATTCCCCAGCTGTCCAGTTTGACAGTCTTCTCAACTCTACATATTCTACGTATCCATTAGCTGAACTTGACAGGATGTTTTGGGCAGAATTTATTGACCCACGAGGTAGAATGGCCAGTTCCCAATTGCCTTGCCAAAGGGCTGTCAAAACTGTCCCATGTTAATATATGGCTACACGCAAAAGACAGCTAGAATAGAGAACTAAGGAATCTTTAGAATATGAAAAGTTACTATTAACTTGGAGAGAACCCCTCTCAAGTTCTTATTTCCACAAATTTGAAATTCCAGTTGCATGGACGGTCAGCGTTGATGAGTCAGCATATTTGAGAGAGCAATAGCTATTATCAAACTTGATTTTAAATATCCCATGTAAGTAAGGAAATAGGTTTTACTATTAAGTAATCAGTAACCTAGGCAGCTTGATTAAAGATGTAAATGCAATTTATAACAGTCTTAATCCACAAGCTGACACAGAACACTATTAGATTGTGATAATAAACAGGCATATTGAACAAGTCTTTGAATTGTAAAAGTATTCCTAGAGAAATGGCTCAGAGAGAAGCAATGATCTCAATCCTTAATTCCTGTGAATGATGCTTTGCCTGAACTGGTGATATTGCTGTCATTCTGGTGTAGTACACAAACTATAATTTTGGTTAACATGCAGAGATCTTTAAAGGATTGTAAGCTTAAGAATATGAAATCTTCCAACAATGGTTTATGCTGCTCTGATTCCTGATGCTGGAACCATCAGTCAAACGCCATAGAGTTTTTGTTTCTCATTGGCTCAGGGAGTAGAACCGAACCAATGATTTTATTTTGTTTTTTACCTTTCCTCCTTTTTTCTTTTAATTTTTCCTTTCTTTTTAGAATGGTCCTGTTGGTATAATAGTATTGATATTTGTGTAGTTAAGCTTATGTACGATCACCTTTGAGGGAGTTTGAAATTTTGTCTTGTGAACATGCCTACCCCTTGCTCCAAGCCACCCATATTTTATTCTTATTAGTGCTGCACTCTGAATCCACACTCTTTCTCTGTTTCTTATTCTGTGATGCCACCCATGACTCAGTGGGATCTTAGAAAAAAGTGTCAAGGGCTGCTGCAGTGTAACCTGACTACTGGTTGTATGTGTGTGGTCTTACACACATGACTGAAGCTGGAGAAGCCATGTGTGTGTGGCCAGTTGGGTGTGATTGCCAAGGACAAAAAATGGATTTCAATATAACACTCACATTTCGAAATTGAGAAATACTGGGGAAAGTGAGGTAAGGGGGCAAGCAGGATTAAGATATAACTGGGCCAGTTGGGTGTATCCTCAGGCTATTACAGGACATCTTCATGGAAATGTCCAGTGGGTCTATGTAGGACTGAAATTTGAGATAAAAATCAACATTCATTTAAAACTATTTCACACTTAATAATGTGTAGTGCTTAGAGTTTCTGCGTGTTGGGGAAAAAACCAGCATCTTTTTCTGTATCTGTATCCTTCTAGATGAAGTCGGAGTTAGATTCCTTTGAAATACTAACTTTGCTTGTGGTTTTCATTGGGCAATGTGAAAATGACTACTGGTTCTTTTGAAGTTATACTTAAAAATTTGAAAGTTTTCAGACTTAATTGACCATAGATAGTTGCAAACTTATTCCAGTTATTTCAGTTAAGGGATGAAGTATAGACAATATTAAAAACAAAATCAGGAAATGATTCTGATTAGGATGAAAGTTCCATCACAAATTAAGAAATAAAAGTGTAATGCTGGTGCTTCATGTTAGAGCAGCCCACTTAAAAAATCATGAAGTGAAACATAAGGAGGCTAGAAAAATTTGGAGTAGGCTAGATAAATTATTTAGAAGGCTCTGTGCTAATCTGCCATAAGTGTAAGAATCAATTTGGCTGATAGGCAACGAGTGACTTGTGTTTGATATCTGAATTTTTCAATCAGCATTTTCTGAACATGGTTTCTCATTATGATAATGACTAAAGGATTAATTATCACCACGAGAACAGTGATAATAGCACTTTGAACTGTACTTGTCACCGTATGACACAGACTATTACTTGTTTTTTTTTTTTAATATTTTCAGAAAGATACGTGCATTTGAAGCATTTGATTCACTTGGTGAAAGTGATATTGTTAAGTTATTGGAGTTAAATGATGAGGAGACAACATTTTAAAAACACTACTCTCACACTGGCCATCCTTTTTACAGTTTTAATTGACCAGTTAAAGCAGATAATAATTAACAGTATCAGTGCGAATGCTTATGTCAAATGAATAGTTCAATTAGAATATATGCTGGTTTCTTCTAAAACTCTCTACTGTAGCAGATAGAATGTTGTAAGGAATAATATTGCTAATTACCTTTCCAAAACAATATCCTTCACTAGCTCAAGTGCAACAGATTAGATGTAAGGCATCTAATGAGAATGGCACAGCGTACTGGATTTTAATTTTAGATTATTGGATACATGCATGGTAGGCAATGATATAATTGAGAAATGACTATGTTACTAATTGATACTAACGGAGGCACAGTGTAGATTTTTTTGGTATCTTTGTTTTTTATAGGGACTAGAAACAATGTTAAAGTAATCGAGTTAATTATGTAAATAATTATATTTTCCTTCCTTTCCTTCTAGAGTGCTCCATATTTGCCACATTAAGGAATGCTGCTGAGTGATAAGGATAAAAAGTTCTGAAATACGGGGTACAGTTATTGTAGCTAGCTGCTGTTCTTTGATTTACATAATGCACCCTATGGCAGCATGATTAAGATAAACACTTGACAGTCATACATGATATTGCTCCTGTTTCTGCCACTTCTTGCTTAGGTGAACTCTAGAGCAAGCTGTTTTAATCCCTTTGTACTTATGTTTCTTCCTCTGTTTACATAGGTTGTTTCAGTGCAGTCATTTTCAAACTTTCCTGACCTAGTCCCATAGTAAGAAATACATCTTACCATGCATACCAACATATTTTCATACATGTAAAACAAAAAAAAAGTTTCACAAAAAATTGACCACTAAATGGATGGATTCCCCCCTGTAGTTAGAAAAACCCTGCTGACAGCACCTTGATATTAGCTCACTGTGGTGGAGGACGGTCTGAAGGAATAAATAAGTCAGAGATTGCAACTCAATAATTCTACATACAATGCATAACAAATAATGCAAATAAATGAGAACTAAATAGGTTTTTAAGAATAATATTTTAGTGAAATATAAGTGTATCTCATAGTGAATACAAAATCTTTTAAAATACTAAAGGACCAAGCTGGGAAAGAAAGTTACTATTAGTAATTCTGATATGAAAGTCTAATAATTGGTAATGTTTGGCATATGAATTTTTGGTAATTTGTCATACATATGTATACAGTGTCTTAGTAAAATATGTATACTCTTTTATAGTCTACTTTTTCTCAAATATTATTTTATAATATGATTTTTAGTAGCTGCAAATTATAACAGATCATTATTGGGGAAAATTTCAGTTTGAGTCCTGGGATTAAAAATGTGTCACGACATAATAAATTTGATTGCTTAGCTGCCCTACCACAGAATGGCTTCTTCCTGGCTATGCCAGAAATCTATAACTTCCTTTTCGAAAGCATAAATGAGTGAATCCTTAAGATCTAGTGTTTGTTTTTCTATGTTAAAGGTAGTAGATGGAAATATCTCAAAGTACATGAAACACTTGAATATAAAGTAAAGTAAAAGTTATTCCATATAATATAAAGATTATAAAAGGCTAGAGAAAGAGGGGAGATTCACAAACATAAAGTTGAACCTTTGACTTACTGAGGGAAAAGGAATATTAAATGATCTCAGATCATAACTCCTTTTCTGCATTGGAACTTTCCACAAACAGTTGTCACTGCAAATGGCCTTGGCTTCAGGATGCATTAATAATACCTGCTATAAGCCAATAGTGAATCCATTATTGTGTATCCTCAATATAATTGTTTTAAGTGACATATAATTAACTCATATCTTGTATATACCTAATAGTACTGTTCAATTAACATGAGATGACTATATTAGTAAATCAAAGTTAATGCTTTACTGAAGACACCAAGTTTCGAACGTTACTCTCTAAGTAAGTCTTTCATGATTTATCCATTTGTATTTCACTAGCGATTAGTGTATACGTCCTTGAATTGTGACGAGCTTTGCCATTAAAAACAACAACTCAGAGGTCTAATGAGTAAGGAATAGTAAATTTAGTTAATTTGGTGGGTGTAAGTATTCATTTTCAGCCCAGGAATTTTGCTCTACCGGGTGCAATCCCAGCCGGTGTTGTTGGATGTGCCGGGTAACTTCCAGATTGTGCTGTCCCTCTATTTGATTTTGGGGGCAATTTTGTCCTTTCAAATTAGACATTTAGGTGTTTCCTTCCAAATTCAAGTGTTTACTCCCAGAAAGAGTTTTCAAGCTCTGAAGGAATCCACGGGCCGTCTGTACTATACTTCATTCTCTAATTCAGTTGTGTTTATGCTGTTCCGAAATTGTTCACTTCCTATCTGCAATAGGTGTAAATTTGTTTATATTTGCAGATACAGCGTTCCAACAAGGTTGTAAATTTGAACGCATGCTATTGCCCCCCTTTTATTTGTATTTGGGGGGCAATAACGTATAGCCACTAAAGGTGTAGATTTTGAAAAAAGACTTCCTGAGTTTGAATCCCAGATTCACTATTTACTGCCTAGGGGATTCAGACCTAGGCATTTCACCATCGTGTGCCTTATTTTCTGATTTACAAAAAAAATGGAATATAAAATTGTACCTGTCTCATAGGGTGGTTGTGAGAAGTAGATAAATGAATTCATGTAACACACATTCACGGTACCATTTAGTAAATATTACCTATCTCTGTATTTGTCCTTAGCATCTAACAGCATACAAAAGATAGTCATAACTGAATAAATGTTATTGGATGAATGAATACGTATTATAGCTGAAATAGCTCACAGACGTCTTGTTTACCCAATTACTTTATGTTGAATTTGAAGATAAAAAGAGCTTACTTTATATTCCCTAAAACCCCTAGTGTTTTATGCTACAAATGATATTTAATGAGTGGGATGTGAAGAATGAAATTAGCAATAAATGTTACAAGACAAAGTGCACCCTATCCTAGAATAAAAGTCATTTATAATGATTTAATACGTATCAGTTGCAGGAAAAGTGTATCCTGCAACCATCAAAGTCATCTCTCTTTCGGAAGTGATTTTAAATGTATACTGAATTGTAAATATTCAGAAATATATATGAATTTATATGAACAATATATATTGAATTTTACACATATTTTTGAAAAGTAAAACCGAAGTATGTGACTCCTATGGACTTCAGGACTATTCACATAACTGCAGTGCTATTAGAATATCTCTGAGACTCGTTCCCAGAATAATTTATTCTGGCAGTGGATTAGAATCCAGAATTAAGACCTTTATATTCAGAGTGATTAGCAGTACTTAGTAGTATTAGCAGCTTGACCCTGAATTCTGTGATCTCTTCCATAGACTATGTATAGATATTTGTGTCAAGCAGTGTCTAACCAGTGTACAAAAGATATTAAATTATAGGGAACACATAATAGCGGCCATGGAGGGACTTTGCCAGTGGCACGTGCATTTGGCAGTTGATGAGGGTGGGTGGAAGCTAAAAGGATGCTGAACTTGACTCACATATTTATCACAATTTAGCAAGTAGTAACTTGTTTTTGATTTTCTTAGGAATTCTTACCCAGAAAATAAAATATATCCCACATTGTCTTTTAAATTTATAGTAAGAGACACATCCCTCAGAGTGTAGCCAAATAACATTGTGAGAAACTGAAGTCCACATTTGTAGTTTGAACCTGTTTTTGGTTGTGTTTTTTGTCTAACTGCTGATCCTGTTCAACTTAGGAGGAAAAGAATCTCATATTTTATATCACAGAGCTCAGGAATGATTACTTTAGTTAAAATCTGGAATCTATTCTGAAAACTTGGGATAAAATCTTTTCTTAAACAAAAAGTTTTTTTTTTTTAATGTAACTGGAAGAGGCAATTAGATCTCCAGATACAAATGTTGTGAAAAGATAGGTTCAATAAAATATAACTTAGCGTAGGGAGAAAGAATCCGAGAAGGATGAGGTGTGGAAAAATGACATTATCTTGAATATTTCTATTGCAACCGTCATTTTTTTAAAGAGAACTAGAGTACATTTTAAATGATATATGTGGGTTTGAATTGTATTATTTCTGAATATTATAAACATAATATCACTTGCTTAGATGCTACCTTTGAAAGTGATGTTATGGTCAAAATATGTAAAACCTATTAAACTCCATATTACCTCACTCCTTAGTTAAATTATTGTGAATTTGACTAATTTGGAGCTAGAAGACAATGGAAGACTATTCATTGAAATACATTTAATTGAACTTCGGATTCAACAGCTATATTTCATTTCCCCGCACTTTCCTCTCTTCATTTTCTTATCTTCCTCATGGCTATATTTTATCATTGTCTTTCTAGCCATAATTTATTCATCCCTTTGCCCCTTTCCATTCCTCCCTTTTTTGCTTTGGCTTTCCCCTTCCTCCTTTCTCCTCTCTTTTCATCAAACCTGAATCTCCATGGTCTAACCTCTGCATCTCATGTTTCATATGTACATGAACGCTAGCAAGGTCTTATAGAAAGAGAGGTGAAAAAAAATCAGATAACTGTATTGCTGGTTGCTCTGTGCATAGCTATTAATTAGGTGTTAGTGTTTGCTGTGACCTGGGTGTTCATCTGGATGACTAGACCCTGATTTATCCAAATATGCTTGGAATTACATGCAGGCTAAGGATATCACCGGAGGGCAATTTCCAGAGCAGAGCATCTCCATCCTCTCTCAGTCCTCCCCACACGGGAGAAAGATACTGTTATCAATTTGGGTTTTCATTGATCTGCCACTTTTATATAACCCAACAAATACACATATATAATATTGCTATAAATGATGTAAAGACAATGTTGGTGGAGTGACTTTATTTGTAAGGTTAGCATTTTTTTTAACAGAGAGCCAGGATTACTAGCCTTAACTATATTTTCTCTCTCTTGAAAAGCATATTCTATCTGGAAAAGATCAAAATAATGAAGTAAAGGATGACTCTTCATACATGTTAATGTAAATGCACTGTAATAAAATATATGGCTGTAAAATTTTTGTTTGTGCTTTCAAAGATATCTAAGTAGAACATTACTTATCAAGGGCCACTTCAATGTAAAAGCAATTATATCTTTCAAAAAGCATCCTTTCTATATGTGAACAGTATATTTTATGAGTTTTTGGATCACTCATATTAACAAGACATTCTGTATTGGTGAGACCTTTTTTTTTTTTTTTAATTATTACTAGGTTACTTTACATTCTTTTCTTACTAAGTCTTTTTTTTTTTTTTTTTTTGGCTGTGTTGGGTCTTTGTTGCTGTGCATGGGCTTTCTCTTGTTGCGGCGAGCAGGGACTGATCTTCATTCCATTGTGAGGGCTTCTCACTGCGGTGGCTTCGCTTGTTTAGGTGCATGGGCTTCAGTAGTTGTGGTGCACAGGTTTAGTTGCTCCGCGGCATGTGGGATCTTCCCGGACCAGGGCTTGAACCCACGTCCCCTGCATTGGCAGGCGGATTCTCAACCACTGCACCACCAGGGAAGCCCCTGAGTCCTTTTAATGATTGGCACTTTTCTGTACATTTTCAAAGCCTTTTCCACCAAATATTTTTGCAAGGCTAATTTTAATATACTTGTAAACTTTTAAAGATTGAGCAACTCTGGAATTTGTTTTTAAAAAGTGAGAGAAATAAATGGTTACTAGGAAGCACTTTAAGAAAAAAAGTATTTCCTTTAATCAAATTTAGTTTGCCTGAGTTACAATCTTATTTCTGTGGTGGCTAATACTTGCTTGGATTTTAAAATTTGCAGTGCTTCTTCTCTTTTAAGGGTCTCTACCTTATAATTCTCTGACTAACTAGTTTCTTCTTTCTACTGCTTCCATTTTTTATGAAAATAATTTGAAAGTTCAAGTGAAGGAATCTAAGTTCTTTGCTATGGGTTCTTTATAAAGAATCTATTAACAGGGTTTTCTAAATCAAGATGGAAGATGTATATTTGAAAGCTACCCGCACCCACTTCTGGCCCAGTAACTTTGTGCAGGATTGGTTGGTCAAGGATGTGGAAATGCAGAGATGTCCTATCTGAAGGCTCTGTTCTCATTTATCATGCTAAGAAAGTGGAAGTCGGCTGGAATTAGTCACCAGCCTACAATCCTTGTTGTCTTACTGCATCCATTCTTTATCATTAATAGCAATAATAGAGCAACTCTCAGGGAGGTATTGCAGCCTCATTTTTCTTGGATAAATCCTACTCCCTCTTTGCATTCTAGCCATATTGGCCTTCTTCCATTTCTTCGTGTCTTTTCCAACCTCAGGGCCTTTGCACTTTCTAATGCAAGAACCTGGTGGCCTTTGTTCTTTCTAGCTGGGATGCTTCCTGCTTGATTTTTATTGCATTGATTGCCGTCCATTCTGTAAATCTCAGCTGAAATGTGAGCTTTCTTTGAAGACCTTTCTTAACTACCCCAATTTGGTAGGTTTTCCAAATAAACTTTCCCCTAAGACAATCTACTTCTTCCTAGCACTTAATGCAGCTGCAGTGAATGAAAAATAAAGTCTTTCTCTCGTATCTGCTTTTGCATGCCTGAGAGGTCCATCACCTCTCAAGGACTGCATCTGCCTCATTGGGCGCTATGTCCCTGGTGCCTACCTAGCACAATGCCTGGAACCTAGGAGTTGCACAGTAATTATTTGTTCAAAGGAAAAAGGAAGGAGAGACAGATTTATGAAGAATGATTATTTTTCAATTCCTTTAGTCCGCATTTGAAAGAGCTGGTACATAGAAATTATTTTTAAAATGTCCATGAGTTAATATATTTGTATAAAGTCATAATTAGATAGAGTATCTGAAGGAGGTGCTAGAGTCATAATGTTATGGGGAAAGACGGTGACCTCACAGATACCACACTGGTACACAGCAATGCAGAGGAAAGTGACTCTCCAGAACCAAGGTTTCAGACACATGGAGAATCATACAGGCAGTGATCGACGTACACATTTGAAATAGAATTTTGAGTTTGGTCAACAGCTGGCCTTTTGTTCATTCAACAGTTAGAAAAAGCAAACCCTATACAAAGCGCTATGGAAAATCCTGCCAAGATAGAGAACTCAAGAAAAAGTATCTTAACTGCCTGCAATCTAAAGGGCAAAACGGAATAAGGAGGGAAAAAAATGGGAAAATGAGTGAAGTGTGACGCTGGAAGTATAGGCAGAGTCCTACAAGATTCCAGGGGGAATATGAGTGGAGAGCAGATATAAACTTGTGGAGGTGGGAATATTCATGGCATGTACAGAAAATGGCAAGGAGGTCAGCTGAAGCATATTCTGAAGAACCTTGAATGCCATGCTAAGGAATTTTGAGGGCAAGGAAAACATAATTCATGTTTGTTTTATTTTTGCTTTTATTTTTCAGCAAGTAATGTTGAAGTCAACATGGAGAAGAAATGAGACAAAGCAGGGAATGAGACAACACTTAAGGGCCTGTTGAAACAGTTCAGGTAAGAGTTGATCAAATTGTGTTTTGTGCTATTAGTTAGTGAATCAGATATACAAACTAGGAAATATTCCTTAGATAATTGAAATGAACACTTTCAAGTAGTTGTTTGTTGAGTATTATGAAAAGTTTACCATGACTAGTGTTTAAGAGATTTATAGAAACCTAAGATTATTAAACCGAAAGTCAAGGATTCTGCAGCCTTCAGGTTTTACTGTGTTTGTAATATAAAATGAAAATATCCTTCCATCGTTTCATTTCATCAAAGAAACAAAGATGTGCAGAAGAATTGTCTTAGCACAAACATATTTCTTTATCTTCCTTCCCTCTTCCAAGATAGTAAAGACTGTGCTGCCTACAGACCCTTCCCTATGATGATTACACATCCTTCAGCTTGTGTTTAAGCAGGACTTTAAGGGCCAATCCGCTCATGAGGTGGAAAAGGCCAAGTTACAATTATAGTGAAACCTATCACTTTGAATTCCCTGAATTTTCATTCTGAAGTATCAGTTACCAATCACTTGGCATGAATTGTTACTCTAAAACACAAGTTAGTAATCACTTGGCCTGAATTCAATGTATATATTCTTTTGTGTGGTGAAAAGTCACAGATATGATTGATGACCTTTAGTAATAGAGTCATAAAAAAAGTACACAGTAATTTCTATTATAAAACCCCTCTCTTAATAGTAGGTTAGGAGAATGTTTTGACAGTACGTAGAAGGTATTTTAGTGTGTATTTATGTTATTCACTTGGCCAATATTTGCTCATTAGGGCTTTTTAAATAAGGACAAAGAGCATTTGAAAAGTTAATAATATTCATAATTACTGGAAAGACTGGGAAATAAAGAAAGTATAAAGAGTAAAATAATATCACTTATAATCCTTCTAAACATTGATATCCTCTTCTAATTAATATTTATATTTTGGCATATTTCCTTTCAGTCATATATACATGAATATTTAATATACTTGCAATCATACAGCATACAATCTTGTCTCTATTTTGTTTCATTATCATATTGTGAGAACATCCCAAAATTATGAAAATCTGTTTGAATATCTCATTTTAATAGTCAAGCAATATTCAAAATTATGGGTATATGGGAATTTGATATATCATTTTTTAACTGGTGTTTGAGATGTTTCCAAATACTTTTGTTAATACTTGTTAATATAATATCAAAAACAATTATTTGATATGCATCCTTCTGTATAAATCTTTCTCAAATATCTGATTATTTCCTTAAAATAAATTTCTGTCAATGGAATTTTACATCAAATTAAATCATCTTTTAAAAAATTCTTACTACACATTACCCAAGAGCATTCTAGAAAGTCCGTATTAACATTGTAGTCCAACCAAAAGTTTACTTAATTGAAGTTTTTATCTTTTCCTTTTTGTATTTATTTGACTATAAGCATGTTGACCATTTTTTTTTGCTTATTTTTTGGTTTAGTTTATTCGGTGGATTGTTAGTTAATATCCTGTTGCCTATTATTATCTTAATCTAACAGTTTTTTTTATTAATAAATCCTATTTTACATTAAAATTATTATCTCCTTTTTATGGATGGAGTTATATATTTTCTAAATTATTGGTCAGAATGATAAAACTGTTCATATTTGTTTTATAGAGAATTGTATGGTTTCTACTTTGTAGTTACGTCTTAGTATATCTTGTAAAAATTTAGTGAATTTTGGTAGATTTAATAAATCTATCAACCCCTTTGATCCTGAGTATGAATTGTAGATACAAGTAAGTCTAAATTAAATTTAAACACTAGTTAGAAATCCAATGCTGTTGAATTCCTAGAAATCGTGCAAAGTCATTGATTGCTTTTAAAGACTTTTATAAATTGACAAATGGTCTTTTTGTAAATAGGATTCACAGTGTTTCACTTTATTTTGCGTTCTATGGGATAATTTACAAAGCACTTTTACCTATACCACAAGTTGACTATTGGTAGCCTGCATCCAATTACAACATGCAAAAGAGTTTTAATTATCTACAAGTCATGCCTATGGAGAAGGTTTGAAACCCAGTCAGGAATTTGGGTTGAGGGAATCTAACGTCTCCACATTTGGCTCTGACACCGAGGAGAACACAAGGTGGGCAGAGGAAGTGTTGTTGAGCTTGACTGCAATGAGTTTACTTAGTAAGACTTTCTATTGCTGACCCTGGGCAGAGTCTCCATGCAGTCGCTTATTCACTTTTGCCTGTTGTTCAAGTCCCTCCCTCCACCTCCTACCCTCAGTGATGCTTCTCAAATTCCTGCATTTCCAATTGAATAACCACAAAACAACCATTTAGTACTGAGTAGGAACTTTCCCTGTTAGAAGAGGTATGCATTAGCTCTGTTATTTGCAGATTATACCGGATATCTTCTGTTTGCTCCCCAGATTGACTTTCTGTCCTTCTCTGCCTGGGGGGCTCACCTGTATGAATGACATCAACAGGACTTCCATTCCTCTGCTGTCCATTTGGTTTTAGCCAGTGGGTAAATGGGGGGAAAAAAAGAAGATAGAAGTCAGGGTATTTATTCTCCTGGATGAACTCCACGGAAGGTCTCCTGCCTTAGCTAAAGGTTACCCCTCATTGAATGATGGCCTCTTCTATGTGATGTGATTCTTGCTTTCCTCTGGTTTCAGTGAGCTTTTCCTCCATCATCTCTTCAGTTTTTGGTGTGGTAACAATGCTACCGCCACTAGTCCTAGAGTCCCTAAATATTCCTTAGCAATTAGTTATTTCTTAATAATTACTGATTTCCAGTTAGGTGTTTCCTTTTTTGTAAACCAGTTATATTTGTTATCTGTTACTGTGTAACAAATTACCTCAAAACTCTAAGCTTAAAACAGTAATAAACAATTTTTATCTCACAGTTTCTATGGGTCAGGAATTCAGGTGTGGTTTAGCTGGGTAGATTTGAAAGACAGTTCTCCATGGTTCCCTCACATTTCTGCATTTATTGAGAGAAAATCACTGATTGCCTTTATTCTAAGCTCTCTTTTCAAGTATGTTTATAGAGTGATCTACCTTGGAAGAGAGGTATTCTGTCTCTCACTTAAGCAAATACAGGCATCCTTACTGTCCATTATAAAAGACTTGTAAGCTCAGGTTCCTGTCAGGTAATGCAGTCCTCTGTGCAGGTGTCACCTGGCCTTCTTCACATTGCTCTGTGGGAATTAAGACTCAAACCAGCGCAAGAAAATACTAATACTGTGATTATTGTTCCTGCTCTGAATAATAAAGCTCTTTGTCTCTAACCCAGGAACATTGTGTCTTGTGCAAGTATCCATGAAAATGAGGCAGGCTGATGTGTTAGTTGGCAAGTAGGGTAAAATCTTAGACCCTCCACAGTTCCTGACAGGTAGTCCTGGCTCAGGGTCTCTTGTGAGGTTGCAGTCGTGGTGTTGGCAGGGACCATAGTCATCTGAAGGCCTGACTGGAGCTGGAAGATCTGCTTCAAAAGTGGCTCACCCACATGGCTGGCAAGTTGATGCTGGCTGTTGTCAAGAGACCTCGGTTCCTTGCCACATGGAACTCTCCATAGGCTGGTCTGAGTATCCTCCCAACATGGCAGCTAGTTTTCCCAGAGTGAATAATCCAAGAGAGTGCAAGGTGGAAGACTCAATGTCCTATGACCTGGCCTCAGATGTCACATCGCCAATTCTACCATATCCTATTAGATTCATTGGATAACACATCTTCTCAGTGTAAGAGGTGACTACACAAGCACAAGAATACAGTGAGGCAAAGATCATTGTGGGCTGTCTTGTAGGCTGTGTCACATAAATCCTTCTCAGAATATCCCAGTTTGTGTCTAATGTCTCTTTCTTGACTGGAAACCATGACTTAAACTTCTTTATATGTGCTCTTACCTCTTTGCCCCTTGAGGCATGTTTGTATTTGAATTTGTTGGTTACTCTCTTACTTAATCCATACAGTGAGACCCTCCTGGGGTCACTAATTCCATTTACAAGGAAACGACAAGTTAAAAATTTCAAATACTTTGGCCAAAATCTTGCAGCCAGTGTGAGACTAAAGAGCCCCCAAATCTAATACTCCTTCCAATATTCAAAATGCTTTTTTGAATAAGAAATGTAAAAATGAATTGAGAGTAATCATCTTGAAATCTTCTTTTGTAAACCAGATTAACATGTAGACAATGTAGGCAATGCTTAAGTGGCATAATTTTAGGAATGTGTCTATTGAAATATTTTTCTCACTCTCCTACCAAAATATCTCTAAAATGTCTACTGTAAAAATTTTTGTTGGAGAGTCATCCAGGAACTTCTACATTTTGTCTTGATAAGGCATTACATTTTATCAGAAGAGCAATGTATTACCTTGGTCTTATGTTAATAGTTTTAGAAATTATTATTTAAAAATTTATTTATAATTAAGTTTAATCCCTAAACACATATTATCACATAGCAGAAAGAGTACACACTAACAAATTGATTTTAGGGGGCACAGAAGCTTGAGAAGTCCAGAGATCTATATGGTTTTATGCAGTGGGGTTCTTGGACAGTTCAGGACTCTATTTGAAGGTGCCTGAAAGAATGACAGTAACCATAAGAAATTCTGTCCCCATCAAAAATTCAACTTGCATTGACCCTAATAACAGAAATGCACTAATAATTCACTTTTTAATGAAAGAAAAGTGAACAGTTGTACCATTATCATTGAAATAAGCTCAGAGTACTCTGAATTACTACTTTTCTCTTAGTGAAAGTAAAGTATTAGGCGACTGCAATAGTGGTTAGAAGTATTCTGAGGTTAGAAATTATGTAAAACAGACCCTCCCCCAATTTTTCAGTAAAAATATATTTAGTTTTTGTCAATGTGTTGAAATGAAAAGTTAGCTTACATTTATCTTTATTTTAAACTTTTTTCATTCTGTTCTTTTATCTCATTTCTATAACAGTTCTCTTTTCAGCAGCTTCCTTAACAGAAAAAGCTATGGAGTTTGCAAATTCAATAAGCAAGATTGGAAGAGAGACATCCTTTGACCATACCTCCACCAAGGAACCTCAGATCTTAGCTTATGGGAGGTTTTTAGAGCCGTCAGTCTGCTAAAGCAACTGACAGCTTGGAGTGCTTTTGTAGATGCCTGGGATGGGTGCTAAGTTGTTAGTGTAAAACAGTACATTCTGGAGATTTCTCAGCCCTTTACTGTGAGGGTCAACGTATGAGTACACTCATTCCTTCAAGGTATCTCAGGGGAGAGAGAGAGAAATGAACACAATTGTACGTTACATATTTGGATCCCTTGTGTGTGACGTTAAAGCCCACTTTTTCGAATGATATACTTGATATACTTCATAAAGCCCCCTAGCTGAGACAGAAACAAAATAGCCATGTTAATCCAGTCTCTGCTGCCAGAGGTGTTGTTCAGGTTCAGTATTCAGCCTCTCTGAATACTTATCTTGGCAGTTAAGCGTGGATTATTCTATTAGACCACCAGATTTGGGATTGTGAGACAGACTTCAGTTGTCAGGACAGACTTCAGTAGTGGTAGAATCACACAGATGCCCTCACACAATGCCCCCTTCCTCTCCCTCAGCCAATTGACTCTCGGTCTTCTCTTGCCAACCATAAATTTTTATGAGATTGGGGCAACAAGACTAAGTAAGGCTTATATTCCATGGTTAGATGGTTAGAGACTGGCTCTCTCCCCTTCCTCCGTCCCTCTCTCCCTGCCTTCTTCTCCTCCTTCACCTCTTCCTCCTCCTCTTCTTCTTTTTCTTCTTCCTCTTTCTCCTCTTCCCTTTCTTTTTTCTTCCTCCCCTCCTCCTTCCTCCCTTGCTCCTCCTCCTCTTCCTCTTCCTCCCCCTCCTCTCTCTCTTTCTCTCTTTCTCTTTCCTGCTAAAGATGAACAAGAGGAGCCCCAGTTACTTTTACCAGCCATCTTAGGACTACTAGGAGAAACAGGCATGGGACAATAAACCAGAGAGATGGGAGAATTAAGTCCACTGATGACGTCCTTAAGCCATTCTACCTGTCCAGCTTAGACATGCCCTAATGCGAGGGTAGGAATAATCAATTTCTTCATAACTGAAGCCACTCTGAATAGGGTTTCTTTTAATTGCAGCTGAAATCATCCACTCTGACACAGAGAACACATGGAAAATAGGTTAAGCAGAGGCCTGGCATAAGTGGCCTTGTTGTCATCCTCCGAATTGGGGTAGAGATAAGAAAGGTAGAGGTACTGAAAAATTGTACGTATTTTGATATATGTCTTAGAGAGATCAGTTTGTTGGCAGTGACTGAAATAGAAAAATATGTTGGAAAAATAATCTTGGGGAAAAATTGTGCCTCTTCCATGTTTTTAGGTGAATCTGTAGTGGCAAGTTTAATATTGTCCTCTAGGAAACCACATCAGGGCCAACCGGTAGGCCCCTGTTCTACTCAGGGAGTTCTTCTCTTATCAGTTTAATATAGTATGTCTTTGAATGAGATTTTGCCTGAAAAATAAAGAGGTGTACAATTAAATATTAGATTGAAAACTACTGTTTAGCAATAAGTCTTCATTCTTTAATTGTTTTATAGTGAACACGAGTGGCCAAGAAACCACTTATCTTGTGTCATCCATTTCCATCTACACCTGACTCCTGGCAAGGCCATCACTGCTTATTGTTCTCACTTAGCCTGTCATCACCACCCTCTCCAAGGGAGGATGAGGAAAGAAGTACTGCCATTCCATCTTGTTGTCTTTTCTTCTCCTCTCCTATGCCACTGAGCAAGGACTATCCAACTTTTTCAACATTCAGCACGGATCTTTAACCCACTTGTGTAGTCAGGTTATTGTTTCCTCCAGGGAAGAATTGGGCTCTAAGATTTCAGTTTGCATTACACTGTTAGAAAAAAAATGTACCTTTCATATTTTTATGATTACCAGTTATTTGTCTTTTTTTTCTTATTTTGCCTCTAAGAAGTTTATGTATGTATGTATTTATTTGTTTACATATTTTTGTGAGACTAGGTGAATAGCAGTTGTTTATTGGATCCAATCAAAATACATTGATTTCCCTGTTTAAATCAGCAAATTTTCTGCCTAAATATGGTAATTGTAGCAGAAGCATCAACAGCAACCTTCAGAAAAGGAACAACAAAATATTTTTTTAATCAATCCAGGATTTTTATATATAACTCAATTGCTTTGGTAAAATATCTACTGGCAAAGCTGAACCTAAATAGCATTTCAGATGCATCCTAAACAGCTCGCCTGAAGACTGAAGCACACTCTGCTTATATACTTTCTGAAATCTATCTATATTTTATTTTGTCTTGGAAAAAGATTAAAGAATAGAATTATATTAGAACTGGTGGAGGCATGATCCATACCCCCTTGATTATATTGAAACATTAAAATGTCATCAGCATGTTAATTTTGTCATCTCAACTGCACGAGATTTATTCAGCACTTCTATCTATTACATTACTCGGGAAACACAATTTATTCTGATTGTGGAAATGTCATAGGCAGCGACTAAAAACATCTGGAATTCTTAGTTTAGAAAGAATGCCTGGTTTCAATAATGCTATTTCGAAATTAATGTTATCTATGAAGAAGGCTGGAATCAAACATTTTTAAATTATTCAAACTGAAATATTCATTTGGCTCACCAATTTTAACTGAGAGATCAAAAATCAAAGAAAAAAAAATTGAGACTAAGGAAGTATTCTTCTTTAATGGTTGGGGAAATAAGATGGTCTCCAATGAAAGTCTAATTTCAGAAAAATATAGTGACGTGGTTTTTTTGTTTGTTTGTTTTTCCTCTTCATTATAGCAAGAGAGGCTTGACTAAGTCTGTGACACATCTAGGAAGTAGATGCAAGGCGGGGAGACGCAAGGGGAGGAGACGAGTAATTAATCCCAGGAAGACAAAAGACACAAAGTTGTCATAATGGCACAAGGAAACATGATTTTTGCTTTTATGTTTCATGTTTTCCTTTATAAAAATCTGTAAATAGAGTATGTTTCTTGCTACTTCTGAGGTGAAAGCCACTCCCTTGATAAGAAATTGTATGTGGGGTACAGGGTGAGGAAAGAAGCAAAGGTTGGTTGGCGATAATTTAGGGATTTTTCTTAGTAAATATAGCCATAATTTGTTATCTGAGAAACCCAAGTCCTGAAAGCTCTGAAAGCTGAAATAAATGCCCCATTAGGTCGCACAAACTGACCCTGACCTAATGTGAGGCTACTTACATTCTTTAACTCATTTACCCGAATATTCATAATTTCACTGCAGAATCACTAATGTGATCAAATACAAGGTGCTACTCCAGACCTCATATAGAATATTTTGTAATTCCTTCCTAAAATTTGAAAAACTCTGAGTTTCAAAACACATCTGGTCAGAAAAGTTTCAGATAAAGGGATTATGGATCTGTAGTAAATTCTAGAGATTTGCCCCTACTCCCACCACTACCCCCACCCAAACAGGTTGTTTCCAACTTGTCTGGGCCTGACTTAAAAGTCTACTTACTGGCTGTGAGCATTATTTGAAACACCTGTACTCAAGTCTTAGCAAAATTTCACTTCAGGTTCCACATTTAGCAGTAAATTATTTCGGCAAACTGCATGGAAAATAAATATATTATTATGCTTTTTGGGGGGATATATTTAGATTTACAGAAGAGTTGCGAAGATAGTACAGTGAATGCCCATATACCATCAGTCTGTTTCCCTAACACTTCCTTGCTAATTTAAAGAAGCTGGCGTCACATATAGTAGGGTGCTCAAATATCTTTTGTCTGGCTAATCAAGTTGTTCTCTTTTTTAGTAAGTCCCTTATTAGGCTCTGTGCATTGCTTACCTTTATGACCTTTAATTCTTAGAGCAAGTATGTGAAGTGGATATTATATTTGCACAGTTTAGAGAGGAAAAATGTCAATTCAGGGAAGAATACTAGTTTACCTAAAGCAACAGCCCTTAATAGAGAACACAGTAGAACTAGGTGACTGACTTAGATCTGAGTGGCTCTAAAGCACGAGTTCTTTTCAAAGTACACTGTCCTCTTCAGCTCCTGCCTTGTTGCTTGGCGCCTTGTCAGCAGAATTTGTCTTCCTCTCTAAAGTTCACAAATAGTCTTCTGGCTGAAGCTACACCCTCCCTCACTTCCTCAGGGCTGGAGGCTGCTTTTTAAAAAAATGTTCTCTCCTTTTATCTGGAGGAACAAGCTGTAAAATACCCTTAGGAAACCACTTAAGGGGCTGAAAGTAAGAATGGTTGTGAAACTATTGCAGTTTTTTGTTTTGCTTTAACACAGTGGCTTTGTTTATGTCACTCAAAGACGTGGTGAGGACAGAAAGGGGAGAAATTCTACTCAGAGCAGCTAGAAGTGGAGCTGAGGTAAATAAATCTCTCCTCAGAACTTCTGCCTCACTGAATCCCCTCTTCTACACTCACAATTCAGCTCCCATCCTCGTTTGGAGGGACGCCTGGAAGGCAAGGACTGTTTTAGGAAGATGTGTATGTGCATTCTGAGTTTAAAAATCTACAAGTATTTGTCGATAAATATGTCATTATACTTGGTTAAACAGTTCATAGTCATCATAGTTACCCTCTTTTAAACCCCCCAAAGATCTCATATGAAAACGTCATACAGCAATTCCTAAATGAGATGTGTGTAGTCATGACATCACTAGACTACCTGTGAAATCAGTTGATAGTATTTCTAGTGTAGAAATTGAAAGGTATTCTTATAATATCTGCAGATGAATTCCACTTGAATATCTCAAATATGTTTGTATTTCTTCCTGTATTAATTAAAGCAACATTGATCAAAAGAGGTGTTTCTGATCTGTAAGTAGCTCTGAAGCGCCTTCCATCTTGTGCTTCTGTGTCTTCAACACATGGTTTCCAAGGTCACCATAGCAAGGCAAAGAATGTGAGAATCACATTGCAGAGGGTGCCGTTCTTAAATGTGGCTTATATAAGTTCTTCCCATACTGCATTGGCCATATGGGAACCGTGATTTATATGGTACTCAGAAGGAAAAAAAAAAAGGTATGCTGGAGAGCTCACTAGTCTCTGCTGTGTTTAATCAAGTTAAAACAAATTCTCATTTCATTCAAAATTTCTCTCTGGCTCTAGTTCTATAAAATAATATCTCTCACTTTTTCCTCCATCCTTTATTTTATTCAGATTCCTCCTTTCTTCTTTTTTCCCAATCTCTCTCTAACCTTTCTCTTGCTTTACTTCAGTTTTCTTTGCTACTACCCCCAAGTCATTGGGTTAGCCAGCAGTCCTCTTTCTGCTGTGTCAACAACCCCACTTCCTGGTTCTGCCACAGCTGCCCTCTCAGTCTTCCATACCTGGCCAATCCGATCTTCTGCTCACTCCACTTTTGTTCCACATGGAAAATACCACCACTACCACCACCAGAATCTAATTGGTCCTTAGTAACCTGTTTCTGACCCCAGCCTAACCCTAATAATGCCATTTGGTTGTCACTGATGTGTGTTCAGTTTACTTTTTCTTTCCTTGTGGCAAATATTTCAAACCTTTATAATTTTCTTCATCTATTTATCCCTACCTGCCTTAACTCAAAAGATTGAAAAAGAAAAAAAATTACATGCCATATTCCTCACTTTCTACCTCTGACCAAGTGTATGTGTGTGGCCCTGCTTTGTTTCCCAGGGCTCTTCTGCTCAGACTGCTCCTGGTCCTTGCTTCATTCTTTATCTCTTCTCCTTTCTCCATTTGCTCCTTCTCTCCATCCTCTTGTTTCTAATTCCATTTGTTTTTCCCTCTGTGGAGGCAAACTTTGATTCATCCTTCAAACTGCACATGAAATACTGTTTTAGTCTGCTCAGGCTGCTATAACAAAACACCACAGACTGGGTGACGTGAGCAATGAAATTCATTTTTTTCCACATTTCTAGAGACTGGGAAGTCCATGATGAAAGTGCCAGCAAGCTAGGCTTCATTATGAGACCTCTTCTCTTGACTTCTAGGCAGCCACCATCTCACTATGTCCTTATAGGATCTCTTCTTTGTGTGCCAAGGAGAGAGAGAGAGAGAGAAAGAAAAAACAAGGTCTCTGGTGTCTCTTCTTAAAAGGGCACTAATCCTATAGGATCAGGGTCCCAGCCTTGTGATCGTATTTAACCTTACGTACTTCCACAAATCCTATAGGATCAGGGTCCCAGCCTTGTGATTGCATTTAACCTTACGTACTTCCACAAATCCTATAGGATCAGGGTCCCAGCCTTGTGATCTCATTTAACCTTACGTACTTCCTTACAGGCTCCATCTCTAGCTACAGGCACATTAGAAGGCTGCCTCATCATTGTTTACAGTTTCATCATAATAACTAATTGACACCAGCCACACAAATGTGACCCTTGAAAATAATGTGTCACATTTAAACCTATCTTCACATGTTCAACTTCAACATATGAATTTTGGAAGGACACAAACACTCAGTCCATAACAATCATCTTCATCCTCACCTTAACAGTGAAGCATTCTTTGAAATGACCCAGGCTGAATCTGTGCCCATATCAGTTTGAATAGTGTGTTACACCATCACGATTCTTTTTAAAGTAAATTTCTTATATATCCTGTCTGAACCATGAGCTAGAGAAAGAAATCATATCTTAGTCATCTTTATGTCATGTCCATTACCTAGCACAGAGTCTATACCAGAGTAGGTGCTTAATAGCTAATTTTGATTAAGCCACAAGATCCTGAAAGTTCACCTACATGACCAAAGAAAGATTAAATTATGATGCATATATTTTAATAGCAAGATGATGTATTTAATTTGAATTATTTTGAAATTGATTCCCTACATATGGCATATATTCATTCTTCAATGGAGTACTTAATTCAACTCAGTTCTGTGATCATTTGGAGAAAATACCTTTTGCAAATATCAGATTGAGTACATGTATAAATTCCTCAAGAACTGAAATAGAAAGATTAAAATATGTGCATTCCATTGAGCTTGTGTATCCCAAAAGGCTACTAACATAAAACTACTGCTAGAACCGGAAGCTTATCATGAACTGAGAACAGTATCTAGAGTTACAGCTATTTCTTTCAAGAGGTCTGGATAGTTCAAGCATGTTTTAAGGCCTTAAAGCTGTATTCTTTCATTGTCATGTTTTTTTTTTTTTTAGTCCTGGCTTGATTCAAGTATTTTTTTCCCACCAATTACATCTTGGAATTGTAGATTAGACTTTTTTTAGCTTGCTGTTTGTGATTATTCTTACTAGTTCATCAACTCCACAGTTGTCAGAAAGCCATTTTCACATGAAATTTAATTTCTGCAATGCAGGTTGAAAAATTACCTTGTCTCATCAATGAGGAAAACTCTACCACGTTTCCCCACCCCTGTTTTCTGTTAAGAGCAAAATCTCTTGAGTTATCTCTATAAAATATTTATAGAGATACTTATCTCTATAAAATATTTATAGAGGTATTTATCTCTATGAAAAATATTTTCATATTTTTATTTTGTGAATAAAATAAAATATTTCATAATTTATATTGTACTTTTCAGACAAAATATTTATCTCTATGAAATATTTTTCATTGTTCTGACAATGATCTGGCTCTATCCCTTGATAGGAAATTGGGCATGTGTGGCTAGGCATCCAGAGGAATATGTTTACCAGTGAATTATCTTCCAAGGTTTTGACACCACCATCAGTTATGCCAGATGCAAATCATTTACTCTCTGTCAGTTCAAATACACAGTCTTGTTTGGATGGCTTAAATCTATGCTGGCACCAAAATACAGCAATCAATATTGCTCAACTTCTGAGTTGAAAGCATAGACAAATGTATACAGCGCCAAAACATGGAAATAATACTATGTAGGCTGAATTTTGCTAAGTGTTACTTAATGTTAGCGTAGCATGAGATTTTCAAAGGAATAGTGACATTTCCTATTGAAGAAAATGAATGTTCTTCTACAATGGTAGACATAATTCTTTGACATGGAGTGTTAAGATGACTGTCATGTTCTATATGGCCCACAACCCTGCCAGATCTCATAAAGTCAAAAAATGAAGTTTTGGATAAATACCTCAGGGAAATGCAAAACTAAATTCTGGAATTTGGGGATTTAGTAATAATGGCTTCAGTGTGGCAGTATTTCATAGAGTTTAGCGTCATTTTTATAGACCATGAACTGGTGGATTAATAGCCTCAAGAGTAAAAAAATTTGACTAATTTTTCTTTATTCTTGTCTACTTACGAATCAAGGCAAATCATGTTACAAAAACGACTGTAAAACCGTTTATTTCTTAGCTTTTGGCATGAAGACAACTGAAGTAAATAGAACTGACCCATATTTTCACTTAATACGTACAATTTATATTTGTACAAAATAAAAGCAGAATTTAATAAAATATCCTAGCAGAGAAGAGTAAGATTAAGATCACGTATTACTGAGCTAGAAAACCTAGATTTGAATGTTAGTTCCACCGCTTAATGGCAATATTGACCTTTCCAAGCCTAAATTTTCTAATCTATAGAATAGAAAAGGTATTGCCTAACTTATAAAGATGATGTATTGATTTTAAACGTGAAGTATAAACATATATGTATGTATGTTTATGACAACTGGCAATTGTCATAAACATACATGAAGCTATAAGGACCTTAACTGAGCTGTGCAATCATGATAATCAGTTGGCTCTTAAAAGAAAAAAAAAAGGAACCCTGCCTTTTTGTGGATGGAACAAATCTTACCTTATCTATTATTTTTCGGTCTTTTTTGACTTGGACCTTTTCTTCCCAGTGAGATTTAAATTTTGTTAAGTAATCACTCCTACTTAAAATTTTTCTCAGAGGCAAGACTTCAAGAACATCCTGAAATCCAGCAATAGAAAATATTTGTGTTACTTAAATCTTTTCCTATGCTTTGGTACAAGGTGGTGAAACAAAATCAATAAATGACCATGGAATTATGTCAAAGTCCATGTATTTATGATGTAAGACCGTTCTGTTTTCCTTGGTCAAGATAGTACTGTTACTAGTCACTTACCCACCAGGACAGTGGCTCTCAACCAGGGGAGATTTCCTCCTCCAGGAACATTTGGCACTGTCTGGAGACATTTTTGATTTTCATGACTGTGCATGGTGAAGGGGTGCTACCAGTATCTCATGGATACAGACTAAGGATGCTGCTAAACATCCTATAATACAAAAGACAGCATCCACAATAAAGAATTATCTGGTCCTAGATGTCAATATTGCTTCTCTTGAGAAACTCACCTCTATTAGACATATGATATAGAGGTGAATTTTCTCATTTCAGATCTAGTATAAGTCTGATTTAAAGATGCTAGAATATATTTGAGCACATTTTCAGCATCATACACAGGTGACACATTTTAGGAGGAAACCACACACAAATTATCACTTCCTACATACAATGAACACACAGCATGAGAAGTTAAAGCATTCTAATTTGAGCACATGGGGTATAATATTTTGTAACTTAATTATTCCTGGTAGGAGAGGAACGTCATACACCTATTGATAGATTATTTTCTGTAACCAATTAATTCTTTGATTATCCATAAGTAGGTTTCGCTTTTTAATGCATTTTTTCATTTGAACTAATAGAACAAATATTTTCTAAATTGAGCCTTGACTCATATCATTTAGTAAGTTGAAACTAGAGAGGATCAAGGGATCCATCTATCTCTTCATTTGACAACTGAGAACACTGGGAGATAGAGAGTCTGAACAACTTTCCCAGGGTTGCAAAGTTTGTTGTGTGGAGAGTCAGGGCCATATTTCCAGTCCAGTCAATTAATTAACAGTATTTTTAACTCTATCATTCATTATAAATACATTTAAGTTTATTACACATTATTCGTTGAACTGTCTTTGTTCCTCTCCACCACCCAACTCACACTTACATTTCGTTTGGTGTGATTTTTTTCCCTCTTAATTTCTTTCAGGGCAGTGGAGCCAGCAGTATGAAACCTTAATTTGATACCTTTCCCAAAAGCCTTTCCATAGTCTTTTATGCCAAATCAGACTCCCACAGATTTAAGAGGTGTGGAAAAGCTAGATTAAGCTGTCTCGGGTTGGCTAATCTTCCATTTGGTCAGAGTGTGAAGGGGTCTATGCCACAGAGTTCCTCCATCACCCGAGGAAAAGCTCTTCTCAATTATGCTGGTTTAACTTACAGGGACTTTAGTGATCCACAAAACAAGTGAAATTTAAGATACACATCTTAAGCTCAGTTTGTAAAGGCCTGTGCTCTCAATAACAAAACTCACAGTGACAGTGATGTATGGTTTTCTTTATGAGACCTGAAAACTGATGGATATGTGATCTTATAAATGCTTAGACAAACTAATGCACATAATTATATTTTCCATTTGAAGTCTATTGCTAGGCATTCTAATACAATATCATTAGTTGAAATGGCCACGATGATACAGCTTGGGCAGTTTGTCACAGTAATTACAGGGTGATTATTTTTGACTGGAATAAAGATTTCAGTTTTAGTGTGGTGGAAAGCATCATCACAAATTACAAACAGTCTTGGAAAATAATAATAAAACTTTAAGATTTTAATGCATTTTGCAGCATCATTCTAGACTAATTTCTCATTAAAGAAAATGTCCATAAATTGGCTAAATAAATTATTTTTAAAGAGATTAAAATATGGCTTTGCCAAAAGGATCCCACTTATCTCATTAATGGTTCTTATGTATAAAAATGTCAACATTAGATAAAATTTGAGTGTGGTAAATAAGGCTTATGTCATAATTAACAACCTTTAAAGAAAGGATTTTTTTTTTTAAGCAGACACAAAAGTATGGCATTTATCTTCACTATTTTCAGAATGGTTGATTAAAGTAGACAGTGTCCTAACATCTGTATTGAAAACTATATTAATCAATTGATTAATCATGCAACATTAATCAAAAGCCTCCCTAAGTGTTTTAGTATCTGAGCAGCTCTTAGTATTTTCTATCAGATCCCTTTTAAGGTGTCCATTAAAAAGATTAAATTTGGGTGGTAAATACTGAGGGGTTGTGGAACTTGTGGCTTCTCACTGGAAGGTCATAGCCACCGCTCATTAGTGCTACTTTTAATGGGATAAGAAGCAAAAGTTTTGAATATGTGACTAAATCAATTAATCAGTTCTGCAATTGACTCATTCCAGTAAGCAGTTGAGTAGTTGCCGAATCGGCACCATGGCCATCTGGCTGATTTGTCCTCCGTGGGTTTGGCTTAAACCGAAGAATACTTTTTGCTTAAGAGTTTAAATTGAACAGCCAATACACGGATGCAGCAACTGCTATTCAGTAAGTTGGTTTGTAGAAACTAGTTAAAAGTCAGCCTTTATTATTAAGAATGTATTTAAATGATCTAAGTTGTCCTGTACAATGAGTGTAAAAATTCCTATTGCTGGAGTGGATTGTTCACAATCAAATGAATTATGTTGGTGTTTAGTGAGATTCAGTTGAACCTCATAGTGCATTCTCAAGCTTACTAATCAACTGTACATTTCAAGGTTGGTGATTTATAATTGGTTAGTTCTTAGATTTCCAAATACTTTTAAATGTAAGATTAGTTAGGCAAATTTGTACAGTAAATGTGTAGACTGTCCATATCAAATACAAACAGAAAATCACTCAGTACAGTTCAGAGGAGGAGATTACAGTTAGCCAGTAAATAAAATTATTTGTCATATTTTCAGAAGACACTGCTCTGTTATCTTTTGTGTCCTCTATCTTTCTAATTCTAAAAAGCAACACTTTTCTCTATATCCGTTTATTTTGATGGTTTAACAATACGAAAATAGTAGTAGTCTCTGCAAACTGTTTTGATCTTACAATCCTTTTTGTTTACTTGCTGGAGAATGGTTAATTTTCATTCTACCATTGACTAAATGATCATAATGACATTCAATGGAATTGTCATTTTTTTTCTAGAAAAAATTTTGCCAGCTTTTCAAACAGAATCCAAACCTATAGGCATTTAAAAACATGGTATGGCCCATCTGTTTATCCCTGCTGTTGCATAAGGAAAGATTATGCAGACAAGACTGTTCTCGGAGTTTGTGCAGGGGACTTTGTGATTTGGGCAGTGTCCGGCTATTGCTGCTTTTTCAGCAAAATGATTAGGTGGCGGTTTTAAAATTTGCAAGTATGTCCTGAAGCCTCAACAATAGAAACACGTATCTAATTTAGTTATCTAAACTAAATTTAAATGTATGCTGAATATCTTCAGTTTCAAATGATGCTTTTTCTTTTCTTTGCCAGTTGCTCAGAGTGAAAATAGATATTTTATTGTAAAAGATCCAGTGATGCTCATCTACAAAAAGATGGCGGTTGGGAGACAAAGTAATGTCTCATCCCTGCATTCCTCTTGAATAAAGTTGTCTGCAGAGGAAAGGCATCTACTACAAAACAGTTACCTTTATAATGAATTGTTCAATCACAGAATTTCTAAAGAAATAATTTTAAAGTAGATTTTTATTTAGCAGTTAGTACTACAGAAAGAGAAAATTTAGATCATTCATTTCACTTCCCAAAGTTGATCAAACAAGTGCATTACTATCTTATTCTTCTGAGTTCTTTGTTATCAGCAGAATAGCACTTAAAAGAAACTTACAGAATAAATCTAATTATGATAAGGTATTGTAAAAAACTGGCTTCCGTTAGCACACACAATCTACATTATAATTCTGAATGTGTGTTTTGGTATAAAGTATCAGAATAATATTCTTAGTTGATTAATACTTCGAGCTATTCAGGTACCCACCAAATGCTATAAACCTTTATTTCAGTCCATTACCAAATAATTACATGAAAAATAAACATGTCTAAAAATAATCAGAAATAGATTTGGTTACATCTCTGTGTATATATTGTTTCATATTTGAATTATATTTTCATTTTGCTATTGATGTGAAGCTTGGTTGCCTTCAGCGGGAAAGGAAATATAATCTGCATAATTCCCATTAGTTCTTCATTGGGCAAATGCATTTTGATATTCTATAGTAGGTTGCTTTGTGGCTAATCATTTTTGTACTTAGCAGCAGGTGTTACTGCTATACTGAAAAAATGGTACACATTTTAGAAATTATGGGTATAATTTATAATTATGGGTATAATTAATTGAATTTATAATTTCAATATCCATCAGCTCATTAGATAAACTCATTGGAAGCACAGGAAATACCATTAGTTGCTAATAAGATCGTTGTTTTGTTACCTAGGTTAACTTTTGTACTATTCAGAAAGCATTTAGAGAGAGATTCATTTTTGATGTTGCTCTTGTGATGTGAAAAAACTACATAAAAATCATATACTCGGAAGGAACTTTATTTACTGTATCTTGCTTTGGGGTAACTTTTTAGAAAGGGCACTGCTATGAACAGACGAAAGCATTATATGTTGGAAACATTTTGGTTTATGGGCTTTGGCTAAGATTTAAATGTTAAGCATTTTGATTTGAAGGTTCATTTAAAAGTAGATTTCTCTGGTTTTCAAAGTGATAACCCCTTAATAGAATTAAAAGTAGCACAACTTTATGGTTGCAAGTGTGAACTGCTAGTGATTTGTGAGTAAAAACACCTTTGTTCTTTATCCTACTCCTCAGACCTTTAGGAGTGTGATCTATGAAAGTCACAGAACCACTTGTTTCTTCATTTTTAAGAAAAGTGATATGACAGATGTATTTGTCTAAGAGTTATGTGTGAGGAGTAAATGAGATAAAGGGATTGACATCACTTTGAAACTGTCAATTGTCAAAGAAATGTAAATTTGTATCATTGCTGGGTTATTAATCAGGGCCTTTATGTCACAGAGTACTGCTCACTCAGCTAAAGGCTCCATTTCTGAAATCATATTGTCTAAGTTTTTCAGAACTTTTCTACTTTGTAGACTTGATCAAATGACTCAATTGATCTGTACCTCATTTTCCTCATTTGTAAAAGAGATAATAATAATAATACTTAAATCCTAAGGTTATTGGGAGGACTGAGTTAATACAAAGAAAGCTCTGAGAACAGGAGACAAAAAAGCTATTTTTATTGCTTTTGCTGTTGCTGTTGTTACTATTAGCTTGTAATCCAGCTATAAATGAGTGACCATATTCTGTTCCATTCAACTTCTTGTGATGTAAGCTTGAACCAGTGACAGAAGAAGACTGTGAAAATGGGCTCCCCAAATATGTTTTCAAAGCATAATTCTTATTTATATACATAATACTTAACTGTATTTTCAATAATAGAGGTCTCAAAGAAAACCTGGAAATGTGAAGTAAAATTTATTTTCTTCCAGAAAATATATAATTTTCCCTCTAAACATTCAGTGAGTAGATTTATTTCCTGGGCAATAACTTACTGTTTAATTAGGACAATTCTAAACATGTGGCTCATATCTATAAATGAAAGTGAACTTTTTCTATGAAAGGTTCTGATTATAGTTAAAACCATACTCTGTAGACAAGGTGGGTGGACCAAGAAAAGTGGGACTTGGTTGACGGGTGATTCTGATTAAATGTAATCACTTCATTAGCTGTTGATGTCTAGTCTATCCATAGATAGACTGGGATTACCTGACTTTCTGCTGAGATAGAGAATACAGCAATCTATTGATAGTTTACTATAGGTACCCATGGAATTTATCTTCCCACTACTTAATTCTGCTAACAGCCTCTGACCAAAGGCATGGCCTTCTTTTTTCACTGTGGTTCTTTATATTTTCTTCAATTTCAACATTAAATGATCATTTTCATTTCATTAAATGATTCATTTTCAACATTAAGTGATCTGAAATTTCTTAAGGCTAAAAATCAGGGATAATGGAAGAGATTGCTCTTATGTTAAAGATGCTTTTTCTCCTAAATGAATTTTCTTTTGCTAGGGAGCCTGGAGAGAGTTGATGGTTCTTCTCTGGGAGTTAAATTTCCCAGGAGTATAAAAAAAAAAAATCACATTTCAGCTTTCCACTGGAAAATAAACCTAACTTGTATTTCCAGTTCTAAATAATGGAAGATTTTTTAAAAAATATGGATTTAGTTTCATTCTTGAAAGCCCACCCCCCATAGCTATTGAGTAAAAAAGAAGGGAGGAATTAGAACAGTGGACAGTGTAATTGGTCAAGTGATTGTGGCTACGAGTAAATAAGACAAGGAAATAACTACCTCTTTGAAAATATACAGGGAAAGCTACGGTCTAGTTTTCAACAAGTGAGAAGAAAAACTTCACTTTTCTGGGAACTTATAAGTGTTTCTTTCACTGAATCAAGGGTGAGGAGGAAACACGAAATTCTAAAATATTATTCATTTAATTAGGTTGCAATAGATAGTTACTAGGCTTTATCTGTTAAGATTTAGAAATAAAAAAGTTTAGAAGCCTATAGTCATAATACTATGTTTACTTATTTATTCTAATTTCTGAAATATTTAAAAATATTTCTAAAATGTTCTTCACTGAGTTTGTAAACGCACAGCAAACTGCAGATACATCAAAACATTTTCCAAAATCTTTTCTGCAACGTCTTTATACTCAGCTTAGAGAAAAGACAGCTTATCATTTTTATTTATTTTTTAGTGTAAAAATGTCAAAAATTGTTCTAAGAAGAAATTTTCTCTTTTTATTGGGACACAAAATAGTTTATTTAAACAAAAACCAGATAAAATTTACAATGCTAATTCTTAGGAATTTCTAAGCAGTTAAGAATGAAGTTTATGTTCTCAATGACTGCAACTATAATTCAATTGTATATTATTTTTTTTCCGTGAACTTTTTTTTATTACCAACTGTTGGAAAAAAGTTATTAGTGGTCATTGTTCAGTTGTGTGTTTCACATATACGGTATCCTGTATAATTTTCGTAACAACCCTATTAATTGGAAGCAATATCTACATTTTACCCAGACTTACAGTTAGCAGTTCTGTTTATCAAACACGTATCATCTGATTCCAGAATCCTTGCTCTTGTCCCTCTTAACCCTTATGCTATATTACAAAATAAACAAATAAATACATAAACTGTTGCGAAAAATTTAGTTTCCTTGTGAAACTCATTAGTTTTATTGCAGGTTTTTATTGAGTGAAATTCTATCTATGACTATTTCCTCTCTTCCTCCAAATTGTGTCACCTTGTCTTCAAATGTACTCAACACAGTGTGATTTACCTATTAAAAGGTGTATATGTTACTTCTGGTTGGAAGTAAAAATTTTAATTTATATGCTTTAGTCTAAGGGAAATCCTAAGGAAATATATGTGTAAGTCATTTTATTAAATTAAATGTTTTGGTTATTAGGATTTTAAAAACGTCTTATGCTCTACCTGCTCTGTTTTCATGTACACTTGCAAATTAAATTTTATTTCTATATACCTTGATGGAAACATTGAGGTGTCTTTCTTCTTGGATTTTATAATTTGTTTAAATAATGATAACTACAAGCCACCAATTAAATGAGATTATTACGGCTGAATTGAGGAATACAAAGATGTTCCATTGTAAGCCATAATTCTCTTATCAACATTCTTTTACTACTGTTTATTTGTTTTTAATTGAAACATATAAAATGAAATTTGCAAAAAAATACCATCATTTTAACAGCAGCCTTGAGCCTACCTATGACAGTGTCATCAGCCAAATCTTGCTTAGTTCTGATCCCAATCTACTAAACCTTTGAAAGTTTACTTGTTAATTATTGCCAAGTAAAATTTTAATTTGTTCCAAAATTGCACGGTGAATATGGTTATTAAGTTTATATTAGAAATTGGCACTAGAGGGAGCTAAGTAATTGTATCATTTATGTGTTTGGGGGAAATTGAACATTCATTTAAAAACTTGTATTTTTTTCAGGACCTGCTGATTTTACAAATATGGCAGCTATGCCTCAGCAAATTATAAGCAATAATGAATTAGTTAATTTTCTTTAGTGAGAACTGCTATGCTAAGATTATTAAATTACTGGATTTCTATTTAGTGAAAGTAGCTACCAGTCAGTAAATTAGGATTTCTAGGACTCTTTGGGGAAAGGGATTATTATTACTATTATCCATGTTTATCATTATTTTGGTCCTAACAGAATTAAAATACTCATAGTACCGTGTTAAAATACAATATTTTGTTCCCAAACTTGTAGTTTGATAATACAGTGACCTTATTGAACAGGATCTCAGTGCAGATTAGAAAACCATTTTACTCTTATGGAATATTCTAGGAATTTATTTGGTTTGATTACTTTGAACGGCTGGTTCAGTTTAACAACCGTATTCTTCCCTAGCAATCATAGATTACCATGAGTTGAGTAAAATTGTGCTATCTCCTATGTTTATACTTACCTGTAAGATGAACCAAAGTTGGCTGAGGTGTGTAAAGCTAAAAGCTTCAGGATGTTTTATTTACATAAATTAAAGAGCTAAAGAACAAATATATAATTCTATACCTTTTGTTGGTTGAGTCCCAGGAAACACTACATTTGAAAACAGCTTGTATAAAGTCAATATTGTGGAGAAAGCAAATAGGACATTTTATTCTCCCCATCACATCACGTAGGCGGTCACTGCCAAAAAGGCACCCAAAATGAGCATGTCCTCTTACAGATGATGTATGTGGGAAGTTGTTCTTTTTTTTCACGGTCTTATGAAGGAAGAATATGGTTTAAATGTTAAAATTAAATGAGGTTGCATTCGCATTCCATTCTACTCTGAAAATACAATGATGTGGAAAATATTGAGAATAAACCCCTGATCTTTTATGAATCTCTCAGCTAATTTTTAGTTATAGGTTTGAATTGATATACCAGTGTTCAAAGGGAAGTTTCTAGCTTTTTTCTATTGGTCCAAATGAGGAAACCCTCTGACTTTACCTGTGCATAGGTTTAGTTTTAATATAAAAGTGAATTTCAGGGAAAATAAATGTACAAAGTAGAAAAAATTACAGCCAGGCGTATTTGATAAACCACAGAAATGATTTCTTCCTGTTTGCTTCCTGTATTTCTCTTATGAAGATGAAACGTTCCTTAAATTCTATATTTTATTTTTACAGTTTGAATAATTAGCATATTATCTGTCTCAAAGGAATGTTATAATCAAGGTTAGCCTTACAGAAGAGGTTAGCAAGTGGTATTTCAAAGACAGGATTTGGGGGAAGAAGGCGGCTTGTATACTCTAAATGCAACTAGGCCATTTTCAGATCTCTAAATTAGTGTTTGACAAACTTTAACATACATGCTAATTATCTGAGGATTTCTCAAAATGCAGATTCCAATTCAAAAGATCTGTATTCTGCATTTTAAAGAAGTTTCCTGTTACTGTCTGTAGACCACAGTTTGTATAGCAATAGTCTTCCCTTTTTTTAATCGCGATACGTGTGGCTCTGACTTAAAATAAGAATATAGAGCAAAAGCTAAGCAGGAGTATAGAACAAAATCATGGCCCTGATCCTGGAAACCTGAGATGCCAGCTATGGTGGTTCTTACTTTTCGTGAGCCATGTTAGATGCCCCGCACTGACCACATACAGGAGCAGTAATTCTGCAGGCACGGGGCCGTCTGCAATCATTTACATTGTCTAGCTGCAAACCTCCTTTGATTCCACAATGTGTAGGAGATACCATAATGTTATGTTTTAAGAATTTCAATAGCTTTAAATTTTTTCTTTGGTATAGATAAAGCCATTTCATAGAGAAGTGTGTGAGATCTAGGGAAACAACATGGCATAGCAGACAAAACTGTTTGATTTGGAATCAAGATTCATCTGGATTCTGACTCCAGCTCTGCCACTCATTATGTATGTAACCTTAAGGATTTTATTTAACATTATTCATTATTGGTAAAATGCAGATAAATATCTACCTCCTAGGTTTGTTGTCTTGCTTAAATTCTGTCATTTCTGATTTGCTTGGCTTTGATCACTGAGCATCAAGAATTGTGGTATATTTTATTTAGAGTAGACTATAAACACCATAAGATCTGAGACCATATCATATCATATATATTTTAATTCATTATTTATATCCCTATCACCTTGAACCATGTCATATACACTGGTGATTTTCAAGAAATATTCTCTGATAAACTACTTTTGAAAGTCATATGGCGTCCATATACACACCTAATAGACTTCTTTACCCTCCTAGCAACATTTCTCTTTAGCCCACCAATCTCCAGTCATGTCAAGCATTATACAATTCTTCAGTCAAACTCAAGTTTTCCCAGAACTGAGAAAATGTCCTTCTCAAGTCTATTTTCTTCTTACACTCTAGTTATCCATTCATATGTTCTCTCCTCAGAGAGGCCTTTTCTGATTATCTTATCTAAATTATTTTCCCACCATGAGTTATTTGCTATTTTATTTTAGTATCTGGAATATTCTCCTCAAAATGCTAATTTTAATAATTAGTAAATAGCAAGAGTATATGCATATATTTTTTTCAGTGTCTCTTTTTATTTTTTATGCCAGTATACCCGTAGAACCCAATATGATGCATCACACATGCTTATACTCTATAAATATTTGCTCCATGAACAAATGTGGCTAAGGTTGTTTCTAGATTGAATGACTGGGGAATGCTCTTAACTAATCTAGTTGTTTGAGAAAACATAGCTTTCTTTAGTTGAAAATAATTAGATTAATTTGAATAGATGTATATTGAGATAAAGTGAGTAATTAAGAAAGATGACTTCTAGACTTTTAAAAAGTTAGAGTCCGTAGCACTGGAGAGAAAAAATGGGAATGGAGGTAGCAATCTGGATAACAGAATCTATGCTTTTATGGAACTATTATTTGAGCAAAACAAGTTGATGTGATTTTCCAACCAGAGTATCTTCTCAGCCTTACGCTATTTATTTAGCATTTACTTATTCATTTGACTGCTTGGGTTTCTCAAAACTTTAATTCTATGAGCTTCATGAGGAGTTACAATGACAAGTTTTTAGGCCATATTGCAAAAGAAGCAGAGAACCGCAGATCTTGACTTCGGGGGCATTGTAATAAAGATGTACAAGTGTTACAGGAAGATTTTTCAAGAGGTCAAAAAGCATGACTTGTGCAAATATAAAAACAGCACATGGCAAAGATTTTGTTCAACTCATAATTAATGAAGGAACCAGTAAAATGTTGAAACTGGTTCAAATACTATTTGAGAAGTTAGATATAAAGTAACACTATGATACATTTGCAGATTATATACAAAACTGGCTTATTAATGTCTTCCAGGGAATTATACATTTGGGGTTTCCTGTTCCACCAGACAGGAATTATTTGCATATCTCTAGATAACAATGTACAAGCTGACTTCTGCTCCTAAAGAATTATAAAACAGTCAGTCAATACAAAGTCAAATAATCTGATTTAGAATTCCATCAAAAAGAATAAAATAATAGGAATAAATTTAACCAAGAAGGTGAAAGACCTGTAAATTGGGAACTACAGACATGAATGAAAGAAATTGAAGAAAACACAAATAAATGGGAAGATATTCCATACTCATAGGTTAGAAGAATTAATATTCTTAAAATGTCTATATAGTATCCAAAGCAATCTACAGAGTCAATGCAATCCCTATCAAAATGTCAATGGGAGATTTTTCACACAACAAAAACTCTTAAAATTTATATGGAATAAAAAAACTTGAGTAGCCAAGGCAGTCTTGAGAAGAAGAATAAAGCTGGAGACGTTGTGCTTCCTGATTTCAAAATATACTACAAAGCTATAGTAACTGAAACAGTATGGTATTGGCATAAATTCAGACACATAGATCAATGGAACAGAATAGAGAACTCAAAAATAACCCCACACATAGATGGGCAGTTAATTTACTACAAAGGAGCCAAGAATATATAATGGAGCAAAGACAGTCTCTTCAGTAAATGGTGTTTGGGAACATTGGCCAGCCACATGAAAAAGAATGCAACTAGACCACTATCTTACACCATACACAAAGAATGAAAAAGAATGCAACTAGACCACTATCTTACACCATACACAAAAAATTAACTCAAAACGGATTAAACACTTGAATATAAGATCGAAATCATCAAGAAAACTGTCAAGAAAACAAAAAGGCAATCTACTGAATGGGAGAAAATATTTGCAACTCATTTATCTGATAAGGGGCTAATATCTAAAATATATAAAGAACTCATATAACTTAATACAAAAAAAATCCAGTTAACAAATGGGCAGATCTGAATAGACATTTTTCCAAAGAAGATATACGGATGGCTAACAGGTACATGAAAAGATGCTCTACACTATTAATCATCAGGGAAGTGCAAATCAAAACCACATTTAAGATATAACCTCAAACCTGTTAGAATGACTGTTATCAAAAAGTCTAGGTATAAATGTTAGCAAGGATGGGGAGAAAAGGGGATTCTCCTGTACTGTTCGTGAGAATGCAAATTGACACAGCCACTATGGAGAACAGTATGGAGGTTCCTCAAAAATTGAAAACTAGAACTGCCATATGATCCAGAAATCCCACTTCTAGGTATTTATCCAAAGAAAACAAGAACACTAATTCAAAAAAATATATGCATCCCCATGTTCATTGCATCATTATTTACAATAGCCAAGCTATGGAAACAATCTAATTGTCCACCAGTGGGTGAATGGATAAAGAAATTGTGGTGTGTGTATATATATATATATATATATATCAATGGAATATATTAATGGAATATTGTTCAACCACAAAAAAGAATGAAATCTTGCCATTGCAACAACATGGAGGGATTTTAAGGGCAATATGTAAGTGAAAAGTCAGACAGAAAACCAAATACTGCATGATCTCTCTTATATGTGGGATCTATATCTGTATCTGTAACTATAGCTATATAAAGTAAGCTCATAGATACAAAGAACAGATTGGTAGTTGCCAAAGGAGAGAAGTGGAGGGTGGGAGAAAAGGGTGAACTGTTTTTGTTTTTGTTAAATTGAATTTTTTTAAAAGTGAGATGACTTAGGAACTCATTAGGAATGCAGATCTCAGGCTGCACCTCAGACTTACCAAATCCATATTTTGTAAGATCCCCAGGTGATTCATATGTATATTAAAGTTTGAGACTCACTGGTATATATATATTTCTTTTTTTTTAAAGATTTATTTATTGATTGATTGCTATGTTGGGTCTTCGTTTCTGTGCAAGGGCGTTCTCTAGTTGCGGCAAGCGGGGGCCACTCTTCATCGCGGTGCGCGGGCCTCTCACTATCGCGGCCTCTCTTGTTGCGGAGCACAGGCTCCAGATGCGCAGGCTCAGTAGTTGTGGCTCACGGGCCTAGTTGCTCCGCGGCATGTGGGATCTTCCCAGACCAGGGCTCGAACCCATGTCCCCTGCATTAGCAGGCAGATTCTCAACCACTGCACCACCAGGGAAGCCCCACTCACTGGTATATTAAAAAGAAAAAATGACAACAACAAAAAACTTCATTGGATCCTGGTTAGGAAAAAAAATAAAAAAACAGATATAAGAGACATCACAATCCAAAAAACAAAAAATCCTAGAATGGGTTATGTCTTCCTATATGTTGTACTAGCTAAGATATTGTTCAAGTAAAAGGCAACAAGCAGATGTTTTCAACAATAAATAACTCCAGGGAGACAATACCCACGTCTTCTTGAAAAAAGTGACTTGACAATGAAATCCTGCCAAATAAGAGTTGAATAATAATAAAGGACATGGGAAGGAAGAACTGTGTTTAAAAGATGAATGTATAAAAATAGAGCAGAGTAAAGGGGTAAGAAATGCTGTGGTGGGGTACTTAATGAATATAATAAGGTGGTTCTGGAAGACTATGCTGACATGGTGACATATAGAGCAGAAACCTTCATGAAGTGAGGGTACTATGCTATAGACATATCTGGGCAATGAGTTTTCAAGTCAGTTTTTAAAGAAAATGTTACAGACATCAGGAAAAGCTTCCATCCTTGCTATCTGCACCTTATGAAAAATAAATGAAATAAAAAGTCAAGCTCAGCACAGCACCAGCATAGCACATAAGGGTATATGTGTGCATATATGTGCATTGTCTATTTTCGATTTTGGGGATAATTTTTCTGACATGGTAAGGAGAAGAGTAAGTGTCACAAATAGAAATAAACTCCGTGTGTGTGTGTGTGAAAAAGAGAGATGTTAATAATGATCATTTGCTGCTAACACTACCACCAAACCACTATAGTATGACCTGCAATTTAGATTTTTGGAATTTGGTATTTCTGTAACTTCAAGAAAATAAGCAAACCAGATATAATGGACCAAAGCACTGGAAAAAAAAAAAAATTGAAAGCAAATGGAATGTGTCTTTACACTTAAACTCTAGGTAATAAACATAACGTAGATTTTTCCCAAAATAGATCTAAGATTGAGTATTTATGAAGAAATTTTGTGAAATCTATCTAGAGGCTCCAACATACCCTTATTTAATTTTCCTTTAAGATGAAAAATACTTCAAAATACAATCACCTACGTTAAAACACTGTTGATGATCCAATGTCTTTTTTGTTGTTATTTCAGTTATTGCTCTTTAGGCAGCTGAACTAGGTTGTTTCTTTAATGAGAAATTGTTGACACTCTCATAGGGTGATGCAGCGTATATTACTTAACATAGTATGTCTAGAATAATAGGTGCCATTTAGTGAGTTTTTGACACAGTGACAGAGTTCTGATGCAGTGTATGTCTAATGTATACAATAAGAACTTTGAGGTAGGTAATATTTTACAGATAGAAATCCAAGGTTTACAGAGAAGTAATTTGCAGAAGACCCCATAATCGTTAAATGGTGGGACCAGTATCTAGCCCAATCTAATTGAAGCTGTGGGCCAGTCTTTAACCATGACTTTTTTTATCCTTAAAATGTAGTTGACCCTTGAACAAAATGGGCTTGAGCTGCATGGGTTTACTTATAGACAGATTGCTTTCAATAAATATGTATAGTACAACACGATCCAAGGTTGTTTGAATTTGCAGTTGCTGAACTGTGGATACAGAGGGCCATCTTTGGGACTTGAGCATTCTCTAGTTTTGGTATCTGCAGCGGGTCCTGGAACTCCCATGGATAATGAGGGAAGGTTTTCTATGGGTACTTTGTCTTCAGGGATTTCTAAGCATCAGTGGATTTTTTTTTTACGGACTACGTGATTTTTCTATAGGAATTTAGTAATAGTAATAACAATATTAATATAGCTACTACTTATTAAGCATTAACTGTTATCTAATAGTTTTATCCCATTTAATTTTAAACAAATTTCCTGTGGCAAGCATTATTATTCTAACCTTATGCTTTGGGAAACTGAAGTTCAAACAAATGTCCAGAATTGCCAATTATGTGGCCAGATCCGTCTGACTCTCCAGTCCTAATCTACCTCTGTTGTGAGCACTGCTGTTGCTCAACATTTAAGAGTATCCATTTCAAAGACATAACTCTGGGATAAATTTCAAAAGAGCCCCTTTCTCTAGATCCCAGAAGCATGCTCAAATTTTTGTCCTTGTCCTTGAGATGGGAATGTAGGGATTGTTACTGGCTGCTTGACAATATTCCTGCTCTCCTCCTTGAAGTCACCTTCATGGCTGCTCAGTCTAGCCTAACCATATTTGTAGATATGGATGGTACTCTTGATATAGGAGGGGAGCTGATTTTCTCTCCAGCTTTTCTCTATTAGTCTTCTTGTTTATATTCTTCTTATTATGATTTATATTTATCCTATATTTATAATTCCAATTTAGACCATCAATATTCTTATATCCCCTCCTACTAAGAAGAAAATCTTCTAAGATTGGGTCAGAAAACATTTGAGCAGTGCACCAAAATATGGTATTCAAAAGTCTGTTTCCAGAAGGATGGATAAATGGATACATACATGGTAAAACGAATACCATAAAGTGTTAAAGAATCTGTATGTTAAATAAAGAATTCTTATGAGTGCACACTGCAAAAGTTTTCAACTTTTCTATGTTTGAATACTTTCGTCATAAGAAGGCTGGGAAAAAATATCTACCTTCTATGAACTTGCAGCTAATTTATTATGTGTTGTCATCCTCTCTCTGATAGAATAGAAGCTCCATGAGGGCAGGTGTCTTTGTCTCGTTTGTTCAGAGATGTGTTCCAAATGCCTAAAACAGGGCCTGGAACATGGTAGCCCCTTAATACATGTTTGCTTAGTTGAAAGGGTTTACTGAGAAAAACTGTAATGAAGACTTAATGATTGCTTGTGGTAAAATGACCATGCACTGGGATTAAAGTCTTTTAACAAGAAGGTAGCACAGAGGGATAAAAGGATAAACCCATCCCCTAAATTTTCAGCTGAGTATTTATCACCAAATAACAAACAATCAAATAGATGAAACATTTATAATTTTTTAAGCTTTGTTTTGGGACACTACGTAATGTAATCATTGCATTGGGGGTGGGGGAGGAAAAGAGTAAAGACTATCTAAAATGTCAAGATCCTTCAAATAGGTCTCCTCTCTGTGCATGGATTAAATGAGAATCTGAGACTCAATCTTATAATTTAATTATTTCTCCTTCTGGGGTTTCCCATAGAGAGAGTGTGCAGAATTGAACCAACCCATTCATAGACCCATAGACCACCAGTGAGTACAGAAAACTTCAGTACTCCCCTACTGTGAAGGAGAAATCCACCATAGCAGGAGGGAGCACAGAAATATTTGAGTTTCCAGTGGCAATGCAAATCTAAGAAAGATAGCTAGTAAAGGCAGTTTTTTTGTTTTTTTTTTTTCTCTTCAATAGATTATCTCACCCCCAGAGGTGAAAATATTCCGGTCTCAGGAGGATGCAGCCTGTAAATTGGGAATTGCTGAGAAGTGAACACCTTTCCTACTTCCGCACACTGTGCAGTGGGAACAACTGCTCATCTGGATCCTCTAATAGGAGCCAGACAACCACCAGGGAGAGATAGATTAGGTCACATTAGCCAGTTTTTTTCGGAAGTTGCAAATAAGTGAAAAGAGAAGTCTTGTATGGACATGTGCGAGGGGTGGTGGTATAGCCCGCCTCTTCCTCAGTGTTGCTTTCTTTAGGCATGTCAGCAGTATCCCCAGAAGCGTATGCAGGTTTGTGCTCCCTCTGATACTTTCATTACCATTACTGGTGTCTACTGACTAGACTGCAAACTAGAATAGTTTTCAAAAATATTGTGGAAATTTCCAAACAAGCACAAAAATATTGAGATTGGTATAAGAAAATCTCGTAGAGAAAAACCATTGTCCATATGTACAGGCTGCTAAATTAACCATAACTTCCATTTTATTAAATATTAAATAAAATCAGTCACCCATTCTTGTCACCTGTCTTTCATCTGAAAATTGAACCAAACTTCTTCTATTTTCCTTTTTCTAAATTATTTTCCTTTAATCTACATGTTCATGATCCTGGAATCTGTCCTGATAAGCTGGCCAATTTCATTGTCCTCAAACACGACCTCCTACCATGTCATTGTTAACAAAAACAAAATTCACTGAGTAAATTTGAAGATCTATTTGGCTTTATTCAATGATTCATGAATGGGGCAGCATTCCACCTGGCATATAGAAAGGAGCTCCAAGGAGCTGTATAAAATAGGTAGAAGGAGGCAGAGCAAGGAAGTTATTTTAGCAAAGCATGGATTGTTTCAGGCAAGGTCACCTTCCTTTGTGGGGAAGGTGGGGTCTGTCAGACAGATTACCTCACTAGTGCTGCACAGGTAATTTCAGATTCACATTCTTGGGAGGGCCCCAAACTGCAAATTAGGTCATGTATTAAGCCTTGGTTTGCTGATGTTGGACTTAGCACAAGTGACTCCATTTTGGCCTGTTATTTCTTTTTCTTTTCTTTTCTTTTCTTTTTTTTTTTTTAATATAATTAAACCACTTTCTGAATTTCAAAGTCTCTAAACTATCAAACAAGATTTCCTTCTTCACCTGGATTGATTTTCTTACTACCTTATTAACATATTAATATTCATTTATGCTCAGAGACTCTCAGACATGTTTCTGTAACATGAAAATTTCTTTCACTCTCACCTCACATACCCACATTCAAACAGCCATGCAAAAATCCACCCCACTTCCATGTAGTCCAAGCAGACATTCCTGACCATAGTGACCTCACTCTGAATTCCTAAGTATTGTCTATGCTAAATATGGTGATATAATGTGATACTATAGCTTGTATTTGTCCTAATGTTTTGATATGTGTTCACTTCATATTTTCTGTGGAGGCATCAGGTCTGTGAGTTCATGGCAGATGTCGTATATTTCTTCTAAAACTATGAATCCTAATTATGGCTCCCATCAGACTCACATGAGAACTTTATACAAAACAAAACAAAGCAAAACAAAACTTCCAGATATACTATCAGATTTACTCAACATGGAGCCTGAGAATGTATATATTTCATAGTTTTCCAGGTAATTCATTATACCTATTCCAGTATTGATTCAAAGACCAATATTTGGGATTCTCTGTTGCAGAGAACATGGTTAGACTGGGCATATAAAAATATCTAGTCCAGACATATTATCAATAATTTACTGAATTCACAGGTTTTGTGGTCAAACATTAGCCATCTTTATAATATTACCTGAATGTGCTTATAGGAACTACAGAATTAAGCTGATTTGTTAAACTAGTGCGAAATACTCAAACATATTTATCTAAATTATAATATCATCATCATCAGTATAATTCTTTGATGATACCTCAGAGAAAGTCATATGATCCAGTTATTTTAAATTCTTCTTCTATTTAATATATCTTGTTTAGTAAGAATCCATAGAACATACTGTCATTAATTCACTACACAGTTTTTAAACATCATCTATAATCTAGCTCTAAAATTAAATATGTGGATTATAGTTCTGTTTGGCATGCATAGTGTTTATTTTTTAATTTGAATAAGTTTATATTTGTAAACATGGAATTTTTATATAAAATATGTTGATTTCTAGATTCTCTTAAAAATGAAAAGATATGAAAATACTTAGCATTTTCACATGACAGCAATTGGCTGAAGCTGAGTAATATGTGTCCTCTTTGAATATGGCAGAAAATTGGCAAGCTTTCCCCAGACCTCTCATTCCCTGTTTCCATACACACTTACGTTACTTGTCTGGTCATTTGAACACGCACCTCCTGCTCTATGTATTATAAAATATACAAGGAATTTTAATAAAGTGGAGTAATAATAGCTTCACTAGATTTTCAAAATTGACCAGAACGTGAGCAGGAAATCACAATGTATTATTTTGTATAATTTTGCTATCTAGCAGAATACCAGTTAAAGTATATCTATACCTAAATATATCTCTTTAAAGCAGTAAGAGAAAGAAAGAATTCAGCTCCTTTGTCCATGCCAATCCCCAGAGGAGAATGACATTGCAAGATATCAATTAGACCATGGTAACCAGTAGGTAGAATCAATATATTCGAAAGGGTCACACACTTACATGCTGCCCTTTTCTTTCTTTCTCTTGCTTCCTTTATGCAGTTGGTTAAGTAAATTGAGAGAGGGAGTCTTGTTTGGGTTTTGGGACAATTGGTGAATCATGATCATCAAGCCTTGACCAGGCTAATAATAAAATAAAAATATCTCTATCATTTTGCTATGATTTTTTAAGTGTATAGCCCTGGCAGCAACTTCCATTTAGGAGGATTGATTGGAAGAATAGGGCTTAGGCCTTCTTGCATCATCCATCCAAATGCCATAAAATGTTATCTTAATCTATCATGTTCCTTCCCAACTTGTAGGATTCAGTAAGAAGTACTACCTATCTGATATACCCATTCATGGCACCATAATCTTGAGTATAATAATCAAAAAGTTGCTTCCCATGAGCCTATAGGGTCATGACAGTTGCTATAAAGTGGAACTTTATGAGGCTGACAAAATTATATATTGAAAAAGATGGACCCTAAACTCTCCTTCAGTTTATATTTATATATACATATAGTCATTCATTTTGTTTTCTTATAAATTCTCACTTTCTCATCACTAAAGATCATCTAAGACAAAAAAAAAAAGAGTATGTCAGGGTAAAATCTAAGTGATCTTTTGTTTTATGCCATACTATGGCATCTGGGCTGCAATACCTGCTTTTTGCATTAAGGACCTTATTACTAATTGAGAAAATGCCCTAGGCTTTGCTTATGCACTTGCTCAAAGAACAATCTTTTATTATTAGGTCTGTAATAGATTGATTTCTATGCCACATTTCCTTTCTTTTAATATTCTGTGCAAAATTGTGACTTCCTCCATTATAAATAAGAGAAAATTGAGAACTGTTTTGGCTCTCTGTCTCTTTTTCTCCCAAGACACATCATTGTTTGCCACTCTATTCTCTTTGCCATTTATCAGAATTCTCCTCTGAGCTGTGGCAAAGGGAGGGTCATTTAAACATCATTCTTTGGGAAGAATGAACTGCTATTTGGGCACTGTCAGGGCACTGTCCTTGTAAAACATTATAAATCTCATGAGCAGTAATTTAAGAGAACTCATGGATATTATCACACCCAATGCTGTGAAGGGTAACAGTGCTCATAAGTGCTTATTAAATGAATCAGTGAATGCATGAATGTGGTTCCTTGAAATGACAGAGTCTTGTTTACATATCTAAAGTAGGATCTGATTCAATAAGAAAACATTGATGTTCAAACACTGGTATGTATTTAAAACAATGCCTTAATTACAAAAAACATAAAATTCCACATAGAGATTTGTTTAGCAGTTCTAGAGTACTCCTTAGTGTTGCTAGAATTTTAGAGTCTGTTTCATCCCTTTCTAGAAATTTGACCTCAGGACAATGTAGAAAAGAGTTTGCTCAAAGTTGTTTGTTTTTACTGTTGTTTCACATTAACTTAAAAAATACAGAATAATAAGATGATTTTAAGAAATAAGACTTAATTTATAAGAATTTACATTTTATTCTATTTGTATGATAATGTAGGGCCTATTATTAATGACATTTCTCTAAACATTCCCCAGACTTGAGAGTAATTTTGGTAGTCAAGGCTAAATAATTTTTTAATTGCTATTTAAAGATGGGGAGGGAAACTATTTTGTACCTTTACCCACTGATAATCTCTGATAACATTTAATGCATATTCTTATAGAAATTTACTTTTTCCAATTTAAGCTATATTTCAATATTTCTGCTTCTCATTTCTTATAAAAAGAAATAGTCTAATATTTGCATGACATAAAGATGCAAAGCTATAAGGGGTCAAGTTCTTGTGCTATAGATGCATTAGCCTTCCTCAATTTTGTCTGGTTTCAGTCTCTGATAATTTGGGAGCTCTGTTCAATGATTAGTTTGGAGATATGTTCCATTAAGAATCACAAAATGTGAGAATCAGAATAAACTTCAAAGTCACTTTCACCAACCCCGCATTTTACAGAGAAAAAATGAGGGTCAGAGAAGTTAAATGATGTGTGCAATATGATCTAACTACTAGTTAGTTATAGAGTTGAGAAAAGACTAGATCATAAATGATTTTGATCTTATGATTATCTTATGATACTTAGAATTGAATTATAAATAATTGTTCCCAAAATCACTCATGTTTAGTTTTTATTTGATAGAAATTTGGCATTTATTGCAACATCAATGAAAATTCTGTGAATATACAGAGTCAAAAGAGAAATAAATCTAATGCATTTTTTTTCTTAAGAAGTACAATTGAATGTTAAAGAAAGATTACTGTCATTAGCTAATTTTGCAACTGTATAGGCCAAAGAAATCTATAACAACAGAACTTTGAAGCATGAGTGATGTGGAAGAGTTATGGATATTAATTCAGTCTTTCTATGTGGTGTTCAGTGAAATATTAAGCTTTAGAGTCTGTGTGGGAGTGTATCTAAATATAGTTGTTATTTTGCATTTTTATTCTGCAGTTTCTCAGACATATTCATGGCAGAGAGGAAGGAAAAAACACGTCTGCCATAGAGTCATGATTCTCAGTAGAATGCTGAGAGGTCATTTCTTCACAGCCAAAGCACAGTATAGCTAGAAACAAACACTCTGCTTGGTTCTGTTCTGATTTGGTCTTCCCAGCTCTCCTATCTTTTCTGGGCTGATCTGGGTAGTTTCAAAAGTATATTTTTCCAGAGATAACAACTTTCATGAAAAATTCTTATACAGACAATAACTAATTAGTTTGACTTAAAATTACGATTGATCCATTCTCTGTCAGTCCTGTCAACAACCTGGGATGCTGATAGGATGATAGAGATCGATATTAAAAGCTTTAGATTTAACACTGGAAACCTTTGACCCAAAAATTTATGCTTGACCCAAGACTAAGTTCTGTTTGGCAGATACACCGTTTTAAAGTTTTAAAATTTTTACTGTTTTAGGCAAATCTGTGTATTCTTTAGTTCATCATTCCTCATTGTCTTTCACAACACATTGGTTTTATTTGCCTGATACAGCCACTGCTTAGATGAACCACATCTATCCAAAGTTGTACAGCATAGAATCATAGAATTTCAAACATGGGAATAACTTGAGGTCATCCAAATTAAGCCTTGCTTTTTTTAGATAAATAAATGGGCCCAGAGCGATGAAGTGGTTTATAGAAGATGAGACATGAGTAAGAGAAAAGAGGAAACTAACATTTGTAGTGAGCCTGAAATATTCCAGGTAGAGAGCTGGACACAACTCACATCATCACATTTAATTCTGATATTTATCGATGAAAAAATGATGCTTATGTTATGTTTACACAGTTAAGGAAAAAAAGAAAAGAAAAAAAAAAATGCAGACTTGAGAGTCAAATACTGGTCAGTCTGACCTAAAACACATAGTCTTCCAAACAGATCCAAACTTCTGCTTCAGTTCTCATTGAGCTTTCAACCATATGCTGTTGCCAATCAGTTAGGCAGATGATTTGGAATAACTAATTATGCTTGCAGTCTTAAAAATGCACCCATCTGGTAAACTTGCCACATGTTTGCCTTGGGCATTTTCACTTAAAATGCAGGAACATTCCAGAAGGAATCCCAAACTGAAATGTATCTCCTTTCCTGTGTTCTTATCCTGTTTTCAAATATGTCATCTAAAGGTAGTAAAATATAATGATAAAAAGATAGATATATCATTTTCATCTGGATTAGATTTCTCTGTGGCACTTATTAGCTTCTGGATTCAGGAGGTTACAGGGCTCCACTATTTGAAGGCTACATGGGACGTTCCTCACTTCCTCATCTTCGTGGTCATCTGAGCACATCTGGCTTCCTGGTGTACTTGGGTCCTATCGACCTAAGATAAGTCTGAAGAATACCAAAGTCACTTGCTAACTCACAGCAGCAACAGTTTTTGCTTATACAAGTTTTCTCAGCGTTCATACAGAACCATAACAATTCCTGAGGCTTTTTTTACCTAGGTCTCACACCATTTGATGATATACAGCTTAACACAAAAAGAGGAAAGCAAATTTTAAAGACCTCTCTCTCTTTGTGTGTCTATGTATGTCAGGAGGTTGTCAGGCAGAATGCTTAGCAAATGATTTATTAAACTTAAGACAAAAATGAAAATCTACCAGCCAGTCATACTAGTCACCTTTGGAATGGATATTAGACTGACTTGTAATTTCCCTAAAGATATGTCTAGAAGGTTCATCAGAATCACTTATGAATCATACTTATTATTTAATACAATGGAGGAAAGATTTATTATCTATTGGGTTTTGAAATATAGCCAGTAAAAATTGATGCTAGTTGGACTAGACTTGTGAAAGGAGCTATTAATGGGAGACGAACTGGTCAGTAGAACCACACATACGAAGTGTATTATGAGGGTCTCAGGAGACAGATCAACCTGGATCACAGAACTCAAATATACAGCAGGAAATGTTTTTAAATAAAAAGCACTGGGGAGCTTGTTAGCTTAAATATAAATTTAAAACTCTTGTCTGAAACTACTGAACATTCATAAATCCTTTTGGAAATGATAGCTTCACATCATTCTTTTCAGCTACACAGATGCATAAGAGGGATACTTGTTCACAAATATGCATAATTATTTTGACATGTCATTGGTATTTTACTTCATGTAGTGTATATATATTTAATCCATAATGATGTATAAATCAAACTGTGATTTTAGTACAAGGAGTTCTAGAATACTTATTTTTGTAATATAAAGAAGTGCACATACATATATACATATACACACACACACACACACACACACACACACACACACCCCAAGTGATCTAATAAGCTGCTTTGTAAATTAAGACTTTTAATGAGGGACATCGATATCAGCCTCATTAGTAGGTAAATGTGGCACCTATGTAGTACCAGTTTGGCCCATATCCTTTGTCCTATTTTGGCATTCATCTGATCTCTCTTACTCATAGTCATTAGCAACTGAGTTAGTGTTTTTCCCCTGGAGTCTGTGTCAGGCTTGGTGGAAAGCTGCTACTTGCTTCTGTTCTATAGAGTAAGAAGCTAAAGGAGAAATCCAAGAGGTGGGCTTGAGGAAACGTCAAATTTGTATCTGGGTAGGTTTTCTAGGTGATTTCTCCTTCTGATGGAATTGGCAGAAAAGGCAATCTGGGTAAAGCGTAATTGTTTAGAAAACTGTGACACTGGGTAAATTAGATGATTAAAAGTGAATGGTGGAAGAGAGAGCTTAGAAACATTTTTGAATTCATAAAGGGGTAGGAATGCAGCTTTTGGAGAAATATCTCCATCCTCAGAGTATCATGGAGAGAGCTGTTAAAGCCACTGGCCTGGCATGATGACTTATTCACAGTAGGGTAGGTCATTAGAAAGGTGAAGCATGCCACTAGATTAAGAATGGCAGATAAGTTTTGTCTTAGCTGCCAAGTTTAGTTGATTTGTAGTGGCTGCCTGGAGAGATGTGGACAAAAGGACTCTAAGACCTTATCTAAACCCAGCAGTTTAGTGTCCTGTGATTGATTAGTGATGTCTGCATGGGCACAGAAAGGTGAGTTATTGACATAGAGCACGTATGTTTCTTTCATCTTTGTACCAGGTATACTTCTGGAATTGGATAGTTGAATGGATCTACATCTGAGTAATGGAAGTTTAGCTCATCATTCAAGCACCTTAATCAGTGACTAATAAAACTCCAGAATTTTTGCAATTCTAACAATTGGTTGGTCCAAATGGTTCAAGATGATACAATAGGTTTCTTAAACATGATTTGGTGGTCCACGTGTGTGGTATTTAAAAGCACCAGGAGCCTGATATTCAGCATTTTTCTTTAGTACGTACACAAAACCCAAGTTTGAAAATGTGGCCCTGGAATTTAGGGTCAGATTCAGATCAAAGAATACTAACACGAGGCAGATGTGTATTCTTTGAAAAGAATATATCAGTTATGAGAACATGAATATGCTATGGGTAATAGTCTTATGAACTGGGCTTCAGCACATAGGCACAGATAGCTCCTCATCAGAATTCCAAAGAGTCAAATGAGTGTGATTTGTCGATTGTCAGTTTAGAGCACTAGGTAGGACAGCAAAGGTCTGCAATGGGGCATCACAGTAGGGTCAGCCTAACAGGAAGAACAAAACAATAAGCCTTGCTGTATTGGGGATTAAGCATGAGGAATGGACTCTGAGTCTGCTTAAAGCAGTAGCACCAAAGCCTGGATTGGCCTGATGACTGGGATATAAATGAACCACTAAATAGGGAAATCAGGAGGCCTTGATATAAGAATATTTGATAAAGTCAGGACAGGGGAATAAAGAGAGAGCGTGGCGAACTTGATTTTCTTATATGTGAAATTAGATAATTGGAGTTTCAGTGTTTATCCATGCAACAGGTTTTCCCTCTTAAAATTCAGTGTTTGCTGGGAAATGTATTAGACTGTGAGCAGACATACCTTACTATGAATGAGTCTGTTAGATGCTTTCCTATGTATAGACTTCTTGCAAATGGCAAGAAAGCTCCTAGAAGCTGGGAAGAAAGACATAAAAGGACCAGCTTGGGCAAAATGAGGGCTGGAAAGTAGGAGGATCCATGAAGACAGGGAAATAGATCTTTTATTTTTTTAATTTATATTTGTTTTTATTTTTATTTTTTTACTATTTTTCTTAACACCTTTATTGGAATGTAATTGCTTTACATTGTTGTGTTAGTTTCTGCTGTATAACCTAGTGAATCAGCTATACGTATACATATATCCTCATATCCCCTCCCTCTTGCGTCTCCCTCCCACCCTCCCTATCCCACCCTTCTAGGTGGTCACAAACCACCAAGCTGATCTCCCTGTGCTATGCGGCTGCTTCCCACTAGCTATCTATTTTACATTTGATAGTGTATATATGTCCATGCCACTCTCTCACTTCGCCCCAGCTTACCGTCCCCCCTCCCTGTGTCCTCAAGTCCATTCTCTATGTCTGTGTCTTTATTCCTGTCCTGCCCCTAGGTTCCTCAGAACCTTTTTTTTTTTTTTTTTTAGATTCCATATATATGTGTTAGCATATGGTATTTTTTTTCTCTTTCTGACTTACTTCACTCTGTATGACAGACTCTAGGTCCATCCATCTCACTACAAATAACTCAGTTTCGTTCTTTTTTATGGCTGAGTAATATTCCATTGTATATATGTGCCACATCTTCTTTATCCATTCATCTGTCGGTGGACACTTAGGTTGCTTCCATGTCCTGGCTATTGTAAATAGAGCTGCAATGAACATTGTGGTACATGACTCTTTTTGAATTATGGTTTTCTCAGGGTATATGCCCAGTAGTGGGACTGCTGGGTCGTATGGTAGTTCTATTTTTAGTTTTTTAAGGACCCTCCATATTGTTCTGCATAGTGGCTGTACCAATTTACATTCCCACCAACAGTGCAAGAGGGTTCCCTTTTCTCCACACCCTCTCCAGCATTTATTGTTTGTAGATTTTTTGATGATGGCCATTCTGACTGGTGTGAAGTGATACCTCATTGTAGTTTTGACTTGCATTTCTCTAATGATTAGTGATGTTGAGCATCCTTTCATGTGTTTGTTGGCCATCTGTATATCTTCTTTGGAGAAATGTCTATTTAGGTCTTCTGCCCATTTTTGGATTGGGTTGTTTGCTTTTTTGATATTGAGCTGCATGAGCTGCTTGATACTTTGGAGATTAATCCATTGTCAGTTGCTTCCTTTGCAAATATTTTCTCCCATTCTGAGGATTGTCTTTTCCTCTCGTTTATGGCTTCCTTTGCTGTGCAAAAGCTTTTAAGTTTCATTAGGTCCCATTTGTTTATTTTTGTGTTTATTTCCACTTCTCTAGGAGGTGGGTCAAAAAGGATCTTGCTGTGATTTATGTCATAGAGTGTTCTGCCTATGTTTTCCTCTAAGAGTTTGATAGTGTCTGGCCTTACATTTAGGTCTTTAATCCATTTTGAGTTTATCTTTGTGTATGGTGTTAGGGAGTGTTCTATTTTCATTCTTTTATATGTAGCTGTCCAATTTTCCCAGCACCACTTATTGAAGAGGCTGTCTTTTCTCCATTGTATACTCTTGCCTCCTTACCAAAGATAAGGTGACCATATGTGCATGGGTTAATCTCTGGGCTTTCTGTCATGTTCCATTGATCTATATGTCTGTTTTTGTGCCAGTACCATACTGTCTTGATTACTGTAGCTTGTAGTATAGTCTGAAGTCAGGGAGTCTGATTCCTCCAGCTCTGTTTTTCTTTCTCAAGATTGCTTGGGCTATTCGGGGTCTTTTGTGTTTCCATACAAACTGTGAAATTTTTTGATCCAGTTCTGTGAAAATGCCATTGGTAGTTTGATAGGGATTGCATTGAACCTGTAGATTGCTTTGGGTGGTATAGGCATTTTCACAACATTGATTCTTCCAATCCAAGAACATGGTATATCTCTACATCTGTTTGTATCATCTTTAATTTCTTTCATCAGTGTCTTATAGTTTTCTGCACACAGGTCTTTTGTTTCCCTAGGTAGTTTTATTCCTAGGTATTTTATTCTTTTTGTTGCAATGGTAAATGGGAGTGTTTCCTTAATTTCTCTTTCAGATTTTTCATCATTAGTGTATAGGAATGCAGGAGGTTTCTGTGCATTAATTTTGTGTCCTTCTACTTTACCAAATTGATTGATTAGCTCTAGTAGTTTTCTGGTAGCATCTTTAGGATTCTCTACGTATAGTATCATGTCATCTGCAAATAGTGACAGTTTTACTTCTTTTCCGATTTGGATTCCTTTTATTTCTTTTTCGTCTCTGATTGCTGTGGCTAAAACTTCCAAAACTCTGTTGAATAATAGTGGTGAGAGTGGGCAACCTTGTCTTGTTCCTGATCTTAGTGGAAATGGTTTCAGTTTTTCAACATTGAGAACGATGTTGGCTGTGGGTTTGTCATATATGGCCTTTATTATGTTGAGGTAAGTTCCCTCTATGCCTGCTTTCTGGAGAGCGTTTATCATAAATGGGTGTTGAATTTTGTTGAAAGCTTTTCTGCATCCATTGAGATTATCATGTGGTTTTTATCCTTCAGTTGGTTAATATGGTATATCACATGATTGATTTGTGTATATTGAAGAATCCTTACATTCCTAGGATAAACCCCACTTGATTATGATCCTTTTAATGTGCTGTTGGATTCTGTTTGCTAGTATTTTGTTGAGGAATTTTGCATCTATGTTCATCAGTGGTATTGGCCTGTAGTTTTCTTTTTTTGTGACATCTTTGGTTTTGGTATCAGGGTGATGGTGGCCTCGTAGAATGAGTTTGGGAGTGTTCCTCCCCCTGCTATATTTTGGAAGGTTTGAGAAGGATAGGTGTTAGCTCTTCTCTAAATGTTTGATATAATTCACCTGTGAAACCATCTGGTCCTGAGCTTTTGTTTGTTGGAAGATTTGTAATCACACTCTCAATTTCAGTGCTTGTGATTTGTCTGTTTATATTTTCTGTTTCTTCATGGTTCAGTCTCAGAAGGTTGTGCTTTTCTGATTATTTGTCCATTTCTTCCAGGTTGTCCATTTTATTGGCATATAGTCGCATGTAGTAATCTCTCATGATCCTTTGTATTTCTGCAGTGTCAGTTGTTACTTCTCCTTTTTCATTGGTAATTCTGTTGATTTGAATTTTTCCCCTCTTTTTCTTCATGGGTCTGGCTAGTGGTTTATCAATTTTGTTTATCTTATGAAAGAACCAGCTTTCAGTTTTACTGATCTTTGCTATCGTTTCCTTCATTTCTTTTACATTTATTTCTGATCTGATTTCTATGATTTCTTTCTTTCTGCTAACTTTGGGGTTTTTTTTTTGTTCTTCTTTCTCTAAATGCTTTAGGTGTAAGGTAAGATTGTTTATTTGAGATTTTTCTTGTTTCTTGATGTAGGATTGTATTACTATAAACTTCCCTCTAAGAACTGGTTTCGCTGCATCGCATAGGTGTTGGGTCCTCATGTTTTCATTGTCATTTGTTTCTAGGTATTTTTTAATTTCCTCTTTGAGTTCTTCAGTGATCTCTTGGTTATTTAGTAGTGTATTGTTTAGCCTCCATGTGTTTGTATTTTTTACTTTTTTTTTTTTTCCCTGTAATTGATATCTAGTCTCATAGCATTGTGGTCGGAAAAGATACTTGATCCGATTTCAATTTTCTTAAATTTACCAGGGCTTGATTTGTGACCCATGATATGATCTATCCTAAAGAATGTTCCATGAGCACTTAAGAAGAAAGTGTATTCTGTTGTTTTTGGATGGAATGTCCTATAAATATCAATTAAGTCCATCTTGTTTAATGTGTCATTTAAAGTTTCTGTTTCCTTATTTATTCTCATTTTGGTTGATCTGTCCATTGGTGAAAGTGGGGTGTTAAAGACCCCTTCTATTATTGTGTTACTATCGATTTCCCATTTTATGGCTGTTAGTATTTGCCTTATGTATTGAGGTGCTCCTCTGTTGAGCACAGAAATATTTACAATTGTTATATCTTCTTGGATTGATCCCTTGATCGGTATGTAGTGTCCTTCTTTGTCTTGTATAAAAGTCTTTATTTTACACTCTATTTTTTCTGATATGAGTATTGCTACTCCAGCTTTATTTTGATTTCCATTTGCATGGAATATCTTTTCCCATCCCCTCACTTTCAGTCTGTATGTGTCCCTAGGTCTGAAGTGGATCTCTTGTAGACAGCATATATACAGGTCTTGTTGTTGTATCCATTCAGCCAGTCTATGTCTTTTGGTTGGAGCATTTAATCCATTTACATTTAAGGTAATTATCGATATGTATGTTCCTATTACCAGTTTCTTAATTGTTTTGGGTTTGTTATTGTAGGTCTTTTCCTTCTCTTGTGTTTCCTGCCTAGAGAAGTTCCTTTATCATTTGTTGTAAAGCTGGTTTGGTGGTGCTGAATTCTCTCAGCTTTTGCTTGTCTGTAAAGGTTTTAATTTCTCTGTAGAATCTGAATGAAATCCTTGCTGGGTAGAGTAATCTTTGTTGTATGTTTTTCCCTTTCATCACTTTAAGTATATCCTGCCACTCCCTTCTGGCTTGCAGAGTTTCTACTGAAAGATCAGCTGTTAATCTTATGGGAATTCCCTTGTGTATTATTTGTTACTTTTCCCTTGCTACTTTTAATATTTTTTCTTTGTATTTAATTTTTGATAGATTGATTAATATGTATCTTGGCATGTTTCTCCCTGGGTTTATCCTGTATGGGACTCTCTGCTTCCTGGACTTGATTGACTATTTCCTTTCCCATATTAGGGAAGTTTTCAACTATAATCTCTTCAGATATTTTATCAGTCCCTCTTTTTTCTCTTCTTCTTCTGGGACCCCTATAATTCGAATGTTGGTGCATTTAATGTTGTCCCAAAACTCTCCGAGACTGTGCTCAATTCTTTTCATTCTTTTTTCTTTTATGTGCTCTGTGGTAGTTATTTCCACCATTTTATCTTCCAGGTCGCTTATCCATTCTTCTGCTTCAGTTATTCTGCTGTTGATTCCTTCTAGATAATTTTTCATTTCATTTATTGTGTTGTTCATCATTGTTTGCTCTTTATTTCTTCTAGGTCCTTGTTAAACGTTTCTTGTTTTTTCTCTATTCTATTTCCATGATTTTGTATCATCTTTACTGTTATTACTCTGAATTCTTCTTCAGGTAGACTGCCTATTTCCTCTTTGTTTGTCTGGTCTGTTGGGTTTTTACCTTGCTCCTTCATCTGCTGCATATTTCTCTGTCATTTCATTTTGCTTAACTTACTGTGTTTGGGGTCTCCTTTTTGCAGGCTGCAAGTTCGGAGTTCCCGTTGTTTTTGATATCTGCCCCCATTGGGTAAGGTTGGTTCAGCGGGTTGTGTAGGCTTCCTGGTGGAGGGGACTGGTGCCTGTGTTCTGGTGGATGAGGCTGGATCTTGTCTTTCTGGGGGGCAAGACCACATGTGATGTTGTGCTTTGATGTGTCTGTGAACTTATTATGATTTTAGGCAGCCTCTCTGCTAATGGGTAGTGTTGTCTTCCTGTCTTGCTAGCTGTTTGGCATGGGGTGTCCAGCATTGCAGCTTGCTGGTTGTTGAATGGAGCTGGGTCTTAATGTTGAGGTGGAGATCTCTGGGAGAGCTCTCACCCATTGATATTACATGGGACCAGGAAGTCTCTGGTGATCCAACGTCCTGAACTCAGCTCTCCCTCCTCAGAGGCTCAGGCCTGACACCCAGCCAGAGCACCAAGACCCTGTCTGCCACACGGCCAGGTACATGGGGAGTTTCTTGCCTTTTGGGAATTCTGAGCTCTTCTGCCAGCATTCAGTAGGTGTTCTGTAGGAGTTGTCCCACATGTAGGTGTATTTTTGATGTATCTGTGGGGAGGAAGGTGATCTCCATGTCTTACTCCTCCACTATCTTGAAGGTCCTCCCAGGAAATAGATCTTTGATAAGTGACTTCTTGAACAAGGGACTTATTACTGGATGCAGAAAACAGATGAAAGTTTTCCAGAATATTTAGTAGAAATGGTGATCGATGAAAGTTATTCCTGGCATGATTCAAGTATCTCTAGGCCTTATTAGGTACCCCAGAGGCTGTTCTTGGGCTATGTTTAAAAGTAGTGCTACAAAGTAGTTCTGGTTTGTCTAGGACTTTCCTGCTTTTAGTAGTGAAGTTCTCTGTTCCAGGAATACCCTCATTCCCAGACAAATAAGGATGATTGGTCACTCTCAGAGAGGTAAAATGTAGCTCTATTCTGGGGAAGTAGGGCTTTTAGAAATTTTGGAATACCTGAAGCTGATCTTTGCTTGAAAAGCCTAGCAGCAACATCAGGGTCATCAGTTGTCAGTGAAAGAACCTGGGAGAGAAACTCTGTCCTATTCTGTCCCACCTATTAGAAGGGGTATGTGTGTGGGTGTGTTTATTTATGTGTAGGGGGACTTCTTTCCATTTTTCAAGGTTCTTTATCTAGGCAAGCTAAATAGGCAACCTTTCTTTTTGGTTAGCAGCAAATTTAATATTTACAAAATCAGTGTACCAGCCTCCCTCAAGGAGTATCATGACTGAATTTGGTTTGGAGTACCGTAATTTAAGATGCACATCTGATACATGTTAGTATACTAATACATGTTTTAGGGCTACTGTTGTTTTTATTAGAGGTGCAGGAATCATTATCCATCATGATCATTATTTTGTAAATCTTGAATTAGATTTTTGGGTTTGATTATGATCACACTCTTCCATTTTGTATAATTAAAATTGTTTTTCAACATAAAAGAAGAATCCTATTAACCACCTCATATTTGACTTTACTTGTTTGTATTTGGTAAGTTTCTCACCAGTATCCTGGCTTTGAAAGTTCATCAGAAATGTAAGTGATAAATCCAATTAGCAAAGAAAATCTCTACCAAATGTTGTTTGATAGAAGACAATAAATAATAGTGCTTGTATTAGAGTATAAGGAATGAAAACACAAAGCCAAAATTCACTTTTAAGTCTTTAGGAAAAGGCACAGTAGCCATTTTGTTTTTCAAAATAGCTGAAGCAAATAATTTAGGAAATGAAATTCTCTAGTGTTTGGCATTTTGAGTTTAATTATTATGAATAAATCCATATATTACTTGAAAGCTGCTGAAAAATTGACAGTTACGCACTAAATAAAAATAGATCAAGAATGTGGGGAGCTACACGTGGGTATCATCAATTTACTTTGGGATATCCCAAGTACTTTCAATGATCAGTTATCAGATTCTTTGAAATTATTTTAGTTTTCGTTAGTTAGTATATTTAAGTGAGCAGAAAAAGAGTTATAGTTTAGTGTGGATGTGTACGCTTATGTTTGGCTGTGCCTTTCCTTATTTACTTAGCAGCGGTGGGCAGATGTAGCCATGGACAAGATTAAAAATATGTATTTTGGTGTGAATATTATGTGCTGAGTTTATTGACATGATGTCTTAGGCCAAAACCACATACTGGGTCAAATCCTAATATGTATCCTAGTGACTTTAAATTGTATACTGAAAACCCAAATTTCTCTATAAGTACCTCAGCAATCAAAAAGTTATGTGGGAGGTGAAGGATCAGAGGTGGAGAGAAAAGACCACGTATGGATCTGTCATATTTCCCTATTTCTATCAGAGAAACACTAGTTTTTATTATGGTAATTACTAACATTTTATTTAGCACAAAGTTGTGTGGTTAAAAAAGAAAAAATAAAGATTTCTACTGTAGAATAATGGGCCTTCAGACACAAGATATGAGTTTAATCTTGACTTCCTAGCATTGTAGTACTTAAACATTTCTCTAATCTTCTAGGAGATAAATAAAAGTAATAATGCATGTCATATTTGAAAATTAATTATTTCCAAAATTTACTGAAAACAGTTTAAACTCTTCTTGCAGTTTACATACATCACCTTACCTGTATTTCCAAACCTCTTATCTAATTGTTTCTAACCACTCTTCAGCCAACGAGACACCCTGCCATTGCCAACATTTTTCATATTCCCCCGTCTTTGAAATTTTCTCAGATGTGTGTCCTTAGAGGGGACTGGCATTTTGTTTTCCCTCCTTTCTATCCACCTTTCAAAATCCTGCACATCTTTTCAATTTGACCTTAAATATCATCCCTTTTCTGAAGCTTCTCTGATCACTCTACACGTGATATTTTCCTCCTCTGATAATCGTGCAGAATTTATAGATCTCATGTGGCCTGTTTTTCTCTTTGCTCTGTATTATTTGCATTTGCATAGTTTACTTTTCTAACCTACAATTGTAAGCAAGTTAAGGACCTTAAGGTAGGGACTTTAAGTAAGGACTAATTTGCATTAAAATGTTTTAGTCTGTCTCCTCTTGAAATTGTCAACAACTGTGAAAGATTTGAAGTTTTTACCTTACTTGCAAATTAGCTATTTAGGCTGTAACTTTCTGGCCAACGACATGAGGTGCCTGATTCAGAGACAAGAGAGAGTTTACTCTAAAAATAGAACTACCATACAACCCAGCAATCCCACTACTGGACATATACCCTGAGAAAACCATAATTCAAAAAGAGTCATGTACCACAATGTTCATTGCAGCTCTGTTTACAATAGCCAGGACATGGAAGCAACCTAAGTGTCCATTGACAGATGAATGGATAAAGAAGATGTGGCACATATATACAATGGAATATTACTCAGCCATAAAAAGAAATGAAATTGAGTTATTTGTAATGAGGTGGATAGACCTAAAGTCTGTCATACAGAGTGAAGTAAGTCAGAAAGAGAAAAACAAATACCATATGCTAACACATATATATAGAATCTTAAAAAAAAATGGTTCTGAAGAACCTAGGGGCAGGACAGGAATAAAGACGCAGACGTGGAGAATGGACTTGAGGACGCGGGGAGGAGCAAGGGTAAGCTGGGACGAAGTGAGAGAGTGGCATGGACATATATACACTACCAAATGTAAAATAGATAGCTAGTGGGAAGCAGCCGCATAGCACAGGGAGATCAGCTTGGTGCTTTGTGACCACCTAGAGGGGTGGGATAGGGAGGGTGGGAGGGAGACGCAAGAGGGAGGGGATATGGGGATATATGTATATGTATAGCTGACTCACTTTGTTCTAAAGCAGAAACTAACACACCATTGTGAAGCAATTATGCTCCAATAAAAATGTTAAGAAAAAAAAAAGAGACAGTTTACTACTCAAAGTAATAGCAGTAGCAAGACCATCAGGATTTTCTTGTACATGTTCCCTAATTACAAATTTCCACAGGAAAAGGTAAAGAGGCTCAGATGTATGGTGCACAGTCAGTTGTAATACAGGAGAGGAACCTTGAGCTTAGGGAACTTTATCTTCTATGTTGAATAGTAAGCATGCCAGCCCATCACTCCTAAGGGAGCCACTATCTGTACTAATAGTTTGAAGGAAAGATACTCAGTGCCTCTGCTCATAAGGCAAGACAATGTATGAGAAGCCCAAGGAGGATTGTCTCACAAAAGAAATATTCGTTCAGTGAAGTATCTTGTGAGCACCTCATATATGCCATAGTTCTAGGGACCAAGAAAGGTTACAAGGCAAACAGTAAGTCTTTGTTCCCAGAATCTAACTGGAAAAAATATGAAATGGATCGGAGCTTTGGGATATCACATTAATAGTTCAGTGCATCTTTCCGAATGTAGGAATGATTTTTTTCTGTTTAATTTTAGCCTTGTATTATATTTTCCTCTGTGATGGTAACAGTCCTCTTATCTTATTAACTCCTACAGTTACATATTAAGAACACATTATTAGAAAGTGTTATGCAATTTAACTACAGCAGTCGTGTTTAGCAAGTAGTTAGTACAAATATTACTATACATTTCACTTTCAGTATTTAGATTTTGATCTGGGATATTTGATAAATATATTTCACTTTACATATGAAAAAATGATCCTCATTATTGAATAAACTAATTAGTGACAAAATCTGAGGAGCCAACTCTCCCCACATTTTAGTAGGAAGTTGAACCTGCTTAATACTGCCATAACTGCTACTATTACTACTACTACTAATTTTAAAATTAAAACTTAAGAAAAATTCATTAAAAGGTATTGCTAATTGTTATTGCATATTGTCGCAAAATAAAAGATTTAATTTTTTAATCTAAATTATGAACTTAGTACTCCATGTGAGAAACAAAGCATCACAATTCATATTATCAGCAGAAACACTGACAATATCTTATTTCCCCATCAATATCTCTCCTTTGTAGTGGTGAGACATAGAGCATGACTCTAATTTGACTGCTTCTGCGATCTCACTTTATTTCATAGATTCCTTTATTATGGCTGATTGTTAAGGGAGGTGTGATTGCATTTCAGGAAAACAATGCTGCTTTCCCAACAGAAGTATGACATAGTCAGAGGGTTCAAAAGGTAAAAGTCAGTTAATTGGTTTAGCCTGTACTGGGCTGTTCTCTGCTCTTTAGAAGTTTTGCAGGAAGCGAATTAATGTAATAGTTTTTACAGTCTGTATAGTATAAAATAGACTCAGATTAAGCTAGCAGACTTGTTATTTGACAGTTTATAAAATATTTTAGTATCTTTTTGGCAGTAGCAGTTTGAATGTTGGCAAATGTACACATTGCTTGCAGTCTCAAAACCTTGTAATGACTATTTTCCACTGTAAGAGCAGAGAGCTAAAATTTGGATAAACCACTTAGACTTGTGAACTCTGACATGCATGGCAACAATGTCTTTGTAAAAGAATTTTGTCAAGTATTGGAGCTCCTACTAATAGCACATCCATCTTTCTGCACACCATAAATCTTAAGAAAATTTCTATTACTCTGCAATTTGTCTGGCTTATGCTATTTATTAGCCATTTTATTCTGCTGCTTTAAGAAGTAATGTGATGTTCATTTTATTGCTGGTTCAATAAATTGTTAATTATAATGCAGTGATTGCAGCTGACGTGATTTAAAAGCCACATTAGCACTATAGCATTAAGTTTTAACTATTTTACCCTTCAATTCCCTGTTTATACAACAGTAAAAGGAAAATAGCCTTAGACTAATTTTAAAAATGAAGGTTCTTCTATCGATCACATGACACATTAGAAACTTTCTTTTTTAATAAAGGTTACACTTTAGTCTTGAAAAAGAGGGGGGAAATGAATGAAGAACACACAGTTGAACACTTAAGAGAAGCGTATGATTCGAAGATAGGTAGAACACGAGGAAGTTAGCTACATTACATTTATGTCCTCATAAGACATTTGGTCCTCCCCACAACATCCATAAGATATTTGGTCCGTGCCAAGAGGTCCTGGACATTTGGTCCTGTCAAAAACATCCATGAGCATATTTGGTCCATTCCAAGTGGTTTTTGACAGGACCAAATGTCAAGGACATTTTGGCATGAGCCAAATGTCTGCTATCTACTCCAAATGGTCAAACATAAAGCATCATGACCAGCCCTGTTTTATTTCTCTTCAGGCTCAAACTAACCTAGAACTTTACTGCTTGCCTGAAATAATGAATCACAGCCTCATATTCTGTATCTTCAATGATTTGTTAAATCACATTCTCCTAAACGTGGAAATTGTGGTATTTGCTGTACCATACACATTAGCTGTTAGTTATGTTCTTCTCAATGTAATTTCAGAGTATAAATTCTGTCTTTTTGCTAAAGTATGGCTTTTACTCACTAGCTTCAGTTCACTGAAGTCAAGGATTTTGCTCCTTGCTTGTTGGCCTCCCCTCCTCCCCACCACCTCACTCAGAATCCTGCAAAATCCCAGGTATAATATCAACTCTTCAAATAAATATATCGGTTCCAGAGCCTTTCTCTAAGGCTTTATTTGTACATTTTGAATCTTGGATGATCTATGATGTATTGACCATTTCTGTTAAACTAATGAGTGAGGGGCTGATGAACAATGTCATTAATGCCAGTAAATAAGCTTGACTTTCTTAGAATTTTGGGATTCAGTTTGCAAACCAGGGCAAGGAACAAGGAGTTGGATGACTTGAGTGTCTTTGTGCCTCCTCCCTATCCCCCCTCCCTTGACACTGTACACACCTGGGCAAATCGAGGAACTCTTCTATGATTTGTGTTCAACATTGTGATATTTTATTCAACAGCCACATACAGAAGAAGTACCATGTGCCAGGCACTCTTCTAGGAGTGAATTGTGGATACCCTTGTAAAGATTACCTTCTAGTTGGGGTGGTAGGCAAGTAGATACCTAGATTCCTTTGATTTTTCCCCCTGCAATAAAACATTGATCCAGACAATTTATAAATCATTATTCTGTGCTTTCTGTAACATTGGGTTCTCTTTCTTTTTAGTGCCTTGTCATGTTAAATATATATATATATATATATATATATATATATATATATATATATAATAATGTGGATGCAATCTATGTGTGCTTGCTTAAATAGAGAATTAAATAATTATTTATAGGGCTGTAAAATATTAGAGATAAAAAAAGGACGTTTAAGGCCATTTAGTTTGTAACTCTACTACGTTGGGATAATTTGAGATTTCAAATCATACAGCTCTTTTGGCCCTCCCTTCCAAAATTCTGATTCAATACCTTGGGGTGAGACCTTGGAGTCTGTATTATCTGAACTCTCCCTAGGTAAAAGCCATTGACCTAGCTCACCTCTTCCATTTTACTCCATAGAAAAACTGAGGCCCAGGTTAGGGTTTTCTTGTTCAGCATGTGGCAAGCCTTCCCCCTCTGGATCTTGGCGCTTGCCGTCCTCCCTGCTTGGAAAGCTCTTCCCCTAGCTTGCCCGTGGACTGGCTTTTCCTTCTCCCTCAGATCTCACCTCCTCAGAGAGGCTTCCCACAAAGTGCTCCCTTCCATTCACTGCCTTTTAAAAATTTGTCCAAATTGGTAATTACCTTGTTTAATTGTTGGTTAATCTCTCTCCCCTACTGCGGTGTACACACTGCTAGGGTATAGCAGGCGACTGCGCGACTGCACATACCTGTGGAAAGAATGAATGAATGAATGCATGCGTGCATGCTTGTGTGTTTTGCTCAAAGTGGGATAAATTGTTAACAGTGGTAGAGGTAAGACTCTAGGCTTAGTGTCCTCACCAACAAGGCCATGATGGCTCCCTTTCGCAATCTCCTGTTGTCTTTTACAGTTGGATGAGATTTTTAAAGTTGCTTGGTCCGAAGCGTTTATTTTTTAGTTGAGAAAGTTGTGCCCCAGGCCACAGGGTTTGAATGTCTTGTATGTATAATTAGTGGCTTAATTAGGAACAAGAACTTAGGTACTTTATCTGTTGACCCAGTGGTCTCTTTTATGTAATTTAGCCTGTGTTTTATATAAATATGTTGTTTTGACAGAATTATTCAGATTTTCCCAATCTCTTTTTTGAATATAAGGATATAGCTTTTGTCCATAGAGAGGATATGTCTAGTAACACTCTGTTTAATCATTTCTGTGCGTATGTGACTGTTGGAAAAACAGTCATCTGTCAACTGTTTTTTTAACTTTCAGCACATCTGCGGTCATGATCGTGCACTTGTGACCTGCAGATACATAAAGCAATGGGTGCTTATTCCTCTCTTTCTTTAAAAGAAGAAACTTCCCTGCAGCTCTGGATTGACAAAGTGAAATGGCGTTTCTCTCTCAATAGTGCATTACTCGTTGTAAAATAATCAGTCTCTCTGAAGATTCTGCTAATTCTATATTACTTCACTGTAGATTCAATCTTAAAATTTCTTTTTCAGTAATCCATTTTGAGAAGTCAACCACCCATCTGCTAATTTGAATTTTTACGTTGATTTAGGAAGCCCTCCTTTTTACACAGTCTTTTAACAGTATCTTCAGTATAAAAGCAATATTTATTTGTGTTTTTGCACCTCTGCTTAGGTTTTTCTGTTCCTCTTGGTCAAGTTATAATATTTCCAACTTCTTGTCTATGTAGCACTGGGAAAAGGAGGCAAGAAGCGTACGAAGAAGAAAAAAATTTCCTTTCCTTCATCCCTTGCTCAAACCCAAATCTGGGTTTTAGAATCTGTTTATTCATTTATGGTCCCACTTAACCTGACTAGTATACTCCAGATCATGCAGCTGGCACGTTAAAACAAACCTCCAGGGTTAACATGTGTTAAGATTATAGACATTTAATTCTAAAATTGAAGATAGTACACAGTGCAGGCAAGAAAGAACACTTCAAAATTCTTTCTTATACAACCATTTTTTATAAGGTGGTTGAATTATATTAGGACGAAATGTCTTAAATGCCCAGAAATCTGCATAGACTCTTCTTTTATTTCATTAATCCATTTCAGGAGTTTTTAGCCATAGTGGTATGTCTCAGGATGATTTACTCAGATTCTGTATGGGTGGAACCCAAGTACCCATGTTTTTTAAAAGATTGCCAGTTGACACTAATCTCATTATTTTAGGGCATCATCCTGCAGCTTTACCAGATTAGAACCTTTGTTTCTCTCTTACATGTAATTTTAAAGAATCTTTAACTCCGCAAACCATAGTCCTGTGTGCTACACAAACCCAGATCAAAATACATCCCTTTGGTTTTGTTTTTTTGTTTTTTGTTTTTTTAAAAATAGCATTTATTTATTTATTTATGCATGCATGCATGCATGCATGCCATACCGCCTGGCATGCGGGATCTTAGTTGCCGACCAGGTATTGAACCCGTGCCCCTTGCAGTGGAAGCACGGAGTCTTAACCACTGGACTGCCAGGGAAGTCCCAGAATGCATCCGTTTGAAATGAGCTTGAGGAAGGGTATGGGTATTATTCAGTTAATGGATGTTCCCAAATTACTATGAACAGGCTTTATTTTTTCTAGCTTCCTGTAGCCGCACAAACGGCCATGACTGCTTCGGAGGAAGGCAGGTGTGTGTCAAAGCTATAATAGCCAGTGTCCTACTGCTGTTCATGTGATCTGTACAGAGTATTCACTATGATTTCTTCTTCTTTCTGGATTCTAATTTTATTTTTTCTGTTTGTGATTTCATCTCCTCTCCTAAGTGTGATATGTGTTATTATTTAACTGATTCTGATCTCCAAGTTCCCTCAAGTGTAATACTTCACCCCTCCTTCAAAATTGCTTACATTATTTTCAGTTACTTAAGATAAATAACTCATTTGTTCTTATATAGGCCTCAGAATCCTAAACCTTGGTGGAAACCTCTTGCTATTATCAGCATTATCATGTTCTAATAGGAGCTATGACCATATCTGGGGTAGATCAGGAAATACACTGGTTACATTATTGGCCTTACATGTTATGTAACTGAAGCATTATTTTTTTTTTTTTTTAGAATGATCATTTTGTCTTGCCTTATAGTTGACTGTGTCAGTTTCACTTGCTAGATTGTTACCTTAAAACCATTCACCATGCATTAATTTCCTTTGTTTAATTGTAAGGTTTATTTTCTAAGAAATGCAATTTGAGTTTCAAATTTTGGTTGTTAATAATTACTATATATCATCTTGATAATTACCCCCAAGCTCTGCATGCCACCTCTGCATATGCTCAGAACCTAACCAGAACATTTCTTAGTTCTTCTGTTTACCTGGTAATAGGATTGTACCAGGATGCTATGGAAATCAGAGGGAAACTTATTCACTCTTCACTTTTATGACATTTCAACTGAATGTCTCATAGTATCTCGACTTTAATGTGTTTGGCCCTGGAACTTTGATTTGTAATGTTCCCACTCTGAAATCTTTCTCTACTTCCATAAATGGCACCAATATTCTCCCAGTTGCTCAAGCCAGAACTATAGTAGTCATTCTCTGTTGTTCCCTAACACCTCATATTCAGTCCCCCACACAACTCTGTTTATTCTCCAAAGTATATCTAAATTCCAGGCATTTTTCCTTATTTCAACATCCATAACCTTTTCTTTGATATCATCATCTCTTACCTGCTAACTAATTCCACTTAATTTCTTGCCCTTTCCTCATTCATAATCCATTTTCTTCCTGGTAACAAGAATGATGTCTTAAGGTAATAAATAAGATTATGATACTACAATGCTCTGTGCAAACTGGCCCCTCATTTCATTGCTCACTTCACTTTGAGTCATTTTCCCCACTTCTCAGTGCACATCAACATTTTCCCTTCTTCTGTTCTGAAAACACATTGACATTTTTGCCAGTTTAGATCCTAACAAATGCTGTCTCTTCTGCTTGAAATGTTTTCCTTTTTACTCTTTCTACAGGTAGCTGTTTTCAGTTGTTTACGAAGATTTTGACTAATGTGCATAGAATGGATTGTGTTGGCGGGGGAGGAGAAATGATGGTGTTCTAGTTGAGGGTGGTATTAGCAGATATGAAAATCACTGAACAAATTCAGAATAAATTCTAAAGCTAAAGTTGATAGGATTTGGTAAGAATTAGTTACGTAAGAGAGAAAGAAAAGTTTTAAGGATGTTTCCTAATGTTTTGGCTAAAGTTGGTGATAACATTCACTGAGCAAGGAGAGCTTGAAGGAAAAGATTTAGGTGATGCTAGTGGTAAAAAACAAAAGCAGCAAACTCATTGGGAGGAAAATCAACATTGAATTTTGACCTGTTGAATGGGGGAGGTGTGGGTGATGGAGAATTCAAGAATGAATCCCATGTCTGGCTGCAATAAGATACTGTGTCATGGAGGAATTATTGAGCCAAGGGACACTGGAAGAGGAGCAGTTCTGGGAGAAAGTGATCAATCAAGCAGCAGGAGAAACTTGGCACTGAAGAAAAAGGTTAAGGTTAGGACTATAGGTTGGAGAACTGTCAGCTTATTGATAATAACTGAAGCCAAGGAAATAGGCAATCTTACCTAGAATGCAAAGAAGCTTAGGATAAAACCAGAAGGGTTGAGTAGAGAGGAGCCTAGCAAACAAGACCTAAAATTAGGATCCAAGAATTACTAGGATAGTATGCTGATGATGTGGAATAAAGACTAAAACAAAAAGAGTTTTGAGAACATAGACTATAAATGGAATGAAGTCTTCCCTAAAGCAGTTCCGCCCGAGTTAGGTTTGGATAAATCACAATGTAAGAGATTTGATGAAAGGGCTTTCTTTCCTATAATACATGGCAGATAACAGTGCTATTTACGGGCCACAGTGTTGATAAAATTTGTTTCCTTGAGTGGAAATGCCCTACAGATTCTGAATGGCATCCATATGGAAGCAAGGTATTGTGACTCTTAATAGGTCATAAAAATGTTCATTAAAAAATATTGGCTGTTTAAATGAAGTACCTTAAATAAAAGGGCAGATTTGGGGGCCAGCTCTGTGTTAGATACTGGGTTTAGATAATAAATAACTCAAACTTCCTTTTCTTCAAGAGTTCAGTATAATGGGAAAAGCTAGCAGATAGCAACTCCATGAACCAACTAAAAATAAATTGTAATAACTTTTATAATAAAGTTGTGAACAAATAGCTATCTAAATATATAGGAAAATAATTCTGTCTATGGTAGGGAAAAGCAAGTTTGATAGTGGAAGTAATATTCTAGCTGGCATTCTACACACTGGCATATCCTCTTTTGTTTTAAAGTTTTGTTTAATTTACACAGATGTTCCTAAATTGTTTGGGGTAACAATTTCCTTGAGAATCTGTCAAAACATATACCCTCTCTCCATAGGAAATGGACATTTGCAGCCATTCACAAAATTTCCAATATATAAGGACTTCCTGGGCCAATTATGATATTACAAAAATAAATGGAGACCTTCAATGTGTGGTTTTAATTTTTCATTAATTCTAGACTTTAAAGTCTAGAACATTGTGTAACAATGATAAAGTATGATAAAGAATGGTAGTTGGCAATATTCCTTTATCTACTTATAGAATCTCATCCCTATTGTTGTAAGTTATACATCACTTCAGACTAATATTCCAAAAGGTTCACTTTGATTATATCATGACATTCTTCTATTTTATTGCTATTAATACATGAAGTCTGAAATTCTACATCTTGCTTTTATAGCTCACCATAATTTTCCCCTTCCCTATAATTCAAAGATTATTAAATTTTGCTTGTCCTTATTCATTATCATCTTCATTATAATTCATCAAACTGTTACTGAGCCTGGCATTCCATGCCAGGCATTGTGCTGCTATTGGAAATTAAGTAGGAGATAAGACAGAAATTGTACCTGGGCTCAGAGAATATATTTTCTAGTCAATGATACACACACAGTATGTTCTTGAGGTAATTATGACAACTTGTTATTCTTCAAATCCCCTTGATTCTACTGTGTGACTCTATGCCTGAAATGAGTCCTAACATGGACCTTCTCCTTGCCCTTCCTTACATGATTTCAAATTCTGAGCCTATTCAAGTTTCTTTTCACAATATTTTAGGAAGTCTTCTTTAATTATCCTAGGTGGATCTAGGGCTTCTCTTCTTTACATCTTAGAGCTTTTTATACTATCAGATATTACTTATACCAATAACCACAGGACAAGTCAGTATTTTATAATTTTCCCAAAGTTTATAATATTATAATGTGTAATTATAATATTTTGAGAGGTAAGAATGGCATTTTGTACTCCATTACAATAACTATTCTTGGGCATTAAACCAAAATATAAATTAATGAATTTGTGAACATGAGATAGTCATAGCTATATCATTTTCAAAATCTTGGTCCATAAAAATTTCCACTAGAAAATGAGTTCTTTGAGTGGAGACAGCATGGCATCCATTTCCATACTATCCACATTACCTTGTACAGATGCTAAGTAAACATTGACTGAATGGTTGAATGAATGAATGAACACTTTACTCTTTAAAAGATTGTAGACTGTTAATTTCTGCTTAACTAGATTCCACCCGATGCTTCTATGAGAAAAAATATTCTCCTTTTTAGAACTTCTTGTTCCATTTGTGATAACTTTTTGATGTTTTTAAAGTAATCCTTCCAAATATGCTTCTTCCTTCTTCCCTTCTTAGTTTATGAAGACCAGAGGAGTGGAATGGGTGGAAGCTGTTTCCCTCCAGGTTTTAATTTAAGCCTGAGGCAAAAAAAAAAAAAAAAAACACAAAAAACTAAAAACCTCTTGGTCCAGCTGCAATACAATCTGGTATCTCTAATATTTGTAATAAAACACTTACCACAAAGTAGTCTATTTTATGGGAAAAGTGAGTCGTGTGTCTACTCGCCCGGATCTTTTTATGCTCCCTCATGCTGCCCTGTTCTGTTCTTGACATTGCCCAGGATGAGACATGGAGTGCAAAGGAAGAATCCAACTATTTCTTTAGAGTGCTAATATGCTTTCTATAGAAACGTATATCATTATTATAATTCGCTTTCTTACTATGTTTATAAAGGAACGAATTGCTCTATTGTCTTGATGTGTCCTTTTTTGACAAGAAGATTGTGTATTTTTCTTTTCCCTATTTCCCCTGTCAATAAATTGCCCAGCTTGGCATATTTTTAATAGGAAATTTGTTTGGAGAAATATCTGGAAATTTGATGGTTATCGGAATTTCTTCAGTGTACAAAATGTGGAAAGGAAGTTTCCAAGAATGGACTGCTGTAAGATTCCTGATCCTCCCCTTCTCTATGCTAAAAGGAAAAAGCACAGGCTTGAAGAGGTGCAGCCCTGCCAGGCATGTCATTGTTCTGTTGGGAGAAACTAACTCGTTCAAAAGTAGAAAATAAAATTGGTATTAATTCCGAAAAACCTGTGAAGTTGCCCTTCAGCCCTTGGCTAAGAAACCTATTCCTGAGATAATTAAGTAACATTGTTATTTTTTATGTGTTTTCTTCTGCCTAAAGTTAGAAACTAGACACACATGGAGAGTTGAGGGGCAAATGAAACAAGCATGAGATTGGTTGAATGTGGGTAAGGATAATGTATGCCTAAGGATGGTAAAAGTGAAAGGCATCTGTTTATTCATGACAGTATATGAGGGAAGCAGTATTAGGTAGAAGCTCAGAGTTCCAGAATCAGACTTACCAGGGTTCACATTTTGGTTCTGCTTGTTATTGAATTATCACGGGCACTTACTTAACCTGTTTGCGCCTCAGTTTCTTCTCCAGTGAAAGGCAGTACTACTATCTAACTCATAAGTTTATATTAAGGATTAAATGAGAAGCTCTATACAACGTTCATCAAGGCCAATGTGTTGAAAGACTCCAAGGGTCACCATGAATATTTTATTTAGGTCGACGATAGAATACATAGAATAAAATGTAAATAAGTGTTTCCTGGAACTGTGAAACATGGCAGTCCTAAAAGCACTTAGCAAAATGCCTCGCATACAGTTTTTTTTTTTTAAACTTTGGGTTTATTTATTTTATTTATTTATTTATGGCTGTGTTAGGTCTTCGTTTCTGTGCGAGGGCTTTCTCTAGTTGCGGCAAGTGGGGGCCACTCTTCATCGCGGTGCGCGGGCCTCTCGCCATCGCGGCCTCTCTTGCTGCGGAGCACAGGCTCCAGACGCGCAGGCTCAGTAATTGTGGCTCACGGGCCCAGTCGCTCCGCGGCATGCGGGATCCTCCCACACCAGGGCCCGAACCCGCGTCCCCTGCATTGGCAGGCAGACTCTCAACCACTGCGCCACCAGGGAAGCCCCTCGCATACAGTTTTGAGAAATTAGGGCATAATTTAAAAGCTAGTAATAGCAATAAGTATTATTCTTACCTACATACTATGAACCAGAAAATGTACTAGATGTCAGGGATACAATGATTAATAAGATGAATGCAGTTCCTGTTCTCATAGGGCTTATAGTTTAGCAGGGAAGACCCATAATTTCAAAAGCAACAGCATAAAATGTAAGCTGTCCAGTAGGAGCTTTGAGAGCAAGTAAGGTAAGTCGGGCATGATATACCTGCTGATAAAATAACTTCTAATTCTGTATTGCTCTATTTTTTAGATATAAATAAGGCTATAATGAACAACATTCATAACAAGTTTAGAGCCATAAAAATATTTTAGTTAAACATATTTATTTTACAAAACGAAGGAGAAAAGGACCAGGAGTGACCTATCCAATAGTGCACAGTTGACAGAGGCATAACATTGTTTTTTCCGTAGTACCATATAGTAGAAGTAAAATGATTACTTATTGTTTATAATCAATATTTGTAAGCATTTATGATTGGAAATTTCATACTCCTTATACTTCATTGCATTAAAGGCAAAACGTTAAAAAGATTTCCCAATTTTCTAGAAACTAATGCTCTTCTTAGGTAAACAAAGATGACAGATGGAGAGCTATTCAGAACTATAAGAGTTAAATAAGTCATGGAATAGACACATGCATAATTTGATTACCATGAATTAAAAGTTATGCCCTAAAATATTATATTCTTTTAAAATTACCTTGAGGAAAAGGTAGATACAATGGGCATATTACTCATAATAATAAGTCAAACATTAACAGGAACAATAATTAACATCTTATTCTACTTCACTGTAAGAAAGGAAGAGAGCAAGAATGAGAGAGAGAAAGAAGAAGAAATGTTACCCAGTCCAAGCTCACACTGCTCGCTGCATGATAGGCTAATAAATTGAGAGCTGATGGGGCAAGGAATAGCGACTTTATTCGGAAAGCCAGCAGGCCAAGAAGAAGGTGGACTAGTGTCCCAAAGAAACATTTGCCCAGGGTTTGGATGCTAGTTTTTTTTTATGGAACAAAGAGGGGGAAGTGAGGAGGTAAAGTAAGAAAGGAGAGAAGTTGTCGCAAATACTCCTGGTTCTGGCCAGACTCCAGAGGAGATGTGTTAATTTCTTTTTCCTGCAGCCATTCACAGATGGGCCTGGTCAGGATGTTTCCTGTGAGCTGAACAAAGGCATTTTAGCTGAATGCTCAGGCATGGGAGGCAAGGTTCCTAGAAATGGGCCATTTTGTATGCTTTAAGCTATAGGCAACATACCTTTAGTGATTAACTTGTAGCAAAAGCAGCAGAATACAAATATTAAAGTAAAAGAAATAGATCCAATATGGAGTCAAATTTGTTCTTCCTTATTATAGAAGGAGAAAAAAAGAATGAGAAGGAGGAAGAGAGAGTGGAGGGGGAGGTTACATATACCGTTTAATTCATACCCTTATCAAAATATAGAATTTTTTATCAACCAGAAAAATGCCTTTTGTGTTTTCTGGTCAATCCATTCCAAGCCCCCAAAAGAGGCAACCAGTTTTCTCATTTCATCAGTAGATTAATGTTTTTGTCTTTTCTAAATAGTTCTGACAAGTTTCTAGGTCATCTAGATCATCACATAATAGTTAATCTATTTCTAGGTTATCAGATAAATGAAACCGTATTGTATTTGCTCTCTGTCTTCTTTTACTCAGCATAACATTTTTGAGTTTCATCTATGGTGTTTCATGTTTCACCGATTTATTTCTTTTTTTGCTGAATATATATCACAAATGTTTTATTTCTTCTGTTGAGGGACATTTGAGTTGTTTCTTGTTTGGGGCCTTTATAAATAAAGATGTAAGATTTTACCTCTTTATAAATAAACTACTAGTATGAGCATTCTTTACAATAGTTTTGTGAACATATGTTTTCCTTTATCTTTATCTTTATTCCATTATCACATAATGGAATTGCTAGGATAAGTGTATGATTTACTTTACAAGAAGATGCCATACAAATTTCCAAAGAGTTTGTGTTATTTTATGCTCCCAATTCTCACCAACACTTGGTGTGGTGAAACTCTTTTTAATTTTAGCTATTCCAGTGTGAGTGTAATAAAATCTCATGGTTTTAATTTGCATATCCCTGATGACTAATGATATTCAGCACTATTTCTTGTGACCAATTAGATATATATATATATATATATATATATATATATATATATATATATATATATATATATATATATATATATTCTTTTATGAAGTGTCTGTTCATGTTTTTGCCTTCCTAATAATATTCTCCCATGTCTCCTCTCCCATCTTTTGTCCTATCACATTATACATTTTCCTTCTTGTTTTGTTTTAAACCTCATAGGGTAGTGTTATTTTTGCTCTCAACAGTCAATTAGCTTTGAAAGAACTTAAGAAACTACCGGGAAAAATATTTATCTTTCAACTTAGCCATCTATTTGTGCTTTTCATTTCTTTGTGTTTTCTCAGACTTCTGTCTGGAATTATTTCTCTTCTGTCTAAATCCCTACTTTTAGCATTTCTTACTGTGTTCATCTGCCAGTGACGCATGGTTTTGGTTTTTGTTTAGATAATTATTCTTATTTGAAGTGTTTATTCTTTTGTCAAATTTAGATATTTAGAGTAATTTTTTTTTTCTTTCAGCACTGTAAAGTTGCCATTCTGTTATCATCTAGCTTGCATTGTCTCTGAGGAAAAGTCTTTGGTTTTCTTACTGTTGTTCCCCTGTAAGATATGTGTCTTTTATTCACTATCTGCTTTTATGATTTTTTTTTTGGATTTCATGTCTTTTTTTTAATTGATGTATAGTAAATGTACAATATTATATAAGTTTCAGGCGTACAACATAGTGATTCACAATCTTTAAAGGTTATACTCCATTTATTGTTATTATAAAATATTGACCGTATTCCCTGTGTTGTACAATATATGCTTGTAGCTTATTTATTTTATACATAGTAGTTTGTACCTCTCACTCCCCCCCCCCATATTACCCCTCCCCCTTCCCTCACCCCACTGATAACCACTAGTTTGTTGTCTATATCTGTGAGTGTATTTCTTTTTTGTTATGTTCACTAGTTTGTTTTAATTTTTAGACAAATACTATATCATATCACTTCTGTGTGGAATCTAAAAAATAAAGCAATCTAGTGAATATTAAAAAAGATTTTTCTTCCTTTTTATTGATTTTCAAAAATTTCTTTGGTATATTATTCTTTGTGATTATCCCAGTTGCATTCTTAAGATTTTTGGGTTTATAGTTTTTATCATATCTAAAACAGTTTCAAGCATTATGTTTTATTCCTTAACTCTCTTTCTCCTCTCCTCTAGTACTTCAGTTACATGGGTTTTTAACCTGGTTTTCATTGCTAATTTCTTTCAGCCTTTTTGTTTTCTCCTCCTGAGTTTGGATAGTTTTTTTCTTTTACTTAAATGTACCCACTTTTTATTCTGCAATCAAACTTGATGTTAAGCTGATCCAATGACATTTTCATTACAGATATTTTAGTGTAAAGTTTTAGAATTTCCATTCTATTCTGTGTTACAGTTTGTTTCTCTATTGCTATTTGTGATTTTCTCTCTATTTTAATATTAAACTTTAAATCCTTGCATATATTTATAACAATTATTTAAAATTTTTTAAAATAATTTTAAATTTATTTATTTTATTTTTATTATTTATTTTTGGCTGTGTTGGGTCTTCGTTTCTGTGCGAGGGCTTTCTCCAGTTGCGGCAAGTGGGGGCCACTCTTCATCGCGGTGCGCGGGCCTCTCACTGTCACGGCCTCTCGTTGCGGAGCACAGGCTCCAGACGCGCAGGCTCAGTAGTTGTGGCTCACGGGCCTAGATGCTGTGCGGCATGTGGGATCTTCCCAGACCAGGGCTTGAACCTGTGTCTCCTGCATTGACAGGCAGATTCTCAACCACTGTGCCACCAGGGAAGCCCTATAACAATTATTTTAAAACCCTTATGTTCTAATTTTGTCATCTCTGACATTTACAGTTGGCTTTTATTGATTGATTTTTCCACCTTGTTGTCATATTTTCCTGTCCTTTTTATATCTAGTAACTTTTGATTTGATGTTGGTTATTATAGAGTCTATATTATCATATGTCTGGATTGTCTTCCTTAATGAAGTGTTGAATGTTATTACAGCATATAGTAAACTTACTTGCAGATTAGCCTGATCCTTTTGAAACTTCTTTTTTTTTTTTTTCTTTATTATAGTTCATCCAGACTAGCCTTTCTCTTTGGACTAAATTACCCTGCTGCTTCTAGGATGTGACATTTCTAGGATCTCTACCGAAGGTCCAGATTGTGTGAGAAGGTCTCTCGCTTTGGCCTTTGGAACTAAATGTTTCCAAGCACGTGTGAATTAGTTATTTATTCAGCTCGTGATGTCCTAGAAGTTGTTCATTCTCCGGTGGCATTTCTTTCACCAGTAATGATTCTTTGGTTGGTCTTGTGGAATTTTACCCCGAGCATGCAAGGCTTAGTAGTTAGCCAAAGTTGTAAGAGCAGCCTTTGCAGATTTCTGGAGTTCCTTTTCTCCAGAGCTCCCTTCTCTGAAGTACACTGCACCACAAAACCCAGCCACCTCAGTAATCTCAAACTCTGATCTCTGTGTCTTCTCACCTCCTGGATACTAATGTGCCCTGTTGGCTTTCCTTATTCTGTATTCCATGGGCCAGAAAGTGTCACCACAGAAAAAGCCAGGGCAATTGTGGGGCTCCCCCTAATGATTTCCCTTCTCTAAGAAATCATAATCCTGCACTGCCCCCTAATAAAACTCTTATAATTATTTCATATGTTTTGTCCAATTATGTAGTTTATGGCAGGAGGGCTACTCCTTCATGGCTGAGAGTAGAAAATAAAATAGATTAAGTGCTAATGGTTTTGATCTGACTGTTGGAAAAAAGACATGTTTTCTTTTCCTTCTTCTCTTCTTCCCTTCCTTCCTTCCTCCCTTCCTTCCTTCCTCCCTCCCTCCCTCCCTTCCTTCCTTCCTTCCTTCCTTCCTTCCTTCCTTCCTTCCTTCTCTGGATTTGAACCTAGTATATTATAGGCCTAGAGGTGTTATTATCCATCCTTCTGCCACATTAAGTTTGAGAATAATACATCACGGAAGAAGTCAGAACCAAAAAATGAAAGGAGTCAGTGACCTGATGATTTCATTAAACCCAGTTCTACTTGACTTAGATTATGTGGTCTAATAAATTGCTGCCTGTCTCAGTCATATTTTAGTCTGTTCAGTTTACTTGCAACCCAAAGAATCTTGATATATCTTATAAAGGACAGTGTTTTTGACCAGTGCCCCATGTAAGATTTTACCACTTCAATTAATATCAATTGAGTAGGTATCATAGGTCAAATGCTATGATAGTAATTAGAGTAAGTTACAATACTAGGCTAGGTGGATCATTTGATTTGATCCAGTGTGGTAATTTGTATCATTAGGATTTATAGTAATAAAAAAGTTATTCAACTATTAATAAGCTTTATTTTCTAAAATTGATGGTTATAAAGTAATTAGGAAAGCAAAGAATTTAATGCAATTTGATATTATATATCCATTTGAGGTAATTTCTAATGTATTTTCTAATCAAATTTAAAATCTTAATATTTTATCTTAGATTAGCATCAGCAAAGGAAATGAACTCTTACATTGAGATATAAAAATTGATACTTGTAACATCAATTATTATTTGGTTCATTATTAAAAATTTAGCTTGATATGTGTATATGTATGTATGTATGTATACACACAATATCTTTAATATATATAATATGTACTTTAATATATGTAGTATGTTTGTATAGAATTTCCACATCAATTTCCAGAAGTTTCTTGTTAATGGGTAGATAAGAGCTGCAATGCAGATATTGCAAGTAGAAAACAATGAGAATCTAAAAAGTCTTTGGTACAACATGTCTTTGTTCTTGTAGAGATGCAGTTTTGAAGGATGCACTTAAAACTACTATATTTAATACTTAGAATCAATCTACCTATAACATGAATCTGATCTAGAAATGGATGTAAGCAATGAACTTTTAACGGTAAATATGATACTAGGGGAAAAATTTAGAAATTCTGAGTACAGGTTTAAGAATCTTAGTTGCCTGGAGTGAGTGTTCAAAAGAATAAAAAAAAAAAGAAAAAAAAGAGAGGCAGGCCAAAGACAAGAACAGACTAGGCTTCACTAGAAATGAAAAATAACTTATTCAGTAGAAACATATTCAATACATCTTCTATGAAAGGCACAAGAGGCAGAAATTGTTTATTGAAATACATATGAATATAAATTGTATATTAGAAAGCTACCAAAAATTGTTTATGTGGTGAACACTTCATTATCCTTCGATTTTCTGTTGCCTGTTTAGTTATTTACTTCTTACAGTTCCTAGCTAAGGTGCTTTCTTAGGCACCCACAAGATGGCATATGCCATTATCTGACACTAAATTTTAACATTGACTTATTTTTTACTCCTTTATTAAAAGAATCTACAAAAGAACTTATGTTTTTTTTCCCCTTTATTTAGAACCAGTAATTAATTGCTCTTTTCCCCTGAAATTATAATGTGAGAGAAAAAACAACCCATCACAACAGATTTGTAGATTTCTACTATTAAAAAATCAAAAAAACATAGGGAATATTAAAATATGAAAATCAGCCACCTGATAAGTTTAACATGGAAAATAATTGAGAAAACTTCATTACTGTAGCATATTCATTATACAGAAATGCAGACTTACGTGAGCATATGTTGAAATGATCACCTTTACGTAAACACCTTATGTTTTTTTATGCCTACCAGAGAATGGGGATAGACGCTTTGTGGGGATAATTAGGCATCAAAAAGTTTTATGGTTTATGCAGTGATTTTCTTTAGGAATTGTGAACTCAACTTGTGTTTCTTTCCTTTAAAACTAGAAGTCTTTAATTTATCCAGTCAGTGGATATTTGAATGTCCACTATATGTAAGATGCTACAAATAAAGCAACATAATACCTCCCCTCATGGAAATTCAGTCTAGTATGAGAGATTCTCACTAAAAAAATATGAAGAGACAAAAAGTAATTACAACCTATGGCAAGAGCTATGATAAAAATAAATAAGGTTGAATAATATTCCATCTTATGTATATACTACCCTTTCTTTATCCATTCATTCATCAATGGACATTTAGGTTGTTTCTACCTCTTGGCTAGTGTGAATACGGCTGCAGTGGCTGTGGGGAGTACTAATATCTCTTTGAGAGCCTGATTTCAGATCTTTTGGGTAAATATCCAGAAGTGGGAGTGCTGGATCATAAGACAGTCTACTTTTTAGTTTTTGAGGAACTCACGTATTGTTTAAAAATCCTGCTGCATGCAACAACATGGATGAAACTTGAGGACATTATACTAAATGAAATAATCCAGTCACAGAAAGTGAAATAAATACTGCATTTATTCCACTTGCATGAAGTATCTAAAATAGTCAAACTCATAGAAGCAGAGAGTAGAATGGTGGTTGCCAGAGGCTGGGGGAGGGGGAAATGGGGAGTTGCTAATCAGTGGGTATAAAGTTTCAGTTATGCAAGATGAGTAAGTTCTAGAGATCTACTGTACAACGTCGGGCCCGTAGATGACGGCACTGTATTGTGCACCGAACTATCTGTTATGATCTATGTTAACTGTTCTTATCCCAATAAAAATAATTTTTTAAAAGTTGAAAAAAAAATTTAAAAAAATAGGGCGTTTGATAATAAGGTGATCAGGGAAGGCCTTAATAATAAAATGATGTTAACTAAGACTTGCAAGGTCAGAAACTATCTGAAGGACAAAAATTGAGGGGAAGAGTGTTCTGGCAGAGGAAATACCATTTCACAGGCAAAGGCCTGTGACTGTGTTTGTGTTAATTTGTGGTCCCTAGAAGCTGACCTTGAGAAGAGGGTTAATGTGCAAGTGATTTATTAAGGAAATGCTCCTAGGAGAACCCAGTATGGGAATGACAGGGGCAGGAAAGGAAAAGGAAGAAGCCAAACAAGGGTGGGAGAATTAGGAATTCTCACTTAATGGCTTCGAAAAAGAGTAGGATAGCAGTGATCCTGGGGAAGGGAGCTTGAGAGAGTTAAAGCTCTGAATTTGCTTGTGGCGAATGGGAGAAGAGGGTGACCAAAGGGAAACAGAAAGACTGGCAGGCAACTCTGGAGGTCAGCTGAGTGTGAGACTGCACACATGCAGTGAACCCGTCTCCATGGCTGAGTCCTCCAATGAGCTAACCCACAGCTCACTCTTCTCCAGGGTACACGGACACTTCCCCAGTCATGTATACCATCATCCTTCCAACTTCCTCTGCTTGAAACTTCCTTGCTCAGTTCCACTTTATTAGAAGCAGGCTTGGTTTCCCATGCCTCCGAAGTCAAATAAACTAACTGAATAAACAATCTATGTTAGCAGATTAATGAAAGCAGGATAGAAGTATTTTTTCTTCGCCAGTGGACTGCTGGAGATAGTATATTACAAGTTGTCTACTTTACAGCTGCCTATGTTTAAAACCCCCCGAAACTAATGCATTATGGGAAAAGATGCAGTTTAGATGGAGATAATCTGTTCTCCATTTTCAGTCGGTGTTAGTACTTATCCTCTGGGGAGTTGAGGTTTCTGGTCTGTTGTGTAAGAAATGGCAAAAGCAGAGAAGCACAACACTACACCTTGGTGGCCACTTTCCCTTAATGAGTTTAATTGCCTCTTATAACAGAAAACATTTTGGAAAAACAGCACTTGTTTCTCTTTGCAGATCATCATGGAAATTCACAAGAGTACAGTGAGCAAGTTAGTCATGAGCAGTTCTGAAGGACATACTGGCACCTATATGATGCCAGACATCTGGAGGCAAATTTTCGTATGAAAGGTGGATGGGGCTTTATATTTTGGAAACATAATGCCAAACATCTGGATATTTGGAAATCAACTCATTGCCTAGCTTTGTGAGGTTGATAGAAATATTTTGTCTTCAGTAGATATAGCCACAGACTCTTTACCCTTAAAATGGATATCGTGATTTATTCTGATGTTTTCTCTAATAAATTTTGAAACTGTGCAACACAGACAATACTGTTAGATCGCTCTTTCTCAAACTTTAAAAGTGCCTTAGAATCAGCTGGAGAACTTGTTCATCCGCATGCTGATTCAGAGCCCCCGATCCCTGATTCTGCATTTCTAACAGGCTCCCTGGAAATCGTGGTGTTGCTGGTCCTTAGATCACTTACTGAGTTGCAAGGCTCTACACCTACGCTGTCCAATATGGTATCCACTTGCCACATGTGGCTATTGCAATGAAATTCATTCAACTAAATAAGATTAGCAGATCCGTTCCTCAGTTCCACTAGCCACCTTTCAAGTGCTCAGTAGCCAAATAGAGACCATGCAAATATAGAACATTTCCACTGTTGCAGAAAGCCCTATCAGAGAGTGCTGTGCTAAAAGTATTTTTCAGTAGCTTTGCCCACTCACAAAAACTTGGATTATTGGATTTTGCCTGTAATTATATCCTACTTAAAATCACAGAAGAACTCCTACAAAAGTAGAATTCAAGATTGGATACAAGAGATCACAGTTTTGAGATCTAGCACTTTACTTTGAAGACATTTTTAGTAGCCATGGACACTGAGTTTTGCCTGAATTAGAATAGGTATTTTTTGAAAGTGTTGCATTGAATTCAACTAGTATATTTAAATATAATACATCAGAGTGAAAGCTCTGGTATACTTCTGTCCTGATTTATCTTTTGTACTTTTCCTTTGCCTTTTTTTTTTTAAAATTAATTAATTAATTTACTTTTGGCTGCATTGGGTCTTTGTTGCTAAGTGTGGGCTTTCTCTAGTTGTGGGGAGCGGGGGCTACTCTTCATTGTGGTGCATGGGCTTCTCATTGCGGTGGCTTCTCTTGTTGCAGAGCACGGCCTCTAGGCGTGTGGGCTCTAGAGCGCAGGCTCAGTAGTTGTAGCTCACAGGCTTAGTTGCTCCACAGCATGTGGGATCTTCCCAGACAAGGGCTCGAACCTGTGTCCCCTACATTAGCAGGCGGATTCTTAACCACTGCACCACCAGGGAAGTCCCTGTACTTTTCCTCTGATTTACATCACTACCACTCGTTCTTTTTTTAGTTATTGTTATTGTTGTTGTTGTTGTTGCTTCTATTAGATGCTTGTATACATACCTGTTAATATTGCTCTACTTAGATTCCCAGGCACGAACAGGCCCCCAAATAAATAAACAAATGCAAACTTATGTAATGAGATACTTAATTAATGAGGTATCTAGATTTTACACATAAAGCCAGATTACAAGTCTCTGGCATGACTCATTCCAGCTCTATGAGTGAATCACAGGGTCTCTCCAAGGCTCAGTTTCTTCATCTGTGGAGGATAGATGATTCACAAAGATTAAATGAAATAAAAAATGTAAATGTCTCTCTAATACTGAATCATAAGTACCACATCTTTATCCATTCCTCTTGATGGACATTTAGGTTGCTTCCATGTCTGGCTATTGTAAATAGTGCTGCAATGAACATTGGGGTATTATATTACACATACATTAGTGGCCTTTTATTTCTCTGTTCTGTCACTCTCTGCTTCCACAGACAATGTGTTGTAAAGTTTCAGTGCAACTTAACCTCCCGCATAAGGTAAGCTTTTTAGGTACGAACTCAGTTGGTCTAAATTTTGCTTGTAAGTATATCCACAGAAGAACCCCTGGAAGTGGATTTCAAGGTGGTATATGCTATAGAAGATCACAGTTTTTTGAGATCTAGCACAAATTAAATGGTAGCCCTGATCACCGTTTATATAAATGCACACTGATTATCTTTTAAACATATCCTCATGAACATTATTATCAAAATATAGCAGTCCATGTAGAATGATCAGTTGACAATTCATACTTTCCTGAAAATTATTTTCAGTGCCAACTAAAAGTTTTTCATGAAACGTGAATGAGTTTGAAACATTATTCATTCTTAAGATTCAAACAAGTTTTTGTTGAAATATTAGAAAACTTCTGCTTGAGGATGTTATGACCTTTCTCCTTTCCCTCCCAGTTTTGATTTTTGATTTGATTTGTTTTTGTGGTATTTTGGATTAGCATGAGATCTTTACATTGGGTGTTTAACATGTCAAGGAAACTAATGATCTAAAAATAATGACAGGGATTTTAAATAGATTAATTTGTCTATTTCTCAAGGCTGCTTGAAAGACCCTTTTATAGCTCTTAATTTTCCTTCTAGACTTGCCTCAAGCTTTGATCAGAAGATGAGTTTGAACAGAATCCTATCTTATTCTTTTAACCAATGCTGGTGAAACTTGGGACGTTCAACCCAATACATTTAAATATTACACACAGAGAAAGTGGTATAGGTTTTTACAAAATCTGGAATTTCTACAAGTATATGTAATCTTTAATCCAAGCAGCAGTGAAGTTTATCTTCCAGGAGGTAGTTTGGCCATTTTAACCCAAGCAATCAGTGGATTGAGTTAAAATCCAAGCCTGAAGGTGGTGACTGCATTGGTTCCCATGGAACTAAGTGTGGCCCTTGGTCCAAGAAGCTGGTGATGGATACAAGTCATGTAAGATTCACCATCCCACAAGCAGGAGTTTGAGCCCAGAGATCCTTGAGTGTAATCTGAGACTGAATATAGGTCATAGGATAGATCTCTGTACACAGGACGAAGAGGAGGATGAGGAATCTGAAAGCAGGTTGAGGGAGCATGGGCTTCAGACGAACCCTGATTCTCTGATGTTGGAAATCACTGAAACTGAGGTGCTAGAGATGGAGAATGAACTAGCCTCTTCTTCCATCCTAAGAACACATTTTATTTTCTAAAAAATCATCTTCTTAGCAGATATCACCTTGTTCTTATCTCCATTCCACTGATACTGCTGTGGTTAGTATAGCTCAACTCTGATTCAGCCGCACAAACAGATTTGGGGAGTTGACTTTCAGTGCCACCTCCTACTATGTTTAAGTACCAGATCTTGGTAAACAGTGCTTCCATCTCTAGTTGTACCTGAGTGAATGTGGTGCTCTCCTGTCCTGTTTCCTAAGAGTGGAGGAGTGATGGCCAGATTCAGGCATTTATGATGAGACATCATGCTAAGGGGTGGAGGAGTGAAGTCAGCTTAAATGGGGGAACCAAGGCAGAAGAGCTTGCTTCACAGTGGGTAGACATATTCAGGATCCTTGGTAAGTGAATTTGGGGTGATGGATTGCAAAATAAATAGGTAGGCAGGCAGGTAGAAAGACAGGCAGATAGAAAAGTCCTGAAGGCTAGCACAGGGCTTTTAGAAATTCTTAAGTGAAATTAGAATCACAGGAGTCTCTTAATGACAGGTCCCTGAATTTCTAAGAGGAAAAGGTACACATTTATAGTGCAAGTCTGCTTCCCAGTTCGTTTTGAAGTATGGAAGCTGAAGATCCTGCAAGAGATTTCCAATTTTCAGAAGGTTGGGTTTGTAGCAGCTGCAGCGGAGTTCCCTGCTTTCTCTAGCTGCTTATTCACTCTTAACAAATTGATTTTTAGTAGTTGAACAGGGTGAGTAAAAACATAAGGTTAAAAAAAAAAATCTAGTGAGTATTTTTTCATGTAATCTAATATTAAAATTCTATAAATTCTCAAGAAAAATTACAGCAACTGTAGAAGTTTAGGCAGCCACGTATTAGTGAAAAATGAAGAACTGCATACAATGTAATATGGTTAATAATTTACACATTTCGAATTAGGGTCTGGCAGAAAAACCTAATGGAATTATATAAATGATGGTTTCATTTATTTTAAATTAAATTATTTTTAGATTTATGTTTTGACATTTTATTGACATTAGATTTTTTTATCTTAGTTATTGACAATACATAGTTTTCCTAATGCCCCCCAAAAAGGATCAGAGTGGAGAATTTATTATTAAAAATACATTTTGGAGACCATGACCCCTTTAAAAGTTATATAATCCCTTCATTTTGAAAAAAACACTTTTTGAATGGCATTTATGATCTTTACTGCAAAAATTAGAATTATTTAGATACAAATGCATTTCTCCATGCCCCTCACTTGTAGTTGTTAATACAGGATTAGGGTGATCATGTGACTCATTCTTCAAACTTGGACCCTTTGGGAATGATAGAAAATGCATTGCTGGGACAGATGGCATAAACTGGGACTGTCCTGGCAACTGGGCCGTATGGGTACCCTCTTTAGTAGATTGTTTTTGAATACACATCAACAGGCTGACTGCTTGAGTATTTTACCTTGTTTGCTGCTCATTTCAGGAGTAAGGGAGAAAGGGAGAAAGTTGTGAAAGGAAAAAGAAGCATTTGAAAAGCGACTAACCTGATTTCTAAAGAATTGGCTGGCAGCTCAAATCATGTTTTTTGACTTTGCTCGTTTGTAACAAAGATAAGAGAGTCTTTCTCCACATCGGAGTTAACAAACAGTTCCCATTAAAAGTTCAAGCCTGCACACTTTTTTTTAGACCTACGAAATTATGATGACTGAGACTTGGGACCAAAGGGTCTGCCTTTTTATACACTCCTCAGGTGCTACTCTGCACACTTAAGTGCTAGCTAAAGTAGAAGACAGGAATTTGTCCAACGAGGAATGTGACTGAATCAGAATCTGACTCCTTATATCACATAGTCAATCAAGTTAAAAATTTTACTACGGTGCACAAAGATGTGAGCAATGAAAATCCAACTAGATTTAATGTGAAAATTTCAGACATACTTCATTTTTGTTTCTGGATGATGAGTTTAGTAAGTTTGCATGCTTTCTTGTTGCCACTGAAGGGAAGGGGTAAATTGAATGAAGTCTTGCTGTTAAGAAGGATACCTTTCATCCTACTTAGTCTTGTTCTCTCCCCACCTCATCTGGCCCTTAAACTAGGCTAGCCAAGATCCTGGCTGCTCTGCCTTAGAAAACCACAGCATCCACTTGACTTCAAGGTAAATTGTCCAGGATGCTTCTTAATTTTTCTCAATCTGATTTTGAGAAGGATTTCCTGTCTGAAGTAACAGTGAATGCCAAAGATTGATGCCAAAGCATACAGGGAATGTCCAGAGTAGCAAGTAAGAGTTCACCTGGGGATGGATAAAAAGAAAAGCAGGCCAATAACAGAGGTACAAAAATTACATTTCGCCCTTGAATGCTTCCACAGTTGCTAGTTAAATCAATAGCTATGTTCTCCCTTCATGGCATTCTTGCAGGCTTCTCCAAAGAACTCTAGGAAGAGTGGGATTATTAGTACTCTTGAGCACAACTGCACAAAATAGAGAACGATAGAACCCCATCTTCTTCATTGTAGCCTCCAGTTCCAGGTGTCTGGTTTCTCATGCTGTCCTTTATTATATGTTCTTCTCAGCTCTTTTATTCAAGCCTTTATTAGGCAGACACTGTGTTAAAAACTGACAGTGTTGCAAAGAATCATATGCTGTGGCTGCTCCCTTGAAAGATCTTGCAATCTGGTTCATGCTGTAGGATTAGATACACATAAGCATATTTAGACAGTCCTACACAAGCAATTAACCCTATCTAGCACTGTGATAAAGAAAATCAGTATAAAAAAAAGTGGTCCAAACCAGACAGGATTTTGCTTTGGGGCTTCTAAAGAGTGAGAGTTCCTTCCAACTGAGTTGCCTGAAGAAGATCTCAAAGAGGAGAAGGACCACAAACAGCTTTGAAAGACTGGTATAATTTAGAAAGATGAAGTGGAATTTAATTAGGGCATATTTTAGCTGTAATAAGAGTTCTATCCTCAAAGAAAAGAGTTTAAACCTAGTAGAATATCAAGAATTTACCACCGGGAGATTATTTGAGGGATCATGCAGCCTTTCCTATCTCCCAGACAGTCTCCCTAGGTGTGTATTTCCTGTGCTTAGATATCGAGTTGCCCCTATCTGGATTTTGAGATCAAGAGCCTCTTATGATGTATACTCCTTCCTGTGTGTCTACTACAGTTAGCATGGCATCTTCCATGTAGCAGGGAAGTATTCATAGTCAGAATAGATCTATAATGATCTACTATGAAAAAGTTTCTCAAATGTTAATGCACATATGAACTACATGGAATATTATGAGAATGCAAATTCGGATAGGTGTAGGGTGGGGCCTACAGGCCTGCATTTCTAACAAGTTGCCAAGTGAACCAGATGCTACTAGGCCACAGATCACACTTTGAATAGAAAATTCCCACATTGTAATTCAAAACACTGACTCTTAATGGTGTTACTATTCAACTTTTCACTTATGTAGTTCCCCGTTCCCCAGTTAGCGTTTAAGTTCATTATGAAAGAGCCCATTCCTTATGTTGGTCCCTTCCTCTCAAAAAGAAAATCATTTAGTCTGGTGTTAAGCACATGTAAAATTATCTCACCTATATGAGAAATATCACCTATCAAAAAAGAAACTAATAATTTCAAAAGAGTAAATATGAAAACAAGTTTGACACATCAACCAGTTATCAGAACTTAGTGCTGCTTTAAATTCTGATAGATTTTTAATTATAATTCATGTGTTCTAATTTCTGTGTTTTCCAGATAATGACCTCTCTTTTTTATTAAGATAAGTCAAATTAGTAATATATCACACATACATACACACACACAAAATGATTGGTTCAAAGCAATTTCACCATCTCTATATATTTTAAAGAGAAGACCCAAGGATCCTCACCCAAAGGTCTATCTATGCTTAGTTTACACTTAATTCTAATGAGATTGGTTTTACTTTCCAAGATCACATTAATTTAGTCTAATAACTACAAAGAAAGGAGATACTTTTATCTGCTGCAGAAATGGCAATGAAAACTAAAAGCTTTCAATATGATGAGAAGGAAGAGATGGGAAAATAAGCTAAGAAAAGCAGGCTCTCAAATCTTTAAAGCTGAGCAGCTCAGTGTGATTTTAGGTAGAGGCACATGGCCCTTCATAGCCCACAGGCCCTGAGGTCTTCATGCTAATGTAGCTCAGTTAAATAATTGGCATTATTAATACGAACCTAGGGCACCAATAAAATATTGAAATGTATTTCAATATTTTTTTCAGAGAAAATAGGAGATTTGTGGTGAAAGTCTGTGGCTTAGTGTTCACACAGTTTAAATTACCATTAAGAAGATAGGTGAATTTTATATTTTGGTGTGATTTTAATTTCAAATGCTTAGTTTTGTTTTATGCTTAAAAGATATACATTCCATTATCCAGAATTTGTCATTATGAAAAACATAGGTTTTGATAAAATGCTAGTAAGTACTGGCTAAAGAAATTAAAGCAATTTTTTTTTTTTTTTTCATATTGGACTAGCTCTCTTTAAAGGCAGACATCTGTTTGTTAGACAGGATTTATGAATCATTTACCAAAATATCATATGGTTTACAGAACTTAATTTGATATCATTTACACTAAATGATACATATACCATGTACAATATAATCTAGAAGTTTTTGAATGAAAAAAAAAAAAATCAAACCTTAGCAAAAGAGACAATACAAGTGAAGTGTCTTGAACACTATTATTTCACATTCATCCCTACAATAATATCAAATTAAAGTACAATTATTCTAATTTTGCAGTTAGCAATCACATTTCCTCATAGACCTTTGTCTTCCACTGTTCTTAATGTAAAACTTGATTTACCAAAAATACATATTCCTTTTAAGGCTCTATTGCATAAAGCAAATTACAATGATATGCCTAAGAAAATCGAATATTGAGGTAATTAAACAGATTCTTAAATATAAATTGGGGAACAGAAGTTGGGAACAATATTATGACTTCTATGTAACATCAATTTTTAAACGAAATCTTCATGACAGCACAGAGTGAAAAGTTCAGCCTTCTTTTAACATATTTTCTGTACTATCAACCCATTTATCCTCAATTTGTACTTTGGTTCTCTCCAGTGTGCTGCATATTCTGAGCCCCAACCCTTCTCCCTGCAGGTGCTCAACATGAATCTAATGATGATACTTACAGTGATTGCCTTGTGGGGGGAAAAAGTGTTAATTTGTTCTGACATCCCCAAATCTGAATCTAATGAAATGAAAATGTAGACTAGAGTGGGTTAAGCTCTCTGGTGCTTTCCGTCTCAGAACTAGGGTAGTTCCCTTTTGCATGATTGAAATCATGCCTATATCATCCCCTTAATGTCTGTAGTACAGTGCTTAATGGCTTCATCAGGATATATCACTTTCTTTAGCACAGAGCTGCCAGTGGAACACAAATCATTTAAAGAGAGAAATTGTTAGAGAAAGATAGGCTGCAGTAGCTGAAGAATCACAGATAAAAGTAAAGAACGTAGAGAGAAGCCTATAGTATTTGGAAAATTAAGAAAAATTCAGTGAAAGCATGTTAAACGTTTTAAGGTTGAAATGGGAAACGTAGGGAAATCTTTATATGACTACATTGACACCAATTTATAGGTAGCATTTATTACTAACAAAAAACCTTCTAGGGCTTCCCTGGTGGCGCAGTGGTTGAGAATCTGCCTGCCAATGCAGGGGACGCGGGTTCGAGCCCTGGTCTGGGAAGATCCCACATGCCGCAGAGCGACTAGGCCCGTGAGCCACAACTACTGAGCCTGCGCGTCTGGAGCCTGTGCTCCGCAGCAAGAGAGGCCCTGATAGTGAGAGGCCCGCGCACCGCCATGAAGAGTGACCCCCGCTTGCCGCAACTAGAGAAAGCCCTCGCACAGAAACGAAGACCCAACGCAGTGAAAAATAAATTAATTAATTAATTACTTAAAAAAAAAAAAAAACCTCTATATTTTACTTTATTTATTATTATCTGTTATCACCACTAAATATTATACAAGCCCTGTGCAGCTGGAGATTTTTGTTTGTATCCCTAAAGAATCAGATCTAGATCACAGCAAACACTATTTGATAAGTAAAATGAATAAAGAGAATTCTGAAATCTGTATAAAGAGAAAAAAAGGAAAAAATTATTATGATTAACCCATAAAATAAAAATTCATATCCTAAAAGGATATGTTAAATGTTCTGTCTTTCCCAGAGCTGCAGGGAATTTGTAATAGATTACTTTTTATTTTTTCCTGAATATTTTCAATGTTTTTATGTCCTATTTGATAATGCACAAGTTATCCTACCTGTTTGTCTCATCCTCATAGAATCTGCCCACATCTGAGATAAAATCAAGGTCATAAATAAAAACCAAGTGTCAACATTTTTGAAATAATGAAAATAAAAATTTCCAGGGCATGTTCAAATGCATTTGTGGATGTCTGCAGGGTACTTACCTTTTCATAAACAAACTAGATTAATATAGATTATAATTGAAGGCTTTGGACAGCCAGTTGGCACAAGAGGGAATAGAAGTTGAAGCACAGAGAAAGACTTTGTATAAAAGATAGTAAAGATACACACTTAACTCATAACCAAATAAATTAATCCACTTAAAATGCCCACCCCTCTCACTGCAATTTCTTGCTCCTGAAATCGCTGAACATCTGCTATAGATGATGGTCCCTTATAACAGTGAGTGCTAAATTATTCATTCTGTTTTGAGAGTGATGCTTTTTGGAGCTCCTTTTGGGAAGCCAGCATATGAGGAGTTTGGGGCTGCAGGAAGGAGGGTTAAGCATTGGAGCTCTGTACTGCTTGGAATTTTTCTGTTTTCCTTAGCGATGTGAGATTCCAAAGTTTGCTTATACAGTGTTTGAGTTGAAAAACAATGGTGTATAAATATTCACAAGAGAAATATTTCTGACAAGTTTAGAAGGCTATCTTCAGATCCATAAATGCTTAATATATATTGGTTATTTTGTAAATATTTTGTAAAATGTAGTTCTGAGACGTATGCCAGATTTTCTAGGGATAATCAATTATTTGTCACCCAAATACAAGCTTATAATATATTATTAGGTTTGAAATACACATTGAAAAATAAGCAGTAATCAGCACCTAGGACATAAAGTTCTATGCACAATAAGAAGCTGTTGGTTTTCTCCATGGTTTCTTATTTTAATTAAAGTCAATCAACCTTTATTTTGTACCTCTATGTGTCAGACCAAGAGGACACCACATAATTTACTCAATAAATCGACATGATAAATGCTTCTTATTTTTCCAGAGTAGAGTTTACAAAGGTAACTCACAAGTGAACAAGATCCAAGACTCCAAGGAGCTGCCCAGGTAGTGGGAAAACGTAGCATTTATTGTTTATATAAAACTATAGACAAGTGGGTACAGTATGATTGGAAAAGGGCAATAATCCAAATTTGTCAAGACCACTATTATAGAGAACAGAGAAAGATAAAACTAATTTTGCTTGTGAGATATCATGAAGGCTTTCCGAAATAGAAAATCTTTTATACTTCAGTTATCTTGGAAGGATGAATAGGGCTTACCACCTACAAAGAAAAGGGAGCAATATATTTAGTGAAATGGAAGAGCAAATGGTGGCTCTGGTCTGTAGGGTATTCCCAAGACGAAGATGAGAGAGAAACTACATGGAGTCTTCTGTATTTCAATTGTTCTTGGCAGATTATGGAAAGGCATTGTTAAAAGAATAAAAATCTGGTAAATATTTCTGATGACTCATTCACAGGAAGTATATCATGGGTGCTGAGGTGATGATTGAAATTGTGACATGGATGGGGGACAGGAAAAAATAAATCAGAGATGGGACTGGGACAAACTGATAATCGAGTGAAAAGGGGACAAAGAGGAGAGTGTTTCTGAAACGTTTTGTTGACTGAGAAAATGGTGCTTCCAACAACTGAGATGCAGACTAGAGAGAGAAGAGCAGGTTTGGGGAGTGACGATCTGACCATTACTGTGCTTTAGGATATGACGATTTTGAGGTGCCTTCTGACATTTAGAGATGATAGCTGGAAATAAGGAGCTAAAGATCAGAAGAGAGGTGGTGTTAGGAGAGAGATGTTTGTATTGGGGACTTAGGCCTTTACTGGTAATGGAAATCATGGAAATATATGAGATTTTCTGGGAGAAAATGCAGAATGAGTAAAAAACAGGATTAAGAAATTCTAAAAGACTGGTAGAAATTTTCAAGAATATTAACATTAAAGAAGTGGTGATGGGAAAGCATCCAGAGAAGAATGTTAAAATGATAAAGGATATGTGAAAAATAAAGGAAATTTTATTGAGCATCTAGTATTTGTGAATATACATATTCTCATTTAATCTAAACATCAATCATTTCTAGAGAGCAAAGTTTAATATTCTTATTTTACTCATAAGAAAAGTATGTCACAGAGTGGATCAGCAATATGGCCAATATCAATTAACCAGAAAATGTTGGAATTGATATTTAAGTATATCTTGATGATCCCCAAACCCATACTTTAGTATTCCAGATTAGAAGTCAGTTTGATAGTCAGTGAGCTAAAATTGGTGTCAAGGATAAGAATTTTATATCATTTATTTCTAACTCTGGAAACTTTATTTTACCTCTACATCATTAGATAAAAAACAGGCAATACTGAAAAACCTTTTGAACAATTAAGCGACAGATTTCTATAGATATTAAAACAAAAATTGGCCAAAATATTTGAGTAAGGTGTCAGTTCGGAAACATTTTTAGATATATCATTCATCTTTCAGTTGATACTTTTCTCACTTATCTCTCTCTTTAGCTTTGGAACCTTCCAGACTTTTCTCCTCCAGATACTTCACCTGAACAAATATAAGATTTTACCAGAAACACATTGGAAAAAAATAATAGGGCTTATAAATCTTCCTAAGGCTTAATGGTGTATTCAAAAGAAATGGTAATAGCAACATTACCTAATGGTGTTTAATACATATATTATTAATGTTTTTGCTTTTATTGTAAATCATTAATAGGTGACAATGAAGTTTACCTTATAATGTCTCCATCAGGTATGGCTTCTACACAGTCCTACTTTATACTTAAGCTCTTTTCATAAAGTTATGATGGATCTCACTTGCAGACATTCTTGTCATAGTTCTTACGAAGTCAAAATTTTTTACATGACAATATTTGTCAAAATTGCCTAAATGAAACTATGTGCAATATTATCATTTTTTTTCTTGGAGTATATATATATTTACATGCAAAGTATTTTCTTTTTTTATTATTTGAATAAGAGAAAATATTTTTGCGAAGGATAAAGAGTTACTTTGGGACTTTTGTATCCTGTTTTGCTAAAAAACGAACTTGCTTATAACCTAAGTGCTTGTTAGGACTTCAGTGTCTACATCTTCACAAGGATTATTGAGGAAAATAAAGATGCTTATACAATTTGTAAGTGATCCTTGGGATAAAGCAATGGGTGCTTTATAAATGCAGCATAGACTAGGAATAGGATTAATGGCTGGTGAACACAATTGGCATCTTCCTCCAATTTTTTACTGAGTTATGATGTTACAATCATTCCAATTTCAAATGGCCCTGATTTCAGACACAAAAGATGATGTCAAGAGACAACTAAGTAGCAGGGCAGTTGAAGTCTTAACAGCTAAAGAGGCTGCTGTGATGCAAATCATTTTTCCAAGGGATGGTAAATACTTCTGAAGTCAACAATTGAATCGAAAATACACTGTCAATAAAAGGCAGATAAAATAAACACAGAAATCATATGCCGTCCTAGGAGAATTGTTTTTGAATAAAATGCTTTTCAAAGTCTTCACAAAGTTGTCAGAAGCTCTTTTAAAAATCAAGTAAATGCATTTGGAGCAATTGTTTGAGACAAGACTGGTTGGTAAACGATTCTGAAACTCCATCCAGCTGTTAATTTTACATAGCTATTCACAAACTATGCAAGTTTTACAAATAAATAATACTTTCAAAACACTGTAACATGATAGGGTTCTTGTAAAGCATTATGATTCTCTGCATATTTAAATAGTTGCCCCTTTAACTTTAATGTTTCATTTATGGTGCATTTTTTTCCAGTACATTGATCGACATGATCGTATAATGTTCACTGCCTATTGCTAGTGAATAATAGAGTGTTTATTAATAAAGATAGCCATTTTGAAAATTTTGGCAGGACACTGAATTGATTGAGAGTTCCTCTTTAAAAAAGAAAAAGAAAAAGAAAAAAAAAAACCAGCCCTGGTTTTAAATAGAACATTGAAATTGGATTAGGGAAATCTATCAGATAACCTCAGAAGAGACCGATTTTGGATTCTAAAGAGTAGAGAAGAAAGAGTAAAACAGGGAAAATAATACAACTAAGTCCCTACCTTTTTAGAGCGTAATTTCTGGTAGAGGAGACAGATCAAAATAAAGTAAAAAAACATGCATCAAAAATTAAGGTAGATTAAAAATTATGGAAACCAAGAACAGGTTACTGGTCGTCAAGAGTTAGAGATGGTGTGGGGGGATATTGAGGGGGTAGGTGTGACTGTAAGGGGGTATCATGAGGGAGATCTTTGTGGTGATGGAATAGTTCTGTATCTTGATAGCAGTGGTGGTTACATGACTCTATACTTGTAATAAAGTGGCATAGAACTATGTACACCTTGTATCAGTGCCACGGTTTTGATATTTTACTGTAGTTATATAAGACGTAACCACTGAAAGAAAGTGGGTAAAGGACACATGGCGCCTCTCTGCACCTTTCACAACTCCCTGTGAATTTATAATCATTCAAAATAAAAAGTTAAAAAATAAGGTGGGTTAACTGATGGGCAGACTGATAGATATTTGATAAAGAAAATATATCAAGATGTTAGCAATTGTAAGGTGGCTGCAAGTTATAATAAATGCTGTGAAGGGAAAAAAGACAGAGAATAACAGGGGAAATCAATGAAGACTCCTTTGAAGAAGTGACTTCAAGGTAAAGAGAGAACTAGTCCTGCAAGAGTCCAGCTCATTTTAGATTGTGGAGCCAGCACGTTCAAAGAGGGGAATAATTAATTGTTTCCGACGATAGTAAGAATACAAACATGGTTGGAACTTAGTGAGTGAAGGGTAGATTGGAAAAATAAGCAGATGCCTGATAATATAGGACAATTGTCAGCAAACTTTTCTTGTAAAGAGCCAAATAGTAAATATTTCATTCTTAGTGAAGACATAGGGTCTCTGTCGCAACTACTCAATCAACGTATATAGTGGAAGGCAGTCCTAGACAATACATACATAAGTAAGCACAGCTGTGTTCCAATAAAACTTTATTTGCAAAATGAGACAGCAAGCTAGATTTGTCCAGGGGACTGTAGTTTGATGACTTCTGATGTAGAGCTGTAAAGTTAGACATTTGAATTTTATTTTGATGCCAAAGAGAACTAATCGAGTGGTTTCAAGCAGGAGAATTAAGGTCACCTTTGATACTTCGTGAAAAATAGAAGGTGGGGATGCAAAATATGAAATAGTAATTTAAGTGAGGATGAAAGGTGATTAAAGGAAATTCATTTGAAAAAGTTTTAGAAAATTTCCATATTTTTCTTAAATGCTCACACATTTCCTATGAATACTGTGTGTACCCTAACACAGATACAACGTAATAATCCTGCAGATGAAGTAGTATACAAGCAGACCTCAGAGATATTGTGGGTTCAGTTCCAGACCACCACAATTAAGTGAATATCACAATAAAGCAAGTCACACAAGTTTTTGGGTTTCCCAGCGCATGTAACAGTTATGTTTACACTGTACCATAGTGTTAATAAGTGTTCAATAGCATTATGTATAAAAATAATGTATATACCTTAAATAAAATAAAGAAATACTTTATTGCTAAAAAATGCTAACCATCACCTGAGCCTTCAGTGAGTCATAATCTTTCGGCTGGTGGAGAGTTTTAAATACGAAAGAATTACCAAACTGTGACACAGAGACAAACAGTGAACAAATGGTGTTGGAAAAAATGGCACCAATAGACTTATTCGACTCAGGGTTGCCACAAACCTTCAGTTTGTAAAACAAAACAAAACAAAACAAAACAAACCACAATAACTGAGAAGTACAATAAAACAAGGTCTGCCTGTAGTGGTAATGTGGATGGTGTCTGAAGTAAAACTACCTGTATTCAAAGCCTGGCGTCAGGCACCACCTGTGTCACTACGCAGTTCATTGGCCTCTCTGTACCAATTTGTATTATTGAAAAATTCCAGAAAGTGTCTTTGTCCTTTGTCATTGTAATGCATTTTCGAATATGATAACCCTAGAAGCAGGACTTCTGTCAGATATTTGTGTAACTTACATGTTTTTCTTGCCATTTAACAAAATGTTGGCTTTTGGCTTTCCATGACTATGCTTCACTATCTGTGTGTACTCGATCTCTGATATTTTCCTCTTCCACATTTTCTGAAAGTTTTCTAGGTCAGTGATTATTTTTACAGTCTGAAAAAGCTCTCTGGGAGTACATTGAATCTGTGGATGGTTAAAAAAATAATTTCAACACAGAACATACAATTTAAAGAATGATTAGCTAATTGAGTTTCTTTTAGGATCACATAGAAATATATACCTAATATAGAAAATTTTTTATATGTTTATTACTAGAACCCCAAATGCATGATAAACCATTCTTTCATTATATTAGGTACAGTAGATTGGCTTTAGACCTGTCCTATTTCTTTCTGATTTGCCTTTCTTGCTATAGATTCTTGAAAGGTAGAATCTGCATCTCCCAGCCTCTCTCTTGGCTACGGTCTGAATATGATCAGGTCCTTTCAAACAAAGCACTCCCATGAGATTTTATTTGTAACTGAGTACAGTGGGAATATCCATTTGTTTGGCTCATATGATTTGACTCTGGAGCCAACAGCATCATTAGAAGCTTTGTGATCCTTAGGTTACAGCTTAGGTAGCCTGTTCCTGGAGCCACAAGTTGAAGCTGAAATATTTGATTTTCCAGGTTCCTCATCGTGGTAGAATTATCCACTCTCCTTGAGGATCACTTTAGTCCCAGTGTTGTGGGAATCGCTTCCATACTCTCAGCATATAGCCCGCTCTTCTATTCCTTCTACTTATTTGTAAATATTCAATTGGCTGGATCTTAAGTGCTTTTCTGAATAAAATAGCTGCAGTATCTATGTCATCTGAAAGCGAACTTTGGTTGATATAGTATTTAATACAGAAGTGGTTGCAGATAAAAGCTCTTCAAGGATGGGGATTTGGAGTTGGTTAGCTGGCCTGGTTGGGTCATGGCATGTGCAACTTACTGCTCACCAGGTTCTATCAACATGATATCACACAGTAGATGGATATGATGCCTTAGTGAGACATTTCTGTGCCATAGGGTGGGAGGTAAGCCCTATGAAAATTAAGGGGCATGCCACTTTTGTGAGATTTCTTGCATCTAGTGGGCTAGGTCATATTGGAATTCCTGCCACAGAGAGAAAAATAAATTGCTGAACCTCACACATTCTACCTCTAAGAAAGAAGTATAGCACCTGGTGGATTTGGAGGAGACATTTTGTATCAGCTTTACAGCTGTCATCTTTGAGAAAAGCACAGACTAAGGAAGGTTATCTAACTGACCTAGGCTGCAGTTCAAATAGGTCTGCCCTTTAGCCTTTATGGTATATCAGAACACAGGCCTAGATAAGAAAATCCATTTTATGTGTAAGATTGATTGGGCTATGAATGCCCAGATAGCTGGTAAAACATTATTTCTAGGTTTATCTGTGAGGATGTTTCCAGAAGAGATTAGCATTTGAATTGGTAGACTGAGTTAATAAATAAATCACCTTTTTCAATGTGTGTAAATACCTGCAGGAGATCCATGGTCAGTACAAATGATGGAGGAAAATTGAAAAGAATGTTAAGAGGAAGTTTAACAGGGTGTGAAACAATTAAGGGTAGTGTGAGCTTTCAGGGCCTGGTCTTCCCGGAGTCAGGTTGCTTGGGAATGCCGACCAAAGCAAGGAGTAAACTCCGTCGAAGGCTGTATGTAATCTGAATCAGCATCCAATATATAGCGCTCTTTCTCCAGTAGCCCAGATTCATGGGTCCAGGAATTAAGGGGTGGAAATAGGAGTGGCCCCACTCACTATTACCACTAGTGATCCACTAGCACAATTTTTGCTCTCTGTTGCCTCAAGTTTATGGTTTGTTGGCTCAGAAGTCTTAGTGCAGAGAGAGGAGTTCTTCCACCCGGAGACACAGCAATGATTCCATTGAACTGAAAGTTAAGACTGCCGCCCGGCCACTTCGGGCTTCTCATGCCTCCGAATCAGTAGACTGAGTAAAGAAGTGCACTGTCACTAATGCGGGTGGGCATCCTCCAATCCACTGAGGGCCTGAATGGAACAAAAAGGTAAAGAAAGAGTGAATTCGCTCTCTCTGTTTGAGCTGAGCCATCCCTCTTCTCCTGCTTTTGGACATCAGACATCAGCGCTTCTGGGTCTAGGGCTTTTGGACTCAGACTGGGACTTAAATCATCAGCCTCCTGATTCTCAGTCCTTCAGACTCAGATGAAATTACACCACTGATTTTCCTGGTCTCTAGCTTGCAGACAGCAGATTGTGGGACTTCCATAATCGCATGAACCAATTCCTATAATAAATCTTCTCTTACCTGTATCTATATCATCTATATCTATGTGATCTATATCTATCTCCTATTGGTTCTGTTTCTCGAGGGAACTCTTACTGATACACTCTCCTAGAGCACGTATCGAATTCCATACTATAGTTGTTACATCTCGTTGGCTTCGCGTCTAATTCCAGTTACCAAGGTGCCAGGAATCTTCCGTAACATTTAGTACTAAGACTACGGTGACCAATCAGTCCTGCTGCTTAGTACTATCCTGGTTTTGTCTGGCATCCTGGTAAGTCCCTCAGTCTTGGGAATACTGGGATAGTCACTCTACTTCACACCCATTAGATGCTTAAAAGAGGTCTAGGAAATGTGTGTTAAATATATTGCTTCAAACATGTTTGAACATAAAACTGGTAATGCAGCGCCGTTTTTTTTTTTTAAACATATAGATTAATACATTTTATTCTTCGTCCTACCCCAGCATAGCAACCCAAATAATTACCCCAAACATGCCAGAAGGCTACCCACAGAAATTCCCTATATTTACATAGAAGACAAGATGATTTAACCATATGCAACAAATACTCTTTCTTTCCCCCAAAGCATTTCTTGCAGAATCTAACTTTATTGCAAACACACTTTATTTTTATTAACATGGACCTTATCTAGATTCTGAAACACAAGCTGGATAAAAAGTGCACTTAGAATTTTGCTCTTTTCAAATTAAAAATAAGTTCCCCTAAGATAGTTTTGTCAGTTATTTCTTATAAGAAATATGACACTAAAGACTGTAGGTTTCTTTTTTTTTTAATTTGTATGTCAGAGTTTTTTTTCTAATTTTAAAAATAAGCTCATTACTCTGTTTGGTCTGTTGAGTTATCCAGATATCTTACTTTCAAATATTGTACAATCTTATGTTCAATTTTGAGCTAGTATTGCGGTAGATTTTACAACAAATCTCACAAAAACATGCATTGATAAACAGTACCGGGGATTCCATTCATATGTCACAAGCCATTTGTTTTTCAGCTGCCTGGTTTTATCACTTTTTAATGATTTGTCACGTGTCCTAAAAGACCATGAAATTAATCTTATGTAGGTTCACTAAATTAGCCTGTAAATAATGTAACAAATCATTAAATTGAAAAGCAAACTCAGAGCATTTAAAAATAAATCTATCATATTGCATTAAAAACCCTAAAGTGTGAATGGCAGCCAACAAAGTGCAGCAAGAATGGAAGCCATTTCCCATTTTAGAAAGGGAAAAGAATAAGCATGAAGTACGTGCACTCCCTGAGATTGAGCAGGGGAAATTTTGTTGTTGTTTAAAGCTCAAGCCTTAACTTTGGCTTAGAGAATAAGGGATTTTAATTGTTGCATGGGGAAAGCAAGGGCTCACTGATGTCTCCCAGTCTTAGACCGTACTCCACCTAACTTCATTCTTGTCCCGAGTTCTGATAGGCAATTCTCATTGGTATTTTGTTTGAATGGTGATATATGTGTGTATGTATGTTCTACTTCACTGATGCACTTTTGCCCAAGACACCGTAATTTCTTTGTGGAAAATTTTGTCTACAACTAAATATTTACCTGACCAGTGGTCTTTGTTTAGGTCAGGGTTTCTCAACCTCGGCAACTAGTGACATTTTTGGGTGAGATAATTCGTTGCTGTGAGGGCTGTCCTGTGCGCTGTAGGATATTTAGCAACATCTCTAGCCTCTACCCACTAGATTCTATTCGTACTTTATAATAGTGACAACCAAAAAATTTCCAACATTGCCACGTTTTTGAGCGAGTTGCAAAATCATACCTGGTTCAGCACCACTGGGTTATAACACTTGCAATGTTATATTTTTGAAAATACAGTTGACCCTTAAACAATGTGGGAGTTAGGGGTGCTGACCCTCTGCACATAGTTGAAAATCCATGAATAACTGTACAGTCAGCCCTCCCTTCTGGACTGTGATTCTGCATCTTCAGATTCAACCAATCGCAGATCATGTAATACTGTAGTATTATTTTCCACATAATTAGTGGAAAAAACCCACATATAAGTAGACCTTTGCAGTTCAAGGGTCAACTGTATATGCTATAATTGGATTGATTTACTTTTCTCTATGTTTAAAAAAATATTACAGAGTTACCTGTGGGAAGCTGTCATAAGTACAACCACATCATCCTTTCAAATTATTTAGAAATGTTAGAAGTGGTCCTCATACAATTTTGATTATTGATCTAGTATCTAGTTTTTATGGTCCAGCTGGTAAAATACGGTATTCAGATGCCATGGACTACAAGACAGTAATTATTTAGTGTTTACCCTAACTAGGACAGTCTTTCTAGCATGAATATATTTTGTACCATTAAAGGCAAAACTGTGTGGATTTCCCACAAATCCCTGAATTCCTTGGAGTCTGTTGTGAAGTGATCATCTATGAGTTTGTCTAGATACTTAATGATGTATTCTAAATTGTTTTCAACTTATTTTAAGGATTCCACTTTTTCCTGTTTGCAACATATTATAAACCTTTGAGAGAAAGTTTATTTTTCCGTCTAGTTGCTTTCCACAGTCTGTTTCAAAACCATAAATTTTACCGTTCAAAAGTTGCGATGGCCTGACTTATTACAGAACTTTGAACTGATTTTTAAAACAATCTGAGCATATGGAGCTGAAAGAAAAGATCATGGTTTCATCCACACCTCCCTCTAAATGTTTAATGTTCGATTTATTCATATTTAAAGTGCTATCTGTATGTATTGTGGAAAAGGAAGTGGAAATCAAATGTTAGTTTCTTGATGTAATATCTTCGTAATCTCTTGGATGACAAGATAGGTCTGAAAAAGAGAGTTGCAAATTGGGTAACTCCTTTACAGTTCTCTACAAAGGTTTCATTTTGTCCTAATTCTGATCTCAAGAAACAAGGCACCTATAATCTCTGCATCACCTCTGAATATAAATAAAATGAGAAAAAAAATTCTGTACGTAAGAAGTAATCTCAGCTATGGGAGTAACTTATTTGATTTGCTTTTTTAAAGATGTAATGAGGCTGGATTTGGTCTTTTGAGAACTAGAGTAATACAGTATATTACTGTATTACTCTACTTCTTATAATTTCCATGAAGTTCTTATAATTTCCATGATATTGTGAAGTTCTTATAATTTCCATGATATTCAGTATCTTGACTCACATAATTAAACCAACGATTTGTTATCTTACAAAAGTTACCCTCATGAATTCACGTTTAAAACCATTGTTTTAAATCAGATTCATGTAATTATAAAAAAGAATTGGTTAACTACCCTATAGGTTGTTAAAGTAAACATGCCTAAATCAAACATTGACACTAATTGACACAATTTTATTGACTGAAAAAGCACTAAGATTTACAGTGCTTTGAAGTATATTACTAATTACCTGTCATATCAGGGTGACTGGGAAACATTCGCATATTCAAAACTGGTTGCAAAAAAGCCAGTCCGCAATAAGCCTATAAATTTTCTCAATGAGAAAAAATATATATATACATATGTATAAATATGTAATGTATAAATACATATAATGTGTGTATATATAAAATGCGTATATATTTATATATAACTATATAGTTATATATCATGTATATACATACATAAATGTGTGTATCTATTGTTCTGTATCTATCTACATCTGTATCATTGATATGATATATCGTTGATGTGGAGGGTAGGGGAGAGTGGTCCACAAGAGTAGAGATTCTCGTATAGCATTCATTAATCAAGAGTTTTCTTTAACTTTGGTTAACTTTGGTTTTAGAGATCCTCAGAGTAAAAGTTCCCTTGATCGTTATAACTTGAAGAAGCACTGCATGAAATATATACATCTATCTATCTATCTATCTAAATATCTATATCCATGTATCCTTTCCTTTAACCTTTAATTGACAACTTTTAGTATCTTAGAAAACTGTTGTTTTGCAGAGCAAACTGGGGGGAAGTGATTACTTCTATCCCTGTTAGATTAGAATATCATAATATTTTCTATTAGTCTGTATGGATTAAGATAGTCTTGAATTTGGAATCAAAATACCTGGACTTTAGTTCTCTATTTTCAACATGATTGACTGTCTGAGACTCGTAATTTTTTGTGAGGATGTCTAGGATATGAGATACTATTTGTGAAAACCTTTTATAATCTTAACTGTGCTTTACTGGTGTTCATTCTTTTTATTAGCTATTATCAATCTCAATCTAAGAACCTCTAAAATGTTACCTACATCACTCAGATTTCTTAAACGATATAATGACACATTCCTTAATTCCCTTCTGTTAATGCTTTGGCCTCCCTCTTGCAAAATAGCAAGAAATGTTTAAATGTTCCAGTTCCTAAGAGGTTGAACACTTCTACAAACAACAGTCAGAATAGGGAAAAAAGAAAATTAACGGTTTTCAGCTAATGACTCATATTAGGCCTCTTTGGTGGTCTAAAGCAATGGATTACATCTTTTTATCATTTCTTCCATCTGCCTGTCACAGGACTACTGGGGTGATTGCTAGTTTTGTTGTTAAAAATGTCACCCCCATTTTTTCAGAATCTTTCAAAGTAAACACAGGAAAAGTGGTATATACCTGTCATTTAGATCAAATAAAACAAAGGTTGATGGAAACACATTTCTTGTTTGAAGAGGCTCCCCTGCTGATTTTGTTTATCAGAAAATGGCAAGTTTTTGTTCCTAATGGACTGAAATTTAAATAAAATCTGACCCTGGAAATAAAAGCAGCCATTATGACAAAATAAAATTATATACTTTGGAGGAGAAATTGAATTAGAATGCTGACTTTCTTTGGTTACATTCTTTTACATAAGGAAATGAGCAAGAGAGAGAAAACTGTTGGATAAAGTGAGCTTTTTAAAAATCAATAATTGCTTCTTATTTACTTTTAAAAACTTTATTCCAGACTTCCTAGAGTATCATGAATTACACTGAAATTTGTATATTTCCTTTACACAAGAGTTTAACCAAAGCCAAGAGGGCAAACTGATTTGCATTTTGGTAGTTCTTTTCAGCAAAGCGAATTCTCAAAAGAACCAGTATTTTGATTTCTTAGGTCTAACCATTCTTTAAAAACTGGAGTCAGCCTCCCACTAGCTAGCTATTTTACATTTGGTAGGGTATATATGTCCATGCCACTAGCACAGGGAGATCAGCTCGGAGCTTTGTGTCCACCTAGAGGGGTGGGATAGGGAGGGTGGGAGGGAGACGCAAGAGGGAGGAGATATGGGGATATATGTGTATGTATAGTTGATTCACTTTGTTCTAAAGCAGAAACAAACACACCATTGTAAAGCAATTATACTCCAATAAAGATGTTAATAAATAAATAAATATTTTTTAAAAAAACCCCAAAACTGGAGTCATTAAAAGATCAAACAGCATTGGCAAAAACATACTTGAAAAATGAAGAAAATAGTACAGCTCTTATAGGATTGCATTTGATTTCAACTAAAATTCATCTGAGAGGACAAAAAATAGGCTCTGACATTCATATAGTTTCAGAAAGAGTTTTCCTTAAAAGTTTGATGCTGAGTGTCTCAGAATCATTGCCTCCTCTTCTTAGTCTGCTTGTTTTGACAAAATTCATTTTAATTTTAGTCATGTTCAGAAGAATAGTTCTGAATTAACAAAATTTAATACAGTGAGACAGTTTTTATATTAAAGCACTTTACATTTAATACATTTTGAAAAAAATCAAAGTGTGTATGCCTGCACTTTGAATAGGTATGTTTGTCCCTTAGAAAATAAATGTATGATAGTTGTCATGGAGAATATAGGAATAATAAAGTCATGGAGTTCTGCAGTTATTGGAGAGCGTAAAAGAATGTGTAGTCCAAAGCCTTCCCTTTTTGAATAAATAACTAATATTTGGCCACAATAAATTATTTATCTAGGGCTACCTTTATAATTTTGACACAGATCAGAATAGAGTCAACAGCATGTAGTGGAAAGAAACAGTCTTTGTAGTAGGACCGAAAACTAAACCCATCTCCTCTATTTATTAGCTATGCCAGTTTGGACACAATGTTCACCTCCTCAGAGTCTCAGCCTCCTTTTACAGTACAATAGTCCCCACCTTATGTGCAGGGGATACCTTCCAAGACCCCCAGTGGAAGCCTGAAACTTTGGATAGTACCAAACCGTATATATACTATGTTTTTTCCTATTCATGCATACCTAAGGTAAAGTTTAATTCATAAATTAGGCACAATAAGAGTTTAACAACAATAACTAATAATAAAATAGAACAATTATAACAATACACTGCAATAAAAGTTATGTGAACGTTGTCTCTCTCTCTCTCTCTCAAAATACCTTGTACCAATTTAATGCCTTTTCCATCTTAACTAAGCACTTATGATGCACTGTGGCCATAACTTTTGCGGTTTGAGGTACAATAGCAAAACTAGCAAAATTTCTTTTTCCTGTCATCACAATTTCACAGATAGGAGATTTGTTCTTGCCAAGGATTTTAGCCACCTCAGCATACAGTCTTTTTTTTTCTTATTAGGTCGAGAACTTTCACTTTTTCACTTAGAGGAAGCATTTTATGGCTTTTCTTTGGCGTATCCGAATTGCTGGATCACTACTCTTGTGCTTTCCGGCCAGAATTAAGTAAAATAAGGGTGACTTGAACACAGGCACTGCGATACCACAACAGTGGATCTGAAAACAGAAGGCTACTAAGTGACTAATGTGCAGGAAACACTGGCCAAAAAGGTAATTCATGTCCAGGGCGAGAAGGAGTGGGATGGTACGAGATTTCATCACACTACTCAGAATGGCATACAATTTAAAATTTATGAATTGTTTATTTCTGAAATTTTCCATTCAATATTTTTTGGATCACAGTTGACCATGGGTACCTCAAACTGTGGAAAGTGAAATCATGGATAAAGGGGGACTACTGTATTTTCCCATGAGTTTGTGTTGAGGATTTGATGAGATAATGTTTTAAAAATTGCCTGGAGTGTGTTAGATGTTCAATGGAGTCATTAAACAAATATTCATGGAGTAAATAAAATGTGTCAGGCTTTGTTCTAGGTGGTGAGGGTGTTGCAACAAAAAAGTATTAACTTTGCTTTTATTCTTATGGAACTTCTTGTCATTTGGATGATCCAAGGCAAAACAATAAAAATAGAAAGACAATTTGAGAACCAGAAAAGTACCGGGAATACTATGGAACTAGATGTAGTGACAGTAAGAACATAGGGGCAGGGAGACTACTTTCCATGTGGGGTGGTCAGGAAGATGTCTCTCAGTGGAGATTCATGCATGGGATGCAAATGGTAAAAAGTATTAATTGAATTTGAGTTGAGCACGGATTGGAATAAGGCGCAATGGTAGCCATTAGTATTTTCATAGACTTTAGATCTATACATTCCCAGAACAGTGTTGTCTATCATTCCATTATGCCCTTATAAAAGAGTACTAATGGAAGTATTTGTGCATTCAATACTTGTTTCAGATTTGTTTTCTTTTTTTGAGATTAATCAGGCAATGAAATTAGAAAAATAGCATTCTGATGACCTGTAAATTCACTTATATTTAATTACTATAGTTAGATGAATAAGATTTGATGATGTGGGTAGTAAAGTACTTTTGAGTCCTCATCTAAAAAGACATATCCCCTAGGAGGATGGATTACAAAATATATGTACATAAAGTCACTACAAAAAGGTATTTATATAATACACTGAGTATTTCAAAGGCAAGGAATATTAAAACACCATTCAGTTTCTCCCTTTTTTATTTTCAATGATCTAATTGATACAATGTGTCTGTGACTTGCTTAGGCAAATCCAAAAACCACCTAAATGATACCTGAAGAGTCCAAAGTAAACTCCCCACTGTGGAATTTGAGAGTGTTTAGAATCAGGTATTTTTGGACCCCAGCCCATATCATTTTTGGAGTTCATGCCCCCAACCTGTTCTACTCCTATATCCTAAGGGATCTAGTGATTCATAATCTTTGGTATGTTTCCAAGGGTTGCATCTGGCCCTGCAGGAATCTTCAAATCCTTATTTTTGCATGGCAGAGAGAGAAGACTGCTAAATAGGGTTATCCTGCGCTGAGGAAATGGCTTGAGAAACAAGGAAACTGATTATACCCCATTGTTTCCTGCAGAGAGGAAGTTGCACAATTCTGGGAGAACAGGCAATCTTTGTTCTACCACAGTGAAGGATTCAAAATTATGATTTGTTTTCTCTAAGGATTTTTGTTTACAAAATGCAGGAGAAAAAAGACATACACTCCAAACTCCATGGAATATATTCCATCTGCTTTAGAGGAAGTAGAGAGCTGAATATACTTATAGTCTACAGGACTGAGTGTTTACTAACACAAGAAAAAAGCTTCCTCACCTCTGTGACCAGAGTGGTGTGACGATTTTAATCTATAGCTTATAAATTCCTTAGAATCCACAGAAAACACCACAGCTAATCCAATTAGCTAATGCCTGAAATGCTTTCCCTGCGAATTCCGCGGGTTTCGAAAGTACTTTCTGAAAACCCAATTTTTCATCTACTTGTGTATCAGTCAATTCTTGTGTGCATCCAAACTGGATATGCTCAGATTGCTTCAAAATGGACCATTTTTTCTGCCCACTCTGACTCACATGACCCATTCTTAATGATTAGATTCCTAGGGCCAGCATTCTAAAGGGCCACCCTTCTGTGTGTGCAGTTAACACATTTTCAAATGCCAATTGGCATCTGTGCCTTCCTGTGGGGTAATTAGGCATATAAATGTAGTAATTGCATATGCAAATTTCCCAGCCCAAAAAAGTTGAGAGGTTTCGGAATTCTATCCCAGAGTCGTCTCTCAACATTTTGGGGGGAATTCCCTTCATTTAAAGCCAAGACTCATGATGGGATTCCAACTAATGTTCATCTGTGACTTCTTTTGTGACTTTTGTATTTTTATATTTCAGAATTTTAAACGATGAATTCCAATTTAAAAATGTGTACTTTTCTCCATCCTCCACACTGAAAATCTTTCAGTATAAGCCACAGGGAGCAGGGACGTAGCTAAGGGGTAGTTGTACTCAGTGATAAGGATTTGTGTGAGGTGTGTGCTCTTAAGCTAAGGAATTGCTGTAGAAGCCAAGGAATTGCTGTGGAAGCTAAGTAATTCTGCAGTGAGTGTCAAGAGACCAGAGTTCACATCTCAGCTCTGGCACTAACTGTGTGACCTTGAACAAGACTCCCTAATCTCTCTGAGTTACAGTTTTCTTATTGTTATAGGGGGAGTTCTGTGGTTGTCTTGTTTTGTTTTACATTATCTTGCAGTCCCCTTACACTTTAAAAAATTCTATAGGCTGTAAAAATAAAGGTCAAGTTTTTCAGTCATTTTTCTTTCAACACAGAGGGCTGAGATTTCTTGGTGGCATATCAGCATGTCTTCTAAGTGGCTGAGGTACTGAGGCTCTTCAAGTATTTCAAATGCTCTTTCATTCAAGCAGCGTCTCATAATCCCTGGATTCTATCCATTTTCTGTTCTCTGAGGCTTTACTCTTTTGGTTTTTTACCCATCTGGTTGTCCTAGAGAAGAACCTTCATATAAGGTTTTGGTGAATCAGTTGGTAACTGTGCTTGGGTGTCACGTAGACACCTGTACCAGACAGGACCTTAAGAACTATTTAGTCCCAATTTGTTATTTCTCAATTAACTAGTTAATTTAATTATCTTTCTCTTTTATTGGTTGACTTGTTCTTATCTCAGAAGGCAACCACTTCTATGGCTCATATTTTCTTTTAGGGGGTTTAAGATTTTCCCAGTGTTTATTTTTATTATTTCAGCATTAATACAGATTTTTAGTCATTTTGTCCTATTATGCCTTCTTCATCACCATTAGTTTCACAAAGTTAGTCCATCCTGGATCAGAGCTGCCTAAATATACTGTCTTTGCCAAGATTATAGCCTGTATCATAAATGTATTTGTAATATTAATGCAGAAACTATTATTTTAATATACATAAATTTTTGTTGCTTTAAGCAGTCATATCTCTCATGGTTAATAGTCCATCCAAATTTACCATTGCAAAATACTTTTAAAATTTTACTTTTAAAAATATATTCAAGATATTAGACACCTCTACTTTGAACATTCAAGGAATATTAACATTAATGTCACTCTAGAGTTTTGTCCTTTGTCCTGATATAAAATGCTGCTATGATATATACTTACTGAATGTGGAAAACCCACGCCAAAGTAGCTGTTTCTGTCATATTTGTTTAAAACTAATGCCATCTAATCCAAGGTGTTCTACTGCAAACCATCTCCAGCTAACTCTGGTGAATAAAGGGGTTTACTAGTGGGTAATCTGAAAGATACACGTTGTGGAAAATGTTGCCAAGACTCACAGCAGCTTCCCCTCTTTGGGGTCACAAGGTCTTAACCTCTCTCTGCAAATCAATTTCATTCTCCTTTTTCCCAAATATTTTTCTCTGCAGTCTCATAACCTCGATTTATATGAGGAATATTTTGTCATGAGTTTACACAGAATGTCTTAGATGCTCAAGTCCTCCACTTTCTCCCTGTTTCATCATTGCAATTTCCTGCTTGCTTTCTCCACTTGCATTACCCTGGACTCCGTGCTGATGATATTCCTGGAACATGCCAGCCTGACTTTTATTATTGGGAGTTCCTTCTGCCTGAAGCTCTTTCCATTATATATTTGCTTGGATAAAACTTTCTTATATCTTTCAAAGTCTTTGTTCTTATGTCATCTTACCAAATGAAAACTGTGACTCACCTCATCCCCGCCCCAGCAATCATGTCGCCCCTTATTCAGTTTGTATTTTCTTTGTTTCATAGGATTTCTCACTTTCTCATATATATTGCATCATGTCTTATTTATTAAGTTTATGGTTTATTATCTGTCTCTCCCCTAGATCCTAAGCTCCCAAGGGTTGGACCTTTATCTCTTTTATATGCTGGTGTGTCCCATTTGCTTCAAAGAGTGCCTAGCACATAGCAGGCTCTCAATAAACGTTTGCTGAGTTAATGAATAAATGATGCCATCTCTCTGTTTAACTCCACAGGACCTTAGAAGTCCAGAACCAGGACCGTCATCTCCGTTTAAGTTATCAATTAAAAAAATACAATTCACTCTGCCTAGCCAGTAAAACTTTCTTTCCTTAAGTGTCCACTCGTGATCAAATCTGTTGAGGCCAAAATAACTGAATTCCCTAGCCCAACTCCCATGCAGAAGCTGCTGAGGGCAAGGACGTATTCTCTGAGAAGCAGATTGTGAGGAACTGAGGACTGCCCTCCTGCTGCCATTCCTTTCATGTCAAATATCTGTTATATTAATATACTTCCACAAAAAAAGATCATATTTGACCTAAGATATTAAGACAGGGTTGACGATTCATCAAATTAGTGCTTTATTTTAATGATAGAACCAAAATAGATAGTCCATGAAAGAACCTGAAATGATTTAGTTGCAGTACTATGTCTATTATATTGGATTCATTCCTTAAAATGTTCTAAACATCTTCAAAGAATATTCACTTGGAAATAGAGAACTCTAGGTTCTAACCTTTGTTTCACCCCATTGTGTGACCTTGTACAAGTCCTCCTGTCACTTTGCTGGCTTTCAGTTCTTCATATGTAAAATGTGAATGTTAGACTAGGTGATGTTATCATTCTACATATGAGTCTATGATTTATATCATTCCTACAAAAGGAGAAAATAATTGGTTCAGGCAATTTTATGAGCAAAAGAAATGAACCAAATAATTTGTTTGTTGACCTATAATTTGTTAGATATCTATTTCCAAAATGAGAGTTGTCATCCATCATCATCATTTTATTATATGATAAAATAAAGTATAGCAATGGTGCCACTTGGATAACTGGTCAAATGCTGATTTCAGTGGTGATATCCATACTGTTCTGATACTTATGCAGTTGGCTTTGATAAAGTTGACATTGACCACAATTAACTGAACAAATGCATGTAGAGTGAAATGGAAAAGGATATAAGCATAGAAAAAAGAGATACATATATTCTTAATTTTTCTTTAATAATATTTTATCCAACATGGCTTCTTAATATAAATATCAATGAATATATATTGTTTCTCCAGCTAGATTATAATATTTCTTAGACTTCTGACTTTACGACATCACCCTCAAGTGTGTCATTCACTGAAGATATTAATAAGATTAGTGATGGAATAATATTCCATGAATTAATCATAACTCCCAATGTGCTTTCTCTATTCCCAGATCCTTAATTGTTAAAAATATTATTTGTGTATATCTTTGACATTCTTTTATTCAGTCTTCCAGTGAATATTTATTAAGGCCTAAGTGCTAAACACTGGGAAACTACATGAATAATACAGAATTCTTACCTTCAGGGAATTTGCATTCCAGTAGATAGGTCTGAATGGTAAACAAATATCAACTCTAGACATACCTAAACAAATTTCTAGGAACAGTAAAGAGGGGGATGGATGATTAAACTTTTCCTTAACCATATGCCAAACACAGGAGATGATGCTTTCTTAGAGTCAACCATATAGATCAGAGAAGCAAGGACTGGCTAATCAAGGCAGAGGGAAGCGTTGTTTGGAGGTGGTGACAGTGAGCAGGCCCATTGCTCAGCATTTCAATGCATGGAGTTTATATGTGTGCATGTGTGCATGACAAGGTTGTGGGAAAGGGTGGGAAGCACGCACTGACAAGAGAGGAGTTAGCGGAGGGCTTACAATGATTTTGCAGAAGGGAAATTCTAACCAGTGGATTAGCTTCTTCAGATTGACATTTTTAAAATATCACTTCGTCAGGGTGTCAGGAATACCCACTTAGAGCACTCACCTACCAGTTAAGGACGCTGCTGAATCCAAGCTTTGTTCACTAAAATGCTAGCTGAAACCAGTGTGCTTTTTGTTAAACACCAGAGAAAGCAAAAGTTCTCAGCAATCCCATCTCCATCACCCTGCCATCCCTATGCATTCACATGTTATGCTTAACTATTTAAATTGATTGTGTTAGATGGTCTCTGTTTCTTAAGACTAATAAATCATTATCACTGTAATTATTAATAGAGTTTAGTAACTATTTATAAAGCTTTAAAGTATATAAGGTATATCATTTTCATCATGATGCCTATTATGTCTCATAATATGAAAAAAGCCTTAAAAACCTTTCTATTATTTTTTTTTATTGAAGTCTAGTTGATTTACAATGCTGTGCCAATCTCTGCTGTACAGCAAAGTGACTGAGTTTTACACACATATATACATTCTTTTTTTAATATTCTTTTCCATTATGGTTTATCCCAGGAGATTGGATATAGTTCGCTGTGCTGTACAATAGGACCTTGTTGTTTAACCATTCTAAATGTAATAGTTTGCATCTACCAACCCCAGATTTGCAGTCCATCCCTCTCCTTCCCCCACTTCCCCTTGGCAACCACAAATCTGATCTCTATGTCTGTGAGTCTGTTTCTGAAAAACCTTTCTATTATCTTATTACTAGAATTCCTACTCTTGATTCTCTCTTACCTGATGGTGTCAGTAACAGAGTGATTACCTCTTACTTTATGTGATTCAAGTTGCAGAACAAAAGTGAAAAAGAGGCAGACCTACCATTCACCTGAAAAAGCTCCAAAGGAGTTCTGGGTACCACTCAGGGGAAGGTAGGGGAAATACCTTAGTTGCACACTCTAGTAAATTCAAAATCCAACAAATTTTCTTCTTCTTCACCATGCTGGTTATTTCCTTCGTGTGGCTACTAAAAAAGCAGGCTAGCTTTAAAATTTAAGAGGTATTTTGTGAAACCTCCTGCAGGTGATTGTAACGTGTATCCAAAAATGAGACCAATCCCTGTGCCAATTCAATGGGTGTCTGTCTCTCAACCTGAATAAAACTTCCAGCTCCCCTAAAAAGCAAACATGCAAGGAAAAATCAGGTACATGTCACACCACATTTTTTTCTGGCTCAGTGACATTCAGTAATTGCTAGTGATGATATTGATGATGATATTCTTGATGATGGTGATAGTGATGATGGCAGTTATGACGAAGATGATATTGCCATTGTAATGGCAGAAGTTGACCTTTCTACTTCATTTTGGGCATATATCTTTTTCAAAATACAATTTAGTGAGCCCCCAATGAGCATGCTTAAACAATCGTACAGCTAATTATGATAACCTTTCTTTTTGAACCATAATCGTAGCTGGAACAACATAGTGCTAAAATATCAATTGAAAGCTTCCAACTTTTAAACCCAGTGTATATTATCTCAGGTTACTATTTTTGATGATTTCTTAATTTGCACCTACCATAAATGGGGCACACAAAGTCAAGGTAATATTTCCTGCGAGACCAAATATTTCCCACTGAGTGCGTTTTCCACCCAGAGTTATGTGTGTTATGCCTGTGTGTGCACTTGCATGTTGGTTTTAGTTTGGTAATTCTTTTTACATCTTTATTTCCCTCCTATTGATTCCCTCTGCTTATTGGAATCAAACCCTCTTAACAGACATGGGACCCCCCACGGAGCCTGGAGTGGTTTGACAAAAAAAAATCCAAGCTTGCTATTCAGTAGGGCTTTGCCAAGCCAACACAGCTCTAATTGCATCTTTCGACTGGTTTACCCCATCCACTCCCCTCCCCACACTGCCTCTCCCTTCTTCCCAATAGTCTTTTGTGTGTACTGAAAAAATGTTATTATAATGAGTACTGTATGTTTACAGTGAGTTTCAGTGGATTTGGTAGCCAAAAATATGTAGATTTTTTTTATTAGCAGTAGCTCTCCAATGGAGATAATATTTATAGAATGAGCTTGCTTGTTTGTACTTTCAAAGATAAATAAAATGAATAATATCCAAACATGATAATCAACATGTCAGTTTCCAAGTACATTGGCATTTAGTATGAATGCTTGTTACATACTTATTCTGTAAAGAGTAAAGGATAGGCATTAGTACCAACTCCCTGGGGAATGGTATTTTCAGCATTATTTCAATATGAACAATTTTCTTTTGTTTATAGCAGGTATAATAGAACCATAGGAGGAAAATGAAAAATAACAAATACATGTAAAGTTTTTATCAAATCCTTCTGGCATGAGAATAGTTTTGTATGTTTTTTGTTTCCTGTCATTTAATCCTCTGAGTAATAGAATATATTTGAAGGTGAATTCTTTAGCATTTCTCTTATCTTCTGTGTTCTCCAGAAGCTTTGAGTATTTGTTCATTACTTAATCTGTTTTAGTTTCTTTCTTGAGAAGGACACATGATGTCTGCTCCCTCCTGATTTTTCAGATGCATACATACATGTGTGTTCAAATTCTCTAAGATAGAATGAGGATTTTAGGTTACTTATTTCCTAGGTCTTGAACTTTGATGAGAGTTAAGTACCCTGAGCTTCTGTGTGTGGCATGTGGAAAAGAGTTACTGCTCAAGAAGTCTGTCCTGGTTGAGGATCCAGACTCCACCACTTCTCAGCTGGATGACCTTCAGAAATATCATAAGCCTTTATAAACTGTAATCTATGCATTTGTAAAATGGGAATGTGCCACCTCTGATTGCAGTGAGGCTTGATGGAGATGATGTAAGTGGAGCATCTTTCACATAGCAAGCTCTGTATACACACTAGATCTCTCTACTCATCAACCCTTCATCCATGGTTGCTTGAAAGAGGTTGCACGTGACCTTGTACTGATGATGTCCGTGTTATTATCACGGGGAATGTTTAAAGTCTTTTGATGTTCTATCCCTAGGTAAGTTATTGTACAGAGCAGTTTGCCATGGTGTGCTGGTAAATCTTTAACAAGAGGCTGTGGGGAAGGGGGTGGAGGATGGGGGCTCTGTTTTGCAATGCTAGCTGATTTTTGTCATGTAAATACACCCACCCCAGTCAACTACAAGCTATTAATGTGACATCACTGAACACAGAGCTGGTAAGTGGTGCCTAGTAGCATATCATTTTACAGCATTTTCACCATACAGATAAAATACACTTAAATAATCTCAAGAATATAGATGATAGTGAAATGTAGTAAAATAATTAGGAATTGATTAATTGTATTTGTTACTTTTATTTTTAATATAATTTATTGAAGTAAATGTTTATGTAATCAGTTAGTTAATAATGGTGGTATCTAACAATTGGCTTATAGAGTTCCTGAAAATTTCATTTTCTACTCTCACAAGCCAGCACCAGCAGAATTCACCGTACCTCTGCATATTTACCAGCAAGTTCCTGGTCCTTTGAGGTTAACTGTATGAGATAGAATTAAAGCCAAGCATCCCTCTAAGGAGAGAGTGCACTGATGCAAAAGCTAAGTAAAGCATTTACGTGTGCAAACAGTTAAGGACATGTAAGTGGCGTGGTGTTAAGTATTGAAAGTTTGTGTGTAGATACAATGACCCCCGTGGGAAATCACTACCTCTCAACTAATTAGTTGAGGACAGATCCCACTGGCCAGAGTGCATCCCCAGTGAACTGGCCTTCTTGACAAGACCCTTATGGAATATTCTGACCACCCTGCCCTGGAAGAATCCAAGGGCAGAGTATAGAGCCCACTTATTTACATTGGTCTGTCTCCAAGGGGTTATGTCTTAGGATAGTGGCTCTAGAAGATGGTATTTTAATTTGTTGTTTTGATGAATTTAATTTTTCTTGTTGTATATATCTCTGAAAGTTATTTTGCTTGTTATATCTGTTTGTTTGGCCTTAAAATTGTGCTTGCATGTGTATTTATCATGCGGGTTATACCTATTTATATATCAATAAAGGCAACCTAACTAAGCAAATTAATTTTTTAAAACTACATATCAACATGAGTAAATCTTGTTTTGGTGTACAAGAAGTAAGTACTGATTAAGGGCATTTAAACAATTCCACTTCTCAGAGGATGGAGTGTTAGTTTTCATTATCTAATTCTTCTGAGACATTTTCCTGTACCATATTGGACAGACACTCAAACCACCTGTCTTCCATGATGATGTTGCTTAATCCCTTAGAAAGGTAATGTATCTTTTTCTGGGCGTGAGTTTCACCTCCCAGGGTTTCAAAGTATGTCCAGGCCAAGATAATTGATGACCTTATTACCACTATTTGAGCTCTGCTGGTGGCATGCTGAGACTTATTTCCTTGAGGCAGAAAACCTAATGACCCACCCCTTCTATCCTGAATCCAGTGGAGACTTAACACTCTGTAAATCATAATAATAAAAAAAATAGTTACAAAATGATTCTCTAAAAAAGAAATATACATTTGCATATACCCATTTGCTGGACTGCTAAACTGTGGCAGAGAAGATCACTTGAATAAGATTCTGAAACTTGATTTTCATATTCTGCTCCAAATATTTGTGCAACATTACTTTTTGCTCTGATTATGAGAGAATATATTCCCAAATTCTCTTTAATTTTAATTACTTGTTAATTGTTTCTCACATTCTTAACCTTGGCTTGGATGGGTGGCAAGTCAGAATGGTTTTTTAATTCTGTTCTTATTTTCACTGTGAGACAAAAACAAACTGTTTTTCCTTGCTACATGTTCTGAATTTCTTTAAAGTACACAGAGCTCCCTTCAGTTAAATCTAAGAAAAAACATCTATACCAAATTTCCATTATTTTACTGAACCCTTCTGATCACAGCTGCAATGACTATGTTTTTACTAGATTTTATTAGGTTAGAGATGACAAACTGTTTTATAGAATAGAAGATTTTTTTTTTTTTAATTTATCTATTTATTTATTTATTTTTGGCTGCGTTGGGTCTTCGTTTCTGTGCGAGGGCTTTCTCTAGTTGTGGCAAGCGGGGGCCACTCTTCATCGCGGTGCGCGGGCCTCTCATTATCGCGGCCTCTCTTGTTGCGGAGCACAGGCTCCAGACGCGCAGGCTCAGTAGCTGTGGCTCACGAGCCCAGTCGCTCCGCGGCATGTGGGATCTTCCCAGACCAGGGCTCGAACCCGTGTCCCCTGCATTGGCAGGCAGATTCTCAACCACTGCGCCACCAGGGAAGCCCAAGATATTTTATTTTTTAGTCTCAAGGAATCTTTGAGATTACCTAGTACCTTGTTCTCAATATGTATGCGATAAAATTGAGACTCATAAGAGGTTCAACATTCCAGCCAAGATCACAAAACTTTTTAGTATAAAAATCTGAAATTGCACAAATCTCTTCATCACACCATCCTCCTTCACATTGCTCAAGCCTCCAATTTCTTCCCCTCACAGAATCTTCCCAGGGACTGTTCCTTCTGGCTGGAGTACTCCTTCCCCTGGCTGCTTCTCACGCTCAAGTCCTATCTGGAGGAGTCTACCCCATTACTCTACATCTCTGTGCCTTATATTTTTCCTTGACAATACTAATCACAACTTCTCATTGCTTTCCTTTGCATTTGCTTGTTTAGCTCTTTATTTTCTTACCATATCCGGTCTAAGCTTCATGTTAGCTAGGCCAGTGTCTGGTTAGTTCATAACCCCATATCCAACTTCCCTCATAGTACAATAAATAAGTGTTAAGTGAATGAAGGAATGAATAAATGAAAGAAAGAAAGGAAAGAGAAAGGAAAGAAGGAAGGAAGGATGGGAGGGAGGAAGGAGGGAAGGAAGGAAGGAGGGAAGGAAGGAAGGAAATCATAACTTTCATCAAATTACTGGTTAAGAATTTATTGGATACATTCCCACCTGGAAGTAGGGGATGTCCAGGGAGAGTTTGTTAAATGATTACTTTTAAACTGTTTGATTTCAGTCATATAATTGCCTACAATAAAGATGGTAATGCCTGGCAGATGCAATGCCTCTTTCTCTTTCTCCACCAAGGGCAGACATTCCTAACCTATTAATAAGAGATTTTGTTCCCAAACGCAGACTTGAACCAGAGTCTGTCTCAAAACAGAACTCTATGCAGTCATTCTAAATGGATCTATGAAAGCTATTTGACATTTTTGATCTATGTGATATTACTGAATAGTTTTGTTTGTTGACTTTATTTTTGTTTTCTGTCTTTTCATTTTTAGTAAGATGATCAACTATAATGTAGACAGAAAGATCTGGAGATTTTTACATCTGGATGTCTTTGATAATTGTCATTACATGATATAAATGAAACGTATTGAATGAATAACCATGAGTTTTAGAGACATGCATATTCCTAATCACTTATTTATTCTGTTCATGTATACATTCTTCTATGGGTGGGAAGAAAGAAAACTCTAATGCAGGCAGGTGTAAATGAATTTTAGACAGTTCAAAATTATAGTAACCTGAATCTGTTTATAAAACATTTGCACATATGCAATCAGGCTGAATTATAAATCTATGGTACTTTGCCCTTTTATACCTCTGATTTCCTGAATAAGCAAAAATCTTGGGTATCTCTCCTGTGGTGCCTTACTTCTCCTCTGACAGCCAGCAACCTCTGTAAGATTTGTGCTTCCTCTTCCCTCTTCCAAACTCCTAGTAGAATTCAAGGAAGTGTCCTAGAATCCAGATTTCTAAGAGTAGTACTTACTGCATTTGCCATAGCACGCTTCCTACTAAAACAGTTTTTGGAGGTACTGAGGTCTTCCTGACAATTTGTTCTTTCTTTAAATAATACCGTTTTGTCATATGATCCATCTCTAGAAGGTTATGTAATCTTTTTCTTTAGTTCCCTACTTCTTTATTGTTTCTCACTGTTAAATGTATCATATGTACAAAAGAATATATATAGCATATCCCTACAGCATAATATTTAGAATAAACATACAAATGAATAAATGAAAATAAGTAAATGAGTTTATATGTACCCAGTACCCAGATGCATATACAGAAAATTACCAAGACTTGCGAAGAGCTCTATTTGTCCCTCTTCCATCCCAGTTACCATTATTCTGCATTTGTGTTAATCAGTACCCTGCATCCAACATAATTTTATTAGATATATGTGTGTTCAAGCACAACAAAAATTTTTACTTTTTACTCAGCTTTATGAAGGTATAATTTACATATAATAAAAGCCCCTTAATTTATGTTTATACTTTGTTGGATTTTGATTAGTATATTCAATATGTCTCTATGTCAAGATGTAGAATTTATCCTTAACCATGAAAAGTTCCCCTGAGCCTCTTTGCCAATAATCCTCTGCCTCCACCATAGACCCCAGCAATCTTTGATCAGTTTTCTGTCATTTTAGTTTTGCTGTATCTAGAATATCATATGCATGGACTACTACAGTATATCGTCTTCCATGTCTGACTTCTTTTGTTTAATATAACACTAATGAGATTCATCCATTTGTGTTTATCGGTAGTTCATTTTTTAAAGTGTTCAGTAGTATTCCATTGTATGAATATACTGTAATTCATTTTTCCATTTTCCATTCAGTTGACAGCCTCTTTGGTTGTTGCAACTGTTTGGCTATTATGTATAAAGACGCTATGAACATTTGCATACTATTTTTTGTAGGGACATATGTTTTTATTCCTCTTGGGTAAATACCTCGAAGTGGGTTTGATGAGTAGCTTGGTAAATATATGATTAACATTAAAAAAATTGAAACTGTAAAATTGTTTTCCAAAAGGACTATACCACTTTTCCTTCCCATCAACAATGTGAGTGTATCAGTAATTCAAATTCTTGCCAGCAGTTAGTATGGTCTTAGTAGTCTTTTTTATTTTGCCCATCCTAGTGAGTTTGTGATGTTACCTAATTGAGAATTTTATTTGCATTAACCAACCTGAAATGATATTAAGCATATTTTATTATGTTTATGTACAATTTATATATCTGCTTTATAAATTTTAAATCTTTTGCACGTTTTATTTTTAGTCATGTTGTTTGTCTTTTTATTACTGAGTTTTAAGAGTTCTTTATATATTCTGGAAAGAAGTCACTTATCAGATATGTGTTCTGCAAATATTTTCCCCCAGTCTTTTTCTTACCTTTTCATGTTCTAAATAATACCTTTCAAAGAGTAGAATTTTTTACTTTTGAGAAAGTCCTATTTGACTTTTTTCTTTTATGGTTAATATTCTATATCTTATCTTAGAAATATTTGCTTTCTTTAAGGTCATAAGATATTCTTCCCTGTTTTCTTCCAGAAGTTATGTAAGTTTAGCATTTTTGTTTAGATCTAAATATGATCCATTTTGAGGTAATTCTTTTACATGGATCAAAGTAAGTGTCAATATTTGTTTCCTTTTTTATATGAATATTCAGGTCTTCCATGCACCCTTAATTTTCCTTTTTCTTTGAATTTACTATCATTTCTCCATTGAATTACCTGGCTTCCTTAGTTAGAAATCTATATCTAGACTCTCTCTTCTGCTTCAGTGATTTATATGTTTATCTTTATACCAATACCACCTTAGCTTGATTATTGTAGCTTTATAGTAAATCTGTAAATCAAATACTCCAAATTTATTCTTCTTTACTGAAATTGTTTTGACTGCTGTAGATTTTGCATTTTCATGCTGATTTTAGAATAAGCTTTTCAATTTCTACCAAAAGATCCTATATGGATATGACTGGAATCGTATTGAATCTAAGATTGATTTTTTTATGTTAGTAAGATATACAATCATAAACTTTGTCATTTTAACCATTTTATGTGTACAGTTCAGTGGCATGAAGTACATTCACGTTGTTGTGCAGCCATCACCACCATCCAGAACTTTTTCATCTTCCCAAACTGAAACTCTGTACCCATTTAACAATAACTCTCCATTCTTTCCACTTCCAGCCTCTGGCAGCCACCATTCTACTTTCTGTCTCTATAAATTTGACTATTCTAAGTACCTCATACAAGTGAATTTATGCAGGATTTGTACTTCTGTGTCAGACTTACTTCACTTAGAATAATGTCTCAGGATTCATCCGTGTTATAGAATATGTCAGAATTTCATTCTTTTCAAGACAGAATAATATTCCATTGTATGTATAAATCACATTTTATTTATCTATTCATCTGTTGATGAACTTTTGGGTTGTTTCCACCTTTTGACTATTGCGAATAATGATACTATTAGCATGGGTGTACAGATATTTGCTTGAGTTCTTGCTTTCAATTCTTTTGGGTGTGTGCCCAGAAATTGCCGGATTGCATGGTAATTCTGTGTTTAACATTTTGAGGAACTGTCATGTTGTTTTACATAGTGACTACATCGTTTTACATTCCCACTAGCAATGCGGAAGGGCTGCAATTTCTCCACATCCTTGCCATGCTTATTTCCTATTTTTCTCTTTTTTTAATAGCACAAAATATTTTTTTTCTTTTTCAATAAAATTTTTATTTTAGATCAGCTTTAGATTAACAGAAACATTGCAAAGATAGTACAGAGTTTCCACATGCCTCAAACTCAGTTTCCCCTAGTATTAACATCTTACTTTAGTACAGTACATTTGTTTTAATTAATAAACCACTATTGATATCTTGTACTTAATGACCTTTTTTGTGTGTTACAGGGTCCCATTCGGGATACCACATTACATTTAGTTTACATGGCTTCTTAAGCTCCTTTTAGCTGTGAGAATTTTTCAGGCTTTCCTAGTTTTTAATGATCTTAACAATTTTGAGGAGTAATGGACAGGTATTATGTAGATGGTATCTCAATTGGGATAGGTCTGATGTTTTTCTCATAATTAGACTAGGAATATATGGTTTTGGGAAGGCAGACCACAGCAGTACGGTTATCATTTTCATCACATCGTCTATTGTTTTACACTTTTATTCTAATAAATTATACTGATATTTTTTGGATTCCTGCAATAAAACCTGATTTATTATTATATATTACACTTTTAAATATATATTTCTGGATTTGATTATGAAAATTATGTTAGAAATATTTGCACCTATATTCGTGAGGAATATTGATCTGTAATTTCCTTTCTTTGTGAAGTCTTTGCCTGAATTTAGAATAAGGGTATTGATGGTCTCATAAAATCAGTTTTGAAGTGTTCTCACTTCTGTTTTCTGGAAGAATTTGTGTAGAATTACTATTATCACTTCCTTTTATCTTGGTAGAATTCACCAGTGTAGCCATCTAAGCCAGGTAGTTTCTTTGTAATAAGGTTTATAACCAGAAATTCAATTTCATTAATATACATAGCGCTATTCAAATTATTTGTTTCTTCTTTAGTCAGGTTTGATCATTTGCGTCTTTCAAGGAGTTTCCATTTCGTATAAGTTATCACATTTATTGTATAAAAATTTTATGCTAGTTTCTTAATATCATTTGCAATTCTGCAGAATGTGAAGTGATGTCAAATTTTTCATTCCTGATGTTTTGTTGTCTCTCTTTTCTTTCTTTTTAATTTTAATTTATCCATCTGTCTAGAGGTTTATCAATTTTGCTGATCTCCTAACATATTCAGACTTTTGCTTCATTGATTTTTTTGTCCTATTTTTTTTCAGTTGCGTTAATTTCTATGCTTACCTTTATTATTTTCTTCCCTCTGCTTATTTGCTTTTAATCTGCTCTTCCTTTCCTAATTTCTTAAGATGGAAGCTCATGTCATTGCTATAACACAGTTTTGGTTTTTATAAAAGCATTGTATTATGAGCTGAAATGTCTTCCCACTGCCATCCCTGTGAAATTAATACGTTGAAGTCCTAACCCCCAGTACTTCAGAATGTGACTGTGTTTTGAGATAGGGCCTTTAAAGTAGTTACTAAGATAAAATGAAATCATAAGGTGGGTCCTAATCCAATATGACTGGTGTTCTTATAAGAAGAGGAAATTTGGACCCAGTGTCTGTGATACTATGATTTATACTAAGAATGTACATTTGGTTTTCATCCCTGTTCCTGGCACAGAGATCTTAAAAACCTTGGAATTTCCTGAGATGAGAGTAATAAAGGTGTCTTTTGTTGTTAGTGAGATGACTTTTGGAAAACACATAAGGTTGGAGGCTGGTTGCTAGGGGAGCCAACCATGTGATTAGAGGGTTGGCACTGTCAGTCCCACACCCTTGACCTCCAGGAAGGGGAAAGGGGCCGGAGATTGAGTTTAATCACCAATGGTCAAAGACATAATCAATCATGCCTATGTAATGAAGCCTCCATAAAATCCCCAAAAGATGGCGTTCAGAGAACTTATGGGTTGGTGGGTTCATGGAGATTCTGAGAGAGTGATACACTCAGAAAGAGCATAGAAGCTCCTCACCCTTTCCTCATACCTTGCCCTATGCATCTTTTCCATCTGGCTGTTCCTGAGATATATTCATTTATAACAAACTGGTAATCTAGTACACAAAATGCTTCTCTGAGCTCTATGAGCCAATCTAGCAAATTAGTCAAACTCACGGAGGGGGTTGTTGGAAATTCCGTAGCCAGTCTTTCAGAAGCACAGGTGACAACCTGCAGTTGTGATTAGTGTTTAGGGGGCGGGGAGGAGTCTTGTGGGATTGAGCCCTTAACTTGTGGGATCTGACACTAACTCTCTAGGTAGTGTTGGAATTGAGTTGAATTGTAGGACACCTAGCTGGTGTTCAGGAATTGCTTGGTGGTATGGAAAAAAACACACATTGTAATTGGTGCCAGAAAGGAGGACAAGCACAGAGAAAATAGTACGTGAACATAAAAATGGCCATCCACAAGCCAGGGAGAGAGACCTCCTTGAAACAATCCTGCCAACCCTTTGATCTCAGACCTCTAGCCTCCAGAACTGTGAGAAAATGAGTGTCTGTTGTTTAAGCCACCCAGTCTGTGGTATTTAAGGCAGACCTAGCAAACTAATTATTTGATATATTGTGTTTTCATTTTCATTTAGTTTAAAATATTGAATTTCCTTTTCAATTTTTCCTTGACCCATGATTTTTTAGTTTGTTTGGAAGTGTGTTATACAATTGCCATATATTTGTGGGTTGTCATGATATCTTTAATTGATATCAAGTTGTTTCTGTTTGTTTTTGGTGTGTTTAAAGGAACATACATTATATTCCTTACTTTGTGACCCAGAATATGGCTTATTTTGTCAGTATTTTATGTTTACTTGTTAATGATGTGTATTCTGCTGAGTCTAGTGCTCTACAATGTCAACTAGGTCAAATTGGTTGATACGTTGTACAAGTTTTCTCTATTAATACTTTATTTTGGACAACATGTTCTACCAATTACTGGGAAAGAAGTGTTGAAATCTTAAATCATGTTTGTTAATGTACTTCTTTTGTTAGTTCTGTCAGTTTTTGCTTCATGATTTTAATTCTGATATTAGGTACATAAACGTGTAGAATTACTATGCCTTTTTGATTAATTGACCTCTTTTTCATTATAATAGGTCCTTCTTTATTTTTGTTAATATTTTTTACTTGAAGCTTACTTTTCTAATGTTACTAAAGACTTTTCAACTTTCTTTTGTTTAGTAGTTGTGTGGTATGCAGTTTCCAAGCTATTAATTTTTTTAAATATTTTTTTTGTATTTAAATGTCTTTGTATACATTTTGTATAAACTTTGTTTATAGCTGAGTCACTTTTTTATACAATCTGAAAATTTCTGTTCTTTATTTGGAATGTTTAAATCATTTTCACTAATGCAAATGTTGATATGGTTGCATTTTAAATCTACCATTTTGCCATTTGCTTTCTCTGTATAAAATATGTTCTTTCTTCTTTTTCCTTCTTTTCCTGCCTCCTTTTGGATTATTTTAATGTTTTATGATCGCATTTTATCTCCACTATTGGATTATTATCTATGCCTCTCCTTGTGATTTTAGTAGATTTAACAAGACAAATTCTTAACTTTTAGTTTATTTTAACTATTATACCACTTCACACAGAGTGTGAGAACTTTTAACAGTATACCTCTCTTTTATCTCTCTTATCCTTTGTGCTTTTTGGTTGTATAATTTACCTCTAGATGTTATAAAACTCAAAATACCTTGCTATGTTGTTGTTGTTGTTGTTGTTTAAATTTAACGAGTTGACTATCTTTCACAGAGGTTAAAATGAGAGAAAAATTTTTGCACGTGTTGCCACTTATTTACCATGTGTGGTCCTCATTATTGCTTTATGTAGATCCAAATTTCCATCTGGTATCATTTTCCTTTTGCCTGAAGAATTTCCTTTAACGTTTCTTATAGTTCAGTTAGCTGGTGGTAAATTCTCTCAGCTTTTATTTTTTGAAAAAGACTTCCTTCACTTTTTTGATAGTTCGTTAAGTATAGATTTCCAGGTTGACTGTTGTCCATTCCATCCTCCCCCCAATATTTAAAGACGTTACTCCATTACCTTTAGGCAAACATAGTTTCAGAAAACACATCTGCTGTTATTTTGTATCTTTGTCCTGTGTGCATAGTGTGTCTTTGTTCTCTGGGTGCTTTTAAGATTTACTCTTTGTCATTGGTATATAGGAATTTGATTTTGCTCTACCTTTAGGTGTTTTTCCTTGTTTATTCTGCATGAGTTTTGATGAGTTTTTTGGGAATGCAGGTTTATAGTTTTTGTCAAATTTGGAAAAATTTTGATGATTATTTCTTCAAATATCTTTGGTTTGCCATCCTTCCTCCTGAACCACAGTTACTCATGTATTAGATGACTTTATTTTCATTTCTGTGGTTCTCAGAAACACGCTTCCCTGCCATGACCATATCCTTATCTCTAGAATCTGTGAATACATGCCTTACATAGTAAAAGGGATTTTCCAGATGTGACTGTGTTAAGGACAGTGAGGTGGAAATATTGTCCTGGATTATCTGAGTGGGCCCAGTATCACATAGTCCTTTAAAGCAGAGAAACTTTTCTGACTGTGATCACAAAAAAGAGATGTGACCATTAGAGCAGTGGTCCCCAACCTTTTTGGCACCAGGGACCTGTTGCGTGGAAGACAATTTTTCCACGGACCGGGGCAGGGGGATGGGGGATGGTTTCAGGTTGATTCAAGTGCATTACATTTATTGTGCACTTTATTCCTATTATTATTACATTGTAATATATAATGAAATAATTATACAACTCACCATAATGCAGAATCAGTGGGAGCTCTGAGCTTGTTTTCACTTGCCACTCACTGTGATAGGGTTTCGATATGAGTCTGCAAGCAATTGATTTATTATGGGCTCTGTGCAGTCAAACCTCTCTGCTAATGATGATCTGTATTTGCAATCTGTGAGTCAGAGGGATATGACATGAGGATTCAATCCACTGTTACTGGTTTAAAAATGGAAGAAAGAAGCTATAAGCCAGGGAATGTGGGTAGCCTCTAGAAACTGTAAATGGCAAGTAAATAGATTCTACTATAGAACCTTTGGAAGGAGTGTAGTCCTGCCTACACCTTGATTGTAGCCCAGTAAGACCTATGTTGGACGTCTAACCCACAGAATTGTAATATAACAAATTTGTGTTGTTTAAGCCACTAAGTTTCTGGTAATTTGTATGGCAGCAATAGAAAACCAGTGCAGTCTCGCAGATTTCTAATGCACCATTTGCCATTTTTCAGCGTTTGTTTTTCCCTATGCTTTATTCTGAGTAATTTCGATTACTGTGTCTTTAATTTACTTTTCGATTTACTGTGTTCAAATTTGCTCTTCATTCCTTCTGCAGTGTCTAATTATCTGTTAATCCCAACAAATGTATTTTCCATTTAATATATTTATTTTCATCCTAGAAGTTCCAGTTGAATGTTTGTATCTTCATTCACTCTCCTCATTATATCCATGTTGTCCTTTACATCCTAGTATAACTTTTATGATGGTTAAGATTCTTGTCTCCTAACTCTATCCTCTTCTTAAACTCTAGGTCTGTTTCTATTAAATTTTTTTCCTGCTTCTTCATATGCTTAGAAATAATTTTTGGGTGCCAGACATTCTAAAATTTAATTTGTCCAATGCTAAAGTTTGTAATACTTCTTTAAAGAGTGTTAGACTTTGTTCTGGCATGCTGTTAAGTTACTAACAGATCAATTTCATCCTTTTGAGCCTTCTTTTAAAGATTTATTAGATAAAAGGCAGTAAAACATTTATTCTAGGGCTAATTTAGCCACTAGTGGAAAACTCTTCTGAAGATTCTAACCAATGTTTAATTTTTTTCAATGAGGTTTTAACAATCCTGTCTAGTGATAACTTGAAGTATTCCTAGTTTGGTTTTTTTGGTTTTTTGTTTGTTTGTTTGTTTGTTCGTTTGGTGCTAAGACTCATTAGGTTTACCCCAATCTTGTGAGGTATTATGCCATGCATGTCCAGATTAGTTCAGAGCCAAATACACTCAGTGAGACCCTACTGATCATACTGTGTGTATTCTTCTGCTGTTTCTTTTTGCTCAATATTAAATTTAGAGATTCATACATGTTGTGGCATTAACTATCCTCATTTGTTCTCTTCTCTATAATATTATACTGTATGAATATATCAACAGTTATCTATTATCCTATTAATTGTTCACTCCTCATATTTTGCTGTTACAAAAAGGTCTCTACTAACATTCTTAAACATGTCTCCTAGTACTCTGAGCAAGAATTTCTTTAAGATATATTCTTTGAAGTATATTGAATAGAACCAAGAATACAGTTCTTCCACTTTACTAAGTATTGCAAATTGTTTTCCAAAGTGGTAGTCCCAATTTATACTTCCACTTGCAGTGCATAAAATTTGGTCTGATTTAAAATTTTGACATTGTGATGATTTGAAATAGTTTGTTATTGAAGTTTTAACTTGCCTATCTCTGATTACTAAGGGCATTAAGCATCTTTTCATATATTTATTGATTATTTTTGATTCCTCTTCTGTGAAATGTCTTTTTATATTTTTGCCATTTTTTCTAATGGGTAGAATCTTTTTCTTATTAACATGGAAAATTACCCTGAATACTAACCGTTATTGTTTGGCATTCCAAATATCTTCTCATTTTTAAAAAAAATCTACTTATATAAATTTTGATGAATAGAAATGTGTAATTTTATTAAAGTATAATTTATACAAATTTAGCTCTATAGTTTTGGGGGTTTTGGTCTTCCTTGAGAAATTATTCCTTAGCTCAAGGTCATAAGTATATATCTAAATATTTTCAAATGGTACTTTTACATTTTAGGTTTTGGTTCATCTGAAATAGCATCTTATAAGGTAGAAGTTCATTTGTGTTTTTACATTTTCCATCATTTCCAACCATGATCTGCAATTGCAACCTTATTACATATGTGTGTGCATATAAACACATGTATATGCACATATATACACACATATCCATATGCACATATACATATATAGTGCATGGGTTTATATGTTAGCTCTTTTGTGCAATCTTCTAAACCTGTATTAATATTGAACTCTCTTAATTAACACAGTTTTATGGAACCCTAACTCTTGAAACCTAAGTCAGACTTCCCTTTTTTAAGAGTGTCTTGGTTCCTCTTGTGGTTTTCTCTTGTATATTAAACTTAGAAAAACATCTATAAAGCTAAAAAAACAAAAAATCTCTTGAATTTTCTCTGAAATTGTACATGATCCATAGGTTAAAGTAGGGAAAATTGATGTTTTAATAATGAGCATTCCTGTCCAATGTATTCTATTCCTTAGTATGTTTCATTATTATTATTGTTATTTACATTAAAAAAATGTGATATCTTTCGCGAAATTTTGTACAAATTACATTATAGGCCTTCAAACTATTATAAATAGTAACTGTAGTAGTTGACATTAGGTTCAGCTACAAGTGACAGAAAATCCAAAATAATATTTCTAAATAAGATATAAATGTATTTCTTTCACATGTAAAGAAGTCTGGAGATAAATTTTTCCAGAACTTAGTTCTCATTATCACAAAATTTTATCCTCATGGTCCAAAATGACTGCTAGAACTCCAGCCTTTAGGTCACATACCAGGCAGTAGGAAGGAGACCAAATTGAAAAAAGCTAACTTTTTTTCCTTTTAAGGCCACTGCTCAGAAGTTGCACAGGAGCTGCTGATTATATCTCATTAAGTGAAACTTGGTCAAGGGTGACTGGGAAATATAATCTCTGTCCAGAAAGCTACATGACCAACTAAGAATAATGCTTTCCATTGCTACTATAGACTGAATGTTTGTGACACCTCACAATTCCTATTTTGAAATCCCAACCCTCAAAGCATTGGTATTAGGAGATGGGCCTTTTAAAGATGATTAGGTCATGAGGGTGGAGTCCCCATGAATGGGACATTTATATAATGCCCCAGAGAGGTCCCTTGCTCCTTCCACCATGTGAGGTCACAGCAAGAAGTCAGCTGTCTATGGACCAGACATCAAAGCTGCTGGTGCCTTGATCTTGGACTTCCTAGCCTCCAGAACTGTGAGAAATGAATATCTGTTGTTTCCAAGGCACCCTGCCCATAGTATTTTGTTATAGCCGCCCAAAGGGACTAAAAGAATTCCAAAAATAGAAGAGACAGTAGTGTAAACGCAATAGTACTTGTTCCTTGATTTTTCTTTTAATTGAACCATCTAAGTGTTGGAGAATTATTATACATACCCTAGGAATAGCACCCAGCCAATGACTGATGGAAATAAGACTACGTAAATGCTAGGTTCCCTTGCCCCATGGGTGGGTAACTCCAAGGGGCACCCCAGGTTTCCTCAGCAAAAGAAACAACTTGCTTGATAATGCCTACTTTAGTGACTGCCTTCTCTTCCCTGTATCACTTTTGCTCTCTCCTACTAGTGATTCCTGAGATTAAGTTCAAAATAAACCTCTCTCTCTCTCTGAGAGAGACATATATGTCTATATGCATATATATATTAAATTTGTACAAAGTACATTATAGGTCTTCAAACTGTAAACAGTAACTGTAATGGTTCTATATGTCTGTGTGCATATATATATATAATATATATATGATTTTTCTATGGGAAAAGTAATCTTTAAAGCTTAATTTTAGAGAAAAGAATAACAACGTTAAGAATCATTACGTTAGTAGGTGTTCTACACCCTAAGTGGGTTTAAAGAAAATTTCTTTTTTTTTTTTTTTTTCAGTTCACATTTTTTCAGATGAATTCATTATTATTTTCACATAGATCAGATACAGGCCCACCTCAGTGGCTTTCTAGTGGATAATTAATTTCTTAGTAGAGTGCTCAAAACAAAAGCACAGTAACATTCAGAGGATTTTAGTAATAATGGCCAGAGTGATGTGGTGATTTAGAGCCAAGAGAGTTCTGCTCATTAAGGTACTCATAGCAGAAAACAGCCATCTTTTCCCATGAGCCTGTTTTTGTAGGTCCCTGGCTTCTCCTGTGGCTTTGTTAAACACAGTAATCTGAAATGGGCTTATTGACTTTTCCAATCCATATTAGCATGCGTCTCTTGTAAACAGCTGGTAGTAGGGACTTGCAGCCTTCCGTGGAGAGCAACTCTTACTAAAATCAGTAATAGAGCAGTGGAAGTAAAATCACAGAGGGGTAGAAAGCAAGCACACTAAAATATTAAAGTCCAGCTGTGAAAAGCTTTCCAGGGTATTTTTTTCCATATCAAAATGTGTTTTAAACACTTTTTGAGTATTATTATAATTAGCTATAGTCGCTTTGTAAGCAGTTCCTTTTGTAAGTGAAAAACCTACCATCACTTAGAGGGTACTCGTTTTTGACATTGAGCTCTTAAGTGGATAATTATATTTATTGAGAGGTGATGCTCACTTGACCACTCGGTATTTTGGTTTAGGCCAGGGGGAAACAGGTGAAGTGTTTTTATTTATAAGGAAACAGATATTGCTATTGTGACTCCATTTCTCAGGCGCAGTTTGTTAACTAAATCTCTGTTTCCAGCAACTACAATGTTCTTCTCTTCCTTGTTCTTGGAAAATTAAAAGCTTCTACCTTAGGAAAGTGAATGATACATTATCCACTCGCTCTAAATTGAACCCATTTGGAGCTATTTGCATCTTGTAGAACCTACAGCTGAGTGCTGTGCTCAGAGGTGTAATGAGAGGTTGTCACAACACACTGGAGGTGGCCCCATAACAAAATCATCCCCTGTCAATCCGCTCACAGGAAATGCTTTGGCAACCTGTAATTCGGCCCCAGTATTAACATCCTGCCTGGGTTTTGTTAAATGGCACCTTCTAGGAAGTAGAGCTGGGGAACTTGTGTTTAATAATGTTTTAAGGGGAATATTTGATGGAAGTTTTAGAAAGCATCACATGGGGTTAACAGTGATTTGTCATTTGTTTCTAATTAAAGGACCTAATCTCTTATCACTGAAGCAGTCGTTTTTTTATACTAAAGGCACACATGTGAATGGAAACGTATTAATGAGATGTCATACTGCATAGTCATTTAGTGTTTTGTTTAACTTAAACATAGCAGAAAATGTGTGTCTAAGTAGACACATGTAATGACATCCTGATAGAATTATAATTTCCTGCATTTGCATAATCTTCCGTAAAATTCACACTAGGTTCACCTTGCATTGCTAATTTCAGTTCCCAAATCTGCCTTTTTAGAAAATTAAAGTAAAGCTAGACCTAAGTACTAAAGAAGCAGAGAGTGCTTATTGTTAGTTTCCTTCAAATTAAAACTGGAATTGTAATTTAAATATTTGAGTGCCAGGTGTTCTAAAAAGTGACAGGAACCATTCAAATTGACAGAAAGTTTTGCATTTCCTGAAGCTATTTAAAATCTTCTATGCTAAATCATCCCAGGAGCTTGGCAGGTCTTTGGTCTGAGCTAGAGCTGAAATGTGACTTCTGGGTCTAGGAAACTGTTTGATCAAGTGCCCTGGTGTGTCCAGGTCCAAAATTCCATGAGCTATAACTTCCAAGAGTCAGTCAGGTAATTAGGCCATGAGAGAAGCAGCAGGAACAACCATATTTAACTACCCCCTGATGTATACCACGTGACTCCATTAGCCCAGCAAGACAGCTCTGGATGTGAGTTAAAATCAGGTGATCTCAAAATAGTTTAGGGATGTGGAAAGACATTGAAGTTGAATACCTCAGACATTGACAATGAATACCTCAGATTATTAGTGTGGTTGCCAGTAGGAAAACCTAATTATTCTTAAGGCCTGGTTAAAAGGTATTTCAGAAAATATCTTCCAAGTTCTGTCAACATGGCATATTGTGCTTCAGGGATCCCATTCATTTAGTTAAAAAAAAATATTCATTGAACCTTACCATCAGCCAGACATTGCTAGGAACAAAATGATGAGTTTCTCTACTCTCATACATAACAACAAATTTTTTTACACAAGTAAGTAACTTTCTACTAATACAAATAAAATGAAAGTTGTTTCTTCAGAAAGATGAGACACAATCAATGCAATGGACTTTTCTTTTCCTTTTTGCAAACCTGTCATCCCTTTAATTGTTCGTAAGCTCAGCTAGGGTCTAAACATCATAGTAGCTTTAAAGGTCTCACTTGGCTACACACAGGTACTTACCCATGCCCAGTTAGATACAAAATAACCTAGCAGATTAAAAGGGAATCGATTTTACAGTTTAAAAAGGCAAACTATATATGAAGTGCAGACTACAGTTGGATTAATTTTGTAAAAGGTGATAGCCAGCAAGGATAATTCAGGTACTAAAATGAGTAGTTGTGAAATTTCACTGCACAGAAATTGTACATAGAAACTTATAAATGTAGATTCTTCTGCCTGATCCTAAGGGATTTCAATTCAGAAATTTTGAGTCTTGACTGGAATTCGGCCTTTTCCACAGGCTCCAAAGATTATTATGAGTTAGCACATGACCAGGCTTGAAATACTCTGTTTGGTTATCAATTTTCATATTAAAGTTCTTTGGGGCAAACTCACTGTAAACTTTAATATTACTGACAAAGATGTTTTTTTATTCATATATACAGAATGAGAGCTAATATGTGTTCTTTTTCATTTATTTAATATATTAAGTAGAGTTCAAGTTCACAGTTGTAATTCCCAGAAGGCAGCTAAAAATTTTTTTGGTGATTTTCCTATACATTTTGCCATTTTATTTTCTATAGGCAAGCCCTAGCAAACATACTATCTCCATGGGGCAAAGGTGCTACTCAATATCAGAAAAAAAAATTAACTTGGAAACCAAAAGCCATCAATTTTGTGATTGACAGTTGTGGCAGATTTTCTTGATCCTTTTGAATTTTTTAATTTATTCTTTGAATTTTAATGAAAGCCAATGGTATCTTAGGTATACTTGTGGAAGCATCATATTTTTAATTTATTTTTAAATATTTTTTATTTTAAATTGAAATTGTTATTGATATAATTGTAAATTCACATACATTTGCAAGAAATTAAACAGAGAGATCCTGAATATGTTTATCTAGTTTCACCCAATGGTAACGTTTTACAAAATTATAAACTGTAACCAGGATATAAATATTGGTACAATCCACTGGTTTTCAGATTTCCCTGATTTTACTTGTGTTTATTTGTGTGTGTACATTTTTTAATGGTATCCCATTATTACATATTTTTTCACTTTTGACACTTTGTACTACTTTTCTTTCTTTTGTATTAAAATTAGACAAGAGAATATAAACTAACTTAACAGAACACATGAGAAACCACCACTCAACTCTAATAATAAGGTTGAAATTCATTTGTGTATCCCTTATGTATTCCTTCTCCTTCCTCTCCCCTCGGAGGTAAACACCATCCCATATTCAATATTTTAATATTTCACTACACATATAGTTAGAAATAAGCAATACATGTTAAAGTTTTGCACGTGTCAAACTCTAAACAAATGGTCATAAAGTACCTATGGTATTCTAAATGTAAGCATAGCATAGTGTATGTATGTACCTTGAGTTGAGCCTTGAGGTTATTTCCATTTTACCATGATTACAACTGAGGCTGCAATGGACATTCCAATACATGGATAGATGTTGGGGAGTTTCTCTGAATGTATGAATAGTAGTGGACTTGTCAGATGATAGGGTAAGGGCATCTTCAACTTTCCTGAATATTAGTAAATAGTTCTCTGTACTGGCTGTATATTTACACTCAATAGAAGTGTACTGGAGTTCCGGTTTGTCTACATCATTGCATTGTCTAACTTTTAAATTCTTTCTCAATCAGATAGGCTTTTCAATTAGAAAACCAGAATTCCCACATTTGTAAAATGAAAAGAATAATAATATCTATTTCACAAGTTGTGATTAATTCTAAATGTGAAAATACATATGAAAGCACTTAGCACACTGTCTGACACCCAAAAGAAGTTCATGTGTTTTATATCAAAATGTGAAAAAGTGCAAAGTGTTCTGCTTTAAACTCAGTTGATCAGGATGTCTTCTTAGGTGATATGTTTGGTGATGCTTAATTATAACCCCTTGCATTGGGGTTGATGGTTGAACATATTTAATGACAGCAGGCTCATGCAATATAGCACTGATTCTGACTGTTCTTGGAGCCTAAGTGAACAGTACTCCTCCAACCCCCCAAAAGTCTATGACCTAGTCCTACCTTAGGAGACATGAGACTGTCAGAATTATAAGAATGCTAAGACCCTGTGAGCATCTAGAAGGTGGTCCTCTAACAGGAGACTGCAGGCAGATGGATGGAAAGGCAAGGATAAATGAATGAGTTACAATGTTACCTTGAGATTCTAGAATCCTGTCACATCCTGAGGACATGCCAAGGACTTAGTTTCTAGGGGCAAATTAGCTTTGATCTCCAGCCACATTTTTAGAATGGTTAGGAATCTAGTATATTTTCAAAGATGAGCAATAATATGTTTGCTCAGAAATTAGCAGACTTCATCAGAAGATATTTTTCTGGAAGTAGTCAGCAGACAAATAGGCAGGCAGTATGCAACTGTTGTTAAGAGAATGACCTCTGAAATCAGAAAGCTTTGCCAACTACCAACTGTGTGATCTTGGAAAAGTTATGTAACCTCCTTTGTCAGTTTTCTCATCTTTAACAGTATTTACAATGTGAGTTTATTATGAGGATCAAGTAAGATATTTTATCAAAAGAAAAAAGTACACATGAATGTCTACACTGTACCAGAATTTCAGTCCATAAGGAGTAATTCTATGGTGACTTGGAAGTGACAAAAACTGAGAGAGAAACCAACCGAGCCACATTAGAGTTCAGAATAACTCAGTCAAATGTGAGAGACTAAGTGTGGCAGAATGGACAAAGTGAAATTTTATGCGTTCGGAATTTTAAAACCTCAGAAAGAGTGAGATAGAGAAACTCTCCCAGCAGCCCAGGCCCACTTATCGGGAGGTGATCAGTCAGGTTCCTGGAAGAAAACCAAAATCACCCAGCTCTGGGGTTTAAAGAGACTTTATTTACAGAGGTATGAGTAGGGTGAAAGAAATTCTCAAAGAATGGAAACAGGAACCCAGGGAATAAGGAGAGCAAGAAACCACTGCTATCCCTGGCCTGAAGTGGCAAGGGAGGGACTGGTGTTTCCAGAGCTTAGGGAGAGCTAGAGCCTCCAGAAAGGAAGGCTCCTCCAGAAAGGAAAGCCTGACAGAAGCTGTGGCTGAAAAACAGCTCCTTGGAGCCCCATGTGTTTAAAAATCACCTTGGGTTATTGTTAAAGGGCAAGTTCTGTTTCTGTCTCTCTATGGTATTTGAGCCCATATTCTGCAGTTTTAATAAGCCCGCAAGTGATTTCCATGCTACCTGTTCCATCCTTGGGCCACGCTATAAGAAGCAAGGTCATAGAGAAACTTAGTCACTGCCACATCCAGGGCATCCAAGCAGAGAAGCATCTGGAGAAGAAGTGCCCCTTGTCCATGAGTTAATAGCTGATGATCTTTTTTCTCCTGTATCCTATGGAAACTATATATAGGATGTAGTGTCCTGGTGTAAATTGTATTCAGAGTAGGTGAGACCAAAGGTCCCTTTTCTTTATATGATACTATAGTGTAAGACTCATTAAACCAAAACTAAAATTACATTTAGGGAAATGAACAGAACATAGAGAAAAACATGATTTCAAATGCAGTCTTAAGACACATTGCCATGAAACAAGCATCATGTCTTCAAGACTTACTACAATTAGGCTTAGCGAAAGAATGGAAAATATAGACACCAAAATACTGTTGTGCCTATTTCTGGATAATAGAATATGTACAAGCGATTTTTATTTTCTTCTTGTTTAGATCTATTTTTCGTTGTTTTTACACTCAACATGTATTATAATTATTGCAAAAACAATATAAATTACAAAAATGGACAATTACAAATATTTGATCATGTTTAAATTCAAAAGAAGCTTTCTGTGTATAGTTCTATTAAGTGACAGATACCTCTAATATTTCAAGGAAAATATTTAAAACATGAATCATTACATTACTCACATGTGCAAAGCCTTCAGAGTGTCATAGTAAAATAAACTTTTGTATCACAAATAAATCATCCAAGTTGAGACTGAAAGCTTCTATATTGCTTCCCAAAGCTATTGATAAAACAAGTACTTTATAGAAAATGAGTTGCTGGAGAAACGAACACAATGTACCACTTATTACAGATGATTCTTTACCTGGTCAGGCAAACATGGGTGTTATTATATACACAGAATAGAAGAGAAAAAGACCATAAGCTATTAACACATGTACAGAAGAAGAGCTCTTTCTCCCCAGCTGTGGGATTGTCCTATAATTCAACATTTGACTCTGTTCTTCCCAATCCTTCATTCAAATAAGACAGCACTTCTTATTGTTTAACAGTCACTTTTTTTTTACAGCTGACTTCTACAACTCTTAACTTCTACTTTGATATAGATTCCAAGTTTCTTTAACATTTCTGAGCATTTTGATATAGTTCTTCTGTTGATGTCTACTTTTGAAAAGAAAAGCATGGGGGAGGAGGCAAAAGAAATAAAGAAAGTAAAAAAAAAAAATCATCAAAGAAAGGTGCAAGTGTATCTGCTACTTTCCTAGGTCTTATATGGGGAAATAAGCATAAGTGAGATTAAAACTGAACAAATAAACAAGAATCAGAGAATCATTCTTGATGTCAGTATCTTCAAAGTCTTGAGAGAAAATGATTTTAAAGTTACTAACATTAAATGGCATGGCAAAACAAAGGCATCTCCAGAAAAGTGAAGACTCAGAAAATTTCCCTACTCAAAGCTGTACCTGAAATAAATTCTAAAGCTGGCACTCCAGCAAAAAAAAAAAAAAAAAAATTTAAAAAAGATATGGAACATAAGAAAGAAGATTAAGAAAAAACTAGAAAAGAGTACATAGCTAAGACTAATTTTTTGTGCACAATTATAAAATAATGAATTTTCTAAAAGTAAAACTCTTTGAATTAAACATGGGTGATAGCAAGTGGGGGAAGGAAAATGAAAGTATGTTAATGAGATTCTTACATTGCGGGGAGAGAGGAGATGGGAAAAAGACAATGGACAGTGAATAATCTACATGTCAATCCCTTGTTTCTGCCGCTCTTGAGCATTACTTTGGAAGTTAAATTCTATGATAATATCAAGAAGAAAAATTGAGACAAGAAAAAGATAAAGGAAAATGACACCATTATTTCTAGATGATATAGTAATATTTCCAGATGATCTGAGATGACATACAAACAACTAGAAAAGAAAGTTCAGTAAGATACCTGTTATGAGATCAAAGTTAAAATTAGTAGCTTTCTTAAGCATCAAGAATATACAATAGAAAATGTTAAGGAAAAAAGAGTCCATATACAAATAAATAGCAAAACCAAAAAAGCCAAATATGTAAAATAAATATGAAGAGAAATGTGAAAATTCTCTATTAAAATAACTACAAAATATCCTTAAAGATGTAAAAGAGAAAATATTTGCAAATGATATGACCAATAAGGGGTTAATATCCAAAATATATAATCAGTTCATACAACTCAATATCAAAGAATGAACAACCTAATTAAAAAATGAGCAGAAGACCTTACTAGACATTTTTCCAAGGAAGATATGCGTATGGTCAACAGGCACATGAAAAAATCCTCAACATTGCTCATCATCAGAGAAATGCAAACAAAACCACAATGAAATATATCTCATACCTGTCAGAATGGCTATCATGAAAAAGTCTACAAATAACAAATGTCGGCCAGGATGTGGAAAAAAGGGAACACTAGTGCACTGTTAGCGGGAATGTAAATTGGTGGAACAACTATGGAAAACAGTATGGAGGTTCCTCAAAAAACTAAAAATAGAACTACCATATGTTCCAGTAATTCCACTCCTGGTATATATCTGAAGAACATGAAAACACTAATTTGAAAAAATACATGCACCCAATGTTCATAGCAGCATTATTTACAATAGCCAAAATATGGAAGCACCCTAAGTATCCCTCAGCAGATAAATGGATAAAGAAGATGTGGTATATATACACAATGGAATACTACTCAGCCATAAAAAAGAATGGAATTCTGCCATTTGCAACAACGTGAATGGACCTAGAGGGTGTTATGCTTAGTGAAATAAGTCAGACAGAGAAAGACAAATACTGTATGTTATTACTTATATGTAGCACCTAAAAAAGTAAACGAATGAGTATAACAAAACTGAAACGGACTCACAGATTTAGAGAAAAAACTAGTGGTGACAAGTGGGGAGAGCCAAGATAGGGTTATGAGATTAAGAGGTACAAACTACCATGTATAAAATAAGCAAGCTAAAAGAATATATTGTGAAGCTCAGGGAATATAGCCAATAGTTTATAATAACTTTAAGTGGACTGTAGTCTACAAATATATTGAATCACTATGCTGTACATGAGAAACAAGTATAATATTTTAAATCAACTATACTTCAATTAAAAATGAACATGTAACAGGGAAGCAGAGTAAGTGGAAAACATATATTATGTTCCTAGATAGAAAAACTTAATACGTGAAATGTCAATTCTCACTAATAACACCAATCTATACATTTCTATGCTATTTCAATTGAAATAGCCACAGAATTTTTGTAGCCTAATATTTTGATTCAAATTCCTCTAGAAGAGAAAATACAAGCCAATGATAATCCATGACAATATTATAAAATTATTTACTAAACACTTGTATAATGTGTATTATTTCCTTGTCATTATTCTAAGTGATTTGTAGAAGCTAACTCTTTAAAACATAATAGATTTATGAGGTAAGAATTATTTGCCTCCATTTTAGGGATTATACACATATAGAAGAAGCACATACATATGAAAGACTTCATGACATATTGTTAAGAAGAATAATCAAGTTACAGGAACATACTGATTTTGTAATGCCTCCATATATATGTCCATTATTTGAAAACACATGTTATATTTGTAGGTTTAAACACACACACAAGCACACATAGGCATGTTGTATCCATTATATCCATGACGTAAAAATACATACATATATAGATACATACAAATATATACACACAGAATACATGCACTTCTTTTTATATTTAGAAATGATAGGAGGGATGTTTAGTCAGCAAAATTCAGAAACTTAAAATCATCAGATCTTCCATTGAACAAAGTCTTTTTTAAATTCACAAGTAGCCAATTTGCATTTCCGGATGGGGAGCCTGAGATCAGCTAATGGATATTCCTTAGGAAAGAACTGAAGGTATATATACCGAGAGACCTAAGCTACCAACTTGTGTTTTCTATGAAAACTAAAACCAACATATGTCTCTATCCTCTATTTAAACAATCCTATAATCAGACATATTTTTGTCCCTTTTGTGTTTCTATTGTGATAAAATTAAAAAAAAAAAACAACAAAACAAAACTTAGCTGCCTGTTTCACGTAATACTTGTTTCCAAGAGATAATAATGGGAACTAACTAAGCAGCTTATTTTTCAAGATGGACAGCTTACTCATCAATACCCAGGGCTCAGTACCCATGATCCGTAGCTCTAACATCATAAACCCTGCCCATCCCACCCAGGCTCTGTCTTCAAGACCTAGCCTAGAATCGTCTGGACCAGGCACAAACCCTGTCAAGGTAGCATTCTTTCTTACTGCACAGTCTTAGCTTTTTTTCCATCAGCAGGTGTTTCTGGTGGTCTTTTAGGGAATTGATGGTAGACACCCGGTCACTGCAACACCAAAAGGCCCTTGATATGAACTGATGCCTAGTAAGACTTTATTACCTACGAAACAAGTGATACATCATTATTATTTCGGTAACAGTATGTCTTTTCCCAGCTATAGACACTGGGAAGGCCTCTTTCCTTCTTTTCCAGTAACACTTCATTGGTCTCTACCTCAATTGCCTAATCACTGTGATACATTAATAAATAACATGGTAACACTGCAATTGGTGTATCTAACATCAAATTCATCAGTTCATAATGAATTTCATCCTTCCTACTGAGCTCTATATTTTCTTCTGTCTTATTCTCAGATCTCAGATGTGTGGTGATTGGTTTCTATTTTGTACTATTTCTAAGAATTTCTCCGCAGGAAGGTGTGATTCTAATTATCGGTCAAAAGAAATTACAAGCTAAGACTGTGTGGTGTCAGGCACCCATGAAAATATGTACATTTTTCTTTTCCGGTAAAGGAAAACATAACATTTGTACCTATCAGTACCCCAGCTTGAGGCAGTAGTAGGATGAGAGTTAGAGCCAACCATCATATTTCTCGGCCTGACCTCCCCCTACCTCCACCCAGTATATAGGGTGGAGTTCTACTTGTCTCTAAAGCAATTGTTGGGATTTCCACAGGGACATCATATTAGGAACCACCTCGTACTGCCAGCACGTGGAATGTAAATCTTTTCCATTGTTTCTTTACTGGCTCATTGTGATGATGCTTCCATTAACTGCCAGTAACTAAACGAATCACACCAATATCTGCATAGGTTTCAACTGCTGATGCTTAGGCTCATAGAAGTCAAGAGAAGGCTGCTATTGCCTAAGGCCAGAATCATGGATACCTTTGCCAGTAGCTCACATTCTTCTCTAGCCCTAGTCCTGAAGGGATCACTGCCATCCCCAGCATAGCTACTGCAGGCAGTAATACTACGGCCATCATCTCTAACTCAGCCATCTGCCATTGCCAAGCTTACTTCAACCATAAGACGTCCACCAGTGGTGAGATAGTGCTTTCAGTGTCCATGGGAATGATAGAGAAACGAGGCTTATTCATTCACTGTACCCCTTCCTCAAGAGTCAGGCCTGAGTGCACAGGAGATAGGCCAGCGGAGATAGGGGTGAGCCATATCATTTCTCTGTGAATCACTCTTGGTGAACACAGCCTTTTTCTTTCTTTCTTTCTTTTTTTTTTTTGCACCAGCTCTACTCTCTTTTCATTTAAGGTGTTCACTGTCTACATACCCACATTCAAACAGTCCATCCAAATTGACTTATAATTAGCCCATTTGACCTGGCCTTCAGATAAGTGCAGATCTCCTTGAAATCTAAAAGGATGTACTATTCAAGCTGAATATTAAAAAAAAATGGTGGGGAGAGGAAAAGGAAATTCAGAAAATTGTCTTCTCTCTGCTTTGTATTTCAGAAACTGCTCTCAAAATAAGTTCTAAAGGAAAAAAAAAGAAACAGACACAAATACTAGTATCATGCTGAAAATAGTAAAAAAAAAAAAAAAAAAAAATGATTGTACATACATTAGGTTTATAGTAGAATTTACAGAATGGCAAGATAAAGCAGCTACAAGGCGTTCTGCCAGCAGGCTGCACAGTGCTGACTTCTGCAGTGCAGGTGAGTCTGTGCAGCAAATCCTTGGGAAAGAGAACGGTGGGGTCTAATGTTAGCAGTGGCGGAGCAGCCCCCTAGGGAAGGACTATATGGTAACACAATAATAACTGCAGGGTAGACGCCAGAGGTCACGTGGCTGGTAGCTGCATTTGAGAAATCAATTAGGTAGACCACAGCAAAACTGAAAAAAAGAGTTGTTTGATATTTTAGTAGATAAACTCACTAGGAAACTTGAAGTTGAGTTTAAGGAAAATGCTATTGAGGAAAAATATGACTTTAGTATTAGTATACTAATATACTAGGAAAAATACTATTAGGAATTTTAGGAGGAACTGAGGCAGATGTTAAGAGCAAGATATTTATTGCTTATGTAAAAATGGCTTGAGGAACACTGTTTTTAAAAATAGTAAAAATGATGGCTCAGGAATTAGAGGAAGGCTTAGAAATGAAGCCAAATTTTCTTTCTTTGAGAGCAGTCATTCTCTAGTTTTCAGAACTGCAATTCTTGATTAAGAATTTCTCTAAGCTGGGTCTTGGGAGAGGTTGAAGAAATGGTTGTGAGAATCATTGCCAGACAGTAGCCTTCCTTCTGAAAAACTCTTGCTTCCTTTGAGCTTCTATTTCTTCACCTATAGAGGAAAGAGCATCTAACTTTCAGATTTGTTTTGAGAGTAAACAATGTACCTAAAACCGCATAAAATCATCTAACACTGACTTCTGTTTGAAAATAACTATGCACTAAAAACATAATGGATTTTTAATTTTTAATTATTTTCCCAAGTTAGTATTTGAAAAGTTTCTAACCTACAGGAAAGTTGAAAGAATGGTACAGTAAACACGTGTAAACTCTTCACCAAAATTCAATTGTTAACATTTTGCCATATCCATATTCCTTTCACTCCATTGTGTTGTCATTAAAATACCTTAGGATGCATCTCCTAGGAATAAAAATATTCTTCTTCTACGTAACCACATATGTTAAAATATTCCGGAAATTTAACATTGATCCAATTATCTAATGTTCATCCCATATTCAATTTTCCCCCATCACCCTAATAATGTTCTTTGTAACTGTTTTTGTTGTTTCTTTGTATTTTCATTGTTTTTGTTTTGTTTTGTTTTTATTCCAAAAAGCAATCAAGGATCACACACTGCATTTATTGGTTCCCAGCATTTTCTAAATTAATAACACTGATATTTTAAGTCTCCAAGCCCACTGTCTCTCAATTTGGATTGTCTGATTGTTTCCTCATGATTAGATTCTAATCACAAATAGGATCTTGGATTTTGGTAGGACTACTACTTAGATAATGTGTCCTTCTCAGTCCATCAATAATGGAGAGATTGTCCCATTACCAGGGAGATTGGGAGACACCACTTAATTAAGGTGGTGTCTGCTAGACTTCTTAATTATAAAGGTACCTTTGCCTTTTGTAAGTAATAAGCAATCTATGGGGATGATAACATGTTTTTCATAAAAAGGATATTACAAAACTGTTTAAAAGATAATTTTTAAAATCTTTAGAACATCTAGTAAGTAGGTACACTTTCATCCTTAAACCTGTAGACAGAGGATTCTTAAAATACTCAAAACATGAAACAAGTCAATTTAAATATTATCTTTTACTCTCTCTGCCATCCCCCTAACTGAATAAATGTAATCCTTGTAGCCCTAATCTCTTGACATACCTAGGGAACACTACAAATGCCAAGGCCGCCTCTTGCATGGAGATACTAGAAACTGGAATGAAAGTATTTTCTGCATATAGGAGGTGAAATCTTGTTCAAAATTTATCTTTCTAAAACAAATACATTTGTGAGTTCTTGAATATTTATTTATTTATTTATTTATTTTCGGTAATGATTCAAAGTGTTGGTGGTAGAGGTGAGTGAAGCTGGCAGCTGCAGCCCTATTTCAGGGTCCTTTGGGATGGGTAATGCTGTGGTCATGACTCAGAAACACAACTTTCCCAGCCCCACCTCCTTCAATTACATGAAACGGGAGCCTGTTTTATATCTTTGTGACTGCCTGAAAGTCCCACTACTGTACTGTCAACACCATCCAGCCACCCCCCCACACACAATCGTTAGAAAATAATAAGACTCCACATCATTCTGCTGAACCTATATTTTTTTCTGCTGGCTGATAGCAGTAGCCTGTAACTCTGCCTTAATACTTTAAAAAAAAAAAAAATCCCCAACAAGTGCTGCCTGTCATTGGTAATTTACCAAAGTTTCCACCTCTCTTTACTTCCTGTTCCTACTCTATCAAACAGTGAGTCAAATGCAATCCAAAAGTAAATTAAATAAATGTATATCTCTCTATATATTTTAAATTAGAGAATATTCCTCACTTGTCAGTGGATTATATTGTAAAGCAAATTTAAGTATATGAATATCAAAACTGGAAAAATTAATGAGTGAATAGTTTTTTACAGTTTTTTATTGAAATATAATTGACATATAGTACTGTATTAGTTTCTGGTATACAATATGATTTGATATTTGTATATATAGTAAAATGATCACCACAGTAAGACCAGTTAACATCCATATCCGTTACCCTACATAGTTATAATTTTTTTTTCCTGTGATGAGAACTTTTCAGATCTACTTTCTTAGCAACTTTCAAATATATAATACAGTATTATTAACTATAGTCACCATGCTGTACATTGTATATTTGATCACCTTCACCCATTTTGCCCACCAGACACCCCTCCTCCATCTCTGGCAGCCACCAATCTGTTTTCTGTATCTACGAGTTTGTTTTTGTTTTTTTAGATTCCACATATAAGTAAGATCATATTTGTCTTTCTCTCTCTGACTTATTTCAGTTAGCATAATCCCCTCCAGGTCCATCCATGTTGCAAATGGCAGGATTTCCTTTTTTATGGCTGAATTTTATATATGTATACATTTATACATATGTATATATAAAATATATAAATATATATGTATTTCTTCATCCATTCATCCGTTGATGGACACTTAGGTTGTTTCTATGTCTTGCCTAATTTCTTTGCTTTAGAAGTATGTCTCAAAATAATACATTTCTCTCCATCTTCACTGCTGCCACTTTTTTTTCGAGTTTCCCTAATATCTCCCTTAGACCACATCAGCCTGCTCCTACAGTCTCCTCTCCAACCAATTCTCCATAACGCACAAAGCCATCTTTCTTAAATCAAATCTAAGTATCTAAGATTCATCTTCCCCTGTCAACCTTAAATCACTTTAATGGATTTATCTCATTTCTTTTGAGTTAAAAATAGAAATGAAAGTCTTAAATATGGCCTTCAGTTTCCAACATCCTAGGATCCTGCCTACCCCTTCCAGCCTTGCCTCTTACTATCTGTCCCATACACCTGTCCTTCTTCCAGTTTCTTGAATAGGTGTTGCTCTCTCCTGCTACAGAGATTTTACACATGTTATTTTATCTTCTGGAATACACCTCATTCCCTCCTGCTTCCTACTCTCATCTGGATAAATGGTCTCTAAAGTTGTTATAGATTTTTTTTTTTAATGACTACATCTCCAAGATTTTAATTAATTAATTAATGGTGACATCAGTAAGATATTGTAACTAGTTCAAAAGAGATTTCAAAGAACACACCATACACACACACGTGTATATATACCTACATATGTATATATGTGTGTGCGCGTGCGCACTTGCAAACGTGTGTGCATGTTTATGGAGAGAAGCAGGCAATGAGTAATGCTGAAATGAATTTATAAAATGATGTAAAAGTGATCAGTATCCACAGGGCAACATTCAGTTGCATTCCACTGGATGAAATCTGTTTGTATTTCTATGGACAAGAATCATTTGTATTACTTCTTGTGTTCTACAATTTACTTAATTGTAAAATGGCTCAAACATAATGAAAGGTGTAGATAATCTAGAGTGGTGCTCTAGTCATGACTTCCAGAGGTCTTTTATGCCTCTTTCCAAGTCTCACCGTTTTCCTTGACCAACTCCACCATCATGATCATAAAATCTCAAAGCTTATTTCTCAAAGTGATAAGATTAAGATATTGAGATTACTGAAGCCATGAAGTAAATTCTCTCTGAAAGTTTTCGTAGGGAATCTCAGATTAGATTTTTTTTTTTTTTTTAAATAAATCACTGAGCATAGGCAACTCCTATATATAAGTTTTAAAGAACCCAAGGATCAAAATTTGGAAACATTGGCCAAAACATCTGATTGCATTGAGAATTTTTCAGGTAGAGAAGAAAGTGGAAGTGTTAATAAGAAGAAAGTAACCGATTGGCTGGTCTTCCATTTGATGGGGTTAACTCACCCTGGGTTAAAATGACCTTGGCAAACACAATGGTACTGATTAAATTCCTACTCAAAACTGGCATAACGAGAATTTTTACCTAGCCATGTTCAATTGGAGTTCCACCAGTCAGGTCAGATTAGATTTTTAAAAGCCTATATAATTTACTCTCCCAAGGCAAGAATACTAAGCCCAAGAAACTCTACCAGATTTCTCCAGCCCTACCTGTAAATTTTGATGCATGCTTTCCTTTCCGATGTTGCCAAATTTACTAATTTTCATGGTCTGCCTGACTTTTCTTAATCCCTGTAAGGCTGGGACCTGGTAAACCAGGTACCAGGCCAATTTCCCTGAGAGATCTTTGTTGACATTAGCTCCAAACATAAACCAATCTTTTTTTCTTAAAAGTGCCTGTACTACTTGACTCAATGAACATAATTCTCAAATATGATACTCCAGATAAGGTCTTGGTTATGCAACTGATTCCCCCAATTGTGTCATGGTAAACGGAGGATAGATTCTTTTTGACCCCAAATAAATAACTATATTGCCAAAGTAATAAAAAGTAAGAAGATTTAGTAAGAGATTCTTGGGATCAGAGTCAGATATTATTTTTAAGTATTTCATTTTACTTTATAAAAGCATAATTGTGGGTTCAAGATAAGTTAAGTAGAAAGAGAAAAGATGGCTTTTTATATCCAGATAAATATGACATTGAACCAATATCAACCATATTCAGACAAACAGTCACAATAAAATGTCCCTCGTCACCTCATTCAGTCCTATGTAACTGAGTGTTCACTTACTGGATCTTTGGTTAGCTGTCTGTTTTCATAAAGCCCTCTGCTTCTGGACTAAAATGAGTTCTGAAAAGCTTGACGCAGTCCACTGGTATGGTATGAAAGTTTTATAGCTGATGTGAGCTCAGAAGCCTGTATTTGAGAGTTTATTCTTTGAAGTATCAAAAGTTCAAAGTACCTGGTACAGTAATTTCTTACAGGCTCTGAGACTGTCCTTGGTTGAAGACAAACTCTAACCTAAAGCTTATATCAAAGCCCTCAAGCAAACACTAACTTAAAATGAAATCTCATTTTAGATGAGAGATTTAATGGCTGTGGTTTATTTAATAGTATAATCCAAACTATCAATATGGAGGAGATCACAGTTCTCTTTCAAGGCAGAGAATAATTCAGAAGACTTTTGATGAGTGTTTCTGCAGGTAAGGCATAGTATAGTCAGCAGTGCATTGTTAAATCTGCAGGGAATTCCTATGGAGGCATACAATTTGTGAAATATGTACATTAATTTACCTACACAAATGTAACATAGGTAGACAGCTTGTCTCTCCTGATTTGACAGATTTGCCCATATAACACTTTACAATTGTAGCATAGTAAAGAAATCTAATTATTTCTAGCATTTCCCTGGGAAATTTCAAAGATAGTTTTAGATGTTAGAGTTATGCTGAAGCTTTCATTTTATTTTTTTTCCATATTTAAAATTTGATATGGAGAAGACAACTCAAAATATTTATCAGAAGAAATTTTGACACTTAAGATAGGATCATTCTTGCCAAAGACACCTATTTAGTCACAGTGACAAGAAAACATTTAACAATAAACATGGACAGTAATGTGATTATAAAGAACCCTAGATCTTTCATAAGTAAGGGAATTTTAATTTCTTTTTCTTTTTTCTTTGATATCAAGGGCATAATTAATTCAACATAAAGCATAGGAAAAGTATTCTGGTAAAACATGAAATCTCTGCTTTCAAAGAAGATTAGGTAAAGCAGGTAAAAAATGTTTCACAATAGTAGCCAAAGGCATTAATCAGTAAACCTAGGAAGTTAAGTATAATAAGATTAAGTGAACTTTGACAAAGTTTTATTTAACACCTTTTCTCACTTCTTTACAGTCTTATGTGTTATATACCATGGCAAATAAAATTTACTTTCCAAGCTTTCTCTTTCATTAGTCTCTTTCATAGTCTAAAACAAACTGGCATTTACTTGAGGACAGTGGTTCTCACTCAGGTCTGAGAGGTCAAAACTATTTTCAAAACAGTACCAAGATGTTTTATGTTAACAGACAATGTGTTCATCATTGTTATCTACAAATGATTAAATAAATACAAGTGGTAATAATTTTCCATTTTAATATCTGATTAGGTAAATATTGAAAGTTATAATTCCCATAAACAGAAGCTCTTTGGAATCCTTAAAAAGTTTTAAGAGTTTTGGTTCAGAGACCAAAAAATTTGACAACTGATGCTTTAGGACAAAACTCTTCTTTTTTCTTGAAAAACCAAAAGCGCACATACGCACAGTTTGATTTCTTGGTCTTTATTGCTGTTAGTATAGCTTCAACTACTTATACTAATTGTTACTTGTTTTTAAATTGGAGTACAAGTGCTTTACAATGTTGTGTTAGTTTCTGCTGTATAATGAAGTGAATCAGCTATAGTATACATATATCCCCTCCCTCTTGGAACTCCCTCCCACCACACCCGCCCCCATCCCACCCATCTAGGTCATCATAGAGCACCAAGCTGAGCTTCCTGTGCTTTATAGCAGGTTCCCACTAGCTATGTATTTTATACATGGTAGTGTATATATGTCAATCCTAATCTCCCAGTTCGTCCCACCCTCCACTTCCTGCACTGTGTCCACATGTCCGTTCTTTTAACCAAAGTAAATAGCTGCCATTTCACAATCAGGGCACAGATACTTGAAAAAGCTGGCAAATGACAGCATTTTAGCAGACCAGCAGAGCCCGTGAGCACACACATCTTGCCTTTCTACAGCTACACACATCCAGTTCTCACCTTCTAAATGTGTCAAATATACACACTTACATTATCCTGACTGAGAGCTATAGTCTGTCTATAACACATAAAAGTAAGAAGCAACAAAGTATATAAACTTAAAATTATACTCAATGAACAACGTTTCAGTATTCTAGCTTACTCAGAAAATAGTTAGGTTATTTAGTTAAAAGAATAGACTCAGGAAATCCACTTAACTGGGTTGTGTATTTGCTTTATTATTTCTTTTAGTTTTTTATTGGCATATAGTTGATTTACAATGTTGTGTTAGTTTAAGGTGTACAGCAAAGTGAATCAGTTATACATATACATGTATCTACTCTTTTATTTTTTTTTTAGATTCTTTCCCCATGTAGGCCATTACAGAGTATTGAGTAGAGTTCCCTCTGCTATACAGTAGGTCCTTATTAGTTATCTATTTTATATATAGTAGTGTGTATATGTCAGTCCCAATCTCCCAGTTTATCCCTCTCTCCCCATCTCCTGGTAACCATAAGTTTGCTTTCTATATCTGTGACTCTACTCCTGTTGTATAAATAAGTTCATTTATGCCTTTTTTTTTTTTTAGATTCCACATATAAGCGGTATCATATATTTGTCTTTCTGTGTCTGACTTATTTCACTCAGTATGACAATCTCTACATTCATCCATGTTGCTGCAGATGGCATTATTTTCTTTTTTATGGGTGAGTAATATTCCATCATATATATATATATATATATATATATATATATATATATATATATATATATATATATATATATATATATATATACACACATATATATATATACACACCATATATTCTTTATCCATTTTTCTGTCGATGGACATTCAGGTTGCTTCCATGTCCTGGCTATTGTAAATAGTGTTGCAATGAACATTGGGGTACATGTATCTTTTTGAATTATGGTTTTCTCCAGGTATATGCCTAGGAGTGGGATTGCTGGGTCATATGGTAGTTCTATTTTTAGTTTTGTAAGGAACCTCCATACTGTTCTCCATAGTGGCTGTACCAACTTACATTCCCACCAACAGTGTAGGAGGGTTCCCTTTTCTCCACACCCTCTCCAGCACTTATTGTTTGTAGATTTTTTGACGATCTCCATTCTGACCGCTGTGAGGTCATACCTCATTGTAGTTTTGATTTGCATTTCTCTAATAATTAGTGATGTTGAGCATATTTTCATGTGCTTTTTGGCCATCTGTATGTCTTCTTTGGAGAAATGTCTATTTAGATCTTCTGCCCATTTTTTTTGATTGGGTTATTTGTTTTTTTGATATTAAGCTGCATGAGCTGTTTGTATATTTTGGAGATTAATCCCTTGCCATTTGCTTTATTTGCAAATGTTTCCTCCCATTCCAAGGGTTGTCTTTTCATTTCGTTTATGGTTTCCTTTGCTGTGCAAAAGCTTTTAAGATTAATTAGATCCCATTTGTTTATTTTTGTTTTTATTTTCATTACTTCTAGGCGGTGGATCAAAAGAGATCTTGCTGTGATTTATGTCAAAGAGTGTTCTGCCTATGTTTTCCTCCAAGAGTTTTATAGTGTCCAGTCTTACATTTAGGTTTCTAATCCATTTTGAGTTTATTTTTGTGTATGGTGTTAGGGAGTGTTCTAATTTCATTCTTTTACATGTAGCTGTCCAGTTTTCCCAGCACCACTTATTGAAGAGACTGTTTTTTCTCCATTGTATATCCTTGCCTCCTTTGTCATAGATTAATTGACCATAGGTTTGTGGGTTTATCTCTGACCTTTCTATCCTGTTCCATTAATCTATATTTCTGTTTCTGTGCCAATATGATACTGTTTTGATGACTGTAGCTTTGTAGTATAGTCTGAAGTCAGGGAGCCTGATTCTTCCAACTCCATTTTTATTTCTCAAGATTGCTTTTGCTGTTTGGGGTCTTTTGTATTTCCACACATATTGTAAAATTTTGTTCTAATTCTGTGAAAAATGCCATTGGTAATATGACAGGGATTGCATTGAATCTGTTGATTGCTTTGGGAAGTATAGTCATTTTCACAGTATTGATTCTTCCAATGCAAGAACATGGTACATCTCTCCATCTGTTTGTGTCATCTTCGATTTCTTTTGTCAGTGTCTTATAGTTTTCTGAGTACAGGTCTTTCGTCTCCTTAGGTAGGTTTATTCCTAGGTGTTGTATTCTTTCTGTTGTGATGGTAAATGGGATTATTTCCTTAATTTCTCTCTCTTTTCTCTCTCTCTCTCTCTTTTTTTTTTTTTTTTTTTTTTAATTTGGCCGTGCCAAGTGGCTTACAGGATCTTAGTTCCCTGACCAGGGATCAGACCTGGGCCCCAGCAGTGAAAGTGCCAAGTCCTAACCACTGGACCACCAGGGAATTCCCAGAGTTGTGTATTTGCAATTTGCTGAAAGTGAATCAATGAATAAGTTTCTCTATTTCTTTATTATGCGTTCAAGTACCATAGACGCAGAGTCAGAAAACCTGATACAACTCTCTTAGAAATGAATTAGTTACCACATAATCAAACCATTTAAAGGTAAAAATATGGAAATCCAGAAGAATTCATAATTTCCCATAATTACAGTGCTTGTTAGAGAGGACCTTCGCTGCAGCATATCAGTGTGACATCATATAACAATTCTCAGAATGCCAAAGGCTAAGATTTCAAACAAAATCCTTCATTTTGGGATTGGTATACAGTATTTATGTATATATATTGCTGTCTGAATGTTTTCCCTCTAGTTATATAGTGTGTGACCAACTTAGTTGGGTGAGGTAAGTTTAAAATGGGGATTTTATCAGGAAAGTTTTTTTTTTTTTTTTAAATAAAAAGGTGTATAATCATTGGAAAATATTTATAAGTTACAAGAGTATACATAAAGAAGAACATAAAGATAATCTAATCTGTAATCTTCCTGCCTTTAGATAACCACTCTAAACATGCCAGCATTTCTTTTCTTTCAGTTTATTATTATTATTATTATTTTTACAAAGCTATTTTTAGGGAATTCAAAGTTCATTTATTTAATAAAGGCAAGAGTTGGGAGGAAGGTACATACCTATCTTGTTAACACTTAATTCTTGACATTTTCATTTGAGTTTCTAATGTTTCAAATGTGAGAAGCTGACTTTGCTTCTTTAGCATTCTTTAGGGCATAAGGTCAAACAGTTTGTCTTTTGACCCTTGATTTATTACTTCACTGTTGTAATTACCTTAGCTGTATAGGGTGTAAACCTCTTTACATTGAAGTGTGCTCCCACCACACACACAAATACATTTTATTTACTTTCATGTGGATTTCAGAATTATCTTGTCAAGATCCATAATATAGGCCCATTAAGATTATAATTTCTATCACATTGAACCTATAAATCTTGAGAAGAATTGTAATTTTTATATATTTATTTCTTCTAAGATTTAGAAAAACCTAGATTCTATTTTCTATTAAAATATATTTGTTGGTATTTTTACAGAAGTTTGTTTTTAAAAAATATTTTGGACCTATGCAAACATTGTTAAAATTATTTCTAGAATAATTCTATTCATTAAATTTTGCCATTTTAGCTTTTTTTTTTTTTTTTTTTTCCTGCTGTTGCCACCTAACTAGTTATTGTTGATGTGGAGAAAAGTTTCTGGGAAAAAAACAAAATAAAACACAATAACACATCATATTCTCCAGTATTTATACTTCTTTACATTTTATTCTTTGTTCCTGTTATCAGAATTTCTGAAGCAGTATTTTAAAACTGTTTTTATATAATCTGTTCAATTGTTCTTGGTTTAGAGTTTCACCAATCAGCATGGTATAGACTGTAGATTTTAGATGAAAAATTAAGCCTAGTATTTCATAGTGTTTCTTTTTTCAAGAACTGGTATTAAATTGTATCATATTTTAAACATATATTAATTTGTATGCTTTCTTTTTGTGTCTGTTGATGTCATGTATAAATATAATTAGTGATCAGTTTCTTCTTATTAAAATCCTGTTGTTCTTGGAATTTACTCACTTTGATTGTGATGATTGATGATAAATAAGTGACAGAAAGGAGGAATCCTTGATTGAGAACTCCATGATTTAACACATTTTCTTATTTTGAAAGGGAAGCACACCTTTCTAAACTAATTGTACAGAGGAAGGATTCTATACTAGGAATTGTGTTTTCTAATGGCCAGATTCTCTGGTTGTTGGGGCATAGCCAAATGTGGAAGCCTAATTACTGTAACCACAAAACCCACAGAAATAGACTTTTGGGCTGATGTGGAAGACTTTTGTGTATGAAGTCAGCGCCAAGCATTTATCATTGAATTTTTCAAGGTGCTTTGGAAGTCAAAAGTATTGGTAGTTGTGACTCAGGAACAATAAATGTATAATTTGTTACATGAAGAAGAAGTAGTCTAAAATACCTTTTAAACTCTTACTTTATCCCTGACTGGTCATCTGCACATAATTTTGCAGAAAGGAGGCTATCAAAATGAAGCATTTACAAATAAATGAATATAATTTATATTAATCTTTCATTTGCCTTTTTAGCCATACCTACATTTATCTATTTGAGCTAACGTGCTTTAATTCATATTATTTCTCAATCACTGCCAACAATGGTAACAGATTATACAGTAGCTCGGGCAGAAATACAATGAGGGCATTATAATTTTATTTGGTGGTGGTGGGTGGGTGTGGGGATTTTCTCATCTTCATAAATAGAGTTGTGGACACGAGAGCCCTGTTACTTTTATTCTCTGTTCCCCTACTTTGTTCTCCCCACAGCAAGCACAATCTTCACTATTTTATGCCTACAAATATTTTTAAGACATACCTTTATAAGAGCATATTTCTGTGTTTTAATAAGAGTAAAACTTTTTTATAGCAGGAATTGTCTATACAGCTTAAAGCATACACTATTCTTATATCTTATATCTACAAGTTAGTTTTTAAAAAATAGGCATACTTATTTTTAAGCAGTGTTTTGTAATTTATGAAATATCTTTATTGGATTTAGAGCTAAAAAACACTTTAAAGATCATCTAGCCCAAATTTACCTGAAAGACATAGCAGAAAGACAACCAAAATCGAGGCTTCTTACTCTGGGTATAGCTCTTTTAACCATCTCATTCATAGGTACTCTGTCTTCTGCCATGTTCTGATGCACTCCCACCACAAACAAATAAGGTGATAGATTTGTGTGCATTGATAGAGTCTGACATGTTATGTGAAGGCTAGTACTTCCTAGGTGACCCCCATCATTTAAAAATCTACATGCCTGTCTCTTCTAGCTATTTGAGGAAGAGCTCTCTTCTATTTTGTCAGTATTAAGATGTACCAATTGCTTTTGGGAATTGATACAGGAATTTTAGGAGGGGTAGATACACTGATACATTAAGTACAGACATCAATTTGATGATGTATTTTATTTTCTGAAAATTTCAAATGTGGGGGAAGAAACCCAATATATTGTAGTTTTTCATGTTTTAAGGATTCCCTCAACCTAATCAGATCATAACATACATTATACTACTTTTAATCTTGTTGAGATGTGTATTTTGCCATTAACCTCATTTTAAAAAATTGTATTATATGGTGTAACATGTATAAAATGTTAGCTCAAAGAAGACATTCAAAAAATAGATTTTCTGTTCTACTTTATTATTATCATTACTACTGTTGTTATTAATTTTCACACTAAGTGCTAAGCTTTTAATAACATTTCCTCCTTTTTTACCTGGAATAAGCAACTAGAAAAAATTGTGGGTTTTTCTTTAATAGAAAATTTAAACTCAAGATACATTCTGCAGTTTTCTCCAAAATACTCAATTCAAATATCAAAGCGCTGTGTTTGGGATGCTCAGTTAAAATGTTGGGGAGCTCTTGCTCTTCCACACACATGAGGAAGTAAATTTCCTACCAGAGCTCTGAATGCCTTAATAGAGAAATGGGTTTCCATTATTTGGTAAGTGTAATAAAATATGCCACTAGGGGAAAAAAAAGTCTCTTTGGTTAAGTTCAGTGGGCTAGTTCTTCAATTCGGATTTCGCTATGCCTCTCACCAGCTGTAAAACCTTAAAGAAGGAGTATCTTTCCCTCTTCAGCTACTCTTTACAGCATCCAGAGTGAAGGGGAGCATGTTTGTATCTGTGAATTGCTACAGAGGTAGAACGATTCTGATTGTGTTGGAAATGATTGCTAATATTTCATAGACGTTTTCAAGCTTTCTGAAATAAACTGCATATTTGAATCTTCCAGACAGTTGTCAGTTATATTAATTTTTCTCCTATTGTTATCTAGTGTGAAGTCATGTTGGTTTACAATTTATGCTATGTTTTTATTCATTGTAAAGATAGGCAGGGAAAAAAGAAGGGGCTTGACATATTGTGATTGTTGTTGTCTTCTTTCTGTCCGAAACACATGAATTTGGGTGCCTCACAATTATTTTTCTGAGGTCTATGGTTAAAATGGTCTACATTTCAGTCTTTTCACATCAGCAAGCATTTATTTATAGAGTATTTTTCAAAATTCTCATCATTCTCTGTTCCTCTTAAAATTAAAAAAAAAAATTACTAGTAACTGGAAATAGGACACAGATATCCAGGAAATGTAATTTGGCAATAAATGCTGTTTTGAAGTACACTGCATAGTTTGTGGATAAATATTTCTTTAATGCGTGTAATTACTGGATCAGCGGAATAAATGTGGTCATGTCCTTGTAATTAATACATTGTCAAAAGTTCATTTAAGTATAATAATTTTACTGGGAAAATGCTGTCTATGTGTTTCCTGCAATAATTTGTTAAATTAAGTGCAATAAATATAAAATTACTCTCAGAAATTTTTTTTTTTTTCAAGTTCTGTTTCACTAGGTGTCACATAATGCTTTTAAGAAAGCCCGCCACACATCCCCTTTACACTAGCCCTTACCTCTTCAATTTAAAAACCCTCAAGCAGGGGTAAGGGTAGACACTAAATATTACACTTGACTTTTCTAAAAATTTCATTTTAGCTTTAGAATATTATAACATAGCATATATTACAGCTTAGGTTGAAAATATTTAGCCAGGAATCATGCAAACTGCCAAGTGGTCTTGCCTTTAATACAGGATACTAGTAAAGCATGGCTGTCCCCTTCTGCACTCAGCTGAACATTTAGCTCTGGAGGCTGGAGTCATGGCAACACAGAATTCTAGAGCTGGAAGGGATCTTAGAGATCACCCCGTGCAACCCCTTCATTTTATAGTCTTGTCACATTGCTCCAAGCCCTCCACAGAAGGATGCTGGGCTCTGCTAAGTGAAACAGCTGTGGGCACTCAAGGAGGACATGATAAATTAAAGGTGCTTTCTTTTTAATGTTATGGCCAAAGGGCTGCAGGGAAGTATGGTTTCCATTGCCTGACATTTTACCTGTGTTGGGAATGTAGCTGGAAGTTCTATAAATAAAGGACAGTGAGGAAACCAGAGATACTCAACAGGGTTGGGAATAGAGTGCACTATATGGTAGGCATGGCTAGAAGTGGTATGCAGCTAGCAAAGACCTTTTTATGTCTGCTGTACCCAAGTAATTGATGGATGAGGGATAAAGGGCAAAAAATGGGTTAAGTGTGGTAGAGGGTAGAGGAGGTGGGAAGGAGAATGGACAGTTGCTAAGTCTGGCATAGACTGATACATTTTGGCCACTTGATAATGTCTTCATGACCTCTTTGCTTCCAGTTTTCTTTTTAAAAAATAGTTTAAAACTACGGCTCCAGATCAGCATTTCAAACATTATACAGTTTTAATCAGTTTCCCCTTGGATTTCTATAGGCCTTATAATCATCTTGCCAGTCCAACATCTAGCCTTCATCAGAGAATATAGCAACTTGGCAATTAAATCAGGTTCTTCCTATTTTACTGTTCTACCTTGTCCTGTAATAGACTACCCATCCTCTGTACTTCCAAAGTACCACTAATTTAAATTTACCGTTTGCACTTGATGTTGATGGAAGAATGGTAAATAGGAAAGAGTTATTAGAACTTAGTGAAGTAAAACAAATTCTTAAGCATTGGAATACCTAGAAATGTATTACCATTTCCCATCTTGAAAATAATCTCACTGATTGTTTTTCTCTTTAGAACTTTGGCCTCTTCACGTAAAACTTGGGCTTTCCATTCACACCTGGTTCTTCTGTACATCTCCTTCTTCCTTAACCCTTCCTCTCTTTCTGTCTTGGGCTGCTTGTAGAAATATTCTTCTCCTATGATGATGTAGAATCATTCAATTCTCTCTATATATTGCCCTCTTCCCCAAGATCACATGCTGGTGGGCTCATCTTATACACATAAACAGACATCCAGCAAGATTCCTAAACAAGAAGCCATGTCCTTTTATGTAAATTATATTACTCCCTAATTATACAAAAACAGCACAATATATTCTTGTATTAAATATTTTTTTCCCTTTCAACCACTTAACTCTTATTTGAGTAACCAGAGAAATCATATAAGGTGGGGGAAGAAGGGAAGCCTTCACAATGCTTTGGAAGAATTTAAAATCTAGTTGTGAAAGTATGTAGTGGATAGGATGGATAGATAGATAGATAGATAGATAGATAGATAGATAGATAGATAGATAATGTAGACAACTAGCTGGGAAGCAGAAAATAAACAGGCCTTTAATTATAAACAAATAAGCATGAGGTACTGTATAACGATATGAATATATGAATGCTCAGAGAGTAAAGCATTCAAAATTCAGAAGCTGAGTTGGTAGAACTTTCTGGGTAGTTTTCGTGCATAGTCATGGCACATGGACATGGGTGAGTACAATTGTTTTTAGATCCAGTGAACTGAGGCAAGTTAACTTCAAAGTTAATTAACCTGAGCTTTTGGGCTCTTCACTTGCATGGATCCCTGGTACTGGTAGGGGCTCTGGCAACATGCACATGTAGTCATATATTTGCATACATGATCAAAAAGTTAAAAAAGTAGGATAGTTTAACCATAATTAAAACTGATAACTGTTTAAACTGTTAAAACTGTTGCCTATTTCCCCTCCAGTTTCCTCTGCATTTCCCTTCCCCTTCATCAAGTGGTGTTATAGTGGCCATAAGCTGTTTGGGGATCTTACTCAGGGGAAGTTTAGTTGCTGATACATTAATTTGGTTTTAGTGGGTTAGGTTTATGTGTTTCACAGCCATTTTTGCAGGATTGCCAGGTAAAATTCAGAACACTAGTTAAATTTGAATTTCAGATAATGAACAGATAAGTTTTTAGTTCTAAGTATGTCAAAAAAAATTACCAGTTGTTTATGTGAAATTCAGGCTTCACTGGCCATCCCCTATTTTTGTTTGTTAAATCTTGCTATAGCACACTTCCATGTTTGGTTCTGCTGGTCGTCCTGGTGCGGAACAACCACCAGGTGTGCTTCTCATCCACTGTACCTACTCTCCACGCATCAGGACCCAAAGGTGTGGGTGGGCTCAGAGGTCATATTACAAAATGGCCATGGCCAGTGCTACCCTGGCACTGGAAGAATACCAGTGGTGGAAGAGAAACAAGGTTCAGAATCTCCTAAATCAGAAGCTATATTGTGAAAAAATTTTCCCAAATCTTACAGCTCATAAATTAAAAAAAAAAAAAAAAGGATCTCACAGAAGTTTCCCCAAATTTGACAACAATCCTAAAAGTTCACATGCTCTTACCAACAACGACCTGTGATCCTAAAAATAACTTTTCTAAACTACCAATAAAGAAAAAGTCAAATATACTAGATGGGAGATTAAAATTATAATCATTAAGAAATTATAGTTCTATGAAGAGACAGTCAAAGAATGTACAAACCAAAAATGTAGGGGAAAAATGATTACAGAGACAGTCCAGGTGGGCAATTGAGAAAAGTATTATTTTTCAAGATTTTGTGATGTTTACCATATCCAACTGCCTTAAAAATGGTATTTTGGTGAGCTTTCTCTTTCTAAGTAAATATGTATGTATTCATAATTTTGTATCGTTCTTCTTAAAGAGGATTCTCAAAATTGTAAAAGGTTTAGGTTTGGTGTGATGACTTGAGCGTCATCCAGAGATTCATAGTTATTTTCGTACTGTGTTTGGTCTGTCTTGTAGATCTTGATTCTTTTCAGTTAAAAAAAAAAAAAAAAAAAAAGAAGAGCAACTGCGATTTTGAGTTAGTTACCACCTACTGTGGCATGATAGTTGGGAATTATCTGTGGTATCACATTGCCTGTGTCCAATCCAAGCCCCTTTGTCTTTTTACCTTTATGACCTTAGGTAAATTACTTAGCTCTCCCTGTGCCTCAGTGGAATAAATAAGATTATTGTTAGGACTAAGCGAGATGATGCTTGTGGTACACTTACAAGAATAGCTGACACATAGTTTAAAGCCTTAATAAATTGTGAACAACATTATTACCATTATTATCAGTGTTATCATTAGACCAAAAATTCACCCCATTTAATTCATTAAGAAGCAGCAGGTAAAAATGGGAGTATGTTAGGTTCAGTCTCATGGATCATTTAAAAGTTATTTCATGAGATTTTCTACATAAAAATAGGTAGGTTTTAATAATGGAACTTTTTTAATAATGGAACTCAAAGAAAGATGTGTGACCACCCGTGTCCCTTACTGTACAGCCCCAAATGAGAACCATCCACAGACTTATAGGTTTATGTTCATGCTGTATTTGGTCTGTCTTTTGGACTTTGGGTTCTCTTCAGTTTTAGAAAAAATAGCAGCTGTGATTTTTGAGTCAGTTACCTACTACTTATTCTCAAAAGGCAGAAATTCGGTAAAGGAGGTTTTCTTCTCAATGTAAAGGAGAAAAAAAAAATATCATAGCATATGAGTCTCTCCTTTAGTTTGTCAAAGTGATTCAGAAAAAATCATACCACTTAAAGTCACATTTGCTCAGGTCCCACTCACACCACATCCACAATTGAGCCATATAATCAGTGTGCTCTTCACCAGGAGAAAACAGAAATTGGCTATCAGTCTGGCTGGTCTTGGGGAAAATCAAATACTTGCTGACCCTGAACACTGCTCACAAACTTCTCTGACATCCATTAATTCAGTGTAATAATTTGATGGTGGGCATTCAAAATAGATTCAAGTGTATGTTTGTGAAGTAAAGGAAAAGTCATTTTACATATAAGGAAATCATCATAGATATTTAAGAAAAACAAGATAGGTTTGTGTGAGATCACACAAACTGAATGTTATGGACTGAATGGTTTTTGTCTCCCTAAAATTCATATGTTGAAGCCCCTAACCCCCAATATGATAAAGATGGGGCTTTGGGGAACTAATTAGGTTTAGATGAAATCATGAGAGTGGGGCCCCCCCTTGATGGGATTAGTGTGCTTATAAGAAGATGGAGAGAGACCAGAGCTCGCTCGCTCGCTCGCTCTCGCTCTCTCTCTCTCTCTCTCTCTCTCTCTCTCTCCCTCTGCCATGTGAAGATGCAGTGAGAAGTTGGCCATCTGCAAGCCAGGAATAGGGCCCTTGCCTGGGAACGAAATCAGCCATCACCTAGATCTTGGACTTCCCAGCCTCTAGTACTGTAAGAAGTAAATTCCGTTGTTTAAACCACCCAGTTTTGTTATGGCAGCCTGAGCTAAGACAGTATGCATTGAAATGTATCCTGTATTATCCTAGGAGAACTGAGTTGGCTTTACTATACTATTTCTTGTGACACGATGTCATTCTTTGTCAAGGTGGCCTGTGCTAGATTTCCCTTCAGTGTGCTCTCTCCCATCATGTTGCTCCCAGTATGCTCTTTTCCACTGCATAGCATTTATCCAAGTCAACTGAAATGACAGATTCTGTCTCCCCACTGGTTTCTGAGATCTTTTAGGTCCCCATTTTTCTGAATCCCTAGTGCCTACTACCATGCCTTGTACAAAGTTATGCTTTCAATGTATTTGTTTATCTGAAAGAATGAGATGGAAATACATATGTTTTACTTTCCTAACATTTCACTTGCCACTGTCATATCTGCTGACTGCCAATAATAGTTACATTATAACTGTAGAAGTAATTCACATTGGACCTTTCCACTGTTATTTTAAATTCTTGATCCCATTTTGAATGAGAACCTCATGCTATGGATTTTGGAGAATGCATATCTAATACGTAAGTATTTCAAATAAAGACACAATACGTATGAGGCACAACTAAGCATTGAACATGGAAAAACATCAGACAACCTTGATCTTCACATCTCAGAATATGATTCCAAATTCCCAGTAAAGTCGTAGAGAGTGGAGAGTTATCACAAAAACATATATCCTCCTGAAGTCTGTATTTCACTTTTCTAAGTGTTTACTGCCCTGGACCACTACCATTCTCGAACACATATTGAAGAAGCACAGAGTTCTTTACTGAATTTAAAACGTCATCAGCTCAGGGACAAATGCTTAGCTAAGGCTCACATCTATCATTCTGGTTGGTACATATGGTAATTTTCTCTAAATTGGCTGGCTTTCTCAGGCTACTGTATCATCCTGAGATATTAAGTTTTTAAATTGGCTCTTCCCACCTCTTTTAAAGTTAGATGGCTGATTGCTGTCACATAATTTAATGATCTAGTCCAATCTATACAATGACTGTGTAACATGGGCAAGATAATTGTAGATGAATTGCATGCTATTAATCAGTTGGCTTTTTGTTCTTACATGTTCCATTGCTTATCATTCAAGGAAGAAAATTGTCTTTTGACAGGGGTCCCATTGCAGCCTTTTTACTGTCCAATAACATCAAGGCTGAGATTTCAAAAGATAAATGAGAATAAGTGTTGGGGGGAGAGACTTAGTTAAAAGGCCTGTTTATCTAAGAATTATTTTTGGAGAAATTAGAAATTTGCCTGTATTGTTAGAGAACAAGTTGTAGAATGTTTTATATTTAAAAAATAGAAATAGTTTAAATAGATTTTCTCATTAGAGATTCACCAGTTTGTGCGAGAGACTACCTTTCATTGTGAAAAGGATAACGCCAAAGCTCTAACTCTCGGTAAGCATCCCCTACTCTTTCCACCCCCTAATAAACAATGACTATATTGGCAATGGAACTTTATCTAAAGTGATGGCCTAGGCACTCTATTCATTGTCATACTTTACTCACAGATGAGAAGATGAGAGAGCATGCCTTTTTAATCATGTGTTCCCATAGCCTAGCTCAACTATCTAGAATTTATTAGATGCTCAATTAACGTTTCTTCAACTAAACCGATCTATTTTTGATCTCGTAAAGCTAACTCTGCAAATAAAGAGTTATTATTAGGGGAAAAAATCAACATGAGCCTTCTGGATGGGGAGTCAACATAGTGAGGAAATAGTGACATTTCCAACTGTACAGAATGTGCAATTAGCAGTTTGAATGCAAGGTAAAAAGTCCCGTTTTGGATTCAACATGTGTTGTAGCATTTTTATTTAATTTTATTTTATTTAATACTTAAGGATGACAACAAAATCAAATGAGAGTTTAAAATGATCTCTTATTAAACGTTATATCCATATAATTATATTTACATAAACGTATACATGTACATATACTTATATGAGCAAGTATATGTTTTCTTTTGCTTTTTTTTTCCTGTTAACTCTAGGCTTTGTGAGTTAAATAAACCACTGACTGAACCACTTGTAGTAAATTACTCCTCTAATGCATCTCAGTGCAGGGATGAGGGAAGGAGATGGACTTTGCTTGTCTTGTAGACAGATCTTCTTGACATTATACCAGATGTTCTTAAATGTACTCTTTGTTCCTCTTTTTTGACTGTTTCCACTTGTATCCTCTGGGGTAAAGCTGTTTCTATGGGAATGACTGTCAATCAGGAATGTATGTTTCTTGAAAATAACTTGAAGGCAAACTCTTAACTGTTGTAAAGAGACTGATGGGTGCTAATGGTCATGGAAGCAAAGTTAAAAATCTAGAGGGAAACATTATTATGAAGTTATTTCAGCATTAACATAAAATACTATTTATTTCTTTTAAGCAGAAGATATTTGAACAAATAATATCTTACAAATGGCATTTATTTTATTAAAGTGAAACAGTATTTTAGGGAGAAATAACAGCAAACAAAAAAAAAAACTATTTCTCCTAGTGTTTTCTAGCTGCATCTTCACCTATACAAATCTTTGCCTATTCATAACTCCTATTTCGTTTTCCTGAAAACTTTATTTTAGTATAAGCTATAAGATGGTGCCCCTTGATGAAAAGCAGATGTTTTATTTGTTGTTTCTTTTTCTTTTTAAGAGTGTTTGGATTTTTTCAGTGCAATGTATAATGCTAACTCTTTTTAATAGGCAAGAACATAGCCATGGCACTTAAGTGAAAACAGGGCAGTCATATAAGGAGAGCCTCATCAAACACCAGGACATACGAATGTGTAAGAATGAATGATCAGAAGCGGGCTTTAAATCAATTTTATACTCACCATTTCAACATCGAGCAGAGTTGTTAGTTGTAAACCAATTGTTGTGCAACTTAATGAACTAATTAGGAAAATCAGTCGCAATAATAGTATGGGTACAAACTGATCTGAATATAAAAAGTAGAATTAGAATTCTAATACCAAACTTTCCAAACTAGAAAGACTACATAATACTGTTGATAAGATCTGTTCTTTGTAAAATTAATCATAGGCAGTTCTTCATTTACTGAATTTGATTTTTACAATCCATTCCTCTGTAATTGTGATACACCACACTTATACTTGTGATATTTCTGTTGTGTGTATATGTCTTGCAATCTGCCAGGATGATCTAGTTAATTTCTTAAATACTTCGGATAAACTGGTCCATTATTATTTTTCCTATTCCTTTGCTTCATTTAGTTAATGAATGGCTGTCATCCAGAGATATAAAATATCAAGACCTCTACCCAAAGACCACACTTGGGCTGGCAAGAATGCCACAACTGCCCAGTTGAATCACAGACAGAGCTGGAGCATACGGGAACAAATTCACAAATAATAGAGAAAAGTCATCTGAAAATTGCTTAGACCATTTTTAACATGAAATTTTCCAAAGATAGAATCATAAACTCCAGAAGATATATGTTAGTTGTCACTCCTATCTTTTGTTCCCTGAGTTATGCATTTTTAATATGAATGAAATATTTTCCTCAGAGGTGACTGGGTAATTGTTTTGATAGTTACATAATTTTATATCTTAGTGATGAAATATTTATGCATGCAATTCAAGTTATCTGTTATAAAGGGAAACTGTTTAACCATAGTGGACTAATGGTACATGGGGAAAATGGGTGTCAAAAGGAAATTTATTATATCTTCCAAGTACTGCTTTCTGTGATAAAATACAATTTGTATGACTGTGAAGTAGCATTGTTTATTTTTCCAGTCAAAAAGTCACTGTCCAAAGTATGTTTGGGGAGGGAAAAAATGGCCTTAAAACAAATGTATCACAGGGAATATCTAGGTTGTTAAAAACAAAAAACAAAAAACAAAAACCTAGGGCAGCATGTTAAAAATGAACGTTTCCAATACAATTTGTCACCCATGCATAAATCTTGCTGACATTTTCAGTCACTTTAATAGCCTGCCCATTTTATAAATCAGTATGAACTTGCACAGTTGCAAAAAGTGTGTGTTTTGAACATCTCATTTGCATACTTTACCAAAAGCCAATGAGGCAGTGGGAGCAGCACTGGTGATCACAATACGTGTTTGGGGAGAGGCAGAGGCATCAGTAATGGCTTTGCCTTTAGGGATTGCTGTACTCCATAGGGGACGAAAATGAGAAATATTTTTCAAACAGCAGGGGTAAAGGTTTTAAAACTAGAAACACATGGAGTGATAAAGATGTTAGTGCCACAGGGCGCATAGCAGGAAAAATTTACAATGTAAAAACTGTAATTTCAGCATTAGGAAGTAATAATCGTGTTTCATCATTGTTATTAAAGCATGACCCTTAAAGTCACATAAATTAGATATAAGTTTCAAGAGAAGTTTATTAATCTTTAGCAGGAAAATATTAGGAAAGTTTATTATCAGATAAGATTTTCAGGGGGGAGACGCGTTCTTCTGACTTTGTGTGTGTGTGTTGTGTGTGTGACTTCTCAAGGAGGTCTGTATCCTTTCAAAGGGTAAATAAAACTTTGCTCACTATCAGCCAGTGGGTATAAATAATGCCTACTGACAGATAGCGCTTGTTCTTTTAAATTAGCAATTTGATGAGTTAACATGATACACAAAGAATGGGGACTGACCTCTCCAAAATAGTTCTACTTGTCCAGAATAAAATAGTACATGAGAACTAAAGCTTACTTTTAATACAGAATGTTGCTTAGATGGCGTTGATGGTAAACCAATGTTGCTAGCATAATTATTAAATTAGTAAAAGATTCAGGCTTCCTGGAATATTGAAAAAATTATAACTAAATGATGAGGTTTTATTAGTAGCTCTGTGACAAAATTGGTGAACATTTATACTTTAGAGAAGGGCAAGAACCGGTAATTATCAATGGACATTAAAGAACTATTTATGTAAAGAAGGTAAATTATTTGATGGTGCGTATACTAATTTGGAACTGAATATCTAGATTATGGGTGAAATATTAATTTTTACCAATTAAGACTTCCTTCAAAAGTCTGGTTTTAGAAGTTGTGAACTAAACCTGTGTGTTTGCATAATTATTTAGGTGGAACTCAAATCTTGCCAAGTTAAGGGGAAAAAACTTGTTCCTTGTTCATTTTTTTTTTTTCTAATAATCTGTTTCAACATTTATGGAATAGGGTGATAAGTTGTAAAACACAAATTTTATAAAGCATAATTTTGGAACAGCAAACACTCCTCAAATACATTATAAACCAAGACAAAGCAAATTTATATTAATGCAACATCAGAAACACATTTTGCATACAAGTAAAAATTGTTGTAGAAGATATAAGAAAATATAAACAAGCATAAAGAATAACTTTTCTACAGAACAAATGTAGCCACTTTTAACATTCTCATATGTACTATTCCAGAATTCTTTCTAAGAATATGTATTTAATCTTATCATTTTATTTTATACATATTATTATAGAAATATACTTTTAAAAATGTATGAGTGTTATTATTTTGGCACATACAATAAATGAGCTATTGCTCAGCAAAGTGTGTCCAAGTAGAAAGCATATAGAATTTGATAGAATGACAGTTCAGGATCATTTAAAATTAGATTAATTAAATGCAAAGGATTTCCAGTAAGATATTAAGCTTGTGTAATAGACCCCATCTTAATAATATCTGCTACTGATTTATTTAATAACGCCTTCTCATTCATAGATATTGCTTATATTGTTCTGTTATGAGTATTTATTTTAAAAGTTTTGTGATATATTCAAAATGCTTTCAGATACGTGAAAGTGATATTCATCCTCTTTAAAAAGCAGTAGTCATCCGTAGCAGTAATTTGACCTATAGTCCATAATCCATTGCAGAATCATGAAGTAAGTAGTTTTCTTTGCATTTGTTAATTTGCTGCAGGAAAAACAAAAAGACCCGGTGATAGGGAATTCATGTGAGACAAGATGAAGAAACTACAAGGACCGAGAAAATAACCATGTTCAGTGTGCTCAAACTCTTTTTAACTAGAGGTAATATAGACATAGGAACCAGATTACAGTGGATAGAAATAGAGTGAGACTGAGTTGCAAAGTATTTGCAGAGGAAAAGGACATGATAGAGTCTGTGTTATACTTACCCAGTTAGAGTGAGATAGGAAAAATAGAGAGGGAGAAAGTCAGTGAATCGAAATAAAGACGATGCTGCAATGCTAAGTCTTTGGGAAAAATAAATCACAATTAAACCAGCGTATGAAGAGCTCTGGCAGGCTAGAAATGACAAGAGTAGAGTTAAGTTCGGACTTTGATTCATCTTTAAGGCAGGTAGGATTTGAAAATAAACGGAAATAATGAAGAATGCTATCTATGCTTCAAGAATAAGTAAGATGAGATTGCTTTCCTTTGAGAAATCTTCTCATGTTGTTCTGTCCTCCGCTATATCCATTCTATTTAATACATATCATAGTAATGCTATGTCAATGAAATGTTTATTCTATTCAGCAAAGAGTGATATCTTAAGTTTGGGTTATGTCCATGAAGAAATTCACATTGCAGAATTTACATATCAATGTACTCACCCTATAGAGTGAGAGCTGTTCTAATGTGTTAGTCAGCTTTTGCTCGGTTATGTTGCATTAACAAATCACCATCAAATTTATACAAACATTTATTTCTTACCATATTACAGTCTGCAATTGTCCATTTTCTGTGTCTCTGACTTAGATTCCAGGTTGAAAGGTCAGTATGAAACAGTAATATGACTCTTAAATCCTTCTGTCTAATCATCTCATATTTTATTAGTCAGAGAAGGTCACAGGGTAAGCTTGATATCCATGCCTTATCCATGTGGCATCCCACAAGGAGATTCTGCAAATAGCTAGAAAATGGGTTGCAATGTATAATAACCCTTTTATGGTGAATAAGGGATAATTTGGGGACAATAACAAAATGTATTATGTTGTAAATACAATGATACAATATACCACATTAGTAAGCTTTGACATGAGAGTCTAATTGCAAAGTTTCTTTTTCTTCAATCAGGTTTTGCAGATATAGTTGTTTTTGGTTTTTTTCCACAGTAGCTTTTTAGATTTTATTTGGTCTTACTTGATTATTTTTGTTTTTGTTGTCTGTGCTTTTAGTGTCATATCCAAAAAAAATCATTGCCAATATAGTTTTATTCTAAGCATGAGATTGGGTGGGAGGTGGGAGATACAATAGAGTTGGGGAGATTGGAAAGCAGTGTTGATAATTTCATTGACAAAACCACTGGAAAGGAGAAATCAAAAGAAGTCACCAAGGAGGTGGGAAGCCTTTTTGGGCTCACTTTCCCATAAAGAGTGGAGTTGTTAGTTATCTGTGGTGCCGCCTGCTAGTTGCTCAGGATAATCTGTGTTCTTTTTCTTCCATGGTAATCAGTTTGCCCCTGGGATGTAACTGCCCAGCCAGGCAACTGAATTTCCAGCCTCCTCTTCAGTTAAACGGGCCACATGACTAAGCTCTCTAGGATGGAATATTTGGAGGTGTGATGCCTGCCACTTTCATATCTGTTTACATAAAAATTCCCATGTGTTCTCCTTCTTGCTTTCCCTCCCCCCTTCACTGAAGATGGAAAGAGATGATTATGCTGTCTTTGAAAGCCACATGTTGAAGATGGAAGAGCCGCTGTAGCCTGTGTCTGTGAATGTGGCAGAGCCTGCCCTGTGCCTAAGCACTATCAGGAATGCCTGCCCTGCACTGTTACAGGAAAGAGAAAGAAAGTTCTCTTGTGTTTGATCCACTATTATGGGATCTATTTATTACAGGAGTTTACTTTTCCTAATACAGTCTTCTTCTTCCAATAAATTTTCTTCTTAGTCAGTGATATTTTCTATAAACTTGCCTTTTCTCTGTTTCTTCCCTGCTCAAAAAATCTTCAGTGGCTTCCTATTGCCTACAGAATAAAGTCAAAAATCTTTAGTACACCTTTCAAAGCCCTTATCAATTGTTCTACATTTCTGCCACTTTCCTACTACACATTCTGTGAATAAAAAATGCTTGCTTAGTTTCTCTAATACCGTGCATTTTTCAGCTTCTGTGACTTTGATTATTCTATTCTCCATTCTGGTAAAGCATCTCAACTTTTTGAAAACCTATTGATTCTTTAACTCTTCCATATCCTGCATATATTATTCTCTCAAAACAAATACTAAGAGTTATTTCCTGCCACATGAAAAAAAAAATACATTTATTAGCACATGTCCTATATCATAGGAATTAGTATAGTTTTTCTGCGTTCATCTCCTAAAAAACAGAGACTGTTTCCTCTTCAACTGTATATTCTCAACACAGTAGCCAGTTTTCAAGTACTTGTATATTTTAATTGTAAAGTCTATCTTGAAAGTTGACCAGGGAATTGATAAAAATTGATTGGTGGATTCTATACAACTCATTGATGATATTTGCCTCAGAGATTCAGTTAAAGCTCCAAGGGGTATAAATAGACAAAATTGTCTCATATTGCATATAAACAGTGATGGGTGAAGATGATCATTGGCTGTGGTATGATGAATTAGAGTATTTTCTTGAATTTTGAAAGACTAGGTGCTGCTAGAAAGAGATGTTGCTTTCATGCAATTAAATGTCTTCTGTTTTCAAGAACTTCATCCAACTTTCAAGCAATGGATAGCATGTTTTCAGGCACAAGGGAACGTATCAATACTGAAGGTGGAGGTCTCCATCAGTGAAAGGCAGAATTTATGTATTAAATATTGGTTTCTCTATTGACACATAAATTTCACTTTTCTCAGCTCAAGTCAGTTATCTCAGTGATTTTGTCAGTTCGTCTGTGGTCATGAAAGATTTTGACCACAGGATTTATCTTAGATTTTTGTCAGTGATCCAAGTCATCCTGTGATTAAAGATATTACTTCTTTTTAAAAATAACTTAAGCAATTATTTTATAATTTCTTTGGGTTTTTAATATCTCACTTTTACTTGTAAGGTTTTTTTAAAGCATTTATAATTTTTCCACATAATGACTTATAAAGCAGATAATGAAATATGTTAGAAGAAGGGAGAGTCTCATTGACTTTTTTTCTATAATACATTTGTGGTGACAAAATGCTATGACAAAAAAAGAATGAGATGTAACTTTTATGAAAAATCTGGATTGCTTTTGACAGAAGATTTTTTATTATGCATACATGTTTACTAAAAACTGAAGTTCTGAAAGTTTACTCTGTTTTCTTTCTTCCAATTTATTTAATTATTTTTATTGAAGTACAGTTGATTTATGATGTTGTATTAGTTTCAGGTGTATGGCAAAGTGATTCAGTTATATATATATTTGTATATATTTTTTTCAGATTCCTTTCCCTTATAGATTATTGCAAAATACTGAGTGTAGTTCTCTGTGTTATACAGTAGGACCTTGTTGGTTATCTATTTTATATATAGTAGTGTGTCTATGTTAATCCCAAACTCCTAATTTATCCCTCCACCCCCTTCCCGCTTTGGTAACCGTAAGTTTGTTTTTTATGCGTATGGGCTTATTTCTGTTTTGTATATAAGTTCACTTATATCATTTTTTTTAGATTCTACAGGTAAGCCATATCATATGATGTTTGTCTTTCTCTGGCTTACTTCACTGAGTCAATTTTCTTGATAGTAAGCAAACATAGCATCTACTACAGGATATTACAAAATAAATCATGTAATGACTGGTTATTCAAGGTAATAAGAGAGTAGGAACAAATTTGTAATTTTCCAGAATTGAGACAAGATTTCCAAACTGGAGGTTAAATATGGCAATGACAGAATTCTCTGACTCTTGAGTTAAAACTAGGATGAAATATCACCGACCTTAAAGTTTATGAGAATCAATCACAAGTTGTCAATATGGATTTGAATTTTCAATACCGATGTTGACACTGTTCTATTTTGGTAAGATTTCTGAATAAAGGCAGAACACTCTCTAATAAATTTTGCACAAGTAATTCTGGACTAATTTATTAAACAGAAACGGGCCTCATCTAAGAATCCATAAATGATCCTCTTGATGTGGAGCACATATATTGGCTACATGCAGATTATTATTTTTAGGAGGAAAAGCTATATTCTTTGGATCCGTCATTAGCATATAACTTTTACTGATATTTCTGAAAACAAACTATGTTATCCAAGCTTGGTTTAATTGATTAATTAATTGATTCATTGAAAACATAATAAATGTATGACAACAATTTCCCTAGGTATTAAGGATAAAAACACATTATATATTTAGTATCTTTAAAAAATCTAAGGAAGAATGTAATGCTCTGTGAGCATCTTCAAAGGAAACAGATGGCACATTCAAATTAAGATTATTCAATTAATTAATAAACAGATTAATTCAAAGGATCAGGCAGAGTTTAGGTAATCCAAACCCTGCATGGGGCATGGGTAGGTCTGCCACCCTTAGCTGTTAAAGAGCAAGAGGAGAGAGTGGTTGCCAAATTTAAAGTCAGAAAGGGCTGTTGTGGAGGTGGACACCTTTCAGGTGCCAAAATATACCAGCCCTCTTGACCCTGCAAAGCACTCCTCGTGCCCTTCCCTCTGCCACCCAATCTCCAAAATCCAATGGTTAAAGTTAACCAGAAGCCAGAGGGCAAAGGAGCTCATTCAAGTCTTTAAGATCAGCCTCAGGAGGCCAAGTGAAGAAAGGTGGAGGGAGAATGGGAAAAAAGACATCTAGCACAATGGTTATATCCAATTTACAGATGAGGAAAGTAGAAAAGTCATAACTGGTAAGTGGCAGAGCCAAGATTCCAAACCAAGTTGCCTGATTCCAGAGCTTTTTCTACCTTGCAGGAATGTCATAAAAAATGACTTCTGCTCTCAAGGGACTTGCAGTATTGTAAAGAAGAGGCTAAACTACAGAGGAAAGAACAACACAGGTGTCGTCAGTATCAAGATGTCAGGTAGGTTTCCCAGCCCATGACCATGGCTTCCCTTTGTCCCCTCAAAGATGTAGGAGGAGGAACCACTAATTCCTTTAATCTCTGAATGGGTTTAGAATTGACCCTCTGCCCAGGTGAGAACTTTGAGAAGGTATCAGAGGAGCATCACTTAAGTGTTGCAGCTATTCATTTCATGTTGGTTGCAAGAGCAAATCAGGCTTCTTAGTCCCATACCTTCTCTTCCTGCTGTGTCCAGAAATGTAGTTTTTATTTTGGCGTTTGGGGAAAATTGATGGAGGCTACCATTACTTCAACTTCGGAATCTTTAGAGTATTGTTGTTGTTGTTATTGTCTTTGAAGTTCCAGGTGGTGTGAACTTCATCTCTATTGATAATACTCATGCTTCTATTCTTCTAAATCTAGAATTGCCCTAAGAACACAAACCTTGTCAGATGGCAAAATTTTAAATGATCTGAAAGCACTTTGGAAAAGATGAAGCCTGCTCTTTCCTCGCAGGCCTGCATGTGTGGAAATATTCTGTAAAATTCCAGTGTCAGCATCAAAACATTATAAAGGATGCCACTGTGCATTCATAAAACCCCTTACATTGTACTATGAGATCATTTTCAATCGTTGTTACTGTGCTACAAAGGACAGCTTAATAACTCTGGTCTGAACTCTGTGATTACATATACTCAGATGCTAATTTGCTATAATTGAGTATGCTCTTTTGTTGGATTCTACATTCAGTTTGTGTTTAATACGTGAAGACTACTTTTTGTGGTGGTTATCAAGGGTAGAATAAGCCCCACAGGTGTTCCCCCCACACTCAGGCTTCTAAGTCACCTTTTCCATTAGCTGCTAACATTGTTAACAGCTGAGGCAGCTGGTACAGGAATGAGAGAGTTCTGCAGTTCCTTTACTTGGGACAAGATTCATTTAATCCAGATATGAATGCTCTATTTCTCTGGCACATCTGTTTGGGTGACACAGTGTATACATTTTTTTTTTTTTTAACATCTTAAACATTTTGAATTTTGTAAGATTTTCTGTAAAAAATCAATTTTTTTGACTTATCAATTATTAAATGTATCATTTAATTCTTAAATCCCCAAATACAAGATTCATACATATTTTGTCACCAAAGGTGGGGAGTTGTGAGTTTTTAACTTTGTTAATTCTGAATGATTCTATTTTTTTCTTTGTTTTGAGAGTCACACAGTTTCAACTACATACTTGTCTGCAATTTCACTATCCTAGCATGAGGAAACAATAAACCTTAATCTATTGCAAGTAATATAATAATTGTTTGAATGACTCCCTTTCAAGGGTATCATATAGCACCCAGGTTTTTTGTTTGATTTCACAATTTGTCTTCTTTTTATTATTGACCTTTCCTCACAAACATAAAAGCATATTTTTATTAAGCTTTCAACTTGATTATAATATTCTTAAAAGGGTTAATAGTTGTTTATTATATAAATAGATAAAATACACACACACACACACACACACACACACACACACTCACTCATCCTGCCTGGAAACTTCGGATCTAGTGTTAACATTGTTTCACATTAATTTTGAAACCATGGGCTATGATAGATTGTGTTACTATTTGAAATCATTTGCTTATCTCTGACCAAACAGGCACATGGGATTCCAGCCCCATTTGGGGGATTTGGTCATGTGCCTTTTTTTAGCCAATTGAATGTGACCAGAATTGGCATCCATTGTGTCTGAGCAGAAGCTTTAAGAACTATTAGGTGATTTCATTTTCTTTGTGCCGTGAGAGTGGCATATCCTAGATGATGATTGTTCCTTCTGCCTGTAGAACTCCTTCAGATTGCTCCTTTCATCATACGCAAAAAAGACAAGTGAACCAGAGATGATTTCCAACTTAGATACAATGCAAGCAAGACATCTTTACATTCTTTAAACCTTTAAATCTTTACATTCTTTAAATCTTTACATTTACAGTCTTCACATGTGTAGTTTGTTGTTGGTCACAACATACCTAGGAAGAGATACTGATATAAAAATTGGTACCTATAAATGGGACACAGCCATGGCAAAAATCTTAAAGTGTATGGCATTGGCTCCAGAGCTCTGGGGTTGGAAGTGCAGAAACTCTTAAAAGAGACTGGATAGAATTCTCCTGTGAAACCATCTGGTCCTGGGCTTTTGTTTGTTGGAAGACTTTTAATCACAGTCTCAATTTCAGTACTTGTGATTGGTCTTTCTTCTTTTTCTATTTCTTCCTGGTTCAGTCTCAGAAGGTTGTGCTTTTCTAAGAATTTGTCCATTTCTTCCAGGTTGTCCATTTTATTGGCGTATAGTTGCTTGTAGTAATCTCTCATGATCCTTTGTATTTCTGCAGTGTCAGTTGTGACTTCTCCTTTTTCATTTCTAATTCTATTGCTTTGAGTCTTCTCCCTTTTTTTCCTGATGAGTCTGGCTAATGGTTTATCAGTTTTGTTTATCTTCTCAAAGAACCAGCTTTTAGTTCTATTGATCTTTGCTATTGTATCCTTCATTTCTTTTTCATTTATTTCTGATCTGATCTTTATGATTTCTTTCCTTCTGCTAACTTTGGGGTTTTTTTGTTCTTCTTTCTCTAATTGCTTTAGGTGTAAGGTGAGGTTGTTTATTTGAGATGTTTCTTGTTTCTTGAGGTAGGATTGTATTACTATAAACTTCCCTCTAAGAACTGCTTTTGCTGCATCCCATAGGTTTTGGGTCGTCGTATTTTCATTGTCATTTGCTTCTAGGTATTTTTTGATTTCCTCTTTGATTTCTTCAGTGATCTCTTGGTTATTTAGTAGTGTGTATTGTTTAGCCTCCATGTGTTTTTTACAGATATCTTCCTGTACTTGATATCTAGTCTCATAGCGTTGTGGTCGGAAAAGATACTTGATACGATTTCAGTTTTCTTAAATTTACCAAGGCTTGATTTGTGACCCAAGACTACAGTATGACCCAGTGATCCCACTACTGGGCATATACCCTGAGAAAAACCATAATTCAAAAAGAGTCATGTACCACAATGTTCATCGCAGCTCTGTTTACAATAGCCAGGACATGGAAGCAATCCAAGTGTCCATCGACAGATGAGTGGATAAAGAAGATATGGCACATATATACAATGGAATATTAGTCAGCCATAAAAAGAAATGAAATTGAGTTATTTGTAGTGAGGTGGATGGACCTAGAGTCTGTCATACAGAGTGAAGGAAGTCAGAAAGAGAAAAACAAATACTGTTTGCTAACACATATATCTGGAATCTAAAAAAAAAAAATGGTTCTGAAGAACCTAGGGGCAGGACAGGAATAAAGACGCAGACATAGAGAATGGACTTGAGGACACGGGGAATGGGAGGAGTAAGCTGGGATGAAGTGAGAGAGAGGCATGGACATATATACACTACCAAATGTAAAATAGATAGCTAGTGGGAAGCAGCCGCATAGCACAGGGAGATCAGTCGGTGCTTTGGGACCACCTAGAGGGGTGGGATAGGGATGGTGGGAGGGAGACGCAAGAGGGAGGAGATATGGGGATATATGTATATGTATAACTGATTCACTTTGTTATAAAGCAGAAAGTAACACACCATTGTAAAGCAATTATACTCCAGTAAAGATGTTAAAAAAAAAAGAGACTGGAAAAATGAAACTTTGTGGAGTGGTGGTATAGCTGGTAAATCTGCTTCATGCAATAACTTGAAAGATAGATAACGTACTTAACGAACTTGGAGTTTTAGATGAAGAAGTTGGAAAACAAAATGTGACTGATGTGACTTGTTTGCTTTTGGCAGCATTAAAATGTTATTAAAAGAAAAACATGAGCTTAGAAAACTAAGGTTTAAAAATAATGAAAGGAAAAAGTATATCTAGAAATTTCAAAATTTACAGGTTCAAAAGATGCAGCTGTTTTATTTTCTTCAACCAGTAAAAATAAAATTGAGAAATGCTTTGAATAACAAAGGCTGACTGAAGTTTGGCCTAGGGCAAAGATCAAATCAACTCCTCAGTTAAACTCCATGAAGGGATTAAATTGGCTTTCAGAAAATCTTTCCATTGGACAAAGTGGCTTACAGAAAAAACAAAACCAAAAACCAAACAGGTTCTCTGCTGAAACCTGATAATCTCAAGGTATTGACAGTTAAGTCTAGGGAGAGAAAGGTGCATTTCAAAAAGAATCATGGACATATTCACTGGAACATGGAGCTTATTAGGATCATATAGTTGAAGATTCTAGAAGTTAGAAGTTTGTACTGCTGAAATAACTCCTAGACTGGACCAAAATCCAAAATACAGCAAAACAAACCCAAAACAAAATGTGAGACTTAAAATGACCTTGATCTCCCAACCTACTATAGGCAGGATACATCTATTAATACTAATTAGCTCCCAAGGAGGGTATACAATTTAACACTTTCTTTAGATGTGTCCAAGGAGGTTGAAAAAGGAAGGATCTGTTTGAGGTGGAACTGTAACCAAGAGAACCTGGTGATATAATCGTAAAGAGGAACTGAGGACTAATCCTGGAAGATTCCCTATCCCTGAAGTAGGTGGGCACTCAAAAATGTTCCTGAAATAATTTCAGGCTTCCTATGTACCAGTTATTTTGTGCTTCTCATTCTCCTTTCCTAATGCAGTGTTTATTGAGACTAATATGTCCCTGTTCCACTACTAAATATTTGGTGTGCAGGGAGCAAATAACTTGTCTTTGTAGTTCACACACTTTTGAATCGAGAAGCTATACTCATGATGTAGAGACAAGCATACGACCTTGTACTGGTGTCTAATGTCATGGTTGGTTGGGATGCCTTCTTTGGGGGTAGAATGTGTTTATTTTGTGTGCAGATAGAAAGTGAGTGAATATATATAATTAAGAGGGTGAGATATAATAGATTGTATTATTGTTCCCAATTACTGGCTTCCCATCAGTAAGAGGACTGTGCATATCTTCCTATTGTCATGTGAATGAAGGTGAATCCCCCTGGGTGGCATTTATGTCCATGACCCATTGACATGAGGCACAGCCATCTGATTTAATCTGGTCAATGCGATAAAGGCTGAAATGCTCACTCCATATCTGAGCTGAGCCATGCAGTGGTTCAGCACTCTCTTTTTTTTCTGCCTTGGGAGCAGTATGTCCCAGAATGCAGCTGCTTCTTCAGCCTGGGTCCTGTAATGTAGACATGAGAAGCGAAGAGGAACCGCATCTGACACATAGCCAATATGTAACAGGAGTGAGCTGTAAACTTTGGTTACTACAAATATTCTGAGCTTTGAAGGGGTCACCTTGGAAAAGCTGAGCGTTAAATGACTATTTTAAACTCTCTTTTTCCTTTCCCATTTATGTTTGGTAAGGGTGTAAAAGGATAACAAAGGCATTTGCCAGTGAGATGTTAAGGAAAACAGCTGGGCATTACCTATGATAATTTGGATGCATGACAAGGCCAAGTAATGGAGAAAAGAGAGGTCAAAATCAAGATACAGCCAATGGTTTCTTAATTCCACAGTTTGACATATGGGAGGATGTTTAAGTGAAGCCCCAAAGTACAGGTTTCATCCTTTCAACTTTTATACAACACTCGCTGCCATCCATATTGATGATCACACCTATTATTATATTAAAATGCAACCATTTTCTTGACCAGGGGAGGTATTCCTTCACTTTCATCTGTTTTCTCCAAAACAGTCTCAGGTAATGTTAAGGTTCCCTAGCTTTATGAGTTGTCCACACAATTCATCTTTGGCATTTGAATAGCTCATGTATTTTACAAAGCAGCTTTCCAACTATTTTCACCTTTTGATAATGTAGCTTATAATGAGGTTAGCTCATCCACCATACTGAACTTGACACAAAGAAAACTAAGATAAAATACTGGTCATCAAATCTAAAGATTCAAATTGTACTATTGCAACATTACCCAAGAATGTACATTAGGAAAAATTGTCAGAGGCTTTTAAGGTGTCAAAAAGGGCAGGACCTGCATGGATAAATTATGAGAATTTTTTTCTTTTTTTTCTATTATGCCAAATAATGCTACTTCCAGTGTGGTCTTCTGTATTGTTGAGCCTAAACCTTTGAAGTAAGAAACCCTGAACCTTTCTAAAGCATTTTCCTATTTATACAGGTTTTATTTTTATATATTTATGTTTCTGAGCATGTCTTAATTCATTCACATTTCCATCTCAGATATCTGTGCATTACGATACCAGTCCTGTGTTTGACTCTCCAGCATGTACATTTATCAAGTTTTTATGGAAATTCAATTTCAATATAAATAATATTATGTTGTTATGTGATTTGCTTAGAGAAACACTATTTGAATGTTATAAGGAGTGTTAGTAGTCTTTAATGTTAATAGGAAAATAATTTTCAAGATATTACCAAAAATGAGGGTTTTGTAGGAAGAAGTAAAGAATTCTATGGTAATGTTGGTACTCATTATTTCTACTAGATAATAACAAGGATAAATATCAAATATTTTTTATAGCCCTTGTTGTATGTCATGTATAATTCTAAGGTCTTTACATATATTAATCCATTTAACCTTAAAACAATCCCAAGAAGTGTCTATTTTACAGATATATCTATTTTACATTTGAGGAAATATAGGCACAGATAAATTAAGAAACTCACCCATGGACACACGGCTAATAAGTGGTGGATTTATCAAATCCAGGCAATCTGAACCAGAGTTTCTCTTTTAAACTATAATAGATTCACAAATGCCAACATTAAAATTTTGATTACCATGCATATATTCTCAGTCTTCTACTAATGTACCATAAACCACAAGGCTTTAGAGTTTTGTAGGGAAAAGATCATTAGTTGGATTTGTTATTCAGTTCCTAATCTAAACCTTATATTTTGGTAGAGATGTTTGCCAGAGTTTGTGTTTACTTTCCATGGAATATAGTTTTGCTATCTTAAGTTATCTAAAGTTACTGAATATTTTATTTATGGGTCTTACTCCCTAAATTAGGAGCTTCTAAAAGGTAGGGAGGATGATTTATTTATCCTGCTGACTCTACATCATCAGTGCCTGTCTTTGCAGCCTCTTGTAAGTAAAAGACGCTATCTCATTACTTATGTAGGTTCATTTTTCTTCAGTTTAAGTCAGCCCTAACATCTGACATGGTGGGGTGGTTTTCTTGTTATTGTTCCCCATATATGGACCAATTGTGCAGAATCACAGTGCAATCATCCACTATCTCAGGGCAGGCCCTCTGATCACACATTTGGCCAATTGTTTTGAAATAGAAACAAAATATTTTACCTATGGAGTTAATGGAGTATGTTTTTTCTTTGCCTGTAAGGAATGAGCACTTGCAGAAGACTAGAAGAAAGAGATTCATTTTTTTAAAAAAAAATATTATAAAGTATTCAATTCATTGATTATCAAGGAAGAATGATCAATTTTCATGATTAGGCATTGGCTTCCAAACCAATACCAACAGTGGTACTTTTGCTGGAGAGATGAATTAAGCAATTAAGGCATGTAAAGTAATAAACAATGATGTGATTCATAAATAACCTATACTCAGCAGTTTAAGATAACAGTATAAGAAAACAAAAACACAGAAGAGGAAAAGTAAAAATGGATGATCATCTTCTAGCACATGGAATAAATATCTGAGCTAATTACTGAAGAAGGGGCATGAGAAGGGTCTGGGTAGGGCCAAAGTCTAGACTTAATTCTTCTTTGCTATTGTTTATAGATAGTGAAAGAAAGTCCATGGTGTAGGCAGTGTCTGGAAATATATAATTATATTCCAGGATAGCAGTTAATTTCAAGAATATGTGATAACTTATTTTCTGATGGACACAAAAAGGAGGGCAACAGGGAGTCCCAGGGAAGTTACTATTTAAAGCTCAAGCAAGAAGTTGGTGTCTGGACTGTCCATAAAGTAAGAAGGCCTTGATCTTGGACTGTGGCTCAGATACAGAAACCCATTATCTAAGAGGGAAATGTTCATGGACATAGCTGGGTTCTCTACCTAGAGGGTCATGAACATTGATTCAGAACACTTCTGCCCATTAGAATCACCTGGCAGAACTTTAAAATATCCACATGGCCAGAATCCAATGCTAGACCAATTAAATTGTAGTTTAATTAATTGTTCTGGAGTGGGATTTGAACATTAGTTAGGTGTTTGTTGTTGTTGTTTGCTGTTGTTTGTGTATATTTTGGTTTTAGTTTGTTTGGTTGTGTGGTTTAGATTCTTGTGTACAACCGGGATTGTGAGCTACTGCTTTAGTGTGTGCAGAGCTACTGGGGATTTTGTAGAAATGCGTATTTTGACTCAGTAGCTTGAGGCAGGGCCTGAGAGCCTGCATTTCTACCAAGCTCCCAGGTGCTACTGGTTCACACACCACACATAGGCTCATAAGACTCTTCCCTTATGATAACAACACTTAGACACAGGGGAAGAAATGTCCCTTATCAGAACCAGATAAGCACTACTTCTAGAGAGCTCACATTTCAGAATTAGGGTCTAAAAGTGCAAAAGGACATAGCTTAGGCTTAGGCTATGCATCTGATCTGTCCTAGGGGAAAGTTTTAAAATCAAGCTTCACATTGGTGTTTATCATTTTTGAAAAAATCCTGATCTCTATATGGCATTTGACGTGCTCCTTATAGTTTCCACAAACAGGAGTATTTTGTCAAGCTTTATTTTCTGGAGTTTGTATTGTGAATTGATCATTTGTTTACAAAATATACATATTTTCTCGGACATGCTAATATTCTGCCTCTTGCCACCCTGTTCCTTATGGTTTGTACCACCAGAAAACAGTTTGTTTCCTATTTCTTTAAAAAATCCTTGAACATTATGTGACAAGATTTTACTTATTGGAAGTGTGAATTTTTAAGTGATTTTAATAATGGTAGCTACCAGATCCATTTCAGAAGAATCATTCCATTAACCTAATTTTTTTTGAAATAGCATTAAGGAATAATTAAAATTTGATATAATAACTTATTTCTAGAAAAAATCAATAATAAAAATCAGAAAACAAGGTGTCAAAAAAGTAAAATTTGCTTTTTTGGACGTTGCTGCAATGTTTTAAGGAATCAGCTAGGGTCATGAAGTGCTGATAAAATATGCACTGTCGTCACTATGCTTTTTTAGTACGTTAGAGTAAGCAATGACCTTCTTCTGAATTCTGATATTTGATGAATGTTCATTGTACAGTGTAAGTTAAGATATTGTATTAGGCATGGTGGAAAGCTGTATCAACACCTTTATTCCACCTACTTATTCTTAACTGAGCAAAACAATAAATTTTAAAACCTGTGTGTTGCAGGTCTGTGTTCATGAATTTCTTTAACATTTTTTTTGCACATATTCAGTGTTGGGGTTTCAGAAAATATGCATACATCTTAGAATAGATTTGATCTCTTTATTAATAAGATACGTGGGAAGTCATATGTATTTGTTTTCTATTGCTATGTCACACATTATTACACCCTTAGGGGTTTAAAGGAACACAAGTCACAGTCTGCTAGGTTAGAACACAGTTTCTGTGATCAGGATTCCTGCTGTGGGTGAACTGGGTCCTCTGCTCAGGTTTTCACTAGGATGAAGTCATGGTGTCATTTAGGGCTGTGATCTCATCTGAGGCTTGGGGTCCTCTTCCAAGCTCATTTGTTGCCAGGATTCAGTCGTTGCAGTTACAGGGCTGAAACCCTCAGCTCTGAGCAGGTGCCCATATTCTCTACCATGTGACTCTCTCCAAAATGTGACTGTTTTCTTCATCAGGGCTAATGGGAGAGCACATTTGACATGCAAAATCTCTCTGACTTCTTCCTGGCTGTGACTGCTAGACCTTCTTTTAAAGGGCTCATCTGATTAGATCTTGCACAAACTTAATATTCTCACTTTTTATTAACTTGAAGTAAACTGATGAGAGGCCTTACTTCTGTCCGAAAAATCCCTTCACCTTTGCCATATAACATAATAGGAGTGATATCTCATCTTATTCATAGAACCACGGGGGCTTGACCCCCATCTTTGGCTGTTGAGGTGAGGCCTAGAAGGTGGGGGCATCCAACAAAAAGGGATTTTTCTGGAGCTTCAATATCTGATGGATTTGCCTTGTTAGGTTTTAGACTTACTTAGGACCCATAACCCCTTTCTTCCTCACAATTTTTCCCTTTTAGAGACTGCCTATGCTTCTTCCACCATTGTATCTTGGAAGCACATAACTGGTCTGGTTTGACAAAATCACAACTAGAGTGGGATTTTGCCTCAGGATGAATTGGATCTCAAGTCTTACCCATGATTCACCTTAGTTAGGACTTTAGACTTTAGATTTTAGAGTTGATGCTGGAATGAGTCAAGAATTTTGGGGCTATTGTCATGGAATTCATATATTTTACATGTGAGAAGGATATGAATTTTGGGGGCAGAATGTTATGGACTGAATGTTTGTGTTCCCCCAAAATTTATATGCTGAAGCCCTAACCCCCAGTATGGCTGTATTTGGAGACGGGACCTCTAAGAAAGTAATTAAGGTTAAGTGAGGTCATAAGGTGGGGCCCTGATCCAGAAGGATTGGTGTCCTTATAAGAGACACCAGAGAACGTTGCCCCTTCACCTCTCTCTCAGTCTCCACCTGCACGTGGCAAAGAAAGGCCATGTGAGCACACAGCAAGAAGACAGCTGTCTGCAGTCCAAGGGGAGAGATTTCACTAACTTGACCTTAGACTTTCAGTCTCTTTAGAACTGTGAGGAAACAAATTCCTATTGTTCAAGCCACCCAGACTGTGATCTTTTGTTATGGCAGCCCAGGTAGACTGATAAACTAAGTCATACAGTGTATTTGGCTAGCTAAAGCAGATAATGGCAAACTGTTGCAGAACTTCTACTAATGTGTTTCCACCAGTAGTTTATCAGAATTTTCAATTGGTCCACATTCTTGCTAACACATAACATTTTCTTTCTTTTTAATTTCAGCCTTCCTGGTGGGTAGGTAGTGGGACATTAAATAGTTTTATTTAACATTTCAGTAATAACCAATGAAATTAAATACTTTTTCTTACTTTTACTGGATATGGAAATATTTCTTTTGTTAAGTGTTCAAGCCATTAGCCCATTTTTTTAAAAGACGGGCTGTATTTTTCTTACAAATTATTAGTCTTTTATATCTTTTGTACACAATATAACACATCTTTAGTAAGATATATGTTTTTTTGCACATACATTCTTCAAACCCATATATGGTCTTTCACTCATTAATACTTTAAATTAATATAAATTCTTAAACATATTCTAATTAATTAATATTTTATTTTACGGTTAGCATTTTGGGGTTCTGCTAAAAATTCTCTGCTTACTCCGAAGTCATGAAGGTGTTCTTCTATGTTTTTGATTAAAATTGAATTGCTTTACATTCCCATTAAGAATTACAATCTATATGGAATATCTTTGTGTATTTGCTGTAAGAAAGGGTCCAAATTCATTTTTTCCCATATGGATAAATAATCAACTTAGCTCCATCTACTGAGAAAACATCATCTTATCTCCACTAAACTCCATGCCACATTTGTCATAAATCATGTGACTGGATATATATTCATCTGTTTCTGGCCTTCTTATTCTATTCCACTGGCTGTTTTTTTGTCCTTTGGCTAAAGCCCTGCTATATTAATTAATAGTAGTTACTAAAGCTTTTTATTAATGCTTGATAGCTGGTAGTGCGAAATCTCTAGCTTTATTCATCTTCTATATCATTGCCTTTCTATTCTTGGCCTTTTGTATTTTCATTTGGATTTATGAGTCAGCTTCAGTTTCCACAAAAATACTCAATTATATTTTGAGAAAAATTGGGTTGAAATCATACATTAATTTGACACAAAAGGACATTTTTTAACATATTGAATCTTCCATTCCAATCTACATTCATTATATGGTGCTCCATTTATTTAAATCTTTAAAAATTGTATCTTAATAAGATTTTGTATCCTTAGAGAAATAGAACACAACTTTTGGTAGGATGCAATGTTTGTTTGTTTGTTTTTAATAGACCTTTATTGGAGTATAATTGCTTCACAGTACTGTGTTAGTTTCTGTTGTACACCAAACTGAATCAGCCATATGCGTACATATGTCCCCATATCCCCTCCCTCTTGAGCCCCCCTCCCATGTTCCCTATCCCACCTGTCTAGGTCATCACAAAGTACCGAGCTGATCTCCCTGTTCTATGCTGCTGCTTCCCACTAGCTAACTATTTTACATTCAGTAGTGTATATATGTTGATGCTACTCTCACTTTGCCCCAGCTTCCCCCTCCCACCCTGTGTCCTCAAGTCCATTCTCTATGTCTACATCTTTATTCCTGCCCTGTAACTACTATGGAAAACAGTATGGAGGTTCCTTGAAAAACTAAAAATAAAACTACCATATGACCCAGCAATCCCACTACTGGGTATACACCCTGAGAAAACCATAATTCAAAAAGTGTACCACAATGTTCATTGCAGCACTATTTACAATAGCCAGGACATGGAACCAACCTGAATATCCATCGACAGATGAATGGATAAAGAAGATGTGGCACATATATACAATGGAATATTATTCAGCCATAAAAAGAAACGAAATTGAGTTATTTGTAGTGAGGTGGATGGACCTAGAGTCTGTCATACAGACTGAAGTAAGTCAGAAAGAGAAAAACAAATACCATATGCTAACACATATATATGGAATCTAAAAAAAAAAAAAAGAAAGGATGCAATGGTTTTGATTCTAATGTAGTTGTTATCTTTTTAAAGAAGTATATTTTCAGTTTGCTTATTGTTATTTAGAGGTACAATTTTTATTAATCATGTGTACAGCAAAATTGTGAAATTCACAGATTTATTCTAAAGGTTTTTCTGTAAATTTAAAAAAAATTTCTTAGGTACGAAATAATTTCATTCCTGAGTTATAAGTTTTTATTTCTTCCCTTCCAATTGTTATATCCTTTCTCCTTTTCTCTCTCTTTTCTTTTGTGTGTGTGTGTGTGTATGTGTGTGTCCACTAGTACAATATTTAATAGAAGTGGTGGTAGCACCCCATAGAAGCAGATGGACACCCCACCCAATATTTGATTTGGATGCTGAGACTGATGATGCCACACACATACCAAGAGGTTATGAAAAGGTGTATAACTTACATAATGATGCTTTATAGGGAAAGTAGGGAACACTCTCATGCAAGTCTGAAAATGGCTTAAGAGAGGGGTGGGAGAAGTGACTGGTTTAAAGCATTATATTTATTTGTGGGTGTTGCTGGAGTGAGGGCTCCTTCACACAGACTGGATCTTGGGTAGTTTGAACTCCTCATTAGAGCCAAAGGAGAGAGCACTGGGACTTTCTTATCAGCTTTGCCCAAATATGAGGCAGAAAGTGAAGCAGGGAAAGTGGGGCTTGAAAGAGCTCAGCAGTCAAACCTAAACAATGGAGTCAGCCTCTTTATTATATGTTTTATTCCCTAACTTTGAGGTAAATTTTCAGATATTTTACAAATGAATATAAGATTTATTGAGTTAACATCAAGTAAATTATGTGTCCACATCTGGTATATTGGTTGCATATTTTGGGAATTTTCTTTATCTGAAAGAGAAGTGTTAAACTCTCCCATTATTACGACCCCCCAAGTGAGGTGTTGGGCGCAGCAGTTTCCCACAAGGAACTCTGGTCTGAAGTGCCAGGTGCAAGGCCTCTGCACACAATACCCTATGAGCAAGTGGAACTAGATGAATCACAAAAGAAAAGGAAAAGAAATCTATGAAATGGAGCCTCTCAGAGCTATTTCACTGCTGCTACGTCTAAAGATGTCTTTTCCCTCTGCCTGGTGTGAAAACTGAACTCACTGTGAAGAAGGAGAAGTCCATTAGAAGTCTATAAATATACATGAGGAGTAAAAAGAAAGAAAGCCATGTGGCTGACAGGGTCTTGGTGCTCCAGCTGGGTGTCAGGCCTGAGCCTCTGAAGTGGGAGAGCTGAGTTCAGGACATTGCACCACCAGAGACCTCACGGCCCCACATAATATCAATCTGTAAGAGCTCTCCCAGAGATCTCCATCTCAACACAAAGACCCAACTCCACTCAATGACCAGCAAGCTCCAGTGTTGGACCCCCCATGCCAAAAAACTAGCAAGACAGGGACACAACCCCACCCATTAGCAGAGAGGCTGCCTAAAATCATAATAGGTTCACAGACACCCCAAAACACACACTTGATGTGGTCCTGCGCACCAGAAAGACAAGATCCAGCCTCATCCACCAGAACACAGGCACCAGTCCCCTCCACCAGGAAGCCTACACAACCCACTGAACCAACCTTACCCACTGGGGGAAGACACCAAAATCAATGGGAACTACAAACCTGCAGCCTGCGAAAAGGAGACCCCAAACACAGTAAGTTAAGCAAAATGAGAAGACAGAGAAATATGCCGCAGATGAAGGAGCAAAGTAAAAACCCACCAGACCAAACGAATGAAGAGGAAATAGGCAGTCTACCTGAAAAAGAATTCAGAGTAATAATAGTAAAGATGATCCAAAATCTTGGAAAAAGAATGGGGAAAACAAAGGATTAATCCCCAGAATATACAAGCAGCTCATGCAGCTCAATATCAAAAAACAAACAACCCAATCCAAAAATGGGCAGAAAACCTAAATAGATATTTCTCCAAAGAATATATACAGATTGCCAACAAACACATGAAAGGATGCTCAACATCACTAATCATTAGAGAAATGCAAATCAAAACTACAATGAGGTATCACCTCACACTGGACAGAATGGCCATCATCAAAATATCTACAAACAATAAATGCTGGAGAGGGTGTGAAGAAAAGGGAACCCTCTTACACTGTTGGTGGGAATGTAAATTGATACATCCACTATGGAGAACAGTATGGAGGTTCCTTAAAAAACTAAAAGTAGAACTATCATACAACCCAGGAATCCACTACTGGGCATATACCCTGAGAAAACCATAATTCAGAAAGAGTCATGTACCAAAATGTTCATTGCAACAGTGCTTACAATAGCCAGGACATGGAAGCAACCTGAACGTCCATCGACAGATGAATGGATAAAGAAGATGCGGCACATATGTACAATGGAATATTACTCAGCCATAAAAAGAAATGAAATGGAGTTATTTGTAGTGAGGTGGATGGACCTAGAGTCTGTCATACATAGTGATGTAAGCCAGCAAGAGAAAAACAAATACTGTATGCTAACACATATATATGGGATCTAAAAAAAAAAAAATGATCCTGAAGAACCTAGGGGCAGGATAGGAATAAAGACGCAGACATAGAGAATGGACTTCAGGACACAGGGAGCAGGAAGTGTAAGCTGGGATGAAGTGAGAGAGTGGCATTGACGTATAAACACTGTCGAATGTAAAATATATAGCTAGTTGGAAGCAGCTGCATAGCACAGGGAGATCAGCTCTGTGCTTTCTGACTGCATAGAAGGGTCAGATAAGGAGAGTGGGAGGGAGATGCAAGAGGGAGTGGATATGAGGATATATGTATACGTATAGCTGATTCACTTTGTTATACAGCAGAAACTAACACAACATTGTAAAGCAATTATACTCCGATAAAGATGTTAAAAAAAAAAACCTCTCCCATTATTGTAGATTCATTTATTTCCCATTTCAGTTGTCTAAATTTTTGTTTTATATATTTTGACTGTATGTTATTGGGTGCAATATATTTAATATTTTTAAAAATTGGATTGACCCCTTTATGATGAAATAGTCCTTTTTATTTTTATAATGCTTTTGACTCTAGGTGTGTTTGTCTGATATTAGTAGCACCATACAATATTTCCTTTGGTTATTAATAGTAAGTTCTTTATGCTTTCACTTTCAAACTTTCTCTCTCCCTACATCTTGTAAGCAAATTATATGTATATTTTTAGTACATTTGAAAATCCCACAGTTTTACTTGAAGTATTTAATCCATTTATATTTCAATTATTATTTGTATATACCCACAATCATACTATTAATTTTCAGACTCACTTAATTTTCACTTTGTAATTGTTCTCTTGCCTTCTTTTTGATTAGCCAACTTTTTTTATTTTTCTTCAATTATATCATAATAATTTTTAAATTATTCTCATAGTGGTTACTCTAGGTAACAATATTTGGTATTGATTTTCACTATCAAAACAGTTACTTTATCTGTAAAATACTGCTAGAACATCAGAGCATTTACAGTCTGTTTTCCACAAATTCCCAACATTTTACAGTATTGTTGTCAAACATGTTAGTTTTATTTATAATTAGAATCACATAAAGCCTTACAGTTATTGTTTTGTATAATCGCTAATTATTTATATTTCCCCACATATTCACCTTTTTAAAAATCCTTCTTTCCTTCCCCCATTTTTATGTTTCTGTTTAGGACCTTTTCCTTTGCCTGTAGATTTAGCATTTTTTTTTAGTGAAAGCCTGATAGTGGCAAATTATCTATTTGTCATAAATTGCCACTGTTTACCTTCTCTTTCACAAGAATATTTTCATGGATATCTAGGTTAGCATTTATTTTCTGTGAGCAGTAAGATGTTGTTCCACTCTTTTATCTTTCATAATTTATGTCGACTAGTCATCTCTCTGTTTTGTTGCACCTGTTAAAATAATGTATCTACTTTTTCTCTAGTTACTTTTAAGATTTTTTTAAAATGTTTTTCTGTCATCTTCTTGGTGTGGTTTTCTTGGTATTTATCCTTCTTAGATTTTGCTAATCTTCACAAATCTATAAATGGATATCTGCCAGTAGATTTGAAATCCTTTGCCTTTATCTCTGCAAATAGTTTGCCCCATTTTTTTTTTCCTCTTCCTCTGTGACTCTCATTACAGGTATATTAGAATTTTTAAACATGTTTTACATGACTTTTATGCTCTGTTATTTTTTTCTTTTTCTTATTTTTTTCTTTCTCTGCATACGTTTTTATATTTTCTATTGACCTCTCTTTCAGTTTACAAAAACCTGTGTTTTTCTACTTGCAGTCTGCTGTTCGATCCACCCATTTAGTTCTAAATTCCAGATATTGTATTTTTCAGTCATAGAATGTTTTTCTGTTTTTATATGTTTTAATATTCTGTTGAAATCTCTTTCCCTTTACTTATTTTTTAATATTTATTCTCTATTCTCTTAAACAGTAATCATGAATATTTAAAGTATATGCTTGTAAATTCTAACATTACCTATGTAATCTGTTGGTAAATGTCTTCTGTTTTCTCTTGATTTTTTTTTGCTTAAGTCTCTGCCTCTTCTCAGGTCTAGTATATAATATTTTTATATACTATGACAGATATTATGTATAAAGGAAACACAGAAGTTCAAGATATTGTCACTCTCTACTTCTTCCCTCTGCTAGACAGATAGGACAAAGCTGAAACCTCAATGAAATCATAATTGATTTGTTGCAGAACTTCGTTGTAGCTTTACTGACTCATTCTATCTTTCGTTTGCTTTGTTTCTTGGGCCTGTCCCTCTTGAGATTTGATTGAAAGCCTGGATTTTTCTGTCTTTATCTTGATGAGATTACAGCAAACTGAGTTTTAACCCTCTAGAGTTTCCCAACCCAGCGGAGTCTATAAGACTCTGGGAAAACTTTTGCTGCTTTTTAGAAACTTAAATAACTTCCCAATCCTTCTGCAGTCTTGAAATTCTACAGTATGTTTTAGGGAACACTAGTCTAGTGATGAGGCTTCTCAAATTTTAAAATTGTTACTCCTGTGTTGCTTGAACTTTAAGAGTTTAGCTGATTTCTCTTTACTCCAAACAAGTAAGTTTAAGGTAAGCTAGAACATCAACCTATGACTTGAAAATGCCCACAATTCAGTAAATTCCTCAAGGTAAAAATATCTGATGAACATGAAGTCCCCTTGGAGACATTCTCTGCTTTCTGGGCTTTTTGTTCATCTAATTTTTGTTTCTTTAAAAGTTCATGCCTGGACTTCCCTGGTGGTGCAGTGGTTAAGAATCCACCTTGTAATGCAGGGGACATGGGTTCGAGCCCTGGTCGGTCCAGGATGATCCCACATGCCACAGAGCAACTAAGCCTGTGCACCACAACTACTGAGCCTGTGCTCTAGAGCCTGCGAGCCACAACTACTGAGCCCAAGTGCCACAACTACTGAAGCCCATGCGCCTAGAGCCTGTGCTCCGCAACGAGAGAAGCCACCGCAATGAGAAGCCTGCACACCGCAACAAAGAGTAGCCCCTGCTCACCTCAACTAGAGAAAGCCCGTGCATAGCAACGAAGACCCAATGCAGCCAAAAATAAATAAATAAATAAAATTTTAAAGATAAATAAATAAAAGTTCATGTCTGTAAAAATAATGTTTGAAATACATTCAGCTTTTAAAAATTCTTTCAGGGAGAGCATTCCTATCGCAACCTACTGCATCCTTCTCATAGTGGGAGCTCTCAGTGTAGTTTCTTTTCCTTTTTTAAGTCAAATGTATTGAAAGTACAATTTAAATGCAGTTTAAAATCCACTTTCTTTAAGTAAGTGCTTTAATAAACTTAGACAAATGCATACAGCCATGTAATCACCGCCACAACCATAATATAGAATATGGAATATTCCCAGCACCTCAAAAAGTTTTCCTGTGGATTTTTCTGTCAGTGACTTCCTTTTACTACTAGCCCCTGGCAGACGTTGAGTCCTCTTCCTATAGTTGTGCCTATTCCATAACGGAAATACAGTATAAACTGTATCACAGAGTATGCAGTCTTTTGTGCCTGGCTTCTTTCACTCAGCTTAAGGTTTTGTCGATTCATCCACATTGTTACATGCATCAGTAGTTCACTCATTAATATTGCTGAAGAGTATTTTATTGTACATGAGTTGACAGACATTTGACCTTTTTCTAGATTTGGTGATTATGAATGAAGTCACTATATCGGGACATATATTTCCAGGCCTCTAGGAGTGGGTTGAGGGCGTTTAGGTTGTTTCCAGCTGGTATTGGCGTACAGCTATTTGGGTAAGCAAGTTTTTACTTCACTTGCATAAATATCTAGGAGTGAAATTACTGTGTTGTGTGTATGTTTGACTTCATAAGAAATTGACAAACTGTTTTCCAACAGAGCTGTATTATTTTGCACTCCCCACTAGCAATGTATGCAAGTTCCACTTGTTCCACATCTTCACTAACACTTGGTATCTTCCATTTAATTTTAACCACTCTTGTTAGTATGTAGTGGTTTTAATTTGCATTTTCCTAATGTCTACCAATGTTGAGAATTATTTCATGGCTTATTTAGCATCCATATATCTTTTTCAGTGAAGTGTCCATTTTTTTGCCTATTTTTATTGGACTCTGATTTCTTTTTATTGAGTTGTAAAAATCCTTTGAACGTTCTGCATATATGTCTTTCATCAGATATATACTTTATAAAAATGTTCTCCCTATCTATAGCTTGGCTTTACATTTTCTTAACAGTATCTTTGTATGTATGAAGGTTCTCACTTTGATAAAGTTTAATTTATATACATATACATGTGTATAAAGGTTTGTGTGTGTGTGTGTATATATATATATACATATATATATACATACAAAAGTAAAAAATGTAAATACATGTACTAAACAATCTTTCCCTAGCAGAGTGATATTAGGATTTTCTACCCTCTTTCCTTCTGGAATTTCTGTATTTTACCAATTGCATTTATGTCTATGATCTACTTTGAACTAATTGTTATATATTTTACCAAGATAAAGGTGAGAGTAGCTGTTCCTTTTGTTTCCCCTATATTATAGTGGTCATTTCCAGCAGTTATCCTACCCCTGTCCCACCATTGTGTGTTGAATGTTTGTGGAGCTGATAACTTTTATCATTAATTTTATAGGCCTGATTAAGTGGTATTATACTCTAGGAGTTATACTTAAGGAACTAAACCTGAGGTGCCTCATCCACATCTGGTCCTAATATAAGTGATAAGACTTTAAGCTGCTACAGTAACAGATACAACTTCTACAAATCTGGGGAAGGGGTGAATGTAGTTTTACACAAAAGGGACATGGATCAGGAGGGCCAGAGGGTGGACTGTAGTGGGCTGCTTCTAAGAATGGCTCTCAGTAATCCCTGTTTCCAGGTGTTCATACCCATGTGTAATCCCTCCTCCTGAGTGTGGGCTGGACCTCGTGACTTTCTGCTAATGCATAGAGCACCATAAAAGTGATAGGATGTCATTCCCATGATTAGGATACAAGACTGTAATTTCCTTTTTGTTCTCTCTCTCTCTCTCTCCTCCCCCATCTCTGTCTGATATCTTGTGACCTTCCCTAATGGAAAAGTCTCATATGGCAATGAACTCAGACCAGCCTCTGGCCAATAGCATATAAGGAACTGAAACCCTCTGTCCAACAGCCTGTGAGAAACTAAATTCTGCCAACAACCATGTAAGAGAGCTTGAAGCAGTTCCTGTCTTAGTCTGTTCAGGCTGCTGTAACAAAACACCACAGACTGGGTAGCTTATAAAAAGCACAAAAGAAAAAGTATTGCCTACAGTTCTAGAGTCTGGAAACCTGAGATGGGAGACAGCCCTCTTCTGGGTCACAGACTTCTTGTATCCTCACATGACAGGAGGTGATAGAAAGCTCTGTGGAGTCTCCTATAAGAGCACTAATCCCATTCATGTGAGCTTCATTCTCATGACCTAATCATCTCCCAAAGGCCCCCACATACTAATACCATCTCCTTTGGGGGGTAGGATTTCAACGTATGAATTTTGGGGGGACACAGACATTCAGACCGTAACAGATCCTTTGCCAGTTGAGCCTTGAGACAGCTATGGCCATATCTGGCACTTTGCTTGCAGCCTGTGAGAGACCTTGAGACACAGGCACTCAGCTAAACTTCACCCAGATTCCTTATCTACAGAAACTGTGAGATAATGAATATTATTATTTTAAGCCACTGTGTTTGGGGTCATTTTTTTTTGCATCAATTAATAATCAACATGCCAATTATGCCATTACCATTTGTTGAAAAGATTTTTTACATCATTACTTTTCCTCACACCTTGGTTGAATTAATCATGATCAATTAACCATAATTGTGTGGGAGTGTTTCTGAACCATTTATTTTTTTCATTGCTCTATATAGTTTCCTTTCACTAATAGCACCGTATTTGGATTACCGTAGCTGGATTGTGCATAGTTCCTGGGTATTGTTGATGTTGCTGTTCCATAGATTACATTTTGAGAACCACTGCTTTAAAAGATTAAAAGCCAGGTGTACTTGCTACTGTTGCTACCTTACTCTTATTTATTTCTTAATTTAATTTATTTCTTAATTTAATTTCTTCAATTTCTGTGACTGACTTCTTATGCTTAGGAGCTTGTCAGGAGAATTGATCTAGTTTGATAGCAACAACCTCACAGAGGGTGCTTAGAAGGTTAGGTAACTTCCCCCAAACACCCCAACGGGAATTTATATGGGCTACAAATACCTGAGATCCCCTTGCCTCAACATGGGACAGCTATGAGGAGAGCCGCATTGCAGTGGTGCAGCCCAAGGCTTAACTTTATCAGAAACAATATCCTTACTTGTGCTATTCCTTGTTCCCTCCTTTATGTTGAATTCCTCTCTTCCTTACAAGTTTTTCCTGACAAACACTCCCTCAATGCATATGTGCAATTGAATCCCTGTCTTTTAGGAAACACAACTGAAGACACCGAGAATTTCACTCGTGCTTATTTATATCCATCCTTAGGGCACTTTTGCCTAAATGGTGGAGGAAGAATAATAAATACATGAAAATTCTCTGGCACAAAAGTCATAGAACAGTATCTTCAAATTTTATCCAGAAAGTCCATTTTACTGTAAGTTTTGTCTTCAGGTAAATTGTAAGAAATACTTAAGGAATTGGCGATTCTCATGGAAGAAATAGGAAAGGACATTTTTTGCCAGAGTGATTCCCTAAAATCCAGTTAACTAGACAGATTAATGCAAGTGCTGTAGCTTTTGAAATATGGAATAGCATGAGAGGACATAGAAAACAACATTCCCTCTACTGTCAAGACGTATATATTCATCCTTCAACAGAAGTAGACAATGCATCTAATGTCAAAGTGGTCGGGAACATTTTTTTTTTTTTAATATTTTTAAAAATAAATTTATTTATTTTTTATTTATTTATTTTTGGCTGCATTGGGTCTTTGTTGCTGCGCGCCGGCTTTCTCTAGTTGTGGCGAGCAGCGGCTACTCTTCGTTGCGGTGCGCGCGCTTCTCATTGTGGTGGCTTCTCTTGTTGTGGAGCACGGGCTCTAGGTGCACGGGCTTCAGTAGTTGTAGCACACAGGCTCAGTAGTTGTGGTGCACGGCTTAGTTGTTCTGTGGCATGTGGGATCTTCCTGGAACAGGGCTTGGACCTGTGTCCCCTGCATTGGCAGGCAGATTCTTAACCACTGCGCCACCAGGGAAGCCCAGTTGGGAATGTTTTAATGTAGAGATATGTTATCTAGATAATTAACCAATAGTTTTGACATTTTACCTGTGGACATCACACACAGTGAAGATTTCACAAGTTTAAGTGGCTGATTGAATACCTGCCACAATAAAAAAAATTAGGCACCTCTAACTCATCAGAATATCTTTCATACTGATATACCAACTGTGGAAAATAGTAAGTACCGCTTGAACACAACTAAACTAGGGTGAAAAACAAAACATAATTGAAACATAAAAAAATAACATTTTTTTGGTTAAATATATATTTGGTTCTCAAGCCAAAGACTTTTCTAGTGAGAACTAGACCACCAAAGGCCAATGTTTAGATGCTTCATCACTATGTGTGTGGGGAGTGTGTATACAAACACGTATATATATACACACATACATATATCTTTAATTTTCTGTCTATATGAGATGATGGTTGTTCACTAAACTTATTGTGATAATCATTTCATGATGTATGTAAGTCAAAGCATTATGCTGCACACCTTAAACTTATACAGTGCTGTATGTCAATTTTTTCTCAATAAAACCAGAAGAAAAAAAATAAAGGATTTTGCTAAAATACAAAAAAATACATTAACATAATTGCAAACTTCTAATTAGTCTTTCTCTTTAAAATGGCTTGTCTGCTAGGGGTTTAATAGATGAAGGATTTTAAAGGGGTTATAAAGAATTTTTTACTATAGAAGGAAAAGTGCTAAAGGTATCACAGAGCCTCATAATTAAAGAGAAACTTACAGTTCAATTAAGTTTAAGCATCATTAGGCATAAAATATCAGTGAGTACCAAGAGACTAATAAAAAGAAGTGCTGTTGATGTTAATAGGCAAAAGGTAAGAGATAATAATATAGATTGGACCAGGCATTACGGAGATAGAGTCAGAAGAAATGTAAATAATATTAGAAACTGGAATTTAATACTCTCTCTAATAGGCTGATGAATATATTCTCGACACAGAAGAGCTATCTACTCTTTCAAATACATTAACTCAAGTTTAAATGAAACACTATGAATAATTATTTTTATTTTGAATGGATTGGAGATATTGGGATATGAAAAATAATATGTATATATTAATTATTCAGAAAAAGAGTAACAAGTGACACCTATGACTGACAAGACATTCACCTTCTGATTTCACTTTTACAAAACACTTTGAAGAGACTGAGGTAAGTTATTCCAAAGGAGGGCTATTTTAACTTTCAGGATTCATGACATAGAACATGTTTTAAGAAACATCAGGTTGAATATTTGCTGTGAAAGAAATGGTGGGTTATGACATAATTAGAAATCTTTCTTCTTTAGAAGAACTAACACCATGTTAAAATAGAACTTTATAATTGATCCATATAAATAGGTAAATAGGTAGTTAGGTAAATAGATAGACAAATAGATAAAGCTAAGACATAGATATGTTGATACAGTTGTAGATACGATATTTGTAACTATATCCCATCTATATCTATATCTTCCATCTATATCTTTTCCATCTTATGTATCTATGTCCTATCTATCAATCTATACCAGTGGTTAAGAAATTTCTGGATAAGAAAGTTTAATACCTCTGGGTCTTGGTTTTCTCATATGTAAAATAGTGAAGATGGGCTACATGATTTTCAAAGTCCTTTTCCACTTTAAAAGTCTTTGAACTTTGATATTTATCTAAGACAGTTTCTATTGCAACAACCTTTCATGAGTATCTAGTTCTTACAAATGAATTTTATTTGATGATAGAAAAGAAATTCTATTGCTTAAACAAAGTATTTTTGGATATTGCCAATCAATGCTAATTTTATTGAGTTGTTTTCACCACTGTCCAGCACCTGGTTTTGGGCATAAATACATTATTGGAATGCTATGAACGTTGAATATCTGGCTTCTGTCTGATTTTTTAATCTGGATAGAATTCATGTAATTCATAGTAATTTTAAGATGTATAGTGATATCTACATTTGTGCTCAAGTATTTTCCTCAGTACTTGTCTTATCTTGGATACTTTTTGTGTGTGTGACATGCCACCTAATGTTTCCCCCCTTCCCATAATAGTATTGATGCAACAGTAACCACCTTGGCTTTGAATAGATTAAAGTCTGAATCACTTCAACCTCTCACTTTGCTCTGCCTACATAAGGGAATCTTCATTTATTTATTTATTTTTTCTGTCTTCCTCTTGTAAGCTCTCTGTCCCTCTTCAAAAAGACAGATGTCTTCATTTTTTTTGGAGAGCCTCCTTCTGTTACTGGCATCTGTGCTAATTTACTGCTATAAAAATTGAGAGAGGTTACAGAAAGAATATGGTAAGGTAAACAAAGTTTACAGATTTGATTTAGAGAAAGAATGTTAGTTGAATATTATCAGAATTATCATCCTACAAAGACAAGTTTTAACGTTCTGAGTTGGAAGTAACAAAAGAATCTACCTGACCAACCGATCAACATATTAATATTATATCAAAAGTATAGCAATGCTGGATTTTGTTTAGCTTTCTGCTTCATCTCTCACATTATCAATTTTTCTCTCTTCTTGTTCTCCCTGTTTATATCCCTCCCTCACTCCCACCCTCACTTCTTTCTCTTCTTTAGTTTTCTCTGGACCTGACTTGGACTCAAATAATTAATGTTATAATGGACTGGAGAAAAAATTCATTGTGTCACCTCATATGTGCAAATTTAACTACATTTTGCATAATGTTCGTGTTATTTCTATGATAGTGTGTGAAAAAAATTCTGCATTTGTCTGTGCTTTTATCTTATTTAAACCAGAAGAAACTTACAGTTTTACATTTAGGTTAACTCAAAAATTTTAAATTGTTGTGTCAGTTATCCTTGTAGCTGAAGTTAATTCTAAGAGAAAAATGTAGCTTTCTAAACTGGTAATTAACTATAAAGGCAGGCAGTTGGAGTTTTGTTTGTATCTCATGACTAAAGTTACATCTTGGTTACTTTTGACTTCAATCTAACATTTTGCTTTGACTAAGTAAGCTAGAAAATAAGATTCTTTTTGGAAAAGGAAATTTCTTAACACCAAAAGGATGAGCATGCTGTTTGGTTTCAAGGATGGCATAGGCTTAGATTTGTATTCTTACAATATTATTCCTAATGATTTCAAAGGACATCGAGGGTTGGGACTTAAAAATCATCCCAACTTTTACAGCTTACTGTTACAGACTTCTTCATGAGTTTGTGTTGTTTTTCATCTTAAAAATCTCAAAATATTTTACTGAGGTGTAATGGAGAGTAAAAATAACCAAAATCATGAAAATAAAACAATTAACAAAAAGTCTTTCAAAGGATCAGGTTGAGGTTGAAGGGTTCCACAGGGCTCTGAAGTGGTCTAAAAATAGAGGGAAGGGACAGAAGGGCACACTTATTTTATCATGTTAGGATTACAGTTAAAATATACAGATCACAGTTCTCACATATTCACAATGAACACTAAGATTGTTTTATGCTAAAATCTTTCATATTTTTCTGAAGACAAACATCAACATTTCAAAATGTGTTGAGAACATATTAAGGTTCTATTGTTCTATGCTCATTGGAATTGTATGTTACATATAAACATTCTTTTTCCATATAAATTTTATGAATAGTTAAAAGGAGCATCTATGTGCCTAAAAGCTAATTTTATTACAAATCAATTATACGTATTATAAATTATAAAAATAAGTATTACACATAAAGTTTGTAAAATATTTTAGATAATTTGTTATACTGAGGGAGAGGCATTGCATTTGAAAGTTTGATCAAAGCAGCATAAAACAGAAAATTATAGTCTCATGTCTAAAACCTTTAGATAAATATTTTCATATAAACATTGATATTCTTATCTTTAAATTGGAAATATTTAAATTACCGAAAATTTGGATAGGTCCATTTATATTAATTTTCAAAATAACTTCCCCAAAGTATAGAGCTCTTTGAAGATTTTTTCATTTTCAGAAAAAAGTGAATACTTCTTCATTTTTAATGTCATTAAAATGATGCGTAGGGTGACATTGAGTCCATATATGCTACACCTATAGTAAGAATCATCTTTTACATATTTCATAAAACTATTTTCTTTGTTAAAGTCTGTTTTTTCTAATATCTAGCTATCTTTTCTTATTAATGTCTCAAATATGTATACGAGTTAAATTTAGATATCTTATTAAAGGTTTTTAGCACTGATTTATATGAGGTTATTAATAAATCTATTTGGATGATCAATATAATCTCCTCTTTCCTCCTTCTTTTAAATTCCTCTCCACCTGATGATTAAATTTTATCAGTATTAAAATGTCATTTATCTTATTTATGCAAGAGAAATGTGGCAGGGAAAACATCCAAGGCAAACGTAAAACAGTCTGTGAGAGATGAATTATTTTCTTAATTCTATGCTGTACCTTACACACTTGGTCTGTGTGATGTTTTTGAATAAATTGACTTGGCATATAAAATACAGATAGGTAAGTATGATTTTAACTTTTAAAATCAAAGAAATCAGACAAGTTGGTTATGTTTAACAAAGAATTGATCAATTTGATTAAATTACCAAACTATTATACACATGGAACAATAATATTTATTGCTATTAAATTCTTACCTGATCCCTAAAATTACTTGTGATACAGAAAAATTAGAACATTGTTCTTCCTATTTAAATTGTCCTACTAATTTCACAGCTGTATAGTGGGAAACATGTTGAGAGAAAGCATTAAAATGTTTTAAAGCCACATGGGATTATTAAAAACTGGAATGAATCCTCTAAATCTTTGAGACAACTGTTCATCAGATACTTTTTCTTAAAAGGAAAAAAAACTCCGTACTTTACTGGAAACCTATAATTCACAGCTGTTACTTCAAGCAATGTTCCTGGAGAATGGTCAGAGGAATATACTGGAACATTGGAAGAGGAAGAAATTAGCCAAATTCATCATTTGCTTTTAATTTTGCATTTTCATTCAATTAATTCCCCTTACTTGTCTAGCAAGACTGAACTCATCTTAAAAGTCTTAATTCCTTTTGGCTCAATGTAAATTATGATGCCTGAGAGTCTTGGACTATGAATAATGTGGTCTATTTTGGGGGGCCGCTATCTAACTGCTATTTTTGGATGGGGAAAACAAAAGCATTTCACATACTCAGAAAAAAGGTAGTGAGTGTTGAAAGTAATCAATGACTTACCTTTTATTTCCTGTAAATGACAAGCTTAACAGTTGTCACAGAACTCACCAGTGCATTCTGGAAATCTCCTTCTGTCATCATAAAACCCTGACTATAGCAACATCTGTCTAGAGCTGGACAGAGCCCCAGTGACCCTGTGCTAACATTGGGTCCCTAGTGGTCAGAAAGCAAGAAAGAAAGGTAAAAGTAAAGAAACATGTAAACAGCTTAAATGACAGAAAAATATTCTCAGAAGAAAACCTTTTCTTTCTTTTTGTTCATAGCTGTCAGAGATAATTCTCTGGATGTATCTCTGCTTTCATTGAACAAGAATCAAAACAGAATTTATAGACCTACTAGAGAATGGACTTGAGGATACGGGGAGGGGGAAGGGTAAGCTGGGACAAAGTGAGAGAGTGGCATGGACATATATACACTACCAAATTTAAAATAGATAGCTAGTGGGAAGCAGCCGCATAGCACAGGGAGATCAGCTCTGTGCTTTGTGACCACCTACAGGGGTGGGATAGGGAGGGAGGGAGGGATGGAGATGCAAGAGGGAAGAGATATGGGGACATATGTATATGTATAACTGATTCACTTTGTTATAAAGCAGAAACTAACACACCATTGTAAAGCAATTATACTCCAATAAAGATGTTAAAAAAAAAAAAATCCCATGTGCCGCAACTAAGAACCGGCGCAGCCAAAATAAATAAATAATTAAAAAAATAATAATAAAATAAAAAATTAAAACAACTAGCCTGTTTAAAAAAAAACGGAATTTATGTTATTAGACAAATAAAATTAGTGATGGACTCAACACTTTAACAGTATATACCTTTTTTATTTTTTTGCTTTGTCTCCCAACACCTTCACAATTGCAATATGTGTCAAAATATAATTTTTTTGGTATTATATGTTAGATTTGACAATATTATTACATAAGGCAAATATTAATAAGTCATTAAGGATAACAAGAAAGAAAGAATAGACCTTCATCTTGTCTTCCTTAAAGCCAGTGCCAAGAGATTTCATTTTTTCTCTCATTGTCACATGGGGTTTAGTGGAAATATGTCACTAAGTTCTTTCATTTCATAGACTGTGCCATTTCACACAGCCTAGAAATATGAATTCCTGCCACCAGGCATTCTTCTCAGCAACAATTGAAAGAAATGAAATGTACAGATTTACAAGATCTGTCGATTTACTTTCCATAAAACACTAGTATTCTATTAAGTGGATCATTTTCTATATCATATGTATACATACACATATGTGCTTGTGTACGTATGTATATACACATCGGACATTGGACGTAGGAGGTCTGGTATCACTGTAAAATTATTTAGATGAAGCAAGGTTTAATGAAATGAAATGCAAAGAAAGTCTTAGTCTGTCTCTTCTCATTTATCTCTGAATGGATGAACGTACCTATGCCAGGGGGTGGATGATTGAATAATAAAAGGCAAATTATAATGCCCAGTAGAGTACACTGAAAAAATTGACTGATCATTAAGATTTTCAGACAGGGTTTGAGTGCCTTAGACTGTAAAAAAATAAAAAACAAAAAACAACGTGTGTGTGGTATTTTATTTTTGGCAATTTATGGGAAATGTACTTTACAAATAAAAATTAATTTATGTAACATATTTACAACCTCTGAGACATGTAATTTCTCAGCTTCACAAATTAGAATGAGCAGAAATCTGTCTTAAGCATTTACTATCCTTAGAATTTTTTTTTTTTTTAATTTGCCTGTCTACATTCAGGAAAGTTCAGGAAACTCACATATACAACAGAAGTTTTCAGTTCCACCCCTTCTGCCTCAAGTGCACAAAGACAAAGCAGTAATCTATCTAGTTTATTTCTTTGAAAATGGTGTTCTTAAAGTACATCTTGCAGATAGATTATCTATCCCTCACAGCAAAGCTTCACAATAGGAGTCTAATAATTGCTCCTTTTCTAATTTCACTAAGTGAGTTATAATTGTTTTATGTCTGTTTTATGGTTACTAGATAGTATTACCCTAAACTCTAATTATAATATAGCTTTCAAAGAAATGTATGGACACCAAATTGATGAACAGCCAGCTTATGTAGGAACATCCCATAAAGCATATACACAGCTAATAGTTTTAGGAAGAGCATGTTAAAATTCAGGAGCACAATTCATTTGTGAATGAAACAGGATATAAATTCATTGAGTTTATAGCTTCCAAGTCTGGATAGATGGAAACATACAATTGTGATTAATACAAATAAAACATTTACAGTTAAGCACAAAATTGCTCTTTTCCAATATGTTTGAAACCAATGATAGACACTTCAGTCCCATATAATACTCACAATGTGAGTATATAGTGCCCATCAAGTCACTGGATTTATAGCAATCTTTGCAAAATAAATACTATGCAACTAAAGCAGATTGTATTATTGAAGGAAGCAATTTACCTAGGATGTTTTAATAGCGACTTTATATTTTAAAATTGTCCATGTTATTATAATACTTTTTTAAAAAGAAAATTGATCTATGGATTTTTCTAAAGGGAGGGGTAGAGCAAATGTATTCTTACAAGTCAATAAAATCCTTTAAGTCTAAGTACTGAAAAATAACTTGTTTTAGAGGGATATACCTTCATGTGTGATAACCATATTTTGAAGTATTCCCATAAGTTGTAAATTAGAGAATATTCACACACAGATGGAATGGATTCCTTATGCAATTAAAGTGCATTATTATTTGAAAGAAGTTTGGTTTTATCAAAATAAATGGTAATCCAAAGCAATCTTCCCTTAGTCAACAGAATGACTGCTTGCCATAAAAATATTGACTCATATGAGCATATTTAATTCAACATGTTTTCATTTTACTTCTTTAAATTTCAAATGGATAATGTTTACAGCTTTACAGTCTGTTTTAGATACTGAGGATAACATGTAGATTTTTTTTTTAATTTCAAACTTTCCAAAATATCCAAGTCATTAAAAAAGCTGAATGTGTGCTGTTCACTTTATGGTGGCAAAAGGAGGAAAGAAGAGAATAGAAGTCTGAAAGAAGAGAACAGAAGTCTGAATGAAGAGAATAGAAAGCTACCTTTGGAAGTAAAACTTTTAATACAAAAAAGTTACGAGGCACATACTATATATATTTATGTTGATTATGCATATTAAAAATGACTGCATTAGCCATCTTGAACGTACACAGGACATTGTTTATACATTCCTAATCTTAATTGCTACTACCTGTGGAGCATTGGCTCTCATTCCTAACAACAATCGTAATATTAACAATAGCAGCTATTATTTAATGGGTGCTCACAATGGGTCAGATAAGAGCACTGTAATGATTATTTTATGAGGAACTTAGTAAACTAAGTCTTACCAGTGTCACTATTATATGGATGAGAAACCTCAGGGTCAGAAGGTTAAACAGCTTCACTGCAATAGTTTAATCATTGGTGCTGAATATGAATCCTCTAATATTGTCTCCATTGTCAGCAACCAAAATGTTTTCAATCAAGCAACTACAAATTCACATCAGCCCTTTAATGCCTTTCTAATTCTTCTAAGACTTCCTATGGGGTTCCTTGTTTCCCCAAAGACTGTACTGAACTTTAACTCAGTCCGCTGAATATTTATCAAAGGCCTGTAATATGCCAAATACTGGGACCCAGGAGTACCAAGATAATAAGGCACAGTCCCTTATCCTCAAGAGGTTTCCACGCTATTTCTAAAAAGTGATATAAACTTTTAATTTTCACATAATGTGATAACATTGTAAAAATTTCTGGAGTTGGAATGTGTAGCACAAACTGTGAAGTCCAGAAAATATTTTCTCTAAGATGATGGCTGGTTAAGGAAGGTAAGAGGGTTGTTACAGGCAGAGGAAGCCTTAGGGTGAGGGCTCAGAATCTCTGTCCAATCAAAGGTGAATAGAGGTATAGAATGGTTGTGTCTCTTTGTTGGCCTTTGTTTGTCTTCATTGATTGGGAAGGGAAAAATTGGAGTAGCAGGTGAAGGCTGAGAACGTTAGACAGGCAACCATCTGATTTACACTGTGCAACTCTGAAAATTGGTCCTCAATTTCCAGACTATCCTCATTTCCAAATTCTTTATTGTATCAATTAATTTCATTATTATAATGTTAACTCTAATGCCTGGAATAATTGCTATAACATAAATACAGATATGGAAGCTGGCAACCCCATGATTCTATCTAATAGTCTAGCAAGAAATGTTTGGTGTTATTGCTGATGTACAAGTTGAATTTTGACTTATTTTCTCATTTTACCTTGCCCCATTTCCTTAAGGCTGGACAAATGTATTTAAAGTCTGTGGCCTGTGGGCCTCTTAAGAGAAAAAAAAAAAAAGCTGCTAAGCAACACTGTAAATGTTTGAGATCGGTTTTAAGATATAATTTGTTTTTGGTGTAACATTTTGACCTTTTTCTAGTTCATCAGACTTCTCAAAGTGAGCTTATTTGAATGGCTAATAATTTGCTTAGCTAACAAATTCCTATGTCTCCTACTCTATCTCCTGGCACTAAACAACCTATTTATACACTAGATAAATAATTTGATAAAGAGTTCTATAATATTATCACTTTGCACTGCTTGCCTTTTTTCCCCCTAGTTATAAAGTAAGCTGGGTTATTTTCCCTTCACTAGAATGGCTATAAAACAACATCTGGGTCTCCTGAGTTTATCATTTTTGCTTCCTTTACACCAGTTGGGCATCCTTATAAATTTAAAATGGGCTTCCATCTGCTAAAATCTTTTAACATGTTTATTTTTTATTCTTTACCCTGAATTCCAATCCATAATGCAGAGTTGTTTTTTGTTGTTATTGTTATTTTAACGAAACTGGATATACAGTATGAGAAACCATACTGTAGTTAAGCATTTGCTCAGCTGTAGTGCAAAAGATGAGCACTTTTGTCAAGTGTGCCATGGCATCTCCTGAGGAGAGGAGAGGAGAATAGGAGAAGAGGAGACTACTTTATCCATTTGGGTCCCCATTTCCACTACAGTAATACACTGAGGCAAATTTATTCTTCACTTCCATGTTCTAAAATTTAACAGGGCAAAAATATTATATTTGCTGTTAAGCATTGGAGCTGAGGGTTATAAGGTAGAGAGATCACATGAATCTGAGATGCTGATGTGGGAATACCATTACCTCATTCTAACACATTCTCCTATGTCCTTTTCCTCACCATCCTTTAAGGATGATCTTTATGTTTTGGCATTATCATGGGGAGAATCAGTTACTTAGTACAACATTGCCTTCTAAAAATGACAAGCATTAAACCAGAAACATTATCTCAAATTCATATTTACATAGACAATAAAATTATAAAGAGCAATTCTACTAGGAAACTGCCATTTTCTCGGTGGGTATTTTATCCCATTCCCAACCAGGACTGCTGTGCAACTTGTGACAAAACTGACTGACCTCTCTTTCTGGAATTCACATCCTTCTCCAGCCAAGGCAATGGAATGCTCTGCCCGCCCCGCCCCCCGCCGTATATGATAAAGTTTTCTTATCTACTCTGTAAGCATTTATTAAAACTCAACCTTACTTTAAACCCAGGAGTACTGAATAAGGCATAGCACTCACCCAGCTCCCCGAAGTGATTGCAATTAGGTCAAGAACGGTGGGTGAAGATAGATGTCATTTTCTCCTAATGCTAAGGGAGCTGAAATCACCTCATACTTATTTAGGGGCTCAAGTTTTCAGTGTATGAAAAAATAAGCCATAAGAGGAAGCGGGGTTTAATTACTAAACAGAGTTTCAAGAGTCTGAAATCTACTATCTCACTTAGTCCAGTGGCTGCTCAATCATTATTAATCAATTATGAATATTTATCAGTATGAAAAAATAAGTAGATCTTTCTCTTTTTCTTTGCATAATTGGGCATGCAAGGAAGTTTAAAGGATATAATTGTTAACCATTTGAATTCACATTAATTCACTCTTGAGGGAATTATAGGGCTGTTTCTATAAACCCCACATAGTCTGTATGTTCATGTGTTTACTAAGATAGATAGTAATATTTTGGCATTTTACATACACCCAATAATTTTTCTTAAAAGGTTTAGTATTTTTGCTAATTGGCTTTCTACCTTTCCAATATTCTGCTTTCTTCCTATTACTGAGTATGGAATCATTTGTTCCATAGACTTAATTGTAGTAATGGTTAGGATGGTGAAGAGGTTAAGCCAGCAGAACTCTAAAGCCAACCCCACCTCTGCCATTGAGTTTATGTATGACTGGAGAAATTAAGTTGCAGCTTTCCCACCGGCAGGGTTAGAGAAATGCTCTTCCATAGCATATATGATTGTTATAAGCATTAAATAGTGTATAATATGTACAGTTTGGATCACTGTACTTGACATACAGTAGGTATTCAGTAAATATTAAGGAAGATAATTATTGTCATTTCCCAAGGACTTCTCAAGCATTGTTTCATTAAAAACAAAAAAACAAACAAAAAAACAAAAAAAAACCCCTTAAACTCTCATGTGTAGAAATACTTTTGAGTGCTAAAACAGAATTCATGTTTTGTTTTGTTTTCAAGAGGTTGTGACTGTCTGCTCTGGCCCACTATTCCTTTAATTCTTATGCAGTTGAGGAAGTGATCTCAACCCATTATTGTCAGACCAATGGTGACTAGAAACAAATAATTTTAGTTGAGCTCTGAATTCTTCTTGGTGGTCCTTTTTTAAATTTAATACTTGAGTTTCTAAATGACTTAATTCTCACCACTTTTACCCAGTATCACTTCTGTGCCTGTGTTTTTTTCTGTCTGTTCTCACTGATGTTGGGACACCGAATTAGTATTCATAATTTTAGGGCTGTACGCTTTTAGGTGCTAAGAATTAGCTCAGAAGAATTCATTAGATTTTCCTGGACCTTAGATTTAAACTGCATCATGGAAGGGATCTTCATTCGTTTTGTTCACTGACATACTTCAAGCTCCTAGTTTAGTGTCTGGTCATAGTAGCCACTCAAAAAATATTTATTAAATGAGTATAAAGTAAATGGAATTACATTTGCAACTTAGCTTAACCTAGGGTCCCTTGTTTAATTCAAGATATCCTAAATCAGTCCAGTTCTTTCACTCTCTGAGTTCCAGGGCTAGTCCATCATTCGTGAAGTATAATTAGCTATATTTTACAGTTTTCTTGTTTTCTTAGAAATGCACCTCTTTTTAATTCACTCTTTCCTTTTCCTTTACGTATTTTGTACATGTTTGAATCTAGCTCTTTCAGCTTCAGTTTTTTCCCTAGTCCCATAGTAGTCAAAATGGAATACTTTGACCACATCATTCGATATCAACTGGGACACTTATTTAAATATGCAAATTGGCAGACTCTTCCTGACACCTATTGACTCAGTAGCTTGGAGGTGAATCTCAAAAATCTGGACTTTTCTCACAAACCAAGTTGATATTTGAGGCAGGAAACATTGCTTTACACTAATCACATGAAGTCATCATTGCCTCCTGAATTGTAAATTCCCATGACAATTTCTTGCCTGACTTTCTATGTGTTTTATTCTAAAAAAAAAAAAAAGTTAGTTTCACCAGACTAAGCATTTCTGTTAAGACTCAATATGTATAAAAATATGTACTAATAGGAAGTTGACTTCCAGAGTGGTAGCATGAAGAGCTCTGTGGGTCCTCTCCCTAGTGAAACAATTATAACTTGTGAAAATTATTTTAAATAAAAACAACTATTTAGTCTCTGGAAGTTGTTCTAAGGACATAAAGTAAATGAAGAAATAATCAAGAAAATCTACTAAATCTCAGAAAGAATAGCAAGAGTTTGTGGTGGCCTTCAAGCCACAACTAGTTACTTCCCGCTGTTCTCCCAGCTCAGCATGATGGAAATTCCTTTCAGGGCAGGTGCACCCAAGAACTAAGGGCTCCCTCTCCTCTCAGTTCTCATTCAAGAGCTACAGTATATCCCTGGGAGGGACAGGATACCAGCATTTCTCATCCTCCCAGTTTCCAATTCCAGAGCCTTAATTCCAGGTAAGAGCAACTGAGAGGTCTGGGGCTTTCTTTCTCTAATCATCTACAATATGAAGGGCAGAAACTCTACACCAAGTTTAACAAGCTGAGAGTACCATGGCTCTGATTGCCTTTACCCCAGCTTGTGTGCAGTACAGAAGTTCAGTGCTTGGAGAAGCATGTCAGGAAGACAGGAGACTGCCCTCACCCCTCCAAACTCAGACTAATGCCCAGCCGATATGGAGTTGCAGTCTTATTCCAACTGAAGTGGGACACTTTCCATGACCCCACATCCAGAGCAGTGGCATAGAAGTTTTTGCAGGGAACAGGCGGACTATAAGAGCAGAGAGCTTTAAAGCTCTACCTGAAACAACTTTATTTTGAGCAAAGTGTGGGAAAGTTCAGACCTAAATGTGCTGTTAAAAATAATAGAGAATATGGAGGTAAGTAATTAAGAGAGGGCTCTTAGCTTATATTAGAGCAACAAACTAAACCATAAATCAGTGAGAAGTTTACCACAAATAACCAGAGAAAAAGGTAACCAATAAGAGCCATCCTCAAATATTACCTCTTCAAAGAATCCCAGATTTAATTGGATCAGACCATGGAGCAACTATGTCTCAGGGCATTATCAAAAACAATAGAAAAATTAGCTAGCAGTTAGTGAAGGCTAACACCTGAGTATCATGCCAAAAAGAGACGCAAAACTTAAAGAATAGGCAGAGAAAGAGCGAAGAGAGTCCTGCTAAAACCACTGTCATCCTTAGGTGACTATACAGATTCCCAAAGCTTTACCCTCTGAGGAGAAACATTAGAGGCTACACACTGAGGTGGGAAATAGTGGATCAGTAGCCACAGTTGGTATATATTATATAATTGTCCAAATTAGAAATAAAACACAAAACATGCGAAGAAACAGCAAAGTGTGACACAGAAGAAAAATATTGATCAACAGAAACTGCCCTTGAAAATGTGCAAGTTCAGACAGACAGAGATTTCAAAGCACATATTATAAATATGTTGGAAAAATAAACTAAAGGAATACATGCTTAAAGAATTAAAGAAAGATATAATCCCAATGTCTCATCAGATAGAGACTATTAAGAAAGAGAAAGAAATTTTAGAAAAAGAAAACTCTGAAATTTAAAAGTACAAAACTGAAATGAAAAATTGACTTGAGGGGCTCAACAGTTGATTTGATCTGACATGAGAAAGAATCAGCAAATTTAAAGATATATCTATAGAGATGAATAGGAAAAAAAGAAAGAAAATGAAAAGCTTGCTATTAAGTACACCAACATACACATAATGGAAGTGCCAGAAGTAAAGAATGAAAAGAGAAGAAAATATTTTAAGGAAATCTGGCTGACAGCTTCCCAAATTTGATGAAAAACACTAATCTACATGTCCAAAAAGTTCAACAAACTCCAAGTAAGAAAAATAAAAAGTGATCTTTTCCCAGGGTCGTCATAGTAAAAATGTTGAAAGACAAAGTCATAGAACATACTGAAAGCAGCAAAGAGAAAAACAATTTATCAGGTAGTTGAACCCCAATAATATTAAGAGTTAATTTCTAAGCAGAAACAATGGAACCAGAAGGTAGAAGATTGACATATTTAGAACCCACACACAAAAAATTGTGTCAGTCAAGAATCTTGTATCCAGCAAAACTTATCTTTCAAAAATGAAGATGAAATATAAACATTCCCAGATAAGCAAAAACACAGAATTTGTTGCTAGCAGACTCACCTTGGTAGAAGGACTAAAGGAAATTCTTCAGGCTGAAAGCAAGTAACCCCAGACACTTATTTGAATGCATACACAAATAGGCAAATACACACACACAAACACACACACATGCATGCATGCGCATGCGTGCAAGAGAACCAGTAAAGGTAATTATGTAATTAAAAAAGAGAATGTAATGTATACATCTTTATTTTTTAACTGATTTAAATGTAATTGTATAAAATAACGTATATAATTGTATGTTGACATAACATATAGAAATTTAATATATTTGACAATAAAATACAAAGGATGTGAATGGGAGCAAAGCTGTATTGGAATAAGGAAATTGTATTAGATGATGAACTGATTCCATGGGAACAAAGGAAGAGAAACAGAAATGGTAAATACAATAACAGATTCTATAAATATAGAGTTTCTATTCTCTCAGCGTCTTTAAAAGCCATAAAGTTATACCAAATAATAGTTATACTAATGTAATGTTTGGATTTTTACATATGTAGGTGTATAATAATAGCATCAAAAGTGTGAGGAGAGAATAGAGCTTTATGAGAATAGCTTTTCCATATCTCACTGTAATTATATTTGTATAAATATGAAGTAGATTGTGATGAGATGAATATGGTAAGCCCTAGAACAACCACTACAATTTTTTAAATATTTTGAAAAAATTTATAAAAGAAGATTAAATAGTACACTAGCAAATGTCAACTTAATCTCTTCCTAGAAAAAAGCAGTAATGGAGGAACAGAGAAGCAATAACAACAGCAATAATAAAACATAAGGCATATTGAAAACAAAATGTTAATTTGCAGACAAATTTAAATATCTATAATAACATTAAGTGTGAATGGATTAAAAATCCAATCAAAAAGATTGTGAACTGCAATTTTTGAAAAAATCCAACTCTAAACTGTTTATAGAGGACACACTTAAGATTTAGGGATACAAATAAATTGAAAGTAAACAAATGGAAAAAATAAATTTTGCAAATAGTAGACATAAGAAAGTTGGAGTGGCTATACTCCAGTATCAGATAAAATAGATTTTAAAAAATTCTAGAGATAATGAGGAAAATTATAACTTTTGTAACCTTTTTAACGAAAATTGTCAATCCATCAGAGATATTTAACAATTGCAAACTTATATACAGCTAACAACAGAGCCTCAAAATACTTGAAACAAAAATTGACAGAATTGAAATGAGAAGAAGATAATTCAACAATAATAGTTGGATATTTCAATGTTAACACTTTCAGAAATGGATAGAACAACTAGGCAGAAGATTAATAAGAAAATGGGCATCTGCAAAACACTCTGCCCCAAAACAGCAGAATACAAATTCTTCTCAAGGGCATATCTTCTCCAGGATAGACCATATGCTGGGCTATAAAACGAGCCTTAGTGTATTTAAAATTATTTAAATTATCCAGCGTATGTCCTCTGACCATAATGGAATGAAATACAGTTCAATAACAGAAAAAATTTTGGGAAATTCTCATATATGTAGAACTTTAAAAATGTGCTCCTAAATAACCAATGTGTTGAAGAAGAAATCACAAAGAACATTAGAAACTACTTCGAGATGAACATAAAGGAAGACACAATGTATAAACCTTTTGGGATTCAGCTATAGCATGGCTTACAGGGAAATTCATGCTGTAAATGTCCATATTAAAAAAGTATAAAAAGATAATGAAAGAAGTAAAATCAATAATCTAATTGAGATAAAGACTCAGTTCAATCCCTATCAAAATCCCAGCTGTCTCTTTTTTTTTTCACAATTTGATAATCTGTTCTTAAACTTCACATAGAAATTCAATGTACTCAGCATAGTAAGAACAATCTTGAAAAATAAGAACAATGTTGGAATTCACACTTGCCAATTTCAAAACCTACTACAGTCTACAGTTATCCAAATAATCTGGTAGTGGCATAAGGATTAACATATAGATTAATGACACAGAATTGAAAGTCCAGAAATAAATAGTTACATTTATTGTCAATTAATTTTCAATGAAGATGCCAAGACAAGTCATTGTGTGGGGGGGCATAGGAAGGGAATAATATTTTCAAAAAATGATACTGGGACATCTGACTATAAAATATTTTCAAAAAATGATGCTGGGATAACTGACTATAAACATGAATGAAGTTGGACTTCTTGCTCACCATATGAAAATTAACCCAAAATGGATCACAGACCTAAAAAGTAAAAGCTAAGAGTATACAACTCTAAGAAGGAAACATAGGTGTAAATTTTCATGACCTTGGGTAGGCAATGGTTTCTTCAGATATGATGCCAAAAGCACAAGCAACAAGGGAAAAAAATAAATTCTTCAAAATTAAAAAAGTTTGTTTATCATAGGACACCATCAGAAAGTGAAAGGACAGCCTACAGAACAAGAGAAAATATTGGCAAATCATATATCTGATGAATAATATAGAAAATACATAAACTCAGCAGTAGAAAAGACAACCCAATATAAAATGGGCAAAGGGTTTGAATATACATTTCTCCAAAGAAGATACACAAATGGCCAATAAGCACATAAAAAGATGTTTAACATCATTACTCACTAAGAAAATGAAAATCAAAACTACAATGAGATACCACTTCACACCCACCGGAAAGGCTATTACCAAAAATGGATGAAAACAAAGAAACAAACAAGTATTGACAAGGAGAAATTGGAAACCTTATGTACTACTCATAGGAATATAAAATGTTATAAATACTATGGAAAACAATTTTATCGTTTCTTAAAATATTAAACATAGATTTGCCTTATGACCTCGCAATTCCACTCCTGGGCATCTACACAAGGAAAATGAAATCATATGTTCACACAAAATTTTACACTTGAACCTTCATAGCAGCAGTAGTCTTAATAGACAAAAATGCAAACAACCTAAACGTTCATTAACTGATGAATAGATAAACAAAAAGTGATATATTAATCCAATTGAATATTGCAGATGAAAAGGAATGGAGTACTGATAAATATGGATAAACCTTGAAAACATACTAAATGAAAGAGGCCAGTCACAAAGACCACATACTATGTGATTCTATATACGATGAGATGTCCGTAACTGTCAAACCTATAGAGACAGAAAGCATATTAGTAGTTGTCTAGGAAGAGGGAATTTGGAAGAAATGGGGAGTAACTGCTAATGGGTACAGAGTTTCTTTTTTAGATGAAAATGTTCTAAAAAGTACATTGTCCTGATAGCAGCAAAACGCTTTCTGTGAATATGCTGAAAACCTTTAAATTGTAAAATTTAAGTGAATGAATTATATAGTAGGTGGATTGCTTCTCAATAAAGCCATTAAAATGTTTGTATTGAGGGAAGGGTTGCACAGCTCTGTAAATGTACTAAAAATCATTGAATTATACACTTAGAATGGGTGACTATTATGGTATGTAAAAAAACCTCAAAATAGTTGCTTTGAAAGCCACATGCACTACTAACGACCATTAATTTAGTTTTACAGAATTTATTTTTTGTAGTAAGAAATGGTAGATGAAGAATCTAAAAGGCAGAAATTTTGGCTATAACCGAATACAGAGTATCTACCCTGGAACTGAAGTAAAATCCTGGCTAGCTATTGGGCAGTAATCGTAATCATCACCAACACTTACCGATGCTTTTGAAAATTTGCAATTTTTTCTTCCTGCTCTGACTCTATTATCTCCATTTTTTGTGACCATACTGTTATAATTATGTAGGTTATCCTGAAAGACACTTTTCACCATACCTTATCAATACTGAATGCCTTTGCTATAGAGGTATGAAGTCGATTTCAGTTTTACCTTCACTTTAGCTTGTGCCAAAGGTTTGTGTTTGCTGTAGGTATGTTTTTTGTCCTAAGTATTTGAGTAATAATAATGATAGTGATAGTGAAAATAAAAGCTAATATTTATTGAATGCTTGCTATGTTACAGGCACTTCCTATGTACTATACAGGTATTAGTCTTCTTAGAACACACAACAGAAGGGTAATATTATCTTTATATGAAGAAAATAAGGATATTCTTTACTTGCAACATCTGATTAATTTGGGAGTATAAATCCCATTGTTTTCACTATTTTGAATGTGCTACTCATGTCCATCCCATCGTGGATCCTCCCAAGTAAACAAACTCCACTTATTAGTGTAGCTCAGTTGCTATTTGAACTTTGATATTTCTTTGTCACCAGAATCATACATAAATATCTTTGGTTGATGTGTGTGTGCATGTGTGTGTGTGTGTGCGTGCTTAAAGGTGGGGTGACCATGTTACCTTACATTATTTTTTCTCCATGACTGAGGGGTAAAGACCAAGAATAAAAGCTCACCTACTTTTATGCCTTAACCTATTTGAGTTCAAAACTTTTCCATCATTTTCTCCTTACTTTCCCCTGACTTTTCTTATCCCAATATTCATGTTTTAACTTTGAATTTTCACTCAGTGAAAACCTGTGTATCTGTTCTGAAATCATCCTCTGCTCAGCAGTTCCACCCTTCTAGTGCCCTGTCTATATATTTTTTCCAATGTGACTGCTTGCAGTGTTTCACTAATAGCCTTGAACCCCACTCTGTCCATATTCTGGCTGCTAGCCATCAAAAACATAGCTGGGAGTGGAGGGGGGAGAGTGAGCTGCCATTTTAAATCGTCTCTTTCCCTCCCTCTGGGAAAGGACCTTAACCTCAAGCACTTTCAGTCAATCACAGTCCAAGAGAGAACCTTGAAAATGTTCTGCAACACTGATTGGTTCCATAAAATATGCTGGCTGGATGCAGAAGTTGAGTTTCTTTTAGCTTATTTCATAATAAAGGGCAATGCATGGGCTGTATTCATAGTAATTCAAATCTGACACAAATAATACAGCAAATAATTACAGTGACCTTTAACTCACCTCAAATTTAAAGAAAGGTTAAGCTGCCCTTTACTAAAGTAAATATTTTCTGTAGTCAAATAAATGCAGACACCTTTAGAGAGGAGAATACACCGCCAAACTAAACGAATATGAAAACGATTACAACAGAATAATTTCAAAACATAAAGAATGCAGGACTCTTCAGCATAAACAACATCCAGACATGCCAGCATCTGCCATTATTAATTTACCTTACAGTATTTCCAATGGGTTTTCCCATATGTTTGCTGGGAACTGTTGCTTGAAATTTCTGTCCAGGAGGGCAGATATCAAAGAGGAATATTAAAAGTAAGAGAATTTAGCTCTTCTCTCCATACCCTGATGTAGTAAACAATTTATATTTTATTCCATAAAGCTGAACAAGCCTTAAACGTTTAAGTGGTTACCATGCAGATCCCAGTCTTAAAAAATAAACCCAGAAGACAATGCTAACTGAGCAAAGGAAGCAGCTGATAAGTTTATGCAGTTCATGTACCAAGGTTTAGCTGTTGGTCAGATAAGGACCAGGTGTGTTTTTGCACATTTTAATTTGTTTAGTCTATGTCTATTTCAAATAGCACTTAAAAAAAGAAAGAGAAACTCAGGGGTGGACTATGTTATGTATACCTAGTCTTTAATTTTAAAAGTTTATTTAAAAAAAATAATTACTCTCTTTCCGGGGTCCAAATGCTAATGATATGTTGACTGTGAAAAGCAAGTCATCGGCTTGTTACTGCAACTGGTATCGCCTCGAAATTCTCCCTTCATTAAAATAAGGACACCTGATTTAATTAGAAGTAGTCAGCATGCTTATAATATTTTGGGTCACAATTTAAATTGCATGTCTCAAATGAGGATTAAATTTACATTTAACAGGACAATAATTGTATGTTAAAAGGAAAACCAAGTTGATATTTCTTTTTGTTTCTCTCACTATAGCTTTGCCAACTCTGTAAAGACCCAAGATGTTCTTAGAGACATAAATTAATGGGTTTATTTTTAACCGATTTTTAAAAAATAAATGCAAAGCCCCAGGTCAATAAAACCCATGTCTCTCCTAACTCTGACTCAGCATTTTTTTCTATTCCTCACTCCCTTTTTGAAGTTTTTGGAGCAACCACACTTGTATACCTACTTGCTCACCAGCAGGGTGCAAATCAAGGATCTGAGGCTGATCTGTTAATAGCGATGGAGAGTAGGTGTTTGTTATCTCAAAGATTGTGCTTCTCTTGGGTTCTTACTCTATATAGAAATGTCTGACATTGACTTTGATAACAAAAAATGATTTTGTAAAGGGAGTGAAAATGAATTCTTAGTAAAAGTGAAAGAATTATCGAAAGGTACTGGACACCAACTATTACTTGAATTCTTTCACATTCTACACTGTTTTATTATCCAACACTTAATGAGAAATCTTGTTCCTCTCTACTTTAGGGGTTTTACATTCTTTTGCAATTCGTAACTTTTTTTTTTTTCTCAATTTGTAACTTCTTGATTCTTCCTCTTCTGATCTCTTCCTTTGAGGTAGGAGGAATTACCCATTGTCCTCCTGATATTTCTGACAACCTTCCTCCTCTTTGGAAATGTTCTTCTTCTTTGGAAACTTTTTTCCAGGAGAAAGTTCTATTGTGCTCTAATGGAAAGTGAGAGATAGTGTATAAGGGAGAGCGCAAATCCAAATCAAGAGATGCAAAAATGGATAACTTAAACATGTACTGTTACTCACTAGAGCATGGTGCTTCTGTGTATGTTTTGGGTTTAAAGGAAGATACTCCTGTTAAGCTTAGACCTCTGACCCTGACAAAAATTGATATATACCAGCTCCTAGAAGGTTCTGCCTCTTTGTTTCCAAAAATACCTACCTGTGAGATCTGTGCCTCTTATTGAGAACAAAGCACATAACCAAATTTTAGAGTGCAAACTACCTTGGTTCCTCAAAAATGGAGGTCATAGGATTGAACTTGTGCTTTTAGGATTGTCTTTTTATTTTCTTTTCAACATTTAGGGCCCTCCCAAAACTTTGAATTTACTTGTCTGTGTGGTCTACTAATACTTGTCTGCTGTTCTCTTCTGATGTTTTTTATCCTTTGTGGATTTGAATATGTATATAGAGAGAATCTAATATATGTAGGTAATCACAGAAGTATTTCTAATACTCTTTTGCTAAATCTAATTTTCCTGTCTCAGGATGTGGAGCTAAAATGCAATTGAGTGCTATACTTAAGATATCTTTTCTTCCTAACTAACACCATTTTCTTCCATAAGTAGAGTTTACATCAATACTACAGAGGTAAGTGTGGGAAGACTACGTGTATAAAGCAATAGATAGGATGTTCGGAATCATTACTGTTTTGGAAAATCATAGTTGTTTAGTTAAACTATAGGATTCTCTGAGAAACAGATGCAGTGTTTCCCAAGGAGGAGTAAGGTCCATCACACTGGGCAAGTGAAAGGATTTGCAAAGAATTAATGGGATTTTCATTACGTTAGGGGCTTTAAATGAAGTGAAGAGTTCCTTTACCCATAAAGAAGGAATAGCATGATCAGTAAGGGAAAAAATGCCCAACAACTAAAGATGTAAGAAGAGAACAAAAGAGAGTCAGTGAATCTGATCAAAACAGCCAGGAAATCTGACCAAAAAGGCAGTAGTAAATTGACAGTTACAGCTGGTCGGAGTTTCCAAGGTATTGGACAATACCAGAGAGTATGGCTGCTACATATTCCAGGTAACCTGAAGCCATAGGGGATAGGATATGGGAATCAGAATAGAAAATACCAATTTTCTTGGAACTATATGTATACTAGAGGCATGATAGCTGGTTGGAATGAATAGAATTCTTAAATGTGGGGCAGCAGGTGTAAGTCATATGGACACACTGGGAGTAATAAAAAGAAGGGATCAGAATGTATTGTTTAATGCAGTGATGTGAACATAATTGAAAATGAGATACTACCAATGATGTGAACACCTCAGAAAGAGAGTGGTGGAAAAGTCTCTCTGGGCTAAAAATAAAATATTTTTGCATATCTCAAGAAGGCTACTTGCCCTTCCCAGATATACCTGCAATCTTCTAATCATCATTCAAAATGATATTAAAGAGCCTTCTTTATATATTCTTGGGAGCCTTTTCTCATGCCTCCAAGAGAGAAATAATCATGTTCTTTCTGTTACCTCTGTGCTTTGTATATATTTTTAACATGACTTAGCACAGCGTCTTATAATTATTTGAAAACCTGTTTGTTTCCTTCACTAGAAGGGAAGCTCATTAAAAGCAGGTTACTTTTATATTTTTTATTCATTTTTGTAAACTACCAAGTATCTAGCACCATATTTGACATATTACGGGTGTTTAATAAATATTGAATGGAATTTAATTTTGAAAACTGTCCTGGTTTTAACTAAAGTTTTGGCCACAAAGTTTACTGATATTTGGGATCAGTGAATCTGTCAGTGGGCGCAGGAGAACTTTCCTCGTTTGGGGTATACATGTGGGCAGGAAGGAGGAAATAATATTTTTTGACAAAGGCCCCTAAGAACCATGTGTGAATATTGTGCCTTTAGCGTAGTTTGTGATTTCACTGCCAAGAGTTACTGGAGATGAGGCGACCAGGCCATTTGTGTGAGGAGAAAGGTTCTTCCATTGCTGGAAAATATAAAAGCCCTTGCAGAATTTTTTCTCTGACCTCAGTTCTTTGTAAAGCTCCATTTTTCTCAATGATCTAGCATAGTTTATCTGACACATGATGGACATAAATTTTACAAGAAAATTTGTTTCCCTCTTTACTTTGGCTGCTATGAAGCTCAGTGAAGCATTGTTATCTTACATAATTTTACTTCTTTTATTTTATTAATTTTATTTTATAACTTTATGTCCTTTGTTTCTTTATATTACCTCTCCCTAGGATTCTTCTTATGATTTTAGTCTTTTCTCCCTTCACCTCAATTACTTTATCATATTATGGTATGATTTTTTTTTAATAACTATCTCAAATACATCTGGGAACAAGGCAGGATATAAAGTAATTAATAAGTAAAATAAATCCAGGCACGTTAGCCCCACATGCTACCTGCCTGCCAATACCACATAATACAAACCACATTGCACTGTTTAGAATGAATGAAAGCAAAGGTCTCGAGTTGGTGGCTAACAAGCAAAATCCTGCCCGCTGACATGTTTTGTTTGGCCCACACAGTGTGTTTAAAATATGAATTACTTGCCAACTTTTAAGAATCAGGAAATTTTACATGAAATCTCAGTTTTTCTTAAAGGGACCTCTGTTCCATGACAAAAGGCATGAGTGGTAGCTGCTCCTTTTCCAGTCCGTCGTAGTCCCTGATACTCTATTTTACTTCTCCTATATTTTACTTGGCCCTGTTGAATTCATTTATATGACCTGTTAGACACTAACAAGATTTTGCTTGGGGCTCCTGCATTAATAAGATGAGCAATTTACTTAAATAAGTCATCATTATTCACTGGCTTTTTTTTTTTTTCTATTAATAAAATAATGGCAGACATTTTTGTTGTTGCTTTTGCTTCTTTCTAACGTGAAGGCACTAGCTGATCTTTTGCAGCTTAAACCACAAAAGTAACCTACTTGTTTATGATGTTTCTATCCATATATTACAACTCTACTCACCAGGAGATTAATATTCAGGACATCTTAACCCTTCAAACCATAGTCCTGAATCTGGAAATAAGGCTTGGCCTTGCAACAGCTGTCAGAAGCCACTGTCTTTTAGTCATGCGTTGTAAATCTTTTGACCTCAATGAGGGTCCTAGTGACTCTTACTTAACATAGTATTTTAACAGGCTTGATTATCTTTTCTTCAGCCCAGAGAAGAGTAGAAATATTGTTAAAGACAAAGTTGTAAAAGGAAAAATGGCAAAACAGACTTTGATGCTTGAAGGAGACCCCCTTCCTGCCAAAAGGACAAAAACAAAAACAAAACGAACAAAAATTAAAAATTTAGAATTACTACTTGGTGAAATTAACTATTTTCATAAATGCTCAATTATGTTTATAACTTCTGTATAAGAAGATTGGGGACCTACCATATCACCCAGCTTCAGTAAGGTGCTAGTGCTTGCACATAACAGGGAACGGTGTGTGTCTTTCCCCAACTCTGTACTCACTGATATCATGTTTTTCGCTTGTTTCCAAAGAGCTGGTTGTTAACCATTTACCAGAACATCACTGAGTCACTTCCAACTAAAGCCTGCCTAGCTTTCTCTCCACGGCTTTGTACATTCACATGTGCTGTTGTCTATCCTTCCATACTGAAACTTGCCTTCCAAGTCCTCCATTGGAAAACTCCTAATTATTTGCTAAAACCCTTTTTTGTGTCAGCTCCCCTGTACATTCTTCTCCAATTTTAAACAGAAATAATTATTCATAATTTATATCAACACCCACCCCATTGTATTTTACTTAACTTTTTACATTTCTCTCTTTGTCTATATCATGATTTATTTTCATGAGAGCAAGGACAAAATATTTTTCTTCTCCTGATGATCTATCCTTAAGTGAATCTTTCCATCCAATGCCGTGGTGGTTATCCACTACAGGTGGAACATAAGGGACTGCTGAGCCTAAATCAAGCCGATCTCTTGGCAAATGAGTAAAGCGACAACTAACCCTTCATTCTTGGCATTGTACTGTCAATTAGTAAAGGCAAGAAATCAAAAGGCAAAGGTATAAGACAGGGACCTGGAGGACTAAGTTCTCCAATTTGGCAAAGGGGAAGGCACTTTAAACACCCAATTAAACACTGAGGATGTATTTATCTTTGACTCTATAAGGGCAACCTGGCATGTCTGGCCATATATATGAAAATATCTGATACTTGGTAGTTATTTTAGGGAAAAAGTGATTGGATGAGTTGTTTCTTAGCAACACTGGATGTTTATGTTCCCTTAGCCTTGCATAGCAATTTCCAAACCTATAGCAACCTAAACTTTCTGTGCACTCAACACAAATTGTGTGTGACAGGTCACTCTGTTATTTAATAGAGTCTGATAGTCCCCATGTCTCATAATCCATATCATTGAATTCCTCTCATGTCAGTAACTGTAGACTAAATTTGTACCCAAATCATTTCACCCCTAGAAGTTAAATGTGATCCTGGCAAAAACACAGCTCTTATATTATTTGGTGCTTTTATTAGTAAATAATTATGCTCAAGGAGCTTCATTGCTTGTTATAAGCTCAGGATGTGAGGGAAATTCCAAAGCAAAGACTGCATCAGTTTGTGGACATTTCTTTGTCATCACCAAGTTGTTTTTTCTTTGAATGTTCTTTGATTTTCCCCCCAAAGAAAGAAAGTCCATTCAGTAGCATCAAAGTGTGGATGTTGTCCATAGCGATCTGGATGGGAATCAGTAGCAGGGGGCTTGCCTCAGTGTCTATGGTTCAAGGGAGGATGTCACTCTTTAGAGACAGTGTGAGCAATAGGGAAGCAGGGGAAGTTTCTGAATGACCTCACAGCAAGAGATGAGTGGTCAGTTCTGTAATAATGGTTTACATTGGCAGGACTCCACTTCTGGGGTGGTCCATAGTGACATTGTCAAGAATCTCTTTCATTAGTACTGTGAATACTGCAGGGACACATTGGTTGAAAGGTGAAAAGTTGGAAACACTGCTGTTTTTCATGGCTGGGGATAAGTAGAGCTTATTGAGGAGTTATAAGAGGCTGTTTTTGAAAGAAAATACAAAACGCCAACACAATTTTAACTCTCAAATTCAGCATGGTACGGACTCTCTCTCCTGTTAGAAATGTGGTTTCCTTTTGGTGCTGTGGTTTTTTGCTAGGAAATCTCAATTTACTGAGGTTGAGAGGTTAATGGTTTAGGCTACAGGTAGCAGCAATTATCCAAACTGGAGAGCAAATAGTATAAAATAACTGACGTGCATTTTATCAAGTTTATTGATTAAGGTTTTACATTCTTTCTATTTATAGAATTGAATATTCGTTCCATGTAATGTAACAACCAGTGAAAACCCGGCATGTTACACACTCCCATGCACACACATACCTTCCTTTGACTGCTTTAAATAGTAATGTCAACAACAATATTAGTGATCTAAATTCAATATCTGCTTTGTTGCAAGTGCGTGTTTTATTGTTTTATATATCTAAGGGAAAATGTAGGAACAATTGATAAGTTGAACAGGCATGATCAAGAGCAATTTAAATTAAGAGAATGCTTTATATTTTACGTGTAATTTACATTCAATGTGATGTCAGTTCTAGCAAGTCTTGAAAAAGGAAGATCTAAAATTATCTGACTGCTTCATAAATGCATAAGCTCATCTTTTCACGTTTGATTGACCAACATTTTAGTAGTACAAAACTTAATGGTATGGCATTTTTTTAAGTAATACATAACAGTATCAGAAAATAAAAATCCTTATTTTATGTTAGTGTTATATTTTAGGTATTAGTGGATATGTGCTTTATTACTTGTAGGTTTTTTTGCATATTATCTGAAGTTAGATTTTAATTCATAAGTCCATTTGGCATGTTTATTTGAATAATTTCATCCTAATTAAAATTTATTTTATGTTTTTGTAATTATAAAATAATATATGGTTATGTTAGATAATTTGACAAATACAAAAAAATAGAGACAAGGAAATCCATTATAACATTTTATTGTTTATCTTTCCCAGCTTATGTCTGTGTGTTTTAATTTTTCTACTCATAAATATGTATTTTATGGATACAAAATATTTATTGTAAACATTCAAATATTACAAAAACTTATGCTGAAAAAATAAACATTTCTAAACATTTCAATTTCAGAGCTAGTAAATGTTAATAGCTTGTAGAGTCTTACAGATTTTCCCCATGAATTAAAAGTATATAATAAGATAGCAAGTTATTTTTAAGTATTGCTAAAGAAGTGGGTCTATGTTACACATGTCCTTTCAAAACTTTTTTTCCCTTAAAAATAAACAAAATATATAGACTTCTAGGTAAGTATATTCTGTGTGTATTTTTAATGTATTGGATCATGGTTACTTATAAACTTGTATGCATTTTTTTTTACTCATAATTATAGCTAGAATAATTTCTCATCATTATGTAAAATTTTCACAATATTTTCTTTTAACTTCGTAATAGACCAGTGCACTATTTAGAAATAAACGTCTTCATAATTTTGATATCAGTTTGAATATCTTTCATCATCATCATCCCCTTTTTCTTCTTATTGAACTGTATCAATGGGAAATATTGGACCAAAGATATAGAAATTTTCAGACTCTTGTTTTATATTAAGTACTCAATGCTAAAAAGAGTTATACTAAAATTTTTTTACTAAAGTGTATAAGAGTACTTGTTTCCCTGAAATTTCATACTTAGATGGTCTTATTGATAAGTTTTCCTTTTTAATTTGCACTAAGTGGTAGGAAAAAAAGGTCTTCTTGCTAAGAGTTTCACCCTAATTCTCACCAAAATCTACTGGTATTTCCAACAAATTATTGAGTGATTTAGTATGGAGCAAAAGCATGGCAGCTAGAAAACTAATGGTGAGAAATTATTCCCAGATTAGTCCTGCAGTTTTTGAGAACGTAATTGTAAGAATTTACAATTATAACAATTATATGGAGAAATTTAGAGTGTTTGCTTAAATAGTTGCTACACAGTATATAAGCATAAATGGCAGCATTACAACTAATGATGGGTTAAAATGTAACTAGAAGTGGCCTGACTCTTGGGAGGTAAGGCTCTGAAAGGAAAGCCTACCAAGGATGCTGTAAAATGGATTACTATAAGGATCTGAAAGTTGGCTTACATGATTCCTCTGCTTTAGTCATGAAGTCCTCCACAGGTTTTTTCCAGATGGATGTAGGATTAAGGAAAGGGGACCTTTATCCTCATTATCATGTCAAAATTATCTGAATTTTGCTGCTGGCCAGGTGCCTTTTGCCTTGATTTTAAAAGTATAGGAATCTCAGCCTCAATCTTCAATGTGAACCCCGTGCCAAAAACATGAATAAGATTTCCTGGGACTTCTGGGAAAGGAAAGCCAGCCCTCATTTTTACTAAGTATCTCTCTGCATTTCTTTTGGATGCATTTTTATAGTAGACTGCCCCCAGATTTGTTCCACATTTATAGATACTACATAAGATTGTACTAGATTGCAAACTCCTGGAAGACAGAAACCATGGTTGATTAATCATTACATGCCATCACATATAGAGTTGACACTCACAACATGCTTGCTTAAAACAATAAGTAAATGAGTGAATGTGTGGACTAAGATGGTGAATGAATGCTATTAGCTAAGGCCAGAACTAAGAATGTGGTGCTGTATTGAGGTTTCTCTATTAGTCTAAAACCTTCTGGAATGTCCTGACTAGATCATCTGATCAGTATGTTAAAAATAAAGGAGTTGCCTGAGGCATGGTGCAGTTATATCCCTTTCCTCTACCTTGACTGAGTCCCAGAGACTCCTGTGAGGAAGTCCTTGGATCAATCTTAGTCAAGAATATAAAGAAGAAATCAAGGTTTACATTGGTGTATCTTGTACTTTCTCTCTTGCTTTTCTTCCCATGTTTTGAATCTAGGTGCCAATCTCCTCATGCTGCCTCCCTCTCATTGAAACTTTCTCTGGGGAAAGAATCTGGAAATTTTATTTTCATACGGGCACAAATGACAGATAAGGCTAAGGATTTGTCCCTCTCATAGCTATTTTTACCATTAACAGCTAACTTTTTTTGTTTGTTTGCCTTTTGCCAGAGTTTTCATGTTGAAATCCAGGTATCTATGACATGGGGTTGGTGGTGTCTTGGAATTCAGAGACTTAACTGATATAAATTTTTACCTTCTCTCTGTTCATTCATGGGTCTGGATCTGGTCTCAGATCTACAGCTGTCTCAAGTGGAGTGGGGAGATTATCTCTGCTCCATGCTATTTTGGTCATGTATTCTATCCTCCTTGGACTTCCCCAAATCTCGTCGCTGTTATTGGGCTCTGTCTCCCTAGGGGTGCATAACAGGCTTTGCTTTTGTTTTCACTTCCATGAGATTTCATAGGAGGTTGGTGCTCCTCTTATTATTATTAATATTAATCTAACCTAAATGTGAATCTTGGGCATGAGTATACGGCAGGCCTACACTGAAGTTATTTATAGGGATTCTAGACTCTGGCCATTGGTGTGAAACTTGGTACTACACTGGAAGAAAGTATTTGAGTTGTAGAGATATGAGAATCTTTTGGAATCATAGAACTTTAGAAGTGGAAGTGACTTTGGAAATCATCTTGTCAGGATTTTGTTTTTTGGTTTTTTTAAATTATAAAGATGATCAACAGTATGAATGAATGCAACATTGGACACAGTGGACTGTACCAAGTACTAAAAGTGAGCAAAAAAAAAAATGGTGAATGACTCTTCTGCCATGCTTAAATGTGTTATGATGGAGAATTACAACTCCCATGAAATAGTGAAAATCACCCTGTCCTCTTTATAAATGTTGGATGAATTGATGGCTGATAAATATTGGATGAAATGATGAACATAAGAATAATACTAAAAAACACATAGATTATTATTATTAATAGTTGAAAATTTGTTTTGCTTTGTGAAGCCCAACGTATGTTTTCTAGGTTTTAGAACCCAACATGAAACATACCTGGAATCCCTCAATAGAATCACATTGTTAGATTCATGTGTCTTGGGTTGACATTTTCGATGTGTTTGCACTGCTACAGTTTTTCTTGTTTTCCCATTGGTTCTGTAAGTACATAGATGATAGAATAATATTTGATCTGTCATGTTAATGAATTTGTTATATTAAAAATAAATGAATTAAAAAGGTAAGATCTATGCATCATTTAGAAAAAGCTGTTGCCTAGACAAAGATAATTCAGCTGGCCCTTGCTGAGTTTGGACTTCCTGTTTTACTCACTGTGTGTTAAGGACAATCCAAGTCATCAGCATTTTCTAGGTGACTGGTGGGTTGTCCATAACAGTGCCCTTTCCTTCCATTACAGTACTATATCAAATGTTTCTCCTTCAGAAATGCTATGTGATATAACTATATATAAAATGCAATATACAGTATATTGTATATATATTTGGGATTCCAGCATTTCAAAAGGAACAGCTTGATATTTATTGATGCAAATTGTCATGCCATTAAGACTTTCTGAACACTAAAAGGCAATCTAAATTTACCAAAAAGAAAAAAAGAAAAACAAGAAAATAATTGATTGAGTTGTTCTCTCTAGTTTGTATGATAACATTCCACGGGTCTCTGGGCCCCAACCAAGGTAAACTGAAAAAAGGATTAACTGACTATTGCAAAGGCTAATTTACAGAAACCACATGAGGAGTTCCTGAGCACAGCCCAGATAACAAAAATATTATCCACGTTGTTTATGGTGGAGTTAGTTTATTAGTTGGAGTGCTTCATTATGTATAAAAGATGCCAGTGATCGTCTCCTAGTCAAAATAAACAGGCATAAAGTGTTCCACATATACAATTTGTAGTGAATAGTTACTTTGCTATTTATTTAATAATTGACCATAAATGGAGTCAAAGTGCAAAGGGAAAAACTAAAAAAGCAGTCCACTAAGGGCTTTTTGAAAGATTGATAAATAATGTGGAATCTCAATTAGGCTGTAGAAGGAATGCAGATATTAAAAATTTGGTCAAGAATCTAATTAGCTGGAGGTAATTAAACAGTCTCACACGGGGTCATTAATCTTTTCCACAGACCTTTGATGTTTTGCACACTGTCTCCTAGTCATTAATAAAATTCATAACACTCCACTTTGTGCTGTTTTATCATCATGTTTTTTTCTCCGTAAGAGCATAGAGCAAGTGTCATTGTATCACAAGGGACTTACTTTAGTTAATTTCTTTTCCTCCCCCCATGCTTGTTCGGATTAACCATTTAATGATCCAAACGAAAAGCAAAGGCACATTTAAACTTGTCTTTAACTTTAGTAAGTAATACAATTTCATAATTTTGTCATCATTACTTTAAAAAAGATGAGATCTCTATTGTTCCCATTCAAATGTTTCTTAGAAATGGTAAATTACAGTGGAAGTAACATTTAGTAATCTGGAGATTTACATAGTCACATATTAAACTTGTAGCTTCTCAAAAAGCAGAATAATTATTTAATTAAGGAAAACAGACTAAATGGAAATTGTAGAACACAAACTGTACGTTGAGCAAGAAGAGAGCAGAATGTCATTTCAACAGTGCTTTGTTCTGATAAGTTTCAAAGTAATACCATATTCAGAACTGGCTGGGTTGTAAAAGACAAGAAAATACAAAGGTTGCATTTAGAAAATATGATTCCTGTGATTGGAAGAAAATATTTTATTCATTTTCATAAATGCAATGTTTGTGTATGTGTTATTTTATTTCAGTCTTTTAACTAAATACATTTCTGAAAAAAAAATGAAACCTGTTGTTTCACAGAATTGATTGCATTTGTAATAGAACCTGTTACTCCAAAAGCCATTCTACCTGTCCCCTGGTAGACTATATTGAATTATCAGAGAATGCTAAAAGAGATGAAGTAGTTCTGAACATTTGACTGCAGGGATAATGCTCTCACAATGACGGCATAAGAGAATATATAGGAAATGAGTTATCTCAGAACACCTGACGACTTCATAAGCATTCATTTATGAAATCCATAGAAAGGAAGTCTGCAGCATATTAAATACAAAAAATGCTATTCTGTATTAACTGGTTGTTTCTGATTGGAAGGTTTTCAAACTAAACAAAAAACAAAACTATAGTTATGTGTCTCTTTAATAGAATAAATCTTCCTAGAAAAAAATTACTTGTTTTCTGAATTTTAGGAATTGTTAGATATTAACTCATCTTCTGATATTGTATTTTGTGGGGGTGAAATCACGACATATTTTCTTTTTAAAACATAAATGCTCATCTTCCAAATAATTAGCATTGTTCTTTTTAAAAAAAGTCATTTTTTTACCTAAAATCACACAGAATATTTGCATGAAATTAAATTCTATTTCTTGAAAATATCATTATAACAAACTGTAACATTTCAATATATATATACCTTTATTTGTTTAAACATCAAGAGAAAATAAATACATTTAGAAAAGAAAAATGTGTCATTAGCATTATAAAGAGAAAGCTTATATGAAAGAAAAATGTCTTTGACTACTCACTAACAGTGCATTATGTAAGATTGAGACACAATCTATTAGGCATAATATGAAGAGAGAAAACATCTCAACTTCACATACAAAAGGAGTTGCTTAGAAAATCCATGTGAAATCCCCAATCAAAAATAGAAACACCCACTCACATTGATTAAAATTTAATAGTGATTTGACTAATCAGGATGTTTATTCTGAGCAATTACATAGTAAGGCTAATTGTTAAATTTGTACAGCTTTGTTATTCTCAATTCTCCAGTGACATAAATTTAAAACAGGTTGAAGTTAATGACTAAAAGAATGTAAATAAAATAGTTAAGTGTTTTAAAATATTAAAGGGCTTAATACCACGCTGGAGTAACAAAAAAGGTTTAGATCACACTGTGAACATCAGACCTCCTGTGTTAGAGTCTGCACTTTTGTTTGTGGAGCAATTAATTATCTTAGGTGAGGTCCTGAATTGGATATCTGTTTTTAAAGATATAAAGTAAATTTATACAACACAAAAAGTATAAATGGAATTTATTTGACTGCATTTGCATACAATTTTAAATGGAGGAGTTTACATTTTAAATAGGTATCCTTGTGCCTATGTGTTTGTGTGAGTTTTAGGTATGTAATTTTTATTGGATATATTTCATGTAGGAGATATCGTCTATCTTAGAGAAAAAAATAACAATGGACACACATATTAATGTAATTTATCATTGTGTGGCATATAAAAGCACACATCTTAAAAAGCAGTTTTAAAATGTAATGATTTAACTGTAAATAAAAAACTATGTATTTAATAATAAATGGCATCAAAGTTGCATTTTCATGAGAAAATAAACTCCATAAATATAAAAGCATTTAGAAGTTTGTTGTTTTAATATTTAAGTGGTTTATATGCTATATTTGTTATTAGCTAACTGGATATTAATGTCTGATTTGAATAGTCTGCTCAAAAATCTAGAAATATATATAATTTAACAGACAAATATTTTCTTTGTTAAGTTTTCTTTATGTCTATTGGTCCTAGAATTTTAATCTATTTTTTAAGTAAAGAAGAGCGAGGAACAAAAAAGTTCAATAGTATGAGTGAGGTTCAGTACCACCGCCCAATTTCCTGGTTAACTGTAAGGTCATTCCCCAAACAGCAGGGCATAGGGGAAATATACAATTCTGGAATCATTATATCATTTCCTGTCCTGTTTCCTGTCAACTGTTCCTGCCAGAAATGGCTAATAATGACCTATTTTCACCAAGCAATAGAAGAAGCTGAAGTCAGAATTATGCTGTAGAATTAGATCTCTTTCCTAAATGTAGTTATAAAATCTGGACTAAAGAGGGCAGGAGATACTCTACAAAAAAAAATCTACAGTGGATCAAAAATAATCTCCGTGAACAAATCATGCATACGTTGGAGTATATGATAGTGATTTATTTTCAATAAAATCTGTATAAATGCTTTAATTTCTTTGATTCCTTGACTAACTGGAGTTTCAGCAATATTTGTAGGTGTGAGCTTTCCTTACATTGAGTGTTCAGCTTACTTCACTGCATTTATATTGGATATAGAAGTTTTTAAAACATTCCTTTAGATTGTAGTTTCCTTCTGGGTATATCAGAAGCAAGGAAATTAATAGTAGCCTATAACTAGGAAACATGTCTTTCATTTAGTGTAAAATATGAGGTCTATTTTAATCTTTACTCCATCCTCAAACTTATCTTTTAAAACCCATGACAACATATATCACAAATGAATCTCTCTCCAAATTAATGTGAATTTCCCTGGATATGCAAGCTAAATAGAATTCTAATTTACTCAATGCAGGAACTTCCACTTCCCTTTTGTAAGTTTTATAAATTTATCTGGCAAAATTGAGAATCTGAAATTGGTGTACATACTAAGAAACTGATGAATGATAATGATCATCACTTGTAGGTAGGTATTCAAGAGAAATTGCTAAGAGACAAGGCATGCTAACTTCTTCCTTATTTTCAAGATGCACACATTTTTATTTTAGTCTGTAGATATCTAGTTAATCTCACATCTCCAAAAACATTTATAGATATTTAGGTAATTAAGTAAACTGAAGAAATAGTTCTCTGAAACAAATCATACTGTATTTTGCATATGGTCAGTATCCAGTTTGTTAAACTTTACAGAATACCAAACTTTCACTTGTTAAAAATGTATCCTTAGAAAAATGTTTAACAGTTATTGGGATACTTCAGTTATTCTGACAATAAATATTTTTCTAACCTAGTTTAATATAAAATTTAAATTCTAATTATGATGTTACATGAAATAATATAATTCTTGTATTGGATCTGAATGTAATTTTTTTGACCAAGTAAACTTAAAACTTGAACAGCCAAAAAAAAAAAAAAATCAAAGTGTTTAACCTTATTGACAGGATAAAATATTCAGGTAGTTGAAGACAGTCATATATAAAGAATTTAACACTGAGTTTAAATGTCTGGAAAATTGCTTTCATCTGGGACAAGTTTTGTAATTCCCCACCTCTCAGCACATCAGAAGTAAATATTGGTCCTGTACACTTGGATTCTTCTAAGCAGTGGACACTTCTATCAGGCAGAGACTAAGGTAAATAGAGGCTAACCTTCTCTGCAGTTTAGATGAATGCAAGACTCTGTCATCCGCCAAATCACAAGAACATGGGTTCTAGGCCACACTTGCCCACACCTGTAAATAACCATTTTTTAAATACTGGATCAATGAATCTCACAGTCCTCCCTAATGTCTGTCATGTGTTTTATTTTTCTGTCTTACAAAGACCAGATTTCTGGTTATTTGGAGAATTGGGGGATAAGAGGCCATCTCTGTTACAGTGAAAATTAGCTTGCAGATAACCAGGATAATAATAATAAACTCAGGGGCGTAGGTAAACATCATTTTGCATTTATAATAAATTTCTAAGAGTGAAAAGAGTATTTAATGCAAGTTTTTCCTAGTGTCTGTGGTGTGCATATTGTATTCTGTAAATCTTCCAAAATGTGATATTCTGAAAATTCTACATAATTAGTTAAAACATTCTCATAACATCTATAGATCATAAAATATTAAAAATTTGTGACTCAGATTTCTGGGTGGCATGTGGGTTATTTTGTGTGTGCTGATGTCCAGGTTGTTTCTGAATGACTTGGTGTCCTGGAACTGAAACCCTCCTAGATTTGAACTTAAAAATTTAGTATCACATTTCACTGTTTTCTTCATACGTAGGTGAAGGTCTTTGCCATAGCTACACTTATTGCTTTAAGTCCACACAAGGTACTTCATTATATGCAGTGCCCTCTTGAAATTTACAGCATTTTTTTTTTTTTCATTTGCTGAAAACACATTATTCCATGTGTTGAAGTTTAATTTACTTCAGGTCGGTATTTATTGAGGCCCACTCAGAAAGCCTGAAGACAGTAAACTAATTTGTCAGAGGAAGCAAACAGACATTTCAGTACCTCATTTTCCTTAAAATGCAGGAATATAATCCCAGCAACTACTGCTTTATAAGACAAGGATAAGAGAGGCAGAAATGATACGGAAACAGCTTTTTTGTTTTTTTTTTAAATCAGAAAATCAGAAGATACTCCCAGGATTGCATCTTTGATGGTCCTGGATCTATAGTGGGCAGGAACAATATTGGAAATTGTCCATGGAAGTTAGGCAAATAATGCTACTTTAAAATTAGATTCACTGTGTTCTGAATAAAAAATATTGACCTGAATTTTAAACAAATGGTACACTGTGTAAGAGGGAAAACATTAATCAGGGTGTTTTACTTTACTTCATGATAATTTAAGTTATATTTACCTTATAGATCCAATAAAAATGTATAATTCCTAACAAGTTGATTCTTAAATAGGTGTGACTATGGAATAGCAATGATGATTTTTTTTTAAAGATATAAAAATTTTACAAAGTTTAGATAGGGTTAACCTTCAATATAGGTATTTTCAGTATACTTAGTACAATCAAAATGCTAGAGCTTCATTTGTAAATTTCTTCAGATCTCATTTATCACTTTTTCTTCTCCTTTTTCTCTGTCATATAGCTGTTTTGTCCCCAGTTACTCAGCATTATAAGGTAGAGAAATCACAGGTTTTAACCTCATGCAGTATCAATCTCTTTATCTAAAAAAAGAAATAAAAATAATGCCCATTATCACAATTCACTTAGACTACAGTTTCTGGCATTAATTTTATCTCAGTTCCTTAAGAAAGCACTAGAATATTTGAACAATAGCAAGATAATTGGAAAAAATGTACAACCACGCTTTTTAAGAAGCTAACAGATCTAGATATATGAAATATGAATTATTTTTTAAAATCAGTCACAACAATTTAGAGCTCTTCCTCACATGTAGCTAATTTCCTTTGACTGGATTTGTACACAAGTTGGGGCCAGTTAACTCTAACACAAGGCTGAATTCAGTACTCCTGGCACTGTCCTTTGCTCCTTCTTCAGGCAGTCAAGATCCACCATTAAAACAAACCAAAGTGGAAGAGCCGGTATCAACCCAGGAGAACAATCAATGAAACTATTTCTAGTTAAGGAGCAGGGAGTTGTGCTGATAGCTAATTTTAGAATTTAAAATGTAGCTTATTAATTTACATTTTCCAAAACTCATGTGTATTCTTCTATGTAAAGAATACGTAGACAGAAATTATAGTGTTTTATCTTCATCATGTCCTCTGTGAAACCAAAGAAATGGTCAGTGCATCCCCTTAATTGAATGAACTGATATAATTAATTTTAAAATGTTATTAAGGGGAGGTGACTATTCATGTTAAGATGAGAGGGCATTTGAATAAAAATAATAGCTTTTGATATTCATCTAAGCAACCTCCATCAATAGTGCTTGCCATGGGGAACAATGGCAACTGACCTCATTTTCCTTTCTTTTTGGAGATTTTTAGTCTTGTTCTTAAGTGTGTGTAACATATTTCAGAGCATCCTTTCCCTTTAGACTTTTCCATTTCACCTTCTCTTCTTCATTCTTTTTTTTTTAATTTTATTTATTTATTTATTTATTATTTATGGCTGTGTTGGGTCTCCGTTTCTGTGCGAGGGCTTTCTCCAGTTGTGGCATGTGGGGGCCACTCTTCATCGCGGTGCGCGGGCCTCTCACTATCGTGGCCTCTCTTGTTGCGGAGCACAGGCTCCAGACGCGCAGGCTCAGTAGTTGTGGCTCACGGGCCTAGTTGCTCCGTGGCATGTGGGATCTTCCCAGACCAGGGCTCGAACCCGTCTCCCCTGCATTGGCAGGCAGACTCTCAACCACTGCGCCACCAGGGAAGCCCTTCTTCATTCTTCTTTTGACTGCCTTTGAATTTTCCCCTGAACTTTGTTCTTTCTGTGAACTTTTAACCCACTATTTGAATTCCAATTCCCTAAGAAAACTCATTAACTTTATAACTGGGATTAGAATACAAAACAAATGTTGGTTCCAGGGAATTGTTCTAATTTCTTTTCACTCTACCCCAAGCTCATTCACTTCAAAGCATGTGCTTGAAATACGTCACGTAAAACAACAAAACTAGAATTTAGTTGCTTCAGTCTTTTAAATTTATCATATAGTTTTGTGGGAAGCAATGAAATATATACATATTGGAGATGTCTTACAGCACCTGAGGAAAACATAAATTCAGACTTTGAATGAGACATTACTTGGTCTTAGAAGATTTTTTCTATATGGTTAACTGGGTTTATTTCATTTTTGACAATTATTAAAAATTTTTTTTAATGAAATCTTTACAGAGAACAGTTAAATTTAGCAATTTATTATAATGACTTCTTAACTAGAGTAGAAAGATTTACTTTTTAGCCATAATTTTTAAGGAAAAATAAGCTTTAACATCATTCTGTATGCATGGATTTGTGTTCATCAAATTGGTCTCCTGCTTCTTTCTTATTATCAAGTGACAGATTCATTATGTGACAGTATTCTGTAAATTTAAGTTCTTTTCACGTAACGAAGTATTTTCAATTAAAGAAATATTTTAATTAAGAAATATTTAGACTTTCAATTATATATATATTTAACTGAAGTATAGTTGATTTACAATATTATATTAGTTTCAGATATACAATATAGTAATTGAATATTTTTGTAGTGGGTTAAAACATACATTTAATGATGAGAAAGTACTTGGGAAAAAATTCCCCTACTATATGTAGATTTTTATTCTTCTTTTAAAAATGTTGTAGTTTATATACTCTACTGGAAATCCAGGCCTAATATCATATAAGAAGAATAAAGCATGTTACCTAGAGTATGAAAATCTTACAGAATGACCTCTAAGGTTATAGCTCAGAAACAAGAGGCCAGATTGCCACTAAACTAGCAGTCTTTCATATGTTCCATATGTCATGTGGGGAGACATGAGTAGTTGTGCCGCAGTAATTATATGTGATTAAGTTATATTCCCTGGAGTATAAAATTTGGACCTATTTGGGGGATACATTTAAAAACTGGTCTACTTGATAATGTTCTATCTTTTTGCTTGATTTTCTCTTTCGTGATATTTACCAATTGTTCTTGAATGTCACCATATGGATGAAACACTGAATAAAACTCTCAGTTTGGTACTGTGCCCATTAAACAAATATACATGGTTTTGAGTCAATCTAGGGTCAAATGGGCTAGGACTGTTTGCAACAACAAAGTAATATACTAATAATTCCCATAGCTGCCCAGGGATTGGGAATAGTAGAGAAATATGAGTATTTCTACGAGATTAATCACATTACTGAGCAATTGGTATGAAAAAACACACTGACGATCAGATTAGATGCTGGTATGTACGGGCTGAAAATTGTTCAGTCCTCAGAGGATTAGGCAACCTGAAATCTTCCCTTATAGACTAGCACTGATCACTTGGGAAGTAACTGATCCTTAATATAGAAATACCTAGTTTAGAATTATGTTTCTTATAATAAGTAATATTATCACACTGTTTTTAAAACATGGAAAATATCTATAAATGCACAGAGTTTAGAAGTACCTTATTTCTCTTATGTTCAAGATAGTGTTATACTTGGTAGGTAGTGGAAGGGCCAATACAACGTACATACACATACATATATACATATACACATACAGCAAAATAAAACACAAATGATCACGTCTGGCATATGATGCTCTAGAACAAACGGATGTCAGAGACTGGGGAGTCCAAATGATGCATATTTTGAGGAAATATAAATTCAGCACTAAAGAAGACAAGCAAAAATTCGACAGGAAATAGAGCCAAGTTTGTTGCAGAACCACAGATCTTTAGGAAAGTTGAGGAATATTTAAGGGACCCTCTGTCAACCTTAGTACCATTTTGTCTCATGCTCCAGGGATGGTATAGATTACTGGGTATTCATCTGATTTAAAAGAGCTGCTATTGAGCCGACTTGAAGATTGCTAAAGAATTTACTTTGAATCATTGGGTTTAACCTGTTCTGTAGCAGGTGCAGACAAACCCTGCAACACTGTGAAACTTTAGTATGAAAGGGCAAAGGAGCTTGAAATTTCATCCATTTTGTCGAAGGGTCTTAAACTATGAGAATCAAGGTAGTTTTTAATCCATTTCACATGTATTTCTTTCTCTCCTTGTACACACATATATGGTGTGGCTTGAGAGTTTCTCTTAAGCTGCAATTACTTTGGGACATATTCTCTTAAATTCAAGAAATAGAAGTAGAAAATCAGGCTTGAACTCCTGGCTCTATGCCAATGACTAATAGTTCTCTTCAGCTCTTTTCTGTGCTACTTCTATAACTGGATAGATGATGGTGAATTTTAATGGCTGCTTTGGGGCTTGGGAAAAATATATATATAATATATATGGAAAAGAAAGCAATTAAGGACAGGAGATTGTTGAAAGCTTTACTGACTTTCAAGCTGTGAAAAGAAGAGGCCAAGATACCTTATGCTTTTGATGCCTGAGGGCCATGAACCAAAAAGGGAAAGGAGAAAAACATACTCACATATTGGGACTCTGATTTGAAATCCCTTTTCTTCTTTCCATCTATGGGTACCCAAATAGGGTCAAAAAGCCAGCACCTCAGTTATTTTGCTGAAAGGGTAACAAATGTCTCAACTTTCAGCACACATTCCCACCATAAGTGAAAACTAAGTAAGTTGAGCTTCAAATCACTAATGCTTTCTTCCTGTTACAACTGTAGCCTCATGGTGAACTTTAGAAACAGGTTCGTGTTTTTCATAATAATTTTCCCCTGACATAAGTGGTAGATAATTAAACTAAATTCTTCCCGTCAAGAGTCAGGTTTTTTCTGCAGTGGAATAAATCAGATTGGTTTGAAATCTGATCCAAGGTTCAATCAAATGTTATCTCTTCTTTAAAAAATGGTATCCATGTCAGTCATTGCATGTATTGTTTGCATTTAGGAGAAGCTATGAGCTCATGTTATGACCAATACTATCATCTTGTGAAATCGCAAGTGTGTCTTGATTTTTTTCAACTTTAAGAAAAGGAAAACAATTCTCTCTATGTGCCTCATGAAACTCTTTCAGCACCACCATTATAAATCTTAGATGGAATAGAATTGAGATTAGTCAGAATAGCTACTTGTGGACAACTGCCAAGCATCAAAGCAAGGCAAGCAAACTATATAAATTTTGTAAACACACTAATTTGGATTTGTAAGAACAATTTCAGTCTTTTAAGTAGGAAAAAGGAAAAAAAGTCTTGTAGGGTAGATTTCAAATATTGTTGGGACTAAATATAATGGCATAAGGTAGAAAAATTATCACAAATTTTATTAAGTATTAATTTATTAAAAGTGTGGAGGATGTATATTTATACTCCTTCTAAAATAAATCTATTACTGATTCCATACAGTCAAAACTTTTTCTGATGCTCAAAAATGTTTCAGTTTGCAGTATATTTGAGTTGTCCACACTATGTTTCACAATTCCATACACATGATCGTCTGATCCATGGTTTATATTTATTATAGACCTGTTTATACATCATACTGTCATTCAAATTAAAAAGTTATTAATCCTGTTTGCAAAAAGTAAAATCATGATACTGAAAATAAAAGCCAAGAAAAGCAATAAAACCCCAAATTTATGTTATTTTGCTATTTTTCTGATTTGTGTGTTATCACTAATTTTTAAAACTTTGTTCACAGCTCTGTTTCCTTTGGACTGCTAAACATGCTATTATGTGCTTACCTCATCACTGAAGAATGGTAAATCTCTAATCTCACTCAATTTAGTGCTTTTCCATTCTGGTACTAAATTGTCTGAAAGAAAGCAAACACCCAGTCACTATAGTAACTTAATTTTTTACAGTACCATACCTTTTCTGAGCAAGTTTTATATGTTATCGTACTTTATCCTTATTTTTTAATTCTGTAGGTAGGTGGAAAAAGCTATTATGGTTAGTTGGAAAAACGGAAACTGGTACATAAAAGGAATGTGACATTCCTAAAATCACAGAAGTAGTTTCTTATTTTTAAGAACACGTTTTTATTCTGTACAGATTAAAATAAGTGCCCTGTTTATGTAATCCCTCTGCCAAGGTAGGCATATTATCTTCATTTTATATTTGAGGAAAAAAGAGCTTAGAGTTATTTAATTTGCCCAAGTTTATGCAACTAGCAAGTGGTAATATGAGATTCTAACCTGGCTAAGGCTGATTTTAAAGGCCATTCTTCTTTAAATATATATAGCCTTTAGATTGGTCTGGTTTTTGTGTTCCAAATAGTGCTTTCAACTAGTCATAGCTTCCCATTTTTTGTGTGGCAATTATGACTCCTACCCAATTAATAGAACTCAGTTTAATAAAATCATAAATATTTGTAGAGAAATAATTCTTATTCCAGATGATTAAATTTTTTTTTAAATTTATGTTCTACTAATTGTCACATTACAAAAATCTGAGTGGTCTTGGTAAAGAAGTATTGTGTCTGTGCATAATGGGTGCCTATCATTGCAGAAAGGAAAAATAAAGCTAATTAGAATAAAATTTCAAGCTAAGTTTGGGATTTTTTAATCTTATTAAACATAAATTATGTGTGCCCAATATTCACATAAAATAAACATAAAATACAATAATAAAATAATGTTCTTTTAACAACTAACCAGGTTAGGAAATAATATACATATTATTGATATTTCTGTGTTCCTTGCTCCAATTTATTCTCCATCCTCTTTCGGCAAAAGAATACATAATCCTATATTTAGTATTAATCTATCTCACTTATGGCTATATAAATCAAAATATGTGTATTTGTCCACAAACAGCATGTAGTGTTATGGTTTATATTTCAAAGTATAAAACCACCCTTTCAAAGCATAAGAACACATGGCCTGCCTTAGACTCAGGTTGAATGAGGGTAACAGATAAAAGGTCCTGACCCACATCATCAGCTGAGTAATCTCTCTAGTAACAAGCAGCAGCAAAGTGTATCAACAGAGGGAGGACAAGAGAGTGGGGAGACCACATCTGTGGCACAGCATGTAGTTAAGGGTAAAGCTGAGGATAGAACAAGGACAATGAGAAAATCCTTCTAACTCTGGAGCCACCATCCTAAGTTCAACCAATAGAATCTCACCACTAAAGAAATTTGAAGCCTGTTGTGTCCTGAAGTGATCATAGCAAGATAGAGAGAGAGAGAAAGATATAAACAAACCAACTAAAACCCCGTACTAACAGCCTGGTAGAAGAAGAGATATGCCCATTGCAGGAATGAATATTATTTTCTTCATTCTCTACTTTTTTATACCTTATCATCAACATTTAATAAAAATTACAAGACAAAAAAAGGAAGAAAAATTTAAAAAATTTTCTTCACCCACTGTGAAGAGAGAAAGTTATAAAGTCAGACAGATATTATCCAGATATTATTGAACTGAATAACCATGAGTGATATGTTAAAGGATTTCACAGAATGGGCAATATGAAGGAACAAATGGGGAATTCAACAGAGAGGTGAAAACTAGAAAAAGAGTTAAATAAAAAAATAGAAATGAAAGGAAAAGGCAACAAAAGTTAAAAAATGACTTCAAAGAGCTCACTCTCAAAACAGCTGAAGAAGGTAATCAAAATTGAAAGCTAACCAATAAAATTATCAAAATATAATCACAAAGAAAAAAGAAAAAAAAAAGAGCATCCAAAAACTGTAATGAGATGAAAAAACAAACAAACAAAAGCATACACAGGTGTAATACAATATCAAATAGTCTAACACATGTTATTAGAGTCTCACAAGGAAAGGAGAGAAAGAACATGGAAGAAGAAAGGTTTGAGAAATAGTAGCTAAGAAATGTCCAACAATAATGAAAGGTATTAAAACACAGAGCTGAGAAGCTCAGGGAAACCCAAGCAGGATAAATAAGAAAACACACATACACACTCTTAGAAACATAATATTCAAATTTTCAAATTGCTTAAAAAAGGAAAAGATAAAAGGAACACCTTGCAAGCAGCCAGAGAGAAAATGAAAATAAGAAATGCAGCTGGCTTCTTCTCAGAAACTATGCAAACCCAATGACAATAAATGAATATTTAAAGTACCAACATGAAAAAAAACTGTCAATTCAAAATTCTATACCTAGCAAAAATATCTTTCAAAAAATAAAGGGAAAAATGTAAACTATTACTTATTTGTTATTTTGCTTACATATTCTTATGTTACTTGTTTATGGGAACTCATTGTTATGTTTTTGAGACTTCTGTGTTGTTATACATAACTGGTTCATCTAGTTTGTCTATCATATAACATTTTTTATATATATAAACTCAATTTTAAAATCCATTTTTTGCTGATGGACATTGAGTTTTTATAATTTTTCTCTATTCTAAATATTACTGGAGTAGCATTCTTAATAAGTGTCTTCTGGTAATTAATGCATGAGATTTTCTCTATGGTGAAAGACTAAGTGTGGAGTTTCTAGTTAAAGTGTAAGTATTATAAATGTTTGACTTTAATAGATAACAACAAATTGCTTTGCGAAGTGTTTAAACAATTTACATTCTCACTAGCAGTGTACAATAATGTCAGTTATAGTTATCCTAAATTCTTTTCACAATGTGTAACATCAGGATTTTTAACATTTTGTTACTTACTGAAAATACAGATTCATTCTCACTGTCATTTTTACTTACAGTTTCTTGATTACTAGTGAGGTTGCAGAGGTTTTTTTTAATGTTTATTGGAAATGTAATTTCTTCTACTGTGTATCAACTATTTTAATATTTTATCATATTTTTCTAATAAGTTTTCTTTGTCTTATTAATTGGACAGAAGTTGTCTTCTATGCAGTAATCCTCTGGATTGTAAATAGTTTTTATGCAATCTATCTTTTCATCTTTTTGTGAAGTCTTTTGATGCATGGGATATCCTTATTTCATATAACTCAGTGTATCAGTCTTTCAAGCTTATGGTTTTTAGCTTTTAGGTCTTATTAAAAAATTGACCTCGGGCTTCCCTGGTGGCGCAGTGGTTGAGAATCCGCCTGCCAATGCAGGGGACACGGGTTCGAGCCCTGGTCTGGGAGGATCCCACATGCCGCGGAGCAACTAGGCCCGTGAGCCACAATTACTGAGCCTGCGCATCTGGAGCCTGTGCTCCGCAACAAGAGAGGCCACGATAGTGAGAGGCCCGCGCACCGCGATGAAGAGTGGCCCCCGCTTGCCACAACTAGAGAAAGCCCTCGCACAGAAACGAAGACCCAACACAGCCATAAATAAATAAATAAATATTTAAAAAAAAAAAATTGACCTCTATCTTGTAGCCATAAAAACATTTTTTCTTGATGTTTCAGATTTTACCTTTAAATCTTAGATCTTATGTCTAATATTTATTTTCATATACTATGTAATGTAGTGAGTAAATCTTTATTTTCCTTACGACAAGCTCTCCCAAAATCATTAGACCATTTATTCCCCACTAAGTTTTCGGTTTTATGAAGGTTTTAAGGAAATGTAACAAAATGCACATGTTTAAATTGTATAAACTGATAAGTTTATATATATATATGCACTCATAAAATCGTCACTACAATCAAGAAAAAGAACCTATCACCCCAAAATTCTTCATGTCCCTTTGTAATCTTTCTCTCAAGACCATCCTTGTCCATTCTGCCCCTAAGCAACCACTTCATATACTTTTTTCTATTTCCCAATTTCTATCTTATCTTCTGGGAAGCTCATTACATGTATATTAGGCTGCTTGACGTTGTCCTACAGCTCACTATGATCTGTTCATTTATTTTCAGTCCCTTTTATCTGTGTCTCATTTTGGACACTTTTCATTGCTTTATCTTCAGTTTCACTAATCTTTTCTCTTGTAAGTCTAATCTACTGTTCATCTCATTCTCTGTGTTTCTTAATCTCATTCATTTTTCATCTCTACAAATTTGATTTGGTCATATTTTATATATCTTTTATGTCTGAATTTAACATGATCAATCTTTAACTTCTTGAACATTTGGAGTATATAATTAATATTTTTTGTTTTAATGTTCTTAATTAATAATTAATTTCTATTGAATAACTTCTCTTTATTATGGGTCATATTGTTTTATTTCTTTGCATGCCTGGAAGTTTTTTATTTGATTCTAAACATTGTGAACTTTACCTTGTTGGGTGCCAGGTATTTTCGTATTCCTACAAATATTATTAAGCTTTTGTTTTTGGTATGCAGCTAAGTTACTTGAAAATACTTTGCTCCTTTCAAGTTCCTTCATTTAAGTTTACTGTTAGGATCAAGATCAGAGAAGCCTATAGTCTTGGCTAAATTTGACTTACTATTAAGCCATACTTAAGTAGACTCCCTGGTTTTTCATTAATTACAAGGTTTTTCCATTCTGGCTGGTGGAAAACACAAACTAGTTCTAGTCTCTGTTCAGCTCTAAGGATTTTTTTTCCTCTAATCTTTTTAGATGGATATTTCTGGGACCTCAGGAAATTTCTGTTCCGAAATTCTAATCAGTACTCAGCTGAAGACTTGAGAATGACCTTCTATAGACCTATAGAACTTTATCTTTTGTATCTTTCTCCTTTCTGGTCCTCTGACCTATGAACTCAGACTGCTTTGGTCGCTTAGGATTCACAACTTTATTTCTTCAAGTCAGGGAGACTTCTAGGATCTACTAGGGTCTCCTTCTGTTTCTGCTTTTGTTTTTGTTTTTTGCTGCCTCTGTGACTTACATATTTTCCCCAGGCAGTACGTTTAGACAATCAAAGGGCTCACCTTGTTTGTTTCCTCTTTCTCAGTGATCACTTTCCTGCACTGCCTAATGTCTGAAAGCAGTTTTCTCATAAATTTTTCAGTGTTATGGTTGTTTTAGGCACAGAGGATAAATCCACTACCTGGTACTGTTTCTTAGCCAGGAGTGGAAGATGGCTCATGTTTAAAGTTTCTATATATGTACGGTGTTCTGTTCTGATTCATTGATCCATTTATGTATCTCTGCATAAATTCCACACTCTCTTCATACTATAGATTTATAAATATATTTGTAACTTATAGAGAGAATTTCTTCACTTTCATTTTCCTTCAAACTTTGTTTCATTGATTCATAACCCTGTTGTTTTTATATAAAATTTAAAGTTAGTTTATAAAAAAATTCCCATTGTAATTTTTATTGGAATTACATTGAATTTAGAGATTAATTTGAGGAAATTAAAAATATGAAAAATTCCCATTCATGAACACGGTTTTCCTGTCCACTTATTTAGGTCTTCTTATCTTTCAATAAATTTGTAAATTTTTTCTATAAAATTTCTGAATATTTTTCTAGTATTTATTACTTATTATTTATATATTATTTTGAAAATTCTACATGCATTTAAATTACAATTTCTAATTGTTTTGTGTCTGAAGGAACAAGTTTAATTTTTGATTGTAGGCCTAATAGAAAACTGCTCAATTTTCTTATTAACCTAATAATCTATATAGATGATTTTATCCTCTATGAATAATGACATGTAATTATTTCTTTCCATATATATTCACTTTCTTTATTCTTACAGTGTTTGTTACACTAAATAATGGTAGCAGAAATTCTTTTCTTGTTTCTTTAATATCTGAATTTAATTAGATATGTTAATAGATTATCTAGAATTTAAATAGGCTCATACTTTTATGATAAATCCAACCTGATCAATTTAAAAAATAAATTGGTAGACTTGAACTGAAGATATCTTACATAGAGTGGCAGCCATGAGTATACCTACAGACGTGCAACTTCCAGGGAACAATATTGTCTAAAGGTTGAGTTGCACTCTGAAATTCATTGCCTCATTTGTAACAAGCACAGGCTTCACATAGGCCACAGGTTCTTACCAACCAATGATTAGTGTAGCAGGGATACAATCATACAATCATAACACTGGACCAATCCTGGAAACAGGAGACTCCTCTGATGGTGGACTTTGGCTCAAACTCTCCCTGAAATTCTTGCCAAACCATTCTTATACTTCCTGGTATTATATGATGCTTTCATTCAACCTTCCTTCCCTATCTCCTTCACTCAGGATCAGCCTTTCCTATTTTCATCCTTGTTTTCTCTCACAGACACTTCCCCTATTGAAATTCTTGTATGTTTAATCCCATCTTGATGCCTGCTCCTTGGAAGACCTAAATTTAATAAAAATGGTACTGCTACTGGGATAGTCTGAGAAAGGAGGCTACAAGATTGGGATATGGGAATGACTCATTCACAGGCAGGATGGCAATTTGGTTGGTAGGCAGGGCATGCAGTTTACTTAGAAAAATGTGGTGCTTCAATTGCTGAAAATTTTACCAACAGTAATCTGGGAAATTTTCTCCATAGAGGGAATACAATGGTAGGTATAAAGTTGTGGAAAGTTGAAATATATAGGAGTAACAATGCCTACAAAGACAGCAGAGTTGGCTGGTTACTGCTATGATGTATTTAAGCCCTGTAGAGGATAATGAAAGACTGAGACCTCTTAACAAGCAGTTAATGTAAGAATCACAGAAGGCATTATCTCCAGCACTGGAAGGGCTGACACAGATGAGCAGCAGACTGAAGACCTAATTGTAAGAGCTCAAGCACTCTATAGACATTTGACTGCTCAGCAAAGCAGATCTGTTATGTGAAGGGTGAGAGGAATCTGATATCCTGAAATATGATACGGAGATACAAGTTGGGATATCCCCAAGGATATTGACTCTGCAACTTGCCTGGACTTTGCAGGTTTCCAGAAATGGTCCACCCTTTTAAAAAATGATGTAGCATCTAGCTGTGCTGGAAGATTCTGCAGAAGTCTCTCTCCCACAGACAAAAGGTGGCCCCTCAGGAGCTGTTCCTACCTTCTCTCATTGCTGCCAGGCCAAAAAAACCCAACAACCTAGGGTTAAATCTCAGCATAATTTGCCTTGAGGATGTGCTGGGCTTGATAAGGGAGGATAGAGACTATAACTCTAAATAATTGCAAGGTTTAGGTGGCATGTATTGACAGGGATGAAGGAAGTACTCCTAAGACTGGTTCTTCAAGGCTACTTGACCAAGAGGATCAGAATGTAAAATTAGACCAGCAAGATTTCATTGAATTAGTGACACTTTTTCAGGACACAGAATTTAGCACATTGGGAAAAACCCTACAAGATGGGGTCAAACTTGCCATTTGGGTTGCTCTTAGAATCTTGGAAATATAACGGTCAGCTTTCAGTGAAGTAGAAATGTCTACGTTACCCTGGCAGATGGTAGAAAAAATAATAGGCTGGGGTAGGTGGAAACGCTAGAATGACTATATTATGTAAGGGCAGAAGATTCACCAAAAAATTATGTTCAATGGGAAGACTCAGTGGATGCAACATTCACTAAGGAATTCATAAGGAATATGCTGATAATAGAGGCACCTGCATCACTGATAAGTTTGTTGATGGTTCTCCTCTGCAGGGGAGGATAGTTGGAAAGGCAGTCAGATAAAGCTGTGCTTGTTAACATCCATGATAACAGAGTAATAGAGGGGAAGTAATTGTGCTTAACTACGAAGAGTCAAGAGGACACAATTACCATAAAGACCGGAAAGATTGTACAGACATCTTTATGGAAAAGGATCATAGAACATCTAGGGAATAAAGTGATAGGTGTCCAACAAGGGTGTTGCTTAACATCTTTGATCAGTAAAACAAAACAAAAGAATGGAGGATGAGAAGGGTGAGATCAGTCTCCTAAGTTAAAAGTCATGGTCCTTTGCTCAGTTTCTGGATATGAGCCAGTTTTCATACGCAGAGTCCACTGGATCTCTAGAAGGAAGGACCCGGCAACACCATGGCAGGTATATAAAATGATGATTACCCCATTCTTACCCAAAGGACCCTCAGTACTTATCATTTACTTGGGTAACTATAAATTGGAAAAGGGGGAATGTCCAGACATTTCAAGGATTACTGAACATATGTTCTAAGTTGACATTGTTATCTGGATACCCAAAGAATTACCATAGTTTCCCTAGAATGGGGGCCTATAGGAGGTAGATAATAAATGTAGTATTTATTTCCAGTACTCACACTAGACTGCAGTAAGTCCTCCTTCCGGTAAACCCACTGGATCCACCACCTATATACTGGTATTTCCTCAATCCTTGAAAACTTAATTAGAACCTATGTGCTTATCAGTTAGTGTAACCCTATATTGGGCCACTAATCTGTTGAGAAAGAGTGATCATAGTGGGAAAGGTCATATGGAATACTCTAAGACTATCCAGATCCCTCCCTTTCCCAAGAGAGTAAATCAAAAACAGTACTGTGAATGATGTCACAAAATATGGTAGAGTAGGGAACTCCACTGAAACAACCATGAACTGGCAAAGATGGACATAATTGATTTTTCAGAACTCTGAAATTTAATCCAAAACTTACAGCAATCAGAGGACTGCTTGATAAGAGGGATATAGACCCAAAACCATGGAAGGAGGAGGCACAAAGAGGAAGTCTCTTTTTTTAGGAATAAGCACTTAGAGGCCCTCACATACACCATGGGAAGAAGGAGGACAACATTCATGCCCAGAACCTGACGCATGCATAAAGAGATCTAGGAATACCTCTAGGCTTGCACCCTTGGCTGGTCTGCAGGTTCCAAACAAGCAGGAGGTGCAAGAAAAGGCAAAGCTGTAGGCAGCCCATTTAGCATTGAAGGGATGTTCCAGTTTGTATCAATGCTATGATTGATTGGAAGGGTAGAATTCTTTTCTTTCTCTTTTTGACTTCAAGCATTTAAGAAAATCTCTGCCTGGCCACTGGCTGACCTCTAAGTTAAAGGAATAAACACTTTAGTGACCGCCAAATGCAGTGAATATATTCTTTGAAAAATTGTTTAGAAGAGTCACGACAAAAAGACAGCACTGAACAATCAACAACAGCAAACTCTGGGCAAATTTTACAGAAAAACAAATTGACAGAAATGTGTCCCTGAGGAAGCCCAGACATTGGACATACTAGACAAAATTTTAAGTCAACTGTCTTAAATGTGCACAAGGAGCCAAAGGAGACCATGGGCAAAGAAGATGGACAGGGAGTCATGGCTTACCAGAGTACAGAATTAAGTGTTTTATCATGGGAACCAGTGCCAGGGTAGGAAAACCTGAATTGACAAATTGCTGGAAGCTTAGTGAGGATAGCTCTGAGAGTTAAAAATTCCAGGGAAAACCAATCATAAGGGTGTCCCCACATTATTATGAGATTTATCTTCAAGAGCTTCACCAGGTTCCTACAGTAAATATTGGAGAAAAATCCCCTTGTCCTTCCTGGAGGGGGAGAGGAGAAAAAGCATTTTGAAATAAACCACAGCACTGTTCTAAATAAGGCCTGCCCTCATGGGAATCCAGTTAATCAGAGACTAACCTGTTGGGGTATTATCAGACACTAATTGATTTGGAGGAATGAAAATACTCAACTCCATCCTACTCTAGCCTTCTATATGGGAGAAGGGAATACCCAACTCCAGCTCACTCTATCCATCCTGTTCCACCTAAGGTGGGCGATAGAGACTGAGAAACACTTATGAAGTTCACAATCCACTGACGGGCTCACCAAAAAGAATGAGACCTAATCATAGGACTACAGAACTCTTCCCCCACCCCCACACCTCACCACCAGATTATTAAAGGTCTCTTTATATAATTTTCTTTTCCCCATGACAACATGTCCACCTATCAAGAAAAAAAATCACAAGGTATACCAAAAGACAAAAAAAAAAAAGAAAAACATAATTTGAAGGGACAGAACAAGCATCAGATCCAGATATGTCAGGAATATTAGAATTATCAGATGGGTAATTTAAAACAACTATGATTAATGTGCTAAGGGCTCTTAACTGATAAAGTACACAGTATACAAGAACATATGGGCAATGTAAGCAGAAAGATAAAAATCCTAAGAACCAAAATGAAATGCTATAGGTAAAAACACTAACACAAATTAAGAATGATTTCGATGGGCTCATTAGTAGACTGGACTCAGATGAGGAAAGAATCTCTGAGCTAGAGTCAGTAGAACTCTTGAAAACTGAAAAGCAAAGAGAACGAAGAACTTAAAGGAATAGAACAGAATATCCAAAAACTATGGTACAACTACACAAGGTATAATATACTTGTAATAAGAATACCAGAGAAAAGATATAAAATAATAGAACAAATATTTAAAATAATAATGACTGAGAACTTCCTCAGACTAATGTCAGACACCAAACCACAGACCCAGGAAGCTCCAGAGAACAGCAGACAGGATAAACATCAAAAAATAAATAAATAAAATAAAAATACATCTAGCCACATCATACTCAACATATAGAAAATTAAAGAGAAAGGAAAAGTCCTGAACAAAGTCAGAGGAACAAAGCACCTTACCTATAAAAGAGCAAAGATAGGATTTTATCCAACTTACCTCAGAAATCATTCAAGCAAGAGCAGAGTGGAGTAAAAATTTTAAAGGGTTGAGAGAAAAAACACCAACCAACAATTCCCAAAATTATCCTTCAAAACTTAAGGAGAAATAAAGACTCTTTCAGACAAGCAAAAATTGAGGAAATTTGTTTCTAGTATACCTGCCTTTAAAGAAATGTTAAAAGAAGTTCTTTAGAGAGGCAGAAAAGAATATAGGTTAGAAACTCAGTTCTGCATAAAATAAGGAAGACCATTTCAGAAGGAATAAGAGAAGGTAAAATAAAAACTTTTTTTCTTATTTTTAACTAATCTAATAAAGACCATATATAAAAGCTCAGAGCTAATATCATACTCAGTGATGAAAATCTGAAAGTTTTTCCTCTAGAACCTGGAATAAGACAAGGATGCCTGCTTTCAGCACTTTTATTCAACATAATACTGGAATTCCTAGCCAGAGAAATTGGGCAAGAAAAGAAATAAAAAGCATCAAAATTAGAAAGAAGTAAAATTACCTCTGTTTGCAGATAACATGATCTTTTATGTACAAAAACCTAAAGATTCTCCCCAAATCTATTAAAACTAATAAATGAATTTAGCAGTTTCAGGATACAAATCCACACCTAAAAATCAGTTCAATTTCTATATACTTCAATGAACAATATAAAAAAGAAATTACAGAAACAATTCCATTTACAGTGACATCAAGAAAAAAAAAATAGCAAAAAACCAAAAAAGCAAGAGACTTGTACACTAAAAGCTACAAAAAGTTGTTGAAAAAACTTAAAGAAGACCCCAATAAATAGAAACACATCCTTTGTTCATGGATTAGAAGACTTTATGTTGTTAAGATGTCAATACTATCCAGAGTGATCTACAGATTTAATGGAATAGATTTATTCCAATCCCAACATCGTTTTTTACAGGAATAGAAAATTCCATCTAAAATTTACATGGAATTTTAAGGGACCCCAAACAACCAAAACAACCTTTAAAGTCAAGAACAAAGTTGGAGGTCTCACATTTCCTAATTTCAAAACTTAATACAAAGTTACAATAATCAAAATACTGTGGTACCGGCATAAAGACAGACATACAGACCCATGGAATAGAACAGAGGGTCCAGAAATAAACTGTCAAATATATGGTCAAATGATTTTTGGTAAAAGTGCCAAGATCATTCAGTGGGTAAAGAATAGGCTTATCAATGCAAGGAGCTGTATATTTACATGCAAAAGAATGGAGTTGGACTCTTATCTCACAAGGTATACAAAAGTGAACTCAATGGATTGTAGACCTAAATGTAAGAACTCCTACAAGCAAACATAATATAAGTAAATATTTGTTATCTTGGGTTAGGTGATGTCTTGTTAGATATAAAACCAAAAGCACAGTGACAAAGAAAAAGAACTGGATTTTATCAAAATAAAAACTTTTGTACTTTAAATAGTATCGTCAATAAAGTAAAAAACTATCCAAAGTGGGAAAAATATGTTCAAATTATATATCTGATAAGTAAAAATGGGGAAAATATCTAAATAGGTATTATCCAAAGAAGATATATAAATGACCAATAAATACAAGAAAAAATGCTCAAAATCAATAGTCTTTGGGGAAGTGCTAATCGAAACCACAATGAGATAACCACTTTACACCCACTAGGTTGGCTCTTCTCAAAAGGATGCTTTAAAACACGTATTCATGAGAATGTGGGGAAATTGGGATTCTCATACATTGTTGATAGAAATTTATATTGTGACAGATGCTTTGGAAAACAGTTTGTCATTTCTATAAAATGTTAAATATGAAACATATGACTCAGCAAGTCTACTCCTTGATATATACCCAAGAGAATAAAAGCTTATTTCCATGTAAAAACTTGTATGTGAATATTTAGAGCAACATTATTCATAATTGTGTAAAACGGAAACAACCCAGATGATCATCTGATGAATATATAAATAAAATGTGTGATATAATCATATAATGGAATATTATTCAGCAATGAAAATGTCTAAAGTACTGATACATGCTACAACCTAGATGAACCTTGAAAACAGTATGCCAAGTGAAAGAAACCAGTCAAAAAAGAGTACATATTGTATGATTTTTTAAAAATATATGAAATGTCCAGAATACACAAACTCATAGTGGCTGAAAATAGATTAGTTTCTTAGGGCTGGTGGGAGGTGGGAATGAGAAGTGATACCTAAGAGGTACAGGTTTCATTTTAGCATCATGAAAGTATTCTAAAATACAGTTGTAGTGATAGTTGGGTATATATATATATATATTTGCTATATATTTGCTTATATCATTCAGGGGATTTTTCTGCCCCCTTTAGTTGTTAATGTACATGCCTGTTTCATAAAAGCACAATTAAAAACAAAACCTTGGGGATGTTGCGATAGAGTGAATGTTTTGTGTCCTCCCCAAATTTATATCTTAAATTTTAATGTGCAGTGTGATGGCATTTGTAGGTGAGGCCTTTAGGAGGTGGTTATGTTGTGAGAGTGGGGTCCTCAAGAATAAGTTTAGTGCCCTTGTAAAAGAGACCCTAGTGAGCTCCTTACTGCTTCAACCATGTGAGGACAGAGTGAGAAAATGATTGTCAGTGAACCAGGATGTGAACTCTCACCAGACACCAAATCTGCTGGTGTCTGGATCTTGGACTTCTCAACCTCCAGAGCTGTGAAAACTGTAGTTTATAAGCCACCCAGTCTATGGTGTTCTGTTATAGCAACCCTAACTTACTAAGCAGATGTTATGCAAGTTATGAGGAATATAAAGTATATGAGATTCCCTGGGAAAAACTGCACATCTTCTTGCATCATCCAACTTTTTTTGTGCTCATTTTATACTGTTATATTTATTTGAAAATAAGGTAGATATAGAGTACATGCAATATTTTTAAGGATTTTAAAGAAAATTATAAGAATCCAAAGAAATATTATGCTTTTGATAGACCATTTCAGCCAGATAGCACATAAATAAACACACACATTGTCACATATAACCCTTCCCCAAAGTTTGTATGAGCACACAAACACGCAGCCCCATTTGTCTCTTGCTCTTTCTATCAGAGATACTAAGTTGGAAAAGTTTGTAAAACTCTGCCTTATAATATATTGAAATAATGACCCTTTCTTTAGCTTAGAGGGCAAGGGCCCACTGCCAGAGGTAGACGTAGGCTTGCTAAAGATGGCACTTGCCCAATGAAGCCATGTCATGAATCTTCTACTGTAAGACTCCAAGTTGAACTTATATCCAATTTCCTAAAACTAGATTACCTTGGTTCATGTTATTCCTTTTTCCTGTTTTAACATCTACCCCTTACTTGAGTTTTGTATAGATGTGCAACCTGTATCACCTGAACTATGTACCTATACGTAGGACAAAATGTGAAAGGAAGAGCAATACGTCCAACTTTAAAGAGGTGTGATGATAACTGAAATTAGAGAGAGACCTCCCAGAGATATCTTGTTAACCAAGAATGGGGGTTGATGCTCTAACTATCTCTCTTTGTATAAGAACATTCCCTGCACAACTAGCAGTGAGGAGTCTGAGATGGCTACATGCATAACCTTAGAGAAGTCATTCCTTAGTATGAGAAAGCTGAGACACGGAGGTAAGAACTCTCTAAGTTCCTCTAAATAATTGGCAACCAATTTGTGATTCCAACCTAGGTAAACTCAAACTCCCTAAAACATGACACCATGTCATAAACTCTTTTTATATTCCAGTCATCAGTCACACATTAGTTCTAGTTCTATTCTGTGCAGCTAGGCCAAGTAAGTCTCACTCATAGATAATGTGATATGCCTTCAACTACTTAAGAATAACTATCATGATAAGTTATTGATACCTTTGTTTACACAAGCTAAATGTTTTGAGTTCCTTCAGTCATTTCACGTATATCCTTTTTTAGACTTTTTACTTTAAACACACTCTACTGAGCATTATTTCTCAGTATCCCCAAAGGGCTGAGTAGATTGTAGTGTGGCATGATAAATAGAAAATACTTTTCATTGTAAGTATTCACTTAAGTCCTCTATATTTAGGATAATGACATGCCCTGATTTACTTAATACAGTCTTAGTTTATGTTTCTTGTCCTAGTGTAACCCACTTTCACTCTTAAAAGGGACTAGTTTGGGAAATACATGATATGGTTATTCCATCTGTAATCTCATTTGCTTAGTTTTGAGTAAGTCATTCTTAAGTCCTTCCTATTCCCACAAGCAGGGGTATCTTCTAACTCGTAAACACCTTTCGGAGCTCCCTCCCACCTCATTTTTCCTGTATTTCTGTTTTTATCCTCTTCCTTCTCACTGTTCAATTCATCATTCACATAGACCATTTCTTGGTGTATCATCCTTCATAAAACTCTACTTTATATTCTCCCCAGAGAGTTCCTTTGCTACTCTCAAATCAACAGGTTGATAAAGCATTATTTGAGAGCATTTAGATACGTTCTAAGCTAAGGCTTTTGAATACTCTCATTGTTCAAAACTAATGTTTTAAGTTCTTTCAGTTCTTGAGTCCTTTCAGAGACTCAGATGATAGATTCTAAATAAGCACTATTAATCGTGAGACACTAGCATTTGAACAATTGCCCATTAATGCAAAATGATTTGACTTTGTTTGTGATTAGCATCCCCTATCTTAATTTTCTTATGTATTCTTTACCAGTGAGTTGTTCTGTCTCTAAATGTCCATGCTAGGTTAAATGGTTAGAAGCTGCCCTTTAATACTGTACATCTCATATAAAGCTATTATCCTAACACATCTTCATATAAGAAACAAAAGAGTATAGGTACTTGGACTAAGCAAGATTGCTCAGGAACTAATGAATAAATAATGATATTTCATGAATAATTCAAGATGAACATAGGATGCCTCAAACAATCTTTATCTGCAAAACAATAAAATCTTTTAATGTGACCATGTGACATGCAGTACAGATAGGAATGGGGTTAATTGTATCCTTGGAAGCATGTATTGCACTCTCACATTCTGTCTCTGCATGAGGATTTAATGCACAGGTGAGGCCTTGGAAGAGATTATAAAATTTAATTCCTGCCATAGAGAAAGGACTCTGACATTATGTTTACCATCCTCAAAGCAAACATTTCCATACAAAGAAGAATGAATAGCAAGATAGTACAAGGAAACGTAGGGTAACAAAATGTCACAGCTCTGCTACTTACTAATTCAGATTTGGGCCAGTCAGTTGACCTGCTTGGTCTCAAGTTACTCAACTAAAAATTCATAACTACATTGACCTTGACCTTTAACCATCCCATAAGGTTTCTGTCACCTAGAAGTTCACTATAGATTGTTCCAGTATTGCTTATGAAGACAAAGAGAATTTTGTATTGTGGTCTCTTCAAAATATCAAGTGACATATTAGTTTCAAGAAATGATTGTATAGTGTTCAGGAATTTTAAAACAATGAAACTAACAAGCCAAATACAACAACAACAATACAAGCCAAGTTGGGAGACCTCTAGGACTCCACCAGGAATTAAGCAGTCTCATTCAGTTTGCATGTCTTCACTCACATCTCCCATCCCATCCTCTAGATATTTGGATAATTTTGAATTACTTTAGGTGCAACGTGTATGAACTGTGTGACTTTACTTCCCTAAGTCTAAGTGTCCATATATATTAAAATGAGTTTTTAAAATGCTATCATTATAGGGTTTAAAGATTAAATGAGGTGATACATGCCAAACTCTTACCATAAATATTAACTATTATTGTTTTCTGGTAACCACACACCACTCACTCATATGAATTATCATAGACAAAGTATGACTCATAACAACATAAATATTTTCTACTTCTATAGCAATCCTAGAAATATAGTTAAAATAACAAAGTACAGTTTTTTTCAATTACATTAGAAAAGTTTATTTCCAATACTTGTGAAGTTGCTATGAAATTGGAATTTCTGTACCTTGCTGATGAATCATGTGTACATTTTTTGGAAATAATTCAGTGATCTATATAATCGTATAAAATTTTATACATTTTAACCTAATTATTCCACTTCTGTAAATATATCCAACGGAAAAACCAGTAAAAATGGGACAAACTAAGAACATATCTATCCATTGCAATATTCTTTGAAATGGTGAAATAAACAACCTTGTATTCACCACTAGCATAATAAAAATGAACTAATATACATTTATTTCAATGATAACAATAGAAATATCACAACATGAGAAAATAGAAATATAAAATATTACTGTGTTATCACTTCTACTCTGGAAATAGCCATATGAAAAAATACTGACAGTCAAATAATGAAAAGTGCACTACTTTTTTATTCAAACAAGATTATGAATGGTTTCTCTCCTTTTTCTATTTTAAATTCTTTTTGTGATGTTGTTATATAGTTTTTATATAATAAAATTAGCTTTGAATTCTTCGTAAGGAAAGATAATCTAAAACTTTGATAAAATAATAATTTCTTATATTCTCAACAATTATGTTTTTAAGCACTTACCGTATGCCAGGCTCTGAGCTTTTCAGTGCTGAAACGAGGAATACGTGGTTTAATGAATTTGAAGTGGTTGTAGGAAAGGGACCTTTTTTTAAAATTGAGGTTAAATTGGTTTATAACATTATATAAGTTTCAGGTGTAACATTATAATTTGATATTTGTATATACTTCAAAGTGATTATCACCATAGGTCTAGTTATTACCCATTACCAAACAATTGACCCCCTTCACCCATTTCACCCCCGCCTCTAACGCTCTTCCCCTCTGGTTATTGCCAACCCATTCTCTGTATCTATGAGTTTGTTTTTTTGTTTGTTTGGTTTGTTTATTTAGTTTTTTAGGTTCCACATATAAGTGAAATCACACGGTATTTGTCTTTCTCTACCTGACTCATTTCACTTAGTATAATACCCTCAAGGTCCATCCATGTTGTTGCAAATGGCAAGATTTCCTTCTTTTTATGGCTCTGTAGTATTCCATTGTATGCATGTATACCACATCTTCTTTATCCATTCATCCATCAATGGACATTTAGGTTGTTCCCATGTCTTGGCTATTGCTAATAATGCTGCAATGAACATAGGGACGCATATTCATTTTTGAGTTAGTGTTTTCATATTCTTCAGCTAAATACCCAGAAGTAGCATAGGTGGATCCTTTGGTAGTTCTATTTTTAATTTTTTGAGGACTCTCCATACTGTTTCCCATGGAAGTGACTTTTTAGCTGAACTATCAGCAAGAATTTGCACATACTTTCACATCAGTTTCTCCTCAGAATCCAGGTAGGAAACACAGAGAAATGAGAGTATCCTGTTAAAATTGTCTTATGTCAGATATTATTAATGAAATCTGTCTACACTCAATCTTCACAAACAAAACAAACAAACAAAAAATGTTTATCAACATATTCACATAAAAATTTTAGTCCAGCAATCTGCAATAGTGAGATGGACTGTAGGGGAGATAAAACCACAATTCAATTCTAAGTCAACAGATATTCCAGTATTCCAGTGCATGTTGTCCCAAGAACCCAGAGTTCCATTACACCTCCTGAAAACGTAGATGTTCGAGAGGAATTCTATTTCATTCAGCCCTCTGTTAATTTTCTATTAAATATCTGCCCTCATGGAAACAAACAAACAAAAAATCTCCTTGGGCTTTTCGTTTGTTTTTTATGATGATCTTTTGGAGTTATTTAGGATGGTTTTGCTGTCTATAAAATGCTTGGAGTACTAAAACTTAACATGTGGCTCAGAACTTTGAAGCCTCTGCATTGTCAGTTCATGTTTGAGACTGCATCCACTGATTATTCAGGGCTCACTCAAGCTTCAGCAGGGGTAGAAGACCTTTAGTGAAGCACAACTAGTGATTAAGAGCTGATTTGAGATAGGAAGAAACGTAACACAAAGGATGGAAGAGCACAGTTCCTCTAGGGTTTCCACTTTTGCCAATAACATACATTTTCCCCTGTCTACTTATCTTTTGTTTCAGGCACTTAAAAGCTGAGGTCTAGCTTTTTAGGCAACTTAGCAGTAATTAGGAAAATAAAGTGAAAGATAATAAGGAAGCATACGTATGTGTACCCTATATATGATATGTATAAACACAGACATAAAATAGTAACATAATACATGTAATAACTGCATTGCAGTTGAAAAAAATGTTTGCAATAGCTGAGTCAAAGATTTTCTTTGCATTATATTTAAGATGGCCCCAAAGTACTTCGAAGAATGTATTTTAAAGCTGTTCTAACATGGTTGGGTATATACTCTTATACCAACTGAAAGAGTTTTTCCATATCTTGTAATCATAGAAAGTGTTGAATCCCTTTTTTCTTTTTTATTTCTTCTCAGTTGACTAAAAAGACTTCTTCCTTGCACATTTGAGAAAAATGTTAGTGATTCAGCAGAGAAAAAAGCAGAAGAAATGCATCATAGATCATAAAGCTGGAAGTCAAGAGATTCTCAGTTTGCCATGGCATTTTGCCATCAAGAGATGCTATCATGAATATCTATAGGCAAGGACACCAAGATTTAAAGAGGTTCAGTCTCTCGCCCCGTTTCAGGCCATTGAAAAGTACATTTGAACTCATTTCACTGTATTTTACTGCTTCTAGAATGGAACGTGGAGATCTTTGCTCAAATGAAATTCAGACATCAGTTTTTCCAGTAGCTAGAATCAGGCTGTAAAGGTAAAGGAGAGAGTGTGTGAACTTCGCTCATATGGCCCCGTGGCATACCTCAGTCTGTGGATAAATAGGACACATTTTGAAAATCCCAGTCTAGCTCTATCTCTTCATTTTACAGGTGAAAAACCCAGGACTTAGAAACTTTAAGAACTTGCCTGGATTCACACTAAGTTCAATTTCCATTTGAGACCTTTGAAAAGCATTTCTTGAAACATAGTGTTATTAAAGGATGGCACAATCGTAAAGTCAAAAGGACCTTGAGCAGGCATCTGTCATACCATTTTCCAGGAAATCATTTTATGCCACCTCACACCAAGATTCTCTCCCATTTTTGAAAAGCTCAGAAGAATCATCTCTCTTCAGTGAAGTCAACATATAACAGATATCACTCTTAGTGATCTCTTCATATAACTGACAAAGCCCTCAGGGTATTACTTAAACATGTTTTATTATGTTATATATTTACAAAAAAAAAATGTGCCCTATAATGGTATTACAAAACACCTGGTCACCATTTTCTTCATGAGAGCTCTAGGTTTACTTGAAAACTATAATTATTAAATCACTACTGAAAGTTTTATCCAGAGCTTAAAATCTACATAAGATATATTTGTTGACTAATCGTAACATTTATCGCTTTCTGATGAATTTCTGACTGTAGATGAATTTTTGGCTGTAGAACTGCAAACACCATGCCTCTTATGAAAGAGCTGACTGTGACTCAGTGCAATGGATGGTATCATTGTTTTTTGAGTCAGATCATGCATTGCTGTTTTTGTAACACAGTAGAACACACAACATAAACAAAAGATTTGTTTTAATCTTTCCACTTGGATATTTTCTATTAGTTATGTCTCAAGTATTTTCACTAGTTTCTATTAATAATGTCTCATATATCTGGCCAATCTGTTTTTTTTTTTTAAATCAGAGGTCACCTAGTTGGTAGAGGTGACCTAAAATTATCTGAATATTATAATATAGTAATGTAGGATACCTAGAAGAGTATTGAATCTCACTTAGAGATGGCTAAAATTCCTGATATGATTATGGATCTCTCCTACTGATAAAAGATTAGGTGTGTTTTCATAATTATGTAATTATGCATAGTAGGTAAACATAGTTACTGGAACTGTTTCTCTTTTGAAGTTTAAGTAGAGGGATGCGCATGGATTTTGAGCAGCCAAGATATAGGATGTAGCAATTATTGAGATATTCTATTCTACACTCCTTCTAGGATGCCTTTCTATACCACAGAGGCTTAGAAATTTGAAAACTACATTTCCGGAACACTTTTGTAGCTAGAGTTCTGCTTTTTATTTTTAAAACCCAAACCTGTCTGTTCTTATGGAAATTTTCTTTCTTCCCAAGTTCTTTTAGAATTATTCTAAATCTCTTTGCAGAAGGAATCTACCTAGTGTGAAGCATAATATGAAAACTGAGTCTCAGTAGAACGAGGATGTGGGTCTAAGCTAATCTTCAAGAAAATAGACCTCTAATTTCATCTTTACCACTAACTCCATATATGATCATGCAACTTTGATAAGATTCAGAATCTTTGGCTTCAGATGAATGGTTTCCCCAAGATATTTTGTGTATTTTCTGCAAACTTCCACCTTTTATAAATATATCACTGAATAATTTTCTCTCTCAAGTTCTGTCATACCCAGATTAGGAAACTGATGGGATGCCTTTTCTATTTTTCTCTTCACACAGGTTTATACACTAACTTCATGTTTTCTTGAATCATTTGGAACAATGAATGGAGACTTTTTTCACAAATGTGCACACACAGATGGATTACATGCATCTTCTGATAGAGGCTGGAGAGAGTAGGTAAGTAAATTATAAGTATAGTTACACAAGTATTTCATAGATACGTGTATAAATATACACACACAGAATGTGCGTACATTGGCTGCATGCACGTACATTCTTCTCCCATTAACTCTCCTAAAACTCATATTCCCTTGAGCCAGAATCAGAACATGCAGCCATTTAAGTGTACACAGACATAAACAATGAGGGAAAGTAAATAAATTCAGAATCTCTAATCAAACTCTGCTTCAGTGTTAGCACATAAAATGAAGCCAGCAGGTCAGTGGGAATTTTTGTCAGTCTTACTGTAAAATGGATAAAAAACAATGGCCACTTGTTGCTGGAACAGTTTCGCTCATTTCACATTAATAAGTAAAAATTTTACAGTGAAAATTTATTTGTACAATGTACATTAGAACAATATGTTAGTTAAGCTATACTAGAAATATTCTGGTTTAAGTACATACATTTTAAGGTGGCATTATATGGAAACAGATAAAGTGAAAAGGTAGAATTGATCTGAGGACATTTTTACTAGGTAATTTTTCACACAGCATAGAAACAGAGATTGATAAATCAAAAATGGCAATCTTCAGAAAGTTACAGCAAGAAATAAAAAGTGGAACAAATTTCCATTTGTTCACTTTGTTCATTTTCAAACAACCTTTACAGATTTATCCAGAATCCTTTAGAAGTAGGGCTAATATAATTTTGGAGGGTAGAAAAAAAATACTTTATTGGAGATTCAGGAGCAAGCCTTATATAAATTGAATGTGGTATTTTAATACTGTCTATGATAGTTGCCGAAATTAAATGCCCTATTTGCAGTAATTAATTTATCTTCTAGTATTTTAGTTTTATGGTGGATATTTTAAATGGTAACTTAAGAATTAAAGTAGCCATATATAGTAATAGTTGTCACTGCAATGGTTAACTGTGTGTCAGTTTGGCTAGGCCATGGTACCCAGTTGGTCAGACACCAGTTGGTCAAACACCAGTCTGGATGTCACTGTGGAGATACTTTCTAGATGAGATTAACAATTTATCAGTATATGTTAGGAAAGGAGATCACTCTCCCTGATGTGGGTGGGCCTCATCCAATCAGTTGAAGGTCTTAGACTGAAGTTGCCCTGATTAAAAAAGAATTCTGCCTCCAGACTTCCTTTAACTCAAGCAGCAACATCAACTGTTCTAGGGGTCTCCAGCCTGATCACCTGCCCTGTAGATTTGGGACTTCTAGACTTCACAATGGCATGAAGCAATTCCTTGAAATCATTCCCTCTCTCTCCCTCTCACACATGTATGTGTACATCCCTAAGGATGAAATTTGGAAATTTCTGGCAGCATAGTTAATCATAACTTTCCGAATGAGTCTACTGTGGCGCACAATCTCAAAACTTGTTAGTACACAGTTATTTAGAGATTTATGAAACATAGTTTTACACCTTGAATTGTATCTAGAGTAAAATGGGCAATTATGAAGGAACCCACGTGGAGCTTTAACGTAACTTAAACCATTGAGCAATGACTTAGTCATTTCGTTTCCTGCCTTTGATTTCTGGATGGTCTTCGTGGGAAGGTGCCACAGAGAATGTCTTGCAATAAATTAAAATCGAGTGAAAATGTTTCAAGGAACCAGGAAATAAAGAGTATGTTATCTTTATACTAGAGTACATACAAATAGATTATAAACAAATGCCCAAAGAGTACAAAAGATATTAATTGAAAGTAGTATTCTCTGTCACACCTTGTCTCCTTTCGTGTGTCCAAAATGTTAAAACTTTAAGCATTTTCTGGTTTTAGTTCTTCTGTCAGTTACAAAAAATAACTCTAAATATTATTCTTTTGCCTCTGAATTCTAGTTGATCAATGTTATACGTTATCTACATGGAAGATTAATGGAATATGTTACTTCCTACTTTCATTACTCCCTTACTTCATGTTTGGTTAGTTATTTTCTAGTAACTATATCTATATTTTAGGTCATAATTCAAACCTCTATTTTTTTTTAAATTTTCCACTACAATCTCATCTACCTATATTCTCCTCTTCATGTCCAGACATATTTCAGCATAAAGCTTTACCCTATCAAATTTTATACCATATATATTACTTTGTTACTCTAACTTTGTAGACATTGAAAAACTGTATATATTATGTATGATATTGTTGCTCTACCTATTATTCAGTGAAGAAACAAGCAGTATGTTAAGTGTTTTAAAATGTGCCATATTTCCATCCAATTCATATTTGATTCATCTTGAGCAACTCTTTTGACTGTAATTTTAATTATTTTCTTTCTCTGTGTAATTTTTAAGACAAGAAAGTTGTCTTGCTCAATATATAACTAAGAATGTCCAGATTCTTAATCACGCTTTTTTTTTTAAGTTTTCTCTTTCTTCATGAAAACATTTAACTAAGAGTCCCCTGGCTTCCTGTTCTCATTTATATTGACTACATTTTAGACCTGTGGTCAAACCAACAGCCTGGGATTTCTTTTCCTTTTTTATTTCTGGGTGAGTTCCGTTTTTTTCATGGAACCTACGATAATAACTTCCACATATTCCTCCTTATGTAATGTTCGCGAGGACATCCAATGAGTTTCTTAGCAAGGTAAAACTAGGGCAAAATTTCTAAATTGTTGCATGTTTGAAACTCACTATTTTGCCTTCATACATGATTGAAAATGTCATGGAAACTTCTCAGTTGCATTTTCAGTTGCTCCGTAACTATAGTCTTTAATGACACATGCAAAACCTTCAGTTAATTAACCCTTTTACTTTGTCCAAATCCATCACCCCTTCTTTTTTTTCCCTACATATCTTATCCACTGTAGGTCTCATGATCCATCATTTTAAGAACATTCCGCCAGTAACCAATTTCTGTCTTTTCATCACACTTATTCAGTGAAAACTCAAACCTGGATGAACCCTGCTATCTCTATTCTCTGCACCCATCCCTGAGTATCTAAGTGTAAGTGGAGAAATTTGTATGACAGAATATATTAATGTCACCACAAACATCTTTAACACTAATCTCAAATGGTTTTCAATTTGCATTCTGATTATTTGGACATGCTCTTGCAGTTGGATGCTTCCCATCAATAATTAAACATGCTCAAGTGTCTCCCACCTTAAAAGATAAAGTCACTGTCTCTCTTGAGAATACATTTCTTTCTTTCCAGTTGTCACATTCTCATCTTTGCTATAGTCTTCTCTCGTGTGGGGTTCAGCTTTCTCAACTCTGTTTTATTTTACAGTAATATGCTATCTGCTTTAAGTCTTTCAAAAATTCATCAAAATCTTTCATCTGTTTAGGCTTTTCAACTCCCTTCTTGATATTATGGATTTGGTAGATTTTTGCATTCTTCTCAGTGAGGTGTATGAGGTAAATGCCTGTTTTCAGGTGATTATCTTGTGCTTGAAGACAGCATAAAGGTTGCATGAATATAGACTCTTTAGCACAAAAAGGACATAAGGAGATAATTTAAGCCGGATATTTACTCTTTAAGTGTGGAAATTGATGTCTTAAAAAAATGTGAAAGCATGATGTGATCAAAGTATAGTTGACCCTTGAACAACACAAGGGTTAAGGGTGCTGACCTCCTACACAGTTGAAAATCCACATATAACTTTTGACTCTCCTAAAACAACTACTAATAGCCCACTGTTGACTGGAAGCCTTACATGATAATGTCACAGTGGATTAACACATATTTTGTATATCATATGTATTATATACTGTATTCTTAAAATAAAGCAAGCTAGAGAAGAGAAATGCTATTAAGAAAATTGTAAGAAAGAGGAAATAAGTTTATAGTACTGCACTGTATTTATACATACCATAAGTTTACATTGTATGTTTACAAGGTGAATGGTCTGTCCATCAGTACCTACACCAATAGTGTCTTACATGATACCAAGCATTGTAGATGTATTATGTATTGCTAAACTAGACATCAAAAGTGAAAAGATAATGTGAAAAAGAAATTTATATTTATTTACAGGTAAAATGATTCATTCACTGAGAACAAAGAAACAGCAATACAATTGTTTTATGGTAGCTTAGTGTAATCAATACCATGGCTTCATGGTAGCCTAGCCTATACACTAATGAATGAATCATTATAAAAATTTTATGGCATACAGTACTACAGTCATATTCATAATATAGTATTGGAAACATTGTTACATTTTTTTAAACCACTTACCTGTGATGATCAGCTGATACTCAGTTTCTCCCATTAGGAGAGAGAGGCATACTGTATAGTCATGTAATTCTTTGAAAGCAAAGTTATAAAACAGTAAGAAAGCTAACACATTATTAATTTTATATTAAATATCACTCTCTTTATGTCTATGTCAGGATAGGCTATCCACTTCAGTACAAGTCTTGCACATGATGAATACTTGGGTGATGATGATGGTGGTGGTGGTGATGGTGGCACAAAACCTCTCATGTAGTTCTTGCCATATAATTACTGGGTTGGCCAAAAACTTTGTTTGGGTTTTTCCATAGGATGTTATGGAAAAATCCGAACAAACTTTTTGGCCAACCCAGCGATAGATTTTCACACAAAGACACACACATACACAACAGATAAGTTTATACTGTAGGCATGATGATTACTTACTATTCATTAAGTGGAAGTGGACCATCGTAAAGGTGCTCATCCTGGTCATCTTCACATTGAGCAGGCTGAGGAGGAGGGGTTGGTCGTGCTGTCTCAGGGGTGGCGGAGGTGGAGAAGGTAGAAGGGGAGGCACCAGAGAGGCATACACCCTCAGTGTAACTTTACATCATAATTTGTCTGACATTTTTGCTTTTTCCCTTCTCTAAAAATGTATCATTATGGCACCAATCCTTCTTCTAACTTTTGCTTCAGTTTCAGTGCCCGCATCATAGAAGGGTCCATGGCATAAAAGAAGTCAAAAATCAGTATTGAATAATGGGAATCCTTCTGCCAGATTGTTCAATGTCAGTTTGTTTTCTGGCACTGCTCCTTCTACATCTTCTTCCTCATTGTCTGGCACTGGTTCAGAAGCCCTCATATCCATCAAGTCATCTTCTGTTAATTCCTCTGGTGTGGTGTTGTGCTGTCTGTTAGCTCTTGAATTCCTCTAAGATCCATACCTTGAAACCCTTCACCCTTCACCTTTTTGCCATAACCACAATATCTTTCATGATCTCCTTGATTGGTTCTGTCACAAATCCTGTGAAGTCACGTACAACATCTGGACACAGTTTTCTCCATCAGGAATTTATTGTTTAGGGCTTACTGGCTTTCAAAGCTTTTTCTATAACAACAATGGCATCTTCAATGGTGTAATCCTTTCAGACTTTTGTGATGGTCCCTCTTTTAGGATTCTCTTCCATAGCATTAACAATCCTTTCCATAGATTACAGTGTGTAATGAGCCTTAAAGGTTCTTATGACCCCCCTGATCTAGAGGCTGAATTAGAGATGTTGTGTTTGGGGACAGGTAGACCACTAACACCTTTGGTGTTGAACTCATGCAATTCTGGGTGGCCAGGGGACACTGTCCAATATCAAAAGAACTTTAAAAGTAGTCTCTTGGCCTGGAGCCGACGAGCCAGGAGGTGGGAGGTGGCGGCCGCGTGGCTGCTGTTGCTGCAGTGGGGCAGGTGGTGGAGACTGGTGGCAACCGAGGCAGCGGCAAGTGATTTAACCCAGAGACTGACTTCACTATAGAAACACCCACAGTTGTATCAATGACTGGGGAAAGATAGTGGCAACAGGCAAAGGAAAAACAGCTCTGACATACTAAGGACAATGAGTATGCTAAAACCAGGTGGGTTTAAGGCCCCTACAAAGATCCTTAAGCCTGGAAGCACAGCCTTGAAGACACGTGCTCCTGGTAATGCTTTATGTTTCTCCTTAACAGCAAGTTTTTAATCCTATGTGAAGACTTCTATTTGAAAAATTTAAAAAGACAATTTTATAAAACTTCATATTCTTGAAAATACTTGAAAAAGTTTCAATTAAAAGACATAGAATTTTAGAGGGATGGAGTCAAGATGACGTGCTACGAGGATGCAGAATTTGCATCTCCTCACAACTAGGGCGCCTAGCAGGCACCGGTGGGGGACCATGGACACCTAAGGGGAACGGGAGGAACTCCCAGCGACCAGTTGTTTCAATTATAGTTTTTTTTTCTTAATATATGTTTTATCTTTCTAATTTTATTTTGTATTTTATTCTTTGATACTGTGCTGCTCCTTCCTTTCTTTCTTTCTTCCTTTCTTTCTTTCTTTCTTTCTTCCTTCCTTCCTTCCTTCCTTTCTTTCTTTCTTTCTTTCTTCCTTTCTTTCTTTCTTTCTTTGTTATTTTTTTTAACCACGCCACAAAGCTTGCGGGATCTTGGTTCCCAGGCCAGAGGTTGGGGCCAAGCTGCTGTGGTGGGAGCTCCAAGTCCAAACTGCTGGACTAACAGAGAACCTCAGACTCCAGGGAATATCAATTGGAGTGAAGCCTCCCAGAGGTCCTCATCTCAGCACCAAGGCAGGCTCTACCAAATGCCTGCAAACTCCAATGCTGGACGTCTCAGGCCAAACAACCAGTAAGAGAAGTACAGCACCACCCATCAAAAAAAAAAAAGAAATGACAAAAAAATATGTTACAGATGAAGGAGCAAGGTAAAAACCTACAAGACCAAATAAATGAAGACAAAATAGGCAACCTACCTGAAAAAGAATTCAGAGTAAAAATAGTAAAGATGATCCAAACTCTCGGAAACAGAATGGAAAAAATACAAGAAACATTTAACAAGGATCTAGAAGAACTAAAGAGCAAGCAAACAGTGATGAACAACACAATTACTGAAATTAAAAATACTCTAGAAGGAATCAATAGCAGAATAACTGAGGCAGAAGAACGGATAAGTGAGCTGGAAGATAAAATGGTGGAAATAACTGCCAGGGAGCAGAATAAAGAAAAAAGAATGAAAGGAATTGAGGACAGTCTCAGAGACCTCTGGGACAATATTAAACTCACCAACATTCGAATTACAGGGGTCCCAGAAGAAGAAGAGAAAAAGAAAGGGACTGAGAATATATTTGAAGAGATTATAGTCGAAAACTACCCTAACATGGGAAAGGAAATAGTCAATCAAGTCCAGGAAGCACAGAGAGTACAGGATAAAACCAAAGAGAAACACGCCAAGACACACATTAATCAAAATATCAAAAATTAAATACAAAGAAAGAATATTAAAAGCAGCAAGGGAAAAGCAACAAATAACATACAAGGGAATCCCCTTAAAGTTAACAGTTGATTTTTCAGCAGAAACTCTGCAAGCCAGAAGGGAGTGGCAAGGCATATTTAAAGTGATAGAAAGGAAAAACCTACAACTAAGATTACTCTACCCAGCAAGGATCTCATTCAGATTCGAGGGAGAAATTAAAACCTTTATAGATAAGCAAAAGTTAAGAGAATTCAGCACCAACAAACCAGCTTTACAACAAATGCTAAAGGAACTTCTCTAGGCAGGAAACACAAGAGAAGGGAAAGACCTACAAAAACAAACCCAAAACAATTAAGAAAATGGTAATAGGAACATATCGATAATTACCGTAAATGTAAATGGATTAAATGCTCCAACCAAAAGACATAGACTGGCTGAATGGATACAAAAACAAGACCCGTATATACGCTGTCTGCAAGAGACCCACTTCAGACCTGGGGACACATACAGACTGAAATTGAGGGGATGGAAAAAGATATTCCACACAAATGGAAATCAAAAGAAAGCTGGAGTAGCAATTCTCATACCAGGCAAAATAGACTTTTTAAAATAAAGAGTATTACAAGAGACAAAGAAGGACACTATAAAATGATCAAGGGATCAATCCAAGAAGAAGATATAACAATTGTAAATATTTATGCACCCAACATAGGAGTACCTCAATACATAAGGCAAATGCTAACAGCCATAAAAGGGGAAATTGACAGTAATACAATCATAGTAGGGGACTTTAACACCCCACTTTCACCAATGGACAGATCATCCAAAATGAAAATAAATAAGGAACCACAAGCTTTAAATGACACATTAAACAAGATGGACTTAATTGATATTTATAGGGCATTCCATTCAAAAACAACAGAATACACTTTCTTCTCAAGTGATCATGGAACATTCTCCAGGATAGATCATATCTTGGGTCACAAATCAAGCCTTGGTAAATTTAAGAAAATTGAAATCATATCAGGTATCATTTCTAACCACAACTCTATGAGACTAGATATCAATTACAGGAAAAAAACTGTAAAAAATACAAACACATGGAGGCTAAACAATACGCTACTAAATAACCAAGAGATCACTGAAGAAATCAAAGAGGAAATCAAAACATACCTAGAAACAAATGATAATGAAACACAATGGCCCAAAACCTGTGGGATGCAGCAAAAGCAGTTCTAAAAGGGAAGTTTATAGCAATACAATCCTACCTCAAAAAACAAGAAAATCTCAAATAAACAACCTAACCTTACACCTAAAGCAATTAGAGAGAGAACAAAAAAAACCAAAGTTAGCAGAAGGAAAGAAATAATAAAGTTCAGACCAGAAATAAATGAAAAAGAAATGAAGAAAATAGCAAAGATCAATAAAACTAAAAGCTGGTTCTTTGAGAAGATAAACAAAATTGATAAACCATTAGCCAGACTTATCAAGAAAAAAAGGGAAAAGACTCAAATCAATGGAATTAGAAATGAAAAAGGAGAAGTAACAACTGACACTGCAGAAATACAAAGGATCATGAGAGATTATTACAAGCAAATATATGCCAATAAAAGGGACAACTTGGAAGAAATGGACAAATTCTTAGACAATCACAACCTTCAGAGACTGAACCAGGAAGAAACAGAAAATATAAACAGACCAATCACAAGCACTGAAATTGAAACTGTGATTAAAACTCTTCCAACAAACAAAAGCCCAAGACCAGATGGCTTCACAGGCAAATTCTGTCAAACATTTAGAGAAGAGCTAACACCTATACTTCTCAAACTGTTCCAAAATATAGCAGAGTGAGGAACACACCCAAACTCATTCTACGAGGCCACCATCACCCTGATACCAAAATCAGACAAAGATGTCACAAAAAAAGAAAACTACAGGCCAATATCTCTGATGAACATAGATGCAAAAATCCTCAAAAAAACACCAGCAAACAGAATCCAACAGCACATTAAAAGGATCATACACCATGATCAAGTGGGATCATCCCAGGAATGCAAGGATTCTTCAATATATGCAAATCAATCAATGTGATACACCATATTAACAAATTGAAAGATAAAAACCATATGATAATCTCAATAGATGCAGAAAAAGCTTTTGACAGAATTCAACACCAATTTATGATAAAAACTCTCCAGAAAGTAGACATAAAGGGAAAATACCTCAACATAATAAAGGCCATATATGACAAACCCACAGCCAACATCGTTCTCAATGGTGAAAAACTGAAACCATTTCCTCTAAGATTAGGAACAAGACAAGGTTGCCCACTCTCACCACTATATTCAACATAGTTTTGGAAGTTGTAGCCACAGCGATCAGAGAAGAAAAAGAAATAAAAGGAATCCAAATAGGAAAAGAAGAAGTAAAGCTGTCACTGTTTGCAGATGACATGATACTATACATAGAGAATCTTAAAGATGTTACCAGAAAACTACTAGAGCTAATGAATGAATTTAGTAGAGTAGCAGGATAAAAAATTAATGCACAGAAATATCTTGCATTCCTATACACTTATGATGATAAATCTCAATGAGAAATTAAGGAGACACTCCCATTTACCACTGCAATGAAAAGAATGTAATACCTAGGAATAAACCTACCTAAGGAGACAAAACACCAATATGCAGAAAAGTATAAGACACCGATGAAAGAAATTAAAGATGATACAAACGGATGGAGAGATATACCATGTTATTGGATTGGAAAAATCAACATTGTGAAAATGACTATACTACCCAAAGCAATCTACAGATTCACTGCAATCCCTATCAAACTACCAATGGCATTTTCACAGAACTAGAACAAAAAATTTCACAATTGTATGGAAACACAAAAGACCCTGAAGAGCCAAAGCAATCTTGAGAAAGAAAAACGGAGCTGGAGGAATCAGGCTCCCTGACTTCAGACTATAATACTACAAAGCTACAGTAATCAAGACAGTATGGTACTGACACAAAAACAGAAATATAGATTAATGGAACAGGATAGAAAGCCCAGAGATAAACCCATGCACATATGGTCACCTTATCTTTGATAAAGGAGGCAAGAATATACAATGGAGAAAAGACAGCCTCTTCTATACGTGGTTCTGGGAAAACTGGACAGCTAGCTACATGTAAAAGAATGAAATTAGAACACTCCCTAACACCATACACAAAAAGAAACTCAAAATGGATTAAAGACCTAAATGTAAGGCCAGACACTATAAAACTCTTAGAGAAAAACATAGGCAGAACACTTTGTGGCATAAATCACAGCAAGATCCTTTTTGACCCTCCTCCTAGAGAAATGGAAATAAAAACAAAAATAAACAAATGGGACCTAATGAAACTTAAAAGCTTTTGTACAGCAAAGGAAACCATAAAAAGGATGAAAAGACAACCCCCTCAGAACTGGAGAAAATATTTGCAAACGAACAAACTGACAAAGGATTAATCTCCAAAATATACAAGTCGCTCATGCAGCTCAATATTAAAAAAAAACACACAATTCAAAAATGGGCAGAAGTCCTAAATAGACATTTCTCCAAGGAAGATACACAGATTGCCAACAAACACATGAAAGGATGCTCAACACCACTAATCATTAGAGAAATGGAAATCAAAATTACAATGAGGTATCACCTCACACCGGTCAGAATGGCCATCATCAAAAAATCCACAAACAATAAATGCTGGAGAGAGTGTGGAGAAAGGGGAACCCTCTTGCACTGTTAGTGGGGATGTAAATTGATACAGCCACTATGGAGAACAGTGTGGAGGTTCCTTAAAAAACTAAAAATAGAACTACCACATGACCCAGCAATCCCACTACTTAGAGTCATGTACCACAATGTTCACTGCGGCACTATTTACAATAGCCAGGACACGGAAGCAACCTAAGTGTCCATCAACAGATGAATGGATCAAGAAGATGTGGCACATATATACAATGGAATATTACTCAGCCATAAAAAGAAACGAAATTGAGCTGTTCGTAGTGAGGTGGATGCACATAGAGTCTGGCATACAGAGTGAAGTAAGTCAGAAAGAGAAAAACAAATACCCTATGCTAACACATATATATGGAATCTAAAAATAAAATGGTTTTGATGAACCTAGGGGCAGAACAGGAATAAAGACACAGACGTAGAGAATGGACTGGAGAACACGGGGAGGGGGAGGGGGAAGCTGGGACGAAGTGAGAGAGTAACATTGACATATACACACTACCAAATGTAAAACAGCTAGTGGGAAGAAGCTGCATAGCACAGGGAGATCAGCTCTGTGCTTTGCCACCACCTAGAGGGGTGGCATAAGGAGGGTGGGAGGGAGACGCGAGAGGGAGGGGATATGGGGATATACATATGCATATAGCTGATTCACTTTGTTATACAGCAGAAACTAACACAACACTGTAAAGCAATTATACTCCAATAAAGATGTTGGGAAAAAAAAACAACAGTCTCTTACTGGTGGCAAGGTACTTCCTGACTTCAGGGACAAAACACCGATGGAGCCAATCCAGAAAAAGTGTTCTTGTGGTCTAGGCCTTCTTGTTGTACAACCACAAGACTGGCAGCTGGTATTTATCTTTCCCCTCAAGGCTCAGGTGTTAGCAACTTTATAGATAAGGGAAGTCCTCATCATAAGCCCGACTGTATTTGCACACAGCAGTAGATTTAGCCTGTCCCTTCCTGCCTTAAATCCTGGTATCTGCTTCTCTTCCTTACTAATAAATGTCTTTTGTCGCATTTTTTTTTTTCCAGAATTGGGCACTTTCATCTGCACTAAAAACCTGTTCAGGCAGATTTCCTTTCTCCTCAGTGATTTTCTCAGTAATGTCTGGGAATTCATCTACTGCCTCTTAGTTGGCAGAAGCTGCTTCTGTTATCTTGACATTTTTTAAGCCAAACCTCTTTCTAAAATTATCAAACCATCCTTTTCTGGCATTAAATTCTCCAGCTTTAGATCCTTCACCTTCTTTTTGCTTTAAGTTTTGCTTTTTCTCAAATCATATTAGAGTCTATAGGTATGCCTTTCTTATAGCAATTTTGCACCCACATAAAAGCTACATTCTCACTGTGAGATAAAAATGTATTTTTCAGAAAGTCAAGATTTTCATGCCTGCTGGCATAGCTACAGTGATGGCTTCATGAATTTCCTTTCTTTTTCTTTTCTTTTTTTTTTTTTTTGACAATGGTCCTTACTCTGGATTCATTTATCTTGTCATGGCTGGCAACCACAGTTGCAGACCTCTATCTACAGCATATCAAACATTCAACTTTTTCATGTAATGTCATGACTTTTCTCTGCTTCATGGAAGCCCTTCCAGCATCACTAGTGGCACTTTGCATGGGTCCTGGAGTGTTATTCAAGGTTTATGGTATTGCACTAAACACAATGAAAAATACACAAGAACTGAGAGAGATCACTTTTTATTGTGATATGCAATTTACTGGAGAAACTGCTCACGTTGAGGTGATGAGAGTCACAAGGCATTTTAAGTGGATACTCACAACACTTGAGCTTACTGCAATAGCAGCAGGAGATGGCTACAAAATTATTACCATAGTACAGGACGTACTACAGTTAATTTTTACATTTCTCTAGACTGCAAATGGTGCCATGTATGCTTTGCAAGTGTGTGCATTACGTTTTGATAAATGTTAACTTTTTATCATAGATTTGTGTATGTTTTATGGTAGTAAATAATAAAATAGACTAGTATCTTCATATGTTTTATACATTCATGACATCCCTAATTTTCTACATTTTTTTCGATGTTTCTAGGCTACACAATTCATCTCTGAGTTTTTTCCAATTCTCACAAATCTCCCCAAAATTTCCCAATATATTTATTGGAAAAAAATTACTCATAAGTGGACCTGCACAGTTCAAATTCATGCTTTTCAAGGGTTAACTATATTTATATTTGACTTGCTTTCAGCTAGAACTAAGTACAGCTAAAGAGGGATGAAAATGGAGATTACCATGAAGATAATACAATTCTTTTTATTTTTCAAAACATTTAAACTAGGTATGAAAAATGACAACTTTGATTTTTATCTTCAGTACATTGCAGAAACTAATTTTTACCTTATCCTCCCTCTCTAATACCCTTGTTTTTCTTTAAAAGTTTAACTAGTAACATAGGAAGTTCCAGTTAAAACCAAAGTAAATAAAACAAGCAGTATCTCTTCCCAATAAATTAGTTTTCCATTAATTTCTTTCATCAGAACAAACTCTGAAAATTGTGACTAAATTTTGATTGAAAAATTATGTCATTCAGTAAAAAAGGTCTCATTGAGTATACCTAGTCCTAATATTTATGTGAGATAATGTAATGGTAATAAGACCTAGAATACAGTTTATATACAAAGTGAAAATAGTGCTTTAGGCAGAAAAATTTACTAAGTAAAATGTGATTCAATATGGCACCACTATGGTTGGAATAAACTTTTCATAGCTTCTTACATGGCATGGCTATGGTCTATAACATGGTAAGTCAGTTTTCTACTAAGCCTACTCATAATTTTATTTTAACAGTTAAATTATTTGGAGATTATTTACCATAACCAGGGACTGTAAAGTACTGGTCAGCCTGTCATGTGTAAACATAAGAATTTAAAATTTTAAAAAATTGTGATATATATGATTCCAAGATTATGAGAATAACTAAATAAGGATACATAGACACATGAGGCTTTATTTTGATTATCGTGTTTTTTTCCTAAAAATCACTTCCCTGAATAATTTTGGAGTACTAGTTATATCATGGTAATAATTTAAGAAATTGTCCCCTGAAATACTATTTATTGTTACATTAAATGCTATTTCAGATATTAGTGCTTTATAAAGCCTAGAATATATGTTGGTACTTTTATCAAATTATAACTTTATTTTTCTGATTTAATTTTCTAATATTATTCAAAAGAATATTATTGTCAAATATGTAATAATTTTTCTGGTGTATTATAAATTGCTTATTCAATCAATATATGTAATAGATCTATTCCTACTGAACTGATGTCCCTACTTAATACCCTGAGGACCCTGTGAAGTTATCCCTAGTGACTAATGAGATGGTACAAAATATGGGAGCAATTTTGGTACTTGAGTCAGTAAAACACTATGGATGGTGTCCAAGTCTTACCAAATCCTACACTAAGGTTAATGGCTCCATTGAGATTCCCTTTAATCACATTCCCTTGGCATACACAAAATCAGTCCATGAAAATTCAAGCCTATGAACTTAATAATGAAAAAGAGATGATTTTGTCTACAACTACTACTCATGGATATTTGTTTCTATTGTTATTTGTCCGCCTCTGACACCTACATCAGTTCTTGAACCTGATTATGGCCTAGAGTAAGTAATGAATGTTTGAAGAAAAAGAGTCCAAAAGAGACCAAAAGTCACTTAGCATTTTGTCATGTGTCCTTTTTTTCTTTAAGGAGATACTACAATATTATTAACTCTAAAGAGCAGCTGTGTATAGAAACTATAGCCTTGAAATTATACTGCTTATCATGAAATGAGATTGAACCTCATGGAAAGTGTTTTCTTGCTTTCTTGCCAAGTTTTTGATCTTATCAATGGCTTTCCTCCCCCCAATTTTAAATGCTTTATGTTTTGCTACATAATATGGTGCAAAATATTTTACATGCATCTTTTTAGAAATTCTTTTCTAAAAATTCCAGAGGTAACAATGCATTTTCTTTAATTTTTAGATTTTTAAACAGTTTCATGTATAAGATTTGATATTTGAAAAAACACATTGACCTGTGATCATTTCAGTCTTTAAGACACGGAATCTTTTTATTCTCCCAACTTTTTCATCTTCATTTTTCTTTTATTGACCAGATATAATACTTATTGCTCCTACATTTTAAATAATGTTAATTATATTACCTATTTATTAATTATATATTTATATATGGTGTATTGCAGATATAAAAGGTAAAAAAAATGAGACAGCATATTTCTTAGTCTATGACTGTGTGGCATATCCTAGACTGATAATATATGTTACAAAGTCAAAAAAGTTTCTTTTTTTTAATTCCTTGTCTTTTTTCATGTAAGACTAGGTACAAGCATGTTAGATTAATTGAGAGCTCTGATTATTTTTGGACTTGATTACTGTATTTAATATTATTCTATTAATATAATTATTATATACTACATGTATACAGTTAGTAGTCATTTAATCTGTTCTTTTCAGAATTTTGTGAGTTAAAATATTATTTTATCCACAACCAACACTACTTTTAGATATTTTAAATATGGACTTAGAATAGAAAACACTATAATGTTTTATTCTGAATCACCCCCCCAACCACAGTGTGGTATTTCCTCAAATGAGCATTGTTATGAGAATATTCTAAATGTTTTTGATGTGATAAGCTTGAGGTGTTTCCCGTAATTACTCATTTCTTAACTTTAACAGAAATTGTAAGTGATCACTTAACAGCATTTTACGTGATATATATTTGTGTTGCTATTTGTATTAATGTTTCTATTGCACATAAAATAAGACATTCTTGATTTTGCTTTTTATTATTTTAGATTAGAATTTAAGCCATTTCATCCCTGGACATAGGATAAGTACTGGTAACATTTCCAAAGTGATATGCAGGGGTTTTTTTTCCCCTTGGTTTGATATTTTTACTCTTGGAGATTTGGTTGTTCTGAGACGTGATAGAAGCTTAAATATTGAGAGGTAAGTAAATAAAAGAGTTAGTTGTAGTAACATGTCTCCTTCATGTTTTTATTTTGATATTTGACTTTTCTCTGTGAAGTAAGCAAGCATAAGTCTATTGCCTAAGAATTGTAAAGATGTCATTGACACCCATGTAAGCATATCACTTAAAACCGAATACTGAATCAGTGATCTCACCTGGTTAGAGAATAGTGGTACCCACAAGTGCATTTGTCTAGTGTTTATTTGGGGTCAATAAGTGACCCATCTAGGAAAAAGGGCGGTGATGGGGAAATGCCTATAAACTCTAAATTATCATTAAAAGGCAGAGAGTTTTAAAAAGCTGTATTAGTAAAAACAGAGAGTAGAATGATGGTCCCCAGGGCCTGAGGGACAGGGGAATTGGGGAGATGTTGTTTAAGGGTATAAACTTGTAACTAGTAGATAAAATAGTCCTGGAGATCTAATGCACAGCATAGTGATTATTGTCAACAATTCTGTATTAGGAACATCAAAGTTGCTAAGAGACTAGATCTTAATTGCTCTTGCTACAAAAAAGAAATAATTGTGTGACATAATAGAGGTGTTAGCTAACGCTACAGTGGTAATCATATTGCGATATATAAATGCATCAAATTAACATGTACACCTTAAACTTACACAAAGTTATATGTCAATTATATCTCAATTAGAAGAGTATCTAAGATATGAGCAAAACATTTCATGGTGGCTAAACATATCACTTACAACTCCAAGTTCTATAGGAGAAAATAAGAAGATATTTACGGATAGTTTAGAGCTGGCAGGTTTCTGTTCCTGGAATGTAACTTATTAAAAAATAGTTTAAAATGAAAGAAGCTGAAGTAATAGTTGTCTTCATTTATAAAATACAGCAACTAGAAACTGAATAGTTCTATAAACTTCTCTGAATAGTTCTATAAATTATATCATATGTTGACTTTTCTCCTGACCTTCAAATGCATTAGAATAGCATAGTGTTTCTCAGCTTCATGTTTATTATTGCTTTCCTTAGAAGCCTTTACACATCTTTATGTAATCCTCCCATGACATTTTAGTGTATATACTGTTCATTATGTACTGTATGTATATCTGTACTTCATACATTGAAAAAATGATCTTTTTCCCAATCCCCAAATAACTAATTTTTGCCCCTTCAGGGCAATATCACCCTCTTTGAAAATCCCTGAAATAACTCTAAACCTGAGAGTTAAATTTAGCTTTTTAGGGCATCAAAACCATGGGTGTTTACTTTTTAAAAAGTGATTCAAGTTATACCATTAAGATTTAAAAAAATAATTTCTCAGCCTGAAAAAAGTGTTCTGTATAGGATTTTCACAAATGAATTTCTATAACATCTGGTTCCATTCTAAGTGCCATGTAGAAGGGCCAAAACATCTAACTTTGAAAACTAAAGCTGTTATTTTGTTATTAAAAACTCCCAAATAAGGTTTTGTTTCACCTTGGCTATCAAAATGGATGCTAGGTGGTTCTGATTTAAGACATGCATGGGTCTAGTCATTGGTTTCCTATCTTCTTCTTCTGGTGAAAACTGTTTGACTCTATACCCACAACAAATAAAAGGAGAGTTTGATAGAAGTTTAGAACCAGGAGAAAGTTACCATCAGTGCTGATTGAAATAAATGTACCAGATGATATAGACAGGGAGGTTGGTAATTACTTTATTTTGCAAAGATCGCATTTCTGCAACTCCAGAACTCTAAGACAGGCAGACTGTGGTTGTATCATTAACTGGAAAATCCTTTAGTTACGGAGTGGGGTCAGAAGTAATCTCTTATTGTGGCTTGTGCAACATGATAATCAGTGGAGAGGCACTAACATAGCACTTAAAGAGGAAGATGGTCATTTCAAAAGTTAAGTGGCCAGTCTCTATCATCATGCAGAGACCCACACAACCCTAACGCTTTTTGATATATTCAAGTATTCATCCCAAAAAGCAATCCGTTTTTAAATATCAAATACAAAATAATATTTAAAATTATATTTCAGTTTATGTTTGTGAATCTTTCATAAAAATCAAAATTAAATAACTCATAGTAAGATACTATCAGTACTTTTTAAATTTTATTAAGATATTTGGCTGAGAACATGTTTCAAAGGGTTTAAATACATAGTAAAATTGAGTCATTCTTAATGCTGAATTAAACTTCTAATGTTTTATAATGAAAAGCATTTTTTTCCAACTGGACACAGAGTGATAGAATTTAGTGGGAATCAATAAAATCAGTATTGCTCAATTCACCCATGATAAACCAGACCTTCCATTCTTAACTCTTTCATATTGAGTCAATTAACTAATATTAATTGAGCAGCTACATGATACCAGCAAAATAACTCAACTTTGCATTTCTCCTTTGCTCATATGTGGTTTGCTGCAGAAGGAATGGGAGGACCCTTTCCCTCCTTTCCCTCTCCACCATTTTGGACAGCTTTGAGAGAGGGAGGCATGCACAAGTCAGAATTGGGACCAATGAAAACAGGAAAGAAAGTTAATAGAGTTTTTATGATTATTTCCTTCCATTTCTCACTGGTCTGACTTGAGTTTTCTGCCCTCCTTTCACATCTGAATATAGCCTTTTGGGAGAAGAGTTTGAAATGAGTTCTACTATTTAAAAAACCTTATGATAGGAGTACCTCATTTATGTTAGGAGTTAGTCAATAGAGAGCATGATTTAAATTGACATAACTTAAATTGAAACATATATTTTCATTAAAATAACTGTTATGGTACAGATTAAGTATATAATCCTCTGATATATTAATTGTCCATTATATACAGAAATGATTTTTAAATCACTCAAATTCACATTGCAACATTAGCAAGTTAATAAATGGAGACCAGGCTTGAAAAAGAGAACCTTTGCTTCATTTATTTTCTAGGATGTTCAGATTATCAAGAGCTACAATTGGAGAAGGCTCTAATAGTGCAAAGAATTTAAAAAAACATACTTTGGATAAGAAAATTTGCATTTAAAATTAGGCTTTGATATTTAATAATTATGTGATTTTTAATAAGTTACTTAACATTCCTAAGCCTCAGTTTCCACACCAGCAATAACAAAACAAACAATAACTAATAGTCAAATTTATATCACTGGATTTTTATGGGAAAAGTGCTATGTCGATGTAAGGCATTAGAAAGTAATATATGGCCAAGGCAGCAGAAAAAGTCTTTATAGTACAGAGTCTGGACTAGTTTGCACCCCCGGGGTTGTTATGATAATTAAACTTAGCCAATATATTAGATAATAAAGATTTAAACTCCTGGTAGGTGCCTATATTTATTTACTCATTTATCCATCCACCCATTCAGCTCACAAATACTTAGAGGGTATTGTGTATGTGATCTGATCTGGTGGATGTTTCTACATTATCCAGGATAAGATAGCCTGTGTTCCAGTCAGCACAACCACAACATCCCACTGGAATAACCTAGTCAAAATTTATTGCTAACTCACCTCACAGGCTGATAGAGGTCTGGCAGCTTCCCTTGACTGTTCTCCCAGCTATGATTTTGAGACCCAGGTTCAAGTCCTATCTCTGTGGTGTGACTGAGAAACTACTTAATCTTTTAAGTTACCAGTTCTATCACTTGTAATTTGAGGATAAAAATAGGGGCTACCTAGAGAGAAAATTAAATGAGATAATGTATATAAAGCACTCTGCACCAAAATGGCACACAGCATGAGCTCTATTAACGTGAGTCACTGTTTTTCTGGGAACGGCCAGGGTGTAAGGTAATAATAAACCCATTTAGGATGTCTCAAGTATTTCTCTCACTTCTAGTCTTTATGGGAGCAAAACTTCATCCAGGTTTACAGCCACCCCAACTCCACCCCTGACCCTACCCCGACTTCTACCCCTGATCCCCGCAGGCCAGCTCATGCTCACCAAGCCTCTGGTGTCTGATTGTCAGTATGAAAAACTTCATTCTTTACAACTGTGACGTACTTTGGACATATGGTTAGTGATTTTCTCTCCTTGTCATGCCTGTCATTTCTGGGGCAGACCAAGCAGACCCTGGGATGTCTTGGCTTGACTGCCTTTCCTTTTTTCAGAGTAACTTTCTTGATTTTTTTTTTTTTTTTTTTCTCCTCATATGACTGGGGAAATTACTTCAGGGAATTTAAGCATCTCAGACTCCATCTTTTGATCAGACTACATCTTCATGTCCTGGAATCATTTTAGAGTATCTTTGCCTTAGGTTCCTGCCACCCTCCTGATGAGAAAATGAATAAGACCTGCCTTGATGTTTTATATTCCTTAGAGGGAGCCATGTTGGGATACCAGCCAAGCTTTTATCTCCCACACAGGACTCTCAGCCTTCCCTTTCCAGGCAGCATGCTGAGCCACACCTGGGGATATTGGAGACCATTCACTCTTGTTCGACTCCTTTCTTTCAAAGACCGAATATCAAAACAGAAAAACTAAAACAAACACAAAATAACGATTAAAAAAAGAAAAAAAAATCCATGGTGGAAAGTCTCTGAATATATCAATACTTTCTAGAAATCCAGGAAGTGGTAGATAACCACAGATTGTATCACCCTCAGACAGTATTGTTCAGCTTTCTTAGTGCTATATTGGATTAGTGTTGTATATTGAGAAAGTAGGAAACTGTTAAACCCTACGTCAGACTGTACAGCTCAGTGAGGAGAGCTTGCCATGTCTTTTTCCTTATGGATCCTTCATGCCTTACTCAATGTCTGACATATGGTAGGTGCTTGATATATGTATATGTTGAACAGACATTCAGTAACATTTATTCTTGCTTACTGCATGCCAAGCCTTGTGGTGAGCTAATTGGCTGTGCAAAGATGACCTTGCTGGCCACATACATAATAAGCTTTTCAAAAAGGAGTAGGTCTTCTTTGAAGGTTGGATTTCCAAAAATGTATTATGATATGGTGGAAAAATATTTACTGAGGAACATCTAATTTTTAGTAGTCTTAATCTTCAAACATGAAAGATACAAAAGAATAGTAAATTGTAAACAAAAATGCTAAGGGCAAGTAGACTAGCCAACAAATGAATATACATAGACTTTAAAATTGTTTTCAGTGCAAAATGGCATATTTTTTCAAATAGTTTTTATTGAGGTATAATTGACATATAACATTATATTAGTTTCAGGTGTATAACATAATAATTTGATATTTGTATACATTGCAAAATGATCCCCACAAAAAGTCTAGTTAACATCACATAGTTTTAAGTTATTTTAAAATTGAGGAATTAAATCATCAAAACAATTGCTCTGAGATATTTTCCAAAGGTGTATTTCAATTTGCATCTTGCTAATAGAGGATAATAGTGAGAAAGCCCAGTCCTAAGGCTGGAGTGTAACATAAAATATATAATCTTGCCCAGTGGTACATTCCAGCCAGAGATCGTTCAATAAAAGGGAATGAATATATACGAAAAATGTTCAGAGATAATTATGCTAGTTTTTCAGCCTAAATACCTTGGAATTTGCAAAGACAGCTCATAGACAAAAGGGATACCACTAAAATTCAGTGCAATAGATTTCTTCATTCGCAGTGACAGGAACATCTCTCTCAATATTACTTAGCTAATGAAAGAATAGATCTGCTGTGAAGTTCCTAGGAGGCTCATTTTCTTGAGTACAGTAGTAAAAGTTAGCTGATGAATGACCTAAACTGCTTAATGTGTCTCCTTATAACTTCTGAGCAGCAAGGCGTATCCTGGCAAGTACTGAAGGAGTTATCCTCGGGAGGCCCTGGTGTCCTTGCAGGTTGTCAGAGGCAATGAGCCAGGTTTATTTCAAATGGCTCCTTAAATGAACATTTATTTTGTGCCAGTAACACGTTTTTGATTAACAGCTCCTTTTGACTAATTTGCTTCCCAAAACAGCCTAATAAATGACTCGTTTAAAACATAATTAAAAGCATGTTATTGCTAGCAGTTAATACTGATTAAAACAGGCATTAAGACAATTATCGTTGAAGGAAAGTAAGCACCCCGTAGTTAGTACAGAATCCTTAATGTTTTTATGCATCACATACAGAAATGGCTACATGACAGGCTAGAACAAGGGATCATTCTTTATGGAATCATATCAAAATATGTTCCTGTTTTGTTTGTTTCTTTTAATGAATGGACAGGTGTTTGTATAGGTGGACTATGGATTTTTCTTTTCTTGTGGGAAACATTCATGTGTTCAGCAAGGTCAAGGTCATTTTCAATGAATCTTAACTGGTTTTGGCTGTGTGGAGGAAAGCTCAGCTATTCTTTTATACTAATAGGATATAATTCCTTCTTTCTACATGCTCTTAGTACACAAAACTCTCTTGGTCCCATTATTGATTGAATGCAGTGCATGCTTTTATTACTATTATTTGACATTTTTGATCCTTTTGTTTTCATATTGCTTCTTGTTCTGTTACGGTGTGAGAGAAGGATTAGACCTTCATTGATTTCTTTTTTTTTTTTTTTTTTTGGAATTTTTGAACTTTATTTTATTTATTTTTTATACAGCAGGTTCTTATTAGTTATCTATTTTATACATATTAGTGTATATATGTCAATCCCAATCTCCCAGTTCATCACACCACCCCCCACCCCCCAGCCACTTTCCCCCTTTGGTGTCCATACGTTTGTTCTCTACATCTGTGTCTCTATTTCTGCGCTGCAAACTGCTTCATCTGTACCATTTTTCTAGGATCCACATATATGCGTTAATATACGATATTTGTTTTTCTCTTTCTGACTTACTTCACTCTGTATGACAGTCTCTAGATCCATCCATGTCTCAACAAATGACCCAATTTCGTTCCTTTTTATGGCTGAGTAATATTCCATTGTATATATGTACCACAACTTCTTTATCCATTCATCTGTTGATGGGCATTTAGGTTGCTTCCATGACCTGGCTATTGTAAATAGTGCTGCAGTGAACATTGGGGTGCATGACTCTTTTTGAATTATGGTTTTTCCCTGGGTATATGCCCAGGAGTGGGATTGCTGGTTCATATGGTAATTCTATTTTTAGTTTTTTAAGGAACCTCCATACTGTTCTCCATAGTGGCTGTATCAGTTTACATTCCCACCAACAGTGCAAGAGGGTTCCCTTTTCTCCACACCCTCTCCAGCATTTGTTGTTTGTAGATTTTCTGATGATGCCCATTCTAACCACTGTGAGGTGATACTTCATTGTAGTTTTGATTTGCATTTCTCTAATAATTAGTGATGTTGAGCAGCTTTTCATGTGCTTCTTGGCCATCTGTATGTCTTCTTTGGAGAAATGTCAATTTAGGTCTTCTGCCCATTTTTGGATTGGGTTGTTTGTTTTTTTAATATTGAGCTGCATGAGCTGTTTATATAGTTTGGAGATTAATCCTTTGCCATTGATTCGTTTGCAAACATTTTCTCCCATTCTGAGGGTTGTCTTTTCATCTTGTTTGTAGTTTCCTTTGCTTTGCAAAAGCTTTTAAGTTTCATTAGGTCCCATTTGTTTACTTTTGTTTTTATTTTCATTACTCTAGGAGGTGGGTCAAAAAAGATCTTGCTGTGATTTATGTCACAAAGTGTTCTGCCTATGGTTTCCTCTAAGAGTTTTATAGTGTCTGGTCTTACATTTAGGCCTCTAATCCATTCTGAGTTTATTTTTGTGTATGGTGTTAGGGAATGTTCTAATTTCATTCTTTTACATGTAGCTGTCCAGGTTTCCCAGCACCACTTATTGAAGAGAATGTCTTTTCTCCATTGTATATTCTTTCATCCTTTGTCACAGATTAGTTGACCATAGGTGCGTGAGTTTATTTCTGGGCTTTCTGTCCTGTTCCATTGTTCTATATGTCTGTTTTTGTGCCAGTACCATACTGTCTTGATTACTGTAGCTTTGTAGTATAGCCTGAAGTCAGGGAGTCTGATTCCTCCTGCTCCGTTTTTTTGCCTCAAGACTGCTTTGGCTATTCGGGGTCTTTTGTGTCTCCATACAAATTTTAAGATTTTTTGTTCTAGTCCTGTAAAAAATGCCACTGGTAGTTTTATAGGGATTGCATTGAATCTGTAGATTGCTTTGGGTGGTATAGTCATTTTCACAATATTAATTCTTCCAATCCAAGAACATGGTATATCTCTCCATCTGTTTGTGTCATCTTTGATTTCTTTCATCAGTGTCTTATAGGTTTCTGAGTACAGGTCTTTTACCTCCTTAGGTAGTTTTATTCCTAGGTATTTTATTCTTTTTGTTGCAATGGTGAATGGGATTGTTTCCTTAATTTCTCTTTCTGATCTTCCATTGTTAGTGTATAGGAATGCAAGAGATTTCTGTGCATTAATTTTGTATCCTGAAACTTTACCAAATTCATTGATCAGCTCTAGTAGTCTTATGGTAGCATCTTTAGGATTCCCTCTGTATAGTATCATGTCATCTGCAAAAATTCTTCTTTTCCAATTTGTATTCCTTTTATTTCTTTTTCTTCTCTGATTGCCGTGGCTCAGACTTCCAAAACTATGTTGAATAATAGTGGCAAGAGTGGACATCCTTGTCTTGTTCCTGATCTTAGAGGAAATGCTTTTAGTTTTTCACCATTGAGAAGACCTTCACTGATTTCTCATTCTTTTTTAAAAGCACCGATTAAAACAGAACAATAGTGGAAATTAATATTATATGAAGTAAGTACATAAAGTTTTTGTAACTTCTGTATTTTGCATCCAGTTATGACTTTTTAACAATTGTGTAGGTAATATAAAAAGAGCATGTATTTTGCATGAATGATTACTTCATTGAAAATGAAAATACAGAAAACAGCTTCCATTTCACATGAAAGATTTCTTTCTAAAAATATTTTTCTTATGATCAATCTTATATTTAAGTATAACCTCTTATTTTGTGACCATTCAAGAAGGCATGTGGTGGAAATAATGGGGATTAGGTTTTGGTATACTTGACAAGAGTGAGACTACCTTTACAGAATGGATTTATAAGAAGTCATCTTAACAGTTAAAATATCACAGAGATAAAACTACACTGACAGATTTGATCATTTGTTTAGATTTTCATCTTGCTGTATCAGCCCCTGGACTGTCTCTCAGATAGATGGCACTCACCAAGCACCTTGGCCAAGTGCCTCTATCAAGGGATGATTTGTCTTGTCCTTCAGGGTTCCAAGAAAGTTCAGGGGTCCCTATAGTCACTTGAGGCCAGTTCCCAAATCTTATAAGACTTGCGGTAATAAAAAAATTTTTTAAATAAACCAAAAAAAAAAAAAACCTTGTAAGACATCATGTGAACTAAAATTGTGGTGGCAAAAATACGAAATGGAAAAGGAGAAAGCCTTTTGTCATGTTTGATATAAAGAATAAATTAACTTATTTTCATTCTACTATAGGCTTTTTACATCTCTTTTCTGGATGATTCCAAGAGCTTTCTGTAATGTCTCCCCCTTTCTGCTTTGGTTAATCCTTTCATACTGCCATCAAATTATGGTTCTAAAAATGCAAATATGATCTCGACCTGTCCCTAGTTAAAATCTCTCCATGATTCATACTGATTCTTTTTGACAGGGTGTAACTCTTTAATTATCTGACCTCAAACTACATTTGCAGTCAAATTTTCTGATTTTCCATCTTGTGGACATTATGAACCCCCCTCACTGAACCAAACTGCTTCTTTCTTCTCTAAACACACACTTCAGCGTACACCTACACTTTTATGTGTAGGTCTCTTTGCTCGTATTCCCTCTGCTTGGAGGGTTTCTTTTCCCCCCCCACATTTTCCAAGGGTCAGACTTCTATTCATCTTCAGTTTGCCAGATTAGCAAATAAAAATCCAGGTACATTTGAATTTCAGGTAAACACTGAATTTTTTTTAGTATATAAGTATGTCCCATGCAATGATTTTACACACTCCCAGTTATAACTAAAACAAATAATTAAAATAAAATTTGATATCTCGCCTATGAATAAGTCTTTGAACTTTTTATGTGTTCAGTTTTTAATCGTATTAGCCAGTGGAAACTCTGGCACATAAAAAATAATTAATACTTTTTGTTGAATAAAAATGTATTTTATGTAATATTAATACTGTGTTAACATATATAGGTATTTCTAATAGTGACTAAAAGTGCAGATAGTATGTTGAACCATCACATCCACTTAGGTTAATGGAATAATCACGGGGCTTTGGTAACTACTACAGAGCATGGACTGGATTTATTATGTAATAGTTAAGAGTTCTAGCTGGACAGCCTAGCTGTGAAATCTGACCTAACTGTCCAGTGCCTCAATTTCCTTATCTGCCAAATGGGGATGGTGAAAACGGGGATAAGCAAACATGGTTACTAGAGAAGATTTAATAGAGTAATAGACGTAAATTTCTCAGGAGTGTGTGTAGCAAGTTCTACATGAAAATGAGCATTTATATCAACCTCAGATACATACATCAAAAGAAACAATCTCTCTCAGTGATCTTAAACTATCTATGAATATAAATGTCTATGAGTCTAAAACAAACAGTTCTGTGTGTCTTTGTTCCTCCTGATTCAATCTTTTATTTTCTCCCCTCTGTTCTAAGACCCAACACAATGGCCCATACAGACAACATCAACAGGGTCTCTGCCCTTTGGCTTGAGGTGAGGTCAGCCAGTGGGGAGAGAGTGTGCTCAGGAAATGTATTTCACTGGCACCGTGGCTGATGGGGTTCCAGACCCTGAGGTCAGCAGGTCCAGGGATCCTCTCCATATGGCACCCCTCCTCTGAGATATAGTAGCCACCTTGTCCCCTTTACCCCTCAGGCCTGGGGTTGTGGGCATCTCACTAGCTCTTACCATGCCTAGGGCTCTACTCTTCCTGATAGTTACACTACTCTTTGCCTACATCTTTGAAAAGAGTTCATTTATTAAACTCTCCTTAAATGTTCTCAATTTCCTGCAAGGGCCTCGACCAAATATTACTTAAAGGAAGTAATCTGATTTCAGAATCATATAACTTATTTTGCTTGTCTACTATATTTCGTCATTGTCAAAGATATTCAAACACCCTTATTGCCAAAATAGTTTTATTATTTTTATCATGGTCATTACAATGGGCTATTTAAATTGTATTCCACCAAAATATTATTTTCACTTTATGGCAATCAATTTAAAAAAAAATTTTTTTTTTTATTTTTTGGCTGTGTTGGGTCTTCGTTGCTGCACGTGGGCTTTCTCTAGTTGCGACGAGCGGGGGTTACTCTTCGTTGCAGTGCGCGGGCTTCTTATTGCGGTGTCTCCTCTTGTTGCGGAGCATGGGCTCTAGGTGCGTGGGCTTCAGAAGTTGCAGCACGTGGCCTCAGTAGTTGCAGCACGTGGGCTCAGTAGTTGCAGCACGGGGGCTCTAGGGCACGTGGGCTTCAGTAGTTGTGGCTCGCAGGCTCAGTAGTCGTGGCACATGGGCTTAGTTGCTCCACAGCATGTGGGATCTTCCCGGACCAGGGACTGAACTCGTGTCCCCTGCACTGGGGACCACTGCGCCACCAGGGAAGTCCCTATGGCAATCAATTTTTTTTTAAGTTGACAAATTGAGAAAGGCAATTTTTTTTCTGGTGGCACTGAAACTAAAGCAGCCTTCTCCTGATATTAGGGTCATGTTACGGAGATTAAATAATTGTGTATTGTCTTGCCTGGAAACTTAGCTGCTAAAACAGTTACTTGGATCCTGGCAGAACATATTTAAAATAGAATTTTACTATTTACAGAAAGGTATTTGCCTATTTTGGCAGCTCACTCAAAACAATGAAATCGTCTTTTCAAGTAGAAACTGTTTTAATCGGACATTGAAGAAAGTTGGTGACCAGAGTGCGGAGTATATGGATAAAAGTTTCTCTCTCAGAGGGAAACACATTGGGGGAAATACCAAGAGGATAAATCCTATTACCTATCCTTTTGCCATTACTGTACTTTTATGTGAGAACAAGAAAATGATAGATTTTATGTCTGAGTTTTTTTGAGTCATGGAAAATTTTGTTGCTCTGATTATACTTACAAGTGTATTGTTCTGGTAAATGCACTGAAGTGATTTGTATTTATCCATCTGTAAAGTGGGGAATACAGTGCATTTATTTTAAAGTAGAACATTTACTAGAACATATAAAAAAGTCTTTATTGTGATAATTATTAAAGCAAAATTATTGAATATTACATATTAAGACGTTTTATATGTGGAAACATACTTGCAGTTATAATAATTGATATGTCCATTTAAAATATATTTCTGAGAAAATTAATAGTTATATTAGAAAGATAAACTCATAGAGACTCTTATCCCACATATATTCCATAGCTAACTCTTTGGTATTCAAAAATTGCATTTCTTTTTAGTCTTTTGTTGACGATATTAGCTTTGCTGCTTTATATAAAGAAACAAAATCTGAGTAATTAAAAATATAAAACACATCTTAATGAACTAATGAATAACAATAAAGTTTGAAGTTTCTTCTAAAACAACTAGTCTTAGGAAAAATTCTATGCAAATTTTTACTTCATAGATATGCCTCCCTTCAGAAAGTGGCCACCAGTCTTTACACTCAACATATATTTTAATTCCTGAGGTCTTATAGAGGAAGACATTTTTTGTGATTGTTCTGAAAAAATATTCTTTTTACGTACTTCAGACAATGAATGCAAACCTAAATGAGATTTTTACTTAGAAGATTCCCTCCCAGATCCATAAAGTCCAAGTAGGCAGTCACTCACTGCCCTTTGAAATCAAGCAGATGATGTCTAGTTAGATAGCTGATTCACTTTGTTTTACAGCAGAAACTAACACAGCATTGTAAAGCAATTATACTCCAATTTAAAAAAAGCATAATTATAAATCTAGGTTGATAGATTATACAATGTATAAAGACAAAATCTGTATAAATATGTATAAAGACAATAACAACATAACGGGATGTAGCTATATAGGAGGAAGTTTTATAAATATTGAAACTAAATTGATATTAATTAAAAAAAAAAAAGTCACAGACTTCTGGAAATACTAAAAAATCTAAGGGCCTGTGTCTGGTTTGAAGGAAGCTTTTTGCTTCACTTTTTGTGATGGAACTAAAGTGAGCTAAAATAATGCAGTTTTCAAATGAGAATCTGTTCCAAAATTAATATTTACTGAACCAGTAATTTCTCTGCCAGTGCATTGTATTGGTGGGACATAGCAATTTTATGCTTTGGAAGAACATCCAGAGGAAAACCAGCTGAAACAGCAGACGGTGCATCTCATTCATAAGTTCACATTTTCTGGTTTTCTCTTGATGTCCTGTTCTTTAATACTGTTAGGACACATCCTCTTACATTTTTCTACCCAATTAATTGGAATGTAAAGAGTTTATTTTCTGCTATGTGATTTGATTTTTTTTACCTTCTTCCTAAGTTAGAAAGATTTTTAAAGGACTTATCCAGCTAAAATACAGAGAAGAAACTAGGGCAACAAGTTTTCTCATTTCAACTTATGGGCTATACTGAAATGGATCCTCTAAAGCAGTTTTGGTTCATATGTAAAAGATCTGATCCAATATTAAGAACAAAAAATTGGCTTAGTGGGTACAGGGATGTGGAGCCACAAAAAATAATCGTTCACAGAACTCCTGACAGTTTCAATCACAGGATTCCCTGCAATGACTGGAAGAAATTGCAGGGTAACTTGTTCAAGAATAATTCAGAAATTGGTGCAACCCCAAAGGATGACTTCTTTGTTGCTGATTTAAGTTGTGGACCACAACAAATATATCATCGTTGAATTTGTCCTAAAAGGGCGTGTGTGTGTGTGTGTGTGTGTGTGTGTGTGTGTGTGTGTGTGTACATATCCATGAAATTGCATGATTTGAGGTAAATCAGATTTCTTTTTATTTTCTCCAAACATCTTGCTACTTATCTGTTAAAAATGAAATTTCTTTAGTAAAATAAACCCAATGTTGCTTTCTATCCAAGAGTTTGTGAAACTGAAGTTGAATTTAGACCATACTATAACGCAAAGAGATCAACCTTTATAGAAATCCATGTGTAACTCCGAACCAAATAGCTGCAAAATAAATTGGCAACTGGCATGTTCTTTTTAATATGCTGCCAGTTATGGAGCTGGGATAAACTAAACCTGGAATTTAATTACAAATGAAAGCCAAAAGTATCTGAAAGAAGAAACTGGGTAAGAATTCATGTTTATAATATGCTGAAAGCCTTTTTCTCTTCTATATCCTGTTTCCTAAACTCTCACCTTTAGATACTGGTTTCTTACAATTTAGCTCAGAATCCCAAAGTGCCACTGAGAGAATTAAAAAAAAAAATCTACTCAGATTATTTAAAGCATTCCAAACAAAAGCAAACAAACAAAAAAATAATTTGTGTGCTCTGATTTCATCTATCATCACCATCCATTTAGTCATTAAGGATAGTTGTCTCACTTCTGAAATGCCTGCCTTCTCGAGACACTTAATAAACATACAAATCCATGATGAAAACACGTTTTATTTGGCCACACCCATGTGGCCTGTGGGATCTTAGTTCCCTGACCAGGGATTGAACCCAGGCCCTCAGCAGTGAGAGCACGGAGTCCTAACCACTGGACCCCCAGGGAATTCCCTGAAAACACGTATTAGTGTGTTTTCACACACAGTTTCCTAGAATTGTGCAGTACCTAATTTGGACAACCATACCTGTGTCAAGCTGTTTTAGACTGTTTACTTTTCTATACCTCAGGTTTTCCATGAAGAGTTTGCATATCTCTCCCTACTATCTTAATGGTGATGAAACACGTTCATATTTTGAAGTATATCCTGAAAATAAAACCCTCTACAAAGTAATGACTAATCCTGAAATTCACCACTTTACCCACTGGTTACAGAGTGTTTTGAACCAGATTTTGTTCCACTGGCATTGGAAAGCGTCACAAATATTTGGTAATCAAGGTGTCCTCTAAAATCAGAAAGTTTTATTTGGGTAGTGATCAATATACTATACAACTCATATTAAGATAATATTCTAATAATATATTTTGAAATGTTTCATATGAATGCCATATCCTCAGATTCCTATGGAAGCAATTCCTGTTAATCCTTGATACAGGCATTAATGCCAAGCAACATATAAGAAAGAGATTCACAATATTTTCCAGGCAAAATAAGTATACAAAACTAAGCACTTTGTGTTCTAGGATTTTAGAATAATTCCACAGCAAGATCTGCTGTTACAATAAATTTGTGAAACTTAGAGTGACCTCCACACATTTTGCTACACTGAAATATCCAGAGAGGGATATTATGCATTTCATACATATAGAAGCATAGATTGCTCTCTGCGTTAATCATGGCCATTTGTGTGCATTTTTTAGTTTTAGTACCTAGGCTTGGAGCAATCTTTGCAAAACAGACCCATAACAAACATGTAAAAATGGAATAAAAAGCACATTCCCCATAAAGTGCTTGCACAGCACAGAAATGTAAAATTTTGGCACCCCGTCAGTTTCATGTGGTATAAAAAGTTCTTATATTTAAATTCTCTGTATTTTACCAGTCTTTTTATGTAAAACCTTAAGTGGACTTGACTGCTTATCCCAGTTGATTTGGCCATGTGACGCCTTCCAGGTTGGGGAGCTCTCACTTTACTCTGTTTCCTATCAGCCCCCCTCGACTACCAGCATGTGGGGCGAATTTGTTCCTTCTGCAGGGGAAGGAGAGGGGATTTGGATTTAATTTGAAGCCTTGACATAAGGTTTAATTTGCTAAAAAGGGGAGCTATGCCATTGTAAATCTTGGAATGAGACACCAAGGTAGTAAGAACTGTCAGCCCAATCTGTTTTAAGCACCGTTTGAGGTGTTTGTTAAACTATATTTCTTTCCCGACCCCACTTACCTAATTGGATTGATGCTTAATTGCAAATACAATTCTATTCTTTATTCTGATAAGCTGTTTTATTTTTTGATAGAGGGATTATGGATTATAGAAAGTTTTCATATGAAATATGGACTTACAATGGATGCAAAGATTAGACAGTATGCTATGGGTATGAAATTCATGAAAGGACAATGCTCATCTTATGTTTTCCATCTCACTACAAATAGAGGAGAAGGAAGTACAATTAGCTGCAGTAGAACGGACTCAATAGAGAAAACTGGAAATACCCAACTGTGAGGATTATTTAACATTGAGTAGTATTTATGTGGGAAATCTTTGCTTTTTATAGTTTTTAAAAATTAAGACAGACTCATGTTGACTTGTACATTTCACTTGGGCAATTTCTTGATAAGGAATGGAGAAATGAGCTGGTTCCCACCCTTGGGGCTTCACTGCATTTTCCATCCCAGAACCATTTGTAAATATGAGGGGGCTGTCAGCTCTGATGATGGCTGAAGGGAAAACTCCATCATGCAGTGGATAGTCACCATGGATAGAAGGTATCCTGTGTGCATGGGCCATTTCTGCCCTTCTTAAAATGCCAATAACTCTGCAGTTAGAAAAAGTATGCATAAATATCTCTTTTACTTATTCCTAGAAATTATATATACTTTTTAATTTTATTTTTTTTTACAGTAAGCCCTTGTTGGTTATCTGTTTTAAATATAGCAGTGTGTACCTGTCAATCCCAAACTCTTAGTCTATCCCTCCCCCCTACCCTTCCCCCCAGTAACCATATGTTCATTCTTTACATCTGGGAGTCTGTTTTTGTTTTGTAAACAAGTTCATTTGTATCACTTTTTTTTAGATTCTGCATATACGCGATATCATGATATTTGTCTTTCTCTGTCTGACTTACTTCACTTAGTATGATAATCTCCAAGTTCATCCATGTTGCTGCAAATGGCATTATTTCATTCTTTTGCATGGCTGAATAATATTCCATTGTATGTATGTATCACATCTTTATCTGTTCTCCATGTCTTGGCTATTGTAAACAGTGCTGCAGTGAACATTGGGGTACATGTATCCTTTCAAACCATGGTTTTCTCCGGATATATACCCAGGAGTGGGATTTCTGGATAATACGGTAGCTTTATTTTTAGTTTTTTAAGGAACCTCCATACTGTTCTCCATAGTATAGTGGCTGTACCAGTTTACATTCCCACCAATAGTGTAGGAAGGTTCCCTTTTCTCCACACCCTCTCCAGCATTTATTGTTTGTAGATTTTTTTTGATGATAGCCATTCTGACAAGTGTGAGGTGATATCTCATTGTAGTTTTGATTTGCATTTCTCTAATAATTAGTGATGTTGAGCATCTTTGCATGTGCCTCTTGGCCATCTGTATGTCTTCTTTGGAGAAATGTCAATTTAGGTCTTCTGCCCATTTTTTGATTGGGTTGTTTGTTTTTTTGATATTGAGCTGCATGAGCTGTTTGTAAATTTTGGAGACTCATCCCTTGTCCATTGCTTCATTTGCAAATATTTTCTCCCTTTGTGTGGGTTGTCTTTTTGTTTTGTGGTTTCCTTTGCTGTGCAAAAGCTTTTGAGTTTAATTAGGTCCCATTTGTTTATTTTGGTTTTATTTCCATTTCTCTGGAAGACAGATCGAAAAAGATATTACAGCAATTTATGTCAAAGAGTGTTCTGCCTATGTTTTCCTCTAAGAGTTTTATAGTATCTGGCCTTACATTTAGGTCTTTAATCCATTTTGAGTTTATTTTTGTGTATGGTGTTAAAGAATGTTCTAGTTTCATTTTTTTACATGTAGCTGTCCAGTTTTCCCAGCACCATTTATTGAAGAGACCGTGTTTTCTCCATTGTACAGTCTTGCCTCGTTTATTGTAGATTAATTGACCATAGGCAGGTGGGTTTATTTCTGGGCTTTCTATCCTGCTCCATTATCCAAAGGTATATCCAAAGGTATTTCTGCTTTTGTGCCAGTACCATACTGTTTTGATGAATGTAGCTTTGTATACTTTTGTGTTCATGTGTGTGTGAGGTGTGTTGTGTGTGTATTTACTATTAGAGTAGCAACATAGTATAATATTTAAGATCATTGTCTCCGGAGCCATACTCTCTACGTTTGTATTCTAACCTAGCCATTTTTAATTTTCTGTGATTTTGAATAAGATACATAACTCTTTGTGCTTCAGTTCCCTCATCTGTGAATTTCGGATAGGAATAGTATTTTCTTCTATGTTGTTGTGAGCATTAAATGAGTTAAGACATAACAGGTGCTTACAACCCTGCAGCAAAACAAAATAACACACAATAACAAACACATTTGTGTTTATGATTTAAATGTTATCAGTTACTATTACTACTAATTTCTTCTGTGACCTTAGACCAAGCTTTCAGTAATCTACCAAACTCTACTCCTTCCATTATGTCCATTCCTGTCTCTACAGAAGAGTAGATATGCACAAATAAATTCTGTTTGCCCAGAAATTGAACACAGAAAACTTTTGAATTCCTTTAAAAACATAAGGTATCCATGAATACTCAATTCTACTTCTAAGCCTACCTATTATTAGACAGGTATATAGCGAGAAATACTTTTGGGGGTTATAATTTCCTATGGTATTTAAGATCTAAAATCCAAGTGATGGAAAGTTTTAGAAACAAATGAGAATAATGTTTTTCGTATGTATAAAAATTACTCAGTATTTTTAATTTGTCAAAGATCTAAGTCTCAATAATTCAAATAAACGGGAATAATCTCACATTGTTTTAGTAAAAAGTGTAAATTTTTGATTTTTGAAACAAAATTCACCCTCATTACTTTGTATACTCACGGTAGTCTTGGGGTTAATTTGAGAAATGTTATAATCAGACAGCATGCTTTGTGATTTTGACAATAATTTTGCTTGGAAATGAGCACTGATGCAGTACTAAACGCCTTCAAAGCCTATTAATAGTGTCCTGTGGGCCCTACTAATTTGCTGAGGAACCTTTTGTTTAATTGCAATCAATCATCAAGGGTTTTTTATAAAACTACCATATCCTTAAATGTGTGCTAGATAGCATGAGGGTACTGGTGAAGCATGTGGCATAGGACCGATCCTCATGGAGCTTGATTTGTAATTAGGAAGGCAAGACTGATACATGTACATTCTTTTTTTAAGCAGATACTTTTGTGCACCTGCACTGCTCTGCATGATGGGGATTTGGCAGTTAATAGAACACACTAAACAGATGATGGTGCTTGCATTCTAGGGAGTTGGGAGGATGAAAAATAAAATATTTAATACCACATGGGGATATGGGTTATGGAGAAAACTAACCTATGAAGGCTACTAGAGAGAGCAAGGCTTGAGGATGTTCTGATTTGCAATAGGGTGATTGGAATTTATGTTTGAACAAAGACCTGAAGAAGGTGAGGAAGCCAGCAGCAAGTAAAAGTTTCTAGGTTGAGTAGACTATAGCAAACACAAAAGCTCAAGATATAGAACTTGGAAATTCTAGGAAAGCAAGGAGGCCAACAGAGCTGGACTTGAGTGGGTGAAGGGAAGCCTAAGTGGGATATGACTCAGAAGGGGACAGATCATGTGGTCTCTCTGGACATTTTAGGACTTTGGCTTTTACCAAGGTAGGGAGTCACTGGAGGGTGTTGGGAAGATCTGATCTGATCTGACTTAACAATTTTTTTAAGGATTTCATGGCCTGTTGTGTTGAGAAAAACCTTGCCTTCCCCTCAACCCCTTACTAACAGCCTAAGACAGGAAACACAGAGACCAATGAGGAGACAAAGATGATGGTACCTTAAGACAGAGTGGTAGCTGTAGACATAGACATGGTGAAATTCTGTATATATTTTTATGATCAAGCCAACAGGATTCATTGCTGGATTCATTACTGGACAGGAAAGAAAGAGTAGAGTCAAAGATAACGGCAAGTTTGATAGGCCTGAGGAAATGAGAAGAGAATTTGTAGTTGACTGAGATGGGGAAAGCTGGTGGACCAGGTTTTGAGAGGCATATCATGAAGAGTTTGAGCTAAGGCATGTTAAGTTTTAGCTGCAGGTTTGTCATCAGCGTGAAGATGTAAAGTAGACAGTGCATATATTTCAGTGGGCTGGAATTTAGGGGAAAGATCAAGGTTGGAGATATACAGGCATATCTCCTTTTATTGTACTTTGCTTTATTGCACTTCACAGACATTGCATTTTTTAGATTTGAAGGCTTGTGGCAACTCTGCCTAGAGCAAATCTATCAGTGCCATTTTTCCAATAGCATTTGCTCACTTCATGTCTCTGTGTCATATTTGTGTCATGTGTAATTCTTGCAATATTTTAAACATTTTCATTATTCTTACATTTGTTATGTTGATCTGTGATTAGTGATCTTTGATGTTACGGTTACAATTGTTTTGGGGCACCATGAACCATGTCCATATAAAACAGCAAATTTAATTGATAAATGTTGCGTGTGTTCTGACTACTCCACTGCATTCCCCCATCTCTCTCCCTCTCTTCAGGCCTCCCTATTCCCTGAGATACAACAATATTGAAGTTAGGCTCACTAATAATCCTACAATGGCCTCTAAATGTTCAAGTGAAAGGAAGAGTTGTACACCTCTCACTTTAAATCAAAAGCTAGAAGTGATTAAGCTTAGTGAGGAAGGCATGTCAAAAGCTGCGACAGGCCAAAAACTAGGCCTCTGGTGCCAAACAGCCAAGTTGTGAATGCAGAGGAAAAGTTCTTGAAGGAAATTAAAAGTGCTACTCTAGTGAACACACAAATAGTAAGATAGAGAAATAGCTTTATTACTAATATGGACAAAGTTTTAGTGGTCTGGATAGAAGATCAAATCAGCCACAACAGTCCCTTAAGCCACAGGCTAATCTACAGCAAGGCCTTAGTTCTCTTCAATTCTATGAAGCTTGAGAGAGGTGAGGAAGCTGCAGAAGAAAAGTTTGAAGCCAGTAGGGGTTGGTTCCTGAAGTTTGAGGACAGAAGCTGTCTCCATAACATCAAAGTACAAGGTGAAGCAGCAAGTGCTGATGTAGAAGCTGCAGCAAGGTATCAAGAAGTTCTAGCTAAGATCATTAATGAAGGTGGCTACCCTAAAAACCAGATTTTCAATATAGACAAAACAGCCTTCTATTGAAGAAGATGCCATCTAGGACTTTCATAGCTAGAGAGGAGAAGTCAGTGCCTGGCTTCAAAGCTTCAAAGGATAGGCTGACTCTCTTATTAGGGGCTAATGCAGCTGGTGACTAAGTTGAGCCATTGCTCAAATACAATTTAAAAAATCCTAGGACCCTTACGAATTAGGCTAAATCTATTCTGCCTGCGCTCTATAAATGGAACAACAAAGCCTGGATGACAGCACATCTGTCGACAACATAGTTTACTGAATATTTTAATATTTTAAGCCCATTATTAAGGCCTATTGCTCAGAAAAAAAAATTCCTTTCAAATTATGATTGCTTTTTGACAATGCACCTGGACACCCAAGAGCTCTGATGAAGATGTGCAACGCAATTAATGTTGTTTTCGTGCCTGCTAATACAACATCCATTCTGCAGCCCATGGATCAAGGAGTAATTTTGATTTCCACGTCTTATTACTTAAGAAATACATTTTGTGAAGCTATAGCTGCCATAACTAGCGATAACTCTGATGGATCTGGGCAAAGTAAATTGAAAACCTTCTGGAAAGGAATCACCATTTTAGATGCCATGAAGAACATTTGTGATTCATGGGAAGAGGTGAAAATATCAACATTAACAGGAATTTGGAAGCAGTTGATTCCAACCCTCATGCATGACTTTGAAGGGTTCAAGACTTCAGTAGAGGAAGTAACTGCAGATGTGGTAGAAATGGAAAGACACTAGAAGTGGAACCTGAAGATGTGACTGAATTGCTGCAATTTCATGATAAAATTTGAACTGATTAGGGATTGCTTCTTATGGATGAGCAAAGAAATTGGTTTCTTGAGATGGAGTCTACTCCTGTGAAGATGCTGTGAAGACTGTTGAAATGACAACAAAAGGTTTAGAATATTACATAAGCAGTTGCTAAAGCAGGGACAGGGTTTGAGAGGATTGACTCCACCTTTGAAAGAAGTTCTTCTGTGGGTAAAATGCCATCAAACAGCATTTGCATGCTACACAGAAATTTTTTGTGAAAGGAAGAGTGAATTGATGTGGCAAACTTTAATGTTGTTTTGTTTTAAGAAATTCCCACAGCCACCCCAACCTTCAGCTACTACCACCCTGATCAGTCAGCAACCATCAACACTGAGGCAAGACCCTCCACCAGCAAAAAGATTATCACTTGCTGAAGACTCAGATGATTGTTAGCATTTTTTAGCACTAAAGTATTTTTAATTATGGCATGTCTGTAAATGAAGCTGTGTCAGTCAATTGGCATTTAAAACCATAAGACTGAATGGGGACACCAAGGGAGTGAGTATACATAGAGAAGAAAATGAGTCCATGGATTTATCCTTGAGGAATTCTAAAGATAAAAGTTAAGGGAGATGAGGTGGAACAAAAAAGCAGACTGAGAAGGAGCAGAGATATTAAGAGGAAGAAGATCATTTTGTTCTACAAGCAACTAGGAGGTAAAGGTTATGATAGGAGGTTGTGGAAATTATATCCCAATTGCTTTTCCTTTATCAGAAAATAGGAAATAAGGTTAGCAACTGAAGGAAAAGATGGAGAAAGGTGTTTCAGGATTGAGGAAAGAGGAAAATGATAGATATAGTCTTCCAAGAGAATAAGAAAGTGAATGGATGACGAAATATAGTATGACTGCTGGAAAGCCTTAAGAGCTGCCTGAGTTTTGTGAGCAAGATTTAAATCAAAGCAAGTCAGCATGATTGTGCTTTTCTCTAGTGGTGTTAATCTGCATGCGTGCAGGCAAGGTATTACTGGTTATTGATTAATACCGAACAAACCACTTCAATACTTAATGGCTTAAAACCACAGCAATCATTATTTTGCTTACGGACATGAATTTTAAGCTGAGCTCAGAAAGTATTGTTCATCTCTGCTTCATGCAACATCAACTTTGGTAGTCCAAATGGTGCAGAGCACCTATTGCCAAGGTGGCTTACTCAAGACTGGTGAGTAGATGATTCCTGCCAGGATCTCAGTGGGCTGATGGTTGGATCCTTAGTTCCTCTCCACGTGGGCTTTTCCAGAGGGTGGCTTGGGCTTTCTCACATCATGGCAGCTGGCTTCCAAGAGCAAGTATTCCAAGAGACCTAGGGGAAAGCTGCAAGGTTTCCCGTGGCCTGGCCTCAGAAGACTAAGAATCACACTTCTGTTGGGCAAGCAAACCACTCAGGTTCTCTCAAGGGAAGGGAAGAACATAGGGATCTCTTTAATCTACCACACGAAGACTTAGCAGAGGTTTGGATTTAATCAAGTTTGGGGTTTTTCCAGATTAGTACTACAAGGAAGATTAAGACAAGAGTGTATTCTCAGATTCCCAGGGTAAATTATAATGACAAATGGTGGAATTTAATAGATGAAGGTAGGAAATAAACACAGAAGCAAAGTGATAGCCCATGAAAAATTGGTTGGACTCATGGAGTTTAGTTCCCAGTGAGGTTGAACAATTGTTGGAGAAGAATATTAATGGGAGATAGCTAAGATACAGGATGTGATGGTTTTAGGGCTGGGTGCTGAAAATTGAGATTGCAGATGCGTTCTAATGGTGATAACAAGCTATATTATGACCATGCATATGAATGGTTGATAAAAGAGGGACAATTTTGAAAAGATAATAACATATAATAGAGTGAGGTTTGTTCTCTGAACATTCAGAGGAGACTGAAGTGAGGATTGTAGGGGGCAGAGAACAACTCTTGCAGGAGAAGACATAAATCTGTGCCCTTAAGGATTTGAAAAGGAGAACATTGGTAATAAGTAGTATAGGAGTGAAGGCATAGATACATGAATAAGAGTAGCATGTTGGTAAAAATTCTGTCTTGAATAGTGGAAGGTACCTACCATGAGCAAGGACGACTCAGAGGGCATTAAAAATCAGCAAAAGGTGTTTTGGTTTTATGAAATTAGATATAAGACATCGTGAACATTTCCTAGCAGAATGGCGTGTTGAAATTGACTTCTATGAAAATTTAAACTGAAGTGGTTAAAATAATAGCTGTGAATAGGTACAACCTATGGCTAAGGGATAAAAAAAAAAAAAGACTTTCAAAACTCCAAGTGTGAGGTGTTGAGCATCTATAAAGTGACAAAGTGGTGATGAAGAGAAAGATAAAATTTTTTCCAGAGAAATCATGTTTGAACATGATTATTGACTGACTATGAGGCTAAATACAAGACAAAAAGTAAAAAGTACTTAATGTTCAGAATTCTAATTGACCAGGCAAATGGTGATGTAATTTGGCAGATATAAGGAAATTGATAAGGCAACTTTTCTGGAATATGTTTAACAAGTTGTGGTGGCCAAAAATGCGCTTCAAATTTGCAAGGTATTTATTAAAATTTACCATGCACTGAGTTTGTTTTGCTTATATATTTACCTCCACATTATTTGGAACATAAATAAGGCAGCTAATAAAGATCTGCTATGTGAAAGATATTATTTAGCTGAGGTGGAGTAAACAAAAGTAAATAACATATACATTCTGCTTGAGGAATTTATAAGTAAAGTGAAGATATTTAGAAGGCATTGGGAGGTGTCTACATTCCATGTTAAGAAAAAAAAAGTAATTAACATGTCTAGCATATATTGTCAGATTATTCAATACAGTTTTTTAACTGCTAGTATTGATACATGCCAACGATTATGCCATGTGATGAATTTAAAAAGGCAACACAAGGATAGACACACTTTCTGCCTTCATGGAGCTTACAGTTTAATAGGGCAGGGCGGAGGGACCACTATCAATCAGATGATTACAGAAACACCATATTTCATTATTTTTAAGATGCAATTATTTTTACATTTTGACATTTCTGAAATTGGGATACCTCTTTTTTTTTTTTTTAAAGGATCAACCCAGCTGTGGACCCTAGAATCTTTTTTTTTTTTAAGTAAATCATCACCTTTTTTGACCAGGATTCTTTCTTTCTTTCTTTCTTTTTAATTTATGTCTGTGTTGGGTCTTTGTTTCTGTGCGAGGGCTTTCTCCAGTTGCGGCAAGTGGGGGCCACTCTTCATCGCGGTGCGCGGGCCTCTCATTATCGCGGCCTCTCTTGTTGCGGAGCACAGGCTCCAGACGCGCAGGCTCAGTAATTGTGGCTCACGGGCCCAGCTGCTCCGCGGCATGTGGGATCTTCCCAGACCAGGGCTCGAACCCGTGTCCCCTGCATTGGCAGGCAGATTCTCAACCACTGCGCCACCAGGGAAGCCGAAATAGGGATACCTCTTACAATCCATGGAGTCTTGCAACTAAAATTAGCACTCTTTTCTCTTTCTTGGTGTTTGCTTACAATAGCAGTGTGTTTTACAGGTAATGGTATCTTTTAAAGTACATTAAATATAAAATAAATGTAATATATGTATATATAAAGGAGAATCAGAGAGTGTTGCCACTGCTTGTTTTATGGACTATGAGCTTGTAGAGGAGGAAGAAGAAAAGAGCTGTGAGAGAACTTAGAAAGAAAGAAGAGCATTTGCAAAATCTGGTGGCATGAAGGTCACAGTGGGCCAAAGGAATTGAAGGGGAGCTAGTGAGGCTAAGAGCAGGAAGCAGTGGGGATCCTCTTTCCAGAAGCCAGAGCACCTGGAAGGATGCAGACCTGCAGGGTCTTACAGGATCAACTAAGTACTTTGGTGTTTAGCTTTAGAGCAGTGGGAAGTTATTGAATTGTCTTAATTATGAGTTGATATGTAATATTTGTTTTCAGTTAATATGTGTAGAGCAATGAAAGGAATGAATAAAGAAAGAAAGAGATGGAAAAATGGGCATAGCAATGGAAATTGAGAGTAGATAAGTTTTTTTGGCCAAAAAAAAAAAATACCTCTGTAAGGATTAGTTACATTCTACTTAACTATATCTTAGTTATAGATGGACACTGAGCAATGAAGTATCTAAAATTGAAATTTCCCATTCATCTAGAATCCTGTCAGTCATTATATGTTCTACACTAGGTCACCAAGGTGTCTAGTGGCAATAAGAGTAGTCATAGTGTCAATTCTAAAAGAGATAACTGAAAGAGAATGCCCATATAGACAAACCAAATTTGGTGTGAACCTAAATGCAGGCATGGCATGTTTTTGGAGTTTCCAAGCCTGTTTCTATATAATAGGACAAAGGTATCAGGGACAAAGCAAAATCATTAACCACTATCATTAAATAAACAACTCAAAAGATGGAGTATACAACTTAGTGATAATGTGCTGAGAATATTTGGCCTTGGGTATGAATAGAAATGGCATTTAACATTTTTTGAGTGCTTACTGTGTGCAAGGTATGAATTCAGAACTTTTCGAAGATTTTGTTGTGTAATGTTTGCAGCAACCCAAGGCAGTAGGAACTATTATGTTCTCTTTTCTACAATAAACCAAGGCCCAGAAATGTTCATTTGTTTCCTCAAAGTCACAGTTAATCATAGTAAATCCTGAGTTCAGGAATCGGACCTAGGCGTACATTGAAACTCTGGTTATGAGACATATGACTATAGCAGTCAACACTCATTCACACAGTGTGTGTCTACTGCACACTTACTTGCTTCCAGACCTAGCAGTAGGAATGAAATCACAACTTTTGAGGTGACAAAGTACAGGTTCTCATGAACCTCACCATGTAATTCTTCATCTTGACTCTTGGAGATTTTAGTTATTTACCTTTAGTTGTTTTGCTGTAGGGCTATGGATTGTGGTACCATGTAACAATGTGAGATTTTAATTTAAGTAGCATGTACTAGCATCTTAATGTTACTATATATATTCTATTTTATAATGTAATTGACTGAGGAAGGTTGTAGTGTTTTGTCTCATTTTTCAGCCAGCATAAATATACACTCCTTACTTTTCCAGACTTTAGAGCAACATCAAATTAATTTAAAGTGTACTTCATTTTGTTTAGTTTCTCTGAAACTCTCTTGTTGCTGTTAATAGTAATTATTACTCTTTCTTAGCTCTCTGATCAGCTAGTAAATTTCACCAGTTGATCAAATTGGGCAAATGGAATAGAAATCTTAGTTACATTTATGGTACTTAAAGTCCCACCATAAAGCAGTATTCATTTCAAATCCTTTAGTCTCAACTGTGTGAGAAATTATGTCCTTCATGTACCATTGCTATATGATACATCTTTGAAAAAGAAAAGTCCACCGCCCCAGTGGCCTTATCTTGTGTGCTGGTATGCTAGCATAGGCTTTCAATGTATTTTCAATATTTTAAACACTTAAAACATTCCAGTACAAAGAAAAATTGCATAGAATATAGTTTTCCACTATAGGAGCATGTTCTAAGAAACCTTCAATACTAAGTATAAAATACAGCAAATTCTAAGAAAAGAGTGGGAAACAGGAAGGAAAATGACATATTTAATATTAGGCTGGTGCTGAGATAGATAGATCCTTCTAATAGTATAAAGAATTGAAATGCATTTTTACATAGATATGATAATGCAAAATCATGTTGCTGGCTACTGTAGCCACAATGTAAAGACATACAAGGATTTAGAGTAAACGTTCTGCCTTTATTGCAAACTGGTGTACCTCCTGCTCCCTCTGTATGCCTTTGTTTGTTAGGTATAGTCTTCGAGTGTTTCTTTCCCAGAGTCGTGATACATTGTGGGGAACTTTCCACTTTCTCCCAACCATTTCTACTTGGCATCAATATCTGGTTTGGTTTAAAGGTGTTGTCCATGGCTATTGAACTGTAAAAATAAATTAAAAAATCTTGTTTCAGACACCAGCTGTGTACGGCCTGGGCAAGTCACTTACTAGTCTGTGGCCTTTTTCCCTGATATGTGAAATTTTCAAACCATATTCACCTCAGGAGTTTGTTGGGAGGACTAAATGAGATAAAGCATGCAAAGTGTGTAGCACTGTCCTTAGCAAACTGCAAACTGTAGACCATTTTAATAATTCCTCCTATTTCATTTTTATAAGTCCTCCTATGTCCTGGTTTTTAGTGGTAGATTACCGAAACATGAGAGTGGTCAGTTACATACTGGAAATAACTTCTTGTTACTGTGTGAACCATCTCAGTGAATAAGAAGGTGTCTGGTTTTCTAAACTGGAATTCTAGTTCTAATATGTACCTCACAAAATTCATCTACATAGCACTGTCTGGATTCCAAAAAGAAGACATTGTATTTGAAAATCCTTCATGTTTGAAAGGGTCTGCTAACATCTTTACATAAGGCTAAATATGGAATCATCCAAAAAAAATGAATTCTATAACGGCTAAATTCATCTTTTTAAATGTCTTTACAAGGTGATTGGTTCAAGATGGTGGATTAAAAGGACGTGCGCTCACTCCCCCTTGTGAGAGCACCAGAATCACAACTAACTGCTGAACAATCATTGACAGCAATACACTGGAACTCACCAAAAAGGTAGCCCACATCCAAAGACAAAGGAGAAGTCACAGTGAGATGGTAGGAGGGGTGCAATCACAATAAAAGCAAATCCCATAAACACTGGGTGGGTGACTTACAAACTGGAGAACAATTATACCACAGAAGTCCACCCACTGGAGTGAAGGTTCTGAGTCCCATGTCAGGCTTCCCAACCTGGGGTTCCAGCAACGGGAGGAGGAATTCCCAGAGAATCAGACTTCGAAGGCTAGCGGGATTTGATTGCAGACTTTGACAGGACTGGGGGAAACAGAGACTCCATTCTTGGAGGGCACACACAAAGTAGTGTGCACATCAAGACCCAGGGGGAAGGAGCAGTGACCCCATAGGAGACTGAACCAGACCTACCTGCTAGTGTTGGAGGGTCTCCTGCAGAGGCAGGGGGCACCTGTGGCTCACTGTGGGGAAAAGGGCACTGGCAGCAGAAGCTCTGGGAAGTACTCCTTGGCGAGAGCCCTCCCGGAGTCCACCATTAGCCCCACCAAGGACCCTATGGGTGTGCTGGGTCGCCTCATGCTAAACAACCAACAGGGAGGGAACCCAGCCCCACCCATTAGCAGACAAGCAGATTAGAGTTTTACTGAGCTCTGGCCACCAGAGTAACACCCAGCTCTACCCACCACCAGTCCCTCCCATCAAGAAACTTGCACAAGCCTCTTAGATAGCCTCATCCACCAGAGGGCAGACAGCAGAAGCAAGAAGAACTACAGTCCTGTGGAACAAAAACCACAATCACAGAAAGACAGACAAAATGAAAAGTCAGAGGACTATGTACCAGATGAAGGAACAAGATAAAACCCCAGAAAAACAACTAAGTGAAGTGGAGATAGGCAACCTTCCAGAAAAAGAATTCAGAATAATGATAGTGAAGATGATCCAGGACCTCAGAAAAAGAATGGAGGCAAAGATCGAGAAGATGCAAGAAATGTTGAACAAACACCTAGAAGAATTAAAGAACAAACAAACAGAGATGAACAATACAATAACTGAAATGAAAACTACACTAGAAGGAATCAATAGCAGAATAATTGAGGCAGAAGAATGGATAAGTGACCAGGAAAACAGAATGGTGGAATTCACTGCTGCGGAACAGAATAAAGAAAAAAGAATGAAAAGATATGAAGACAGCCTAAGAGACCTCTAAGACAACATTAAACGCACCAACATTCGCATTATAGGGGTCCCAGAAGGAGAAGAGAGAGAGAAAGGACCCGAGAATATACTTGAAGAGATTATAGTTGAAAACTTCCCTAACATGGGAAAGGAAATAGCCACCCAAGTCCAGGAAGCACAAAGAGTCCCAGGCAGGATAAAACCAAGGAGAAACACACTGAGACACATAGTAATCAAATTTTAAAAATTAAAGACAAAGAAAAATTATTAAAAGCAACAAGGGAAAAATAACAAATAACATACAAGGGAACTCCCATAAGGTTAACAGCTGATTTCTCAGTAGAAACTCTACAAGCTAGAAGGGAGTGGCATGACATATTTAAGGTGATGAAAGGGAAGAACCTACAACCAAGATAACTCTACCTGGCAAGGATCTCATTCAGATTCGATGGAGAAATCAAAAGCTTTACAGACAAGCAAAAGCTAAGAGAATTCACCACCACCAAACTAGCTCTACAACAAATGCTAAAGGAACTTCTCTAAGTGGGAAAAACAAGAGAAGAAAAGGGACTTACAAAAAGAAACCCAAAATAATTTTAAAAATGGAAATAGGAACATACCTATCAATAATTACCTTAAATGTCAATGGATTAAATGCTCCAACCAAAAGACATAGGCTCAATGAATGGATACAAAAACAAGACCAACATGTATGCTGTCTACAAGAGACCCACTTCAGATCTAGGGACACATACAGACTGAAAGTGAGGGGATGGAAAAAGATATTCCATGCAAATGGAAATCAAAAGAAAGCTGAGTAGCAATACTCATATCAGATAAAATAGACTTTAAAATAAAGAATGTTACAAGAGACAAGAAAGGACACTACATGATGATCCAGGGATCAATCCAAGAAGAAGATATAACAATTATAAATATATATGCACCCAACATAGGAGCACCTCAATACATAAGGCAACCTACTAACAGCTATAAAAGAGGAAATCGACAGTAAAACAATAATAGTGGGGGACTTTAACACGTCACTGACTCCAATAGACAGATCATCCAGACAGAAAATTAATAAGGAAACACAAGGTTTAAATGACACAACAGACCAGATAGATTTAATTGATATTTATAGGACATCCATCAGAAAACAGCAGATTACACTTTCTTCTCAAGTGCACATGGAACATTCTCCAAGATAGATCACATCTTGGGTCACAAATCAAGCCTTGGTAAATTTAAGAAAACTGAAATCATGTCAAGCATCTTTTCCAACCACAACGCTATGAGATTAGAAATCAATTACAGGGGAAAAAACGTAAAAAACACAAACACAGGGAGGCTAAACAATACGTTACTAAATATCCAAGAGATCACTGAAGAAATCAAAGCGGAAATCAAAAAATACCTAGAGACAAATGACAAAGAAAACACGACAATCCAAAACCTATGCGATGCAGCAAAAGCAGTTCTAAAAAGAAAGTTTATAGCAATACAATCTTACTTCAAGAAACAAGAAAAATCTCAAACAAGCTAACCTTACACCTAAAGGAACTAGAGAAAGAAGAACAAACAAAACCCAAAGGTAGTAGAACGAAAAAAATCATAAAGGTCAGAGCAGAAATACTTGAAATAGAAACAATGAAAACAAAAGCAAAGATCAATAAAACTAAAAGCTGGTTCTTTGAGAAAATAAACAAAATTGTTAAACCTTTAGCCAGACTCATCAAGAAAAAGGGGGAGATGACTCAAATCAATAAAATTAGAAATAAAGAAGGAGAAGTTACTACAAACAGAGCAGAAATACAAAGCATCATAAGAGACTACTACAAGCCACTACTACTACTCTATGCCAATAAAATGGACAACCTGGAAGAAATGGACAAATTCTTAGAAAGGTATAACCTTCCAAGACTGAACCAGGAGGAAATAGAAAACATGAACAGCCCAATCACAAGTAATGAAATTGAAACTGTGATTTAAAATATTCCAACAAACAAAAGTCCAGGACCAGATGGCTTCACAGGTGAATTCTATGAAACATTTAGAGAAGAGCTAACACTGATCCTTCTCAAACTCTAACAAAAAATTGCAGAGGAAGGAACACTCACAAACTCATTCTACGAGGCCACCATCACCTTGATACCAAAACCAGACAAAGATACTACAAAAAAAAGAAAATTACAGACTAATATCACTGATAAATATAGACGCAAAAATCCTCAACAAAATACTAACAAACAGAATCCAACAACACATTAAAAGGATCATACACCATGATCAATTGGGATTTATCCCAGGGATGCAAGGATTCTTCAATATATGCAAATCAATCAGTGTGATACAGCATATTAACAAACTGAAGAATAAAAACCATAGGATCATCTCAATTGATGCAGAAAAAGCTTTTGACAAAATTCAACACCCATTTATGATAAAAACTCTCCATAAAGTGGGCATAGAGGGAACCAATGTCAGCATAATGAAGGCCATATATGACAAACCCACAGCAAACATCATTCTCAATGGTGAAAAAGTGAAAGCATTTCCTCTAAGATTAGGAACCACACAAGGTTGCCCACTCTCACCACTATATTCAACATAGTTTTGGAAGTTTTAGCCACAGTAATCATAGAAGAAAAAGAAACAAAAGGAATCCAAATAGGAAAAGAAGAAGTAAAACTGTCACTGTTTGCAGATGACATGATACTATACATAGACAATCCTAAAGATGTCACCAGAAAACTACTAGAGCTAATCAATGAATTTGGTAAAGTTGCAGGATACAAATTAATGCACAGAAATCTCTTGCATTCCTATACACTAACAACTAAAGATCAGAAAGAGAAATTAGGGAAACAATCCCATTCACCACTGCAACAAAAAGAATAAAATACCTAGGAATAAAACTACCTAAGGAGGTAAAAGACTTGTACTCAGAAAACTATAAGACACTGATAAAAGAAGTCAATGATCACATAAACAGATGGAGAGATACACCATGTTCTAGGATTGGAAGAATCAATATTGTGAAAATGACTATACTACCCAAAGCAATCTACAGATTCAATGCAATCCCTATCAAATTACCAGTGGCATTTTTTAAAGAACTAGAACAAAAAATCTTAAAATTTGTATGGTGACACAAAAGACTCCGAATAGCTAAAGCAATCTTGAGGGAAAAAACGGAGCTGGAGGAATCAGACTCCCTGACTTCAGACTATACTACAAAGCTACAGTAATCAACACAATATGGTACTGGCACAAAAACAGAAATATAGATCAGTGGAACATGACAGAAAGCCCAGAGATTAACCCACACACCTATTGTCAACTAATCTATGACAAAGGAGGCAAGGATATACAATGGAGAAAAGACAGTCTCTTCAATAAGTGGTGCTGGGAAAATTGGACAGCTACATGTAAAAGAATGAAATTAGAACACTCCCTGACACCATACACAAAACTAAACTCAAAGCAGATTAAAGACCTAAATGTAAGACTGGACACTATAAAACTCTTAAAGGAAAACATAGGAAGAATACTCTTTGACATAAATCACAGCAATATCTTTTTTGACCCACTCCCTAGAGTAATGGAAATAAAAACAAAAATAAACAAATGGGATCAAATGAAACTTAAACGCTTTTGCACAGCAAAGGAATCCATAAACAAAAAGACAACCTACAGGATGGGAGAAAATATTTGCAAAGGAATCAACGGACAAAGGATTAATCTCCAAAATATATAAACAGCTCATGAAGCTCAATATTAAAAAAACAAACAACCCAATCAAAAAATGGGCAGAGGATCTAAATTGACATTTCTCCAAAGAAGACATACAGATGGCCAAGAAGCACATGAGAAGCTGCTCAACATCATTAATTACTTAGAGAAATGCAAATCAAAAGTACAATGAGGTATATCGCCTCACACTGGTTAGAATGGGCATGATCAGAAAATCTACAAACAAATGCTGGAGAGGGTATGCAGAAAAGGCAACTCTCTTGCACAGCTGGTGGGAATATAAATTGATACAGCCACTATGGAGAACAGTATGGAGGTTCCTTAAAAAACTGAAAATAGAATTACCATGTGACCCAGCTATCCCACTAATGAGCATATACCCAGAGAAAGCCATAATTCAAAAAGACACATGCACCCCAATGTTCATTGCGGCACTATTTACAATAGCCAAGTCATGGAAGCAACCTAAATGCCCATCGACAAATGAATGGGTAAAGAAGATGTGGTACATATATACAATGGAATATTACTCAGCCATAAAAAGAATGAAATTTGGTCGTTTGTAGAGACATGGATGGACCTAGGGACTATCATACAGAGTGAAGTAAGTCAGAAAGAGAAAAACAAATATTGTATATTAATGCATATATGTGGAATCTAGAAAAAATGGTACAGATGAACTGGTTTGCAGGGCAGAAATAGAGACACAGATGTAGAGAACAAACATATGGACACCAAGGGGGGGAAGTGGTGGGGGTGGTGGTGGTGGGATGAATTGGGAGATTGGGATTGACGTATTTATATTAATATGTATAAAATAGATAACTAATAAGTACCTGCTGTATAAAAATAAAATAAAATTCAAATCAAAAAAAAGAAAAGAAAACATTAAAAAATAAAGAATATGAAGTGGAAGAAAAATGAAAAGAAGCCAGAACTGAAAAAAATGGTCTTTATTTCTTCAAATATACCATTGGATTATAATTGTTCTCATACCTTATATACTACAAAAGTGCATTGAGCAGCTCTGCTCTGGAGAACACTAGTTTTTATGCAACTAGGCTCTACTTTGTAAGTTCTCAAGACTCATATATGGATTCCAGAGTCATTGCAGCAGATTAACAGGAAATTGTTAAATAGATAACAGGACCATGTTTTATATATATATATATATATATAATAGGACTAATGGTCAACACATACATGAACTCCATTTCTTCTAACCACTGGTGAAATCAGGAGAGACTGGAAATGAATCAGTAACACTCATTGTATCATGTACTAGACCAATAATTTTGACCAAACATCATAGTTAGGACAGTTCTTGAAATCATTTACATGGATCCAGTTTAGAGTGGCCATTGGCTTAAAGCAGCTAATAGTATATCAAGTATATATTTTAAAAATATATATGGTATAAAGTTTCTATATTTTGCTTATTTGAAAATTTGCTCCATTCACTTGACAGTATGTTCCTGATTCAAAGACCACATAACAGCTGTGTGCTCAATGTGGAAAATGTTTATATTAACTCAATTCCAAATTTAGAAACTTTTAAAGGAGTGCATTTTGACCTGTTAGGCTTAGTTGGCTAATGTATCTCACAAATCCTCTTTAATTCACAAATTAAAGATCTTGGCAATCATCCAAATCCTTGAGAATCATCACAGCCTTCTCTGTCAATTGAGAAGCAAAGTTTGTACAGTGAAATAATTTCAAATAACGTAATAATTTCCACAGTTTTGCTAAAAAGTTTACAAGTATGCAAATAGATGTTGGGGGAAAAAATTAACCATATCAACCATGCTTCCAAGCATGCAAACAAATTATACTCTGTTGAACTCATAGCTAAATTTGGTGTTCCTGTATTATTATTCTCTTCTACATTCTGAAACAAGTTTCTAGTTGAAATAATATTGTAGTTGGAGGTAATGGTTGCTTTGACAAAGACTTCTTTTTTTTTTTTTTAATTAATTTATTTATTTTTGGCTGTGTTGGGTTTTCGTTTCTGTGCGAGGGCTTTCTCTAGTTGCGGTGAGCGGGGGCCACTCTTCATCGCAGTGTGCAGGCCTCTCATTATCGCGGCCTCTCTTGTTGCGGAGCACAGGCTCCAGACGCACAGGCTCAGTAGTTGTGGCTCACGGGCCCAGCCGCTCCGCGGCATGTGGGATCTTCCCAGACCAGGGCTCGAACCCATGTCCCCTGCACTGGCAGGCGGATTCTCAACCACTGCACCACCAGGGAAGCCCCAAAGACTTCTTTTAATTGGTAAATTATTTTTAAGAATTAAAAAACATTTTTTTTCCTGGGTCACTTACAACTAGTTGGAAGTGCTCTAAAAGAAGCAATGTTTACTTTTATTTTGAAATTTTATCATGGTTGTCTGTGCAGATGGGTTTCTAACAAAAAGCAGTCACCCATCTCATTATTTTCTTATTCCCATCCTCAATCTCCAGGGACAATTTTTTTCTGACCATTTCTGTTTTCATTCTTCTGTAGGTTATCTTCCTAACACTACCTATGTTTATATCTTCATTTCTTAATTTTCCAACTTGAGACAATGTCTGTTCACTTCCTAAGAAAGATAGGATTTATCTCACTCTATGTCATTTTCCCTCCCCATCCTCCTCCCAGAGTTTGACAGTTTTATCATTACTCTGAGGTCTTCCATCCTTTATGTTGTAACTTTGAATAATATGCATGTACTTATACTTATTAAGCCATCAACTCCAGTCAGTATTTTAAACTACCCTTTATTCCACCTTTCCTTAGAAGAATGAAGTTCTTTTCATTTACTTTAATTTAGCAAGTTGGTTAATATTTAGATTCTCTTCATAACACATAAGCAATGCTTGTATGTTTTGTCCAAAGGTTGATTTTTAAAGTTGGAGGTGAATTTATACTGTGTGCATCAATATGACCATGTAAATACTGTTCACTGCCAGAGCAAACAGGATTAAATTTCTTTTCCTAAGGGTCTAATTCTATGATGCCTGGGCCACTTAAAGGAAAATACTTCTAATACTAAGGTCACCTGGATTCTTATTTTCTATGTGCCGTCAAGTGCTAAAAATCATGGTGCATTTTATTTGGCTTATATTTGCACCCTGGTATTTTGTCATCTTTTTATTTCTTGAAAACTTTAATGACACTGTGTATTTATCAAAATCTCAAGATTTCCATCCTCTCATACATACTACCTTTTGTGAAGTCCGTTTTCCTAGAAGCCTCTTTCCTGAGGGCCTCTACCTACATGCTCCAATTTGGACCAGATTATTTTTAGACCTGATGGACAACCATCAGCTCAGACTTGCACAGAGGGATTGCCTGGGCTCTAACCACCCTTTCCTACATCCAGTATCTTCCTCCTCTTATTTTTCAGGTATTTTTTTCTGGAGCACATAATCCAATAACTATATAGAAAACAATATATGGAAGGTAAATTTTTAGAGACCCTGTTTGCTTGAAAATATCTTTATTTGGCCCATACATTTGAGTAATAATTTTTCTATACTCTGGTATTGCCAAGAAGAATTCCAATGCCAGTCTCATTTTTTTTTCTAGTTCCAACATTTTCTTATCAAGTTTTTAAATTGAAGTATAGTTGATTTACAATGTTGTGTTAATTTCTGCTGTACAGCAAAGTGATTCAGTTATACATGTATACATTCTATTTTTATATTCTTTTCCATTATGGTTTATCATAGGATATTGAATATAGTTCTCTGTGCTATACAGTAGGACATTTTTGTTTATCCACTCTATAAATAATAGCTTACATCTGCTAACCCCAACTTCCCACTCCATCCCTGCCCCAACGCCCTCCCCTTGGCAACCACAAGTCTGTTCTCTATGCCCATAAGTCTGTTTCTGTTTTGTAGATAGGTTCGTTTGTGCCATATTTTAGATTCCACACATAAGTGATATCATATGGTATTTGTCTATCTCTTTCTGACTTACTTCACTTAGTATGATAATCTCTAGTTGCATCCATGTCGCTGCAAATGGCATTATTTCATTCTTTTTTATGGCTAAGTAGTATTCCATTTTACATATGTACCACATCTTTTTATCCATTCATCTGTTGATGGACATTTAGGTTGTTTCCATGTCTTGGATATTGTTAATAGTGCTGCTATGAACATAGGGGTGCATGTATATTTTTGAATTAGGGTTTTGTCTGGATATACGCCCAGGAATAGGATTTCTAGATCGTATGGTAATGCTATTTTTAGTTTTTTGAAGAACCTCCATACTGTTTTCCATAGTGGCTGTACCAACTTACGTTCCCTCCAGTAATGTAGGAGGGTTCCCTTTTCTCCACACTCTCTCTAGCATTTGTTATTTGTAGAGTTGTTAATGATGGCCATTCTGACTGGTGTGAGGTGGTACCTCATTGTAGTTTTGATTTGCATTTCTCTAAAAATTAGCAATGTTGAGCCTCTTTTCACGTGCCTCTTGGCTATCTGTATATCTTCTTTGGAGAAATGTCTATTTAGGTCTTCTGCCCATTTTTCAGTTGGGTTGCTTTTTTTACTGTTGAGTTGTATGAGCTCTTTGTATATTTTGGAAATTAAGCCCTTATCAGTCAATCATTTGCAAATATTTTCTTGCATTCTGTAGGCTGTCTTTTCATTTTGTTTATGGTTTCCTTTGCTGGGACAAATCTTGTAAGTGTGATTAGGTCTCATTTGTTTATTTTTGTTTTTACGTCTATTGCCTTAGGAGACTGACCTAAGAAAACATTGGTACAACTTATGTCAGAGAATGTTTTGCCTATGATCTCTCCTAGGAGTTTTATGGTGTCATGTCTTACGTTTAAGTCTTAAAGCCATTTTGAGTTTATTTTTGTGCATGGTATGAGGGTGTGTTCTAATTTCATTGATTTACATGCAGCTGTCCAATTTTCCCAGCACCACTTGCTGAAGAGACTGACTTTTTGTATTGTGTATTCCTGCCTCCTTTGTTGGAGATTAACTGACTGTAGGTGTATGAGTTTACTTTTGGGCTCTGTATTCTGTTCCATTGATCTATGTGTCTGTATTTATGCCAATACCATGCTGTTTTGATTACTGTAGTTTGTAGTACTGTCTGAAGTCTGGGAGGGTTATGCCTCCTGCTTTATTCTTTTTCTTCAGGATTGCTTTGGCAATTCTGGATCATTGATGGTTCCATATAAGTTTTTGGATTACTTGTTCTAGTTCTGTGAAAAAATGTCATTGGTAATTTGATAGGGATTGCATTAAATCTGTAGATTGCTTTGGGTAGTACGGCCATTTTTAACAATATTAATTCTTCCAATCCAAGAGCATGGGCTATCTTCCCATTTCTTTGAATCATCTTCAGTTTCCTTTATCATGTTTTATAGTTCTCAACATATAAGTCTTTCATCTCCTTGGTCAGGTTTATTCCTAAGTATTTTATTTTGGGGGGTGTGATTTTAGAAGGTTTTTTTTTTTTTTTATATTTCCTTTCTGATATTTCATTGTTAGTATAAAGAAATGCAACTGATTTCTATATGTTAATCTTGTATCCTGCTACCTTGCTGAATTTATCAGTTCTATTTTTGTGTGGAGTTTTGAGGGTTTTCTATATATAATATGTCATCTGCATATGACAGTTTTACCTCTTCCCTTCCAATTTGGATACATTTTATTTCTTTTTCTTGTTTGATTGCTGTGGCTAGGACTTCCAATACTATATTGAATAGAAGAGGTGAGAGTGGGCTTCCTTGTCTTGTTCCAGATTTTAGTGGGAAGGTTTTCAGCTTTTCACTGTTGAGTATTATCTTGGCTGTGGGTTTGTCATAAATGGCTTTAATTTGTTGAGATATATTTTCTCTAAACCCACTTTGGTAAGAGTTTTTATCATGAATGGATACTGAATTTTGTCAAATGCTTTTTATGCATCTATTGAGATGATCATGTGGCTTTTGTTTTTTCTTTCATTAACGTGGTGTGTCACATTGATTGATCTGCATATGTTGAACCATCTTTAATGAATGAATTAAAGATTCAAAGTCAGATGAATCCCACTTGGTCGTGGAGTATGATCTTTTTTACGTGTTGTTGGATTTGGTTTGCTAATATTTTGTTGAGAATTTCTGCATCTATATTCATCAAAGATATTGGCCTGTAATTTTCTTTTTTGGTGGTGTCTTTGTCTGGTTTTGGTATCAGGATGATGGCGGCTTAATAGAATGTCTTTGAGAGTGTTCTCTCCAATCTTTTGGAAGAGTTGAGAAGGATCAGTATAAGTACTTCTTTGTATGCTTGGTAAAATTCATCCATGAAGCCATCTGGTCCTGGACTTTTGTTTGTAGGGAGTTTTTAAATTACAGATTTTATTTTGCTTCTAGTGATGTCTGTTCAAATTATCTATTTCTTCTTGATTCAGTTTTGGTAGGCTATATGTTTCTAGAAACATGTCCATTTCTTCTAGGTTGTCAAATTTGTTGGCATATAATTGTTCATAGTATTCCCTTATTGTTTTTTGTATTTCTGCTGTATTGGTTGTTATGTCTCCTTTTCATTTATTATTTTGTATATTTGGGTTCTCTCTCTTTTCTTCTTGGTGAGCCTAGCCAGAAGTTTGCCAATCTTGTTTACCCTTTCAAAGAACCAGTTCTTGGTTTTATTGATTTTTTCTATTGTTTTTTAATCTGTTATTTATTTCCTCTCTCATCTTTATTATTTCCTTCCTTCTGCTGACTTTATGTTTTGTTTGTTCTTCCTTTTCTTCTTCTTTTTCTAATTCTTTTAAGTGGTAGGTAAGGTTGTTTGAGATTTTTCTTGTTTCAGTCTCAGTTTTATTTGTTTAAATAAGCTGTTTCATGCTTTTGGAAAACTGCAGTACCTTTAGCCTTGGCATTCTTAAATTTTCACAAGGATAATTGAAAAAATATATTTCATTGGGTATTGGGCACTTGTTGAATCAGTAAATCTAGATTCCTGACTTAAATTCTCTCTCCCTTTTTCCTTCTGATATTGGATAATTTCTTCCCAGCCTTTTTCTCAATTCCCTTTTTCTAGAACTCTGTATTTTTTCTCTCACAGTTTTTGTTAATCTTTCTGCTCTACATATTGGGACAGACCCCCTCCTCCTTGTCCTTTTTCTCCTCTTCTTCCTTCTTTGTGTACCAAATTTTAAATCTCTAATCACCTAAGCACATTTATTTACATCTCAGATTTTTTTTTTCTTTCCCTTTCCATATTATCATGTTTCTGTTATACTGACACAGCATCACCTTTAATTTCTCCATTTATACAAGAGAGGTTTTTGTTGTTTGTTCCTCTTTCATTTATTGAATTACCTGTTATCTTTCTTTCCTCTGCAGTCAGCTTTTATATTTATCTTGGTATTTCTCTTTGATGCTCTTGATTTTTTACAGATCTGATGATCTTATTTGTTCACATTTAAGAACAAAGAATGGTTAGCAGATATGGTTTTCTTTGGCAAATTTGTAAACATACAAATAGTTTTACTCATGCCCCTCCCTTGAACAGAAAGTAGGACTTGTGTACATGAGTAAGTCAGGTCAACTGGCAGGCATCTTCATAGATTTACCAAGCAAGGTGTTGGGCTACATGTCACATATCAAAACAATCAGAGCTTTATTCAGGGTTTCAATATCCACGTAGTCTTTTTACTGTTTCTCCCCCCAGATATCTCATTTAATTTCTTTATTAAAAAGTGTCCTGCTGTTTCTTTCCCCACAAAGGTAAATTCTGGACTGTCCAGGCTCTGTGTGGGGGGCTCACAGTGCTACTTGGCACAGCCACCTCAAATACTGACCCTTAAATGATTGTTTTTTTCCAGACCTACTTGTCACTTTCTCCCTCTGTATAATCTCCTCAGATCCCAAAGCCACTTCAATGGTCTGATGGGAAAATCAACTCTTATCTCTCAGAGACAGGAGCCTTTTCACAGCAAATTCTGCTCTACTCTTTGACTTACACATTTCCCTCTACTTTCAGTCTCCCAAAACCTCATTGAAATATCTGTGATGATACTGATATCCATGTGTCCTCTTTGGTTCTCTGCATTTATTCATTTTGTATGTGTTGTGTCTTTTTTTATATAGCCCTCAGGAAGAAAAAAAATATTAGTCCATTTTCAAGTATATCATCTTGAAAGTCAAAAGAGATAGGCAAATGCTCAGGTTTCTAACAGCTCATTATCTTGAAATAATGACATGCACATTTAAAATGGACAACAATGAAACATTTCTTTTTCCTAAGAGAATTATGACGAGTTATCTTAATTCTCTTGTGAACAAAATGATAAATTTTAAGAGAAGGCCAACAAATAGAAATTCCTCTTTAAGGTTTTCTTTTCATTTTAAAACTGAGACATGCCCATAGCCAGTAAACGGATGTGATGACATGCCCGTAACCAATGAATATTTGAAGTTCAAAGGCTGAGTCATGTTTCAGGGCTAGAATCTGAGGATCATAAAGATGAACTAAATGAGTGTGTGTCTGCGTGTGTGTTTCCCCTTTGTTTTGGAAACTAAAGATACTTTTCATGTTTCATTGCAAAGGTTTAGCCAGGATTATGGGATTTATGAAAAAGGGTGTTTTATTGTTTTACAGGAAGCTTTTTATCTGAGGCATCAGTATATGGCTTGTTACTCATCAGTTCTCTCATCCTGGGATCTTTTTTCTCCAGAATTTATAATATGATAGCTCTTATTCCTAAAGGGCTATGAAGAGTGCAGCTTGATGAGCTGCTTCTGTGCCACTGAACACTATTTGGATTTCCATTTTTACATTATCATGAAAAGGGCAATTAACTCTTTATTGCAAACTCACTTGGTACACAGGTATTAATTTAATTATTCCTTTATCGGAAGCATGGTTGAAGGCAATTAAAAAATTACTGATTTGACTTGTTTCTGGTAGTTGCATATGTCTGATAATTTATTATAATCATAAATGGATTATGAATGATATGATAATGGCATTATATTGTATTATAATTGTTATAAATTCATTTGTATTTTAGTAGTGATAATGTGATAAATTATTGCTAAAGGTCATGGTCCATAATAAAAGATACACATTTCTCTTTCAAAAAACTTACACACATGGCAACATTTTATGATCATTTTCTAATTTTATCAACTTAAACATATAGTGGAAGTCATTGGTATGTGTTCCTCAAGAAGATTTGGAATTGTAATATTATGAAGTAATGCCTGTACAAAGTGGCTTCTAAGTAAGGCCTATTAAAATGTCAGATGTAACAAATTTTCTTTATTTATAAAGGTTTATTTTCTCTGGAAATCATGCTTGTAAACAATTTGCATTATCTAGGGAGTCAGCAACTGAGGCTTTATTTTGTAGAAGTACAGTGGGAATGAAAGCATGAAACTGTACATTCATTGGGTCTGCTATAATATAAGCTCAAGAGGAAATGTGTGACCCAAAATTGGGTGTATATATTTAGTTATTGTAGATCTATGGTTATTATTCTGCTCTATGGCAATGATTTAAGGTTTCACCAGTTTTTCCAATTGCATTTCACTTCTTAGAATTTATGTCAAAAGTGAAAGGTCATGATTTGTAGCTATTAATCTTTCACAATCCAACTGTGTTAGCTGGGAGAGCTGCTTCAAGCTGTTGATTTTACAGCACTAAAGTTTAGAATGTTGCAGTTTATGAAACCAATCTCCCTTATTTAAGTTTCAATGACAGATCTTTTTATTTTGTTTATCACCAAATAACAATGCAAACGTCATGATGTGTGGTCACTGGAAGAGGCATTTGCTAAATTGATTTTTGGTTCTAAGTCTTTAAAACTTATTAAAAGCGTCTTATTGTTACGTGCAGCTAAAGAGAAAAAAATAATTTTATTTACATAAGGATGAGAGTAAATCAGTCACTTTGTCTTCTTGATCATCAGTTGTTTGGTTAATCAGAAAAGCTGTGTTATTACAGCATTTTTGTAGACAGTAGTTTAGGAGAAATACTGCAAATGGTGTTATGGGGAAATGTGTTACTGGAAATTGAAATTCCAATTTTAAAATTAGACAGGGATTTTATGTGTTTATCTTATTAGAATAATTAAGTTTTTCCTGCAGATTAGACTGTAAACTTTTAGCAAAAGTATACTCTTGCTATGTTTTGGTAACATAAATGTTATTATGAAAGCACTATAGGGTTTTGGGCTTTTCTGGATAATTATGAGTAAATGATCATTTAATAATGAAATCATCCTTGGCTTGTGACTCTCAACTGATTTTTCCATCTGGTGTTTGTCATGTAAAGATGTCCAGTCAGCAGCATTAAGCAGTTTGAAAAATACCAACTAAGCTTTTATATTTACAGAGGCTTCTTATTTGATATGGTTTTGTCCGATCCCTCTCTCTCTCTCTCTCTCTCTCTCTCTCTCTACCTGAAGGGCACTGTCTTCTCAGGAGGACAGAAAGAACATTTCCTTTTTATTCCTAATAATTCACCTAAAAAGTCGAATGAGTGCAATCGTTTTCTATTTATTCCTTATTTATCTTACATAGAAAACATAACTACCAATTTAAACAAATTTGTTCCTTGGGTAATGTTGGGCTTTGCAAAAAATATAAGAGATTAAACCATAGGACATTTCTTTCTTAATGTCAATTTCTAAATTATCCTCTGATAATTTTCCAATAAGTATTTCCCTTCCTCCACTGCCACAACTTTACCCTTTTGAATCAAACCTCTTCTTTATCCACATGATTAACTGCAAATATCTAGTTCAGTCATGTACCAGAGAATTCCTTATAAAGCCTTTTCCATGTTTGAATCACCGTTTCATACTTAAAATATTCGCTGGTCCCAGTTTCCAGAATCCTACAAAAAACAAGCAAAAAAATACCTCCAAAAAAACAGAAAAAAAGCTTTATTGAATTAGATGTTCAAAAATGTGTTCTGTGAGAAGATTTTTCTTATTAGGTGTTTCCAGTTGCCAGGCCTGTTTGCCTTCAGAGGCATCCACCCCGCCCCTTTGGTCTGCTCTGTTCTGTCTTGCAGTGGGGCCTGACTCCTGCAGGGTGTTCTTCTTAGCTGACTTTTGACTGGATTTCACCAGTGGCAGGCACTGTTGAAAGGTTGGAGGGCAGGAGTGGGGAAAGCAGAGTGACTTCATTGCTCTTCCCTGAAACGTATCTCCCGCAGTGGCACTGACCCTTCTGTGGTTCATTTCTTACTGGAAGAGTGGGAAATGGTTTCAGCTTCCTCCATGTGAATGCGGCCTTGAGCTCGAGTAATCTGCCGGTCCCCTTGTCCCTCAAGGGTAGGGGTGGTGGACAACTTCTGTCGTTGCTTAAGGCCCCTTTCTTGTCTCGGGTGGTTCCTCCCCTGCACAGACTCTGTGCCAGAGCCCTTCTGCAGACCTTGCCAGGCCTCTGGGGCCAGGTGCCACCACACTGGGATTCTGAGTGGGTAGGAGGGTGGGTGCGGTGGGTGAGGCATCCACCAGCATTGGGGTTTATGTTGTATGTGGTGTGTGCAGCCACCATAGATTCTGTGAGATCCAGCTTCCTCTGAGAAGTGTGGTAGTGGTGCCAGTGCCTGGGGCCTGATTCCTCTACTTTCTGAGCCACCTCTAACACTCAGCCCATCTTCGCTTTGCCCCTCAATCAGGATCCAGACTTACACCCCACACACACCCAAAGTCACAAAGCACATGCTGTGGGCTCCAACTGTGCCCTGTATACCTTCCTGGAGAACCCTACACTCCACCTACCTAGACCAGGCCCCTACTGGACCCTTGGGCATCCCACATGAAAGAAAGAAATTTAATTTAAATTTTATTTATTGGAGTATAGTTGATTTACAATGTTGTGCTAGTTTCAGGTGTACAGCAAACAGATTCAGTTATACATATACATATATTCATTCTTTCTTAGATTATTTTCTCATATAGGTCATCATAGAACACTGAGTTAGAGTTCCCTGTGCTATACAGTAAGTCCTTGTTGGCCTACCTTATATCCCAAGTTCCTGATTTATCCCCCCACCCCCCCGCACCCTGCTTCCCCTTGGGTAACCATGAGTTTGTTTTTGAGATCTGTAAGTCTGTTTCTGTTTGTAAGTAAGTTCATTTTTATCATTTTCTAAATTTAGATTGTACAAAGCAGAGATATCATATGGTATTTGTCTTTCTCTCTCTGACTTACTTCAGTTAGTATGATAATCTCTAGGTCCGTCCTTGTTGCTGCAAGTGGCATTATTTCATTCTTTTTAATGGATGAGTAATAGTTCATTGTATATATGTACCACATCTTTTTTATCCATTCCTCTGTTGATGAATATTTAGGTAGCTTCCATGTCTTGGCTATTTTAAACGGTGCTGTAATGAACACTGGGGTGCATGTGTCCTTTCAAATTATGGTTTTCTCCAGATATATGCCCAGGAGTGGAACTGCTGGATCACATGGTAGTTCTATTTATAGATTTTTAAGGAACCTTCATACTGTTCTCCATAGTGGTGGTACCAATTTACATTCACTCCAACAGTGTAAGACAATTCCCTTTTCTTCACACCCTCTCCAGCATTTATTGTTTGTAGACTTCTTGATGATGGCCATTCTGACAAGTGAGGTGATATCTCATTGTAGTTTCGATTTGCATGTCTCTGATAATTAGTGATGTTGAGCATCTTTCTATGTGCTTTTTAACCATCTGTATGTCTTCTTTGGAGAAATGTCTATTTAGATCTTCTGCCCATTTTTTGATTGGGTTGTTGTTTTTTTTTTGACATGGAGCTGCATGAGGTGTTTGTATATTTTGGAGATTAATCCCTTGTCAGTTGCTTTGTTTGCAAATATTTTCTCACATTCTGATGGTTGTCTTTTCATCTTGTTTATGGTTTCCTATGCTGTGCAAAAGCTTTTGAGTTTAATTAGGTCCCGTTTATTTTTGTTTTTATTTTCATGATTCAAAGGGGTGAATCAAAAAAATATTACAGCAATTTATGTCAAAGAGTGTTCTGCCTATGTTTTCCTCTAAGAGTTTTATAGTATCTGGCCTTACATTTAGGTCTCTGATCCATTTTGAGTTTATTTTTGTGTATGGTGTTAGAGAATGTTCTAATTTCCTTCTTTTACATGTAGCTTTCCAGTTTTCCCAGCACCATTTATTGAAGAGACTGTCTTTTCCCCATTGTATATTCTCACCTCCTTTATCATAGATTAATTGACCATAGGTGTGTGGGTATAATTCTTGGCTTTCTATCCTGTTCCATTGATTTATATTTCTGTTTCTGTGCCAGTACCATACTGTTTTGATGACTGTAGCTTTGTAGTATAGTCTATAGTCAGGGAGCCTGATTCCTCCAGCTTCATTTTTGTTTCTCAAGACTGCTTTGGCTATTCAGGCTCTTTTGTGTTTCCATATAAATTAAATTTTGTTTGTCCTAGTTCTGTGAAAAATGACATTGGTAATTTGATAGGGATTGAATTGAATCTGTAGATTGCCTTGAGTAGTGTAGTCATTTTGACAATATTGATTCTTCCAATCCAAGGATATGGTATATCTTTCCATCTTTTTGTGTCATCTTCGATTTCTTTCATCAGCATCTTATAGTTTTGGGTGTACAAGTCTTTCTTTTGCATCCTTAGTTAAGTTTATTCCTAGGTATTTTATTCTTTTTGATGCAATAGTAAATGGGATTGTTTTCTTAATTTCTCTTTCTGATCTTTCATTGTTTGTTAGTGTATAGGAATGAAAAAGAGTTCTGGTCATAAAATTTGTATCCTGCAACCTTACCAAATTCATTGTTAAGCTCTAGCAGTTTTCTGATAACATCATTAGCATCATAAGAGACTACTACAAACAACTATATGCGAAAAAAATGGAAAACCTAGAAGAAATGGGCAAATACTTAGAAAGATACAACCTTCCAAGACTGCACCAGGAAGAAATAAAAAATATGAACAGATAATCACTAGTACTGAATTTGAAACAGTGATTTAAAAACTTCCAATGAACAAACGCCTAGGACCAGATGTCTTCACAGGCGAATTCTATGAAACAAACATTTAGAGAAAACGCTTATCCTTCTGAAATTCTTTGAAAAAACTGCAGAGGAAGGAACACTCCCAAACTCATTCTATGAGGCCACCATCACCCTGATACCAAAACCAAAGATACCACAAAAAAGAAAATTACAGGCCCATATCACTGATGAACATAGATGCAAAAAACCTAAACGAAATACTAGCAAACTGAATCCAACAATACATTAAAAGGAACATACACCACGATCAAGTGGGATTTCACCCAGTGATGCAAGGATTCTTCAATATCTGCAAATCAATCAATCAATCAGTGTGATACACCACATTAACAAACTGAAGAATAAAAATCATATGATCATCTCAATAGATGCAGAAAAAGGTTTTGACAAAATACAACACCCATTTATGTTAATAACGCTCCAGAAAGTGGGACTAGAAGGAACTCATCTCAACATAATAAAGGCCATATATGCAAACCCACATCTAACATCATTCTCACTGGTGAAAAGCTGAAATCATTGGCTCTAAGATCAGGAACAAGGCAAGGATGTCCACTGTTGCCACTTTTATTCAACATAGTTTTGTAAATCCTAGCCATGGCACTCAGAGAAGAAAAAAATAAAACAGGAAAAGAAAAAAAAGATATCAGGGTAGAGGTATGTGAGCTCATCACTTCTTACAAAAACACCAAAATCACAACTAACTGCTGAAACTTCCCTGGTGGTGCAGTGGTTAAGAATCCACCTGCCAACGCAGGGGACACAAGTTTGATCCCTGGTCCAGGAAGATCCCACATGCCATGGAGCAACCAAGCCTGTGAGCCACAACTACTGAACCCATGTGCCCTAGAGCCCGCACGCTGCAACTACTGAAGCCTGTGTGCCTGGAGCCCATGCTCCACAACAAGAGACTCCACCGCAATGAGAAACCCATGCACTGCAACGAATAGTAGCCCCCACTTCCCGCACCTAGAGAAAGCCTGCGCACAGCAACAAAGACCCAGCTCAGCCAAAAAGAAATGCTGGAACCTACCAAACAAATCCTCTGCATCCAAAGACAAAGAAGAAGCCACAAAGAGATGGTAGAGCAGACACAACTGCAATAAAATCAAACGCCATACCTGCTGGGTGGACCACCCACAAACTGGAAAATAATTATACCACAGAAGCTCACCCACAGGAGTGAGAGTTCTGAGCTCTACATCAGGCTCCCCAGCCTGGGGTCTGGCAACCAAAGGAGGAGCCTCCAGAGATTCTGGCTTTGAAGGCCAGTGGGGTTTGATTGCAAGAATTCCACAGGAATGGGGGATACATAACCTCCACTCTTGGAGGGTGCACAGAAGGCCTCTTGTGCACCAGGACCTAGGGAAAAATGCAGGGACCTCATAAGAGACTGGGCCAGACCAACCTGCTAGTATTGGGGAGCCTCCTGTGGAGGCGGGGGCCAGCCATGGCTCATTCTGGGGACAAAGATACTAGCAGCAGCAGTTCTGGCGGGTATTCATTGGCATGAGCCTTTTGGAGGTTGCCATTTTCTTAACACCTGGCCCCACCCAACAACCTGCAGTCTCCAGTGCTGGGATGCCTCAGGCCAAACAAACAACCAACAGGGTGGGAACAAAGCCCCATCCATCAGCACACAGGCTGCTTAAAGATTTTTTGAGCCCACAGCCAGCTAGGCATGCCCCTTGGCAAGGCCATACCTGTCAAAGAGACAAGACCCAGCTACACCCACCAATGACCAAGAACCAGTTCCTCCCACCAGGAAGACTTCACAAGGCTCTTAGACAGCCTCATCTACCAGGGAGCAGATAGCAGAAGCAGGAAGAACTACAACCCTGCAGCCTGCAGAATGGAAACCACTATCACAGAAAGTTAGAGAAAATGAGACAGCAGAGGATTATGTTGCAGATGAAGGAACAAGATAAAACCCCAGAAGAACTACTAAGTGAAGTGGAGATAGGTAATCTACTCAAAAAAGAATTCAGAATAATGATAATAAATATGATCCAAGATCTTGGAAAAAGAATAGAGGCAAGGATAGAGAAGATACAAGAAATACTTAACAAAGACCTAGAAGTACTAAAGTACAAACAAACAGAGATGAAGAATACAATATGTGAAATGAAAATTACACTAGAAGGAATCAAGAGCAGAATAAGTGAGGCAGAAGAACGAATAAGTGAGCTGGAAGACAGAATGATGGAAATCACTGCCACAGAACAGAATAAAGAAAAAAGAATGAAAAGAAATGAAGACAATCTAAGAGACTGCTGGGACAACATCAAGTGCACAAACATTCACATTATAGGGGTCCCAGAAGGAGAAGAGAGAGAGAAACGACCTGAGAAAATATTGAATATTGACTAATGAAGAGATAATACTGAAAACTTTTCTAACATGGGAAAGGAAACAGTCAGCCAAGTCCAGGAAGTGCAGAGAGTCCCAGGCAGGATAAACCCAAGGCGGAACATGCCAAGACACATAGTAATAAAACTGACAAAAATTAAAGAAAAAGAAAAAGATATTAAAAGCAATAAGGGAAAAACAACAAATAACATGCAAGGGAATCCCCATAAGGTTATCAGCTGATTTCTCAGCAGAAACTCTGCAGGCCAGAAGAGAATGGCATGGTATATTTAAAGAGATGAAAGGGAAGAACCTACAACCAAGAATATTCTAAGCAGCAAAGCTCTCATTCAAATTTGATAGAGAAATCAAAACCTTTACAGACAAGAAAAGGCTAAGGGAATTCAACACACCAGATCAGCTTTGCAACAAATGCTAAAGGAACTTGTCTAGGAGGAAAACAAAAGGCCACAAGTAGAAATGGGAGAATTCCAAATGGAAAAGCTCTTCAGTAAAGGCAATACAGTAAAGGTAGGAAATCATCCATACACAAATATAGTATCAAAACCAGCAACTGTGAGAAGAGGAGAGCACAAATGTAGGATATTTGAAATGCATTTGAACTTAAAAGACCAGCAACTTAAAACAATCTTGTTTATAAGCAGACTGCTACAACAAAACCTCATGGTAACTGCAAGCCAAAAATCTACAATAGGTACACATGCAAAAAAGAAAAAGGAATCCAAACACAGCACTAAAGTTAGTCATCAAATCACAAATGAAGAAAAGAGGAAGGGAAGAAAAAAAACCTACAAGAACAAATCCAAAACAATTAACGAAATGCCAGTAAGATATACATATCAATAATTACCTTAAATGTCAATGAAATAGATGCTCCAACAAAAAGACATAGACTGGCTGAATGGATACAAAAACAATACCTGTATATATGCCACCTACAAGAGAACCACTTCAGATCTAGGGATGCATACAGACTAAAAGTGTGGGGATGGAAAAGGGTATTCCATGCAAATAGAAATAAAAAGAAAGCTGGAGAAGCAATAGTCATATCAGACAAAATAGACTTTAAAATAAAGACTGTTACAAGAGACAAAGAAGGACACCACATAATGATCAAGTGATCTATCCAAGAAGATATAACAATTGTAAATATATATGCACCCAACATAGGAGCACCTCAATATATAAGGCAAATAGTAACAGCCATAAAAGGAGAAATCAACAGTAACATAACAATAGTGGGGGACTTTAACACCACACTTTCATCAATGGACAGATCATCCAGACAGAAAATCAATAAGGAAACCCAGGCCTTAAATGGCACATTACGTGAGACGGACTTAACTGATATTTATAGAGCATTCTATCCAAAAGCAGTAGAATACACATTCTTCTCAAGTGCACATGGAACATTCTCCAGTACTGATCACATGCTGGGCCACAAAGTAAGTCTCAGTAAATTCAAGAAAACTGAAATCATGTCAAGCATCTTTTCTTACAACAATGCTATGAGACTATAAATCAACTACCAGAAAAAAAAGAAAACTGTAAAAAAACACAATCATGTGGAGGCTAAACAATATGCTACTAAACAACCAGTGGATCACTGAAGAAATCAAAGAGGGAATCAAAAAATACCTAGAGACAAATAACAATGAAAACACGATGATCCAAAATCTATGGGACACAGCAAAAGCAGTTCTAAGATGGACGTTTATAGCAATACAATCTTACCTCAGGGAACAAGAAAAATCTCAAGTAAACAACCTAACATCACACCTAAACCAACAAGAGAAAGAACAAACAAAACCCAAAGTAAGAAGGAAAGAAGTCATAAATATCAGAGCAGAAATGAATGAAATACAGATGAAGAAAACAATAGAAAAGAACAATGAAACTCAAAGCTGGTTCTTTGAAAGGATAAACAGAATTGACAAACTTTTAGCCAGACTCATCAAGAAAAAAAGGGAGAGGGCTCAAATCAATAAGTTTAGAAATGAAAAAGGAGAAGTTACAACAGACATCACAGAAATACAAAGGATGATAAGAGACTACAACAAGCAAATAAAGTGGACAACCTAGAAGAAATGGACAAATTCTTAGAAAGTTACAATCTCCCAAAACTGAACCAGGAAGAAATAGAAAATATGAACTGACCAATCAAAAGTACTGAAATTGCAACAGTGATTAAAAACTGCCAACAAACAAAAGTCCAGGACCAGATGGCTTCACAGGTGAATTCTATCAAACATTTAGAGAAGAGCTAACACCCATCCTTGTCAAACTCTTCCAAAAAATTGCAAAGGAAGGAACACTCCCAAACTCATTCTATGAGACCATCATCACCCTGATACCAACACCAGACAAAAATACCACACACAAAAAAAAAAAGAAAATTACAGGCCAATATCATTGATGAATATAGACGCAAAAATCCTCAATAAAACACTAGCAATCTGAATCCAGCAATATATCAAAAGGATCATGCACCATGATCAAGTGGGATTTTACCCAGTGATGCAAGGATTCTTCAATATCTGCAAATCAATCAGTGTGATACACCACATTAACAAACTGAAGAATAAAAATCATACGATCATCTCAATAGATGCAGAAAAAGCTTTTGACAAAATTCAATACCCATTTATGATGAAAAAAAAAAACTCTCCAGAAAGTGGGCATAGAGGGAACTTACCTCAATATAATAAAGGCCATTATGACAAACCCACAGCTAACATCATTCTCAATGGTGAAAAGCTGAAAGTATTTCCTCTAAGATCAGAAACAAGACAAGGATGTCCACTCTTGCCACTTTTATTCAACATAGTCCTGGAAGTCTGAACTACCGCAAAGAAGAAAAAGAATCCAAATTGGAAAAGAGGTAAAACTGACACTGTTTACAGATGACATGATACTATACCTAGAAAATTCTAAAGATGTTACCAGAAAACGACTAGAACTCATCAATGAATTTGGTAATGTTGCAGGATACAAAATTAATACATAGAAATCTCTTGCATTCCTATACACTAACAACGAAAGCTCAGAAAGAGAAATTAAGTAATCCCATTACCATCACATCAAAAAGAATAAAAAACCTAGGAATAAATTTAACTAAGGAGGCAAAAGACCTGTACACTGAAAACTATAAAACACTGATGATATAAATGGAAGTGACACAAACAGATGAAAAGATATACCATGTTCTTGGACTGGAAGAATCAATATTGTCAAAATTACTATCCAGGGCAATCTACAGATTCAATGCAATCCTTATTAAATTACGAGTGGCATCTTTTTTTTTTTTTTTTTTTAACAGAACTAGAACAAAAAAATCTTAAAATTTGTATGGAGAAACAAAAGACCCTGAATAGCCAAACCAATCTTGAAAAAGAAAAACAGAGTTGGAGGAATCAGGCTCCATGGCTTGAGACTATAGTACAAAGCTACAGTCATCAAAACAATATGGTACTGGCAGAAAAATGGAAATATAGATCAATGCAACAGGATAGAAAGCCCAGAAATAAACCCACGCACCTATGGTCAATTAATCTAAGATAAAAGAAGCAGGAATATACAATGGAGAAAAGACAGTCTCTTCAATAAGTGGTGCTGGGAAAACTGGACAGCTACATGTGAAAGAATGAAATCAAAACACTCCCTATCACTCTACACAAAAGTAAACTGAAAATGGATTAAAGACCTAAATGTAATACTGGATACTATAAAACTGTTAGAAGAAAACATAGGCAGAACACTCTTTCTTTGACATAAATCGCAGCAAGATCTTTTTTGATCCACCTCCTAGAGCAATGAAAATAAAAAAATAAATAAATGGAACCTCATTAAACTTAAAATCTTTTGCATAACAAAGGAAACCATAAACAAAATGAAAAGACAACCCACAGAATGGGAGAAAAGATTTGCAAATGAAGCAACTGACAAGGGATTAATCTCCAAAATATACAAACACCTCATGCAGCTCTATCTCAAAAAAAAAACAATCCAATTAAAAAAAAATGGGTGGAAAATCTAAATAGACATTTCTCCAGAGAAGACATACAGATGGCCAAAAAAGCACATGAAAATATGCTCAATATCACTAGTTATCAGAGAAATGCAAATCAGTGCACTATGATATATCACCTCACACTGGTCTGAATGGCCATAATCAAAAAGTCTATAAATAATAAATGCTGGAGAGGGTGTGGAGAAAAGGTAACACTCCTACACTGTTGGTGGGAATGTAAACTGGTGCAACCACTATGGAGAACAATGTGGAGGTTCCTGAAAAAAGTAAAAATAGAACTACCATACAACCCAGCAATCCCACTCCTGGGCATATATCCAGAGAAAACCATAATTCAAAAAGACGCATGCACCCCAATGTTCCTTGCAGCACTATTTACAATAGCCAGGACATGGAAGCAACCTAAATGTTTATCAACAGAAGAATGGATAAAGATGTGGTAAATATATATAATGGCATATTACTCAGCCATATAAAAGAATGAAATAATGCCATTTGTATCAACATGGATGGACTTTGAGTTTGTCATACCGAGTGAAGTAAATCAGACAAAGACAAATATATAATATTGCTTATATGTGGAATCTAAAAAAAAATGGTACAATGAACTTATTTACAAAACAGAAATAGAGTCACAGATATAGAAAACAAAATTATGGTTGCCTAGGGGGAAAAGGGGGGAGGTTGGAGGGATAAATTGGGAGATTGGAATTGATATATAAAATAGAGAACTAATATGGACCTACTGTATGGAAAAAAGGGAACCCTCCTATGTTATTGGTAGGAATGTAAATTGGTACAACTACTATGGAGAACAGTATGGAGGTTCCTTATAAAACTAAGAATAGAGCTACCATATGATCCAGCAATCCCACTCCAGGACATATATCCAGAGAAAACCATGGTTTGAAAGGATACATGCACCCCATTGCTCATTGCAGTGCTATTTACAATAGCCAAGACATGGAAGCAACCTAAATGCCTATCAACAGAGGAATGGATAAAGATGTGGTAAATATATATAATGGAATATTACTCAGCCATATAAAAGAATGAAATAATGCCATTTACAGCAACATGGATGGACCTGGAAATTATACTAAGTGAAGTAAGTTAGGCAGAGAAAGACAAATATCATATGATATTGATTATATGCAGAATCTAAAATAAGTGATACAAATGAACTTATTTACAAAACAGAAACACTCACAGACTTAGAGAAGGAACTTATGATTACCAAGGGGAAAAGAGGGTGGACAGATTAGGAGTTTGGGATTGACATGTACACACTGCTATATTTAAAGTAGATAACCAACAAGGACCTATGGTATAGCACAGGGAACTCGGCTGAATATTCTGTAATAACCTAAATGGGAAAAGAATTTGAAAAAGAATGGATACTTGTAAATATATAAGTGAATCATTTGGCTGTACACCTCAAACTAACACAACATTGTCAATCAACTATACTCCCATATAAAATAAAAATAAAACAAAAACCAAAAAAACACTAAATCTCCTCCATGCCTTTCAGAATGATGGAAAATACAGCTATGGTTTTCCAGTAGTAAACCTGGACATGTGACCACACCATCACCCTCCCCCACTTCCATGATATTTCTGAGAACACAATTAACTGCTGACACTGGCCTAGGCTTTAGTGGAGCAAATGCTAAACCTGCCAACTGTTAGTTCTTGTTGGGGTTTGTGCTGTTTATTTGCTCCATACTTTCAATTTATAATGGGAGTGTGTCAGTCCTTTTTTTTTTTATTTTTTTTTATTTTTTTTTGTTTTTTTGTTTTTTTCCACACACACACACTGTATTTTATTTTTACAAGAGATAAATAGACTGACACCAAGCATTGTACATGGATGACCACAACAAAAGCAACAATGATTGCAATTACCAAACATGAAACACACTCATACTATGTCATAATATTGACATTCAGTCCAGTAATCCTCCACTGCAACAGCTCCTTTACTTTGCAGTGAAAATTGATTTGTATATTCTTTGCCTCTGAGTCCTTGTGGGATTTTTTTTTTTTAATTCAGACAGAAAGTCACAAAAATTATACTCACCCTCATCAGTTCACTCAGTCCCATGTAATTAATTTTTTTTTTCATCTTGATCTTTTGTTAGCACTTTTATGAGTTCATCAGTTTTTCATTAGAGTTCTGAAAATGCTTATTCATTCAGTTCAGCAGTACAGTCAGTTACCAGAAACCTGTACTTGTCAGAGTCTTTTCCATGAATTTCCTGAAGATGAAACCCTTTTATAGGAAGATATTTGCAAAATCATCAGAGTACACCCAGAACTGTCTGTAAATGACAAAAGACTTAAAAATGACCACGGTTAAAGATTTGATGAAAGTTCATAATAATGCAGTTGACAAGAAAATTAGTTATTTCTGAGATATACATTTTAAAGTAATAACTAGGATTATTACTTATAACATTATGCCAGAACATATAAGATTTTTAGAAATTTCATGTAATGTCTGAAACATTTATATTAACATATTTCCATACAAATACAAGATTTTTAGAAATTTCATGTAATGTCTGAAACATTTATATTAACATATTTCCATGCAAATAACCCAATGAAAGTTTAGTATTAGTTGTTTTGTTTGTTTTTTTATACTGCAGGTTCTTATTAGGCATCAATTTTATACACATCAGTGTATACATGTCAATCCCAATCGCCCAATTCAGCACACCACGATCCCCACCCCACCGCAGTTTTCCCCCCTTGGTGTCCATATGTCCATTCTCTACATCTGTGTCTCAACTTCTGCCCTGCAAACTGGCTCATCTCTACCATTTTTCTAGGTTCCACATACATGCATTAATATACGATATTTGTTTTTCTCTTTCTGACTTACTTCACTCTGTATGACAGTCTCTAGATCCATCCACGTCTCAACAAATGACTCAATTTCGTTCCTTTTTATGGCTGAGTAATATTCCATTGTATATATGTACCACAACTTCTTTATCCATTCGTCTGCTGATGGGCATTTAGGTTGCTTCCATGACCTGGCTATTGTAAATAGTGCCGCAATGAACATTCGGGTGCATGTGTCTTTTTGAATTACGGTTTTCTCTGGGTATATGCCCAGTAGTGGGATTGCTGGGTCATATGGTAATTCTATTTTTAGTTTTTTAAGGAACCTCCATATTGTTCTCCATAGTGGCTGTATCAATTTACATTCCCACCAACAGTGCAAGAGGGTTCCCTTTTCTCCACACCCTCTCCAGCATTTGTTGTTTGTAGATTTTCTCATGATGCCCATTCTAACAGGAGTGAGGTGATACCTCATTGTAGTTTTGATTTGCATTTCTCTAATAATTAGTGATGTTGAGCATCTTTTCATGTGCTTCGTGGCCGTCTGTATGTCTTCTTTGGAGAAATGTCTATTTAGGTCTTCTGCCCATTTTTGGATTGGGGTGATTGTTTCTTTGATATTGAGCTGAATGAGCTGTTTATATATTTTGGAGATTAATCCTTTGTCCGTTGATTCATTTGCAAATATTTTCTCCCATTCTGAGGGTTGTCTTTTCGTCTTGTTTATGGTTTCCTTTGCTGTGCAAAAGCTTTGAAGTTTCATTAGGTCCCACTTGTTTATTTTTGTTTTTATTTCCATTACTCTAGGAGGTGGATCAAAAAAGATCTTGCTGTGATTTATGTCAAAGAGTGTTCTTCCTATGTTTTCCTCTAAGAGTTTTATAGTGTCCAGTCTTATATTTAGGTCTCTAATCCATTTTGAGTTTATTTTTGTGTATGGTGTTAGGGAGTATTCTAATTTCATTCTTTTACATGTAGCTGTCCAGTTTTCCCAGCACCACTTATTGAAGAGACTGTCTTTTCTCCATTGTATATCTTTGCCTCCTTTGCCATAGATTAGTTGACCATAGGTGCGTGGGTTAATCTCTGGGCTTTCTATCTTGTTCCATTGATCTATGTTTCTGTTTTTGTGCCAGTACCATATTGTCTTGATTACTGTAGCTTTGTAGTATAGTCTGAAGTCAGGGAGTCTGATTCCTCCAGCTCCATTTTTTTGCCTCAAGACTGCTTTGGCTATTCGGGGTCTTTTGTGTCTCCATACAAATTTTAAGATGATTTGTTCTAGCTCCGTAAAAAATGCCATTGGTAATTTGATAGGGATTGCATTGAATCTGTAGATTGCTTTGGGTAGTATACTCATTTTCACAATGTTGATTCTTCCAATCCAAGAACATGGTATATCTCTCCAACTGTTGGTATCATCTTTAATTTCTTTCATCAGTGTCTTATAGTTTTCTGCATACAGGTCTTTTGTCTCCCTAGGTAGGTTTATTCCTAGGTATTTTATTCTTTTTGTTGCAACGGTAAATGGGAGTGTTTCCATAATTTCTCTTTCAGATTTTTCATCATTAGTGTATAGGAATGCAAGAGATTTCTGTGCATTAATTTTGTATCCTGCAACTTTACCATATTCATTAATTAGCTCTAGCAGTTTTCTGGTGGCAGTTTTAGGATTCTCTACGTATAGTATCATGTCATCCGCAAACAGTGACAGTTTTACTTCTTCTTTTCCAATTTGTATTCCTTTTATTTCTTTTTCTTCTCTGATTGCCGTGGCTAGGACTTCCAGAACTATATTGAATAATAGTGGTGAGAGTGGACATCCTTGTCTCGTTCCTGATCTTAGAGGAAATGCTTTCAGTTTTTCACCATTGAGAATGATGTTTGCTGTGGGTTTGTCATATATGGCCTTTATTATGTTGAGGTAGGTTCCCTCTATGCCCACTTTCTGGAGAGTTTTTATCAGAAATGGGTGTTGAATTTTGTCAAAAGCTTTTTCTGCATCTATTGAGATGATCATATGGTTTTTATTCTTCAATTTGTTAATATGGTGTATCACATTGATTGATTTGCGTATATTGAAGAATCCTTGCATCCCTGGGATAAATCCCACTTGATCGTGGTGTATGATCCTTTTAATGTGTTGTTGGATTCTGTTTGCTAGTATTTTGTTGAGGATTTTTGCATCTATATTCATCAGTGATATTGGTCTGTAATTTTCTTTTTTTGTAGTGTCTTTGTCTGGTTTTGGTATCAGGGTGATGGTGGCCTCATAGAATGAGTTTGGGAGTGTTCCTTCCTCTGCAATCTTTTGGAAGAGTTTGAGAAGGATGGGTGTTAGCTCTTCTCTAAATGTTTGATAGAATTCACCTGTGAAGCCATCTGGTCCTGGACTTTTGTTGGAAGATTTTTAATCACAGTTTCAATTTCATTACTTGTGATTGGTCTGTTCATATTTTCTGTTTCTTCCTGGTTCAGTCTTGGAAGGTTATACCTTTCTAAGAATTTGTCCATTTCTTCCAGGTTGTCCATTTTATTGGCATAAAGTTGCTTGTAGTAGTCTCTTAGGATGCTTTGTATTTCTGCAGTGTCTGTTGTAACTTCTCCTTTTTCATTTCTGATTTTATTGATTTGAGTCCTCTCCCTCTTTTTCTTGATGTGTCTGGCTAATGGCTTATCAATTTTGTTTATCTTCTCAAAGAACCAACTTTTAGTTTTATTGATCTTTGCTATTGTTTTCTTTGTTTCTATTTCATTTATTTCTGCTCTGATCTTTATGATTTCTTTCCTTCTGCTAACTTTGGGTTTTGTTTGTTCTTCTTTCTCTAGTTTCTTTAGGTGTAAGGTTAGATTGTTTACTTGAGATTTTTCTTGTTTCTTTAGGTAGGCTTGTATAGCTATAAACTTCCCTCTTAGAACCGCTTTTGCTGCATCCCATAGGTTTTGGGTCGTCGTGTTTTCATTGTCATTTGTCTCTAGGTATTTTTTTATTTCCTCTTTGATTTCTTCAGTGATCTCTTGGTTATTTAGTAACATATTGTTTAGCCTCCATGTGTTTGTGTTTTTTACGTTTTTTTCCCTGTAATTCATTTCTAATCTCATAGCGTTGTGGTCAGAAAAGATGATTGATATGATTTCAATTTTCTTAAATTTACTGAGGCTTGATTTGTGACCCAAGATGTGATCTATCCTGGAGAATGTTCCGTGCACACTTGAGAAGAACGTGTAATCTGCTGTTTTTGGATGGAATGTCCTATATACATCAATTAAATCTATCTGGTCTATTGTGTCATTTAAAGCTTCTGTTTCCTTATTTATTTTCATTTTGGATGATCTGTCCGTTGGTGTAAGTGAGGTGTTAAAGTCCCCCACTATTATTGTGTTACTGTCGATTTCCTCTTTTATAGCTGTTAGCAGTTGCCTTATGTATTGAGGTGCTCCTATGTTGGGTGCATATATATTTATAATTGTTATATCTTCTTCTTGGATTGATCCCTGGATCATTATGTAGTGTCCTTCCTTGTCTCTTGTAACATTCTTTAAAGTCTATTTTATCTGATATGAGTATAGCTACTCCAGCTTTCTTTTGATTTCCATTTGCATGGAATATCTTTTTCCATCCCCTCACTTTCAGTCTGTATGTGTCCCTAGGTCTAAAGTGGGTCTCTTGTAGACAGCATATATATGGGTCTTGTTTTTGTATCCATTCAGCCAGTCTATGTCTTTTGGTTGGGGCATTTAATCCATTCACGTTTAAGGTAATTATCGATATGTATGTTCCTATGACCATTTTCTTAATTGTTTTGGGTTTGTTTTTGTAGGTCCTTTTCTTCTCTTGTGTTTCCCACTTAGAGAAGTTCCTTTAGCATTTGTTGTAGAGCTCGGTTGGTGGTGCTGAATTCTCTTAGCTTTTGCTTGTCTGTAAAGCTTTTGATTTCTCCATCCAATCTAAATGAGATCCTTGCCGGGTAGAGTAATCTTGGTTGTAGGTTCTTCCCTTTCATCACTTTAAGTATATCATGCCACTCCCTTCTGGCTTGCAGAGTTTCTGCTGAGAAATCAGCTGTTAACCTTATGGGAGTTCCGTCGTATGTTATTTGTCGTTTTTCCCTTGCTGCTTTCAGTAATTTTTCTTTGTCTTTAATTTTTGCCACTTTGATTACTATGTGTCTCAGCGTGTTTCTCCTTGGATTTATCCTGTACGGGACTTGCTGCACTTCCTGGACTTGGGTGGCTATTTCCTTTCCCATGTTAGGGAAGTTTTCGACTATAATCTCTTCAAATATTTTCTCTGGTCCTTTCTCTCTCTCTTCTCCTTCTGGGACCCCTATAATGTGAATGTTGTTGCGTTTAATGTTGTCCCAGAGGTCTCTTAGGCTGTCTTCATTTCTTTTCGTTCTTTCTTCTTTAGTCTGTTCCGCAGCAGTGAATTCCACCATTCTGTCTTCCAGGTCACTTATCCGTTCTTCTGCCTCAGTTATTCTGCTATTGATTCCTTCTAGTGTAGTTTTCATTTCAGTTATTGTATTGGTCATCTCTGTTTGTTTGTTCTTTAATTCTTCTAGGTCTTTGTTAATCATTTCTTGCATCCTCTCAATCTTTGCCTCCATTCTTATTCCGAGGTCCTGGATCATCTTCACTATCATTATTCTGAATTCTTTTTCTGGAAGGTTGCCTATCTCCACTTCATTTAGTTGTTTTTCTGGGGTTTTTTCTTGTTCCTTCATCTGGTACATAGCCCTCTGCCTTTTCATCTTCTCTATCTTTCTGTAACTGTGGTTTTTGGTCCACAGGCTGCAGGATAGTAGTTTTTCTTGCTTCTGCTGTCTGCCCTCTGGTGGTTGAGGCTATCTAAGAGGCTCGATGGGAGGCTCTGGTGGTGGGTAGAGCTGACTGTTGCTGTGGCGGTCAGAGCTCAGTAAAACCTTAATCCACTTGACTGTTGATGGGTGGGTCTGGGTTCCCTCCCTGTTGCTGTGGCGGTCAGAGCTCAGTAAAACCTTAATCCACTTGACTGTTGATGGGTGGGGCTGGGTTCCCTCCCTGTTGGTTGTTTTGCCTGAGGCAACCCAACACTGGAGCCTACCCGTGCTCTTTGGTGGGGTTAATGGCAGACTCTGGGAGGGCTCACGCCAAGGAGAACTTCCCAGAACCTCTGCTGCCAGTGTCCTTATCCCCACAGTGAAACAGAGCCACCACCCGCCTCTGCAGGAGACCCCCCAACACTAGCAGGTAGGTCTGGTTCAGTCTCCCCCAGGGTCACTGCTCCTTCCCCTGGGTCCCGATGCACACATTACTTTGTGTGTGTCCTCCAAGAGTGGGGTCTCTGTTTCCCCCAGTCCTGTCAAAAGTCCTGCAATCAATTCCCACTAGGCTTCAAAGTCTGATTCTCTAGGAATTCCTCCTCCCGTTGCCGGACCCCCAGGTTGGGAAGCCTGACGTGGGGCTCAGAACCTTCACTCCAGTGGGTGGACTTCTGTGGTATAAGTGTTCGCCAGTCTGTGAGTCACCCACCCAGCAGTTATGGGATTTGATTTTACTCTGATTGCACCCCTCCTACCGTCTCACTGTGGCTTCTCCTCTGTCCTTGGATGTGGGGTATCCTCCTTGGTGAATTCCAGGGTCATCCTGTCAATGATTGTCCAGCAGCCAGTTGTGATTCTGGTGCTCTCGCAAGAGGGAGTGAGAGCACGTCCTTCTACTCCGCCATCTTGGTTAATCCTCCCCTTTGTTTTTTTTTTAATGTTATTGTTTTCAATGAGTTTACTTCTTTTTTTTTTAACATCTTTATTGGAGTATAATTGCTTTACAATGGTGTGTTAGTTTCTGCTTTATAACAAAGTGAATCAGCTATACATATACATATATCTCCATATCTCTTCCCTCTTGCGTCTCCCTCCCTCCCACCCCTCTAGGTGGTCACAAAGCACCAAGCTGATCTCCCTGTGCTATGCGGTTGCTTCCCACTAGCTATCGGTTTTACATTTGGTAGTATATATATGTCCATGCCACTCTCTCACTTTTCCGGGCTTATCCTTCCCCCTCCCCACGTCCTCAAGTCCATTCTCTTGTAGGTCTGCGTCTTTATTCCTGTCCTGGCCCTAGGTTCTTCATGACCAATTTTTTTTTTTTTTTTTTAGATTCCATATATATGTGTTAGCATACGATATTTGTTTTTCTCTTTCTGACTTACTTCACTCTGTATGATAGACTCTAGGTCCATCCACCTCACTACAAATAACTCAATTTCGTTTCTTTTTATGGCTGAGTAATATTCCATTGTATATATGTGCCACATCTTCTTCATCCATTCATCTGTCGATGGACACTTAGGTTGCTTCCATGTCCTGGCTATTGTAAATAGAGCTGCAAAGAACATTATGGTACATGACTCCTTTTGAATTACGGTTTTCTCAGGGTATATACCCAGTAGTGGGATTGCTTTCTTTTGTTTGAACTTGACACAATGGGAAAAGCCCTTAAGGATTAATTAATTAATCTCAAAATAAATCTGAAACAGATAATGTGTTGAGCAACTGTGAAAGACACCCAACAGCATCAGCCAAAATAAGAGCTATTCCCAGACCAGAGTCATCTCAAACTCAACTACATTTCATTATTTCATTAGCCATCAAGTATCTGGAACTAAGATATTAGTGCTCAGAGAATGGATGGTAGAACCAGACAAAACTGGGTGGGAATTTTGCTTCTTTTACTTAATACCCAAATCACTGGGAAAGTTACTTCACATCATGAAGACACAGTTGCCTCACTGGTAAAATGGGAATAATATGAGTAAACAGAACAATCCATTGGAAGCCACCCAGGCCACTGTCTGAGCTACAAAAATGATCAATAAATGATACACTGGGGGAAAAATATGGGATCTTTCATTACATCTAAATATTGATTAGTAATCATAAACTCCAGGCTCTTGCATCAAAACTAGAAGCTTTCACAAAAAGTAAGAAAAATAAAATTAGTGAAATCAATAAACAAAAGAAAAAGAAATAAAAGGAATGTAAATTGGAAAAGAAGTAAAACTGTCACTGATTGTAGATGACATGATACTATACATAGAATGTGCTTTAATAAATTAAGAATAAGTAATAATAAATTTTAAAGTGTATTAGCCGTAGGAAAAAAATTGATTCGTCAACATCAATTTCTGTTAAATTCCCTGTAAAACTGTAAGCCTACAGAAGTTTCTTCCTCATGATCAGAAAATCACTATGCTTTTGGTCCAAGATAATCTCTGAGTTGCTTCACTCTACCCTGGTTGCCTTTGCAGCCTCTTCCAAATCCTGATGTAACAAATAACCAGCCTTAAATTTCTTTTGTTTTAGCTGCTCAGAATGGTTCATCTTTTTCTGATGGATTCTAACATACAGGAGTCCACTTATTATATTCTTAGATGATGTCAAAGAAAGGCAGGATAAGAAGTTCTTCCTGTGTGGTTAACGTTGTCCTATATGCTGTGGGGTTGCATTCTTTCCATACTGGTAGAAGAGATACCAGCAAATAGGATAAATAAGTAAAATATGTGGTTGGATAGTAGTATGTGCAAGAGAGGAAGAAACAAAAAAAAAAGAGCAGGGGAAGTGAATTGGAAGTGAGATTATTTTTTTTAAATGGTCATGGCAAAATTGGATTAAACAAGACTGTCTCTTGACATTATCTCCTTAGCTGTGTCTTGCCAGCACTGGGGTGGTGCCTGGCACAAAACGATTCTCAAAAACTATTAACCTGGAAATATGAATGTAAAGACAGGAGTGACGTATATGGAATAGAACAGTTGGCAGTGGTTTTATGGAAGAAACATGATTTAATTTAGTCCTTGAAGCACAAAGAGGATTTGGAAAACATTATTTTTGTGTAAGTGCTCCTAATTAAACCAATACTCTTCTCTATTTTATATCTTATAGAACCTTCGTGGAGATGACATTAAGGGTGAACTGCATGTCTCTTTCCATTACAACATCACTTAGAAGTTAATGATATATTTGCAAGTTGAATATATGTGTGTGCATGTATGCAAACATAAACAGGACATAAAAATTTCCTATCACACATTAATTCCCTTAAATTCAACACTGCTATTTCAATTATATTTACCTCATTTTTAATTCTGCTTTATAGAAAGGTATATTTTAAACATCAGTCTGTTACAATAAACTGCAAAGTACTTTCTATTTTGTTTGGTTCTGTTGGAATTTTATTTTAATTTATTCATTCAGCAGATATTCACTGAATGCCTATGGTAGGCTGAAGATATAACAATGCCTACCGTAGTTTCTGAAGATATGACAATGAGACATGAATGTCTGCCTTTATGAGCTTACATTTTAGCAGCATGAAAATGTGAAATATCTGGCATATTCAATGTTAATAAATGATTGATAGAGAAAAGAAATGAAGCATGGAAGGTAGATAGCAAGTGCTTGGATGAGTGCTCCAATTTTAGACTGATTGATTGGTCAAAAGAGGCCTCAGGAAGAAAGGAAGGTTTCAACAAAATGTGATGGAAGCAAAAATGATAAGCCATGCATGTACCTGAGGGAAGAACATTTCAGGTAGAAGGAATAGCAACTGCAAAGGCTTGGTGGCAGAAACGCTGCCTTAAAGACTCAGTGCCTGGGATTACTACCTTGATGCAAGGAGGATCTGAGGTTTTATTTGTTTTTTTCTGTATTATTTCCTTTGGTATTATACAACTTATCTACATCATAAAAACAAATGGACCACTGAAAATTCCAAAATCAACCTTTTCTCTAATGTGTTCAACTTTAATTATCTTGATTTTTTTCCAATAGATGGTTTTCCCAATAATTTTTGTTTTTTGAGAAGTGACAGGCAAAGTAGGCAAGAATTTTGCACTGACCATTATGCTTTTGAGCATATATTCTAATGAGAAATAAAAATTATACATTAATGTACATACATATGAGTTACAAAAACAAGGCTATGTATATATATATTCAAACATACATATGTTTCTGCATGTATGAATATATATGACAAAGTGTCAAACTAAGGAACATATTCATACATACATATATAAATATATCTTTCTTACATATAATATTTTGATTAAAGGTATGATGATCTAGGAGGTGGCATCTAAGGTCAAATGCTGAAGAGAAGATGAGAAGGATAATTTACTCAGTTTTCTAATGTTAATAGAAAAGTAAAGTCTGAGATTTATCAAGAGAGTCAGATTGGGAGTTTGTAAATTTCATAAGCATGGAAATATTGTTGTAGATAAAGATTAAGAATCAGGATTAATATGGAGCTGAAAGGGTGATGTGCTTATTTTACCCAAGATATCATCTCCAGAGAGCAATTAAGCAAACCTTGTACCTCCTCTTCTGACTTTCCAGCTGGTGCGTATCACTGCTAATCGATGAGTTCAGAAAAGAATTAAAATAAAACCATATTCCAAAAAAGTGATTACTCCGAGTGAGAGTGAAAATGCCTATGTGGAAAATATTTCAAATCGAACCCTCGGAAAACAAAGCCTCTGAATTTCCAAGAAATGCTATGCATGTTGGCAGTGCAAACACAGGCACACCCCAGATCTCTGAACTAACATATATGAGGTGTTAATGACCTATGGATTAACATCCACACCCGCCTTCAACATAAAGAGTGATTCAAAGGCCAGTCAGTTCCAAATACCTCAGCCAATCAGGAAGCTGTAGGATTATCACTGAATGACACAAAGTTAAAAACAGCAATCTGATACACTTTTGGAAGAAAATGCCTCTGAAGAACTTCGTAAGTATTCAGGATTCATTTGATTTTCTTTCTGAAATTTAGCTAGGGCTTATAAAATAAACTACTTTTGAGTCTGTGCCTATATCAAAGCATATTTGGTAAAGTTGTAAGAGGTATTTTCACTATAAACTTCTGCTTTCCTCTTCTAAGTTTTTTTCCTTTTGGGGCCTAGAAATTTCCATGTCTCATTTTATTCTTAATGGAAACTTCCTGGAAAAATGTGAAAAATCCATACATCCAGTAAATGCTTGGGACATTTGGGGTGCGGACATGGAGGCCTGCTTCCGCTGACTTTATCAAAAATAAGTGTAATTTCTACTCCCATTATTGTTCAAAAATAACATCATAAAACACTTCAAGGTTCCCACCAGATTAGATCTCCAGGGAGAAAAGGATGTAACAGCCACATAATCCAACAATATGAGAGGAGCGTTGAGTTAGTTGGCATACGAAAAAGCTTCATATTATGAGCATAAGGTGATGGTTTCTCAACATAACAGAATTGAATATAAACAAGGAAATCTGTCTTCCATTTTTGTCACCTCAGAACACAAAGCCAAATTGGAGTGACTTCACAGAAGAACAACAAAATGATTTGGGGACCGAGGGCTTGATTTATGTGGCGAGATTAAAAGAGCACAGAGTAATGTATATTTTGGCTAAGTGATTGCTAAACGGAGCATGATAACAGTCTCCAAATATGTGAGAGATGTAAACACCTCAGGAGAGGAATTTGGCAGGATGCAAATTTGGCAGGATGCAAATGGACAGCACAAAAGACTAAAAGGAAAGAATTTGAGTTAAACATAAAAAGAGAGGGAAAATGCTCACTGTGAGAACCGATCACATCCTTAGAAAATCAGTGAGCCTCTTCATTCCTGGGAAATTAGAAACATCCTAAATAAAACCTCAGGGAGGCTTCCTGAAGGAATAATTCTTTGCTGGTGTGATGTTATGGAATCAGTGGTCCCTTGGATCAAGGGAAAAAAGGAAGCACAGGTATGTGTGTGTGTGAGTGTGTGCGTGTGTGTGTACTCACATGGTGTATAGAATTGGGCAAGAATGGGGGAGTGAGTTTAGTTGAACTTTGGTTAAAAAATAGACAAAGAAAAAAATAAAAGAAAAAATATTTTCCAGCTGCATTAAAATGGACAATGAAAAAAAAAAAACTTATGAGTAACTAAGGGGAAACAAGTCTCCTATTGGATTTTGGAGATTGACCAAAATATTAGAATCAACTCCTAAGTTTGTCTTGCCCTCTCATGACATCATTCAGAGGATGTAGGTAATTATATCTCAGCTCTGCCACCCACAGTTCCTAACCTCAAGGTTAGGAGGGGGTGGTCATAGCATATGCCACTTTTGGAGTACGTTGGAATTTTTTATTTAAACGCCTCTCATCCAACCATAATATAAAATCATCTTTGAAGCAGTTTAAGTCTATAACAGCCTGGAGTGGTGTCACATCAACCTTTGTAAATGTGGAGTAAACAATATTGATTTGGAGAAACAGAGAAAAGGGGTGTTTTCATTCTCATGCAACCCTTCGCAGGCCCTCTGGCCACCTTCGACACAGGCAGATGCCAACACATGTGCTAGTTTCTGAACAGGCATCATTTACAGCCATTTTCCCTTAGAAGAAAAGGAAGAGAAACTTCTACACTGTTACTGAAAGAAAAGGTGGGGAGGGGGGGACAGAGGGTGAAGAGGAGACTTTTATCTCCCTCTGCCCTCCTTCCCTCTTCGATTTTGCAGCTAACCAACAGGAAGGCTCTTTACCTCTAGCAACAAGGTCAAGTGCACAGGCCCCCACACAGCCAGTGCTCTGTGGAGTGACCAAGTGCTCCAGCTGCCATCCGCGTGAGACTAAGCACATCTGCTCAGAGATGTTTTCTGCATTCCCTGACCTGGGGCATGGGAACCTCAGAACATTTCCTAACCCAGGTCTCATTAGCTTGATACAATTAGATTACTGAAGAATGCAGTTGACGAAAGGCACATATTATTTATAATTTCCATTAGCAGTAAAAATTGCTCCAGACGAAATTTCATAAGGGCATCTCATGTCATTTCTCACACGATTAATCTCACCAAGGGGTGGGGGAGGGTGGGGGAATGGCATGAGAGAGTCATAGGAAATATTTGCCTGCAAAATCACTGATTTTTTTTTTTAGTTTTCTTTCTTTTAGACAGGAACTGTTACTAGCCTTAGTTTAGTTGTGTGTGTGTGTGTGTGTGTGTGTGTGTGTGTGTGTGTTTTGGTTACCGCTGTGTTATTTTTGGCAAATAGATATAATACAAATTGTAAAATGTTATTTTTCAACTTGTGAGCTTTTTGGAGAATGAGTAAGGGATAAGTGATTACCTCGTTGATATTTACAGTTTAGGGTCCAAAATGTCATTAACACCACTTTAAAGTAATACACTGAATGAAGTGGGAGGTGATTTGAAGGGGGCTGGGAGCCTTGGACTGGGTGTGAAGAGGTAGTTTCCATTGCCGGCTCTGTCAGGTGCTTATGTTCAGTCCTTGCAGAAGACACAAAAAAATCCTCTCTGTAATTCAGTCCCTCCACTTGTGTATTTAGGTAGTTGCATGAAATGAATACTAAGAGGCTGGATAGATCTAAAGTCATTTAAATTAATTGGCTAATGATTAGATGAGAGAAGTTTAATTTTTGTTTGAAAACTATACATAAATGTGTATATGTATATGAGGAGTGATAGACTAATATATTGCAACATGGAATCTTATATTCCTTTTAGGGAAAAACAGAAATAATTAACTGATTCTTTTCCAATATGTACAGCAAATAAACAGCAAATTGAATGAATGGACAAAATAAACTTCCCCTCATATAGCTGATTTCTTCCCTTTTTTATCCTTACTGCATATTTATGAAAGGGTTAGTTATTAAAGAATTCTTAGTAAGATAAAAAGGTGGTAGAAAGAAAATGTTCTTTTTTTGCTGGAATGATCCAAGAGGATTCTCTCCTTAGTGATGCTACTGTACAGTGTTCTTGAGGAATAAATTCAAGCTAATTTGGACTATAATAGAGTATGGATATAACAAATTCAGAGATCACAGGGTAGCTCATTCTTAGTTTCTATGATTCGCCCTAATAGAAACCCCGGATGTATACATTTTCTGTTTAATAGAGCTCCGTATCATACTTTGAGAGGAGGCTTATAGTAAGCATATGGATCATTCTTTAATGCAGGAACTATAGAATGAGAATATCAAATTAGGTTTCTCTTTGCTTTTGTGTTTTAATAATTCTTTAAAGAAATGAGGATATTCTACTATGAAAAAATATTGTTATGGTAGCTGGTAAATTTTAATGATGTAATTTTTAAAATACTTACAAACATTTTCTACATCATGGGTCCAAACACAGGAATTTATTCATTCATTTACTTAATCATTTACTCATTAATTTAATGGCCACCCATTAAGTACATACAATTTGGCAGACACACTTGGGCATAAGGATACAACATTTGTGTAAATGAATGCTAGGGTTGAGATATACTGGGGGCTCTGGGAATCCAAAATAAAGCTACTTAACATTTTTAACATTAGGAGAAGCTTCTCATAGGATGTGGCATTGAACCTGAGATTTAAGAAATAACAGGAGGGCCTCCCTGGTGGCGCAGTGGTTGAGAGTCTGCCTGCTAATGCAGGGGATGCGGGTTCGAGCCCTGGTCTGGGAAGATCCCACATGCCGCGGAGCGGCTGGGCCCGTGAGCCACAATTACTGAGCCTGCGCACCTGGAGCCTGTGCTCCGCAGCAAGAGAGGCCGCGATAGTGAGAGGCCCGCGCACCGCGATGAAGAGTGACCCCCGCTTGCCACAACTGGAGAAAGCCCTCACACAGAAACGAAGACCCAACACAGCCATATATTAATTAATTAATTAATTTTTTAAAAAAAGATAAGAATTTAAAAAAAAAAGAAATAACAGGAGCTAGCCAACTGAAAAGTATGGTGAAGTGGGAAATGAGGTGGTGGTGGTAAGGGGAAAATGATGCACAGAGAAAAGCCCTAAGAAAAGTGTTCTGGTGGGGGGGATCTCTAAGTTGAAAGGCTTGGACATTTTATATTTTGATACATAATGAAAAATTACCCTCCAGAAAGGTTGTGTCAATTTATATTCTCACTAAAGTGCACCAGAGTCCATATGCCCACAGGTTTTACTAGGGCTAGAAATCTTAAGTTTCCTAGCTAAATACTAGTTGCATGTGTTTTGCTAAACACTGTGGAGATTGTGGTCTACACTGGATTAACATGGATAAGACACAGCCTCTGTCCCCCAGGAACTTATTATCTAGTTGAAACAAGAAGTAGGAAGCAGAGAACAATAATGAATTATGTGTATTAAGGGCACAATTGTAAAATGCACTAAAAAAATGGTGAGGTGTCTAAGTAGTAAAGGCAATTTGTAAAAGTTGCTAAAGGCTACAGAACAAATATCCACTTACTTGATGAAAGAGTACGGAGAGTATGAACAAACAGTATCTATGCATTTCTCAGATTACTTTTCCACTTAATATGCTTGTTACCATCAAATCATAAGGGCAATTGCTTTTGCCATAAATGATCCTTTTCAAGCTAAGATGTATTATGAAATGGTCTATACCTGGCCATTGTGAGTTGTGATCATCTTTTCCTCAGAATTTCTCACCTAAATTCTTTTCTATCAATAAACATGATTAGAAGATATGCACTGACTCATTTACTAAACATTATAGACAATTATAAACCTCTCAATTATATATTTTCATAAACTAAAGAAAGCATAAATCCCAACACCTGTATTCAAAATGATTTCAAGTGATTGATAGAAGATACATTCTGCATCAGTGTTTCACATTTGCAATTTCATACAACTTCATAAAGACTAGCTTGGCTACATATGCACTCATGATTTACATTGAATAAAAAATATATTAGAATTAGAATAAAGACAGGACCTAACTTTCCATAGCCACAGCCATGAAATTCTCCAAGTTTGTTTGGCTTGATAGAAAGTACACAAGCTGTAGAATTGGTTTGGTCCAGATATGAGTTATTAGATTCTGCACTTAATAACGTTATATACTAGGTTAACCTATTTTACATCATTGAAGTTCTATCTTTGAATGGTGGAAATCAGAGATCATAATAACTCTTTCACATGTTGTGGATTAATTTGTTGATAGTATCTTCCACAATTCTAGATACAGTGGAAACATTCAGAGCATAAAAGTTATTATTTTATATGCACATCAATCAATGTAATACACCACATGAACAAAATAAAAGTAAAAAACCACATGATCATCTCAATAGATGCAGGAAAAGCATTTGACAAAATTCAACATCCATTCATGATGAAAACTCTTACCAAAGTGGGTATGAAGGAACATATCTCGACATAATAAAAGCAATTTATGACAAACCCATGGCCAATATAATACTCAACAGTGAAAAGCTGAGAGCCTCCCCACTAAAATCTGGAACAAGACAAGGATGCCCACTCTCACCTCTTCTCTTCAACATAGTATTGGAAGTCCTAGCCACAGCAATCAGACAAGAAAAAGAAATAAAAGGTATCCAAATTGGAAGGAAAGAGGTAGAATTGTCATTACATGCAGATGACATGATACTATATATAGAAAACCATAAGGACTCCACACAAAAACTATTAGATCTAGTAAATAAATTCAGCAAAGTAGGAGGATACAAGATTAACATTCAGAAATCTGTTGCATTATTTTACAATGACAATGAAATATCAGAAAGGAAACGTTAAAAAAAAAAAAATTTAAAATAGCACCAAAAAAATAATATCTAGGAATAAACCTGACTATGGAGGTGAAAGACTTATAGGCTGAGAACTATAAAGGATTTAAAAAGGAAATTGAAGAGGATTCAAAGAAATGGGAAGATATCCCAGGCTCTTGGATTGGAAGAATTAATATGGTTAAAATGGCCATACTACCCAAAGCAATCTACAGATTTAAAGTGATCCCTATCAAATTACCCATAACATTTTTCACAGAACTAGAACAAATAATTTAAAAATTTATATGGAACCATAATAGACTCAGAATTGCCAAAGCAATCCTGAGGGAAAAAAAATAAAGCAGGAGGCATAATTCTCCCAGACTTCAGACAATAATACAAAGCTACAGTAATCAAAACAGTGTGGTATTGGTACAAAAGCAGACATGCAGATCAACAGAACAGAATAGGGAGCCCCAAAATAAACCTACACACTTATGGTCATTTAATCTTCGACAGAGGAGGCAAAAATATACATTGGGAAAAAGTGTCTTCAGCAAGTGGTGCTGGGAAAGTTGGAAGGCTGCATGTAAATCAGTGAAGTTAGAACACACCCTCACACCACGCACAAAAATAAAATTGCTTAAAGACTTAAACATAAGACATGACACTGACACCATAAAACTCTTAGGAGAGATCATAGGCAAAACATTCTCTGACACAAGTTGTACCAATGTTTTCTTAGGTCAGTCTACTAAGGCAATAGAAATAAAAACAAGAATAAACAAATGGGACCTAATCAAACTTACAAGCTTTTGCACAGCAAAGGAAACCATAAACAAAATGAAAAGACAGCCTACAGAATGGGAGAAAATATTTGCAAATGATGTGACTGATAAGGGCTTAATTTCCAAAATATAGAAACAGCTCATACAACTCACCAACAAAAAAACAAACAACCCAATCAAAAAATGGGAAGAAGACCTAAATAGACAGTTCTCCCAATATGACATACAGATGGCCAATAGGCACATGAAAAGATGCTCAACATCACTAATTATTAGAGAAATGCAAACCAAAACTATAATGAGGTACCACCTCACACCAGTCAGAATGGCCATCATTAAGAAGTCTACAAATAACAAATGCTGGAGAGGGTGCGGAGAAAAGGGAACTCTCCTATACTGTTGGTGGGAATGTAAGTTGGTGCAGCCACTATGGAAAACAGTATGGAGGTTCCTCAGAACACTAAAAATAGAAGTACCATATGATCCAGCAGTTCTACTCTTGGGCATATACTCAGACAAAACCATAATTCAAAAAGATACACGTACCCCATGTTCATAGCAGCACTATTCACAATAGCCAAGACATGGAAACAACCTAAATGTCCATCAATAGATAAATGGATAAAGAAGATATGGCACATATATACAATGGAATACTACTTAGCCATAAAAAAGAATGAAATAATGCCATTTGCAGCAACATGGATGCAACTAGAGATTATCATACTAAGTAAGACAGAAAGAGAATGACAAATGCCATATGATATTACTTATATGTGGAATCTAAAGTATGGCACAAATGAACCTGTCTACAAAACTGAAATAGACTCACTGACACAGATATCAGATTTGTGTTTGCCAAGGGGGAGGGAAGGAGAGAGAGGGATGGACTGGGAGTTTGGGGTTTTAGATGTAAACTATTATATTTAGAATGGATAAACAATAAGGTCCCACCGTATAGAACAGGGAACTATATCCAGTCTCCTGGGATAAACCATAATGGGAAAGAACATATATATTTGTATACCTGAGTCACTTGGCTGTGTAGCAGATTGGCACACATTGTAAATCAACTATACTTCTAAAAAATAAAAGTTACTCTTTTATAAAAATGACTTAATAGTTGAGTCAACTTTGGGCCCATGATCAACATGGCAAAGGAGTAGGACATGTAGTTCACCTTCTCCCACAACAAACATTAAAAATACATCTAGAAGTGGAACAATTCACATGGCACATGTACTGAACACCGGCATAAGAACTCAGACTTCTGGACCTATCTATGAGTCTTAGAGGGTCTCCTGGTGAGGCAGGGGTTGGCTGTGCCTCACTGAGGGGCAAGGGCACTGGTGGCAGAGGCCCCAGGTAATACTGTTCAGCATGAGCTCTCCAGAAGGTCACCATTTGGGCACCAAGACCTGGCCCTACCCAACAACCTACAGGCTCCAGTGCTGGAAAACCTCAAGCCAAACACCCAGCAGGATAGGAGCACAGCCCCATCCATCAGCAGACAGTCTGCCTAAAGCCATACCAAGCTCACAGCCATCTCTAAACACATCCCTTGACATGGCCCTGCCACCAGAGGGACAAGAACCAGCTCCACCACCAGTGGGTAGGCACCAGTCCCTCCCACCAGGAAGCCTGCACAAGCCCAAGGACTAAACTCTCCCACCAGGGCAAAGACACCAGAAGCAAGAGGAGCTACAATCCTGCAGCCTGCAGAAAAGAGAACACAAACACAGAAAGTTAAACAAAATGAGATGGAAGAGAAATATCTTCCAGAAAAAGAAACAAGATAAAAACCCACAAGAAAAACTTAGTGGAGATAGGCAATCTACCTAAAAAGTAACTCAGAGTAATGATAGTAAAGGTGATCCAAGACCTCAGAAAAAAAAAAAAAAAAAATGGAGGCACAGCCTGAGAAGATACAAGAAATGTTTAACAAAGACCTAGAAGCTTTAAAGAACAAACAGAGATGAACAACACAATAACTAAAATGAAAAATACACTAGAAGGAATCAATAGCAGAATAAATGAGGCAGAAGAAGGAATAAGTGAGCTGGAAGACAGGATGCTGGAAATCTGTGCCGCGGAACAGAATAAGGAAAAAAAAATGAAAAGAAATGAGGACACTCTAAGAGACCTCTGAGACAACATTAATACACACCAACATTCTCATTATAGGGCTCCCAGAAGGAAAAGAGAGAGAGAAAGGACCTGAGAAAATATTGGAAGACATAATCGCTGAAAACCTCCCTAACATGGGAAAGGAAACAGTCCAAATCCAGGAAGTGCAGAGAGTCCCAGGCAGGATAAACCCAAGGAAGAACATGCTGAGACACATAGTAATCAAACTGAAGAAAATTAAAAACAAAGAGAAAATATTAAAAGCAACCAGGGAAAAGCAACAAATAACATACAAGGGAATTCTCATAAGGTAGTTAGCTGATTTCTCAGCAGAAACTCTGCAGGCTGGAAGGAAATGGCATACATATTGAAAGTGAAAAAAGGGTAGAACCTACAATCAAGAATACTCTACCCAGCAAGGTTCTCATTTAGATTTAACAGAGAAATCAAAAGCTTTACAGACAAGCAAAAGCTAAGAGAATTCAGCACCACCAAACCAGCTTTACAACAAATGCTAAAGGAACTTCTCTAGGCGGACAAGAAAAGACCACAACTAGAAACAAGACAATTACAAATGGAAAAGCACACTATTAAGGGCAAACATACAGTAACGGTAGGAAATCATACACACACAAATATGATATCAAAACCATCAATCATGAGGAGAGTGCAAATGCAGGCTATTGGAAATGCACTGGAAACTGAGAGACCAGCAACTTAAAACAATCTTGTATATACATAGACTGCTATATCAAAACCTCATGGAAAATGCAAGCTAAAAATCTACAATAGATACACACACAAAAAAGAAAAAGCAATCCAAACACAGCACTGAAGATAATCATCAAATCAAGAGAGAAATGAACAAAAGAAGAAGGGAAGAAAAAAGACCTACAAAAACAAATCCAAAACAAGAAAGTGGCACTAAGAATATACATATTAATAATTACCTTAAATATAATGGATTAAATGGTCCAACCAAAAGACACAGACTGGCTGAATAGGAACAAAAACAAGACCTGTATATATGCTGTATATAAGAGAACCACTTGAGATCTAGGGACACATACAGACTGAAAGTGAGGGGATGGAAAAAGTTATTCCATGCAAATGGAAATCAAAAGAAAGCTGGAGTAGCAATACTAATATCAGACAAAATCAACTTTAAAATAAGGTCTGCTACAAGCGACAAGGAAGGACACTACATAATGATCAAGGAGTCAATCCAGGAAGAAGATATAACAATTGTAAATATATATGCACCCAACATAGGAGTACCTCAATATGCAAGGCAAATGCTAACAGCCATAAAAGTAGAAATCAATAGTAATGCAATAATAGTGGGGGACTTTAACACCCCACTTTCACCAACTGACAGATCATCCTGACAGAAAATTAATAAGGAAATAAGCCTTAAATGACACATTAGACCACATAGACTTAATTGGCATTTTTAGGACACTCCATCCGAAAGAAGCAGAATACACTTTCTCCTCAAGTGTACATGGAACATTCTCCAGGGTAGATCATATCTTCAGCCATAAATCAATCCTCAATAAATTTAAGAAAATTGAAATCATATCAAGTATCTTTTTCTACCCAACACTATGAGATAAGAAATCAACTACAAGAAAAAAACTATAAAAAACACAAACATGTGGAGGCTATACAATATGTTACTAAACAACCAATGGATCACTGAAGAAATCAAAGAGGAAATAAAAAAATACCTAGAGAAAAACGAAAATGAAAGCACGATGATCTAAAACCTACGGGACGCAGCAGAAGCAGTTCTAAGAGGGATGCTATAGCCATACAGTCTACCTAAGGAAACAGGAAAATCCTCAAATAAACAACCTAACCTTACACCTAAAGCAACTAGCAAAAGAAGAACAAACAAAACCCAAAGTAGGTAGAAGGAAAGAAATCATAAAGATCAGAGTAGAAATAAATGAACTAGAAACAAAGAAAACAATTGAAAATATCAAACTAAAACCTGGTACTTTGAAAAGATAAACAAAATTGATAAACCTTTAGCCCGACACATCAAGAAAGAAAAGGAGAGGGCACAAATCAATAAAATTAGAAATGAAAAAGGAGAAGTTACAACAGATATCACAGAAATACAAAGGATCATAAAAGACTACAACAAGCAAATATATGCCAATAAAATGGACAATCTAGAAGAAATGGACAAATTCTTAAAAGGTACAATCTCCCAAAACTGAACCAGGAAGAAATAGAAAATATGAACTGACCAATCAAAAGTACTGAAATTTCAACAGTGATTAAGAAACTGCCAACAAACGAAAGTCCAGGACCAGATGGCTTCACAGGTGAATCCTATCAAACATTTAGAGAAGAGTTAACACCTCTCCTTCTGAAGCTACTGCAGAAAATTGCAGAGGAAGGAACACTACCAAACTCATTCCTATGAGGCCACCATCACCCTGATACCAAAACCAGACAAACATACCATAAAAAAAGACAATTACAGGTATCACTGATGAAGATACATGCAAAAATCCTCAACAAAATACTAGCACTCTAAATCCAGAAACACATTAGAAGTATCATACATCATGATCAAGGGGGATTTATCCCAGTGATTCAAGGATTTTTCAATATCTGCAAATCAATTAGTGTGATACACCACCTTAACAAACTGAAGAATAAAAAGCATCTGATCATCTCAATAGATGCAGAAAAGGCTTTTGACCAAATTCAACACCAAAATTATGATAAAAACTCGCCAGAAAATGGGCAAAGAAGGAACTTACCTCAACATAATAAAGGTCACATATGACAAACCTAAAGCTAGCCTCATTCTCAATGGTGAAAAGCTGAAAGCATTTCCTCTAAGATCAGGTAAAAGACAAGGATGTCCACTCTCGCCACTTTTATTCAACATAGTTTTGGAAGTTCTAGCCATGGCAATTAGAGAAGAAAATGAAATAAAAAGAATCCAAATTGAAAAACAAGAAGTAAAACTGTCACTGTTTGCAGATGACATGATACTATACCTACAAGATCCTAAAGAGGCTACCAGAAAACTTCTAAAGTTCATCAATGAATTCAGTAAAATTGCAGGATACAAAATTAATACACAGAAATTTCTTGCATTCCTATACACTAACAACAAAAGATCAGAAAGAGAAATTAAGGAAACTATCCCATTCACCATCACATCAAAAAGAATAAAATACCTAGGAATAAACATACCTAAGCAGACAAAAGACTGGTACTATGAAAATTATAAGACACTGATGAAGAAATAGAAGTTGACACAAACAGATGGATAGATATACCATGTTCTTGGATTGGAAGAATGACTGTACTACCCAAGGCACTCTACAGATTCGATGCAATCCCTATCAAATTACCAAGGGCATTTTTCACAGCACTAGAACAAAATAAATTTTAATTTATATGAAACCACAAAACACCCCAAATAGCCAAAGCAATCCTGAGAAACAAAAATGAAGGAATCAGGCTCCCAGACTTCAGACTATACTGCAAAGCTACAGCCATCAAAACAGTATGGAACTGGCACAAAAACAGAAATTCAGATCAATGGAATAGGATAGAAAGCCCAGAAATAAACCCATACACCTATGGTCAATTAATCTATGGCAAAGGAAGCATGAATATACAATGGAGAAAAGACAGTCTCTTCAATAAATGGTACTGCGAAAACTGGACAGCTACATGTAAAAAAATGAAATTAGAACACTCCCTAACACCACATACAAAAATAAACTCAAAATCGATTAAAGACCTAAATGTAAGGCCAGATACTATAAAACTCTTAGGGAAAAACATAGGCAGAATACTCTTTGACATAAATCGCAGCAAGATCTTTTTTGATCCACCTCCTAGAGTAATGAAAATAAAAACAAAAATAAACAAATGGGACCTAATTAAACTTAAAACTTCTGCACAGCAAAGGAAACCATAAATAAAACAAAAAGACAAACCACAGAATGGGAGACAATATTTGCAAACGAAGCGACCGACAGGGATTAATCTCCAAAATATACAAATACCTCTTGCAGCTGAATATCAGAAAAGCAAACAACGCCATCCAAAAATAGGTGGAAGATCTAAATAGATATTTTTCCAAAGAAAACATACAGATGGCCAAAAAGCACATGAAAAGATGCGCAACATCACTAATTATCAGAGAAATGCAAATTAAAACTACAATGTGATATCACCTCAAACTTGTCAGAATGGTCATTATAAAAAAAAAACAATCTACAAATAATAAATGCTGGAGAGGGTGTGGAGAAAAGGGAACCCACCTACACAGTTGGTAGGAATGTAAATTGGTACATCCACTATGGAGAACAGCATGGAGGTTCCTTATAAAACTAAAAATAGAACTACCATTTGATACAGCAATCCCACTCCTGGGCATTTATCTGGAGGAAACTATAATTCAAAAAGACACATGCACCCCAATGTTCATTGCAGCACTATTTACAATAGCCAGGATATAGAAGCAACCTAAACATCCACAGACAGAGGAATGGATAAAGAAGATATGGTACATATATACAATGGAATATTACTCAGCCATAAAAAAGAAGGAAATAATGCCATTGCAGCAACAGTGCTAGACCTAGAGATTGTCATACTGAGTGAAGTAAGTCAGATGGAGAAAGACAAATATCATATGATATTGCTTATATGTGGAATCTGAAAAATGGTACAGATGAACTTATTTGCAAAACAGAAATAGAGTCATAGATGTAGAAAACAAACTTATGGTTACCAGGAGGAAGGGGAGGGGAGGGATAAATTGGGAAATTGGGATTCACATATACACTCTACTAAATATAAAATAGATAACTAATAAGGACATACTGTATAGCACAGGGAACTCTACTCAATACTCTGTAATGGGAAAGGAATCTAAAAAAGAGTGGATATATGGATATGTATAACTGATTCATTTGCTGTACACCTGAAACTAACACAACATTGTAAATCAACTATTCACCAATAATAATTTTTAAAAAAATACAGAAATAAATAAATGGGACCTATTAAACTTAAAAGCTTCTGCACAGCAAAGGAAACCATAAAGAAAACAAAAAGACAACCCACAGAAAGGGAGAAAATATTTGCAAATGAAGTGACTGACAAGGGATTAATCTCCAAAATACACAAACACACGTCATGTAGCTCTATGTCAAAAAAACCCAAAAATCAACTAACAACCCAATGAAAAAAGCAGTGGAAGATCTAAATAGACATTTCTCCAAAGAAGACATACACACGGCCAAAAAGCACATGAAAAGATGCTTAACATCACTGATTATCAGAGACATGCAAATCAAAACCGTGATGAGATATCACCTCACACTTGTCAGAATGGCCATCATCAAAAAGTCTACAAATAATAAATGTTCGAGAGGTTATGGAGAAAAGGGAACCTTCCTACAGTGTTGGTGGGAATGTAAATTGGTACAACCACCATGGAGAACAGTATGGAGGTTCCTTAAAAAACTAACAGTAGAGCTCCTATATGATCCAGCATCCCACTCCTGGACATATATCCAGAGAAAACCATAATTGAAAAAGACACATGCACCCCAATAATTATTGCAGCACTATTTACAATAGCCAGGACATGGAAGCAACTTAAATGTCCATCAACAGAGGAATGGATTAAAAAGATGTGATACATATATACAATGGAATATTACTCAGCCATAAAGAGAACAAAATAATGCCATTGCAGCAACATGGATGGACCCAGAGATTTTCATACAAAGTGAAGTAAGTCAGACAAAGACAAATATCATATGACATCACTCATATGTGGAATCTAATTTTTAAAAAAATGATATAATTGAACTTAGTTACAAAACAGAAACAGACTCACAGATTTAGAAAACAAACTTATGGTTACCAAAGGAAAAATGGTGGTGGGGGAGATGGAGGGATAAATTAGGAGCTTGGGATTAACATACACACACTACTGTATATAAAATAGATAACCAACAAGTACCTACTGTATAGTACCTGGAACTCTACTCAATATTTCTGATATGGGAAAAGAATCTGAAAAAGAATGAATGTATGTATAACTGAATCGCTTTGCTGTACACCTGAAAGTAACACAACTTTGTAAATCAACTATACTCCAATAAAAAAAAATAGCCAACACAAGGAAGAAAGTGATGTGATGACTGCTACAAAGGAAGTTCCATATGTGCCAAATAGTTTCAGAGAAAGTAGGTATTTCATTAAATATCAAATATAAAAAGAAATCCCAATGTATCTTCATAAAAGCAATAGAAATCATTAACATTAGTTGACATGTTTGAAATAAAAACTTCATCACAGATATTCAAGAAAAATATAGGTAACCCTTCCCTAAACAGTTATAAAATTAATGTATACCATGTTTACTAAATACTTAGCCTCTGTTATGAAAACTGTAAAAATTGGAATTCTCAGATAATTATATCAGAAGACCAAGAATGTTTCTGAATTTTTATAATCTGTATTTTGATCTAGGTTTATACAGTGCATTGTGAAGGGCTTTATTTAGGCTATTGTGAACTTAATATCTGTTATTTGACAAAATGAATGGTTTTTAACATGTTAAAAAAAAGGAGTTGAGTTAATTTTGGAGGCTAGTATTTACTAGCATAAAAAGTAAAAGTTTACTTTTTACCAATGCTATTGGTTAAAAAAAAAAAAAGAGAGAGACATTGTCCCAATGCTATTTTTAATTTTTTTTAGACTATAATTTGTTGTTTAATTTGGACAAGCTGAAATTCACACAATTCAAACTGCAACCTTATGTTTTGGGTCATGGAGGAAGGAAGTTTCAGTGTTAAATTTAATTGGAAATTTACTGTTAAATCAAAACAGACCATGTCAAATTAAACATAAAATCTCTAAGTATTCTGCCTCTTAAAACTAAAATTTCAGGCATTTTGTTTTTTAAAAAGAAATATTTTACTGGTAAATATCCTTATTTTACATTTGTTAAAGACAATTTCATCATCATGAAACTATTAGTAAATCATTGATTTACTAATCACTGATTTGGTCAAATATATATTCAAGTATTGGTCTGTTGTTCCCTTTCTACCTGTTTATTCTATTGGTGGATGCAAAATTGTTAATATTTTTTCTTGGTGAATACAAATGATTGAATTCAGAATTGTCAGCATCCTGAAACACTGAAATAATAAATATTAAATACATATCAGTGGGTTCCAATAAACTTGTCTTAAGAAATGCAACGAGTCATGAAAAAGAATACGCAATCCTTGTAACATGAGTGTTACTGGTATATAGTCACACAGACATTCTCAAAAAAACAGTCATGTGAGAGGACATTTTTATCAATATGACCAATATTTGCACATTTGTGTTTTGTTTTCCTCATCGATCCTTGTCTTCTATATAAGAAACTAATTCTGGTATCTATTTTTATTACCTTCTATCAAATTGAGACCATACCATCCCCATGTGAGATAATCAGATAGGTTGGGAATCAGTTTGTCAATTCTGTGTGTAGCTGGCCAAAATGGCTGACTTAGTAGGTCAAGTTTGATCTTGAGCAGAGGAGACAGATTCAAAAGATTAGGAAAGGGAGTCTAGGATTTGACAGGTGAGTGGGTGAGAGATTCTAAAACTTTGTGATAATTAATTAAAGATTCATCAACAAGGACCTACTGTATAGCACGGGGAACTCTGGTCAATATTATGTAACAACCTAAATGAGAAAAGAATCTGAAAAAAAAACAGATACATACATATGTATAACCAAATCACTTTGCTGTGCACCTGAAGCTAACGCAACATTGTTAATCAACTCTATTCCAGTTTAAAATAAACAGTTAAGGGGCTTCCCTGGTGGTGCAGTGGTTGAGAATCTGCCTGCCAATGCAGGGGACACGGGTTCGAGCCCTGGTCTGGGAAGATCCCACATGCTGCGGAGCAACTAGGCCCGTGAGCCACAATTACTGAGCCTGCGCGTCTGGAACCTGTGCTCCACAACAAGAGAGGCCGCGATAATGAGAGGCCCGCGCACCGCGATGAAGAGTGGCCCCCACTTGCCGCAACTGGAGAAAGCCCTCACACAGAAACGAAGACCCAACACAGCCATAAAATAAATAAATAAATAAACCCAAAAGTTAAAATAAATAAATAGTTAAAACAAAAAATAAAATAAAACAAATAAAAATGGTTTGAGAGAATTACTTTTTATTTTAAAATGCAAATATCCTTCATAAGGATTTTTATATGCCATTCACACCTTATTTTAGGTGAATAAGTCACAATTTTCTTTTTTTAGTCTAAGATTAACTTCTGTACAACTGAGAAATTGATAAAGTGTGAGGAAAATTTTGGAGTTGGGTGTTCTGGGTCATGTACAGCGCCTGAGTGCCTGGACTCCTGGACAAGAAGTTTAGATAGAGGGCAGATCCAGCATCAGCATCCTAGCACATACCCAGGATGGGGGGAAGCCAGGAGGCAGATGCGGAGACCAAGGAGAGGTGCCAGGGCCAGAAGATAAATGCAGAGCACAATGTTTGGCACACAGTAGGTGCCTAGTACATGTTTACTGAATGAATATGAAAGTTTGCTTACAGGTTTGATAAGCACAGATTTTAAAAAAAAGAATAATAAGGGAAGAAATTCTATGCTTATCTACCTGAAGCTAGATATGAGAATAGAAAAAAAGAGCAAGGAAAGAAAATGTGAAACAATAGGGAAAGAATGACAAAAACAGATTAGACTCACCTTCTATCAGAAGTCCATTCCAGGAGCCATTTCTCTGCTGAAGCAAATACTTTGGCTGCCTCCCTTCATTCTCGTCTGTCCTTAGTGTTGTCCTCTAGGAAGAAAGCCCTACTCATTGAATTTAAAGCTATTGATCTAGTCTTGCTGAGGCATTACTCCTTAAGGACCTCATCCTAACTGTTGGTTCAGTAAGATGAATAGAGCCCAACAACGTATGTTTACGATGTCACGTTATTTCATTACAAGGCATGTAGATTACAAAGATGGAACAGGAAAAGATAGCTTAGGACATATAACACTTATTCATATGGACTTAGCTAAAAATCACTGGGAAAATACATTTATCTTTTTTACACTTGTTTGCCTTTTAGCTCTCAGAACAGTGCTTATGAGTAACCTCCTGAACTGAATCAATTAGGAAATGAAGGCAGGAAAACTTAGGAAATTATTCTGTTTCTTAAAGATTCAACTTTAGAACAGATGATTGATCGGATTGTTTCATATGGTTGGTGCTGAAATTTGCAGAATATCTGCCTGGCTTTATATTCACTTTCTCCATGTAAACACATTTATGACCTCCTCAGTAACAGGAACTTTTTCTTGAGTTAACCAAATTATGACCTCAGAAATTCGCTTAGCAAGATTTTAGGAGTCCCACATCTCCTTTTATTTTTCCTAGGATTTCCCTCCCCCTCTTTTATTTTTCCTTCCAGACAATTACTTTCAAATTCTTCTTTTTGTAGACACCAATTAAGCTAATGTTATGTAATCATAGAAAAGGTGAATAGTAGGTTATAATGATTAGGCAAAAAGAATAAAAATCCTCAGATGAAGATTCAAATTTTACTTGAAAGGACAAATATGGTTCACCTAGGTTCACAACCCTTTCTAGACAGAGATAGGGTGATCCCTTGACAATGTAGTGTGTTTCTATGCTGTTGTGTTATGGAGAAATGTTGCAAAGGGTCCAGGAAGTCGGACGGAATATCCCCTCAATCCTCTGAATCTGAAAGCAGAGGCACTCCAAAGACAAATTTGTGTGTTCCATTGCTGTTTGCACATGTTATTACTGATCCAAATGAGAGCTTACTAGTTTGTAGGGAATGCTTTAACCTGGACACAGAGCCCTGTGCTCTCATCCTGACACTAAGTAGCCAAGTTGCTGTGATCAAGTTTTTTTTAGCTCCCTAAGCACTTAAAGATGTCCAGTGAAAGACCTATGAAGTCCCCCAAATTTCTAATATTCTAACATATGCTGTCATGTGATTACAGTTTCCTTGCATATTGAAACATAGCTAAAGTTCCATGATCAGATACTTCCTGAGCTAAAGCATGAGAGTATATCTACTGATACAATTGTCCACATAGGTAATATAACTTACCCTTGAGAACACCGTATAGGACACCAGACCACGAAGATGTTACTTTATGGACATCATCACAATGTGTATGCTTTAAAAGGATCACTGTTAATGATCAGTTCTCAAGAACACAGTCACATTGTTATATTCCTAATGAGATTTGATGATCCTGCACATCTAAATGGTTAAATTCTTAAATATGTTAACTATATATACGTATACACACACTCACACACACACATACACACGCACACACAAATCTTTGGTGATTTGTGGCTCAATAAATCAAGTAATTGTAATCTTTTAACCTTAGGAACATTTTGATCATCTCACATTGTAACAGACTGAGGAGTTGAAATTAAGCAACATAAAATGCAGAATTATAAAAACCCTCTTGTAATACAAAATTCATGGAAACAAAACTCTAATTTCCTGATGGATATATTATATTAATGTAATGGATACCTCAGTGTAGTTAAATTGCATTAAATGGTTATTAATGCTTGAATAAACTTCAAGGAAGTGGGTACTGGTTGAAATAGGATAATATTTTGCTCTGCTAAATTATATGTTAATTGGTATTTCCTCTCTTGTAAAAGGACCTAAAGGGTTTAATAAAATGTGTGGTAGAAACATTATTTTTTTTTCTTTCTTGAGATATTAAGTCAAGATTTTAACTGGAAGTGTTTCAAACCCTTTCCCAGAAAATTCTTCAGTATTTGCGATGACATGAGTGTCAGGGACTCCCAAAAGTAAACAATTAAAGCTTTTAGTCATCCAAATAATGATAGACTGCATCATGGGAAAAAATGTTACAAACTGTGCGGTGGAGATTTGTTTTCTTACTGCATATTCCATGGAGGGGAGGGATAGCGGGCTGGGGGTGGGGTAGAGAGAGAGAGAGGCATTCCATAGCCAAGTGCAGGCCACCTTTGTTATTCTCAAGTTACGTCAAACGCTGTATTTGATAATACAACGAACAAGAACTTGCAGTTCATTTTCATTTTATCCGATTATGAAAAATACCAGAAACCTCAAGTTTTACCTGAGGGATGTGGTGCTTCTGTTATGCATGAGGAAAACAGCTGCAACCAAGTACTTGAATCTGGCCAGGCTAGAGTCTCATTTTGAGCTTTAATTTTTTAGAGGCGTTAACCCTCTGATAAAATTAGGTCTGTGCCCCTGAATGCTTAAAAGGGACAGAGTACTTAAAGATCATATAGTTTTCAGGACTGAACACAAGTGAAACTGGCACAGGGGGCATGTCAGGAAAATTAAGTTTGGGAACTTAGAAAGCATGCGGAGATTTACAAGCCAGAGTTAGTGCACTGACTTCTATTTAAACATTATTTAGAAGTTTTCGTGCTCAGTTCTTGTCTTGTGGGAGACACATCTCATTTTCTTTAGGGTCAGCAGTCACAATGTTACTCAAGTGCCATACAAAAAAGGAAACATGGGCCACTCAATCTGAAATAATAGACAATGTGGCCCAGTCACATGGACTACATCACCGAGATGAAATATTTGTAGCACAGTAAAAGCTAAACCCATGGGACTGGCAATTCCAAGTAACTAAGACCAACAGGAAGTGACCCCCAACTCTAGGGCGACACTTTGCTTTCAATTGAAACATAGCAATCAACAGGGAAGTTAAAAAAAGAGAAACTACAGAAAAGAAGAAAGAGTCATTAATCAAGGCACCAAAGGGGGAAAATGGTATGTGCACTTCAGGATAAACAGGGACATGGTAAGGTCAATGTAAATTCATGGCCATTTAAATCTATCACTGAAAGCTGTGTGTACCCCCAGGTCCCTTAGGGATACACACACACACACACACACACACACACACACACACAATTTATTCATCTAGAGAGAATACTGGGACAAAATTAAAAAGGATAAAAACTCAGCTAAACCCATACAACTGAGATGCATATATACTCTCACATAGGGTGACCAAGTAAAATAAAGTGTCAACTTTTAGTGTATTTGTCAACCTACACAACGTACATTCCTGGTTCAGTATTTTAGGCTTTGTATTAGATCCTATCTCTTTGAGCTTCCTCTAATATAATTCTCTTCAGAGGCTACTGCATTTGTTATTTTTAAAGACACACTTTATCAAGACATGACAGAATCTTACTTTTCTAGTGATTTAAACCTGGGAAGTACCTGGCTTCCAATGATTCTTGTTGTTTGTCATCTAGTTTACACAGATGGAAACCACTGTTGTTTCTTTTGTGTGTGGATTGTTCAAACTGAAAATCCTGCATCATTGTGTCTTCTCTGGAGAAAACAAAAAAATTTTATTGGTCTCCAAAGACAGTGCACCTAATAACACAGTGCATGGGAAAATATCTTCCCTTCTCTTAACACTTCCTAGACTGTGCAGAGGAAATAAAAGATCTTCGAATTCCATGCCAGCACCAAAGCAAGCATATTGTTTCATCTACAAGATTTTAATCCAAAAAAATCATGTAAAATATGTTAATGCCCTAGTTAAAGTGAAAACAAACAGCCATTAGCTGGCTTTAAATCACAAGATGTGATTGCATTAGTTCAATGGAAAGCTTTGGTGACAGGGGAAACTTACTTACTCCACCACCTTACTAGCTCTGTGACCTTAAATGAATTACCTAACATCCCCACGTTTAATTTTCCTCCTCTTTAAAATGGGACACCCACCTGCTAAAGTTGTGGCGTGATTTTCATAGTATATGTGTATTTTTTAACTGTCCCTAGCCCCTCTCCCATAGGAGAGTATCAAAAGGAGTGATTATTATATGCCTAATGAAATCCAAGAAATTGTTTATGTCAGGTGATATCTTACTTCATAAACTATACTAATAGAGGTGCTTTTAGGTTAGCACTCCTTTTATTATTAAACTTTCCCCTTCTAAAAGGCCATACAATTTAGCAAATTCTTCTCTTACTAAACATTTTACACTTACCTCTGCCCAAATTCCTATGATTAGAAAAACTGATTACATTATCTCACCAAGAGAGGCTTATTGTCTCCTTTAGATATAACCCCATCCTCCCCACCTTATTTAACTCAGAAAAATGTCCTACATCTGGTGCTCACCTTCCTGCCGCAAAGTCGATGTTTCTTTTCCCAGTAGCTCTCTGAACAAGAGTGATAATGATTGGTGCAGAATGGAGTGTGGTAATGACTGCCATGTATTTCTTATCTCTATTTGGAGGCTTATGATATTTCTCTGTGTCATCCCATTTCTGACCTCATCCCAAGGCTGTGATAGGTCTTAGGGATGCATAGTTTAGACAACTGCATTAAACCATGAAAATCAGTTCTTTGCACATTTCGTCTGGAGGTTTTACCCCCGTCCTCCCAACCGTTTTCCTTCCATTATCTGGGACACATTGGGACTCTTACAAAGGACAAAGCAGCCTGGGAAATGTGTAGGAGGGAGAGTCTCAGGTGTAAGGACATAAACATAGTCTACAGTTGTGATACAATCTGAATAACTGAGAAGGGAGGGAAAAACAGAGACAGTGAACTCTCTTCTGGCATACAGGGAATGTTCAATAGGTTAAAAGAAGAAATAATAGAGTTAGCACAGAAAGTTATCGTTTATTATATGCATTTCTGGGCAAACGTAAGAGAGTGGTCATATACTAAGACAATGATAAAAATGATAATCCCACTCAGGAATTTTATTCAGATACCTAAAATAAAAGAAAATTCCGTAGGTCACTTTTTAAAATATAGATATCACATTCCCTTTCTGCTGACAAAAGCGGAAGAGTTAAAGTTTAAAAAATAAATGAAAGCTTCATGGTAGAGTCAGTTCCAATCTAAGAGCATTTAGAAACCTCTGGAAAGGGTAGAGAAAAACCTAAAAGAAGCATTTGGGGGTGTGTATTTTACTGGTTAGTATGACCAAGGGGCTTGTAGAGTCAAAGACAAGCATAAAGTCAATGCTCTCTTATGACTGAAAAGGAAGATGTGTGCTCTAAGTAAAACTGTACAGAGAACCTGAGAACCTGTGGACTTTCAGTGTTGGACACTGCCATAACAGCCAGCCTGTCCTTTGTTATTTCCAACTGTTAAGCTCAGGGGCTATCAATTCATAGCCTTTCCAGAGTGTTCTAGATGACTGCTTCTGCTAGAGTCAGAAGGGGCAAAGTAATCTTTCTAATGCATTCAATAGCTTTTGAGTGAAATTCTAGCTATGTGGCATAAAATCTAACATGAGATTCAACTGGCTGATGGGCACAGGATCTCAGGACATACACTGCTGCCTAACATGGTGGTGAGCCCTGCAGCTCTCAGAACGGAGTTCAGAGCACCTCCTTATGTTGTGTCTGGAAGCAGAAGACAGATATTAGGTCAATAAGGAGGTTAATATAAATATGCAGAAGCAATGGCGTGCAGTTGTAACAGATGTCCGACATGCGGTTCTGTCAAAGGAAATTTATGACTATGAACTGTTGATTATTAGTGGCCTAATAGTGGCAACATTGATAATTTAGATCATATTGTAGATGATGATAATTATGGAAGGCCATGGTCTCTCCACTGTGAATTTGGCTTTTAACATGTTGCTTCTCCTTTGGGAAAAAAAAATGTTATTGAAGCTATTATGTTATTACTACATTCTAGGACAAAATGAGTGAACCTATTTTCCCGGAATGATAGATGATCACTGAATCATCATCCACTCAGACAAAATAGCAGCAGACACCAACTCAGTTAGTGCTCCACAACAGAGTATTTTTTCAACTTTCATTCCCTCAATTCTCCTTGGTCATATATCTGCTAGTTCTGATCAAATTATTAAAAACATCTAAGCCATTATAAAAGAGGAATTAGATTTGATCTACTTAGAAGTGGCAACCAAAATGTGCATTAACAAAAATGTACTGAGCAACTATTGCAGTCAAGATACTATCTTAGTGCATCAGGGGAGAGGGCGAAAGAAAGATTGGCAGGATACAAAAATGCATATTGTGCACATTATAGTCTAGTTATACAGATGAACTAAATGTACTTGGAAATCTTAGTAAAATGCCAACATCACATATTAATTCAACAGTACAAGAAAGCCCACAGAGCAATTCAAAATAAAGTTTCTATTTGAAGAACCAGGGCATAAAATGCTATGAATGCAGAGCAGAGAAGACTGCAGTGCACTGGAGTGGGCTGAGGCTACAACTGTCATAGGACTGAGAGAAAAAGAAGAGCGTGGACAACATGAGCACAAGCTCAGGCAAAAGAGTGCAGGACAAGTTTCCTAATGTAGGCCAGATTAACAAAAGACTGGGCTTAGAAGTAGCATGTGTAACATTTTACCTATTTTTCAAGTTAAATTCAAGGCTAGCCTGGTTGGTAGTAGAGGGTGGCTCAGCCCACTCTGAAAACTCAAACGATCAGAGCTAAACATAAAGAAAATATTAAGGAAGGAGGTGAAGGAAAGAAATCCATCAAATCTACAGTAAATATGTATTAGGATAGAATGAGCAAAATAAAGGTTTATTCTATCCCTTCCCCACACAAACACAATTGCCATGAGATTATAGATGAGGCATAAATCTTACACTTTTTGTCATTCATAGTCTATTTAATTTATAGAAAAACCACTCAATTTCTCATTAGCAGTGTCAAAAATATTCTCTCTTAAGATACAATCAGGATGAGTGTATACTTCAAGACTGGACAGATGTTGAGGAGAAAGGCAAGAAAGTACTTCCATCCACACTACAGGTGCTATCACTGAAAGGGAGACACACATATGAACATGTCAGAACTGGCTGTAAAAGGGGAAGCTGCTGTTCTAAGTACAACCTTGCACTTGGAAACATAGGGCTGCCAGGGAAAAGGAAACAGATGCCCTGCTGGACTTATTAATGGTGTGACACTTTTATATAAAGCACTGAGATCTGGTATGGCTTTTATAAAAAAGCAAAAAACCCAGGAAAACCTTCAGTTGCTTAGGTGACTGGACTTGTTAATGTTTGCTCTGATTACTACTTTGGAAATTTATAAGACCTTTTTCTTTGAATGTTTCAAAAACTTTCTCTGGGCATTGCTTTTAACATAATATCCTGTTTTGCTAGTAGGTGTCTACACTCTAACTACATTGCACCTTTCTTTACTTTGGCATTAGAATTAAAACATTTATGTTTTAAGATTTGACCAGAAATTTGTGTTTGTATTTTCCTTCACTTAGATTCTTCGAGGTTAATGAGGATCCTCCCCATTTTCCTATATTTCTCTATACAGGCTCAAATATAAGGACAAATTATCCAATCTTCTTACTCCCAATAGTGGCATCTCAACTGTTTAGACTTAAGGGCAGTAAAAATCATTTTTGTCAACAACTTCATGAGATTTCTCCAGTACATCAGGAAGAGCACTTAATCCTATGTAATTCAGTAAGCAGAATAAGGACCAAAGGTTCACCATACTACTTTATGATCTTTTGGAGTTTCCTCAAAGTACTACTACTCCCTCTTGTACCCCTTACGCCAAACTTGTAAGGGAATTTGAAAAATCCCTGCTTGGAAACTCCTTTAATTTCCAAATATAGGCCTCTACACATTGATTTTAATTAATTATCAGAGATAACATAAGTCATCCTGGAAGTCCAGTTGCTAATCCTCCTAGTCGGCTTTCATCTAGGACGTGGACAATTCATCCATGGTAAAATTTAATTTTAGCTATAATTACAAAAGTTTGAAATTAAATCTCACTAGTGCTATGCTTCCATTAATATGGACAAAATAACTGATCTACTTAGGATTAATGTGGGGGACAAAAGTAAGATTTAATTTTTAACTTTTATAATTAATTGGGAAAATGTGATAAAGGATTTTGTTTCAGAGAGAGAGAAATAGAGAAAGTTTCAGGGTTTCAAGGAAGACATTCCAGCAGTCCCTCAAACCTCTTATATCCTTAAAGAATATTGTTTAAGGTAATATGAACTGTAGCTCAAACTAAAAATAATATGTAACAGTTCTCAAATTGAAGAGTTGAAACTTGAGCTTATAGTACATTTCTCTCCAACAATTACAGAAGACAGAGATATAGAACAGAATTCTGACTTTTTATATACTACAGGATAACTCCATAAGCCAATTATATTGATAATCAGGGTGATCATGAGGAATACAATACTCTTACACAAAAGAGGCTCCAGCTACTCAGTTACCTTATCACAGTCAACATTTCTTCATGCTGCTAATATTCTCACTGGTATATGAGTTTCAAGTTATTAAGGTCCAGAAAACTAAAAGAAACTGACAAGTATATTAAGAACCAGACTCTGAGACACGTTCAAGAAAATCTCAGTGCTTGTTTTTCTGGTTCCTATTTATTCTACTTAATGACAGTTGTGGTTTGTGGAATGAAACATTCTCAAGTTTCAAAAAATTTCCAGCCTAGACCGTAAAGGGAGTAATCAGTGGAGAGAGAGATTCATGATATGCTCTAACCACAGAACTCTCGGAGATATGGACAAGAGGGTCTTTCAGTAACCCTAATGTGAATTACCCCAATGGGAAATCCGAATGAGTAATAGAATGTAAATGATGGTCATCAGTAAGCTGAGGCATCAGGGACTCTTTAGGAGTTGATAATTATAAAAGAAACATACTTAACCACAACTTCCTTTTTGCCTTAAATATTCAGGTGATTAGAGATTTCTTTTGTTTTCCTCTTCCTTGTGTATGCCTGTCATCTTCACTGTACTGGCAGCTTATGGAGTAAACACAATAAAATGTGGTGATACAACATTTAGACATGTTGCTGAAGGAGAAAAGAGAAAGTACTAAGTTCTGAGAATGGATACCACCTGGTTTTAGTAGTAACCACAGAGAGAGAATATTTAGTTATAAAGGCAAGCTCAAGTTTTACAGTCCATATCTCTCTTATTTAAATGTACTAGGTTTATATTTTAAGAAAATTGAAGATGGTTTCCCACAGGATCAATGATATACTTGGATGTTACATTGCTTGAGAAATTCCAAATGACCACAAAATAAATGTAGAAAACTAAGAAATGATTTTGAATTTAGTCATAAAAAAATAATTATGATCAATGAAATCCAGTGGTAAGATATATAAATGAAGCTAGTCTTCTTTCATTGGATGGAAAGAGCTATGCTGTTTTGGCAAATAAAAGAATGTATGGATGGATTCATGGTTAAATTACTAGAATATTCGAAAGTGAGAGTTAATTTGAAAAGATCTGTAATATACCCAATGAATACAGAGGGAGCATTACTCATCTAATTAGCATTAAATGAATAACAAATATTCAAGAACATATAACATTTTTGTTGGTGGTAAATCATTCAAAAATAATCCTTTAATATTATATGCCATAAAGTGATAAGAAATTCAAAATAGTTTTTAAAATTTATTTCCTTAAAATGTATCATCTTCCTTATTTAAGAAGGTTTAGCAGTTATTGAACTTCACTTCCACATGTTAATATCCCACTAACTGACACATAAAGAAGCTTGCTGAAAAATGAAATGTAAACCCAAAAGTGAAAAAGAGATTGCTGACAAAATGTGAATGACTTTATTTGGTGGAAGAAAACAAACATTAGACATTCCCATGAACATCTGTTTGATTTTGGTGTAGTTCATCTCCAGAAAGGTGAAAATGATATAGTTTTTTTCAATCATGATTATATTAGATTAAGAGTGTGGAATGGAAAATAATACAGGTCAGAAACTTCTCATAAAAATCAGTTCTGACGTTTTCTTTTTAATTGTTCTCTCCTCACCTTTGATTAAGATGCTAATATGTTCTGAACACTTATATGTTGATCAAAATACAACAAATGTCTAATCCACTTAAAGGCCAAATTATATTGGAAACAATGGGTTCATATAAATGAACAATTAAAATAAATTGTATTCAATTCAGCCTAACAGAAGAAGGAATCAGATATTATTTTCCTGAATGACTGAAGACATTAACTTTGGTTGACAGAAAGTTTATCTCTTCTCACTACTGGTAAGTCAACAGGAGGATACAGTTTGCTATAGTGGTTAGTATTGTTCAACTAACTAAGGATAACTGTAGTAGTATGTGCTTGTCAAAACACCTGGAATAAAAAGCTAGTATATGTGCCAGTTTAATTCTTTCGAAGAACTTTTGACTGACTGTATAGATTATGAAATGAAATATTTCTGAATTAGAAAAAAAGATTTTCTGTGGGGTTTAGGGAGATGACCTTAGAAAAATTCATAAACAATGCAGAGTGTATCCCAATCTATGAATTAGAATTTGTACAATTTCACAAAATTCCTATCATGAGGTAAGATCAAAAAAGGGGTAGAAATCCTGCAGTCTGCAGAATGGAGCCCACAAACACAGAAAGTTAGAGAAAATGAGATGGCAGAGAAATATGTTCTAGACGAAGGAACAAGATAAAACCACAGAATAACGCTAAGTAGAGATAGGCAATCTGCCTGAAAAAGAATTCAGAGTAATGATAGTAAAGATGATCCAAGAACTCAGAAAAAGAATGGAGGCACAGACTGAGAAGAGACAAGAAATACTGAACAAAGAGCTAGAAGCTTTAAAGAACTACAGAGATGAACAATACAATAACTGAAATGAAAAATATACTAGATGGAATCAACAGCAGAATAAATGAGGCAGAAGAATAAATAAGTGAGCTGGAAGACAGAATGGTGGAAATCAGTGCCGCACAACATAATAAAGAAAAAAGAATGAAAAGAAAAGAGGACAGTCTAAGAGACCTCTAGGACTACATTAAATGCACCAACATTCACATTACAGGGGTCACAGAAGGAGAAGAGAGAAAGAAAGGCCTGAGAAAATATTTGAAGAGATACTAGCTGAAAACTACCCTAACATGGGAAAGGAAACACTTGAATCCAGGAAGCACAGAGAGTCCCATACAGGATAAACCCAAGGAGGAACATGCTGAGACACATATCAAATTGACAAAAATTAAAGACAAAGAAAATATTAAAAGCAACAAGAAGAGAAAAGCAAAAATAACACACAAGGGAATCCCCATAAGGTTATCAGCTGATTTTTTCAGCAGAAACTCAGCAGGCCAGAAGGGAGTGGCAAGATATATCTAACGTGATGAAAGGGAAAAACCTACAACCAAGAATACTCTACCCAGCAAGGCTCTCATTCAGATTTAATAGAGAAATCAAAAGCTTTACAGACAAGCAAAAGCTAAGAGAATTGAGGACCACCGAAACAGCTTTACAACAAATGCTAAAGGAACTTCTCTAGGTGGAAAAGAAAAGACCACAACTAGAAACATGAAAATTACAAATGGTAAAGCTCATCAGTAAAGGCAAACATAAAGTAAAGGTAGGAAATCATCCACATTTAAATATAATATCAAAACCAGCAATCATGAGAACAGGAGAGTACAAATGCAAGACATTGGAAATGCATTGGAAATTAAGAGACCAGCAACTTAAAATGATCTTGTATATATATAGACTAGTATATCAAAACTTCATGGGAATTGCAAACCAAAAATCTACAGTAGAATCTACAATCACATATACACACAAAAGCAATCCAAACACAACACTGAAGATAGTCATCAAATCAAAAGAGAAGGTGAACAAAAGAGGATGGGAAGAAAAAAAAACCTACAAAAACAAATCCAAAACAATTACCAAAGTGGCAATAAGAACATGCATATTAATAATTACCTTAAATATAAATGGATTAAATGCTCCAACCAAAAGACACAGACTGGCTGAAGGAATACAAAGACAAGACCTGTATATATGCTGTCTACAACAGACCCACTTCAGATCTAGGGACACATACAGACTGAAAGTGAGGGGATGGAAAAAGTTATTCCATGCAAATGGAAATCAAAAGAAAGCTGGAGTAGCAATACTAATATCAGACAAAACCAACTTTAAAATAAAGTCTGTTACATGAGACAAGGAAGGACACTACATAATTATCAAGGGATCAATCCAGAAAGAAGATATAACAATTGTAAATATATATGCACCCAACATAGGAGCACTTCAATATATAAGGCAAATGCTAACAGCCATAAAAGGAGAAATTGACAGTAACACATTAATAGTGGGGGACTTTAACACCCCACTTTCATCAATGGACAGATCATCTAGACAGAAAATGAATGAAGAAACACAAGCCTTAAATGACACATTAGACCAGCTGGACTTAACTGATATTTATAGCGCATTCCACCCGAAAGCAGCAAAATAACACTTTCTTCTCAAGTGCACATGGAAAATTCTCCAGGATTGATCATATCTGGGCCACAAATCAAGCCTGGGGAAATTTAAGAATATTGAAGTCATATCAAATATCTTTTTCAACCACAATGCTATGAGATTAGAAATCAACTACAGGAAAAAAACTTTAAAAAACACAAACATGTGGAAGCTAAATAATATGTTACCAAAAAAAATGGATAACTGAAGAAATCAAAGAGGAAATTAAAAAGTACCTAAAGACAAATGAAAACAAAAACATGACGATCCAAAACCTACGGGACGTGGCAAAAGCAGTTTTAAGTGGAAAGTTTATAGCAATACAATCTTACCTCAGGAAATAAGAAAAATCTCAAATAAACAATCTAACCTTACACGTAAAACAACTAGAGAAATAAGAACAAACAAAACCCAAAATTAGTAGAAGGAAAGAAATCATAAAGATCGAGGAGAAATAAATGAAATAGAGATGAAGAAAACAATAGCAAAGATCAATAAAACTAATAGCTGGTTCTTTGAAAAGATAATCAAAACGCATAAACCTTTAGCCAGACTCATCAAGAAAAAAAGGGAGAGGGCTCAAACCAATAAATTTAGAAATGGAAAAGGAGAAGTACAATGGACACCACAAAATACAAAGCATCATGAGAGACTGCTACAAGCAATTATATGCCAATAAAATGGACAATCTAGAAGAAATGGAGAAATTCTTAGAAAGGTGCAACCTTCCAATACTGAACCAGGAAGAAATAGAAAATGTGAAGAGAACAATCACAAGTACTGAAATTGAAACAGTGATTAAAAAATGTCCAGGACCCGATGGCTTCACAGGTGAATTCTATCAAACATCTGGAGAAGAGTTAACACCTCTCCTTTAGAAAGTCTTCCAAAAAACTGCAGAGGAAGGAATACTCCCAAACTCATTCTATGAGGCTACCATCACCATGATACCAAAACTTGTCAAAGATACCACAAAAAAAGAAAATTACAGGCCAGTATCACTGTTGAATATAGATGCAAAAATCCTCAACAAAATGCTAGTGAACTGAATCCAACAATACATTAAAAGGATCATACACCATGTTCAAGTGGGACTTATCCCACGGATGCAAGGATTTTTCAATAACCACAAATCAATCCGTGTGATACACCCCATTAACAAACTGAAGAATAAAAACCAGATGATCATCTCAATAGATGCAGAAAAAGCTTTTGACAAAATTCGACACCCATTTATGAAAAAAAAAAAACAAAAAAAAAAACAACTCTCCAGAAAGTGGGCATAGAGGGAACTTACCTCAACATAATAAAGGCCAAAAATGCAAACTCAGAGCTAACATCATTCTCAATAGTGAAAAGCTGAAAGCAATTCTGCTAAGATCAGGAACAAGACAAGGATGTCCACTGTCGCCACTTTTATTCAACAGTTTTGGAAGTCCTAGCCAAGGCATTCAGAGAAGAAAAAGATATAGAAGGAATCCAAACTGGAAAAGAAGAAGTAAAACTGTCTCTGTCTGCAGACGACATGATACTATACCTAGAAAATCCTAAAGAAGCTACTAGCAAACTACTACAGCTCATCAGTGAATTCAGTAAAGTTGCAGGATACAAAATTAAAACACAGAAATCTCTTGCATTCCTATACACTAACAACGAAAGAGCAGAAAGAGAAATTAAGGAAACAATCCCATTTACCATCACATCAAAAAGAATAAAATACCTAGGAATAAACCTACCTAAGGAGACAAAAGACCCATACTATGAAAACTATAAGATACTGATAAATCGAAGATCACAGAAACAGATGGAAAGATGTACCATGTTCCTGGACCGGAACAATCAAGATGATTATTCTACCCAAGGCAATCTACAGATTCAATGCAATCCCTATCAAATAACCAATTATATTTTTCACAGAACTAGGACAAAAAATTTTTAAATTTGTTTGGAAACACAAAAGTCCCCGAATAGCCAAAGCTATACTGAGGAAGAAAAATGGAGCTGGAAGAATCAGACTCCCTGAGTGCAGACTATACTACAGAGCTACAGACATCAAAACAGGATGGTACTGATACAAAAACAGAAGTATAGATCAATGGAACAGGATATAAAGCCCAGAAATAAACCCACACACCTATGGTCAACTAATCTATGACAAAGAAGTCAAGAATATACACTGGAGAAAAGGCAGTCTCTTCAATAAACGGTGCTAGAAAACTGGACAGCTACATGTAAGAGAATGAAATTAGAACACTCCCTAATACCGTACACAAAAATAAACTCAAAATAGATTAAAGACCTACATGTAAGACTGGATACTATAAAACTCTTGGAAGAAAACACTGGCAAAACACTCTTTGACATAAATCGCAGCAATTATATTTTTGCATCCACCTCCTAGAGTAATGAAAATAAAAATAAACAAATGGGACCTAATTAAACTTAAAAGCATTTGCACAGCAAAGGAAACCATAAACAAATCGAAAAGACAACCCACAGAATGGGAGGAAATATTTGCAAACAAAGTGACCGAAAAGGGATTAATCTACAAAACATACACACACCTCATGCAGCTCAATATCAAAAAACAAACAACCAAATCAAAAAATGGGCAGAAGATCTAAATAGAAATTTCTCCAAAGAAGACATACAGATGGCCAAAAAGCACATGAAAAGATGCTCAACATCACTAATTATTAGAGAAATGCAAATCGAAACTACAATGAGGTATCACCTCACACTGGTCAGAATGGCCATCAACAAAATGTCTACCAACAATAAATTCTCAAGAAAGTATGGAGAAAAGGGAACCCTCCTACACTGTTGGTGGGAATATAAATTGCTACAACCACTATTGAGAACAGTATTGAGGTTCCTCACAAAACTAAAAATAGAACTACCATATGATCCAGCAAACCCACTCCTCAGAACAATAATTTGAAAAGATACATGCACCCCAATGTTCATTGAAGCACTATTTACAATAGCCAGGACATGGAAGCAACCTAAATATCCATCAACAGAGGAATGGATAAAGAAGATGTGGTACATATATACAATGAAATATTACTCAGCCATAAAAAAAGAATAAATTAATGCCATTTGCAGCAACATGGATGGACCTAGAGATTGTCATACTGAGTCAAATAAGTCAGACAGAGAAAGGCTAATACCATATGGTATCACTTATATGTGGAATCTAAAATACGACACAAATGAATTATTTACAAAACAGAAACAGACTCACAGACTTTGAAAACAAATTTATGGTTACCAAAGGGGAAACATTGGTGGGGAGGAGGGATAAGTTAGGAGTTTGGAATTAACATATACACACTAATGTATATAAAACAGATAACCAACAAGGACCTACTGTATACCACAGGGAACTCTACTCAATATTCGGTAATAACTTATATGGGAAAAGAATCTGAAAAAGAATGGATATATGTATATGTATAACTGAATCACTTTGCTGTACACCTGAAACTAACACAACATTGTAAATCAACTATACTCTAATATAAATTAAAAATTTAATTAAAAAAGGGGGTAGGACTCTGTGATCTTAGCATCACATCAGTAGATGTTTACTCTTCATTGAACATCCGTATCAATTTGTTGGACAGAGGAGCACACAGACACAGGTCAATTGCATTCTTTGCAAGGTTCTTTATATAACTTATCAAAATTACAGATTTTCTTGTTGATTTTGTAGTTCCTAACCATGGAGCAGTAATTATTCCAACTACTTACTCCATGGGCATTTTATTTTCCTGAACAAATAAAAAAAGACAGTGTATGGAAAGACATTATGCATTATGCATAAGGCTTAAGAGTCTCATGTCTAGTGTGGTATGTTCTGAATGCTTGTGTCCCTCCAAAATTCATATGTTGAAATACCAACCCCCAAATGGTATTAGCAGGTGGAGTCTTTGGGAGGTAAGTAGGTCATGAGGGTGGAGTCCTCATGGATGAGATTAGGCCCTTGTAAAAGAGGCCCAAAAAAGCTCCCTTGCCCCTTCCTCTATGTAAGGTTACAGGGAGAAGTGGGCTGTCAATGAAGAAAACTGGTCTAACCAGACACTGAGCCTAATGGCACCTTGGTCTTGGATTTCCCGGCCTCCAGAACTGTGATAAATATTAGTTGTTTTTAAGCCACCTGGTCTCTGGTATATTGTTACAGAATTCCAAATAGACTAAGACATAGTATCACATTGGTTGGATTCAAATCCCCTGCTCCAACAGGTATTAGTTTTGTGACTTTGATTAAGTTTCTCAAACTCTCAAACCCTTAGTTTCTCACCTGTGAAAGGAACATGAGAATAATAGTATCTAACACTATATTGTCATCACTAGGACTAGCAACATTAAGGAAATTAACAGAATGCCTGGCACATATTAAGGACAGAAAAATATTACATTCCCATGTATTACTTACTTACCATGTATTTTTTAATTAAATTGTTAAATTTATTTATGATAAAATAAACTCTTTGGGGAGTACAGTTCTATAATTTTTGACTCATGCATAGAGTCGTGTAATCGCCAGCAAAATCAATACACAGAGGAGTTCCATCACCTCCCCACAAATCCCTGATGCTACCCTTTTGCAATCAAAGCTTCTTTTGATTTATAACCCTTGTAGCCACTAATCTATTCTCCATCACTGTAGCTTTGTCTTTTCCAGAGTGCCATATAAATCAATTCACACAATATGCTGACTTTTGTGATTGGCTTCTATCATGTAGCCTAATTCATTTGAGACTCATGCGTGTGGTTGCATGTATCAATAGTTTCTTCCTTTCTATTTTTATTTTGTCTATTTTTGTTTGTTCATGCATTCCTTAGTTCAGGGATATTTGGGTTGTTTTCAGTTTTTAGTGATTGCAAATGAAACTTCTATACACACCATGTATAGATTTTGTTTCATTTTTATATAAGAACATTATTGATAATGCACATAGATACAAATCATGCATTAAGATGTACAGTTCACTGATGTTCAGTGTATTCATAGAGTTGTGCAAGCATCAACTCAATAAGTTTTAGAACATTTTCATCACCCAATGGTAACTTTATGTTTAACATTTCGAGGAACTGTCAAACTGTTTTCCAAAGGAGCTGCCACATTTTACAGTCACATCAGCAATGTATGATGGTTCCAGTTTCTCTGTAACAACTGGTTTGTTTCTGAGTTACTTAATGTAATCATCCTAGTGGGTGTAAAGTGATTTTATTGTGGTTTTGAGTTGTATTTCCCTATGGCTAATGATGTAAAGCATCTTTCACATACTTTTTAGTCATTTGTATATCTTCTTTGGATAAATATATACTTAAATCTTTGCCCACTTTTTAAAAAAGGGCTGTTTTTCTTTTGTCTTTTTATTATTTATTTGTAAGAGTTCTTTTAATATTCCAGATACAAGTCTCATCAGATACAAATGTATAAAATACCCAAGTATTTTCTCCCATTGTATGGGTTGTCTTTTTCCCTTTCTTAATGATATCCTTTGGAGCAAAAGAATTTAATTATGATGAAGTTCAATTTTTCTATATTTTTCTTTTGTCCTTTGTTCCTTTGATGTCTATAGATGAAGATTTTGATTATAACAAGGACACAAAGATTTACTATATTTTCTTCCAAAACTTCATAGTTTTAGGTCTTAAATTTAAATCCATGTTTCATTTTGAATTAATTTTTGTGTATTGTATAAGGAGTTCAACTTCAACCATTTGCATGTGGATATCCAGTTTTCCCAACACAATTTTTCAAGACTATTCTCTCCCAATTAAATTGTCTTGGCACACTTGTCAAAATCAATTTACTATATATGTGAAGGTTTATTTCTGGCTCTCAATTCTATTCCATTTATCTATATGTCTACCCTTATACCAGCACCACATTGTTTTGACTACTGTGTCTTCATACCAAATTTTAAAATTGGGAAGTGTGAGTACTTCACCTCTGTTCTTGTTCAGAATTTTGGCTATTCTGGGTTCTTTGATTTTCAATAAGAGTTTTAGGATAATCTTGTCAATTTCTTTGAAAGAGAAATCTGGAATTTTGATAGATATTGCACTGAATCTGTAGGTCAGTTTGTGTAGTATTGCCACCTTAAACATTAAGTCTTTTGATCTATAGACATGGTCTTTTTGGCAAATATTTAGATTTTTAATTTCTTCCAACAATGATTCCTAGATTTGTTTTATTCCCATATTCACCTTTTATATCTTTAGCATCTGTAGTAATAGCCTCTCTTTTATTGATGTTATTGTTAATTTCAGTCTTTTCTTCTTTCTTTTTTTTTTTTTTTTTGGTCAGTCTAAGTAGTGGTTTATACATTTCTTGATATTTTCTAAGAACCATCTTTTGTCTCCACTGATTCTATTCTGTTTTTACATAACTATTTTTGTTCTCATCTTTATTTTTTAATTCCTTTTGCTTGCTTTTTATTTAATTTGTTATTCTTTTTCCAATTTCTCAAGGTGAAAGCTCTGATTATTTAAGATCTTTATTATTTTAATACAAATATTTACTGCTATAAATTTCCCTCTTAGCACTACTTTAGCTGCATTCCACAAATTTTGATGTATAGTAATTCTATTAAAAATGTTTTTATTTTTCTTTGTGACTCATGCTTATAACCATTAGTTATATAGAAGTAGAATGTTTAATTTCAACCTATTTGAAAATTTTCCAGTTATCTTCCTGTTATCAATTTCTATGTTAGTCCTGACATTATCAGAGAACATACTTTGTATGGTTTCCATTCTTTTAGATTTTTTTAAGGTTTGGTTTATGGTCCAAAATATGGTCTTAGTAAATATTCCATGAACACTTGGAACAATATCTGTTCTGTAGTTGTTGAGTAGAGGGTTCTATAAATGTCAATTAATTTCTAGTTCAGAGATTGGCAAACTTTTTATTAAAGTGAAAAGTAGTAAATATTTTAGACTTTCCAGACCAGGGAGCAATATTGAGGACATTGTAACCATTTAAAATGCAACAATTTTAAAGTATAAAAAAATATTCTTAGCTCGTGGGCCATACCAAAAAAGGTGGTAGTCCCAATTTTATTGGTAAGCCATAGTTTGTCAACTCCTTTTCTAGTTAGTTGATGGTATTAAGATTTTTTTTTGTATCCTTGCTAATGTTCTACCTGCTCTATCAATTACAGAGGAGTGTTCAAATATAATTGTCAATTTTTCTATTTCTTTTTTATATCAGTTTTTAATATTTATTTTATTCTGGAGTTCTCTATGTATAAATACTTTTAAGACTGTCATGAATTTGGAGTTTACTGAGTTTCTTGAATCTGTGAATGCATGCCTTTCACCAATTTGGGGATGCTTTCAACTACTGTTTCTTCAGATATGCTTTATGCAACTCTTTCTCCTCTTTCAGGAATTCCAATGACAAAAATATTAAACATTTAAGTACTATTTCACAAGACCCTAAGGCTTTGTTCATTTTGTTTTGTTTTTGATTTTGTTCACATTGAATAATTTCTATTGTTCTATCTTCAAATTTACTATCTCTTTCCTCTGTCATCTGCATTCTACTATTGACCCCTTCCAGTGACTTTTTTAATTTCAGAAATTTTTTTCTAAAATTTCCATTTGCTTCTGTTTTATGGTTTCTATTTCTCTGCTTAGAATGTCTAATTTCCCATTCATTTCAATAATGATTATATTTACCTCATTAAGCATGATTATAATAACTTCTTTAAAGTCTTTATGTGGTAATTCCAACATCTGTGTCATCTCAGGATTCTCCTCAGTAGGTTGCCTTTTCTGTTGAAAATTGGTCAGATTTCCCTGGCTCTTGGTCATATTGTCCTGGGTTTTGATATTTTGGGTAATTTCAATTGTATACTGGACGTTTGGAAACTATGTTGTAAGAAATTGGGTCTTCTTAAAATCCAGGAGACAACTGATTTTTGTTTCTTTTAATAGGCAATCAACTCATGTACAGAATGCAGTCAGACTGCCTTCTGCAGGTGGTGATTCTAATGTTGAGTTTTCAAAGTTTTTACTATGTTCTTTGAGTGTACCTTTTACCTTAGCAACTCAGAGCATGAGTTGGGACTTGGGCAGTGGTTTGTATAGTAGTTCACTTTTCAAAACCTTGGCTATGCTTCTTGGGTGTGTTCTGTACTTAGACACTTGGGGGTGAGCTTAGGACTTACATTAGTTCATACCCAAATATAGATTCTCCAGCTCACTCCTCTGTGGGATTTCCCTGACACTCTGCAGCTTCTGTGGGCTGGTATTTTGTTTGTTTTGGGGGGGTACTGTTTTTGGTTGCTCTGGCCAAAAAGATGAGATTCTCTCAGTGTTTTGGCCTCTCATGTTCTTGTGCAGTTCCATACATCTGGGCCCGCCCTTGGGGCAAAGTAAAGAGAGAAGAGATAGAAAAAACATATATTGAAAATTCTCCTACACTCTTTGTATAAAAGGACCCCTCTTCTCTGTTCCTGAATCCAGAGTGCTGAGAGTTTTTCTCCAGTCTTTAGGTACCTGTGCCACTTCTGCTCTGCAGTATCATAGTTTTGCAATGGGGCTGGCTAAGGAGCAGGGCTACAAGAATTTCAAAAAGGAGAAGAAGAAGAATTATCCCTACTTTCTTGAGCTCACAGGTGGCTTTTTTTCCTGGACTTCTGGCCAGAAAGAGGGATTATAGGAGATATTGATGATGGTATCCATCATACAGTTTAATATGTCTCACAGTGGGGAGATAAAGAAGAAACAAAAATAAGAAACATAAAAAGACCGTATTAGTTGTTCTTCAAGTTTTAATGTCTTTCCCAATTTTCTTGTTCTTATTTACTTTTCAGATTCCTCAAGCAATTGCTTTTTGTATTTTGTCCAGTTTTAAGTAGTAATCAACTGCAGTGTGCTTACTCCAAGTAGAAGTTTTACCTTCTCCCTTTTTATTTCTGAGGCAACACACACACATACACACACACAGACTGTAAAAATAGAAGTTCTACAAAAAAGGGTTCCTCCTGTATACTTCTAAAAAGTAAATGTTCTAATTTACTTAGTTGCTAAAGATACAGTTTTTGTTGTTGTTAGCATTAGATCGGGTTGGGCTTTTGGGAACAGAGATCATGTTTATGAGCACTTATTGTCTCAAGAGTGATAAATTGAAATTGCTATTTCTAAAGAAAGTGTGTGGTTTTTTTTTTTCCAGAATCTTGATTTCCTTGAAACCCTTTATAGAACTTCAGAGACAAATTATCATAATTGATTATACTGTGATATCTGAATAAATTAAATAATATTTTAATGCCAACATTTTCTCAGATTTGTAATTAGCTTTTATTCTAAAAAGATATACTGGCCAAACATCTTTCAAGTGGTCATGCAATATTGCTGAAGGACATTCCAAGGAAATATCTTTTCATGAATTTTAAAATTATCTGATCCCTTGTAAATTTTTTAAAAATCCAATATATATGTCGCAATTGAAATTTATCATTACCAAATGATCTTGAAAGAATGAACCTATTTAAGCATAGTTTTAGAATAATTTTTATCAACACTTCTCTCTACAGGTGTCTCACAATGCATTTTTTACCTTTTAAAATAATTAATATTAGTGAGATGCCAAACACCCAAGACATTAAAAATCAACCCCTGTGCCACAGAGTAATTGGGGCTAAGATAAAAGTTATAGTCCACAAAAGGCTAAATATTGATCTGTTCAGTTTGCATCCATTATTGCTGATCTTTCAGGATTTAAATATCGATTGTGCAGTGTAGTTACAATAAGCTACAGCAAAAGCTCATCCATATTGCAATGCTGGGCAAAGAAAAAGAGTTTTAACCTCAAAAAGCCTGTGCCCTAGTTAGAAAATGCCATCCTCCCTCTAAATCTTTAGCCTGGCTATGAAAAATTAATAATTTATTAAAACATATTTTATTACAGGACTTTCCCTCTGTCTCCCTGGCATGATGCCAGTGTACACTACGAAGTAACAGTTGGAAAATGACCTCCATTTCTTCAAATGAGTTGTTTCTTGAGTTTGGCTTAATATTAATTATTAATTATTTAAAAAATACAAGAAATGTTTCTCAGGATAGCTAAACTTTCATGCACATGTGGCTCTTTGCCAGAGTCTAAGATGATATCAGAGTGATGTTACTATGACTGTACCAACGATCCTAGAATTATAATGCATTGCTCTGATGATATACTAAACATTGACGTGGAAATTGAATACGTAATTGGCAATGACTGAAGGAAGCATGATTTAATATCTTCCATGCCACCTTTCTCTTCCACTCCCCTCCCCCGCATTGCTTAGTGTCACTCTTCTCAATGCATTCCTGTTATTTCAAATAGGATATCCTGACATATAGCACATGTTTATAAGTTCATACCCAAACCCTTTTGTTGGAAATATGTTGTACATATTACAGCACTCAAAGGGCTTTCTCATTCCTTTTTTAAAATAATATATAAAGCAGAATTAAAGACTTGATTTTTCCCCTCTACCCCAATAAATAGTACATGGCTGGTTAAACATTAAATACCTGATTGTTCATAGATCCAGAAAGCATAAAACATACCTTGAAACATCTTACACTGAAGTTCATTTGTTTTCAGTCTGTCCAGAAACCATATTTATAAACTATCAGCCAACATTTCAGAGACAAAATATCCTTCACATTTTTACCAACCTAGCAGAATCAACTTCTGCCATACTGTCTCATTGACATTTATTTCTTATAATAATCAGCAAAAAAGTATTCTTGTGAAGAAAATCAGAAGGCAATAAGTTCAGGTTGCCCTTGAGTCACTACTTTGTATTTGTCTTTTTCTGTTTCCTGGGGATATTTTCCATTTTTTTCTCTTTCAAGTATCATTTAAGCTGTCAGATATTTTCCTAAAAACCCTACGATGTGATTTTGAGAAGTGTCAAATTTATCATCCTGAGAATTTCCTGAAAAGAAATCCACTGATTTCCCTTTTACTTTTATTTTTGGGTTTTCAACATCTGATATTATTTGGCCTTGTGAGTTGTGAGAAAGGTATAGCTCACAGTTTGATGACAATTTCCTGTACTCTGCCATTTTCAAGTTTCAAATAATTATATATTTTTAAAACAATTGCTGTGAGACAGGCAAAAAGTTTTCAGCTTCGTCTCTTTCTTCCCATTTGTTAAAAATAATGGATAAATTTCGGAAAGAAAATCCTACTCAGTTTCCACATAAACTGTTCACAGGGAAGAATGAGTTTAACAATTGTCTTGTCCTACATTTGGCAAAGTACACTACAGAATCACACCTGCTCAGCTCTTAGACCAGCATCTGTCTTTACTTATGTTGTACATTTTTAAATAAATGAAAGTTTCTCTCCAATTTCATATTTATGATGTTACCATTTTGGTTTTTGGGGGGGCTTTCTGGGGACTGCTTTCCTTTCCATACACATGCCTCAAAAGCAGTTAGAAATAATACGTTTGCTTTGCCTGAGATCCACAGCATGCAGATTTTAGTTTAATGACAATTGTCAAGACAGCTCTTCCCAGCATGTTGTCTTTGACTAAGACCATACTGAAGGAGGTTGGGGGATAGTGGGAAATGGCAAGAAAACATATAAAATACATAATATTTGGACAGTAAAATTGCATTTTAATGACAGAGTTGGATTGACCAAAAGAAATTTTTCATAAAAATACGTGCATTGTGCTGGCATGTTCTGCAGTTCTCTGGAAACATTTCTTTCTAAAATTGTTTTCCCTGTAATCCTGAGCCAGAATGGTCTGTGGACTGTTCTAGTATAGGAAAATGACACTGGTTACATTCTTTTCCTAGAACACCTTCAAGGGAGAAGATGGGTGGTAAAACCACAGAAAATTCAAGGCCCAGGCACTACTATAAGTTTTAGAAATCATTTTGTCAGCTAAGACATGTGTTGTCCCAAAAGCTGTTTAGTAAGATACAAGCCTATCCAACCCCTAAAAAAGTAAAGAAGATGCAAGCCTTTACAGGGATTTGGGAGTTTTAAAGGACTTTTATTCTCTACCTGGCACACTGCCTCCATCCCTAGTAAAGAAAGGGGACATACGGGACTGAGAATCAAAGCAGCAAGCCACTCTGAGAAGGCAAAAATACTAGTAAAGCAAATTAAACCTCTGGGCATCCCCCCCAAGCAGGGCTCCCATTCGAGTTAGGCATGTCTGTGACTTTGGAACGTATGAGTCAGACACTGTGGCAGAGACAACAGAAGGGGAGATACTCCAGGAATTTTGGTCCCAGCTCTGAAAGGGGACAAAAACCTAATATACCCACACAGAGCAACAATTCCTAGCAGTGTACACAGCACTCCTACAGGTGGAACCTCTCAGGAAGGTTGAACCTCTCAGGAACACCACGGCAGCAAATAGGCTGAACTCAGAGCGGTTTGGCTGGTGATCACTCACGAGCCCTGGCCATTAACCCTTTACATTAACAGCTGGGCTGTTTTAAAGAGATTAACCCTATGGTTGGGACAATGGGAAGCCAAGGGATAGATGATTCATGAGTGGGCCCTTATGGAGTCAAGATATATGGAGGGACATTTAGGTTAGCCTGCAAGAGCCTGAGCAGCCCTCACTGTTTTCCATAGTCTGGCTCATAGGGCACCAACACCCCCTGGCAATCAGGAAGCTCATGTCCTAGTAACTGACCCTTCAGTAGATTCAACAGCTTGGGTACATAAAAAAAAGTTACCATCCCAGCGCCCAGGTAGGATGGCATATTGCCAAAGATGCTGGATTACCTTTAAAATACAGTGACTTGGTTAATGCAGTAACAATATGCCCTGTGTGTTCTTTTTTTGGGGGGCTGTGCCGCACGGCTTGCAGGATAGTTCCCCAGCCAGGGATTGAACCTGGGGCCCTGGCAGTGAAAGCACTAAGTCGTAACCACTGGACCACCAGGGAATTCCCTGTCCTGTGTGTTCTAAACAACACCCAATGCAACTTCCAAAGGAGTCTGGGGCCGTTCACTGGAGTTCCCAACCAGTGAGAGGTTGGCAAATTGATTATATTGACCCGCTCCTTCTGAGTGAAGGTTCTACACATACCCTGGTTTGTACAAACACCAAATCTTGCCTAGCCCAAGCTTTACCCTGTCACTGTACAAACCAGGCTGCCACTATGAGGGTATTAGAGAGGCTGAGTATCATATATGAATACGCTCATCAAATGGAAGTGACTGAGTGTCATATTTCATGCAAGAAATGCAAGACTGGGGGAAAAAATGAACATGACATTAAATAGAGGTTCCAGCTCCCCTATAACCTGAAAGAGGCAGGACTGATAGAAAGGAAAATGGAAAACTATGTTAAAACAGCAGATTAAATTCCTAACAGGTAATATCACCTCAGCCAGGTGGACTAAAATAATGTCCCAGGCTTTAATACATTTGAATCATCAACCAATAGGGCCTGCTGCCCCATATGCCAGACTGAAGACGCTGCAGAGGCACCTAAAACCATACAATATAAAAATCATGGGAAAGAGCCATTGCCCTGAATTTCACCATAGATCAATGTGTTATGCTGCTGAGAACACCAAGCTCTGTCATACCTGGAAAAGGAATTATCTACTAAAATTTATTTACTAAAATTTACAGTGAGACGTTGCCAGGATGGATGAGTTACTTGGCACCCCTGGATGAGGGGGAACCACTCAGTCTCCACTGGTATCCCGTTGTCCTGCTACAAGCTGGACCTATCAAAACACATTACACCTGGAGTAGAACACACATCATTAAAAGAAAGGACAAGAAGTTTTGGCCTGGCATATCCTGCTTCCAATCCATTCTCTCCTGCCTGGCAGTGCTGCCTCCCCCCACCAATGTGTATGGTACATACAACCAAGTCAAGTTCCTAAAGCTGCCAACCTTCCTCTCCTCAAGGCCAGGTGGGCACGTTTGGTTTCCCACTGGTATGATCATTTGGCTGCCATGTTTATTCCCTCCATTGGCCTGGAGGACATGATAGCCCTTGCTACATTCACAAAAAGGCTTAAATTATGGCCAGCGAAGCCTGTTCTTCTTGAACACTGGAGCTCTCCTCCAAAATAAAATGGCCTTGGACATTATTGTGCCTCAAAAGGAGCCATCTGAACCATTATCCCAATAAAAATGTTGTGTTTTCGTCCCTGATGAGTCTATTAATGTGTTATCTTTAATAAATCACATAAAAACATATGTGAATACCCTGAGTGATCTGGGGCCCAGCCTAGGGGACTTAGTAAATCAATGGTTTGGCTCATGGGGCTCTTGGTAAAATATATAAAAAAAAGGTACCACTAATTTAAAATATTGTTGTCTCAATCTTTGTTTTCTCTTACACATGCTTGCATTGTTGCTGTGGCATCTGTCTCCAACGCAGCCAGATAGCCACCAAGTGAACCATCTCCATGCTAGTGAAACCCCTTGCTGGCCACGCAGGATGTATTGCAAAAGAGGAGGACATATAAAGATTATAAAAGCCAGTCACAACGAATGGAGTGTTGGAGAAAGTAATGATGAGGTGACTACCAGCTGACCCAAGAACTAAAACTGGTCAATCAAAAGCTCCTGACTCCCTCCCCTGTACTTGGAATGTACGTTGAGTGAGCAATGTGTTGTTGAGACCATCTGGATGGTATACTGACTGAACTCAGCTATGCCTCTATATAAACTTGTAAGATTTGGTGGACCGGTGAGAATCTACTAATCTTGAAGCCACCCAAGATAAACCTCGTAAGTATGTTCTCATGCTTATTAAACCTGTCACCTACCTATCTGGAATGGTCTGCTTCTTTCTTTGGACTCTACCCCACCTCTGAGTACGGAGGTTGGTTTCAGAATTCACCAGAAGAGGTTGTGAACCAACACACTAAAACTCTGTTTCAGCAATACACAAATATACAACTATAAATATGGCAACTTGGGGTTTTTTTAAGTAGGAATAGTAGTGTGATGATTTTGAAAAACTAACAAATGAAAGAGCAGACTAGTTGGCTCTCTATTACTGGTATTGTGATCCTGGGCAAGATACTAATTTTCTATTTTAGTTTTACAACCAATGAAATGGGACAATAGTATTGATACCTACCTTATAGGACTATTATGAGAAAGAAATTGTATAATCGGCATGAAGTATTTAGCAGAGTGCTTGGCATATATAAAACCAATTACTTTTATTTATTATTATAACTACTACAACTAGTTTTTTTAAAATTTTACTTCCATTTGTACTCTTGCCCCCGGCCCTTTGTTATTAGGGTCAGGACTGCCTTTTGCCCATCCCTTACTCCATTCTTCAGCTCTTGCTACCGAACCAAACTTGGATCCACTCACCAGACTCACAGTAAAGTCAGTCTACTGACACTGGGTGTGGTGAAGGAAAGTACAGCATTTTTTGCAAAGCACCCAACATGGGGCCGTAAGGAGAACAAGCGTCTCATGCTTAAAAGACCTGAATTCCCCAATGGCTTTCAGAGAAGGGTTTTTGAAGGCGGGGTGCCTGATCAGCTCGTGGACATTTTTCTGATTGGCTGGTGGGAGGTAACCAGGTGATATAATATCATCTACCTTCTAGTTCCAACTGGTCTGGGGTCTACATGCTTGTGGTCAGCATGTAGTTAATTTCTTCCACCTGGTGGCTGCAAAACAACTCAAGGATATGACTCAGAATATTATCTACATACCTTGAGAAGGAACTAAAGACTCTTGACTTTCTTTTATGGCTAAACTACTATTATTTTGTCGTGCTTGACTGTTTTCCTTTGTTTCTGCATTTTTCTCACTTCTTTGATTAAATTTGCTCTTTGGAACCCGGGGAAGGTCTAGGAGGCTAAAGCTTTTTTTTTTTTTTACAAACAAGAGATGGGTGACACCAGGGGGAGGGGGTCTGTCCGAGGAAGGCCCCACAGGGTGCTGCTCAGTTTTACTCTGACTCTGTTATAAATAACCTGCCCACAGAGGCATCTTCCTAAACCCCAGCTCTCCCTCCATATCAATGTGTTTCAAGGCTCCCTCCAAGTTTCTGTCTAAATCAGAAGTAAAATCCGGTGTATCTCTCTAGAGCTTCCAAGGTCTCAGTTACGTCTCATGCATCTTTCATGCTCCAGCTTTAGCTTCTACTGCTCCTCAAAGCTAACTGGGTATCAATTATGTAGTCTTCCATGTATCCTCTATGTTTGCCCTTTTGTTCTTCCTGGTCTAGGTAACTGAAATGGAATCCTCATCCTTCATCAACCATTGAAATACAAGCCATTCTTGACCCAAGCTTCAGAAAAATTTACCTGTCTACAGCAGCCTATCCGATCTCAATCATCCAGATCCTTACTACTCATCAGTTGTAAGACATCCACTGGGATCCTTTTGGAAACACAGAATCTCATACTCCACCCACGCATACAGAATCAGAATCTACATTTCAACAATTTCCCTAGGTGATTTTTACTCCCTCTTGCACTGTTGGTGGGAATGTAAATTGATACAGCCACTATGGAGAACAGTATGGAGGTTCCTTAAAAAAACTAAAAATAGAACTACCATGCGACCCAGCAATCCCACTACTGGGCATATGCCCTGAGAAAACCATAATTCAAAAAGAGTCATGTACCACAATGTTCACTGCAGCTCTATTTACAATAGCCAGGACATGGAAGCAACCTAAGTGTCCATCAACAGATGAATGGATAAAGAAGACGTGGCACATATATACAATGGAATATTACACAGCCATAAAAAGAAACGAAACTGAGTTATTTGTGGTGAGGTGGATGGACCTAGAGTCTGTCATACAGAGTGAAGTAAGTCAGAAAGAGAAAAACAAATACCGTATGCTAACACATATATATGGAATCTTAAAAAAAAAAAAAAAGGTTCTGAAGAACCTAGGGGCAGGACAGGAATAAAGACGCAGATGTAGAGAACGGACTTGAGGACACGGGGAGGGGGAAGGGTAAGATGGGACGAAGTGAGAGAGTGGAATGGACTTAATGTAAAATAGATAGCTAGTGGGAAGCAGCCACATAGCACAGGGAGATCAGCTCCGTGCTTTGTGGCCACCTAGAGGGGTGGGATAGGGAGGGTGGGAGGGAGACGCAAGAGGGAGGAGATATGGGGATATATGTATACGTATAGCTGGTTCACTGTTATAAAGCAGAAACTAACACACCATTGTAAAGCAATTATACTCCAATAAAGATGTTAAACAAATTTTTTTTTTGAGAAGCGCTGACCTGAAACACAGCAGTGGTGATTAATTTAAGATGTGTACTAGAAATACCTGGGATATAAAAACAATGACACCTATATTTCATCTGCAGATATTTTGATTCAATTGGTTTGGCTTTTATCCTAGGAATTCTATTTTCAAAAGTTTCCAGTAAATCCAATACGTAACTAAGACTGAGAACCACCAACTTGGAGCCTAAATGATACCATTACATATAATGTGTTGTTCTCCAATGTTTTCCAGATTAAAATCAACTTTCACTAAATAGAAAATATATATGTATAAATTTTATTTAAATATTCTATTAAAATTCTATCAAATGTTCTATTTAAAGTTAATCTCTCTATGTGTGTGTGTATATGTATATACACACACACATATATCAGTATATATGATTCCTCTGAAAAAGTAATAAGTCAAAAATATACTGTTTAAAAAGCTACTAAGTTTAAAAACAGTTATAATTTTTCTTGCTACTACTATTCAAGTTTGGATGCTCATAGCAGGAAAAAAATCTAATCTAATATCTAATATCTAAAAAAATCTAATATCTAAATCCAATATCTACCATTTACGGAATTTGTTTGAAATTTCCAAAATTATATGAATTAGGGATTTATTATTTTCTTCACATTTTTATAATAAAACTGAAACTTTAGAAAGATTAAATAACTTGCCCAAAATTACACATCTAGTAAGCAGTACCATCAATATATTAAGTTGACTCCTATGTCAGGTGCATTCTCACATCAACAGACAAATAACAATATAGAACAACAGTGAAAGTATCACTCTTAGTTCCTCTTTTGAATTAATTCTTGAATCTAACTCCTTTTCATTTGCACTCCAACTGTCAGGCTCTTTTTATTGAATTCTTGCAATAACTGCCCAATTGCTCTTTGAGTCGAGCTCCTCAGGTGTCAATTTTATATTATTTCCGGATTCAGCTCTGTAAAATACGAATTGTAACATACCCCTTTCTGTTCCATCCACATGACTGCTCCTTCACATACTACAGTCCTCCATAATTTGGCATCTACCTCCATGTTGTTGCTTACTCTTTTTCCTTGGCTTACAATGCTTTCCCCATTTTCAATGTCTGGTGTACTCTTGAAAGTCCATATCAAAACTCCCATTTAAAGTCTGCTAAAATATAATCTATACTTCTAAATTCATTGTAAGTGTTTACAGAAACTGTTTTGAAACATCCACTTTTGGAGGAATGGTCCTTTGGGACTTGGGATAGAGCACTAGGTCAGAGGGAGTCTCTTAAAGCATTTGACATCCATGACTCATCGTTGGACCTAAAGTAATGAATGTTTTCTGCCCAAATTTTTAATCAGGCTTTAAAAAAAATTTTTTAAGGGATATTGTGAGGCAAGGAGTCAGCAAAGTTTTTATTCTGAGATCTATTCTGAGATAAATGAATTTTTGACATCTGTGACACTGTTCCTAAGCACTAAAAGATCTGGGCTATAGTGTACATCTCGGTCAGACATATGATATAGCATCAAGAATCAGAGGGAAAATAAAGGCAGAAATATATTAAGACAAATAAAATGAAAAGATGTGGAGTAACCTTGTGCTGATCAACAGTGGACTGTCACATGCTTAGCCTTAGAGGAAATTCGGATTAAAAAATTTGAGTGGAAGAGACATTGTTTCTGACCATCACTGCTTACATGGAAAGAATAATTCCTTCAATACCTACTGAGGCAACCTTAATAATCTGCCCCTGCCCTTTTGCATAGGCAGACCTGTTACCTTATTATGCTTTAAAACTCCATCCTTAACACACTTCTATGTCCATTCTTGATGCTCAACAAATATTAGTCTCATGAAGGAATCAATACTCAACATATAGTATACCCAAACTATATTGAAGAAAAACTAATGTTTCAAAGTTACCATATAAAAAGAATGTTTTCATTACCTAAAAATCCATTCCCATATATAGCCACCACATATTAAATATGAATCAAGTTAATATTTCCACGCATGTCATATTAGATATATATTTATAGATAAAGCTAATTACTACTTAACCAAATACAACTGCTTAACCCATGTTAATTCCAACTAGTTGATTCTGCACTTCTGTGTCTATAAAAAATGCATTATCACAAATACAAATTTTACCAGTTATTTGACTGAATCGATTGATTAGCTTGAATGTAAGTAGTTTTATCATTTAACTGAGCCAGACACTATCTTATTGGATTCTAATTCATTGGTCAAATCACATCATATATCTCAATGTTAAATATACTATCTATTTTGCATTTAACACAATTTGGCTGCATCTATTTGAGTGATTTAAGTGCTGATAAGTTCCAAGCCTTAGAATTGTATAATATGTGTATTATAATACATTTTCAAATGCCAATAATATTTTTGGCACTATCTTAAAAAACAATTTTAAGACCTGATACAAATTTGCTTGCAAACCTCCCATTTTACTTTTTAGTGTTTTACTGAAGGAGTCCTGTGAAAAATTACCAAGGTCTCTAACACAAAATTTAAATTCTTAGTGGCCAATGGAATTCTGCAACTCCATTAACACAAGAGCCTGACATAGCTGAGATTTATATTGCCAGAAACTCTCATTTGATTTATAATCTGGTAATCCTTTTATCCTCCATTTATATGCAGTATAACTTGACGTAACTGCAAGAATGCCTTCACTAATAGAATTCACGAATATTGGACCAAGACATTTTTTAGATCATAAAGCCTCTCTGAAAAGGGAAAGAAAGGGAAAGGCTAGACCTGACTAGGATGGGATTTGGCTTTAACACAGTCTAATAAAATGAAACTCAGGTTAAAACTACTGATTTTAGAACAGTAGATTGGCATAGAGTTCTCTTTAGATGGGTCTGCTCCCTCAATGCAGCCTACATAACTGTTTTATCAGTCCTTGGGCTACAAAGGAGTTAGATATTTGTAGCTTTTGTTACAGTTCATATTAAAAAGTTACGTGGACTTATGAAGCGTATGTATATGGAGAGAGACAAAGAAAGTGGAATCTGGGAGGGGAGAAAGTTCTAAACGTCATACTGAGCCTGGGAAAATTCTGGGATATAAAGAAAGTGAAGTACAATAAAGAACATTTGCCACATCCGCTTCATTTACAAAATGGTATCTTTAAATCAAACACCACCAACAACAACAAAAAAAAACATAGTAAACTTAAGAATCCAAGGTTTGTATCTGTTACCGTCTTCTCTTTCTAACCAGTCTCCACTCCTTTCCCATCCATATTATGTCCTATATGTTGAATACACTTTAAACTTGGTTTGAGTATTAATTCTTCTCAATATTTTCCATTCAACAGTAAAATACTGTTTCCATCTCTTTACATTCATTCAAATGCTGATTTTAAATAAGTATTATTTTATTTTCATGATTTTTCTCTATGCACTACAGAATTCCAGTTTTCAAAAAGTTCTTAGATATGTAAGAAATATATGTATAAGCCCATATCCATACATGATACATGCATAGAAAACTCAATTAGAGGACTATATTATTACATTTGGGAGGTTAGTGGGATATCAAATGACTTGGGGATACTTGCCTTTGTGCTTTTGTATGTTTTCTCAATTGTCTGCTTGAATATGTATTTTTCTGGCGTTTTGTAAAACTCAGAAATATTCTTGTGAAGAAATAAACTTTGAAAGTGCCTACATTACTTTAACAGAAAAGTATAGTAGAGTACAGTGATAAGGTCATAGGAGATGAGTGCTTTATGATAACAGGTCATCCAAAATAAGGTACTACTCAGGTAGTTTCTACCATTTTTAGCATTTTAAAATTTTCTGTGATTTAAATATCACTCTCTCATCAATAATATGTCTTTGTTATTTTTATCATTTGCTATTTTAAACCTTACAATATATGGCATCCACAATACTAAATAAACTGGCGAAACATGTTTTAAGGTTAATTTAACCACATAGTTACAGCTTTAAAACAAATTTCACAAGTAAAGCAGGATAAAAAAAATATATTTACCTCTCACTTAATGACTTCAGACATAGAATAGTAAATGTAAATAATTCTACTGAATTAATCGTTAGATTTTATTTTAGTGATCTTTAAGTCAGAGAAAGAAAGGGAGGGAGAGATACAGAGAGGGAGAGATGGAAAGGCAGAGTTAGAGATGGAGAGAGACAGAGAGAGGTAGAGAGAAAGAGAAAGTCACATTAGCAACATTAGGCAGAATCCTATGCCTGGATCAAAAGCTTGACGCACTGTCCCTTTAGTTGATGTGAATATGAGTCAACTTCAAAATGTCTCTGTGTCCTCTAAAGGAAAAATACTGTTACCAAGATCTCATACCACAAACACTCTGCCTTGCAGTTTAAGCTGAATGCAAAGCCTGGCATCATAAAAGTTGTACAACTAAATCTTCCTCTATTAACATGCATATATTTATTATTATTATTAAATTTTTAAATTTTAGAGTATTAGTGGGCAATGTAGAAATTTTGTTGACTCATTAGAAAGACCTAATTTGTTAATCTGCACAATGTAACATTGTATTAAGAGGCTGTATTTATAGCATTAATTTTAAGTCCCCATTTGAACTGCTATATTAGAGAAGAAAACAAAAAAGGTAAATCTAAAAATTAAACTCAGAGCTTTGCCTAGTTTTCCAATTTGCTGAACACACATATTCTCTCCTCTTCTTGCCTCATATCTACCCCTCTCTAAATTCCTTTAACTTTTTACTTCGTTTTCATCTATTTCCCTCTCTGTTGCCCTCTCTCCATTTTCTTTTTCACTATTCCTTTAAAATTTTTCTCCCTATTCCTTTTAAATTTTTTCCACCCTACTACCATACAAGTAGAACTTTGCATATTACTATGTCAGTTCTGAATTCCATTCATTTATTCACAGTGATCACCAAAGACAAATTATTAAATTTCCTTCTAAAGCAGTTAACGTTTTCAGAAACTTCATGCATTATAGCAGTTCGTGATTCAGTCAAAATGAATCAAATAAAATATTGGTTAAGTTTTATATTCAACTTCCCTATGACTTGTGATCTGGTTGTACTGAAATAAAATTAGGAAGCTGCTTAGAATTAATTTAAGCATTATACTGCATTATACTAGAAGTAATCATATGTGTAGTGCATTACTGTAATCCATTTTTTCCTATTTTCTAGATAATGATTGCCTCTGTGATACAATGATATAATACTGTCACTACATTCAATTTTTCAGCAAAATACATTTAATTCTGGTAATGGTAAGAAATCAGTGCATTACAGTATCTATAAGACTATATCATAACTGGACAAGAAGAATATACCATTTATACATTTTTCTATATCTTAATATGGAAAAATTTGCTACTCATTGCAAGTGTGTACTATCTTGAATTACAATAGGCAAAGTAGGGGATAGTGGGGAAAAGTTTGGCACTGCAAAATTAACTTAAGTCCTTGATGACATGTTTTTCAAGATGAATGTGTGTGCGTGTAGGCAAAAGTTCAACACAAGATAGAAAAGGACATGTTCCAAATGTGACCAAAAATAATATTGAAGTAGTTTATAAAATGTTCTCCTGGAGAACTCATTTTCCTTAGGAATGATGGATTTTCTCTAGAGGCAGGGAAATGAATTAACGCATCTCTAAATATCATTTCAGTTTGTTTTATCTGTGAAAATTTCCTAAAAATAATTTAAGTTGGAGAGTTAGAAATACCTGGATGTAATTACTATTTTTAATCTTAAAAATTTTTGAGAATGTTACTTAACTCTATGATTCTCAGTTTTTAACTAAAAAATGGAGACTACACTCCTCAATGTTATTGTGTGGATTAAAGGATATAATAAAACTTAAAGCAACTAGCATGAATATACAACACACCTTTCTCTCTTTCTTGCCCCCTTTCTTTCAGAAGATCATTTTGACCTTATTCTCAGGGATTTCATATGTGTTAAGGTAATTACTTTCTTAACTCTTAAAATAAGAACAGTAATAAGACTTGGACTTCCCTGGTGGCGTAGTGGTTAAGAATCCGCCTGCCAATGCAGGGGACACGGGTTCGAGCCCTGGGGTCTGGGAAGATCCCACATGCCGCGGAGCAACTAAGCCCGTGAGCCACAACTACTGAGCCTGTGCGTCTGGAGCCTGTGCCCCGCAACGGGAGAGGCCGCAACAGTGAGAGGCCCGCGCACCGCGATGAAGAGTGGCCCCCCGCTCGCCGCAACTGGAGAAAGCCCTCGCACAGAAACGAAGACCCAACACATCCAAAAATAAATAAATAAATAAATATTAAAAGAAAAAAAAAAAGAATCCGCCTGCCAATGCAGGGGACACGGGTTCGAGCCCTGGTCCAGGAAGATCCCACATGCCGTGGAGCAACTAAGCCCGTGCACCACAACTACTGAGCCTGTGCTCTAGAGCCCGCACGCCACAACTACTGAAGCCCGGGCGCCTAGAGCCCGTGCTCCACAAGAGAAGCCACCGCAATGAGAAGCCCGCGCACCGCAACGAAGAGTAGCCCCCGCTCACTGTAACTAGAGAAAGCCCGCGCACAGCAATGAAGACCCAACGCAGCCAAAAATAAATAAAATTTTAAAAATGACTCTCTTTAGTTCTATTGAGTTATACCTTCATTTCTAGAAAGTAGAAAAGCCTTATGATAAAATAATCTAAGTTAAATATATTAAATATATCAATTATCTCTGATTTGTATTTAGCTAACTGGATTTTCTATTTTTCTTTTAAATGAGTAATGTAAACCACATGATAAAAAGAATTTTTGTCTCTGGTCTTTATTGTTATATCCCCGGTGGCTAGAAAAAACACCTCAGACATATTATGCACTCAAGGAATATTTATAGAATTGAAAATGCAATCAAGTTTGAGCTGTTACCCATTTCCCTCAATCCATTTTAATTGGAAATAACTGTCCTGACTTGGTTTTATTAAAAATAGACAAGTTAAACTTATGGTTACCAGGGGGGAACAGGGGAGGAGGGATAAATTTGGAGATTAGGACTGACATATACACACTACTATATATAAAGTAGATAACTAATAAGGACCTACTCTATAGCACAAGAACTCTACTCAATACTCTGTAATGGCCTGTATGGGAATAGAATCTAAAAAAAGAGCGGATATATGTATATGTATAACTGATTAACTTTACTGTATACCTGAAACTAATAAATCACAAATCAACTATACTCCAATAAAAATTTTTTTTAATTTTTAAAAATAGACAATTTAATATTTTCAATGATAATGTACACTTATCTTCATTTTAGTTTAAAGTACAAAATGGAAAAGGTGATGTATATAGTAGAAAATTAACGTATCAGCCTACACATTTTTTGGAAATAAATCAAGCATTCAAAGTTTATTCAAACTATTTGGAAAAAGGAATATTTACCAATTTACTTACCAATAAATATTTACCATATTTATTGGTAAATAATATTTACCAATATGAGAAGAATGATAACATAAAGTTAACAAATATACTCATTGTCCTAGAGAAGAGTTTGTATTGGCAATTTGCAAAATTGAGTGCTCAGTATAACCCTTGTTGTTCAAAATAATAGAATACAACTGTGGATTCTGAACTCATATGAACATTTCATCTTTTGGAATTGACATACTTGAAGTTTGATTATGCTACCCTCTTCTTATTTCCTAAATATATATACATATAATTTAAATATATACATACATATATATATATATAAATTTTCTTTTAATCTCCCACAATAATAAAAGTTTTTTAGAACAAAAGGAAGACAAGAGCTACCATCTGGAGAGAGAAAGTTTTAGGTACATCATCAAAGGCAATGAATCTAAGAATCCAGGAAGATCTTGAGCTATTACTCTTTCACTTTATTTTTAATCATGAAAATACTTGCTAGGAAAAAAGACTATCTAAATGGCAGCCATTTTTATATTCAGATATTTGCCATGTAAAATAATTGGATGTCAGATGAGGAACTGCCTGTCATATTTTGCTATTAAAATAATATATTTCGGTGCATAACTAGACCTGCCTTAGTGAGTTACTGTAGCTTATGGTCTCCCTGAGATTTTCCAATGGGATTTTAGTAATACTCTTATGTTTGCCATCTTAGGCAGTACAGGCTGTTAAACTCAGTTTGTAAGAAAAATATTCAGGTATAAAACCAGATAATCTGTATCCCTTTGGAATCAAAAGTCACTTTGCCAAAATATTTTAACACGCGAAATTGCTCTTGAGAGATGTTTGCCATGATAAAATGACAGAAAACTACATTTCCATTATAATTATAACTGACTCGTGGTGCTAAGTTTTTATAATTTAAAGGTATTCTCAACTCTGACAGCCCTTCCATGTTGAATTATGCATCTCAGGCTCTTAAATAGTTCTGCTGGCACGAGACAGCTGAGATGAAGTTGTCTTTCTAAAATAATTGCTCCATGGAGCATCCATTATACCTTCAGAAAAAAATGTATTACTTGACTTCTACAAATTATAGACTAGCCTATAATGGGTATTTTTGACAGCTATTAGCTTAAAAAAAAATCTGAACAGTAAAATGAGTATTGATATCACAATGGTGTGCCGTGCATGTTAATACCAACCTTCTCTGTACTTCCCTTCTAAAACATGATGTAATCATTAATTACAATAATATTGATGTAACTGAACACTCATGTTAAAATACAGTATTGGCAAAGTATGTCATTTTCTCACCTAGGAGATAAAAAGCATTAACTCAATATTTACAGTACGTATTGAAGGAACTGTCCAAGTTTAAAAGATAAAAAATGAATTCACTTTTGGTAATGTTTTTCTGAATCATGAAGTTACTGGGTATATTTTTAAAATTGTGAATGAGACAATAATCAGAGAAAGATAAAGATCATATGTTTTTATCTCCCAGATTCCTCTTCAAAATATTGAACACTGGTGAAAGCATGATTTGTCAATAATTTGTTAAAATATATATTCTAATTTCTTGTCAAGAATTTTATGCTTTGTATTGTTATGGCAGTTAAAATTTCCCCTAATAAAAACACTTGCAAATGTCCTTTCAGGAATATTCTATCTCATGGAACCATAATGATCCATTATTAAAATCCAGAACAAAAACAATAGTGACAGTCAGGAATCAGGGTCAGGGGCTATTTTCTTTACTGTTTCTATGTATACCAATTAATTGCAGTCATGTGAATGAAATATTTGCTGTTAAGTTTAGGAGAATTCTATGCAAACATAGGTAAAGTTTTCAATGTTATATCTATATGCAGTAAATATTTCGCAAGTCTATTGCATTGCTAGGTTTTTTTATTTTTTGTTTTGTTTTGTTTTTTAATATGACCACAGTAGGAAGAAATGGCTTAAGTTCCCACGTCTCTCCTATATAAACAGTTCACAGACCCAGACACATACACACACATACCTCCCATCTAAAGAATCAAAAAGCTAACATGTATAATGAAAATTAAGGTTAATTAATATAATAACCAAAGGTGTATCAACTGCCTAGTCTGTCCTACCCTGCCAAGAACTGATCACACAGTTATAATTTATACATATTCCTTATTAACCATATCCTAGAGGGCTCATCCCTCCACACATGGCCAGATCAAAAACTGCATGCATACGTGGTCTCTTCAAATTCCTTTGGCTTTAAGTTCAACCTCACCTACTAGGTTAATAGTAGAAAGACAATTCTTGTGCTAAGCTCCAGCACTCCATTTGTTACCTACTGAGGCTTAGGTGGGGTGGTGGTGATGGGTAGAATGATAGATGGAAATAAGATAGAGTTTTAGTACATCTTTCCAGTTCTACTTTCTTACTTTCACATCTCTTATTCAAATGAAGTATTTAGAAGTCTAAATGACTAGCTAGCTTAAGAGGAAGAGAAACATTTAAAAATAAATCTTTAGTAGATAATTTTAAGGGAACAGGATAAGAGGGAAGAAAGAAAACAGGCTACAGTGACTTTGTAATACCTTGCTATACTTTAACCATCACACCCTTAATTCCTTTATACTGGACACACTGGGTAGAGCCCAAGGTGGAGAAAAATACCCCAGTGCTGGGATTAACAAATTACATTAAAGTGACCACAACTGTCCATGATGACCTAAATTAAAATTTCTTCCATGTATCCCTTGCAGCTGATGTAAAATTAAACTTCAAAACACTTTTTAAAAAATGAGTGTCCTGCATCCTGATAGCATGAGATTTAGCTTTTTAAAATATTTATTGTAGTCCCAAATTATTATTAACTAAAATTTACCTATTTACACAGTTGAGGCATTATATGTGGAATTACCAAACGAATGAGTATCTACCCCTCCCACCAAAGCAAAATTGCTTAGAGCAACATAATGACTTATGTCAGGAAGCTTGAACGATACATCTTTACATCTTTAAAAATCATTGAAAATAGTTTTTTTTAATTGGGAAAGATTACCTGCCATCAAGAACCTTTATACATCATGTTCTTTCAAAAGCCTATGCATTTATTATGAATAAAATCCAGCATGTGCATTACATGTATGCACACACACCTATGATTAATGTTAAAATGATACATAAAACAGTTCGTTGAGATGCAGTGGATTTTTGTGGGATTCTAATTACCTCTTTAGATTTTTCTATAGCCTTCAAATTTTATACAATGTGAATAATTATTTTTGTTTTAGGCAAGCAATTCAAAAATCTCTTTATGTTTCAAAATTTTTCAACAACAAAAATACAGTAAAAACTTAAAGTAACTTTTCTTGATGTCTTTACACTTCCCATCCTCCTTCTGACCTCTAACCCCAATAACCCAATGTTTTCCCAGATGCAACTGATGTTACTTATTTGTGAGCACCACCCAGACCTTTATTTTCTACTTTTTTTCATATATACTATGTGTGGAGAGACTACAGGTTAGCTATTCCTTATTCAGTCTCTCAAGATAGAGAAAAAAAAAACTTTCCTCCAGCTTCCTTGCAGACAGGGGTGTGACATCCTCTGGTCAATGAAATAGAAGCAGAAGTCCTTCCTAGTTGAAGGTATCTAGGTACATTTAAAACTATAGCTCTGTTTCTTATTTTACATGACATCATAAGGTATTCAATTTCAAATTGTTTTTATTCACTTAATGACATTTTTAAGATATCTTCATTTTAGCATATATAGATCTATCTTTAACTTATGTGGATTATTCAATTCTATTAATGAAACATCATTAATTTAACTTGGTAAATGCTTAAATTTAACTTGTTAGATGCTTAGGTGGCACACAATACTTGGTTATTGAAATCAATGTAGAAATTAATATCCTGGTGCTTGCAAGTATATTTCTTGAGGTAGATACACAGAGGTGTAGTTCCTGGGTTCCAGGGTATGTATATTTTGAATACTAATAGATATTTTGAGAATCTTAACTAATTTTTTCTCCCACCATATTGAGTGCCTTTTCTTTTACGTTGGATATTGTCAGATATATGAATTTTTTTTGTCCATTTTCATGGAATAATATGAAATAACATGGTTTTTGTTTGCATATCCTAGTTACTATTGAATTTTAACATATATTCATTTATTTATAGCCATTTGTGTTCCTTATCAAGTAAATTGCTACATTGACCATTTAAAAATAGATCTATTGGGTTGTCTTTTTTGTTGTTTTTAGGAAACTCTTTATGTAGTAAAAGTAAGCTTTTATTTGTGGCATATATATTTGCCTAATCTGTGGCAGAGACAATCATGCATTGTGCCTTTGTTGTAAATGCTGAAATCATTTAGTACTTGTACTTCTGTTTTGCTTCTTGAACGTCACACATTTTTATTTTTTGTATGTATTTTTCACTTTGCTTCAGTGCATCCTAAATAATTATTTCAGATAAATAAATTTGGAAGGAGATACTTTTATTGCAATCTTGGTGTAAATGTTTTTATTTTGCCCTTTGCTTTTAATTTAACTTGAATTAGGCCTGTGGTTTTTAGTTTTAAAGCACTGTGCCACAGGATCTTATTTCTAGATACTGTCATCCCTCATCTATCATAAGAAGTCTGACCTTTATTCTATTTCCCCTTTCTCTGAAAGCTTTTAGTAATTTTAGAAATTTCAGATGTCTAAGCACATATTTAAATTCAGCCTGCTCGGCACTTAAGAAACCTTTTCAATACAAAGATATATGTTGTCAAGTAAGTTCATTCTATTATTGAGATTTTGTTTTAATTTTTATTTTCTAGTCACGTCCTTGCTTTCTAAATATTTCCTTTTCATAGTGCCCTGCTCCCATTTTAATTATTGCATATTTCCTGATGCACATATCTGTTATTCTATATGCTCATTTTGGTCCTTCTCTTTTTTAAGAGATTTGTTTCTATAATATTCATAGCTATGAATGATGAACTCAGTTGGTTATCATGGGTATTTGGTGTTGGTTTCCTTTGAAGTTTATTGAAGTGTTCCAAAATAGACTATCCCATAAATGGGATGGGTGCCTAAAGGCTCCTTCTAAGGATGGAGTGGGCATCATGACCTACAGGCTTTGCTTTAGGGTGCTTAGATGTAGAGATAGCTAGCACTTAGAATCCTTCAGATTCTAAAGTGACCATGACTTGTCTTGATATTGGAGGAAGTCAAGTATTTCTCTCCTTCATGGAGGTTTCTCTTCATGTACTATCTATGAACCAAAGATTCTCTCTCACTCACAGGGGTGACCACCTGAGAAGCAATTCACTTTGTCCACACAGGTCTCAGGATCAAATGTCTCTGGGGCCTGCTGCTCCTTTGGTTAGTGATGTCATTAGGACTATAGAGGTAGGACTACTCTTCTGAATACAGAATTTAAAGCAATTTCTCTATTTTGGGATCCATCTTTTTCTGTATAGTTGTTGATTTCACATGTTTAACTTCTCTGGTTATAGTCCCTCCTTCTCAATAGTTTTCCTGTGTATACTGCATAGAGGGCTGTGCTTTTCTTCTAGTCTTTCAATCCCTTTTATTTCTATCTGTAGTAACTCATCATAATAGCTCTTGGCACAGTACTTATTTCTCTAGACTATTAATTAATACATGGATGTATTTTTTCCAGATTATTTTAAGATATTTGGGGACAGAAAGGCATAGGAGAAGGGGAAGTAGATGCCAATACTCAGTTCATAACCTTGAACAAAGTCTCCTTAGAGTTGTGTTTATTTATAATCAGAAAAAATATATATAGCGTTTGCATGTTTACATATGATGCATGTCATATGTGCATATAAAAAGTAAGACATTAGCTGGCAATAAAAAAACTAGAGTGAATTTTATATTCCTTGTGTATTTTTTTTTTATGTTTTCAGTAATGAACATGTATTGATTTTATGATAAAATCTATACTTAAAAAAAAGTGTCGGGGCTTCCCTGGTGGCGCAGTGGTTGAGAATCTGCCTGCCAATGCAGGGGACATGGGTTCGAGCCCTGGTCTGGGAAGATCCCACATGCCGCGGAGCAACTAGGCCCGTGAGCCACAACTACTGAGCCCGCGCGTCTGGAGCCTGTGCTCCGCAACAAGAGAGGCGGCGATAGTGAGAGGCCCGTGCACCGCGATGAAGAGTGGCCCCCGCTTGCCGCAACTGAAGAAAGCCCTCGCACAGAAAAACAAAGACCCAACACAGCCAAAAATAAATAAATAAATAAATAAATAAAAAATAAAAACAAAATCATGAAAGGGTGCCACCCTAAACCAATTAAATTTTTAAAAATTAAAAAAATAAAAAATAAGTGTCTATAGAACTACGTTAAACTACAGCATGCCTGGTTTAATCTTTTAAAAATGACAATGACAAGACATAATATGACTCTTTCATGTGCCAGGTACCCTTCTAAGTATTTTATCTGTATTAAGTTGTTCAATCCTCACAAGCACTCTTTGATAGGGTTATTATTATTATTTCTTTTTTATAGTTGGGAACTGAGGCACTGAGAGGTTAAAGAGCTTGCCTAATGCTACCTAGCCAATATGAAAGGGAGGTAGGTTTCAAACCAAATAGTTTTACTTTACAGTCCATTCATAAGATGTGTGTTTTGCAGAGATTAGGGATGAGGGAAGAGGTAGTAAATAGAAGTGCCGGAGAGAAAGAACTAATCAGACATTGTCCAAGTTTTACAACTTCATTTTAATATATCTGCATTTGAATAAATATTAGAATTTTCCTCTGCATTGTAAGACTTTTTGGGGACATATATTCATGCTGTAACTCTGTTAGGAATTAAATGTAAAGAAATAAGATTCCTTTGAGAATATGATCAAGATTTGCTTGTGTGGCAGTTTTTATAGCGTGCCAGGAAAAACATTTTATACCAAAACATCCCACAGTCACAAAAAGTGTTATCATTAGAAAGTCATTAATTTTAAGTTCTCTTTTCATCTTTGAATGTTCTACATATGATTTCAAATGTATACATATGAAAGAAAAGTAGCTTATTAATGAATATTTTAAAGGCTTATCCAAGCTGATCTCTAACTAAAAACTTGCGGCTGAGAAAATGCTGCACTAAATAAACACTGAAGAAAAGAAAGAAGTGCCAGAATTTAGCGGGGGAAAAAATGACTGAAAGGAGCTATATCAGATGGAGTCTTTATCTCCTGAGTGGGCCTGGCTTGGGTGCACACCATTATACACAGTATTTGAAATATTCACTCAACTTTATAATCCATATATTACAGAAACTTGAATTAAGTAAGGAAAGATATATTGGGATTATAGCTCAGGGTGGTAGAAACTTCAGAATTCTTATAAATTAGAAAGCTTCTCGTCTTACAGATCAGCTTGTAATATGAGACTGAAAAGGAACTGGTGGGTAACCTAAGTGACCCAAAGCACAGATTTTGTGAAGCATCATAGTCACATGAAGAAATTTAGGGTATCAAACTTTACCAAAGTCTTTGACTAAAACTTCTCTGTATTGAGTAGATATCCTGATCTTGAGAAATTAATTTCTCTGTTATTAAAATAATAGGAATTCTAATGATACCTACTCTTAGGATTGTTATAAGGATGAAATAACTCAATGTTTATAATGTGCTCAGAACAATACTGATACATAGTTATTGCTTATGCATGTGAATGATACATGCATGTATGTACACATTTATTTTCCGACATCATCCTTATTCACTTCACCATCATATTCAATGTTTGCCTTCTCACTCCTCCATTTCCCCATAAAAAAATGAGAATTACTTCTTTGTAAAATAGCAAAGAGTATAATTTTCAAGTTTCTTGAGCATACCATCAATCTAAATTTATGTATGTTAACCTTTATTATCTGATATTTATACTGAGATTTGTTTTATGTAAATTGTTTTGTATATATTGTAAATAAATCAGAATAAGTATTTAATAAAAAATATTTTAAAATTATGATGAGTTCCTCAAATTTTCTCTGAATTTCAATGTGATTGTTACAATTAATTGAACTGAAAATCTTTTCATAACATGCATAAAACAGTAACAGCTAAGCCATTTATAATTAATATGCTATTATGTCTGTTTCTGATTATAAAAACAACATAGGTCTATTGTAGAAATTTTTTAAAATATAGGGAAGCAGAAAAGTCACATATTCCCATCAGCAATTAACATTGTTAAATTTTGATTATACCTTGCTAACTTTTTTTCTAAATAAGCCTATTTTTAACAAAATTATGAATACTTTATGCTCATTGTCTTATAATCTGATTTTTCCCCTTTACACATAAGCTTTTAAAACTTCATGCATGTGTGACTTTACACATGCAAAAAGGATAATCTATGATTTTTTTTGTTTGTTTTTAAACTTTTCTGATTGTAAGGGTAATACCATGTATTTGAAAAATTTTAGCAAAATACAAAAATGTAAATAAATATAATCAAGTAATCTTTTCCTCAAAGAAAGTTTGTTTCAGTTTTCTATATATGTCTACATAATATTTCCTTTACATATATAGCCATATAGATAGATTTTTATTGTGGTGTTTTTACAATATATTTTGTTCATCTTTCCAAATCAGTACATTGAGATCTATACAATTTCTTTTAAATGCTGCATATTATTTTGAGAATATAGCACATTCATTAAGCTATTACTTTATTTCTGGACATTTGGATTGTTTCCAGTTTTTGACATTACTAACAATGTCTTAGTGAATCTCCTTATATTTTTATCTTTGTGCACTGATGCCAGAATTTCTGTAGGATGAATTCCTAGAAATGGATTTGCTGAATCAAGGGAGAAGCATATTTATAATTGCATTAAATTTTGATAAATCTCCCTCCAAACTGTTGTAGAAATTTACATGTCCTAAAACAGTATGAGAGGACCTGTTTTCTACTCATCATATATTTTTAATGTTTTACTTAAATTTGGGTCAACTAAGGGGTCAAAAATGAATAATTTTATCAATAGTACAAATTGTCCCTTTATTTTACAATTATCCTGGATCTTTGCTAACGTTCCGTGAGTATCCAACATTTGTTTTCCATTTTCATAGGAGATTGATGCTTGAATACTACTGGGGGTTTTGATGGATTTCTTAACGTCTGTGTATCTTTCTCTAGTTTATAGTGGTGGTAGAAAGGGGTGCTGGGAAAGTTGCTTATATGTCATATAGAAAGAGAGAGGGAGAGAAATGCAAATATGCAGACATAAGTAAGATGTACTTCCTGGACTCAAGACTGGATACACAGGCTAGAAACAAAATAAGAAGTTTCCAGGAGAAGTTGTCTATTTAGAGGAATAAAGAAAGGCTTGTAAAAGAGGTAACATTTTTAATACCCCAAAGAAATAAATGGAATTACAATATAGCAGTTGAAAAGCATGAGTCTGATTTTAATTAATAGTTTACTAACAGTAATATCCTGTTATTAAATTGTCAGTTAATCAACATGATAAAACCTTGGGTTTGTGTGTAAACCTAACCATTATACATATCCCCCTCGAATTTTATTGATTACAATCAGCAAATCTCCTTTTGGTTGCTGCTTTAAAAGAATTCTTAAAGATTCAATAAGTAAGACTACAGATTCATTAGTAGCACTGAATGAGTGAGGAGAGACCCTGGGAGTGGTTCTTTGTATCACGGTGAGACTGATATTGTGGGGAAATGTGAATAAACTTTAAGAGAGATGCCACAAAACTGGACTCAAGCCTTGTCTTGAAACAATCTATTGACAATTTAAAATCATTTCATTCCAAACAAATGATTAATCATCAATGAAATTACTACTGTGAATGGCAGGCTCTCTTCAGTTCCCACTAGCTCCAAGACTCTACAGATTAGGATGCTAGGATCTCTTAGCAATCTCTGGTCTCTGCTACCTTCCACAGTCCCCTTATCTATCTCTTTTAGTTACCCTTTAAAAATTATAGTAAGTTTACTGTCACTTCTAGGTATTCATATTTTTAACAGGTTCTCCTAAGTAGCCCTTTTTGTTAGCATCCATCCTTTCTTTCTCTTGTAGGGATTGTCACTGCCCCCACTTCTTACCATAGTAGGTTGAAGGCAATGCTCTTCCTCCCTCTTTAGAAGCTGAAATCTTCTACTGCCCACTATTGGTAGGCAGGGCACTAACCAGTGGTCTAGGATCAGCCAATTGAATGCCCCAAGTTGGGTTCTGTGCCTCGAGCAAGTGACTCAAAGTCAAAGGGGTGATGAATTAATGGAAGCCCCTTTGTTCTGATCTGGTCTTTCCAACTAATGTTGATGGCTGAGCCTCCAAATTCACAGCATTTGAAGCTACTTTTTCCTGATTATTTTCCAAAGCTGTTTCTCCAATCTCCCAACAATCTTCAGAACCCCCAATACCCTTCCAATAAATAGTTAAACTTACTGTCTGTTGTTTGTAATCTAAAGGATTCTTGAGTATTATATCTAGCCTCTCCAGTGGCTCATTGTTTCTCAGGAAGTCTATATTCTTGTTAACACAGGAGTAATTATTGGAAATAAGGAAAACTTCCATTGAAAAAGAGTGAAAATGAAGAGTGAAAAATGCCGGGACAATAAAACCCTATGTTACAAGACTACATCATTGTCAGTTTTTGTTAATTGGAAGGAAGTGCATATAATTAGAAATAACTTACTTAAGTGGCTAATGTATGAAGGGCAACATTCATGAAGTAATATTTGTAAAAGATCCTGTGTTCACACCACTGTAATAAGTACCACAATGTTCTCTACTCGCTTGACATATCCATTTTCAAAAAATATGACATTTAGCATAATCAACCTTCTATTTTTCTTTCACTATATGTGTCGTATATTAATATTAGACAATTCTTAGAGAAAATAATATAGCTAGCTTGCCTCTGCTTTTTCTCATTCCTAACCCACCTAGAAGATGGGATGAGATGAAAATCAATGAGGATAAAGCTTAGCCAACATATATTTTTCATGCTACTTTGCCTTAATGCTTTACATAAAAAAGTTTGGGATTGTGGAGCCAAAAGGGTGCTGTGGTTCTAAGAGTATAGGTTTCAGGAAACCAGGAAGAACTGCCTAGAGCTGCCCCTCATGAAGAAGAGCAATGTTTACTGTAGCATCTGGATCATAGAAGCAACTCAATAGCATGTGTAGAAGGAAGGAGAGAGGAAAGAAAAAAAGAATGACAGAATAAAGGAAAGAAGAGGAAGGGAGGAAAAAAGAATGTATGCAAGGTGGGTTTTTGAACATCACAAAGATTTCCTTCTTTTTCGTTCTCTGAGGAAGTTTAGGACCTGCATAAATTCTAGAATAAATTGCTACCAAAGACACTGGAACAGAGATTAAATAAGATATCTTTGAAATAATTTCTCAACATGAAAGCATCATATAAGATAGACTTACATGTTAATTTTTTAGAAATCCAGCAGAGCCCACTGTAAGGTCTATGGGCCCAATATTCAAATCTGACATTATCATTGTCTTACCACCAATTTCATGGCCTCTCAGCTGTTCAATTGGCAAAATAGGAATGTTATGTCACTATAGTATCATAAGGAGTGATGTAGCATATGCATCATTATGGATCAAATAATGTATATGCTGCTATAAAGTAACTCTACTAAATTGTGTCACCATTTGAGAGACCAAATAATAACTTCTGGGGGGCAGGGGGGCAGGAAAGTCTGTTAATGTCCATTAAAGTTGCCTTTTCCATATCCAGTTTTCCTTTCTTCCTTTCTCTCTCCTTCCTTCCTTTCTCTCCCCATTGCTATCTCTTTCTTTCTCCTTTTACAATTTCTAGAAACTGGTTTTTCTAGAGGTCTTTTAAAACTAGGTCATGGTTAAAATTAATTTCCAGTAATAATGCTACAGTACACCTTACTGTAGGATAGGAAGTCATCATACCTATTGAAATCCAGGGCCATGCAGCCTGAAATTCAGGAACACAAGGAGAAATGGAGGACATAAATCAGTTCAGTGGGACAAGAAATGTGAAAAGATATACAAAGAGAGGGCAGACAGCACAAGCAAGAACTACAATCCTGCAGCCTGTGGAACAAAATCCACATTCACAGAAAGAGAGACAAGATGAAAAGCAGAGGGCTATCTACCAGATGAAGGAAGAAGATAAAACCCCAGAAAAACAACTAAATGAAGTGGAGATAGGCAACCTTCCAGAAAAAGAATTCAGTATAATGATAGTGAAGATGATCCAGGACCTCAGAAAAAGAATGGAGGCAAAGATCAAGAAGATGCAAGAAATGCTTAACAAAGACCTAGAAGAATTAAAGAACAAACAAACAGAGATGAACAATACAATAACTGAAATGAAAACTACACTAGAAGGAATCAATAGCAGAATAACTGAGGCAGAAGAACGGATAAGTGACCTGGAAGACAGAATGGTGGAATTCACTGCTGCGGAACAGAATAAAGAAAAAAGAATGAAAAGAAATGAAGACAGCCTAAGAGACCTCTGGGACAACATTAAACACAACAACATTCACATTATAGGGGTCCCAGAAGGAGAAGAGAGAGAGAAAGGACCAGAGAAAATATCTGAAGAGATTATAGTCGAAAACTTTCCTAACATGGGAAAGGAAATAGCCACCCAAGTCCAGGAAGTGCAGCAAGTCCCGTACAGGATAAATCCAAGGAGAAACATGCTGAGACACACAGTAATCAAATTGGCAAAAATTAAAGACAAAGAAAAATTATTGAAAGCAGCAAGGGAAAAACAACAAATATCATACAAGAGAACTCCCATAAGGTTAACAGCTGATTTCTCAGCAGAAACTCTACAAGCCAGAAGAGAGTGGCATGATATACTTAAAGTGATGAAAGGGAAGAACCTACAACCAAGATTACTCTACCTGGCAAGGATCTCATTCAGAATCGATGGAGAAATCAAAAGCTTTACAGACAAGCAAAAGCTAAGAGAATTCAGCACCACCAAACCAGCTCTACAACAAAAGCTGAAGGAACTTCTCTAAGTGGGAAATACAAGAGAAGAAAAGGACCTACAAAAACAAACCCCAAACAATTAAGAAAATGGTCATAGGAACAAAAATATCAATAATTACCTTAAACGTGAATGGATTAAATGCTCCAACCAAAAGACACAGGCTTGCTGAATGGATACAAACACAAGACCCATATATATGCTGTCTACAAGAGACCCACTTCAGACCTAGGGACACATACAGACTGAAAGTGAGGGGATGGAAAAAGATATTCCATACAAATGGAAATCAAAAGAAAGCTGGAGTAGCAATACTCATATCAGATAAAATAGACTATAAAATAAAGAATGTTACAAGAGACAAGGAAGGACACTACAGAATGATCAAGGGATCAATCCAAGAAGAAGATATAACAATTATAAATATATATGCACCCAACATAGGAGCACCTCAATACATAAGGCAACTACAAACAGCTATAAAAGAGGAAATTGACAGTAACACAATAATAGTGGGGGACTTTAACACCTCACTTACACCAATGGACAGATCATCCAAACAGAAAATTAATAAGGAAACACAAGCTTTAAATGGCACAATAGACCAGATAGATTTAATTGATATTTATAGGACATTCCATCCAAAAACAGCAGATTACACTTTCTTCTCAAGTGTGCACGGAACATTCTCCAGGATAGCTCACATCTTGGGCCACAAATGAAGCCTCAGTAAATTTAAGAAAATTGAAATCATATCAAGCATATTTTCTGACCACAATGCTATGAGATTAGAAATGAATTACAGGGAAAAAAAGGTAAAAAATACAAACACATGGAGGCTAAACAATACGTTACTAAATAACCAAGAGATCACTGAAGAAATCAAAGAGGAAATCAAAAAATACCTAGAGACAAATGACAATGAAAACACGATGATCCAAAACCTATGGGATGCAGCAAAAGCAGTTCTAAGAGGGAAGTTTATAGCTATACAAGCCTACCTCAAGAAACAAGAAAAATCTCAAATAAACAATCTAACCTTAAAAAAAAAAAAAAAAAGATTTATAAAAATACTACTCCTTTCTGTTTATTCATCTGACCAATATTTCTTGAGTTACTATATTGTACTGGGTTACTATATGAGCCCAAGTTACTTTACTGATCCCTAGTGGACCACCTTTTATTCCTAGCATTCTCTAATGTATTCTTTCTAATTTATAATCAACTTCCCACAGGAACTTAAATTTTTAGATAGATCTCTATAGGACTCAATGACTTCAATAATAAAATGGGAACAATAAACCTAAGGTTCCTGGAGGCCATAGCTTGGACCATATAATTATACCCAATGAACCCAGCACTGCACTGAGTCAGCTTCAACTATGTCACCAAAGACAATGTTACAACAGTGGTATCCATGCTGATACCTAAATTCTCCCTTCCTTACCCCTCATTAGCCCCAGTCTTTTCCAAACAGTAGCATGCTGAGTAATAGTGCAGTACTAGCCATAAGAAAGTAGTTTTTACTTCTATAGTGAAGCAACTTTTCCATTTGCTTTGGTTTGAACATGGGCAGGCAAAGCAGCTGTTAAAATAAGTAGCCTGTGTAAGAGTTCATTATGAAAATTGTACCCTAACAAAAGAAATATGCCATATTTTCTGAATAATACATGTATATAACATGTTAATCTTTTATAACATACCCTTATCAGGAAATAAATCTTATTAAGGCACAAAAAAGTTAGTTCATTTATTAAAATGGGTGAATCAATTTAAGCTTTCTTATGGTTTGTCAAATTTGTAAAATATTATATTTCTCTTCAGATAGAGTTACATACTGTGTAGCTCAAAGGTAATCCCTATGGTCTTGGCATATGTTACTTAATTGTCTCAGAAGGAAATGCCATAAATAGCATGCTGTCATCCCCCACAGGCATTGGCTCATCTGTCACAGTGGGGGCTCCAGACAGGGTGAGGTGCTCTAAGACATTTCTTAGTCTATGTAAATCACAACCATTACTTCTTACCACTTCCCAATTGGTCAATTATGTATAAACATGTGTTAATAAAAATTTGCTTCTGTGCCTCTAAGGTACACACCCATAAAGCTATGTGAGTATGATAAAGTATAAATGGCATACATTATTATCTGATTCAACCTGCCTCATAAATTATGATCCAAAGTGCTTCCACAGAAACAAAACTCCAGAAAAGCCTCTAAAGCCAAATGCTTGAAAAAAAATTTAAGAAGACAGAATGGAAATCAATATTTCTTTTTTCCAGACTTTGTAACTCAGTGAAGAAATCACTCAGGTTTTTCTTAGAAGGAAGAAAACTACAGACTGTATTAAGTTTTATAAATGCTTTTTATAAGCATTTGAACTCTTAATTGTTGTAGATAGTAGAACCATAAAAAATACAATTCCCTATTGTAGTAATATAGTAGGTGTAATTGGCAAAAAAAAATCTATAAATGCATTGGTTTTAAAAATTTAAAATATATTTTTTGAAAAATATTTAAATAATGATTATCATAAAGATGGGCCATACATATTTTGCTTGGGGTGCTCCTGATCAAATGATATAATCAGTAGACTGATGTATATTATTGAGACTTATGAGGGAAATGTAATAAGCATGTTGTAGTGGAAGGTGTAAGGGGTTTAGAATCATAAGGCCTGAATTAAAGTCGTCACTCTGTCTTTAGGGCTCTGTGACTTTAGACACATTATTGAACTTTTCTAAGTATCGGTAACCTTAGCAAAGAAATGGTTGGTTATGTCAGCCCAACTCAGAGTTAATATGAGAAATAAATGAGATTAGTAAATGCTGAAAAATAGTTTACAAATGTAGGTCAATATTATTGGTGTTTAAATAGGAGTTTCTATTAAAATTATTGAAAGATATATTTAAGACTAATGATCATACATTTATGATTAAATTTTTGGGAGGTAACAAATAAAATGTTCTTTAAAAGTAAATTTGGGGCTTCCCTGGTGGCGCAGTGGTTGAGAATCTGCCTGTCAATGCAGGGGACACGGGTTCGAGCCCTGGTCTGGGAAGATCCCACATGCCGCAGAGCAATTAGGCCCGTGAGCCACAACTACTGAGCCTGCGCGTCTGGAGCCTGTGCTCCGGAACAAGAGAGGCTGCAATAGTGAGAGGCCCGTGCACCGCGATGAAGAGTGGCCCCCGCTTGCCGCAACTAGAGAAAGCCGTCGTACAGAAACGAAGACCCAACACAGCCAAAAATTAATTAATTAATTAATTAATTTTAAAAATAAATAAATAAAAAATAAAAGTAAATTTGTTAGTATTTCTTAATTGATTCAACAGAATAGAGGATAGTAAATTATTCTTGAACTGAATTAAAATTGCAGTGGTAGTGACTGATTGCTTATTATTACACTAGGAATTGTATCTGCCCTCAAAAAGCATACAGTTTAGAATAAGAGCTTAGAAATAGATTAGTACAGACATCAAAGAAATGCCAGAGTTTATCTATCTATCTATCTATCTATCTATCTATCTATCTATCTATCTATCTATCGTGTATCATTTACTAATCTATTTAGTGCCTCTTTTCATCTGGGCTTTTAAAAATCTGGAATTTCTTAATCCACTGACAATATTTATTTAGCTTTAAAGTAGGGTGGATCCCAGCTATGTGTACAGAACTGTTAATCCATAGATATATGGGGCAATAACAGTATATCAGGACACACTCCAACACAATTGCAGAATCAGCCAGGACTTGATACCTGGTAAAATAATTTTGTGAGCACTGGAACAAGGTTACATCATCATCCAAAAACGTTAAATTGACTTTTGGCATTGATGGAATTATAGAATTCTGTTTTAGTTTAACAGACATGGGTTAAGTGTGTTATTAATATTGTTTAATATTTTTGAGGATTCTCATCACCCTTAATCTACTTGTATATGATTCATAGGAATTAATTCCTAAAAGATATGCCACAGACAGTTTAGTAAAACAAATCATTATCTATTATTTATGAACTGTGAATATAATGAACAATTAAGGAAAATAAAGAGATTATAATGACAAATGACGGGTAGTAGATTCACAAAAAATAGAGGTCTGGCTATTTACTATAATACTTTTTCTAACACTACAACATCGTTCCATGTGGATTTACTATAATAATCAGAGGGCATAGCAATTTTTAATGAGAATTTTTTGAATCCTTCCTCATACTTGCATCTATATAACCTTTAACCTACTTGCAACCAACATAATCCACAAGTAGATCCAAAGGGGAATAGGCATCATTATGCAATAAAACTAATACATGCACAATAGAGAGGTCATTATGCTCTCTGGTCACTTTAACTTTTGTATCTGAGCAATTAACTTGGAAGTCACTTTCAGAAATTTTACTATATAATCTATATATTGTAGGAAATAAGGACTTTTATTTATTTGAGGACTATGCCACAACCCTCCATCCTACCTTCTTACCCTTCCTTCCTTTATACATTTATATTAATTCAATACACATTTATTAGATGACTCCTATACAACAGCAATTTTGTTAGATTCAGGGAATCCAGAAATGAATAAAATAGTCTTCCTTCTTTTAAATGGTGCATAAATAACCTTTCATACTTTGTAACAGATTAGTTAATTTAAATTGGAATGCTTTACTAGATGAGACTACTCTTCCACAGTAGGCTGTAATAATAGACTAAAGTTAATAAACACATAATTACAGAATAACTAATACAAGGAGGTACTGTGGTGAAAACAGAAATAATGTGGGTTCACATCACCATTACAAAGTATTGGGGCAGCATACTATATATACATGGTTAAAGAAAGAATTGCGCTAATCTTAAAAAGATTTTATATATATATATATAGTTTTCTGTTTCTGGCAATATGGCAGACAGGACACCCTAGGAGTTTCTCCTTGTGCAAAATTACTAGGTCTAAATAAATTTTACCTTTTGAATGTGTTTCTGGGACCATAATAAAGAGGGAACATCTCAAGGATATCCCGTAAAAATGGATTCAACTATGTGCCCACGAAATATCCAGGAGCAAGGAGAAGAAACACAGTTGCCGTGAGGGGAAATGCCCTTGTAATGCAGTGATGTGTATTACATACTATGTCTTGGGCCAGTTGAAAGAAGACCTTCTTAAGCCAGACTAAGATGGCTATAGATAAAAGCCAAGAAAATATAAACCTATACTCAGAAGTCACCAAACATGAGTTTGAGTTAGCAAAAGCAGAAACAAAAACAGATGTGTATTCATCCACTTCCATTTGATATTAATATGATTAAATTCAGAATATAGAATTGAAATTATAAAATGTTTAAAAAATATATTGGCAGTTGAGGCAATAGGAAACTTTCAGGAATGACTAGGCAGACTAAATTTTAAAAAAATCATAAATATATAGTATAAATTCAAAATGCATTGATGGCAATACATAATAAATTAGACAAATTCAAAAGAGAATTAGAGAACTGAAAATTATATCTGAAGAACTTACTGATAACAAAATATATTAGGAATGAAGAAATGGGAAGTGAAATGGAAAATACTGTTGTGTACAACAGTTAAAGATCACACATTCATCTCAAGTAGGTGCAGAATACTTATATAAACTGGCCATGTATCAGTCCTCAAAAATGAAAAAAAAAAAAACCCCACAAAAATAAAGAATACAAAATGCAATTAAGTTGGAAGTTACTAAAATATAAATTAAAAAATCTCCATGCATTTGGTAATGTAAATAAATATTTTCAAATACCTCATGTGCAAAAATAAGGAGATCACAAAAAGACTCTGAAATATTTTGATACAAGGATATAGAGCCAATAAACAAACATTGACTGTTTTTATATACTAACGTTGAACATTTGTAAAATAAAATAGGAAGCAAAACCATTTACAATAGCATCACAGCAAGTATTTTCTCAGAAATACTTAGGATTGCTTTTAACATAAATGCTTAGTAACAAATTATGTAATTGCTGTATCTCAACTTGGGAAATTGAGCAAAAGGGATATTAAATGGAAATTTATAGCATTAAACATATGAATTAGAAGATAAGTAAGGCTGAAAATTAAATGAGCTAACATTCTATTTGAGCAGTGAGGAAAATAAAAAACACGGAAAAATAAACTTATAAATCTAAGAAAAAATAGGTAAAATAAAGTAACACTAGAAAGTAAAATAGAAAAGAAAAAGCATAGAGCGTCAAAAAAGCAAAAGTTTGTGCTTAGATGAGTCTAGTAAAATAGACAAACCATCTACAAGGTTAATGAAGTAAAAGAAGAAGGCAGAAATAATCTTAAGATGACAAAATGGGAATATAATTATACATTACAATGAAGAATATTGTTAGTAAATTTATTCTGAACACTTAGATAAAATGGGTAAATACGTAGGATGCTAAAATTTACCAAAGCTAATTTATTCTTTAAAAATACCCACATCAATGTTCTTACAACTAGTTAGAAATAGAACTAGTAATTTAAAAGACCTTATGGGAAAAACTCAGGTCCAGATGGTTTTATAGGCAAATTCTAGACCATTTCAATAAACAGATAATTTCAGTTATAAGCAACAAACAAGTTAGAATATTTCACAATCATTTCCATTAAAGCAGTATAATCTTAATTCCAAATCCAGACAATGATAGTGTGAGAAAAGCAATTCAGAGGCCAATCTTGCTGTGAATATAGACCAGAAGTCTTTATATTCAGAAGCCAAGTCCTACAGTGTAAAAAATAATTATCAATCATGAGCAAGTGAATTTATCCCAAAATTTAAAGGTTGGTTTAACATTAGAAAAATCATAATGTTAATTTACCACATAAAATGATTAAAAGAGGAGAAACGTATGATAACTATCAAATGATAAATTTTTCAAGTAGAAAATTGTATTTGATAATATTCAACAACTATTTATCATTAAATCTGTTAGCAAAGTAATCCATTAGAGAAATCTATCAAAAAACATAGCAAACAGTATTCTCAACTGAAAATATTTGAAGCATTTCCTCTAAAATAAGAAAAAAAGATGGTCTCTATCACCACTTTTATTCAATTGTGTACTAAATGTCTTAACCAGCACAGTAAAAATAAAATAAAGAGAATACAAAAGAAATAAACAAAGGCAAATGATTAGAAAAGAAGAAACAATAAATGCTATCATTGTGCTATGATACACAACCCAGTATGGTACAGTCATCAAAACAGCAAGGTACTGGCATAAATACAGACACCAGACACATAGGTCAATGGAATACAAGAGCCCAGAAGTAAACTCATACACCTACAGTCAGTTAATCTCCGACAAAGGAGACAAGAATATGCAATAGAGAAAAGACAGTCTCCTCAGCAAGTGGTGCTGGGAAAGCTGGACAACTGCATGTAAATCAATGAAGTTAGAACACACCCTCACACAATGCACAAAAATAAACTCAAAATGGCTTGAAGACTAAACATAAGACATGACACCATAAAACTCCTAGAAGAGATCATAGGCAAACATTCTCTGACGTAAGTTGTACCAGTGCTTTCTTAGGTCAGTCTCCCAGGGCAATAGAAATAAAAACAAAATAAACAAATGAGTCCTAATCAAACTTACAAGCGTTGCACAGCAAAGGAAACCATAAACAAAATGAAAAGACAGCCTACAGAATGGGAGAAAATATTTGCAAAAGATGTGACTGATAAGGGCTTAATTTCCAAAATATAGAAACAGCTCATACAACTCAATGACAAAAAAGCAAACAACCCAATTGAAAAATGGGAAGAAGACCTAAATAGACAGTTCTCCAAAGATGACAGATAGATGGCCAAAAGGCACATGAAAAGATGCTCAACATCACGAATTATTAGAGAAATGCAAATCAAAACTATAATGAGGTACCACCTCACACTGGTCAGAATGGCCATCATTAAGAAGTCTACAAATAACAAATGCTGGAGAGGGTGTGGAGAAAAGGGAACTCTCCTACACTGTTGGTGGGAATGTAAGTTAGTGTAGCCAGTATGGAAAACAGTGTGGAGGTTCCTCAAAAAAACTAAAAATAGAGTTATCATGTGATCCAGCATTCCCACTCCTGGGCATATATCCAGACAAAACTAATTCAAGGGGGCTTCCCCGGTGGTGCAGTGGTTGAGAATCTGCCTGCTAATGCAGGGGACACGGGTTCGAGCCCCGGTCTGGGAGGATCCCACATGCCGTGGAGCAACTGGGCCCGTGAGCCACAACTGCTGAGCCTGCACGTCTGGAGCCTGTGCTCCGCAACAAGAGAGGCCGCGATAGTGAGAGGCCCGCGCACCGCGATGAAGAGTGGCCCCCACTTGCCGCAGCTAGAGAAAGCCCTAGCACAGAAATGAAGACCCAACATAGCAATCAATCAATCAATAAATCTTTAAAAAAAAAAAAAAAAAAAGAAAGCAGGTGGATTCTTCTTAAGCCGCTGCCCTTTAAAAAAAAAAAAAAAAAAACTAATTCAAAAAGATACATACACCCCTATATTCAGAGAAGCACTATCCACAATAGCCAAGACATGGAAACAACCTAAATGTCCATCAACAGGTGAGTGGATAAAGATGTGCTACATATATACAATGGGATATTACTCAGCCATAAAAACGAATGAAATAATGTAATTTGCAGTAACAGGGATGCAATTAGAGATTATCATACTAAGTGAAGTAAGAAACAGAATGACAAATACCATATGATATCACTTATTTGTGGAATCTAAAATATGGCACAAATGAATTTATCTATGAAACAGAAACACACACACAGACATAGAGAACAGACTAGTGGTTGCCAAGTGGGAGGTGGGGGTGGGGGACTGGGAGTTTGGGGTTAGTAGGTGCAAACTATTACATACAGAATGGATAAACAATAAGGTCCTGCTGTATAGCACAGGGAACTATATTCAATATCCTGGGATAAACCACAGTGGAAAGGAATATAAAAAACAATGTATATGTGTGTATAACTGAGTCACTTTGTTGTAGAGCAGAAATTAACACAACATTGTAAATCAACTATACTTCAATTAAAAATACTTAAAAAATAAAACAGTATATTTCCATGTAAAACATATACATATTTTTTCAATTCATCAAATATATTGTAATGCTTTTACTACATTTATTATAAATTTTTGCCTTTGAAGTCATGAGACTCAGACCAACTCCCAGCTCTTCCGTTACTAGCTGAGGCCTAGTAACTATTTTAAGTTTTAGTTTCCTCATCTCTAAAGCTGAGATAATGACTCTTATTTCATAAGGTTCCAGTAGCTAAATATTTCTCTAAATTCTAAAACACTTTATCAACACTTCGCAAAACTGTATCAGCATGACTAATGAGATTTTTCTCTTGTTTTAGTTTGATTTTTTTCCCTAAAAAAGGTACCACATAAATATTGTGAACCAAAGAAAGACAACCGGTATGTCTGCTTACCTTCCATATTTCTTAAGGTCCCGATGAAAGAGCAAAAAGAAAACATAAAGGGAAGCAGAAAAACCATAACACAGTTGGAAAACATGAAATGGAAAAACTACAGTCCAAGATACTGAAAAACAGACTGACGGAAAAAATAAAAACAGTGGAAACACTCACCCAAGAGAGCAGAGTAAAGCCTGGTTCTTCCTGAAAGAGCTTGGAACAAACTGAAGCAGAGAAGCCTCCAATATAAGGTGCAGGTGTGGACCTCGGGCCCCATGGGCCAACCTTTATTCATGACAGCTGGCCACCTGGGTGCTGCCTCTCCCCATTCCTGGGTTTTGTAGAGAAAAACTTTAACTTTTTAAGTAAAACTTGAGAACCACTCTCAAAAGAAAGTGGTTTTTCTATGTAGCAAACCAGTGGGGGTTGTCAAGCCCAAGATAAAAGAGCGAAGCTTAAGGAAACTCTGGACTTTATATCAGATGCTGAAAAAAAAAAATACACATGTAACAAAAATGTCCAAGGCAGCTTTACCCAGGAATAAATGCAAGTGTTCTCCCTGGAGATTAGAAGAGCCTTTATTTTGGCAGTTGTGGGGATCCACAGCCTGGCTCCCTCTCTGTTCTACCCACACCTAGGCCAACTTCCAAAAAACACCCTATTGGTCCTTCCAGTAAAAGGAACAGACTGTTAGGAAAACAGGTCTACAGCAGCAAAGGAAAACCACCCAAGACAGCTATATCCATCAACTTAATCCTTCATGGTAACAAGTTGTAAGGGGTGATCACCAAGTTTCTGAGGAAAATAAATAGGATGTGTTCAAAACAAGACAACAGGCCCAAAATGGATACACTTATGCTAAGCCACACTTAACTGTCCAAGACTTAAGCTTAATTAGTTTCAGCTCTCCGGGAAATGGAATCTTAAACCATTCAATCAAAAATCACCTGATCAGCCCTAGTTAGGTAACCTGCCTGAGATACCCTTGCCATCCCCTAAAGGAAAGCAACCTTGTAATAACCAACCTACTTTTTTTGCATAGTATAACTTCCTAGTTCCCACTCCCCTCTGCCTGTAGAAACTCTCATTTTGTTCAGCTCTTCAGAGCTCCTTTCTATCTGCTAGATTGGATGCTACCTGATGCAAGTGGATTTTTGCTCAAATAAATTGTTTAAAATAAAATAAAATAAAATAGGAAAAAATGCCAGACTATTCTGATATGAAATGCTCTGAGGAGAGTAGCAATAGTTACTCACCATGTTACTAGTGATGTAGTATGTGGCTTTTTTCACATGGATAATGATTTATAATAACCTTATATAATTAATTGACAGCAAATAAAGAGTGGAAAATTCTACCCTCTCCACCAAGAGCAAAGCCTTGATAGAATTCTATTGCCAGAATAAATGAATATTTCAGAATCAAGATCATGTACTACAAGTTTCATTTGTAAGAAACATAGCTATAATATGCATTCCAACATGTCATGGAATTTTGCTAAATTCTCCAAGTCCATTAACTGTATAGATTATTGTGTTATAACATATGATCCCACATTTGCTGGTATGTGTTATAAAGACTTTTATATTAAGCGGTCCCATTGATTAACATGGACAGGGAGAGAAGAAGGTATTCTGACTGGACAGATTCCATCTTCTGAAGCCTTGAGTACTTGGCCCAAATTTCAGTGTCAAATGTAGACTATAATTTATTTAGACTTGGCTTTTGTTCTTTCCCACCCCCAACCTTAAAAACTACAGAGTTAATATTAGGCATTTGAATTTATTAGCATTCATCAAACAGTATTTTTGGCAGCATTGTATCACAAAGGCTGACATTGGCATATATAAAACAATACATGTGCAAGCCTGCAAAGAAAGGACATTTGAAGGGAATGTCCATTATATAACTTAAGCTGTTTTGGCTGGATCAAATAAAATTATAGAGGCGCCATGCATAGTACTGTTGCTGAAGGCCATCATAAACCCTCGTTTTCATGGGGTTATATGGTCTTTCTGCCATGAAAAAATTTTTTTTTGTATTTAAGCTGTCAAAGTACTGAAGAAACCTGGGAAAAGGGAGACTTTGGTATTTTTTTTCCAATTAAAAAAAAAGAGTATCTACAAAATAAGTCCTTTAAAGGCAGATGAAACCAAAATTTAAATGCCTTGATGACTATTATGAAACTGTGTGAATTTTCTTCCTGTAGTAAATGTGTATTATGTGATTATAGTTGTCTCTAGTCAATGTGTTTTAAAAGCAAGGAGACATATCTGCTTGTTACACCAATTTAGTTTTCAAGTATCTTTTAAAAAGTTAATATGCAAATAGCCGGGTATGATAAAACAAACTGGTAAGCATCCTGTCACTCATCCATTGCTTACGATTCAAAATCATAAGTTTCTATACTTCTATGTGAGAAGGAAAACTGATTTTAAATATCACATAACTTGCTAACTTTATGTATTTGAAGCTTTAAAAAAATAACAATCCAGGGAAATTGAAAATTTGAGTCACACCTGGATTGCTTTCCCATAGGGAACATCTGCATATTCAGAAATATCTAAATATTTTGCTAAACCTTTCAGTCAGAGAGTCAGATATTCAACTAGAGAGAGGTTTTATTTCTCTTTAATTATGAATCGAGACAACATATACATGCCATGTAAACAAAATGATCATAATAAGTTAAATCAGCAGGTTGTACCATCTCTGATAAACTTCTTGGACTCTGTTATGCTAGTGTAAATTGCAAAATAGATTGTAGTTCTTTCATGAATCTCCTATAAAATTGTTATGTCCTTTCACATCGGGGCATATTATGTCAGTTTGATTTAACTTATTGTTGATGTAAGTTAAATCATTTGGCTCAGGTAATCCACAAAATTTCTCCATTCACCAATTCTTTTCTCTTTTTGTGCTAATACATAATCTGTGGGGTGATACACTGAGACTGTCTGAATATTCTGCTCTCTAACAGTCTTTCACCAACAATTTTAGCATCCATTGGCAATTTTCATTTACAGTAACAATTTCTATATTTGTGGTAAGGTGATCATTTTCTATCTTTATTATTTCTTCTGCATATATTAGTAGACAGTATTCTGTTAGGTAAAGCCCTGCACCTCACGTCACCCATTTTAATGATCTGATTTTAGTATCAGTAAGGACTCATGGACCATTTGCTTAACCAACATTTTATAATCTATTTCTGTCAATATTTATTTTATGACAAGTTGTCTTAATTTGGCCAATGAAAAAAAGTCCTTTCTGGATGGCTTCTATGTTCTTTAGCATGATTAATTGGTTTTTGAGCACTTCTTCAGCTTCTAACATAAAAGAAATGTAACTAAATTTTTTTAAAATGACATACTTTTGGATCCTTGACTGAAGAAGAAGAAGGAGGAGAAAAACAAAAAGGAAAAAAAAAAAACAGCTGAAAAAGGCATTATTGGACAATTGGGAAATTTTAAATGTTGACTATACGTTAGAAACTAGTATGTATTAATGTTAACTTTCCTTAGTGTGAAAATTTTACTCTGTTCATACAGGATAATACTATTATTCTTAGGAGATACATGGTTAAATATTGAGGAGTAAAATTACACCTTGTCTTTAACTCTCAAATGTTTCAACAAATGTTATAAAAGGTTAACAGTTGGTGAACCTAAGAAAAGAGTACTTTTGTGGAGTTGGAAATCTTTCTAAATTAAAGTTGGGGTAAAAAATATAAAAATTATATTTAGATAATCCCCAGTGGGGATAAAAGCATAAATTTACCAAGCAAATGTAAAACAGTGGGTGGCTTTAACATTTTTTCACTAATGAGGACAAATAAGGACTTCAAGTTCTAGGAAATTCAGCTGCTTACATTAGTTGATAAAGATTCAACTCTAACACAGCTAAAAGCACATGCCTAGCACCAAAAAATAAGCTACTAACCAGATGGAAAGAGAAAAGGTGTGGTTAATTGAATTTTCATGTAGAAAATCTGTTTATTTAAAAATCTTATTATATTTATCAAAAATGTTAACAACAATCCCTGCCATTGTATTATATGTATATTTTCCTAACGTATGAACTGTGTAATCTAAATGTAATTGAACTTTTCTAATATTCACCATAAAGTATGAAGAAGATATAGATCAGGGGTCCCCAACCCCTGGGACTCCTGACCCCCTGTTAGGAACCGGGCCACACAGCAGGAGGTGAGTGGCAGGTGAGTGAGCGAAGCTTCATCTGCTGATACCCTTCGCTCCCCATCACTTGCATTACTGCCTGAACCATCTCCCCCCACCACCGTCTGTAGAAAAATTGTCTTCCATGAAACCGGTCCCTGGTGCCAAAAAGGTTGGGGACCGCTGGTATAGATGACTGAGCTGAATATATACATTATGAAAGAGCCTAGAATATTTTGTATATTATGACAAGTCTAATTCATAGCAACGTTAGAAATAAAGGGCATGAAAGTTCGGTTGATGTAAATAGATTTTGGTTAACTGGGTTCCAGTCAACTAAATTCTCACTCAGTAATTTCACCCATATTCTCAAAGGTTCCTACAAGAGAAAAAAAATTTATGATAGCTTGGTAAAATATTAATGTTTTACCCTTTGGGAAGAGGAGAATAATATGTATGTATGTATTCTTATCTAATCCTCACATTTACTGATAATCCCTGATAATATGGTAATGCATGGATTATTCTCACTATTTAACAAATTAAGAAACTTGACCATAGGAAGTTTAATCCAAATACGCTGTTTTAAAAGATAAATTCATGCAATTTTCAAGTCATCTATGGTGTTCCTCTGGAAGGAAAGACTTAATTTCTTTATAATATACAGGAGATACTGTTTATCTAGATGACTAAACTGTTGAACTTTCCATGTGGTCAAAGGCAAGTAACATAGCATAGCATACTCATTTAACAGGAAGAACAAGTGCTACAACAAACATTAAATTTTTGGAAATATGTGAGGTGGGAAAAGGAATCTTTAAGCATTCATTATTATAATACTCATCACTATCAAAAGTAGTCTGAAAAATTGTTTTTGGAATTCTAAGCCTTCCAGTTCAGAAGCATTGATTAAATTAAATTTATTTAAATTAATGATTGTAAAGGTTGACTTTTTAATTGCAAAGATTTATAATTAAGGAGGTAAAGACAACAGGTTAGCAGTGCATATTGGATGTGCTGGAAATCAGAATGCATATGAAAATGAAAAAATCTGACTAAACTGTGCATGCCAATAAGTGGCATATTATTAGCACTTTTAAAGCTCTCCTTTTGTAAATCCAACTAAACTATATTTAGACTTCTAAACAAGGAAATCTCCTCCTAGGGCACTGCTGGTTTTGATGTTTAGTTTTACTTTTTATTTCTCTTTTTTTACTGGATGATACTTCTTTAAAAAGCAAAATCATGTTGTTAACCAATTATTAATTTGTGTGTGTTTAATATTTCACAAACTAAATCTTTTATCTATGAATGTTTTTACATGATAGTTGGACATCAGTTCTTAAACATATGCTATAGTAAATAATGAGTGGCAGGAAAGAATATGTTCAAAGGGGTACATAACATTTTGATTCCTACTGCAAAATAGTTTACTAACTGGAATATAAAAGGCATGTAAGCATTTGATTTTTAGATTTTCCCGTTACACGGGAGTGCCCATATGGCCTGGATTCCATAGAGGTGTGAGTTATCCAAAATGTGTGAACTCTCAGTGTTGAATATTACATGTAAATATTACATACATACACACACACACAAAGATATATACACGTATATTTTTTGGATTGATACAGTGTTTGCAAAACTTTGCCTGTTATTAGTCAATTATATTTTTCCTATAATATAGAAAAACATAATTCAAGAAAAGTGATAATAAATGTTGTAAATCATCTATATCCAATAAAAATTAATTAAAAAAATTTTTTTAATTTAAGGAAAGGAGAATGAATCCTGACACAACCAAATGCTGCAGGTGGAGTTATAAGTAATTTTAAAAACCTGTTTATATCTGCCTATCACTGAAAATGACAATTATGGAAAAAAAAAGAAAGAAAAGTGATAATATTATAATACTGTACTTTGTAAGCACAATGAAAACTGTAACAATTTATTATTTTTCAAATAAATTATGAAAAATAAAAGAACCAAAATATTTATGTAAGTCAGAAATTTCATCCTTTCAAAATGAGTTCAATGAAGTTAAGTGGTGATTTAAATAATTACTCAATTATCTCCTCCCCCTCCTTTATGGTATTATGCTAGTGATATAGGTGTATTTTTAATATAATAATAATGTAATTATACTATTATATTCTATTTAATAGTTACATAGTTTATCACAATTTAATAGCTAATATGATAATATACTGGGCTAACATTATCACAAATACAGTTGACCCTTGAACAACATAGTTCGAACTGCTTGAGTCCAGTTATATACATGGATATCTTCAATAAATACTTACTAATGTACTACTCAATAAATAACATTCAATAAATTAGTAAGTATTCAATAAAGACTAATGTACTACACAATCCCTAGTTCAATGAACACTCAGATGCTGAACTGCAGGTACGGAGGGCCAACTATAAAGTTATACATGGATTTTTGGACTTCCCTGGTGATCCAGTGGTTAAGACTCCATGCTTCCATTGGTTGGGGAACTAAAATCCCACATGCTGCACTGCCCAGCCAAAAAAATAAAATAAAATGAAGTTATACATGGATTTTTGACTGCACAGAGAGTTGGGGTCCCTAACCCCCTGCATTGTTCAACCGTATACTAAAAGAAATATAAACACAGCTTAGATGACTTAATCTACATCCCAAACCAAAGTCAAAGTCATAACTAAGCAGAACCTTAAAGTTCTTATAGAAGACCGTGCTGCTAGAGGGTGAGAAGGGCATGGTGCGTTCTCTTGTGCTATTTGACATTACAAAAGGCTTGACCTTGTAAAATACTACCAAGTATTATTTGGTAAATATTTTCCAAATTTTCTCTTTCTCTTTCCACTGTGTCCTCAGTTTCCTGATTTCTAATTACCAAAAAGTTGGTAGGAAATAAAACGTTGCTTTCTTTACCATCATACTAATTGTCCAGTTCTTACTAATCTGCAGGAGATGTCATGGTAATGAATCAGAATATATATGTTTTGCGGAAACGACTAAGAGATTAGAACAATGTTCAGTAATAGATGTATACTCCTCAGTGTAAGGAGTTGAAAGCTGGAATTGTGGCTTTTGGTGTTGGGACCTATGTCTTTCAATGTATTTGCTAATGATGAAGAAGACAACATAAACAGAGAGATGGTGAAATATTCTGACAACACTAAACTATTTGGGTTAGTTAAAAACTAATGAGGTTTGGGAGATACTCCAGATGGCTCTAATCATACTGGAGAATTGGGCAGCCCAGTGGCAGATGAAATTCATTTTTGATAAATGTACAGTAAGGAATATTGAAAAATTATAATCTAAACTCTCCATGTATACCATGAGGTTTTGAACTTGCAAATTCTCTGAAGAGCAAGACGTTTACTGCCACTACTGCTGGTTCAGTGAAGGTGTCCCCCAATGCACATCTTTTTGAAAACAGCTGAGTAATTGCATGGAAGTGTTTAGAAAAAGGTTTGAAAATGCAAATAATAGGGAAAGCTGTTTTGAGACAGATAAAGAATGTTTTACCCATGACAGCAGGATGGATTTCTTCTGGCTAACAAGTGAGAAGTGACAGAAACAGGAAAGTCACAGAAGCTTGTGGAAAGAGTGACTTATTCCTAAAGTAAGACTGAAAGACAGGCTGACAACTGGAGAACACATTTACATATGCCCAAACCTGTTAGTACCATAAAGCTTTTCCATTTAGAGCAAGATTTGAACCATGGAGAATTTGATCTCATTAATGGGGCAGCAACTGTTGGGGCCCTGACAATTAATACATGAGTTTGAAGATTTGGCACTTGAAAGTTAAAAATTCAAGGCTTAGCTCTATTTGGTACTTGGTTGTAGGTGATAAATCCTGATAGTGTATATTCATAGCCTCTTTGTAAAGTTTATACTCTAAGAAAAAGAGTGATTATATTTACATATCAAAAGACCATGCTTCCAATTCACCACTGCTTGAGCAAATAATAGGCAAAGATGGCCAGGAAAGTATTGGATGCATACTCAGAGATTGCCTTAAACTAAAGAAATTCAATAATAAGTCGCTCACACTGTATTTTTTGAGTTTGTTCTAAATGAGTAATTGGAGAACTGTCTCAGATGGTTTGTTTTTGACTCACACCAACAAAAATAGGGAAAATCATCTTATAAATTTAAGGTTCATTGATAAAGTTGACAGCTTTTTTTTTTTTTTTTTAAGCAGAATGAATCCATTTACTATGTTTAGTGAAGGAAACATGAAAATTTTCTCAAGGGATTGCAATAAAGCCTTCTGATCTGTTGAAGATAAGTGAAAAGTATCAGGATAAATATTCTGTATATACAGCTTAAGAATTCATGAGGACTTCCCTGATGGTGCAGTGGTTAAGAATCTGCTTGCCAATGCAGGGGACACGGGTTCGATCCCTGGTCTGGGAAGATCCCACATGCCGCGGAGCAACTAAGCCCATGCACTGCAACTACTGAGCCTGTGCTCTAGAGCCCGCGAGCCACAACTACTGAAGCCCACGCGCCTAGAGCCTGTGCTCCACAATAAGAGAAGCCACCACAATGAGAAGCCTATGCACCACAATGAAGAGTAGCCACGGCTAACTGCAACTAGAGAAAGCCCGCGTGCAGCAACAAAGACCCAACGCAGCCAAAACTAACTAACTAAATAAATATTTTTTAAAAAAAGGAAAGGAGCTTTATTAAAAAAAAAAAAAAAATTCATGAGAAACCAGACAAAAAGCCATGCTTTGCATGAGATAGTAATAAAGTTTGTCCTAAGAAATACAAATCAGCAGGTATTTAAAATTATACTACACATTTCATGACCACTGAATATGATTAAATAAGCTGAACTTCAATATGACAAGTAAACCTAATAGCAATTATATACTATATATTTACATTATATATGTTTACATATAATATGTATTAGCATGCACATTTATTGTAATTGTAGAACTATAATCATATAACTATACTACATTATGTGTATTATATCTTTATATGTGTGTTTCTAGTTTTTATTCATAGTTAAAAATTGCTCTAAGTCTTTTATTCTTTTGATTCATGATTCCTAAATGAAGAAGCTGATGAAGTTTATATTTCGCTTTCCACTAGAGCAACATTAGGAATTTAATACCTTGGGAAGCAGAACTCAAGAAGCATGCTTCCTAACATCTTTTTGTAACAGATATGCATAATGAGCTTTATGTTGATCCAGGTAAGGTTTTCTGTATTTTTAAATACTTTTTTCAATGAAACACAACCTGAACATTAGATTAAAGACATGCCAAACAACTCATTGGATTCTGTTAATTATTTTTTAAAATTTTTAATTGGAGTATAGTTGATTTACAATGTTGTATCAGTTTCTGCTGTACAGCAAAGTGAATCAGTTATACATACACATATATCCACTCGTTTTTAGATTCTTTTTCCATATAGGTCATTACAGGGTATCCAGTAGAGTTCCCTGTGCTATACAGTAGGTCCTTGTTAGTTATCTATTTTATATATAGTAGTGTGTAATTATTTGCATGAGACTTTAGGAACACCGCTTAAGAGTTTTTTTGGATCTACATTAGAGCAAACTACCTATAGGTGGGTTTAGAGATCTATAAATGTTTCCAAAATGCTGGCATGTTGAAAATTGGTTGGGGAGGCCAAGTGAACCTGCAGTTTTTGAAACAGTAGCAATGAGAAATGGATGAAATAGTAAGGAGGAAAGGGGTTGCTCAACAACACTTCCTATCTTAAGTATGTCCCTCTGAATGCCACATGTTCTCTCAAGATATTGAACAGACGGCTTCTATGGGGATGCCCCAGTCATCAACAGCTTTGTGAAGGAAGGCACCTGAAACTGTGATTGAATCCTTCTGCCTGCATCTGCATTGCCCTGTGGCTCTCAGCATTCCTAGAACTCAACTTTTCCTAGCAATAAATCTCTTCCAGCACACTATGTTGAAAGTTCACTATTCATACATGCTGTCTCCCTTTTACTGAATAATTTGTATAAGTGAAAATGAATAATAGTGGTCACAGGAGTTACAAACCAAAGTGGTTCCACGTGTCCTTAGAGAGGCAATTCACTTTGGCAAAGGGGCAGCCCCGTCCTTTAATTCCACTGGCGCTCTAAGAAACCCACGATGATCCGAATTCTCCAGATGAAGAACCTGATTACTGTGATGATGTTAGTTTGAAGTTGCAATTTGTTGATAAAACCTCTTCCAAAGTAATTGTTTCTAAGGGAGACTACAAATACCAGTGAGTATAATAACCAAAATAGTATCAGTTTGGAAATTTTTACTCATATCTCTTCTATTACATTATCTAGAGATTCATGAGTATGCTTTCAGGATAAAGCCAAGTGTTTTACTCTTTCTCCTTGAAAAAAAAAAAACAACTTTTAATTCTTCCAGGAGCCCTGAGTTCAGGGAAATGAATAAGTAAATGGCTGCTTAATCTGTTCAAATAAATCCTATTACTAGAGGAATGAATAATCTCACTCTTTTTTCTTGCCTTCCATAAAAGTGAGCAGACTCTTAGATGGTGGGCACAGAGTTTAAGGACAAGTTGTAGCATATTACATGTGAATGACTGAATGAATAAAATCTCCATTGTCCCCAAACAGTGAAACCACAGCTAAAGAAATAGTCTTGGCAGAATCAGAGGAAAAATAAGACCCTACTGAGCTTGACTGCAGTCTCACAGTAAAAAGAAATGAGAAATATAGCAACATCTTCAAAATCACTGGTTCTTTGGTTTGGGTCTCCCACAGCAGTTTTATGTCATTAGATTATAAAGTACCATGGATCTGCCATCCTGTTCTTCCACGGCACACATTTATGAGAAAGAGTTATTTTAATCCTCCCTGAGGCCAAGCGTTTTCTCTCTCTTTATTTATTTTTTTTATGATTCTACACAGTATCTAGCATGTACTTTACCAGAAAGTATATGCGTAATTAACAAATCTATAAGCAAATGAATGAACGAACGAATGATTTTAATGAAGGAGATGTAGACAGAGCATTTGGTATCTGTGATACCAGGGGAAACTATCATGTTGGAAGTCTGAGGGCATGAAAGAGGAGGCACTTCCAGTTGCTCCCTTCAAAAACGCAACATTTCAAGAAGTCTATGTTACAATATCCCATCAATTTATGTGTTTTTTTCACTGCCATCAAACTATGTTTTTGTGGAAGAGAATATAGAAGTTCCCTTGTAATTCCTGGTTCCTTGAGATAAGACTATAACCTGGCATAAATTGAGTGCTCTATCATTGCTTGTTTGAAATGAAACTTTCTCATCTCTTGATATTCTTGATGTTGCCTTTCTTGATTCTCCACCAAGATTATGAACACTCATGGAACTGTTCTTCCTTCCAGTAAAAAGAGATTTTCCCCAAAGCTAAGTCCACATCTATCTTTCCCATTTCTTATCAAACAACAGGTTGGGCTCTCAGATTCATACAAATTGATTCATACTCATTGATCATTATATCTTGCTCTGACCTTTCATTAACGAAATCCTATGTTCCCACACAAGATAAGGACTCAAATTCATTATGCTCAAAATTGATGTTTTATTTTATTTTCCCATTCCTGCTTTTCCTTCTTGGTGCCATATTTTTGTCTCAGTGTCTTTTCAACGAGGTTTGAAATATTGCTCAGCCATTAAATGGGTCAGAATGATCCAATCAGTTCTACCTCCTTGACAATCACCCCCACCCCAGCTTTCACTTCTCCACTGCACAATTTCTCAGGCCATCAGAAGTTTTTACTTCATTACCCCATGCCAATTCTCTCCCTTTTTAAATCAAGTTTTATATTGCTGCCAGATATATGCCTATAATTACCTTGATTCTTTATAGTGAGATGTCAGTGAATATTATTCTCCAACCTAAAAACCTTCAATTAGTTGTCCAAGTCTAGGTAATTCAACCTAAACTTTAATTCCCAAAATCAGAATGGTAGGATGCTCATATTTATCTCCCACTTAAGCCATTTCTATATATTAATTCCAGAAAAAAACAGGACTTTGAGAACTGGGGAGACCTGAATTTGAAATAAGCCTCCCATATTAGTAGTTCTGGATGACAAGATAATCTCTTTTAGTCCATTTCCTTATTTGAAGATGAAGATTGCATAGTTAACTCTAAAACCTTAAGATAATAAAATAAGGTGAAGTATGCAAACACATGGAGTATATTAGGGTCACATAAGTTAGTGGGCTTTCTTAAAGACAGCTCCCCTTTTTTAACTGTTAATTTACTTGAGTGTAGGAACACCAATTAATCACAATGGTGAGGAAGAAACCAGATTTTGTTTTGAGAGGATAAGAAGTTTGAATCTGTCACTCACCAGGTGTGGTAAAAAATTCAGTTCATCTATTATAGTGGCAGTTATCTCATCAGTAAAACAATTCCTACTTCTCAAAAGTGTCCTTAGGATTAACTGAGATATCATCTGTGGAAGCACCTAATGTGAAGCCTCTCCTCTAAAGAACTATATAAAGTGTTTTCCGCTTTTTCCCACTGTTCAGTGTAACACATGGATAGTGGATTCTCATAGAGAATTATAAATTAGTGATGATTGGCCTAATTAATTGTGTTACTCCATTATTAAAAATGCAACTGTTGGATTTGACTTAAAAATGAAAAGAACTATCAAACTGGTATGATTTTTTATTTTATGGTTTTCTTTACTGGGTTATGATTTCAGAGATTTCTAAAGCATCTTACCCTTTGTGACTATTTCAAAACTGTTCAATGAAGGTTAGTACGTCAAACATTAGTCTCTGATTTCCATTTCTTCAGCTTGATTGTGTTATGTTTTTATGGGTAAAATTACTAAAAAAAAAAAAAAATCAGTTAACATAAAAAGAATATTTTAGTTCCAGTTTCCAAACACAGGGTACTAAGCATCTACCACTATTTGAAATATGCAAATGTTGCATTTAGTTTCAGCCACTGACATTACAGGTAGTCACAGTGGATGGGTTTAGTGAATTATGACATGCAATACTAGGGGGGAATAAAAGGAAAGTTACTCATTATTCAGCATTCATTTCTATACATATTTGATTTACCATAGATTAGCAAAATGGCTTCATTACAGGTATTTAGACTAGATTAGTAAATTCACTGATGCTGAGTCCACAAAGATTTGTGATATTTGGCACCCAGCATCTACATCTGCTTTGAGATTGAGGTGTGAGAGGCTCACCGTGCCTGAGCTGTCTTGCTGTTATAATTACATGGGCTGACTCCACTGGGTTATGTGTACATTACTGCAGTTGAACTAAAATGGGTCTGTTTTTCACAGTTTAGTCATGCATCAATACATTTTTAATTAAAAGTGTGTGACAGGTACAATAGTGAAACACACCATATAATTTTCTCAAATATTCCATTTCCTCAAGGATAGGTAATAAGAATCTTGTCTTTGTTAGTCAGTGAGAATATATTTTTTTAATCTAGATGTTTGATTAAATATCTGACAACTTTATGTTAAACCACTGCATTTTGGTTTTAAGTATTTCTACCACAGATACTTTACGCTGTTCCATCAAAATAAAGCATTTGTTCTTGGCAGAACTAAAATAGATGACAAGCAATTTGATGTGCTTTTTTATTTTTATTTTTCATGTTCATAATGAAGAGATAAGAAGTCAGCAGTGATATGAATAGTGGAATCAATTAGAACATTGTTGTTTCAGGAGAGAAATCAGCGGAAAGCTTAGACGCAAAGAAACCAAGGGAACAACTTCAGGATGCCTGTACTAAGGTGCATGAATACCATGACAATATTGCTATGTTTACACAGAGAAAGACTAACCTCTCTAAATGAATTCTAAACATGAAAGTTGGATGACCAGCAGAGACTGCAACTTGTTGAATTCTTTGCATACCTCACAGTGCAAATTCCTGAAAACCAATAACCTAAATATAAGGTGGAAAATCCAGTTTTGCTGAAAACACTAGATCTAGTGGTTCAATTACTGATGTAACAAGTTTAGGGCCTTCATGAAAAGGGACTCAGTTTTCTTTAATGGTCATGTATTTTCAGAATTTCAATGTTTTACATTAGTATTTTATATATAAATAATCTATTAACCACTACTAACAAACACAAAATACACTCTTAAAATTGGTGGAATTACACTTTGGCGTTAATTTCATGTGAATTGAGTTCATATACAACAAATAAGCTGGTGTTCTCAATAATGTCCCATGATCCCATCAGAAGACAACTCATACAACATATGATGTGAACAAAAAGCTTCGGCTGTGTCATTAAAACTTGATTAACTTATTTGCATTGGTTATGTGTTTAAAACTTGCCTGACTACTAAAAATATGTAGTACATTTCTATAGTGTTTTCAAGAAATTATTTTTTGTGTATCCTATATTACTTTATCATTACAAAGTTCATTACATTAGATTGACTACTGTGGTCAATGTTTTTAAATGAAACAATCAAAAATATTGATAGAAGAGATTTCTTGTTTTGAATTGTTTTCTAAGTTATTACATAATGGTATTACTAATGTTAAAACATTAAATATAATTACTATCACTAAATTAAAAGATGGCATGATGCACATTCTCAAGAAACACATAATTCTTTTTGGGAAACAATAATCTTACAAAGAATGCTACTGTGGAATAATATTACATATAACCAAGCAAAAAGCATCTTGGTTTGGTGGGAAAAAACTAACCATTTAAAATTGGAACACTTAATGATTATGTGTTCTGTACCTTTACCTACTTTCAGTGATGTGGGATACCACAAACTTATTGAACTTCAATTTCTCATTCATAAATAAGGATAAAATTAAAATCGTAAATAATCACATAAAATTGTTGAGAAGAGCTAACTAAATTGTGTCTATGACAAGAGTTTTATTAACTGGAAAACTCTATATATATGATTGTTGGTTCATTTATTCAAAAGAATCTTATTAAGCACCCGAGTGAGTCACACTTAAGCTGAGAATTGAAGAATAAGTGCAGACACTTAAATAAAGGGAGAAGGGTGCATGGAAATATCATATAGAGAATATAACATATGGTAGGTCATCATCTCCACACACACAACTCTAAGGCAAGGATGCAGGTAGGTATTGGCTGCGGAAGTTCTATTTACCTGGTACTCTTCCCAGAGTTATGCAGTACACTAAGTTGCATGGCTATATATACTGTAGTGTGGTTCTGGTGAAACCACAAAAAGCTTGGCAATTTCCAGAAGTGAATGAAGCCCAGTGTACCTTGGCTTTTGTGAGTTATTTTGGCAAAAACCTGGAAATAAAGAGGAAGGTTGGTGAGATAATTCAGGTGTCTTGTAAGATCATTTTGAGAATGTTGAGAGTGTTGTACTTTATACTAGGAGATAGGGAAACATACTCAGTTGTTTGAAAAAAGATCAGAGCTGTGTTATAAAAAAGAATCATTTTAACAGTTGTGTGGTGAATGGATCTAGGGGGTCAAGTTTCCAGTTATAAAAAAAAAATTGTAGTAGTTTAAGCTCAAAATAACCGTGCCTTTGGTTAGGGATGTAGAGATTAGGTGAAGTACAGGTTGTCAAGAAAAATTGATAGTTAGCAGTGATACATCAAGCTAATTCAATAAAAATGTTTATCTATTACCTATCATATGTCAGGTGTTATGCAACATTAACTGAAGGAAGGCCCACTTAGACTAAGGTGCCCTTGTCCCTGGTTCCAAAGGGAGCAGAACAGGCCTTATTTGGAAATTATTGTATAGATTGGTTCTAACTTGTTTGGGGGCTACCTGAAGTATTAATGCAAAGCACTTGTCTCTCTTTTGCCTAACTCAGAACTCATTCAGCCTACAGAATGGGAGAAAATATTTGCAAATTATATATCTGATAATAGTTTATGATCCAGAATATAAAAAGAACTCCTCCAACTCAACAACAAAAAAGACATATCAATTAAAAAACAGGCAACAGATTGAATAGACATTTCCCCAAAGAAGATATACAAATCTCTAAAAAACACATGAAAAGATGCTCAGCTGATTAAGCATTAGTAAAATGCAAATCAAAATACAATTAGATACCACTTCACACATACAAGGGTAGCTATATTAAAAATATAAAATGAGCAATGGAACTCTCACACATTGCTAGTGGAAATGCCAAACGGTTCAGCTACTGTGGAAAAAAGTTTGGCAGATCCTCAAAAAATTAAACATAGAATCACCATATGACCCCACAATTCCACTTCAATTTCATTCCTGAGTGTTTACACAAAAGAATTGAAAACAGGTACTCAAACATGTACATGCATGTTCAGAGTGGCACTATTTACAATAGTCCAAATGTCTGTCAATGGATAAATGGATAAACGAATGTGGTACATACATTGGAAATTTATTTGGCCATAAAATGGAATGAACTGCAACATGGATGAACCTCCAAAATATTTTGCTAAATGAAAAAAGCCAAACACAAAAGGTCACATATCATATGATTCCAGTTATATTATGTTCAGAATTGATAAATTCATAGAAACAGAGAACAGATTGATCAGTTATAGGGGTTTGGGGGGGGCATGTGATTGCTTAATGGGTGAAGGACTTTAATTAGAATAAGAGAAATGTTTTGAAACTAGATAGAAATGGTGTATGTACAACATTCTGAAAGTATCAAATGCTGCTCAGTTTTTCACTATTAAATGGTTAATTTTATGTTATATGAATTTCATCTCAATACATTATTAAAAATTAAGCAAAAACAGAATGTGGATTGATATTCAGGTATGTACATAGCTGCTATTCCTTCAGTAATGAACCCAACACCTTTCCCAGTCTATGTAACAGCTCAGAAAGTAAACTAAATTATTATTTCTCTTGTAGAATGGTTGTCTGATGTACAGCACAAAAAGTAGTTGAGCCTTTCTCCTCATACACAGACTGAACATCAGAAAATTTGCTCCACTACAAAGCAAATTGCTAAAACAAATAGTTGAATTTAATTGGTAATCTCTATTAAAACACATTGATATCATGCAGTGTCTAATATAATAATCTGATTAAAAAATTAATGATGGTTTGGTTTGCTTTCTCAGTTTTACAGTAAATTTTCACATCTCATTGATAATGTTGGCTGATATCTTTCTAGTTGTGTGATTTTTTTTTTTTCTTGTGAGGTGAAGATAATCAATTCAATGAAATTTTTTACTTGGTGCCTATTTTCTAAAATAGTTTGAATTATTAGAGATGTCCCTGTACTTTATTCAAAACACTGCAAAATCGTCTATGACTTTCTGTCACTATTATATGAATTTGTAATTGGTGACACATTGGTCTTAAAGTCAAGGAGGAGCAAACTGATCAACTTTCTAATAAAATTCATCTTTCAGATATTTATTAAATTAATTACTATTTGCCTTAATGAACCATTTTTAAATTCTTGATCTATTTTAATGAATTGCAGATACAATGAAGCACAATAAGAGTAACAGAAAATGTAAATTTAAAACTACAACAAATAAAATGTTAAGGAAATTTTTTCTATTACTTGAATGTTAGTTGAGACACACTGACTAGCTCATGAGAAATATTAAGATTAAAATAATTATTTAAAAATATAGAAGTTTCCATGAAAATGAAAACCAATCTTGCTTTTCAAATTTATAAAATGTACGTAAATCAAAACAATTATTGATTTTTATTTTCTTCTGAACACAATAAGCCGGCTGGGACCTCATGATGTGATTTCTAAGACTATCGGTGATTCATGGGCCATATTTTGAAAATCAGTCCCCTAAATGATGTATGTGTTATATAGAAAGTCTAGATTTTATTATTGTAATCATATTTTGGGTTCTCTAGTTCTTTGTTATGCTATAGTTACAGACACCATGGATTTCCTACTACATGTAAATGGTTACCTTCTGATTCTAAGTAATTTTGTTTTGTTATAAGACTTGTTGAAAGAGAGTGCAGAGGTCAAAGTACTTACTCTGGAACTTTTCACTCTTCATGCATGCCTTGCAAGATTCCCAGTGGCCCCTCTACCTCAAATGTAATGCTGGGAAAGATGCCTAAAAAGAATCCTCATTTGACTTGTTCTGCAGTCTAGGAACTAGGTCATATTTACTAAATGAAGGTAAATGTTGCAGCAAAACCATCCTATTTAATGACTGAACAAAACTTTTAGGTCAGTTGACCTCCAGCAAATCAATAGCTTTGCATTTTCATTCTATAAATATTTTTGTGTGTTTCCCATGTGATGTGCACTGTTGTAAACATTCAGAATAGCAAGTCTGCAACTTGTCAAACACTAACATGATTTTTCCAAAATCCCTAGAATAAACTGAATTACCATGTTGTCAGTTACAAAATCCTTTCCCCCCTCTTCTGATTCAATAACCATTTAAATTCATATTAATTTCTTGTTTATTTTTACTCTAAATGAAGTTTGGGAGTCAGGCACTACAATGCCTTGTTCATAGTTAAATCCCCAATATCTAACAGAGTGCTGACTCACACAAAATAGATGCTCAGGAACTCTTTGCTGAATAAAAAATGACTCATAGAGTAAAACTGAATTGATTGTGACTTTTGTTTTACTTTACTGTTTAAGGGGAGAGATAAGTTTAGGTAACAAAACAAAAATTAATTAATTTAGAATATAATAAAGGAAAAGAGATTTTTCATTTTAATCCTATAGGTCTAAACAACTCCTTGCTTTAATCTCTGTGTGACTTGTTTACTTATTGTCTATGATAATGTCCATAGGGTACTACATATCTACATATATATATAGTGTTCACAGTAAGCCAAGTGATATCCTCATAGTTGTTCTGTCTTAAAAAACTTGAAACTCCTTATTAAATTAGCTGTCCAGAGGATGTTTACACTGTATGTGCTTGAATTTAGTTAGAGCAAGTGAGTGAATCATAATTGTGTCAAAGCAATTGAAAACCCTGAGGCACACAAGAAGTCACATGGAACTATGTATACAACGATTTTAATTTTATATTGAAACATGTACTCATGTTTCTAAAAATTAGTAAATTATTTACCTACTAATCTTATACTAAACTTCTAGTGCTATTTCTGATGTTCTTCCTAATAAAAAAATAAAGAGTTCAAAAACTGTTTAAATTATTTTCAACTCAATTGTTTTTCTATTATAAGATATAGAGCCAAAAGACCATTTCACTACAGTCTATATCTCATTTATAACCTAATAAGGGAAAACTGTGTATTTTCTATCAGGGAAATAATTAGAATTAGGCAGAGAGGGCAAACAAAAATATAATTTCTACATTACCTCTATCTCAAGTTTATTTTGGGTTGAGATTAGTTTTAAAAGAACAAGGCTCAGAAGAGGGGAGAAAATAACTCTGATTGAATGTTGAATGAATTAGAATAATGAAGCCAGGAAAGTATGTTTCTGCCAACCCTTGATATGCTGCTAACCCCATGGACATGTTTGAGTCTAAAATTAAATCAACTACAATTTGGATAATTTTCAGGATAAAACAGGAAAAAAAAGAGGGGATTCTACTTCCAAGTAAGGTATAGAAAGCTTCAAAAGAGTGTTCCTCATCATCTACCAAGGAGAAAACATCAAATAATCTACAAAATTATTATGTTTTTTGAGGTTGTAGAGTAACCAGGAGTACTGAACTCCAAATGGTGACAAGCCTTTCTGAGGAGAGATGGGACAGATGGACTCTTTAATCTTTGGCAGAGAGTGGGGGGATATATAAGAGGGTTAGGACAAAACATCTAAGATTATAAGTGCATTCTTAAATACTGAAAACTTTTCCTTTAAGGTCAGGAACAAGACAAGGATGCTTGCTTTCAACACTTCTATTTCAATGTAGTGCTAGCCAGAAAAATTAGTCAAGAAAAAAAATAAAAGACTTTCAAAATAGAAAGAAGTAAAATTATCTCTTCTCACAGATGACATGATCTTATATGTTTAAAAAGCTGTAAAGATTATACACACACACACACACACACACAAATTAGAGCTAATAAATGAATTCAGCAAAGTTGCATGATATAAAACACTACACAAAAATTAGTTGCACTTTACACAAATAATATGAGAAGGAAATTGAAAAAACATTTCCATTTACAATAGTATCAAAAAATACTAAGGAATAAACAAGAAGGCACGAAGCAAAAGACTCTTAAAACTACAAAATGCTGCTTAAAGAATTAAAGACACCAATTAAAAAAAAAAGACATTCTGTTTTTTAGATTAGAAGACTTAATATTGTTAAGATGTCAATACTACCCAGAGCAATCTACACATTCCAAGCAACGCCTACTGAAATTCCCATGACGTTTTCTTCCAGAGATAGAAAAATCCATCTTAATATTCATACAGAATCTCAAGGGACCTCAAATAGCCAAAACGATTTTGAAAAAGAACAAAGTTGGAGGTACCACACTTCCTGATTTCAAAGCTTACTACAAGACTACTACGTGTAATCAACACAATATGGTACTGGCATATATAGACAGATGTATAGACCAATGGAATAGAATAGAGAACCCAGAAATAATCCTCACACATATAGTCAAATCATTTTCAGCAAGGGTGCCAAGGCTATTAATAGGGAAAGGAAATATTAATTACATTAACAAGATATTCTGGAAAAGGCAAACTATAGGGACAGATCAGATCAGTGGTTTTCAAGGAATGAGGATGGGATTGGGGACTGACTGCAAAGGGACTTGAGGAAAATTTGTGTGATGATGGAAATGTTTCATATCTTGTTTGTGGCAGTGGTTACACAACTGTATACATGTGTCAAAACTCATTGAAATGAATACTGAGACAGGGTAAATTTTACTAACTGTAAATTATATGTCAATGAACCTTATTTTTTAAATGTCCACAAAAGGAGGGGGAAGGGAAGCTCCTGTGTTGAAAGGATTCTCAAAAAATATTAGGAGAAAACCTGGAGCTCTGTGAATTACAGCTGAAATACAGACCCCATGAAACAGAGAAATGATAGTGTGATGTTTAAGAATATAGATCTGCTCCTTGTTAAGGTACAAGAGTTATCATGTTAAGTAGGTAACATCAATTAAATTATCTGGAACTTAGGAAGAAGTAATCTTTGGAGAAAATTCTACATAGAAGATATATATTTCGGTAAGTGATGGCGGTTGGGAACATTGGGTGTTCAGACGGCAGAAGAGCTCCTCCCTAAAACCAGTAAGGTGAGTGACGCATGACTGCGATGAGGCCATCTCACATCTTCCATCCCCCGTGGCCCTGGCTCTGATCAAACTTGAACTCTCCCTGCTCTGGGGACAGATGCACCTATATTGCACATGTGCTTCTTCCACCCAGAGCTTCTCACACCACCACCCTCCTTGCTGATTTCTCTTTTAAAGACTATATTGTTTTTAGAGCAGTTTTAGGTTCACAGCAAAATTGAGGGAAGGTACACAGATTTGCCCCCATACATGCACAGCTACACCCACTATCGACATCCCCCACCAGAAAAAAAAAATGAATGAATGAGGGAATCCCACGGGCACTTACGTGCAGGTACTGCATTCCTGTGTAATGAAAGACAGTAAACCTCCCCACGCCCACCTCCCCCGCCCCTGTGTGGAGACCCGTCGCTGGTCACTGAGGAGCAAAAGGTTTGAACCCCACGTTGGGCCTCCCTCACTTTTAACACCTGCACCTGAGAGAGACGGGCCCCCAAAACATCTAGCTTTGAAAACCAACAGGGCTCTGTCCACAAGCCCCACGAGGCTATAGGGACGTGGGCTCTTAAAGGGCTCGCCTGCTGGGACTCACCAGCCCTAAGGCCCAGGGCAAAGCGTGGATCCAGGGTGCCCGAACCTGGTAGGGGAGAGGCCCATTTGCTTGTTTGGAGTGTTGGCTGGGGGCAGGCATCCGATCTGACAGGCATTTGGGGGCCTGCTGGCGCTCTCCGGCGGAGCCTGGCGGCCGCCATCTTCATTCTCCTTCCACCGCCTCCAGGGGCCGGGATCCCTGATTGGAGCTTCTATGCACATCTGGTGCCCCATCTTTGCAGCTGCTGCCCGGGGGGCCACTCCTTCTGTGGCCAGCAGGGCTTGCGTTCCCGGGTCCCAGGAGAGGGTGGCAATCTGTGAGATGGTTCTGGGCAGGCTACCACCCAGGGCAGGGCACAGACAGCGGTCTGAGGCGCCCCCCAGGCTCTCTGCGAGGGCAGCCTCTTTGCTGGTCCTGGAACTTTGGCCGGAGGGGCAGGCACGTCTAGGGCGCTATGGACGTGGATGTGCTCTCGGAGCAGGTAGACTAGTGCATGTCGTCTTTACGCTCTCTGTGCCTCACTATAGCTCGCAGGTGTCTCCCAGATAGGAGCTTGCACACTCATCTGGAGCCCCAGTTTTGGGGACTGCTGCCCAGGGGACACCTGGAGATGGTGGCCAGTGGGGCATACGCTTGCAGCCCCATAGGACTATATATACTTGCCTGCTTTAAAAGCTGCGGCCTGAAGGTCTGGCTTCTTAATCACATGCCACAGTACAGCACATTAGAAAAATCTAAATAAGAAAAATAATCTTTCACGATCTCACCAGCAATCCTTGACTTTTTCATTTATGCCGCCCTCTAGTATCTGTCCAGTTCATTTTCAGAATCTGTATTGACTTTTGTCTTCTTGTATGGTGATTTTAAAATACAATATTTATTTTACAGCAACAACAAAAAAATCTCGTTTAAAGAGCTATGCGTAAGCTGTACCAAACACAACATTTGTTTCTGATATGTATGTCATGAATAAATTTATGAATATCATGGGTTTAAAAAAAAAAAAAAGCAGTAAGCCTGAAGTTAAAGGGTTTAGGCTTGCAGGTCACGGGGTGATGGGTCAACTCTGACTTCCTCCTTGAGTGACCTTGAGGAAATAATTTAAGTCTTTAAGCACAGTTTCCTTATCTTGAAATATGGAACATAATAGTAAGTATACCATAAGGTTGTTGTAAGGATTAAATGGAATAATACATGTGACTTGCTTAGTGAGTAGATAAATCTAGCTTTCTATAGATAAATGCCAATCATAGTAGTAGTAGTAGTAGTAGTACTTAGTTCTACTATTTAACACATCATGTCATTACTGTGCCAGATGTCCCTCCTATTTATAAAGTGTTTCACATGTGATTGTTTTTCTTTTACTGCATCCTCAGTAATTATCCAAGTTAGAATGGAAGATTTTATTGTCTTCGACTTACAGATAAGAAAAACAGGAAGAAAGTAAATGTCTCAGTCTATATAAAGATTTACATATTTCTCACCAAAGCCTGTATTCATTTTATTATCTCAGACTGAAAAGATTTTCTTAATTTTTACTATGATGTTGTACTCATAAATTTTCCTTGATACACTGTGCAGTGCTACCTAAAACATAACATGTATTCACACACACACACACCACAGACACTCATAAAACCCCTGTTTATTTTCAATCTATCACATAGCCTATGGTTCTTTACTAAATCTCTTGATTGATTTGAACTTCTTTTAGGCTGGCAAAGTCCATTTTTCCAGTTTTTTATATTTTAATTGGGTATGTTTCATTACATTAAAAATATTTGTCAGAAATCACAAGTGTAAAAATAGCAAAATAACTTTGAACTGTAAACTTGAGACTTTATACTCAATTCCATTGATAAGGGCATAAAGATAAAAGAAATATTAATAACAACAAAAATATTGTTACTGATCTGTCATGTCTTATTTGCCTTTTAAAAAAAAGCCTTTTATTTATTCTTTTAACAAAATATCCATGCTCCTTGACTAATGAGAAAGGAGAGAGAAGTATTGTTCAATGCTACGTCGTAGATACCTGGCAGAGAAAAATGTCGGACACACAAAAAAGCAGCAGGGGCAGAGTAGGTGAAATATGACATGAGATTAAGTTCTTATATCCTGTTAAAATTTTTTTAATTAATTTATTTTTGTCTGCTTTGGGTCTTCGTTGCTGCTTGCAGGCTTCCTCTAGTTGCGGTGAGCGGGGGCTACTCTTCGTTGCAGTGCGTGGGCTTCTTACTGCAGTGGCTTCTCTTGTTGCGGAGCACGGGCTCTAGGCACGCAGGCTTCAGTAGTTGTGGCGGGTGGGCTCTAGATCGCAGGCTCAGTAGTTGTGGTTCCTGGGCTTAGTTGCTCCACGGCATGTGGGATCTTCCTGGACCGGGGCTCGAACCCGTGTCTCCTGCATTGACAGGTGGGTTCTTAACTACTGTGCCACCAGGGAAGCCCTATCCTATTAAAATTTATAAGACACAGGTTTGGAAAGACAAAGATACTGTTCTTAACAATTTACAGATTTAGTAAATTTAGTTAATTTAATCAAACTGGTTTTTTTTTCTTTGTTGACTTCATGATACAACTACCAGCTCTTAAAGTTGAACTTAGGATTTCAAATTTTGATTCTTGCGTAGAAATTTGAGGGAAAAAAAAGGTAGCATAGAGTAAAAGTCAGCAATATAAAAACAGTAAAATAATTGGTCACTGTGACAATAATTTTTTGTCACTGAAACAGTGTAGGCAACGTACACAGTTATTATTATATTTGAAATTCAGATATTCTGCCACTAGGAAAAATATTTGTTGGGAGTGGGAAAATGACTCCATGTGTTGTTAATCAATCATCCAGTTAGCTTCCTGCTGGTAGTTGTGTAGATCCATTACTGTTGTGAATATTTTACCTGTGAAATCAGGGAGAAAAGATAATTAAACACACATTAACCAGACCTAGGGGTTTGAGCATAGCAATCTATTAATCAATATTGATTGAATATTATAATAAGCATCATGAAGGAGATGGGTTTTAGCTCTGTCTTGAAATATGCATAAGGTGGGAAGGGCAAGAAGACAAGAGGGTGAGAAAAGGATACAAGGAAAATTTCAGCTAAAGGAAAGATGACATTTCCATAATTTCCTTATTCACTGTAGAAAACTATGTCTACTCATTTTTTTTTCAGAATCAAAAAACTGAATATACCTGCCTTCTTTTCTCATTCCAGCAAATGTTATAAATATGAAAACATGCTAATATATAATTTTGAAGAGTTACTTTTAAAATGTGAGTTAATCTTAAAATAGCATCAAGGAGTACTCAGTCATACAATCATTTAATTCAAAATTCCTACCCACATCTCACTTCCCATTTCTACTCCCTTAGTCCACACTTTCATTTATTCAACCAATATTTCCATGTACCTATTATGTGCCTGGCACTGTGCTGGGAATACAAGTATGAGTAAAACCTGACAGGAATCCCTGATTTCAGGAAGCTTATAGTATAATAGTGGAGGCAGAAATTAATCAAATGATTCTATTAATAAATGTACAGTAGTCCCCCCTTATCCTCAGGGCATACATTCCAAGAACCCCAGTTGGATGCCTGAAACCCTGGATAGTTCCAAGCCTTATATATACTGTGTTTTTCCTATATATACATACCTACGATAAAGTTTAGTGCATAAATTAGGCACAGTAAGAGAGTAACAATAACTAATAATAAAATAGAACAATCATAACAATATACTGTAATAAAAGTTATGTAAATTCAGGCTCTCTCTCTCTCAAAATATCTCATACTGTACTCACCCTTTGGCTTCGTGGGATGACGTGAGATGATAAAGTGTCTACGTGATGAGATGAAGTGAGGTGAATGACTTAGACATTGTGACTCAGTGCTAGGCTACTGCTGACCTTTTGATGATACATCAGAAGAAGGGTCATCTGCTTTGGGTAATCCTGGATCACTGACCCATGACGATGTCCGTGGTTGGATGTCAGGAGAAGACAGTGTCAGTAGTTGGGGATCCCAGGCAGGTCGGAGCAGGATGGTGCAAGATTTCATCACGCTATCCAAAATGGCCCAGAATTTAAAACATGAATTGCTTATTTCTGGAATTTTTCATTTAATGTTTTCAGACCAAGGTTGACGGCAGGTAACTAAAACTGTGGAAAGAAAAAAAACACAGACTGGAGGGACTACTGTAAATCCATATTTGAATTTAGTGCTAGAATAAGATGTGTGTGGTGTTGTCAGAGCATATGAAAGGGGGAATTGACCTAGTTAGGGAAGTTAAGGCTGCTTCGGGGAACTGAAAATTGAATTTCAATCTGACGGATGAGAAGAGATTAACTAGGAAGGGAAAAGCATTACATAGGAAAGGCAAACCACGTGCAAAAGTTTGTAGTAAGAGGACATTTGGCAAGAAGATCACACCACCTGTCAAGCGAACCCCAGCCTTTGGCAAAGCTCTGCCCCTTCCCCACCCCAGTCACAGTGAAGCAGCATCTCAAGCCAGGGGCCCTGCCAGGTGTGGGGGACCTGGCTCTGGCCCTAAAGCTGTGCAGAGACAAGATGACTTGAGGCCAGAATAGGGTGGGGTAGGTGTGAACAAGGGCCAAAAACATATTGCCTTCAGGCCGAATAGTCAGAGGCTTGGGGGCAGTGACCTGAGCATTTGGTCCAGAAACTGAAGTCCTAATCCAAAATCTTAGTGCAGAAACCTCGGCCTCTGTGCACTGGTGCCGAATTGAATCTCAGAGACAAGAGTTTTGAGTGAAGTAGAAAAGAATAGGTTATTGCTTTGCCAGGCAAAGGGGGACACTGCAGGCTTGATTTGATGAGGAGTTTTGTAGCAATGGTTCAAGGGTGGGATTGCTGATAAGATTAGGGTGTGTGCAGGGCCTGTACTCCTCTAATCTGGTCTCAGGTAATCTTCTTGATGAGCTTCTGTGCTTCCTTTAATGTAGCCTTAGGTGGTCTTTCTCTGGTATGAAGAATGCTGACATCTTAAAGAGCTTAAAGACATTGTTATGTGTATCCCTTGAGGTGGAACCAGGACCCTGCCCCAAGGCTATACTGTTGTTTCTTGGCTGCCCTTCCCTTGTCTTTGCATCCCTTCCCTTCCCTTCCTGGACTAGCAACTGTTCAAATCTGACCTTTGGAGCTCAAGAAAGGTCATGGAGGCTGAAGTCAAGAAACAGGAGGACAGAAAGGTTTCTGTGTCCAGGAGCTCCACAGGGTCCTGCTTGGTTTCAGTCTGCCAAGATCCAAGGCTACAGCAACCCAAACCTGCTGTTCCATTCTCCTCAGGGTGGTTGTTCCTCCTGGCAACAACAAGATGCCTAGAATATGTCCCAGGAGACCATCCCTGCCTATTCCGCAAGCATGTCCCCTGAAAAACAGCCTCAGGACATTGCAATTCTTGATACAGCCCACTGCTAGCATCCTGTGACAGGTGTTGGTTTCTTGGATTTTGTTTTTGCTTTAACTTTTTATTCAAATGCTTAGGACACAGATTGACTTCCTTTTGTAAATGGCTGTTTTGCCTTTGCTGAAATAGGAAATATATGCACTCTGATAAACCAGAATGAAAACTCTCAATTCTTGGGAGTTCCGGTACAAAGCTCTGATCCTCCCTGTTAGGAACCAAGCTCCTCATAGCAGCTTCTTTAGACTATTTTACTATAGGAACGGTGTTTTCTGTGGGGCAAGAAATAGACTGGTGCTATTTGACTTTGCAATCCCCTCTTTCTCCAGAGGCCAAAATAAACCACTTTTACAAAGAGCTGCCCTGTGTAGAACCCACTGTTTTCTAGCTTTCTACAAAGTGACTAGGGACAAATAGGAAAAACAAATAAATAAGAAAACTAACACGGAAGCCATCATACTTCTCACGTCTCTAGAGAGAACTATGGGTAACCTTTAGCTAAAGAAATGAAAAGTATGCAAGTTAACTACCTAGCTTGTTCAACGTTATCTAGATTTTTTTCACTTAGAGCTTAAACCCCTTTCCAAACCAACAATTTTGTATTAATCCTGATATGCTTGCTGATAAATATAATGTATGCTCTTTTCAGACTTATGCTTCATTGAGCTTGGGCATTTGGTACCTGGCAGTGAAAAACTATGCTTTCCCAACAGGTAGATCAAGGAAAGCAAGGAGGAGTTTGGTGCTAGATGAGGTTGATTATTTCTCTCCTGGATTATTGCTGGACATGCTCCAGTTCAGCATAACACTAGTTTCTCTCCAATTCAGTCCTGGCATCTGTATTTTACTAAAAGTAAACATGATCCTCTCCCCGCATGGTAAACCCCTTCCGGCACCCCCCATGGAGATAGCTTGCACTCAGGCACAGTGTGGGTCACACCATTGACAAAACACATCCTGCCTTTAAATAACCTTCGAGTTTGTTACCCTTTTGACCCTGGATTGTTCTGCTACCAGCCTGACAATCTAGTCCTCTGCTCAGTAGTGAGGTCCAGCTGCTCGCTGCTCTAAAGCCAAGAAAGAGGCAAGGTTGGTGGAAAGGAAAGTTTGCTTTATTTTGGATGCCAGCAACTGCGGGGCAGGGCAGACTTCTGTCCCAAGGCTGACTCTGCCACCCTGACAACCAGTGGGCAAGAGCTTTTATAGATGGAGGGAAGGGGCTACATGCAGAAACAGCAGTCAGCTCTGACAGTCATCTTGAAATTGGTCATGCAGTGGTCTGACCAGTGTCATCTTGATTGTTTTAAGTACAGTTAATCTTCAGTGCCAGGGTCAGTTTGTTGCCATTTCTTTGAAGCCAGTTCTCGGAATTGTGGCAGCTTAGGTCATGGCCAAAGCCTGGTCATCATGTAGTTCACTTCTTCCACCTGGCGGGGGTTTCAGTATCTACCAGACAGCTCAGAGGATACGGCTCAGAAGATTATCTCTAGCCCTTGAGGAGGAACTAAAGGTCCTTGACTACGCTTGTTGAGTAAACTTATTATTATTTAGCCTTGTTAGCCTATTTTCCTTTGTTTCTGCATTTTCTCACTTCTCTGATTAAACTTATTCTTTGGCTAAAGTTTTTCCAGACAAAAGGCAGGCGGAGGACATGGGGGGAAGGACCATAGAGTCCTGCTCCATTTCAAAATCTCACTCTAGTTGAGCCACTGGTGACTCCTACAGCAGAGAATCTTCACCTCTGGGCTTGCACCTCTTCCTTTGCCTCCTTTCTCCACAGCTCCGTGTACAGGGCATTCCAAGACACAGTGAGCTCCTTAGAATCTTGGATCCCTTCTCACTCTTTCGTGTACAAGGATAAGTGTCTGAAAAATCTTGGTACTCAATGAATGTTTCTTGCCAAACTAAAGAATCATTTCAGTCTTTCAGGCCTCATTCTGATCATTTCGGAGGAATAATTTTGCCTGAATTGTTGATTCAAATCAATTAAAAACTGGTTACTTTAAGAAGTATGATTTTTTTCATTATTAATTAATTATTACAATGACTAAATAGTTAATGCTTTTGGTATAAACCCTGATGGAGCGTTTACTTCTCATATCTAATTCCTTTACTTAAATCTGAGATTAAGAAATATTTTTATTACCATTAAAATATAACCTTGAACATTTTCTTTAACCTGTCTGTGCCCCAGTTGTTTTTCATTTTTAAAGTGGAGATAACAGTTTCTACTTCCTAGGGTTCTTATGAAAATTAACTGGTTAACATTTTCAAAGCTCTTTGAACAGTCTCCGGATAAAGTAATCCCTTTACCAGTATTTGTTAAATGAGTACTAAATAAATGAACAAACAAGTCATTCCTCAACAGAGATTTCTGAGAAAGTAATGTGAGCTCTAAAGTGTGTAAGGGTGAATCTATTCTAAATGTGCTGCTCATGCTTTGATAGATCACTTTCATAACTATCCATATTTATCCAATGTAACACTATACAAACCCTACTCCTTCCTCAGCCTTCACAATTCCAGGTACAGGGAGAGAATCCATGTCTTCATATTCTTCTCCTAAATTCATCATACTCTTGGGCTTAGTGGTGAGTTAGGTATTTTCCTTGTTGCTTATTGCCACTTTTGACCGTTGTTTCTTCTCTTTTGCTTAAAAAGAGAGTTTTAAAGCTTATGCCATCGAAGAATACTATACTCCCTTCCTCTTAGAGCAGTTATTTACAGGACCCTGATCACTTTTCCTCATCCATCTAATTTTTTTTTTTATAGATTTATTTATTTTATTATTTAATTTAATTAATGTATTTATTTTGGCTGTGATGGGTCTTTGTTGCTGCGTGTGGGCTTTTCTCTGGTTGCGGCAAGCAGGGGCTACTCTTCGCTGCAGTGCGCGGGCTTATTGCGGTGGCTTCTCTTGTTGCGGAGCACGGGCTCTAGGCGCGTGGGCTTCAGTAGTTGTGGCGCACGGGCTTAGTTGCTCCGCAGCATGTGGGATCTTCCTGGACCAGGGCTTGAGCCCATGTCCTCTGCACTGGCAGACGGATTCTTAACCACTGTGCCACCAGGGAAGCCCCATCCATGTAATATTTTAACCTCTGGTTTATTGTCACTCTTTCCAGTGCTGTTGTAATTCTTTTTTTTTTTTTTTTTTAATATTTATTTATTTATTTGGTTGTGCCAGGTCTTAGTTGCGGCAGTCGGGCTCCTTAGTTGTGGCTTGCGGACTCCTTAGTTGCAGCTCGCGGGCTTCTTACTTGTGGCATGGGAACTCTTAGTTGCGGCATGCATGTGGGATCTAGTTCCCTGACCAGAGATGGGACCCGGGCCCCCTGCATTGGGAGTGCGGAGTATTAACTACTGTGCCACCAGGGAAGTCCTGCTGTTGTAATTCTTTAGAATTATCCATGCAGATGATTCTCTCAGTAATTCCTTGGCTTCGAAGTTCCTTGACTTTCACTCCTCCATGATACATACAGTCTTTCATCCTACTTTATCCTTTCACTCTTCCACTTTTGACTGAGAGATTGACATTAACAACAACTGTATTCTTTCCAAATTTCAGTTTCCAGCATAGCACCACTTCCTGTTCTTTCGCACCACTGCCTCTAGCCACCCAGCTCCGACAACTCTTCTACCCATCTAACTTACATTCTGTTGATTCTACTACTTTTTCACTCTTTCTCTCTGACTTCATTCCTCAATTTCCTCTTTTACCAGCTTGGATTTCATGGTCTATCATTTATTAAAATGACTCCTTGCCCTCTCTCCATTCATTGTATTCACCTGGCAAAATCCAAACCTTGGTGAAATCAAAGTCATCACCAATCTCATGCCTGGTCTTTGGCAACTGAGCAAATTTGGGGAAAACATTATGACTGATTTTACTTCAAATTCATGATGACTATATTCAAGTGGGGAGCCAGAAACCACACTGTATTTCTTAATTCTTCTTATTCTCCTATTCTCCTAGGTAACTACACCGTGTCCTCGTTTCTCAAACCTCCATCTTCTTCCCTTCACTCTCAGTGAGATTATTAGTTGCTGCTTCTAATTTCATTGAGAAAATATGAATAACCAGGAAATATCTACACACTTCTTCATCATATCTACCTTCCTACCAGCAAGCACATCTTAGTCTCTGCCTTTCTTTAATTTGTCTGTGTCACCATAAGGCCAGTTCCTCCACCTGTGCTTTAAATTTCATCCCCTCTCACTTACCAAAACACACCATTTGTTATAGGTTGAATTGTGTTCATATGTTGAAAATTCATATGTTGAAGCCCTAACCTCATTAGCTCAAAATGTATCTGTATTTGGAGATAAGCTCTTTAAAGAGGTAATTACATTAAAATGAGGTCTTTAGGATGGGTCCTAATCCACTATGACTGTGAAGATACTCAAATGTTTATTTGCAGACCAGTCATTCCCACTTAACATCAGACTCATGTATATCGAAACACCTACATGTGGCTGACTAATACGTTTCTCACATTAAACATGTCCAAAACAGAATTCTGTTTTAACCTGCTCTTCTTAGCCTCTCTCCCCTTAGTACATGACAACTCCATTCTTCCAGCAAAAACAAAGCAAAACAAAACAGAAATTCTTACTGTTATCCATGAGTCCTCTTAAAGTTCTCAAACCCTTCATTGAATCCATCAGCAAATCCTGTCAGCTCTACCTCCAGATACCTGCAGGGCTTCCTATCCCACTCTGCTTTATTATCATCTGATTAAACACCATTTTCTCATTTTTCTACCTTCTCTCCCACTCTATTTAACTCTATGAAAACAGGGATTAGAGTCTGTTTTGTTTACTGCTGTATCTCCATGCCTAAAACAGTGCCTGGCACATAATAAATACTCAGTAAACATCTTGAGTAAATAAGTAAATAAGTCTACTAATAAGAATATGATACATTCCCCCATTTTTTGTGATATGCTTACATAACCAATAGCTTCTTGGCCTCCCTTTTACTGACAGCACTTCCTCAACAACACTGGTTAAATCTTACTTCCTGCCCTGGTTTCATGATAGACTGGTGTGGAAACTGACTTGAATATCCTGATCCCTGGGCAAACCTAGGATTCTGGGAGAGTTAACACTTGAGAGGGCAACAGTTGACCAATAGGGGATGGTTGCTGGTGCATAAATGCCCCTGATTCCATTCCATGAACCATCTAAATCATATTCCACACAGTGCCTCACTCTACTTTCTTCCTTGGGATCTCTTTCTGAAATAAACTGGCTGCACTCAAACCCTTGTCTCAGGTTCTGCTTTCTGGACAGAACCTAGGCTAATACAATTTTTCTGTGTTCCAAAGCACTCCCTGGTATATAACAGGCACTTAATAAACACTTTCAGAATAAATGAATTGTAGAATCCATTATAAAGGCAAGAACATTTATTACACATTTTTAGATAAGTCTTATGAGATCAAGTTTGTCTTATTTATATCATCTCCTAATGCTTCACTTATAACTGTATAACAAATACCAGGGACACAATGTCCCAGGAGTCAATAATGTTTTCAATTATTTTTTTTCCAAATTAACTAAGAGGATCATGGGATGTTTAAATCTAAGCTTTAGAATACCTTCCATTTTAATGGAAAAAAGAGATGAATTACAGTGTGAAAAATTTCATTAGTGCCTTCTACTAAAACCTACTCCATTGGAAGATTAATGGCATCTTGGCAGTTTAACTCTAAAACTCAAGAAACTCTTTTAATTTGCACTTTAAAAAAATTGTCTTCCTTCAGAACAATGTTTATAGTCATTGAATTTCTACAAGCTACTCAATGGGTAAAATTCAAACCAAACAGTAGGAATGAGAGATAAAGGACTTCATACATCTTGGCAAAAGTAAGGTAAAGGACCACAGTTAGAGTGGCTTGTAGTGATTCTAATTCCACATTTATTTTCTTTTCCCAGCGATAAAAAGTAAAATTATTTCCCAAAGTACTTCTGGCTGGTAGCAGCTGACATGAGGATCACCATTTCCTGGTTCTAGTTTGGTTAAATGAGGCTTATAGTAGAGACCTAGAAATATAGACACAGCAATTAAGTGCACAGAACAGTCAGTAAATGACCCTTCATACAACCCAACGTTTTCTCTAACCCATCTTGTCACACCTGCAACTTCATCAGTTTCTTATGCACATCCTCCTATAAGTTTTTAAGATCTGTGCATGAAAAAAGATAACAGATTCAGCTTTCTGGTATGCAAATGAATTTCTGCATTAGTAAGTGTCTTCTTTTGGCTTATTGAGGGTGGAAATGGGAGAGAGAAAAAAGTTACTCTTCTGGATACACAGTGATAATGACTGAAGTCTCAGTTCAGATTCCTACCTGAAAATGTTACTGTCATTTTGCTGAATGTTTTACATTTAATTTTTTATTTTGGTGACAGTTCTATGATGAACTCTTCCAGTATCTATGAAAATCTTAGCTGTTACCATCTCATAGACTGAGTATAAACAGGCAAAATGGGTGGGTACAAACCTGGGCTAAAACTGAAGGTAATTACTAAAGATCCTCGGTGCACAAGTCTTTCTGTAGCCTCCTCTGGGGATTCTCAAAGCCTATTTGAATTGACCAAGACTTAGAAAGTTAATTTTCCATTCTGGGGTTTTTCTAATCCTAGATATCCAGTAAAAGTTTAGGGGGTATTTGTTTGTTTTTATAAGGATTAAGAGAGCGGCGAATGTTAAAATTATATTTATCTTTAACTAAAGTAGTTCTTAAGTCAAGTATGTCTGATGACGTCCTTTGAAACTGTGTAAAAAGTAAACTAGCACGTATTTTCAATAATCTATTATTCCACTCCTATACCCTGTATATTAAAGTATCTTGTCAATCATGAAGATAAAATTAGGTGTTACAAGGGAACCAACCAACTTATATGGTCAGGTGACTTTATTTCATGAATGATTAAGAAGTAGTCTGTTGTAATGAAAAATGAAATAGTACCTTTGAAATATTTAGAAATATTTTATAACACATTGATAAAACAATAAACTGTATTGCACAGCTCTTTTGCTTTCAGTACACTTTCCCATATATCAATGGTTTGGAACTGTCCAAAGCTAGGGCAAAGGGATTTATCCCTATCACACAAACTAAAGAATCAAGGCCGTCCTGACCTTTTAATCAACTTGCTCAAGGCACAGTTTGTAAGTGACTGAGTCTAAGCTTAGGCTCACGTTAATTTTAAATTTCTAAATAAACCAAACAGAAAAATAATGAAGGGATAGCTGTTTTCTTAGTGGAAGCCCAGGTTTTGTTTCCCGTAAAACATTTAAAATAAAAATAGAACATATTAATAGTCATTATTATAACATTATAACTTTATAATCATGAATAATGACAAAACGTAGCACAAACTGTTAATTAAATGAAAATAATGTAGTTAATAGTAGTTAATAATCCAAGTTAGTAAAAACTATTGTTTTTCCTACCAAATATTACTATTATCATTCTAAATGACCCACTAAAACACTTTAAACTCCTAACTATACGCAGAAGTGTATGTAGCCACTTTAAATTGTGTGGTTGCAACAGTATACACGCTTGAGTATAAAAAGAAGTATCACTTTTATTTTATTTAATTTATTTTTTATTATCCTCATGCTTTATATTTTTAATTAATTTTTATTGGAGTATAGTCGATTTACAACGTTGTGTTAGTTTCTGCTGTACAGCAAAGTCAATCAGTTATACATATACATATATCCACTCTCTTTTAGATTCTATTCCCATATAGGTCATTACAGAGTATTGAGTAGAGTTCCCTGTGCTATACAGTAGGTTCTTATTAGTTTTCTATTTTATATATAGTAGTGTGTTTATGTCAGTCCCAATCTCCCAATTTATCCCTCCCCCTCCCCTTTCCCCCTTGTCACTTTTTTTTAAAATACAACCAAAGTTTTCTTGATATTACTTTTTCAATTAGCATATGAAATTTTTTCATTTTTAATTCAAGATTACAAAGTCACTTGCTAGCATTAGGCTCAGTGTATTCAGATTTTAACTCAATCAATACAATATTTTTCTTTCTCCTATCTTCTTCCTCCCTTCTCCCTATGAACAGTGTAAATTTCTAGAAGCTAACCTATCTCTTGCATTGAGCAAAGGGCCATGGCTTTATATGACTTTCTCTAGCCATGCTGCCTTCAGCTTCCTGGTGGCTGGGCTGTCTTGATTTTGGTTATCCTCATGTTTTGGCATCCATTAATAATATCCTCCATTCTGTGATAGCCTCTGCTCTGTCAGTCTACATTTACAATATCATCCAAATTCCTCTTCTAGTCGGCCAGTACTTTTGAGTTCAACTTGAGAATTGAACCAAGGTTACTTTAGCTTGCTATATACCTCTAAACTTAGTTAATCTTTTAAAAAACAATCTACCCTCTTGAGAGGCTGACCTTTTCTCAGGTACTGACAAAAGTACCTAAATTATAGTCATATTCCCTACAATGCTTTGCTACTTTCAGGTTAGTCAAAATCTTCTCTCTCTTTGGAAAGGAAAATAACTTTTCAGTTCTCACATATTACAGAGTTTATGGTTTGTAATCCAGTCCCTCAGTCATATGCTTTCAGTTTTGATCATTAGTCAGAGAGTTTCAGAAAAGATTATTCTCTCACACCTGCAATCAAAAGCCATGGCTCTCAAGATAATTCTCCATTCAAGAGTGTGTCTGCTGACCTGTAAGGATACAAAAATTGGCTCTCTCTAAGTTAGAAGGAAGTACAGTGGACCAAAAGATGCTACAAGAGGACAGAGAATGGGGATAAGAGAAGATCCCTCAATTAAAGCCCCTATATATTATTCCTTTTCATATGTTCTGTTCCTTCTTATTGTTTAGACATTTATTTTACATGTTGATTAGTAGTATAATAACTCTTACATTTCTCTTTAAAGAAATGTTCACTGAACACTTGAAAAGTCCAGATGCTACGCTAGATTTTTTTTTGGTTTCAACACGAAGATCACACAGTCTCTGTGTTCAAGGTCCTCACAATTTTATTAAAGGTAGCCAGATAACAGATAACTAGAGTGTAATAAATTGAAGACCATAACAATGAATAGAATAGTATGAATAGAGTGTTCAACTTAGTCTAGAGAATTCCAAAAAAGCTTCATAGAGTTGGTCATTTGATCATGCTCAAGAGAGAGCAATAGGAATTTCAAAGGTGTATCAAGGTAAAGTGAGCGAAATTATCTTAGAGATTAATGGACAAGGTTACAACTATATAACTAGAACTTCTGTGTTCCCATAGGACTTTTTGTGCCTTATCAGAGACTCACACATTTTACTTTAGCGTTAGAAATCTCAGAATCAAAAATAAATCAATGAGCAAATTACTCTGGGTTATCCTAAAACACAACTTTTGATGCGTTGCATTCCTCTGCTAGGATGAACTGATCAACTGTTTGGCTCTGTTTCACAATTAATTGGTTAATTCAGTCAAATTGGCCATCAGATTAATTGACTAGTTAGATCAATTATCTTTATCAGGTTGAGTGGTAAATAGAAAAGATCAAATTGTATGTTTTATTTTAAAGGCAAAAACTTGTTCTTAAATCTTATGTTTCTTAAGGTAGGACTATTGATATTGGAAAAACATAAAATGTTTACATTTTTATATAGCACTTTCAATTGAGTAGTTATGTAAGTGAGGAAGGTGTCTGACTCCACGTTACTGATGGACAGATTAAGGCACATTAGGATTAAGTAAATTTTGACTGTAGTACTACTAATAAATGACATATCTAGGAGTTGAACTCAAGGGCTACTGACTCCAAATCTAGTATTGCTTTTCTCTAATTAGTGCAAAGGAATGGAATGTTGTGTGGAGAAAGTTTTAGAGCCATCAATAATTAAAAGATATTCCAATTCATAAGACATTGTTATTTTAAACACAGAAACATTTTCTTGCCTTAATTGTTAGAGTGGGGTAATTTTTCCAGCTTTACAGTTGAGAAACACTTTAAGGCAGATAGATGACCTTGCACAATAATATTAGAAATAAGGTACCATCAAACAACGTGTCATAAATTATTTTCATGGAACTTTTCTATAATTAATTAGAGAAATGTAAGGTCTCGTGTGAGCTTCCCTATAATATTAGCTGGGTGATATAGAATTCTAAGGCCCATATTTTTTCCTATTTAGCCAGTTGAACAAGAGTATCAATTAAAGTACCTACAGCATGATTGGTACTTTTGGAGATGAAAAAAGAATGAAAGATGGATTTTCTCTATTAAAAATTATTTCTTCCCTCCCTCCCTCCCTTCCTTCCGTCTTTCCTTCCTTCCTCTCTTCTTTCCACAAGCATTCATCGAATGAATATAAATAGTAAACCAGGTCTAAAATACGATCTCGCTCCTGACAAAGCTTACAGTGTAGTGATAGAGATAGAATTTCCACTTATTAAAGAATTAGATAATTATATTCTGACCCGTGAGTTTCTAAGTAGAACTGTACAGTCATGTAGAATATGGAATATAACTGATCAGTTTAATTTGTTAATTGAATTTGAGCAGAATTCACAACTCAAACCTCTATGGAAAAGTGAGAGAATTAAACCTAGTGCGAACTATGATGCACTAGAGATCATAGGTCCTGTCTGGCCATGTTCCTCACCCTCCTGTGTTGCAGAGTATTGCTATGCAGAAATTCAAGCTCAGTACTGCCAAATTACCAACTTTTCTAAGAATCTGAAAATTAAAGTTATTGTGTGAAATCTCTCAGTTTTTAAAGACGACAAATCAGACTTTTGGAAAAGATCATGTTGGTAAAATAGAATAATCATGGCCATCGGTTTGCAAACTATTTTTTAAAATTTACCTAAGTTTAGGAATTATAACGTGATAACATTTTTTAACCAGACCACTTACAAGTTTGATGATAATTGAACTTGTTTTTGGACCTAGGAAAAGTGCTAAACTATATATTGAGAAGGAAAACAATAAAAAGAAGAGAAGAGGGGAGGAGAGGGAAAGAAGGAGTTGAGAAGGGAAGGGAAGAAAAAGATAAGGGAGGGGAGGGGAGGAAAAAAATCCCTTCGTTCAGAGTCTGTGTGATGGCTACATTTTCACCCTCAAATTTGTTAAAAGAGGGAAAAAGTTTGTGTTAATTTTTTAAGGAGTCAATTAAAGAAATACTCTCAACTTGCATTTTCTTATGAGTGGTTAACAGATGTTTCCCCAAGTTTGTGAGTTTACTTAAGTGTCAGAGGCTGGACATTTGTATATAAAATCTCTCTTTAGTCAAAAAGAAGCAAATTAGAGGAACCTCTTACCAGTGTAAATATTTCAGACTGTAATAAGCTCCATAATGCCACGGCATAAAAATGCTTGGCCAGAACACATTAACTTGTTCTCTCTAATTTCAGTAACAGTAGAATTTTCTCTTTTGAGTTTGAAATAACAAATCACATTTAGCACAGAAATTCTCTAAGTGTAGGAATCTTTTTAAACTGCCTCCTTTGCATGTGAACTTCATTCCTGAGTAGTTAAAAGACAGACTATTAACTTTGTCTTCCACTTCCTTTGAGTCATGACTTGACTTTCAAAACATTTTGGTCAAGCAGACTCAAAGTCTCCTCACAGAAGAAACATTGAGGAATCATGTACTTCTCTCGCTTTTCAATTCCCCTTCAGGGCAGGGCACATCCAACTGACCCTGGCTTTTGACAAACCTTAGCTGAACAAAATGTAACAAGCTTGTCTGTTTTGAGCAGAATTTTCTATTCTGACAGATACAGCTCAGGAGCATTTGATGTCTGCTTGCTGGTCATAGATAATGGTGCATCTTGGGACCATTGTCATTCCTGTCAATAAGAAGGCCTGGGGGGACATGCAACAAAGCTACCTTTTGATTCACCGTTTTTCCTTCCTTCCCAAGACATTTGTAAGCCTGTGGTCAGCTAGGTCATTTTATTTTATCCTGATGTGCCTTGATAATAGCATGATGTCTACAAAAAATTTGACAGGCCATCGATGTCTGTTTCTCTGACTCCTATGTTATTTTTCAGTCCTTCTCAATGTCAAACATACTTCGAAAGCTACTGATTATGTTGGTTGGGGTGTATTTGACAAGACATCTATTCTTTGATAAAATTAAACTCGTGGGGGTTGATCTTGGAATTTAAGGTAATTTCTTGAGCAACACAAGAGACTCTTGTCATTCTACTGCTGGCACTCGAGATGTATGAAAAATTGTGAATCCTTTTTAATTCAGATAAACAATGTTTTTTAGTATAAGTTTGGAAGACTAGAACAAGAGGAAATTGGTAAGTGAAAAAGGACAAATTAGGACTGTGTCACATTAAAGTGGGACCTACTCTCCCATTTATTGAATTAATAAAATTCTGGTACAATTATGGATAATTTAATATGCAGGTTGTTTATATATGAAAAGAGGAGTTTACATATAGGTCAGTGTTAGTGAAGAGACTGGTCATTGTTTTCTATTCTTGAAAACCAGTTGGAAGTATATGTTAAGAAATATGCGTGTGTTTGTGTGTATGTGTGCACACATATATGTATATATTGTGTAAATATATTTATACACACATATATATACATAAACACAAGAAATACATATACATACATACACATATGCAAATACACATATATATGTTATGGAGCATGTGTTATGAAATAAAGAAAAATATCATTGCATATAATATGAATATCAAAGGAAATATACAAGTCATGATGGCATGTTTTCAAAGATAATATTGTATCATAGGGTTTTAGAAGGGTTTTCACATCTTGTTTCTGGTCAGATTCTCTGGGTGTCATTCTCCTCACTTTATAGATAAGTAAACAAATGCTTGGAAAACTTTGTGAGTTTTCCCACTGACACTTAGAAATGGACAGGCTGAGAAATGAAACCAAGTACTTTGCATCAACTCCAAGGTTCTTTCCATCACAACACAATAATGTGTGCAAAGTTCTTGGCACATACTAAGAGCTCAATAAATGTCAGCTAGCATTGTCAGAATTATTTGGTAGATATTGAGAAATTCCTGTAGCTTACTGAATTATTTCATATCTCCTATTGGGAAAGAGGAAATTTTTTCCCTAAATATAATGAGAAAAATTATTCATTCATATACAGAAAAAAACAGTTTTTAGCACAATTGCATCCTGGTATTCTAGCACAATAGTTAACTTTAAAAAAAATCAAATCTAAATAAGTATTAAGTTGGAAGTAACTATTTGCTTAGGTTTCTGATGGAGGAACAATTTATTATTGATAAAAAATTCAAATGCCAGCTGATTCTTCATCTTTATATGGTATCATGGCCTTTGAATAATAACCAGAAAATTATTCTTGGAGGTTAAGTATATATTTTAAATTAGCATCAAAAGGAATGTTATGTATCTCTTTTCCCATTAGGAGACACTTTTTGTCTAATTCCTTATTCTAGTGAATTTCTCAAATCATCACGTTCTACAGAAGGGTCCCCTTGTGCCTTTGACTGAGTATTGATCTGTAACTGTGAGAAGAATCCACAGGAAAAGAACCACTAGAATGGAGTAGACATACTCTGGTCAAGGAATGGGTCATAATCTCACAAACCATCATGGCAAAAATCTTGTAATAAATGAGACAAATAGAATCCTCAGAATGTCACTTTGGTGGTGGGGCAAAATTAGCCATGGACAAAAGGCTTTTCTGTGTCTGCCCTAAAAACTTAAAATGAAGTTTCAAAAGGATCTAGCTTACTCCAAGAACTTAACTTGGTGTCTAATTCCTCCCAATTACTTCCAAGGACTGTGTAGGGATCTGCAAGCTGAGAAAAGTTTCCCATGTGGAACCCCCTTCGCAGCCCTTAGGTATGGCTTTCTCCCACTCTGCTAAGTCATTTGCTATTTTCCATGTTCTCTGGCATGAGATAGTATTGGTTGAATAGTTAAAGATGTCTCCTAGCTTTGACAAAGTCAAGTTTTTATTTCTCTTTCTTGTTCTTCTTGTAGTTTTAGGATGAGTTTTGAAAAAGGAAAGGGAATAAAAAGGCATTTCTCACATATTGAGATGTATTTTTACTCCTGATCCTACTTTGTCTCTGCATTCCACACTATAATTCAGTTTAGAGTTAGATATTTTTACTTGTATAGTGAAGATGATATCAGGGTATTTTTACAGTCTTCGGAGTTAAGATGCTCTAGATTTCTTCAAATCATCACTTATTCTATTTCAAGTTTTTCTTCAAAATAATCACTGTAATAGTCAGGGCTTACTAAGCATTTATAGTATTCCAGGCAGTGGTCTGTGGACTTAACAAACATTGACACTTCTATTATTTGGAGGTGAATAATATTACCCCAACTTAACTGATAACATTAAAGAAAACCGAGACAAAGAAATCATTAGTAACTTGCCCAAGGTAATACAGTTTGTAAATAATGGCACTATAATTTGAACCCAGGTAGTTTGACTACATATCTTTTAAATACTATTCTATATAATATAGTGGAAATGGGAAGTGGGATTCAATTTACCTACACACACGTGTGTGTGCATGCACAGAATTCAATTTTCAATGTATTTTCTCTTTTTTCCTTTCTGACATTCCCCACAGAAATAAATATAAAAATTTACAGGAAACTTTGGGAAAAAAATAAACACACAATATTAGAGTAAATTATATGCATTTACCATACATGCTAATCTTGTCTCTTTGGAGTGTAAGAATCTATTATGAGGATCTCGAACTCTAGTGGAACACTGAGGAGAGAAGCTACTGTACAGCAGATAAATTTGCTGATGACAGGGGGACAACCTGCCAGTTCCCCAGATAATGTAGTTATCTTGGTTGATTAGACTAGAATATGGTCCTGATGTTTCCAGCAGAGGCTTTTTCCTTTCTTTCCTTCTGTAAAGCCTGATTGAGCTTCCAGCAAATGCTGGGAATAAATTAATAAAATAGGCCCAATCTCTGGCCTTATGAAGCTGTGTGGTGAGAGGTTAGATAACCAAGCAACATAAACTTGATTGTATAATTACTGAAGTGGTATATCCTACAAAGGAAAAGTAGAGGTATGATGGGAATGTAAAATATGTTAGCTAACCCAGTCTTTTTTTTTCTATTATTGAAATATAGTTGACTTATGATATTAGATATTAGATTAGTTTTAGGAATACAACATAGTGACTCAATTGTATTAAACATTATGCACTGTACAAAGTTATTACAATATTATTGATTATATTATCTGGCTGCACATTACATCCCTATGACTTATTTATTTTATAACTGTCATTTGTACCTCTTAATCCCTTTCACCTGTTTTGCCCATTCTCTCATACCCCTCCTCTGGCAACCACTAGTTTGTTCTCTGTATCAGTTTTGTTACTTTTTTTTCCTGTGTTTTGTTTTTTTAGATGCTATATATGAGTGAAAACACACACTATTTTGTCTTTCTCTGTCTGACTTATTTCACTTTGCATAATACCCTCTAGGTCCATCTACATTGTTGCAAATGGCAAGATTTCATTCTTTTTTATGGCTGAGTAGTATTCTATTGTGTGTGTATATATATCACATTTTCTTTATCTATTCGTCTATTGATGGGCACTTCCATATCTTGGCTATTGTAAATTATGCAGCAATAAACATTGGGGTGCATGTAACTTTTCAAATTAGTGTTTTTGTTCTCTTTGGGTAAATACTCAGACATGGAATTGTTGGATCGTATGGTAGTTTTATTTTAAATTTTTTGAGGAAACTCCACACTGTTTTCCATAGTGGCTGTACCAATTTAAATTCCCACCAACAGTGCATGAGCATTCCCTTTTCTCCTCATTCTCACCAACACTTGTTATTTCTTTTCTTTTGTATGAGAGCCATTCTGACAGGTGTGAGGTGCCATCTCATTGTGGTTTTGATTTGCATTTCTCTCATGATTAGTAATTCTGAGCATTTTTTCATGAAGCCCTGAGAAAGAAACAGTTAAACCGGAAAGTAAAGGATGAGAAGAAAACTCTCCTTTCGTGGATTTGTGAGAAATTTCTGGATTCATAGACTGTAAGTCAAGTAAAACTTCTAAAAGAGGCTTTATGTCCTTTAACACAGAGTTTCAGGGGAAAATTTTCAAATGAATTAGCACTGCAGTGTAATTTATGAAAGCTTTTATACACTTTAGAAAAGTGACTTAACCTCTCTGAGATTCAGTTGTTTCATCTGTAATTGGTTTTAATAAAATTTCCCTCTCATGTTTCTTGAGAGGATGAAATAAGATACCTTTCACAGAGAACAGGACAGTGCCAAGCACATAGCAGGAATGTATAATTGTTTAATTCTTACCCAATTTAAAAAATCAATCATTCTCTTAGCTAACATAAGGACTTGTCATCTCAGTCCACAGTCATGCAAATAAACTATTATATTCACCCAAACTACCAGAACAGCAGCTCTGTTACACAGTAAGTCCCCATTTGCCAGTAGCGCTGGGCCTATTTCTTTATGAGCAACTTGTTCACTTTGTGCTATCAGGGTTGTTATTTTCACTCCTCTTTAAAGTGAAGAAGACAGTGGAAAACTTAGGAAGGAATAATAAGTTGTTGAAATAACGAGGATCAGGTTGCCCTGTATATTTCTAAGCCTGCTCACATCTTCTATCTAGAACACACTCTATGCTTATGTCCTTTATTTCCTAGTTCTTTCTTCCACGTACTTCTTGTGACCCTACACCACGTTTACCTCCACTCTCACTATGAACCCTATGTGCCAGTGCTTTACAATGTTTGTGTTTGTCTTTTGCAAGGTAATAGTTATCTAACGATGAATCCAAGTCAATAGGTTAATATGGGTATAGTGAAAGTTAGGTCAACTGGATCTTTTACCAGTAGACTTCTGCTTACTTTGTTCCTGTAAAATATTGCCAGATTCTGAGTTCAATAAAAATGGAATGATTTTACCTATATATTGGTATTGGTATCTGTTTCCTCATCTATTAATATATATAGTCTTTTATTGCTAATATTTTCAATTTTATCTGTTAGGCTCATCCATGTTATCTTTGGATATCCCTGGAATATAAATATGATTAAGCAAAAAGAAGTGTAAAAGATCACATATTTGTTCAAAATTGTGTAGGAAACCATCTCAATGCCCAAGTTAGACTAGGGGTTTGGGAAATATCTATAACTCTTTTCTCATATCAGTCATCTCCTTGGTGTTACTTCTGATGCTGGTTCTCATTAATTCTTACTGATTATTTGAAAGCACTTCTGTCTACAACCTTGTCTAAACTTTATTCTCTAACATCATCTCTTAGGGCTTTTTCTTATATACAGTAGGCTAAGGTTTCTCAATAATTTAGCATATGCAAACAATTTTATGGATGTTTGGCCAAAAAAAAAAGGGTACCAATTTTATCCAAACTAAAAAAAGTTATCATGATGTAAACTTATCAAAATAAAGCATGATGTTATATCATAGTATTATTATAAATAATGTTCATTATTAAATAGGAGAGCAAGATTACTTGGCTTTTGGTCTTTCACAAAGGTCTCTACATCTGGCCTGTTGACAACTTGGGCCATTTGTCAGTGTCCACATCTAGTTAGCTTCTCTTATAACTCTGTATTTTTTTTTTCAACAAGGCAACTTTAACTCATGATGATAACTCTTTGGTAACTAATCAATTAGTATATGTATTGAATATCTAGTATTTGCTTACAGTCTAGATACTTAAATACATTAAGTCCATAGGATATAGCAGACAAAATTTCTGACCCTTGAAAAACGTGTAAGTTAAAGAGGAAAGACAGACAGTAAATTATATATGTAATGAATAAATAGATTATTGAGTCCATTAGAAAGTGATGTGTTATAAAATAGTAGAACAGAGTAAGAGGGATAACAAATGCTTTGTGAAGCATGTAGAGACAGAAATTTCAAGTCAGTCCTCATTGAGAAGGTGAGATACAAGCAAAGCCATGAAGGTGGTGAGAGATTAGACAAGTGGATATCTCTGGAGTAAGAGTGTCCCAGGCACAGGGAACTGCTAGAGTAAAGGCTTTGGACCTGGCAAGTCCAAAAAGCAGTGAGGCTGGATTAAAGTGATAATGGGGAAAAATAATAAGAGAAAAATAATAAGAGAATAGACATTTTGATGAAGAATGGAGTTCTCACAAAAGACTACTTTCAATGCAGTAATAAATACTAAATCAAGAACAAAAAATTTCACAATTTGTATGGAAACACAAAAGACCCCGAATAGCCAAAGCAATCTTGAGAACGAAAAATGGAGCTGGGGGAATCAGGCTCCCTGACTTCAGACTATATTACAAAGCTTCAGTAATCAAGATAGTTTGGTACTAACTGATTCACTTTGTTATAAAGCAGAAGCTAACACACCATTGTAAGGCAATTATACTTCAATAAAGATGTTTAAAAAAAAATTAAAAAAAAAAAAAAAAAGAAGCATATCACTTTCATTTTCAAGAAATACAACACAATGATAAAAATCACAATTAACATGTAATTGTCATGAAAATGCCTATATTGAGAGAGCTTGTAATCTTTTAACTACATTTTTGTCAAGTTGAACTAGACAGTACATAGTATATGGACAACTTCTGAGAGCAGTAAAGACTATAAGAAGACAAAAAGAATGAACTCAATATGCTATTTAGTTCCATTTAGTACTAAACTACATCTCTTCATATTCTGTTATCTCATTTTTATAATATGTAACTAATTTATTTTTTCAGTGGGTGAAGGATATCATTAGGTGACGGTAAAGATTAAAAAAAAGAAAAGTGATTGTCATTTGTACCATAGAGTCCTAAGTAATACTGAGAGCTCATCCTCAAGCTAAAAACACTCACACGATGTCCAGAAAATGATAGCTTCACGCTATTCAAGATGTGCATTACGTCTTTTTGAGCTTTCTTCTTGAAATCAATCATAGCAAGTATTTTTTTCTGCCATTTTCAGTGCCTTGAAAGGACACATTTTTGTCTCATCCCTGATGCACAACTTTCCCCTCAAAATAGCATACTTCAGGGTGAAAAATAAAGATACATCCTGCCCAAAGAAGTACACGTATTGTACATAATTGTGCAATTGTGTAGAATAACAAGGTTGTACATAGTCTCAGTTTTCAAAATTCTATTCTACATGGAATTAAGATTTTTAGATACATTGTTGAATGCACATTGATCTCTGCAAATAAAATGATGTAGGAATCATCATTCAGGTGTAAACCCTTTTATTGACTTTCCCTTTCTTGTCAAACATGTACTTCAGTGGTCAATGAGTTCTAATCCCAATGCATTTTGAAATCCATGTGACAGCTAAGAAAATTACCTTATTCTAAATAAAATATTCCTTTTTCTGTAGCATGATTTTTTTAGTGATGATCAAAACAAAAACCTTCTTCCCGAGGCTTACATGTCACTGGTACATTTTCAAGCACTGAGCCTCAGTGGTTCCCTCCAGCTGTAAAGCAAGGTGTCAGTACATATCCATGACAGTAATTGTTCCTTTATACTACATTCTGTTGAAATGATACATTACCTACCCAAAGGGGCATGTGACAGAGAAAATTTTCCAATGTTTCATTCTTTTTTCTCTCCTAGAATAACTTTGTCTTTAATCGTTTGCTAGTTTCTGAGAGGTCACTGTGCTCTGTTAAAAAAAAAAAAAAAAAATTCTGAAAGCATGGAAGGCATCCTGCCCATGTTTCACAGCAGACAAGGCAGTGAGTATTAGAGACTGGTAGGTTGATGGCCCAGTAAAATCTTGTTTTTCCAATATGCATCATTGCAATTCATACTTTCAGCCTTCCATTGCGGGTTCTTGAGAAATTCCTCAGACTTTCAGAGTTGTTACTTGTTCTAGTACCTGATAGATTTCCATTGTTTTCTGACACCAGTGTCCTATTCATGGTATGTTTTCTCGTATTTACTACTTTATTCCCCACTTTTAGGTATCATTTCCCCCTTTTGAATCATTGATCCATTTTCCTTAATTGGTGATGCAAAATAGCACAATAATAACAAAAAGCAAAATTTAATAAATCTAACAATAATATAGATAAGACATGAAAACACCTCAGTTAAAAGAAATTGAACCGTATTCACTAAATATTGATTGAAAGCATAATCTTTGCCCATGACGGCCATTAAAATATAAATGTTAAGAACTAAGGAAATTTCTTCAGAAAACTTATTTGTGCCATTGTATGCATTTAACTGCATTTTTAAATTGCCAAGAATATTTAGCATCACTTAAGAGGCCACTGGGAATTACCATAGTCAATATTACAAATTTTGAGGAGAAAGTTCTATGCTTTTGTTGAACTAGACCTTTCTGTGTTACTGAATAATAGCATATATATATATATATATGTGTGTGTATACACACACACACACACACACACACACACACACATATATAGCTGATATTGTGGTCTCAATTTGAAATGCCTCTCTTCCTCCCCTCTTCTTTCCCTTTTCTGATAACTAGAATTCATCCTAATCTTCAAGGCTCAGTTCAAATGCCATTTTCCCCATGAATTCTTCTATATCTTGCTTGTTTCTTCCAAGCAAGAACAAAACCTTTCCCTGTACATATAGCAAATAGTTGGCTTTTCTCTTACAGCACTCAACATATTTTGTACTGCTTTCTTTCAATCACCTTTAGGGTAAGAAAATCAGTTTTTCAGTGTTATAGTTAATTACTTGTAGAGCAAGGACCAGACCTCAGATTTGTTAGCTCTCAGTCCAGTGGTCTATCTACTACACAAAGCTGCCTTTGCATCTCTGTCAAATGGATGTTCTATTCCTATGATTTTTATTTCTTATTGTTTTATTTATATTTTTATGATTTTTCTGTTCCAGAATCCCCTCAGATTGTATTTTACTGGCAGAAGAGATAGTGTTTATTATTGTATTTTGTGAAAACCTCAACAATACTCAGCAATAAAGTATGTCTAAACAATGATAAAGAAAAAAGAAGATGAAGAGCGAAGCAGAGGAAGGAAAAGAAGGAGGGAGAAGAGAAGGGGTAACAACCATAGAGCAAATATTAATGCCATCTCTTACAAAGAAAGCACATTTCAAGAATAAACAGGGGTTCTATACTCCTACCTTTGACTTGGAAGCAGGGAGGGGGGAATTAACAAATCCATAGAGCAAGTAGTGTTTGTCAACAACTGGGAATCATCATTGGGTGGATTTAGCTTCCTAATCACATTAGTGGGAATGAAGGGAAAATATTTGGCAGGGAGAGTAATGTTAGTAAATAGTTCTCAAGTGACTGAGACAAATGGTTGCTTTCAATCAAAATCTTCTGAACATCACTCAAGACAGCATCTTGTAGAACAGTAGCTTGTATTCCTTACACTGTGCTTTTATTATTCTCTCTCAAATTCCAGTTGTCTGTGTTTTCCTGTTTATTCCAAATATGAATTCAGAACTTGTTCCCTTCACAACTGTGATTGCATTTGTTCTGTTTAGGTTTATTTTCTTCACTTGTAAGTCTCCATTACATTTTAAGCTCTTCAATAGAAGTTTCTAATTAGTTTCAAAGTGGCCAGAGGGCAAGGCAGTTATTTGATTCTTCACACATGGCACTATTAACCCCAAAGAGCTGGCTGAAAACCCAGCACTATTTCATGTGTTTTGAACAATGCAAAACTTTGGGGAACTACCATCTTTGTAAATTATATGTGCTCTGGAGTTTACTTTGAACGGACACTGTTTATCTTCTGCATTTTCAGAAATAAACAGAAAAAACTTTAAATACTAACAATTGCATTTGATTTTTGATATTCCTTGGCAACTAATCACAACTCCTCTGAAAGACTCTACCCATGACATGTAAATATTTGACAAGAAGCTAAAATATAACTATCTGAGCCTCTTATGAATTTAATGATTCCTGCATAGAGAGCCAGAAAGCAGACTGAGAATAAAATATCAATGCAGAAAAAGGGCAATGGATAATGAGGTTCACCAACCAATATGTTGGCACTCTTAATGGCCTACTGTGTGTGCTGCTAATGGGAAAATTCTGTATCGATGGTTCCTGTTTATGTTATGTACTATAAAGTTTGGAAAAACACAAGTTTTATTCAGGCTATACAGCCAAAAGCTATCACACAAATAACCTTCCTGATCTCTGTTACTTTTCTTCTATAAGACATGTCTACCTTTGGTTTTATAGTGCTAAATTAGTTCGAAGATCAATGTAGAGGACTTTTATAGAATCAAAGGAACTTGCATTGGAAAGGGCTTAAAAAGCTTTTTTTAAAAAAATTGTATTTATTTATTTGTTTATTGCTGTGTTGGGTCTTCGTTGCTGCATGTGGGCTTTCTCTAGTTGCGGTGAGCGGGGACTACTCTTTGTTGTGGTGCGCAGGCTTCTCATTGCGGTGGATCCTCTTGTTGCAGAGCATGGGCTCTAGGTGAGGGGGCTTCAGTAGTTGCAGCACGTGGGTTCAGTAGTTGCGGCGTGCGGGCTTCAGTAGTTGTGGCGTACAGACTCAGTAGTTGTCGCTCAAGGGCTCTAGAACACAGGCTCAGTAGTTGTGGCGCATGGGTCTAGTTGCTGCACGGCATGTGGGACCTTCCCAAACCAGGAATCAAACCCATGTCCCCTGCATCGGCAGGTGGACTCTCAACCACTGCTCCACCAGGGAAGTCCCCAAAAAGCTTCTTAAAAAGTGAAAATTGCAAACTAAGACCTCCCAAGCTAAATCCAAATCAAGTGTGTGTTGTTCAGCTAACAGACTGACAGACTGTTTAAAAAAAAAAAAGAATTTCCACACCTTTAGTTTCCAAAACCCCCATGCCCTTTTGTCATGCATTCACTTGAACCACTTAGAAACATTATCTGCATGTCTTTCTCATTTATGAGGAGGGAAACTGAGACTTAGAGTAGATAATCAGCATGCCCCAAACCATATAGCTAGTTAGCAGTAGAACTGGGCTTATAACTTAAAGTTCTTGGTTCTCAGCTCAGAGCTTTTACTGTTCTAAAAGTTTAAATGTGATAAAAGTATTGTGTAGTATAGCATTATTACATGAATTGGATTTCTTTCTCAAAATATTGGAGCTCTCAGAGTATGTATTCATGCATATTGGTGGAGGGTTCTCAGAGAACGGAGAAGCTCAAGTCCCAGAGTACACACCGTGATGCAGCTTGTCTCTCAAGTCAAAGGGATTAATAAGACACGACTACACCTTCTAGCTATAGCTCTCTTACTGCTAGAAATGCCAGTGAACCACAGAGAGGGTAAACACTTCCAGCTATATCCACCCAGCAATTATCTGGAGAAATATGCAAGATACCAGTATAGACACCAGTAATGTATAAATGTGTTTACTTTTTTGATGGGAGGAACTAGGAGGTGAATTTACTAGCACTCCAAGAAAACCTAGGGATATAAAAGGAATACAGTCTGTCATTTCATCAGTATGAGGGACAACCTAAATGATAAAGTGACTCAAGATTCATTTCAGAGAAACATAATTGGTGAACACCAAAAGTTTCTTTGCCACATTGGTTTGGATTTGGTGCTTTAGACTGACAAAATCAAATTTTAAAAGGCTGCCTCCTTTAGCATAACATGTAGTTAACCAAAGAAGTCCCTTACCCATCACGCTTTCTGGTATGGTGAGGGCAGCTTTCGGAAATAGAAGCACACTATTAATTGGTCTGTTCCTCTAAATCTATTTTGTGGTGTTAAAAATTCCTCCTTTGGCTTTCAGTCTCACTGGACATTTTTGGCATCAAGAAGTGTTTAAAAGCAGAAAATTGAAAATGAAAGACAAGATGCTTAGTAATCTGCTCTATGTGCCAGGCTAACAGTGGACTGTTAAGGCCAAATGTTTCCCTGAAGATGATTCATTGACAAGAGGAGCCAGCACAGACACAGAAGAACCCTAACTTTAAAATCTCTAGACCCAAAATATTTCAGAAGTGAAAATGAGAATTTATATTTCTGGGTGTCTTTTTCTTCCCCTTATCATCACCAATTAATGTTTATTTCCCTACTTTCCTAGAAGTGTATGCCAATGTTTGCTTAATGGTGTGTATATGCTTTTATAATAAGTGTATTATCATTTTGTATAATTATTATGTGTGATTAATCCTGCATGCTCTGGAAAACTGTTAGGTTTTATTTAACCAGAGGGAACGTCTTTAAGTCTTTGTGTTATTCACGTATAATGCAAGTTGACAAGAACTCCTGTGAATGGAGCAGAGTATGAAAAGTTTGTATTTAAAAGTGTGCTGAAGTAGCTGGAAAGATGGCATTATTTCCCCCTTTTATGACCATCCCTGCGGTAACTGGTAAGTACAGAAGAATTTTCCATGTGACACAAAAAATATTTAGGAAATCAGAATAACAAGAATATTTTCTTTTACAACAGGATAAATTGCAAAACATAATATTGCTTCTGATAGTGAAATATGGATGAGAGTGTTATCAAAAGTATTTATGACATAACTCGGTGCCTGGATACCAGTCTTAGGACTATACTGTTAGATAGATAGGTACAGGTAGATAGATAGATGATAGAGATAGGTAGATAGATAGATAAATAATAGATATAAAGATACATAAGACAAAGTGACAAAGAGGGAGAGAAAACTATTTTGATGAAAGAGGAATTCCCCTCTCAGATTTTCAGCTTATGACTTGCAAAGTTGTCTTAGTAAGCATTTGGACTTGACAGTGACAAATGCCACTTGCCGGATTTCTGTCCAAAATTAGATGGACAAAGGAGCCAAGCAGATGGAGACCAGAATATCAGCTTTTGTCCTGACCAAAGTGGAAGTTTGTACCTTATGAATCACACAGTCAGTCATAGGCTATGCTGTAAAGCTGAGACCTCACTCCATGAGGACAAAATCTTTGTCTTCAGTTTATGGAATGGCAAGGAATGAACGAGAGTACACATCTGAGATGCAAAGTGAGAAAGGAAGCACAGAGCTTAATCTCCATGTACCCAGTTTCTTACCTCAAATGGACCAATCAGATGTCTCACTGCTTCTCCAGTAGGAAATAATGACTTGAAATTCTCTTTCAGAATCACTTTCCAGTCTCTGACTTGAAGGCCATTCTTCCTCAATCTTCTTTCTTACACTTGAAGTCATCATTGCACAGTGTCCTTAATCTTGTTTAAACTTTATTTTATCAATTGATTTTTCATGCTGGCATCTTCCACTTTTTAAATTTATTTTGATTCCACTATTTCACTTTAATAAATTTCCAAATTCTTCTAGTCACTCCAGCTGTTTAGAATAGAATTTTAAAAAACACTTTATTTAAATCCCTCTCTAAAAAGTTTTTTTTGGTTCAATAGCAATAACATTAAATTGAATAAATATAATCAGAACATACATAGCACAGGAAAGAAATTACAAAACCATACACACTGTTTATGAAGCGTACATTTGGGAATGAAATTGGGGATTACAATTTCACAACATTTAGTCTCCCCTTGTAACAAAAGAAAACTCTCAGGAATAAAATAGTGATCCCATATTAGATGCTAATAGGTACACTAAATGAACACTGCTCCACCAATATTGAAAGTTTTTAATGAGACAAATGAGTTCACTTCTCATTTAGTTTCTCTAAAACAGGTCGGATTAATGGCAATGCTACTCCCAGGGCATAACCATAGCTAAATTGTTTCTAAGTTTTGTTTTAATAGTACCCAGTAGAGAAACCAGTCTTACTAAGCTTCCCTTTCCAGAAGCTCTGTTCTGGGAAGAAATTTTAAAGCAATTTCAGCAAACTAAGGATATTTATTTTTCATGTTTATTAAAAAGGAAGCAAGTTATATTGTGTCCTCAAAAAGTGTTTTCAATCCATCATTAGTAGCAATTCTAATATTGTAGAGTTATAGTTTAGTTTATATTACTGTTTAATGAAATAAGTGGATTCTGGATCCATGAATCTGCTATGAACAGATCTTCCCCGGATTAAAAGAAATTAAGATAGCCTACAAAATTTATACGGTGTTCCATGATAAATTTGGCAGATATATATATAACAGTATCACTATTTACCTCTTTAAAATAAGTTAAATTTTGGAACATGTCATTACAGTTTGTTGAAAGCCTCCAACTTCTCACTTTTGCTTTTGTTCTTTGACTTTTTCTACCATTGAAAAAATGTTGCATTTCGTTTTTGCATAAGCAAAAGGGTTATTAAAAATGACAAATATATCAGACAAATAAACAGATACAGCTGCTTTGTTCACATCTGGTTCACAGTTGCAATCAAACTGGTTTCTTACCTGCCAAAAACGTTATGAGATCTTTTCTTAGTGCACATGTTCTTGATAGACCCTTTAACTTCAATAAACTTAGTAGCTCAGCTTGCACTGATAGTTATTTATAATCATTTTCTGTTTAATCACTTAAAGAAGAATAATATCAAATTTAACCCATTAGCCGTTCCATAATTTATAATTTTACTACATCACTAAACACACTTTTTAGTTAAAATGACTTTTTTTTTTAACGTAATATTTTTGATGAAGGAAACATTGTGCTGCTTTACATTCTGGTACAAGCTCCTTAATCAGGAGAACTACTCCAGGATGTTTTCCTGCCATTGCAGCTGCACCATCAGAATATACCTGTACCCAAAATTTAACTTCCAAACCACATTCGTCGGCAATGCAAGAAGTCATAGTTTCATATAGTGCAGTGGTAGTTGTGTTTGTTAAAAATTAAGCAAAAAAGAGAAATCTTCCACTGTAAAATCAACAAACTTAAATTTTCCATATACTGAAAGAAATGCCCTTTTAACAAAATTTGTGCAACAATTAAGCTACAATGAAAAATACTTTGCTAGCATTATTTATTCTTCTAACTAGTCCTCAGTATCTAAATATGTTCAAATATGGTGTGTCATCGAAACGTAGTACTTGAATTACCTTTTTTTGCAGCAGTTGCTGAACATTTCCAAGCGAACACATTTGCTGCAGTATTTCATTAAGGTCTTTGGCATTGTTTATGTTTTCCTTAGTCTTAGCAACCCAAAGTGCTACTTTATAAGAAGCCAGCAATGCACTCATGGTTAGTGTAAAATATTCAACATTTGCTTCTGTTGACTTTTTAATTTAATAATAGTTCTTTGGTTTTTAACTTAATACTTTATGCTTTTTATGTTAATGCCATTTTACTTTTGAAAGTTTAATTACCTCATTAGCTATTACATTTCCACAAATAATACAATGTCGGTTCAGCAATTTACCATCAATTATGGTCAATACATGAGAGTCATACTTTTAAGTAAAACTGGTATGAACTCATTTGATCTCCATTTCTTCAGAATCATTTCTATTGTTATCATTTGGTTTATTCCCACTGCTGCATTCACAAAGTTGAAGCTTGCTTTACCGTATGCAAATTAGGGTAAAAATTAATGAAGAAGGCAATGTTTACTTCCCTAATGTAACTAATAATATTAAACTATAAATCTTTAAAGAACCTTGATGAAAATTTTAAATACTTGTATAAATGAAAAGTTACAGTAAATTGGCTCTATTATAGTTATATAGCAACCTAAACTTACGATGTCATATGTTGTGTAATGTTTCCACTCTGCTTGCATATGTAATGCACCACACAACTTTGATAACACCCACACTCCACTGGTCACACCCTTGGGTGATCAAGTCACTATAAAATTTCTAAATATTTATTCTAACTTTTACACTTATGTCCTTGTAGACTGGTAACAAACTGTGGCCTGGCACCCCTCAGGGACCATTGATCTCTGAGAGGCATTGTTAGAAGGAATTTCAGACAGATGTAGAAGTGCGAAGTGGTTTCAGCTTGTCCTCTCTCTGCCCACACCTTGTGCCACTCTTCTTTCTGCTAGTCAGGGGTAGCCACAGGCTTATCACCAGACGCTTGACTGACTTTCAAAATCGCTTTAGATCACTGACTACTACATGCTTCCCATTCCCTCACTTTTTGAACAGGTGTGTATCATAATCATTCTCTCCCCATCTCACTATTACATGGTACAAGCATGGGGACAGGCACTTCTCTTTTCAGTTAACAAGACACCAGACCACTAGGAGCCACTACTGGGAAGCCCCCGTCTCATCCAGAGCTCATTCTGATCCTCAGTCACTGAGGTCTATTCTTCTGGGCACTAGGATTTTATAGATAGTGGTCCACCCATTTGTATTCACTTTATTCTACTCAATACATTCTATCCTCATCACGTTCTTTTTCTTCTCTGTGGTTTTCAGATTTTATTTCTCTATAGGCAACTTTTCTATTTTGTATTTTCTCCCCTTTCTTGAAGGTTTTTGTTTTTTTTGGGGGGGGGGTGACTATATTATTGTTTTATTGCTTCCTTTACTTTTTCCCTCCCTCCCTCCCTTCCTTCCTTCTTCTTAGATCACTTGTAGTTACCTAGCTAAGACTTTTTTCCCCATGACCCCCAAAGACTGGCTAATATGGCCATATGGGAATGTTTTCATGCCTTTGTGTATCTTCCTCCTTTTGTCTTGCCTTTATCTCATAGCCACCTCATTATTTTCAGCAGTTCTAAGGCAATGTGCAACAATCTCAAATTCCCTTTCATTCTGGATTCTTCAACTGGCCTAATGTGACTGTCTACATTTTTTAAAATTATTGCTCTGTTCAAATCAGATACGTGTGATTTTCTTTGGACAAAGGACAAATCCCTTTCTTTTTATTTAAGCTATCCCTTTTCTAACCTTTTGCTTTTGCCTGAAACAGTTTTTGTTTGTTTGTTTAGACATTACACACAAATTTCCTTGTTTTTATTTTGTCTAATATGAGATATAGTACACACATATAAAACTGCATAAAGCATGCTTTTCGTCCTTTTTATTTTTGGCTGTGCCATGGGTCTTGAGGGATCTCAGTTCACCGATCAGGGCAATTGAACCCGGGCCATGGCAGTGAAAGCCCTGAATCCTAACCACTGACCACCAGGGAACTCCCAAGCATGCTTTTTTCATAAGTATTAAACATAATTATGAAATATACATCCATATAATCATCAACCAAATCAAAGGATAGAACATTTACTGCACCCCTGAGATTCCCCCATTAGTCCTTTTATGTTCACACACACAATACACCCTTATAAAGAAACAACATTTTATGGTAATCAATTTTTCATCTTTTTTCTTTCTTGTTTTAATACACTTGTTAATATAGATTAGTTTTTTCTCATTTATATCTTAAAGTAATGGAAATATATTGTGTGAATTTCTATGTTTTGTTTCTTTGTTAGACATGTTTTTATGGTTATGTTATAGTATGCAGATCTAGTTTGACCATTTCCCTTGCTGTAGACTAATGCCACTCAAAGGAGTTTGTTCTCAAGTGATCAGTCCACAATCAATGTAAATGAAAACACAAGGATGGGAATCAATGTACTGTATCTTCATTGAGAAAATCTTGCTAAAACAAACAAAATCTAGCATGCTTTGAGAAGTAGTTGATTACTTTATTCTGGTTCAAGCTTCTTATCTCTTTGTAGACCAATGTCAAGCATATCTTGTACCAGTGCCAAGTATAACTGCTGTATAGTATTCCAGTGATTAACATGCTATATTTTATTTTTCCATTCCACTGTTGATTGAAAATTATGTTGTTTCCAGTTTGGGGCTGTTAAAAAAATAAATGAAAGTTTCCAGGTACCTAGTGTATAATCAAAAATAGAATCACAATTTCCTCAAATATACTGGATATAATATAATATTTTCAAAAGCAGTTGGATGAACTTTTATGGCTGGCAGAAGTGTATGGATACTGCAATTTCTTCATACCATCAACAAATAGTTGATAATGCGAAATTTTAAAATGTTTGCCAATCTGGTGGGTGTACATTGTGGTTTTAATTGGCATTTCTATATTATCTTATGGTATCTTTTGAGAAACAAAAGTTAATTTTAATACGGTTGAATTTATTACTTTTTTCTTTATTGCTTAGTGTCTTCTATTCTAGGTTAAAAGAAAATTTTTCTACACAAGGTAAGGAAATATTTTTCTACATTATCTTCAAAAAGTTAATAATTTTGCATTTCACATTTAGGCTTAGACCCATCTCAAGATGATTTTTGTGCAAAATAGGTGTTTAATTTCACTTTTTTCCATATGTTTCACTCCCTCTCTATAGTTAGACCTTTGTTGTTGAGTATCAATGGATACAAGGATGTGTTTCTGGGCTCTCTTCTCTTTCATTGCTCTATTTTTCTATCCCTGTGTCAATATTATAATTACTATAGATTCAAAATCATTCTTGATATCTGGTAAGTAATATTTTCCTAGGGATCTGTACATTTGTCTAAATTTTCAAGTTTAATTGCATAAAGTTATGGAGACTCTGTGGATACTGTTCTAGTCCTCTGAAGAGGGTTGATGTTTTTGCTTTAGAAGAAAATTAACCTGGTTAGACTCAAATGGAAACCTTTGCTTTGCCTGAGTGGACAGCATCTCAAGCCTTCATTTTCCTTGCTGTATATCAAATCCTAGTTTGTACTGTTTTCATTCTACCCCACGAATGCATGTTTCAGAGGTGAGCCAGCAACTTGGTCAGTATTTAAACATAGAAGTTTTGAGTCCTTTCTCTCTTTTTGGATCTCACTCTCTCCTTTCTGAGATCCCATCCTGACTGGCACAGCTCTCTCTTTTTCCGGCCAGAACAATGAAAGGCACTCTATTGGAGTTTCCTACATTACGTCACTGCCTTCGGTGTAAAGCCCGCGAAACAGGAAACTTACCTGGCTAATAACTTCCTTTAGATATTGGGCGGGTCCTCTTCAAAACTGGCCTGCTTGTCTTTACTTTTCAGATCCCCATATTTTGCCCAGATATTACAGTTGTTATCTGTGAGATGTTGGTTTGTAAGGAAGTTAGTTTTCCACACAAAAAAACAGAATTCCTCCTTACTGTTTCTTAAAGGTCAGCAAATGTCCTCTAGGTTCTCATTTTCTCCTATATTTTGACCATCTTATTTCTTTGATATATATTTTTTAATGGGGGGAATTTTTTTTTAACTTTTCCTCTGTTGGAAGGTTATTGGCCCAAGTAAACATTCTCACTGGATGGGTAAGTCTTCAGGTGATTTTCAGAGTATGGTACTAACCTATGTAGGTTTTCTAAATTAGCTAAAATCCCTTTGTCTCTAAATCACATGGACTAGGCAGATAGTAAAACTCATGGAAGTCTAGGCTTTGTTCTTTTTGGTGTACACAGTAAAACTCCAAGAGGAATCTGAAAATCCATTTATCTAAAATGGGTGTTATAGAGAGCTTGATGTAATTATTAGGATGATCCTGTGCAATACATGAGAACACCTTTGAGTGTGGATGAGGATCAAATCCACTCAAGTCCCAACTGCAGTGTGGTGCCACCTGGTGGTGCTTGTCAGCTTCAATTTGAATATTAATATAGATTTGGTTCTATGGCTTATTGGAGTTTATAGAATAGTGTCAGCAATTCCATGATTCTTCCAGCTAATTGCCTATATTTCTAGGTCTAAACAGGAGAGATTTGGGTAGGAGAACTGCAGGCTGACCTCCCCTCTCATCTGTTCCTGAGGTCTGGCTGCCTTTTGTTTTCCTGCCCTCACTAGTCATCTGTTCCTGAGGTCTGGCTGCCTTTTGTTTTCCTGCCCTCACTAGTCATCTACCCCTTTAGTTCCCTCCACAGAATTTAAAAACTTGAGCTTCTCTAGGTTGAGAACAGGAACTGGGCTGAGAACACTAGGTTATCACCAATCGTTTTATTTCAAAAAATTTATTATAGTAAAATAATGATTTGGGGTTTTTATTTTATATTCCCAAACCCTAACTCCAAACCCGAATGATCAATTTACTAGAAATGATAATATAATTGCAATGCCTCCTCAGGCAAATATTTATTTTTAAGGGACTTCCCTGGTGTCACGGTGGTTATGAGTCCGCCTGCCAATGCAGGGGACACAGGTTCGAGCCCTGGTCTGGGAGGATCCCACATGCTGCAGAGCAGCTAGGCCCATGCGCCACAACTAATGAGCCCGTGTGCCGGAACTACTGAAGCCCGAGCGCCTACAGCTGGTGCTTCACAACAGTAGAGGCCCCTGCAGTGAGAAGCCCTCACATCGCAATGAGGAGTGGCCCCTGCTCACCGCAACTAGAGAGAGCCTGCGCGCAGCAGCGAAGACCCAACACAGCCAGAGATGGATAAAATAAATAAATAAATGTATAAAAAAGTATATAAACAAAGTTGACTCATGTAAAGTTTACTTTTCCAGAATGACTCAGCATTCTTCTTTCTACTAAATCTCCAAACACAAAACCAGTTAACTCTAGATTTTAGGTATAAACTTCCACTTGCTCCCAAGAAAGTTATTTACTACTGATTGTCTTTTGGGCTCATTCAGAAAACAAAACAAAACAAAGTCACCACAACTCATCCTCATTTGGGTAGCTCCTCCCAATAAATCTAACAAGTCCTCCTCTTATCCTTGTAGCCACTTAGGAAGATTCGTACATTATCTAGTTTTCTCTTTTATTTTTTTGGTCACGCCATGTGGGATCTTTAGTTCCCCCTCCAGGAATCAAAACCTGTACCGCCTGCAGTGGAAGCGCAGAGTCTTAACCACTGAACCGCCAGGGAAGTACCAAGTTTTCTATCTTTTATTAACGTTTTTTCTTATTTGTTTGCTCCTTCTCTCAAACTTTTATATTCAAAGAGGAGCAAAGGGACACCACACATTTATTTAGAAGCCAATAAGAAAATTTCCAGCCAGTGCAATTTGAAACACCTGCGCTTAGCTCGCTGTTATCATTATCAGTGATTTAGACTACTTCACCTTCCTCCACCTCCTCCACCGCATGTGTAGCAGGCTGTCAATACCCCATTTTCCCTTTCTTTGCCACATTATCATTAGTCATTTCAACTGTTAGAATATCTTTAAAATATGCTCCCTTACCTCAAACCTAGTAACCTGGTTATTTTTTCTTGCCAACATGTGCTGCTTGCTCCTGTTGGTTAAAGGCAATTGTATCCTCTCAATGTGTGGAAGAGAATTGATTAATGCAACAGGGATGCAAACTTCACCTTCATCTATGAAACTCCTAATATAACAACAAAGTATATATTCAATACAAGAATATTATATTAGGATATTATTTTATATGAAATATTCAGAAATATTTTCTACACTTAACATATTTAAGAAATAACAAATCTACTGTCATTCTCAAGGTTAAACTAGTAGCAATATTCCAGTGTTAAGCTTAAGTGATTTAGTTATGATATTGTTTAATTTATTTATTCCTATAAAACATATCCCTCCAAGATTTAATGGCTTCAACAACAGCGATTTATTTCTCAGGATTGTGTAGGTTGGCTAGGTGATTCTTCAGCTCATCTCAGCTGGACTCCTGCATACTTGTGCATTCAGTTGAAGACTAGAAGAGTCACATTCTATTTGCCAGTGAGGGTTGCATGGCTCGCCCATATACAGGAGAATAGACAAATAGACTTCGTCTGTTGATGGCAGGAACAGCAACCAGCAATATCCTACTTTGAAGAGGTGAAATTGATTGGGAATATTATTATAATGGTCCACCACAAATATATATGTTCAAATACTCATACACTTTGTTTGCAATACTTTCAACTTTGCCTATACACAGGTCAACCTACTTTGAAAACAAAACTACTCAATCCACCAATACCATGCTAACCCCAACTGATGCATCAGTGGTGCAATGCTTCTTCAATTCCTCTTTTAGAATTATAGTTATCTGTTTTGTGCTCAGAATATGCACATCGTGGCAATTTCTTCTGTGAAGACTTGGGGGACTTATTATTAATCATTATAACTGAGTGCAGATCCTTTCTCAGCATGACTCATAAATATCTTTGAGTTTTAAAGCTCTTTATAATAACATTAATTTAATCTGTAAAATGGCATTGCTTGCAATAAATTCCATTTACAAATCTGAATAGGCAATGAAAGTGGTAGTGTTGCTGCAAATTTTTAATGGAGGCTGAAAAACAATGGAGCTATGGAAAACATGAAAATATCTTCCGGCTTCTAAAAGATCCTGCAAAGCTGTGACACTAATGAAGATGAAGGTTGCTTAGATAGATTTGCCTACATGCAGTTTACTGCCAAAGAGATGGTTATCTGACTAAAAATCTGTTATTGATTATTCAATTTAGTGCTCATATATTTAAATTTTACTCAGGTTGGAGTGATGTTGAAATTTGGATTTCCCATCTTAGCGTGCTACTCTTGTGGTTGACAGCAGAAACGTTAAAATAAAATCTTAAGCGTATAAAATGGCCATTGGAGGGCTAATTTCCATTTGTGGTTTATGGCTTCTTCTTAATATCTGATAATGCAATTATGCTTCAGCAAAGAATGAATCTTCTCTTCGTAAAGTAAGCCATGCCCCAAATATTGATGATTTAAATACAATAATATGATAGCTTTAAAAAGGGTCTTCAATTAGGAATGGTTTTTGCCATGTAAATATCTATTATTCAAACCTAGAGGTCTCATCTCACTTGCTTTTCCAGGAAGAAATGTGTTAGAATAAGGATTTGGTTTCAAATTGTTTAGTGTTAGAATAAGGATTTGGTTTCAAATTGTTTAGTGTTAGAATAAGGATTTGGTTTCAAATTGTTTAGTGATGGTATTGTCAAAATTGAATTTTTTTTTGCCATACTTTACATTATAACACTTAAATAAAGAAATTATTTTTCTGAAACCAAGAAGTATCTTAAAACTACTCAACACAATTTGAATCTTTCCTGAAATTTGATTTATATATTTCCTGTAAATATATTCTTACCAACCTTCGTACTCAACTTCTCTGCTAGATTTATAACTTGATAGGGATATCTGATATGAAACTTCTGTGAATACTTTCCCTTTTAAATTTTAGTTGTCAAGTCACGTTATCTAGTTTATACTACTCTGAATTATATTCAGTGCTTTCCCATTCTTTGCTAACACAACATCTCATAAAATCACATAGGGTAACATAATATGACAGTTAAATTTAAGAGACCTCTTATTATATTTGAAATCCAACCAATGTTACAATTTAACGGCAATAGATGATTAGAGAAGAAATGACATCCTCATTTCAGAGATATTTTTACTCCAATGTATTTTTAATGCTCTCATGTCTTTTATTATTTTGACAGGTTTTCAGAAACAGTTTCAGAAGCCCTTGTTTGGGGCCTGATTTTTATGAAGAGAGACAGGGACATATTTTAAAGTTTTAAGAGCACACTATTATATGATTCTATTCCATGAAAAAAATTCTTAAATAGGTAACATTTACATTGTTGATCAAACTTTTGAGTTAAAACACCTGCAAAGTAACTAGGAGACAAATTCTTTCCACTCAGTAATCTTTCAGATGTTCTCCTTAGTAGCATGCAATGTGGACCAGCTCACAGCTCAAAATAATTATTTTGAAAAAGATCTGATGTGGCACCGGCATTTACTGAGAATGGGTTATGATATGTAAGCACATAATAATATCTTTGAGATTTAGTAGCAGAGGACTGAAACCAAATAAAAGATGCCTAAGCAAGATTGGATGTTAATTTTTTTAAAATAAAATATTCTCCTGGACACTTAAAGTGCCTTAAAAGATAGTATCCTTAAATAAACCACTGTTTTTTTGTTTTCTTTTAAATAAATTTATTTATTTATATATTTTTGCTGTGTAGGGTCTTCGTCTCTGTGCGAGGGCCCCCTCTAGTTGCGGCGAGCGGGGGCCACTCTTAATCGCGGTGCGCGGGCCTCTCACTATCGCGGCCTCTCTTGTTGCAGAGCACAGGCTCCAGACGCGCAGGCTCAGTAGTTGTGGCTCACGGGCCCAGTTGCTCCGCGGCATGTGGGATCTTCCCAGACCAGGGCTCGAACCCGTGTCCCCTGCATTGGCAGGCAGATTCTCAACCACTGCACCACCAGGGAAGCCCCTAAACCACTGTTTTATGGAACACCTCGGTACTTTTCATGGAGTAATATTTTGTATATTGTAAAATGCTATAAACAAATTGCATTCACATATATTGTACCACTCGATCCTCACAAATGTTTGTAGCATTTATTTCTTCCTTTAATCAATGAAAAACATGGAGCTCTTCAAGATGAATTGGCTTGGTCATCCCACAGAGTTAAGTGGCAAAATCAGATGGCCCAGACCCTCCCAATGATGAGATCAAACTGCCACTTGACTACAGATGACAGGTAGTAACATGTTCTGGTCGAATCTTCATCTCATAGAGGGTTTATCCCAGATTCATGATTAACCAAAACTTTAAGAGATTTTGTTTTGTTTTTTCAGCTTGCTTGTTTGATTTTGTTTACTTTAAATGTTTATCACTGTATTTTGCTTACATTTTGTGAGTAGGTTTCTTAGCCTTCTAATGTGGTGAAAATTTAAGTGCTGAAGATGAACAGAAGTCATGAACCTCTTCTTGATGGTGAAATTGGGAGAAGGCAGATCCTATAGGGCAAAAGATCCATCAAAAACCGTACAGGACTAAAGTATCACCTGCTATTTACATAACAGCCTCTGAGGAGCTCAAAACACTTTACAAATCCAATTCGACTTAAGTCCAGTGAGGAGTGAGGAGCTATGCAGGAAACTGAAAATCATCATTGCCCTCATTAATAATTTCTACCACTCTGAAGAGGTTGTGCCTTCTACTCACATATCACAAGTCTGTGGCACAGCTGAGGCTGGGGAACACGATAGAAAACTGGGGGATGCGGTAGAGAAAGGAGATGGGAAGAGGGGAGAACTAGAAAGAACATCTGTCCCCTAAAATTTCTAAAACAAAAAAAAAACACCCTTTCTCCTAGCCTTGCTAAGGCCTTCCGAGAGCCAGGGTCTGCCATGGCCACATGTGTGAGATTCCTGCTTCTCTCTCTTCTCCATGTCTGTCAAGTTTAATGTTTAAATGTATTTGATCATTGTAATTGCTCACTTTCCAGTTTTGCTCACTATATCAGAAAATTAACACTTCAGTTGTTTTAGGAGAACTGTGGACCCAATTCCTATAGTTTTAGGAGAACAGATAACAATTTTACAAAGGCTTGTCTTTTTTAGTTTTTCTTTTCAAACTTAATCGTATAAATAGCAATAAATATAGTCACTATCTTTTCAGGAGCACCAATACAGTGACAGTCACTCTTAAGGTATGCTTTTTACGCTTTATGTCATTTACCCCTCATTACGAACTTACAAGTATTATTAGTTACGTATGATGAAATATTATTCAGCCTTACAAAGGAGGAAATCTTGCCATATGTGACAACATGGATGAACCTGGAGGACATCATGCTAAATGAAATAAGCCAGTTACAGAAGGACACATACTTATATGAGGTATCTAAAACAGTCAAACTTGTGGAGACAAAGAATAAAATTGTGGTTTTCAGAGGCTAGGGGGAGGAGGAGGTAGAGATTTACTAATCAACAGGTATAAAATTTCAGTTATGCAAGGCGAGTGAGTTCTAGAGATCTGGTGTACGACATTGTGCCTATAAAACTTAAAAATCTGTTAAGAGGGTAGATCTCGTGTTAAGTGTTATTAACACAAGAAGATAAAAATAAAATTAAATATATCCTCATTTTAAAGATGAAGAAGCAGATACTCAGAGATGTCAAAGAAATGTCCCAGGGTTATATAGATGGTAAGTGGTAAGCCAGAACGCACTGCATCCGTCAAGATTCTTAAGACAAATATAAACAGAAACAATAGATGAAGATTGTAATATTACCTATGTCTCTATATCTATGTATCTACTTATCTATTATATACATGTTACCTATCATTACATATAGAGTATGTAATATACGGATAGAGGAAAAAAAAAGAGGGGAAGAGAGATTTGTGTGATTGTAGGGCTGGTGGGTCCTAAATCCACAGTGTACGGTGACTGACCGGAAACTCACTTAAGGTTTCACTCCTAAATCTATAGGTGAGGACATCAGCCTGGAAACTCAGGAAAGGATGTCTGTGTTACAGTCTTGAAGTAGAATTCCTTGTCTGGAAACCTCAGTTTTTGCTCTTCAGATCTGCCACTGATTGGATGAGGTCCACACACATTATTGCAGGTAATCTCCTTTACTTAAAGACAAAGGTGAATCACATCCACAAAATACCTTCACAGCATCATCTAGCTAGTGTTTGACCAAACAACTAAGCACCATTTTCCAGCCAAGTTGACGCACAAAGTTAACCATCACAACACCTAAAACCCCCAAAATAGTCACATGGCAATAACTTCAATATCAGAAGTTTTCAGAGTTCAGTGTCTTCCCTATAATTATGGAATATGGCTGTTGGCATTCCAATTACCTGTATAGTTCAATGCATTTTAAAATTATGTAGTAAATGTGTGTGTGTGTGTGTGTGTGTGTGTGTGTACATATGGATTGCATATGTATGTACTGATTCAGACTCAGACTACCAGTTGGCCAATTAGAATTAATAAAAAGTAAAACAAATAATTAAATGTTCTTTTTCTAATTCTAACACATTTTAAATCAAACAAGATGTGGTTTAGATGAATTTCATTAATTTCATTAATAATTTACATTATTTTAGTGATTAATACTATATAAACTTTTTTTTGTCAAAAAATTCTATAATTTAAACATCTCTATATAGTATTCTTAAGGGTTTTTTTGTTTTGTTTTTGTTTGTTTTTTTGACCTATGTGACATATAAACATTTTATAGACTGATATGTGCCCTCCTCAGGTTAATACATAAAACCACAAATTAAACTTGATATTCATTGTGTGTGGTATTACATTATCTCAGACACTGTATCCCGTTCAAAACCATAGCAGAGATGCACAAAACAGTGGTCTGGTTTGTTAGTGGTGTTCGCTTGTATTTGGTTATGCACACCATTCTGAATTTCGCTCTTACTAGTAATGTGCATTTAACTTTCTGCATTGAGTAAAACTTAATTCTAGTTATCTCCTAAAATTGACCAATTCTAAATATATGGCAAATAAGATCATTTCAACTTGTGTTTGTACCTTGAAGGATAAAATACCCTTTAATATTTTTACAAAAAGTCTGCTTGTGTGGACTTACTTGTAACCTTATATTTCTTTTTTTTTTATGATTTTGGCTGTATTCTATTTATTTATTTATTTATTTATTTATTTATTTATTTATTTATTTAGCTGTGTTGGCTCTTCGTTTCTGTGCGAGGGCTTCCTCTAGTTGCGGCAAGCGGGGGCCACTCTTCATTGCGGTGCGCGGGCCTCTCACTATCGCGGCCTCTCTTGTTGCGGAGCACAGGCTCCAGACGCTCAGGCTCAGTAGTTGTGGCTCACGGGCCTAGTTGCTCCGCGGCATGTGGGATCCTCCCAGACCAGGGCTCGAACCCGTGTCCCCTGCATTAGCAGGCAGATTCTCAACCACTGCGCCACCAGGGAAGCCCTTATATTTCTGTATAATTTTAATTTCTCAAAAATGTTTCCACCTAAACAATAATTTGTTAAAATTTATGATTTTCAGATCACATTTTGTTTAGCTATTTCATAAAGAAATGTCCTATGTAATATGTAAAGAAGATTTTGGATCAGATTAATACTTTAGTAAAGAAATTTGGTGGTATTCCAGTTATAGTTGATACCCTACTTAATTTATTACAATAACTACTTTAATTCCCTGAAAAATGTGTTAATATTTTTATTAAAACAGAGAGAAATCTCAGAAGCTGTCAATAGTCAGAAAGACATTTGTTACCATAAGTGATTTCTATGATAATTATAAAAATGCAGATCTTAAAATATTATGTAAATTTTATTACATGACAAAGTCACACAGGTTTTGAGAAATTACACTATAGTTGCTTATTAACAGGTCTACATTAATGTAAATCTCTTTAAAGATTTATTTTCTCATTGTTTTGAAGAACAGTAACTTCCCTGATGTATTAATGACCTACTTGTGCCTAGCCAATCCCATTTTCATTTGAAGGATCATTCCCTTGATTCACTCACTCAATACTGTATGTTGGAAAAATAAATTTGGATTGATGGGCAAAAACTGTAATCACCACGAACAGATAAATGGGGTGAGGGAATACTGTGATTATACAAAGAAAAATGAAATGATGCTTATGGGCGCTTGATGAACAACACAGGATATTTGTATTTGGTATGTCATGGATGTGGAAGGTAGCAGGAGGAGTACTTTATGAAATGCTCATTGTCTTGTAAGTGCCTAAAAGTCACAGTACTGGAACTCTGTGTGATGTGCTTTAAGGGGAATATTTCCTGTTGTCAGTGACAGAATAATATGCACTGTAGAAGCAACAGAATCTTTCCTCAGAGATTCCCCAGATTCATATTTCTAACCAATTTTGTTCCCCAACAATATGGTTTTCATAGAATTATATTGTTCTTTAAATCATTGTTCAGGGACTCAGGAGCCAAATATTAGTCCTCTCTGACAATTCCTGAGACAGATAATCAACAAAATAATTTAAGTTGAATATCCAAACCTCAGACAAATTATCCAAAACTTAATGAATAAGTTGGAATTCAAATTGTCTCAATAACATGAGATTTGATCATCATATAAAAGAATACATAAATTGAGCATAACACAATGAAGATGAATAAACTGGAGGGCTAAGTGTGTATATATACATATATATATATATATGAATTAGGATAAAAGAAAAATAAAATTATGTCTATGTAATTCTGCAGTTACAGAATGGCCTTTCCCCTGCTTTTAGCTGGATTTTATCTTCCTCATGTAAAAGTACCCAACACAGAGGAACTACCATACTAAGAGCTTTGTAGATACGACAAATGGGTTCAATTTTACATCCATCAGCTAATCAACAGCAGTTACAATTGCAATTAGTAAAGTGGCAACTTCAAAGACTCTAGAGCTTAGGTCCTCTTGGAATATACTGACCAAAAGTGGGTTGCCTCTTCAAAGTTTCTTGGACTTTATCATATATGCTGATACAACCAAATTTACCTGAGTTAACTTTAAGAATTGGTTGCTTGTGAACAATTCATCCTGAAACGTGGATTTGTGTTTTATTTTGAAAACTAGGGATGGTTTATTGGAAAGTTAAACTTTATCTTTGCTATTTGCTTCTCTTTATTTTTGACATTTTTATTTCCAAAATTATAAAGCAAACAAAGTTTGCTACCATTTTGTTTTCATTTGCATGCAGTTGCATAGGTTTGGAATTTTTTCTTGTTAGAATATTTTAACTAGTAGCTATTAAAAATGTGCATTTCCTTCAATAACTAGATGAAATAATATTTTTTCTTTAAAAAAGTTCATATGACTTAATTACAAGCATACCTCAGAGATGTTGCAGTTTGGTTCCAAACCACCACATTAAAGCAAATATTACAGCAAATGAGTCACATGAACTTTTTGGCTTCTCAGTGCATATAAAAGTTATGTTTACACTATACTGTAGTCTATTAAGTGTGCAATAGCATTATGTCTTAAAACAACACGTACATGCCTTAACTACAAAATGCTTTATTACTAAAAATTGCTAACCATCATCTGAGCTTTCATCGAGTCATAATCTTTTTGCCGGTGGAAGGTCTTGATGGCTGCTGACTGATCAGGGTAGTGGTTGCTTAAAGTTGGGTTGGCTGTGGGAATTTATTACAACAATGAAGTTTGCCACACCTATTGACTCTTCCTTTGAGGAAGGATTTCTCTGTAGCATGCAATGCTATTTGATAGCGTTTTACCCACAGGAGAACTTCCAAAATTGCCGTCACTCCTCTCAAACCTTCCCTCTGCTTTATCAACCAAGTTTATGTAATATTCTAAATCCTTTGTTGTCATTTCAGTAATTTTCACAGCATCTTCACCAGTAGATTCCATTTCAAGAAACCACTTTCTTTAAAGCTCTTCCATAAGAAGCAACTCCTCATCCGTTCAAGTTTTATCATGAGATTGCAGCAGTTCAGTCACATCTTCGGGCTCCACTTCTAATCCTAGTTCTCTTGCTATAGCCATCACATCTTCTTCCACTGAAATCTTGAACCCCTCAAAGTCATCCATGAGTGCTGGAATCCACTAGTTCTAATAAATCCTGTTAATATTGATGTTTTGTCTCTTCCCATGGATCATCAATGTTCCTCATGGTGTTTAGAATAGTGAATCCTTTACAGAAGATTTCCAATGTACTTTGTCCAGATCCATCAGAGGAATCACTATCTATGGCCTTACAACATTAATTTCTTATAATAAGACTTGAAAGTCAAATTTGCTACTTGATGCATGGGCAGCAGAATGGATGTTGTGTTAGCAGGTATAAAAACAACTTGAATTTTGTTGAACATCTCCTTCAGAACTCTTGTACCTGGTCACTCTTGGGTGACCAGGTACATTGCCAATGAGCTGTAAGTCTCAAAAGTGGGCTTAAAATAGTCAGTAAATCATGTTGTCAACAGATGTGTTTTCATCCAGGCTTTGTTTTTCCATTTATAGAGCACAAGCAGAGTAGATTTAGCATAATTCTTGAGGGCCTTAGTACTTTCAGCATGGTAACTGAGCACTGACTTCAACTGCAAGTCACCAGCTGCATTAGACCCTAACAAGAGAGTCAGCCTGTCCTTTGAAGCTTTGAAGCCAGGCACTGACTTCTCCTCTTTAGCTATGAAAGTCCTAGGTGGCATCTTCTTCCAGTAGAAGGCTGTTTCATCTACACTGAAAATCTGTTCTGTAACGTAGCCACCTTCATTACTTACCTTAGCTAGATCTTCTGGATAACTTGCTGCAGCTTCTACATCAGCACTTGCTGCTTCACCTTGTACTTTTATATTATAGAAGCGGCTTCTTTCCTTAAACCTCAGGAACCAACATCTGCTAGCTTCAAACGTTTCTTCTACTATTTCCTCACTTCTCTCAGGCTTCATCCTTGCTCTGGATTAGGCTTTGGTAATGTTGAGGCTGGTTTGATCTTCTATCCAGACAACTAAACTTTCTCTGTATCAGCAATAAGGCTGTTTCACTTTCTTATCGTTCTTGTGTTCACTGGAGTAGCACTTTTAATTTTTTTTCTAAGAACTTTTCCTTTGCATTCACAACTTGGCTAACTGTGAAAAAGGCCTAACTTTCGGTCTGTCTTGGCTTTTGACATGCCTTCCTCACTAAGCTTAATCATATTTAGCTTTTAATTTAAACTGAGAGACATGTGACACTTCATTTCATTTGAACACTTAGAGGCTTTTTTAGGGTTATTAATTGGCCTAATTTCAACACTGTTGTGTTTCAGGGAATAGGGAAGCCTGAAGTTTTAATTCAGAGATAATAAATGTGTAGTGTTAGAAATGATAAGTGGGTAAAGAATAGAAGAATTTTGAGGAGCATAATAGAGATTAAATTGCCATGAACAGATTGTTAGGACAAATCTAAATATTAAAGATGCTGTTAGCAAGGACTCGGAAAGAAGTGAGAAACATGTTATTGAAAACTGGAGTTAGAGGGATCCTTGTGATTAAGTGGTAGAATACTTAGTGCAATTCTCTCCTGCAGTTATGTAGAAAACAGAAGCTGAGCATGTGACTCTACAACCTTCTACTCAAACCTCATAAAGATCAAAAAGTTAAGAATATTCAGTCATGTAGAGGGTACTTACAAGAGATTAAGTTTGTACCTCATAGATCCTCTCAAACCAACCAGCCATAGTGTTACTGAGTCCAAGCTCATACTGCTCTCTGCATGACAGGCCAATAAATCAAGAGATAAGAGGTTGGGGCAAGGAATATCAACTTTATTAGGAAAGCCAGCAGACCAAGAAGATGGTGGAATAGTGTCCTCAAAACCCATCTTACCCAAGTTAGAATTCAGGTTTCTTCTATGCTAAAAGGGGAGGGGGTGTGGCTGGTTGTTGCAGACTACTTGGTGCTGGAATCCTTTGTTCTTACAGCTGTCCCTGTAGGTCTGGTCACAATGTTCCAATAAAACTCCAGCAAGACAATTGTTATTTCTGATTTATTGCCTCTAATGCTACTGATGTTGGGGAAGTTTTATGTCACGTATTTTGAATTTTTGCAACAGACATGTTACGTATGGATTAGTTGTGTTAGTTAAATTTCTACATTGTAGAATATATTTTTGTTATATAAAAATGAATTTTCTTAAATTGTCTGACAGTTTCTTCTAAAGCTGCTGATGCATGTATATTAAAACCTCTCACTATGATTGTGGATGTTTTCCAATGTTACTGCATAATCTGTTAGTTTTTTAATTATTTAGAAAGGCTTTCCAAATTCCTAACAGAAGTAACAAAGTGCAGAAAGCCAAAGAATTTTGTTTCTGATTTCCATAATTTCAATTTAAATTTTATAGATTGATGTGTAGTGATTATTTTTGAATGACCCTTCTTATGGAAAAAAAAAGTAGGAAATGTTAGAACTGATTGGTCTAGAATTGGTTCTTATGATCTATAGGGATAGATCATAGAAGGACATAGTTTGTACACTTTATCTTACCACCCTCACCATCCCTAACTTTCTGTTAAGAACACTTCATGTATCTGTTGGTCATAAATTTGTGTACATTCTTTTTAAACATATTCATGTTTTAATCTACTACCTTTTCAGCATAATGAGTCCTTTATGCATTTTATTTACAGCATACATTTATACTACTTTTAATTTGTTCTCCCATCTAAAATGCTTCTTTAAGGGTCAAGGGATAAAGAAATCTGAACTATATATGGACAAAAAGTGCATGGCCTTTTTCTCAGTTTAAAATTTGCAAGCTTGGTTTGGATAATACTTATTATTAATATGATAATGAAAAAGTTTTTAAATGCATCAAGGATTTCCCAGAAAAAGATACATTAAGCTTTTGGGTATCAAATAATCTGATGTTATTCTTTCTTACATGCATATAGTTGTACACTACAGTGGCTACTTTATTTACATTACACAGGAGAGTGCCATTTAAGCCATAAGTACAACTCTACATAATTCAACTTAGTTTAAACATCTTGCTAGAGGAACAGTAATCAAATTTAGCTTCAGGACATACTGTAGACTAATACAAAAGCTCTATATGCACAGTTAAGATTATACTACAAATGGGGTTCCTATTTTACTATTTGATGAATGATATGTCACAAAGTGTTATGTGATTCCATAATAAAAGATGCTATTGTAATGCCTCTGCCCAGAAGGACAAAGTTAATCTTGCTAAGATGACTTGAACTCTCAAATTCTAGAGTTAAGTAAGTTGCATCAGGGCTTGTCCTTTGAGTTCTTGGCGTGGAAGAAAATATATGTGGGCATCCAAATCAGGTTTCTCAATTACATTAGGCTTCCAAAAGTGTGCCTTCTAGAGTTACATCACTTATGTCAAATTTTACTTTACGAAATACATACATAGTTAGAGTTGTTTAAACCATTAAAGTAGCTATTCCTATCAAACTCAGCATAAGATTCCATTCATAGACAAGTAAGTGCAGTAGTTTAGATATAAGTAGCAGTGATGGTGTACATAACCCAACCACAGTTTACTTTAAAATAATGAACTTTCTCCTTGACCCATCTCATTTCAATTAAAGCTTTCTAAAAGGAAAGCATTATCTCCACAGGTTAAGGTTCAAAATAAAAAATCTAGGCGTCATAAAATGTTTGGAATTAATTTATCAGATTAAATCATTGGCAAGTTGGACCTGAACAGACGAGTTACCAAATAAAGATGCTTCATTGGAAGAAAAATTCTATCAGCAATTCATGTGTGTCCCAGAACGTGTTGTTGATGGAGATAATGGTGACTATGGGTGGCCAATAAGGTGAAAACCAGAGAACACCTTGAACACAACTTAATTTTTAATTTTATCTGAAACTAAATTTCAACTTTTAGTTTATTGATTTGTAAAGAAGAGAGCCTAAACAAAACAGATGTGTGAAGAAGATTAGTTTCGGTTCTCATTTTAAAGAAAAGATCATTTTTACTGCCTCGTAATTCTGTGTATTATTGGTATGGCCAATAATATTTTTCTATACTATAAGGACAGATGTTTTTATTGTTTGCATTATTTACATTGCATACTTTAAATATATATTATAGAATATGAACATCAAAGCTTTGAAATTTCTGAAAACAAGAAACACAATCATCGGGAAGAATTGTTGGAGTAGGAGCTCTAAGATGAAAAATCATGATTAACTAAAGGAAAGCATTTAGAATGAAAGTATTTAACAATGGCATCACTATTGTGATGCTATTAATAACAGACAATTGGGAAAGAGTTCATAATGACTTAATCCCTAGTCCATTAATTTTTAGGAATTTAATAAAAATCTATTAAAATGAAAATATGCCACTATGAAATTACCAACCTGGATATGCTTATTTTTGATAAGTTTCTAGAATGCATTTGGATATGAATTTCCACCATCTAAGTGAACTGTGAAACAAATTGCTTCGTTTACCATTACCCAAGATTTTCTTTTAGCTTGTATCTTTTAGTTATTTGTAGAAGCCAATATGCAGTATAACAAAACAGAGTATTACAGAAACTTCAAATTATTTTCTCTGAATTTGTAGAAAACCAGCTATTGTTTAATGAACCCTGATGTTGCGGTTACTGACAGTTAAACCAATAAGTTAGAAATAAATAACTGTGTTTCTCTTCCTTATTTAAAAGTACTTGGTGTTTTGCTACTGTAAAAATCATAAGGCTCAACATATATTTTCAAATGATTTTGTAATATACTGCAAAACTATCCAGACCCATTAGAATGATAGGTTCTTATTTAGGGAAAATTGTGATCAAAACTATTGCCTTCCAAGCCATAAGTCAGTTGAGTTAGCAGCAGCTATGCTGGGGGAAAAACATCCCCCATTGTAATGTCCATTTACATTAAGTAGTAGTCCCTGATTACACTTGCACTTTTACACAGCATGGTATAAATGTTTTCTTGCCTATGTTTGTAGATTTAAGGTTTTTACCACTCCAAATGTGTGATTTTTCACTTGCCTCAACATATTTACATTAGATTCGTGCAATATGTGTTTCCAGAAGTTTACTTCGCTACCTTTGTATCATTCCCTCCAAAATACACATATTTTCTGTGAATTGTCTTTTACTTGGAAGTCTAGCATTGATTTCTCCAGGATAAAACATTTTTAAAAAGTAGCACTTTAAATTCAGCATGATTTGGATGACATGATAATTTTGTTATCAAATTAGTTTATTCATTGAAATGATCTTATTTGTCTTCAAAATAACCTGAATACACATGAAGTGTTTTGTTGTTGTTTCTGTTTTTGTTTTTGGCCTTGCTGCATGGCTTGCAGAATCTTAGTTCCCTGACCAGGGATTGAACCCCGGCCCGGCAGTGAAAGTGGAGTCCTAACCACTGTCCCTAGCCAGGGAATTCCCCATAATGTTTCAATATACAGTTGACCCTAGAACAATGTGGGGTTAGGGGCGCTGACCTCTGCACTGTCGAAAATCAGCATATAATTTTACGATCAGCCTTCCGTATCTGCAGTTCCGCATCCTACAATTTAACCAACTGTGGGTTCTGTTGTCGTGTAGTACACATTTATTGAAAAAAAGAATCCACATAAAAGTGGATCCATGCAGTTCAAACCTGTGTTGTTCAGAGTCAACTATATTTTCTAAGGAGTACAAATGCCTGTGCGATTAAACAGAATGTAACGTGTATGGTAAAGGAAGAGAATGGGGCTTATTTCGGTTAGAAAAAAATAGAAAATTTTTTCTCATTTAGCTTAAACGGTGTTCTTAAATTAAGGAAATTTGCTTTTAAAGAAATGATACAGATGATGAGCTGAGGAAACTGAGTCTTTTCTATCCCCAGCTCTATGGGTTTGTGTTCTAGGATCTTTTGAAAAGTAGGTATTCAATTGAGAATATACTTCATGACAGCGTATTTTAACTGTTACAGTAAAGGCTGATAGTAAACTTACCAAGTAAAGATATAAGCAATAAAATAAGAAAAAGCCTTGGCTAACCATAACAATCCAAATAATAATAAAGTAAGAATAAATACTAATATTTATTACTATTACTAGTGTATTTAGTATTACTAATAAATACTGTTAGTAACATTTTTTAGTATTACTAATTAGTAATACTAATTTCTTACTAATTAGTAATAGTAAGTAAAGGGCAAAGCGTGTAAGAAGGGAGTAATGTAGGAAGTAGCCAGATGAAGATGTTGAGAAATAGTTTTAAATTGTTTTGGTTCAATTCATGTTAAATAATAGCATGCTTAATTTTACACTCTAACATTAAAATAATTTTAGAAATACAAATATATAGTTATAGTACAATCATAAATCTACATAAACATCTCTATCATTACCAGAACTTATTAAATTGGAAAGTAGTTTTTAAGTGCATTTCCTAAAATATCCAAACTCAAAGTGGAAATTAACTCCTCTACTCTCAGTATATAGTGATATATATTGAAATAAAAAGCAGATTTTTGTTTGGAAAATGGAAACTCCAATCCTCCAATCACCTGTTGAATATCGTCTATTGTTTATTTACTCACAAGTCATTTTTTCCCCCCACAAAGGAAAATTCCTTTAAGAATTAGATCTGCTGTTGTATAAAGTTATCTTAGAGAATAAGAACATTACAAATCAGAGGTCCATGATTATATTGTTGTAATATTTATCCCTTAAATCATTTAAACACTTTTCATAATAAAAATCTTTATACGCTATACCTCATTTAACAGCCATTAACACATCTTCCATCTCAAATCAAGTGTACCTACTAATAATGACAATTTTATTGCTTATTAGATGTGGTTTTATGTTATCAGTGATCTTACACCAAGTCTGCGCAGTTTAACATGAAAAGCTCCTGCGAAAGGTGTTGCTCATCTCTTGATATATAATGTTGGGGCTAAAATTTAGCAATAATCAAGTTTAGAATATAATAATTGTAAAATCTGTCTTTTGTAAGATAAAATACAAAATAAAATGTTAAGTCCAATTTCAAAGGTTAAATTAAGAAGCATGTATAACACTTAAAAAATACCAAATATATTAAAAAAATAAAAAGCAGTGAACTCATTATGAGCAAATAATAATAATAGATAGAACTGAATATATGTATATTTCAAGGTTTTACACAAACACACTCCATTATTTCCAGAAATTCTAACAAAAATAATTAAATCAAGACCAATTCCTCAGAAATTTAAAATTAGCCTTCTTAGGCTGGTACTGATTTATTTATTCAAAGGAAATTTTGCATAGAGCCAAAACTCAGTATCTAACATAGGTTGCTTAAGATTTGTTTCATTCTAACTGGTAGAATTCTAGAGTTTAAAATTAAGAAAAACTGTTAACTACTTTAAACATTGTATTTAATTAATAATTCTTCTTTAAATTTGATTTTACTTCTAGTTTCTTCACGTACTATGGGAAAGTGAGCAAACAAAACACGTTACATGTTGGGAAAATTGCATGAGGTTTTCAATTTTATGCCTCAGTTTTCTTCTCTTTATCCACTGATAAAAATAGTATGGACTGCATGGGTCTATTGCAAAGCTCAAATTTACCACTAAATGTTTCAGTTTTAATGTTATTTTGATACAGTTTTAATAATTTAATTTCCAATTGTTAGTGGATAGCATATAGAAAAACAATAGATTATTATTTTTAACCTTTTACCCTGTCACTTTACAAAATTTGCTTATTAGTTCCAGTAGCTATTATATACATTCTTCAGTAGATTTTGTATATTTCTTAGGATTTTCTATGTCCCTGCTCATGTAGCCTGCAAGTAAATAATGTTTTATTTTCCAGGTCATTTATATCTTTTTCTTGTCAACTTGAAATTGGCAGGACATTCACTAAATTGCAGAACAGAACTGATGAGAGTGAGTATCCTTGCCTTGTTCCAGATCTTAAAAAGAATGTATTCAATGATATCAGCTCAAGTTTTGTGTTTTTTTGTTTGTTTGTTTTTCATTTCATTTTGTTTTCATAGATAGCCTTTATTAGATTGAGGGACTTTCTTGCATTTCTGGCTTGCTGAGTTTTTATTATGAATGGATAGAAAATAGCTGCATTATTATTGAGATGATTATGTTATTTTCCCCTTTATTCTGTTTATTTGGTGAATTACATTGATTGATTTTGCAAATATTATGATATCCTTGCGTTTCTTAGACAAACTGCACTTGTCCAAGGCATGTTATTTGTTTCATATTTAGCTGGAATTGCACATAAATGGATTTCACTAGCAAATTTAGAGAATTTTAGCAAACAGAAATTTTTACCTTTTTTTCTCTTTGTCCATGAGAGATATTGGTCTGTAGATTTATTTTGTAATGTCTTGGTCTAGTTTTGATATAAAGATTTTTTTTTTTATCAGTTACACTTTTGTTTTATTTATGTGTCTATGTGGTTATTATTTATTTTTGTAGTGTAGACTTAGAGAAACTAGAAATTAATAAGAGTAGGGTGAGTACAGACACAGAAACCCAAATTTCTAAGATTACAACCCAAATGTTTGTATATACGGGTGGATATAGACAAGATAGTACAAACACCAGACAGAATGAGGGTCAGGGAAAACTTAGCAGTGAATTTTTAATCCTGCTTCCCATTCTAAACTTTAAGAAAGACAATGAAACAGGCAGTCCTACTCTTGGATTGAGATCTGTAGGGTAGCAATAGTTGATATTTTGCATATAGATTTTTCATACTTTACTGTGATGAATATCTACTACAAATTTACTGGTCTACATCAGGTGGTGGCAATCCTGAGAAGACAAACGAATAGGGCAAACCCCAGGTTTGAGTTGAGCAAGCTATGGAATAAAAAAAACTGTTTTTTAGTAGACTAAGACAAGATCCAAAGTCATCAGCCATGGAAGCCAGATGAGACGTATCACCCCACATCGCAAAAAACCTTGGGAGCCAAACTACACTCAGCAAAGATTGGGTCTGAGAGCCAATGTTGTTCTTCAACAATGCTGCTTCTCTGATAGGTTAACAACACATAATCCCCTATCTTCCATTTGAGGAGTTTAACTCCTGTCATGGGTAAAGAACAAGCGAATAAAGAAGGTGAAGAATTTCTGAAAGCCAATTTATTCCAAATATAGTAAACTGTGATACATCATAACTAAGAATAATAAGTGAATTTGGATGAGAAGTCGCTGTATTAGTCTGAGAGTACCACATAGGATACAATAAATGATCTTTTCTAGACAAATTATGGCTTTAAGAGTTAAGCTAAACTAAGTTTTATAAAATATTCTTTTTCACATTTGTGGGGCAGTTGTAAATCATGACCTTTTGCATGTAGAACCCAGACACTGTTAAATAACCTTATTCTATTATAAAGATGTTTTTATCTTCACACAACCTGTACTCAATACTTTCTTCAACTCTCAGGTTATGTTCTAAAATGTGTTTGATTCTTCCTCCAAAGCAAATAGCAGTAGAGGAAGCAATTCACAGCGACGTAGATTATGCAGTCATAAAATGAAGCATCTGAAAATTTGACTTGACAAGTAATTATCATATGTATTTTTGCATAGCAGGCAGTCCTCTAGCTGACAAACAGATTGAGTTCCAAAAGTTCATTTGCTAGGAGATTTTTAAAACTCAGAACATATTTTCCCTCTAGGAACAATGTTGGATGTGGTGGTTAGGTTATTACACAAGACCAATAAGCCCGTCCAATCCATAATTAGTTTAATTTAGTTTAATAAATATTTATTGAACACTTATGGCAGGCACTGCGTGTGTTAGGCTCTGAGGATACAAACATTTACAAGCGTGCATTCAAAAAGCCATGATATATGTGAGTTAATAATTTATGTATGCAGTATATAAATACTTATAGAGCACCTAAATTAGATGCTGGGAATATAATATGAGCCAAACATGGCTTATCTTTCAAGGAGCATGATTTGAAGTAGAGGGAGAATGGATACTGACTTGACTAAGCTAAGTGTTGCTGAAGTGGTGTTATAAGGAAGGCTCTGGACACTGTAAATGTTAACAAGAGAGAATACTGCCCTTGTTTGGTGGGTGATTTCCCAGGAGAAAGCTGACATATGAAAAATTATTGGGGTTTACCTGAACTACTCTGTGGGAAGAATGGGAAGAGAATGATTTTCTGACATGAATAGAAGTCCTTAGGGGAGAGAATACATTTAGAGGAGTTCCAGCAGTTATGCATCTTGGGTTGACAACACATAAGTAATGAACAAATTGATGAAATATACATAAGTTAGAGATTGCCTGATAATTAGGTTATGTCACATAAATACTTTAAAAAATCTAGCTGAACTGAAAAGTATTCCAATTAGGTACCCTACCATATCCCCAGAGGAAAACATGGTTCATAATGGTCTGCCAAATGTTTTGATCCAGCACATAGGAGTAATTGGAAGGCGATTTTTACCTCGTCTTCTGGTCCTTTTATTCCTAAATAGAACCTGTTGTGAATGCGCCATGATTTCACTGTCAGATAGAGTCTAGGCTGTGCACTGTACTGTCGTCATATGATGAACAATTTGCCATATGATGTACTTCATGTGTTAGAATGTACAGCAATGCCCCCACTGTGAATTACAATTTGCTGCATTCATACGCCTCTGACACTGACTCTGGGATTGGCCCTAAGACTTCCTTTGGCCAACAGGATATTGGCAAACGTGACACAAGTAGAAATTTGACAGGCACTCACACAGTGGGAGTTGTCCCCTCTTGCTGCTGGAAATTCTTCCCCTGAGTAGTATGTAAGCTGGAGCTAGCCTACTGGAAACATGTAGTCCAGCCAATAGCCAGCCCCAACTGCCACACTGTGTGTGAATCCACCTTAGAACATGCAGCCTCACTGGAGCTTCCAGGCAACTCATTCAGAGGAGAGCAGCAGAACAGGCCAGCTGTGTCTAGCGCAAGATGCTGACCCATATGACTGTGAAATGGCAGTCAGGCAGGCCACTGTGTCTTGGCATGATTGGTTATACAGCAGCAAGTCACTGTGATGGTATTCACAAAAATGTTTGGGGAAATCAAATGACCCATTTCCAGAATGCAAGTTTTTAATGACTTCACAAGATCTCTTACAAATGAAAATGGAAAAAAGATACAAGTTATCTTGTGCACCACTTATAAAATCTCTATTCCCTGCTATAGCATGGAATTTCTGAAAATTTCATAAATATGTTAATTAATAAGTCATGCCATTTATTTATCCACTCACCCTTCATCCTTCCATTCATTAACTTAAAAATATTTATTGTATAGCTACCACAAGGAATATACTGTACTCAGTGTTTTGAAGACAAAGGTAAACAAGGCATTGCATCTCTTGTCTTTGGGTCTTCCCTTCCATCAGGAAGAGATGCAGACAGATAGACGTGCATTTATACTACAAGGTTAAGTGGGTTGTGAAAGATCCAGTGTCCCCTGAGACAAAGGCTTCCAGAGATGACTTCCTGGAAAAGGGAATATTTCAGCTAAATCTGCCTCCAGAGTCTAAGTTTATAACCATTTACATATGTAGCTCAGATCATTATAAAATGACTATGTTATAAGTAGCAATGACTCTATTACAATGGTATTTTAGCTTCTAATGTTAATCAAGTGAAGGTGAAATAAAAGTTATTTGCTGTGTCTTCACTCATCAGGCTTAGATCTAGGGCATTCAAAACATTCTCAGGATTTATTTAAAAGGTCCATGTTGAAACTCAGACTGCTCTAAAGTGCTAAGATTAGTATGTGAAATGCTACAAATATCCTGATACCATTTTTTTCCCAGATATAAAATCTTTCACAGAAGCCTGAAACCAAGATAACAAACCAAACTCAGCAAATCAATGGAAGAAATCAGGCTTGAAATAGTTAGGCCAGCCACAGTGAGACCAAAACTTTCTCTTGCACTGAGGCTGCCAGTAATAAACTGTAATCAAATTTGCAGTGCAATTATGGGAAAAGGAAGGATGCCATCTACATTCTTGGCCTCCCTGGACTACTTTCTACCAATAGGTTTCATTTTTTTTTCATTCACTTACAATATCCTTGTCTTTGCCAAAACGTGCATAATGACCTCCCGATTTTCAATAGCATGGAATCATCATAGGCTTAAAACCTCTCATGCTACATTATCATCATGTTTATTTCATAATGCTCCCTCAAGAACTTTAAGATTTTACACAAGAATTGCCTTAAAAAAATACCTTTCAAACAGGAACAGTTTGATAAGCATATGGAAGTATATGTGTGTGTGTTCTAATAGATCTCAGACAAGATTATGATATATGTATGAATAGTCATATATGTTGCATGCATATTCATTTTACCAGTTATGTACAGATAAAAGAATACTTATGTACTAAACATATGGACATTGCATGCATTATTACCTGAACAAAAATAAGCAAAGCTTATGTTTATATGTTCCATGTTTACCTGTTATGGAATTCAAATTCCGAGGTCATTTGTACCCTTGAAATCTACTTTTCAGTTTTTCCAGTTCATAAGTGATTACCAGTCAATTCTCATCAATAGCTATCTTTCCTCTTAATTCTTTCTAAGTTCAATATCTATATCTATCCAAACGCTCTCTCAGACATCATAAATGTGTATGAATGTGTGTGTGAGAGAGAGAGACAGAGAGACAGAGGCAGGGAGAGAGACAGAGAATAATCATCAGTAACCAGAAGGCTGGAAAAAGAAGACGTGATTAAAAAAGACAGCAGTGAGGTAATGTCACTGGCAAAACTCTCTATCACCTTTTCAACAAATAGTGCTGGAATAATGGGCATCCACATGAAAAAATATGAACCACACCTAAATCTAATTCCTTATACAAAAATTAGCTCATAATGGAACATAGATATAAATGTACAATAAGAATGTATAAAACTTTTAGAAGGAAACATAGGAGAAAATCTTTGTTACCAGGAGTTAGGTAAACAGCTTTTTGGCATGACTCCAAAACAATGTTCCTTTAAAAAGTTGATAAATTGGACTTTATGAAAATCGAAAACATTGCCCTGTGAAACACACTGAGATAATGAAAAGATAACAAGAAGACAACTACAGAGAATTAAATATCCAACAAAAGTCTTGTATTAAGAATATATAAGTAACTCTCAAAATGCTACAGTAAGAAACACAACAACTCCATTTTAAAAACAGTGAAAAGACATGAACATTTTACCAAAGAGGCTATACTGATAGCAGATACAAATATTAAAAAAAATATTCAAGGTTGTTAGGAAATAACAAAAATGCAAATCAGGGACTTCTCTGGTGGTCCAGTGGTTAAGACTCCACGTTCCCAATGCAGGGGGCCTGGGTTTGATCCCTGGTCAGGAAACTAGATCCTGTGTGCCGCAACTAAGACCCGGCACAGCCAAATGAATAAATAAATAAATAAATATTTAAAAAACAAAACAAAAAAAAAGTGCAAATTAAAACCATGATGAAATATTACTACATCCCTCTTAGAAGAGCTAAAATTTAAATTTAAAAAAGGACATCAAGTTGAAAAAAAAATCAAGCCTTGGTGAGGGCGTGGAGCAGCTGGAACTCATACATTGATGATAGAGAAGCCAAAAATGTTGAGAAAAATGAAAATAACTTGAAATTTTCTCATGAAGTTAAATTTACAGTTACTGCAATGACCTAGAAATTCCACTTCGTGGTATTTACCCTACATAAATTAAAACTTTTTTTTAATTTAATTTTTGGCTGCATTGGGTCTTTGCCGCTGCACGCAGATTTTCTCTCGTTGCTGCGAGCAGGGGCTACACTTTGTTGCGCGCTGAGAGCAGGGCTACTCTTTGTTGCGGTGCGCGGGCCTCTCATTGCGGTGGCTTCTGTTGCTGCGGAGCACAGGCTCTCGGCGCACGGGCTCTCGGCGCACGGGCCTCAGCAGTTGTGGCACATGGGCTTCAGTAGTTGTGGCTCGTGGGCTCTAGAGCACAGGCTCAGTAGTTGTGGCGCACGGGCTTAGTTGCTCGGCGGCATGTGAGATCTTCCTGGAGCAGGGCTCGAACCTGTGTCCCCTGCATTGGCAGGTGGATTCTCAACCACTGCGCTACCAGGGAAGCCAAAACTTATTCTCATACAGAAATCTGTGCATGAAGAGCAGCTCTATTCATAATTGCCCCAAACTGGAAACAACCTAAACATTTTTCAATAGATGAATGAAAAACAGACTGTGGTTGTTCCATACAGTGGGATAATACTGAGCAAAAAAGTAGCAAACTATTGAATAACACAACTTGTATAAAACTGAAAGTGAAAGAAGACAGTCTCAAACAGTTATATACTATATGATTTCAAAATGACCAGATGGTGGTGAATACTGGTTGCCAAGTGTTCAGGGTCCGGGAGACGTGTATAAAAGGGTAGCTTGAGGGACTTTTGGAGGATGGTAGAACTGTCCTGTATTCTGATTGTGGCAGTGGTTACACAAATTTAGAAATTGTTAAAATTCAGAGAACTGTCTACCGAACACAGGCAGTTTTTCTGTATTATTTAGAAGAAAAATAAAACAGCAGTAGAATTTCATGTTTTTCAGCCTTGAGGTTTGTTGACTCCTCCATGTTATTATACATGCATCAGTTTCCCTACTAGATTCTAGCTTTCTGAAGGGGTAGGAATCATGTCATTATTTTTTAAATAAACTTTTAACTTTAGAACAGTTTAGATTTACAGAAAAATTGTGAAGATAGTTCCCATATATTCTTTTTCTTATTATTAACATCATTAATGTGGCACATTTGTTATAATTTATGAACCAATATTGATACACTTCTGTTAACTAAAGTCCACACTTTATTTCCTTTTTTTTTTTTTTAAACGTAATATCCTTTTTCTGTGCCAGGCTTCCATTCAGGATACCGCATTACATTTAGGTGTCGTGTCTCGTTAGGATCCATCTTTCTGTTTATATATCACCCCATTCTGTTCTTGCATGTTGTCTACTTTTTCATCAGTTCCCTTAATATATTAATCATACTAATTTGAAATTCCCTGTTTGATAATTCCACCATTGTGACATATCTATGACAATTCTGATGCTTGCTTTGTCTCTTAAGACTGTGTTATTTTCTTGTCTTTGACATGTCATAATTTTTTGCTCGAAAAAAATTTGGGCATGTTGTACTACATACTAGAAACTGGGGTAAATAGGCCTTTAGTGTGAGATTTTATGTTAATATGGCTAGAAGTTGAGCTGTCTTTAATATTTGCTGTCTGTACTTGTCTGAGGGTTCAGTATCCTCTCCTGTGACTTTTTTCCCCCCCTTTCCCTTGTTGTCTTAGGGTTTCCCTTAAATCTCTTTAGAGTGGGTACCTTCAGCTCTTTTAGCTGTAATCCAGTGGTTAAGGTATGAGTGTGGGGAAGTGTTGTATAATCCTGTGATTAAGTCTCAGTTCTTTAGTGGCACTGTGCCCATGGGATCTCACCTTTACAGGTATTTCTCAGCTTTGGTCCCTCCTCAGGTGACAAAGGGAGACTTGAGGGGACTGGAATCAGGTGATAAAGGGAGACTTGAGGGGACTGGAATCAAGTAATTTCCCTTCTCTGATGTTGGATAAGCTGCTAAAAAAGTATTTTCCTTTCTCAGTGGTCCTTTGCTATGGAGAATGCTCTTGATGTATTTGAAAATAGTTAATTTCCCCCTCTCTTTGCCGGAAATAAGAACACTTTTTACTTGGCCCTTCACTTGTGAGAACTGGTGGATTTCCAGGAGGTAAATCCACAAATGTACAGGAGTCTCCATAACATGGCAGTTCCAAGATTTTATCACTCTCACTGTGGTCTACACTTTGCCTTCAGTAATTTGTCAAAGTTATTATTTAAATGTTCCTACTAGTTTATGTCTCCAGTGGCTTTCACCCCAGGTAAACTGATCTAATCTTGGATCTGATTCTCTATATTCACCTGTCTCACCAGATTTTGGGGTGTCACTGTGCCTTGTGATCTCAATTCTCTGATAGGTCAAAGAAAATTCATTGGTTTTCATTTTTTTCACCTTTTTCTCTTCTTGTAGATGTAAATTACAACTTCCAAGAGCTTTACATGTGAAAGCTGAAACTGGAAGTGCCATTACCTTTTTAAAACTTGCTTTTCCCCCTTCACTTTCCCTTTCCTTTTTCTGAATTTATATACTGGGTTGGCCAAAAAGTTCGTTCGGGTTTTTCAGTAAGAATTTATGAAAAATCCGAGCAAACTTCTTTTTGGCCAACCCAGTGTGTGTGTGTGTGTGTGTGTGTGCATGTGCGTGTGTGTGTGTGTTTGTGTATGTATGTAATTTCTCAAAGTCCTACAACTCTCTTACAGACTTTGCTGTATTTTCCAGACTTCTCTTTTCTTCTGGATATAGTTTGTCTAAATTGCTAGTAACTAATCCTGTAGATAGTAAGTCTATGTGCTGAATTTTTAATTTTTGTTCTAAAATTTTCATTGAATTAATTTATTATAGATCTCAGGTTTCTGGTGATATTCTTCATCTTGCCTATTATTTCTTGACCATATTAATATTTACTTTTAAATCCGTATCTTAATATAATCAATATTATCTCCCTTTTTCTTTATTAATTTAGGTCTGATATTTGCTTATTTTTTGACTAAATGCCAGATGTTGTTTTTTTAAAAAAAACCACACATAGAAACTCTAGATATTATTTTCCTTCTGAGATGATTGACTTTTTCTGACAAGTTGTTAAAACTTGGGTAGATCACCCTGATCTACTTAGGACTGAGATGTTTCAAGTCTGAATTTCAGCCCTTCTGAAGTCAAAACTGAGAATCTGCATATCTACCGGGGCACTTTCTCTTTGGATGCCCTGGACCCAAACCCTAACTTCTGACACTATGAGAATGTCAAAAACTCTATTAAGTTGTTAACTTTTAGTTGTCCATTTCTGCTTGGATTTTTTAGACTCTCACCTCATGCAGCTTACAAACTGGTCAATGCTTTGAGGATAAAGACAGTACAGAATATTAAACTAACTTCTCTGTGTTTCCTTTTGGAGCTTGCTTCTTCAAATTTTGATTTTCTTTCCATGGAGTATTTTTTGCTCATAGACTTGTAAATCCCATGGGATTCTCTGATACCTTGCTTTCTGCTTATTCTCTGAGCCCTGAGCCATCTTAAAACTGGAAAATACCTTGAGGTAAAACACATGAATAATGTTGTACTCATCTCAACGCACAAAACAAAAACAAAAACCCAAAACATTTTCACTTATTTCATGTTATTGTATGACTGACTGACTTACCCCCATTATCATGAAGAGCCTACTTAACTTTGTTTAAATTTTTTTTTTACATAAGATTTTCTGTTTAAATTTTTAAAAACAAACTTGCTCTCTCAATTTTATCCTCATAAGCTGTTCACACACAAAGATTTTCATTTAATTATATTTTGCCTTTTACAGAGCTTTATATAAATTATTTTCTTTATATGTTATTTTACCTTATTTTATGTTACTATGAAGTAAGGTATTTTTACTTACACCAGACCTAGAACGAACATTGCTGTTGCAAGCTGAACTTCTTGCATTACATCTTTAAAAAAAAAATCAGACTAGTGTGTATCAACCTATAAAACTGTTATCATGGGAGGGAGGGAGATGCAAGAGGGAAGAGATATGGGAACATATGTATATGTATAACTGATTCACTTTGTTTTAAAGCAGAACCATTGTAAAGCAATTATACTTCAATAAAGATGTTAAAAAAATAAAAATAAAAAAACTGTTATCAGATTTACAGTCATATTTTGAATATCATCCACTATATATTTTCTTTGCTCAATGCACCTAAAGCGATATCTTTAAATAACATATCATATTTTATTTAAAACTCAATTGAGATCCTAAGGCTTATGTTCTTTTTAAAAAAAAGCTAAGTGCTTCCTCAAGAAAATAGAGACAATTGTATTTTTGAGGAAGATGGTTTAATACATTAGAAAATATTGATTTTTCTTTTGTGTGCCAATTGTAAAAAATAAAATGGAAAATATAAGTATTGAGAATCATTCCCATTAACATTTAAATAATTAAAAATACTACCTACCTGAAATTTAAAGTGTATATTCAAGTGAAAACTAAATTTTGATAGAATAAAAAGTACAAAGAATGTTAAGGGCTAAGCCATACAACAATGTTTTTTAATTAATTGAATTGAGTATGTAAATAATAAAGTTTAATAAAGATTATATATAGTTAGAGATAATTTTTTGTTTTTTTATTTTTAAACTAGAAATATGTAAAACATATCAAAATAAAAGAAATACTATCTGTATTTTATAAAATGCTTTTGAACCAAGTTTTGCTCTCTAAAAGTCATACTTCATTTGCAAAATTGTCCCTTATTTAACCAAAATAATTTTATTTCTATGTTATATTTTTTGAAGCACTTACTGAATTTTATTTTAATTTAAATAATTGAATGATGTTTACAGTAATGACAAATACAGTTTCCTCTACAAATATATTTTTTCCAGGCATTGAAAATAACATTTTCTCTAAACTTTATAACAACTCTGAAAAGGCACATGTTATCAACCCCATTTTTCAGAATGTGGAGGTTTTTAGGTCGGCAAAACTCACAGAGCAGATAAGGCCAGGTATCCCTGACTCCAAATTGTCTGTCACAACACATGGTCATCTTTTTAATGATAATTTGGAAAGCTCAGCAGGATATTTTCCTGTACATTTTAAGGAATACAAGCCCCATGAAAATGAAACATGTGATACTCTTTGTTGTTTGCATAAAATATCTGATGTTTCAGAGATTCAAATGAGGCTGTTTCTTATAATACCTTTGGAACAATCATGCCACCTGCAGCCATTAACTTGAAAGCCTTGAATTTATAAATGCAGAGTAACACATGATTTGGGGATGGGAAAAGGTGTAGTGAAATATAACCTGATAATCCACTGCTTACTGAATTATAGCAATAATACTTGTTGCAAGTTATCATTTGGTATGTTGAATACATCTGATAAATGTGACCTCTGAGAGTTTCAACAGTTTATTGTCTTAAGCTTTTCTGCTGACCAATCTTTTTCAAGCCAATGAGTATTCCACAAACCAGTTATAAAAGCAATTGTCATAGAGTAAAACAAAATAAAGAGGTAAGTTTCTTTTTTTTTTCTTAAGAGCAAGCAGAGGGTAATTGTGTTGAAGTTGCTTTAAAATGTGCACATCTAAAATCTTGAGTCCCGAAGTGTATCATCTGCTTTCTAATTTTCTACAAGATCTTTTAATATTTTGAGATTTATATTAAACCACAGGGGTCTGAAAGATTTCAGGAACTCTTGCATACGCATCAGAAATAAACAATCAATTAAATTAATAAAAGAAAAGTCACAATTTAGATGTTAGTTGCTATAAATTTCACTGCTATTCCTTTAACTATAGCTCGTAGTTTTCTAATTCTAGCTCAGAAATTACACTGATACAACCACACTGAAGTAGCTGTCACATTCCAACTTTCTCTTCAGCTTCTAGTCATACGTGAAAGTTCTACATTTCCGTCATAATTAACTAGCTGCTTTAAATAATAGCATTTTAGTAATTTGGGGGATCTGCTTTTTTGTTTCCTACAAAATGAAATACTGAAATACTAAAATCTTAATGATTTGGATGATTTCTCTTCTATTTATATAGGCTTTATTGTTTGGAATGTTAATACTACAAACTAAAAGAACTATCGGGAGCTACTGAAACTAATTTAATTTTAAACCAAAACTATGTTATCAACGAAACTGTCATTAATTCCACATTGCCAAGGGAAGTGTAACCATAAATAAAGATCCCAGATACTGAATTTAGATGTATTGTTCCCTTTATAACTTGTTTCAAATCAATTTTTCTCCTTTCCAAAAAGAAAACTCTAAAACCCATGACCACATTATATAGGCTATTCTTTATATCATTGAAAACATATATATGTATAGCATATATATAATTTTTTCCTACCAATATTTACTCTCTCTCTAGTGCAGTCTTCATCAAGACAAAACTTGACTCAAAACACAGTTGAGTAACAAAGGAAAAAGATAAAGTATACTCTCTGGAGTGTTTATATATTTTTATACCTAAGCTGCCATATTCCCTAGGTGGCCAGATATCTCAATCATCTTGTACCAAGTATTTTATGTGAAGCAAGGGGATGAATGCAAATGAAAGAATATCCTTATCAAAGCAAACTGCAGAGATCTTTTTTTTCTACATTGTTATATGAGATAAAATCAGCACTAATGGCTATATTTATTTAATAAAGCATCTGATATATAGCAGTACAGTACACAGTCCCTGCAGTACAAAATAATAAAACCCTGGGATCCATCTGAAGGAGACTTTTTAGAACAACATGGAAGAGTCTTTCCATATTTAATTTGTATATATAGAATTAGTCCACATAAAATAAAATATATATTTAAAAATTTTAATCCTTATTTAAAATAAAGTGAATGATAATAACAATACTATCTGAGAGTATCTTTCTCATACAGTTCAAAATACTTCTCAGATATACTAATTCATCAGTCACTGTGGTAAAAAAGATTTTTACGTGTCTAGTTTAATAGGTTATAAAAGCAAATGATGTAAAAAAGGAAAAGAGCAGTGGGCAAAGTATTGTTAGAAATAGTCCTAAGATTTCTTCATCTTTATAGCAAAATAAATGACCTCTTACACCTTTTTTTTAATATAAATTTATTTATGGCTGCATTGGGTCTTCGTTGCTGCATGTTGGCTTTCTTTAGTTGTGGCGAGCGGGGGCTACTCTTCCTCACAGTGAGCAGGCTTCTCACTGCAGTGCCTTCTCTTGTTGAGGAGCATGGGCTCTAGTCGCCCGGGCTTCAGTAGTTGTGGCTCACGGGCTCTAGAGTGCAGGCTCAGTAGTTGTGGCGCACGGGCTTAGTTGCTCCGCGGCATGTGGGATCTTCCTGGACCAGGGCTCGAACCCGTGTCCCCTGCATTAGCAGGTGGATTCTTAACCACTGCACCACCAGGCAAACCCTGACCTCTTAAACTCTTAAACAGTATTTTTGAACCATATTATAAATATAGAAAAGTACAG